>NC_090449.1:280784345-282034345 GCF_031143425.1 Pleurodeles waltl
TCAAAGGTGTGCTGCCTGCCGTATTTAGATGTATTGTGGCTTAGCCAAAGACTGCCACAACCAAGTGTACTCCGCTGCATCAGCTGCATCCTGCAGCTGACGCAGCGTACTCCAATGCTGGTGAGTAGCCCACCTTTGCTGTCTCGAAGGCATATTCCCGCCAAGCTTATTTAGATAACATAGTCCTGCTGCTGGTGTTTAAGTGGTGGTACCATGAACGCAGAAGTCCATCACAGAACATGTTCAGAATAGTTCTAAGGCTGTGGCTATTTGTTGTTTGCTAGCAGGCAACAACTGTTGTATATTGGACAATTGTGAACATCAGCAAACTACACTATAAGACACATACACCATTTCAGACCATGATCCTTTGCCTTCACACTGCAGCAGACCATTTCCCCAGCGGAACTTGCCACACAGGAGACAGGTTTTGTTCTATGTTTCTCTCCCTATGTGTTTGTTGAAAATAATATTATTTTTCAATTATCCCACATCGTTTTGGGCATTAAAAATAATCACAGAGGCAGGGAGGAGAAATCCATGTTTCACAGAAGGAGAGTTATCTGTCATGGAGGATGAAATCATTAGAGCAGAGCCACAATTGTTTGGAGCACAAGTACAAAATACAACCACATCTCAGAAAACGAAAATTTGGTCCAGAATAGTTGACAGGGTGACTGCTGATTTAAACAACCTGCACACACACAAGGAGATTAGGAAGAGATGGAATGACCTGTGGGGATGAGTGCATACTCTTGCCTCCAAGCGTCACCTGGAGGCCCAAAGGACTGGTGACGGTTCCCCCAGCCCCCACTTACAAATCTTTCCCTGGAGGGAGAAGGACTTGAAATTCCTACATTCTAAAAGCCTGACAGGAATTCCTGGTAGACTGGAGAGTGGTAAGTTGCACTTAGCAATGTCTCAACCATCACAAATGGAGTTCTGCCCTTAAGTTAGAGGTTTAGAATGATCAAACACCCTTAGCAAAACATAACTCCATAAAATTAGTTCCATAAACTTAGCTCCATAAAATATATTGTGTCATACCAAATACTAGCATCATGGTTGCATCTCTCTTTTTAACCATGTGCAATATGTTTAGTCAGATTGCATGTTGTTCCCCATGGATCTTCCCTTGCATTTTCTTAGCCGTTGCTTTCTGTCAATGTATGTTGTTGTTCTCCCAAAACAAATCTAAAACTCCATCCATTTGCATATGAAGATACACTGCTTATAAGTGATATTTGCACCTATTGACATCATACTCATATGTGTGTTTACATGTTGTAAATGTGTGTTCATCTCCACTATACCTATTGAAATAGATATGCGTAACTCGCTTTTTAACAACTATTGTCTATGGTGTCAACAGATGACTAAAACTACCATGATGCCCTATTTTCAGTCCGCAAATCAATAGTGCAATGTAATGTTGCTCTGCCTTCCTTTACTTCCATATGTGCACACATTTCAAAAACTTGTGCATCTGACAGTCACCATGTCATGCTTTGGATGAAAATGTCTGTTGTTGTATACCTCAAGCATGTTAACTCATAGCTACATTGAAGTGATTTAAATGCTCACATAATTCATAGGCTGTTGAATCCAAGACTTCCTACTACCTGATGTGGCATGCTTAATAGAAGTAGTGTCCACACACAATTTACTTTGCACTGTCCATATGATTACCAATGACAGTTTTACTATTAAGTTGAACCGCAGTTTGTCTAATATTATGTAGCCTGCTAGGACTTGGAATGGTCCAGTACTTTAATCTACTCACCACTGTGCTGGGTTGAGTGCCTGGTACATGTAATGTACAATTCTGAATTAACATTGTGCATTTCAGGACATCTTTACAACATCATCACTAAAGTTTGCATCTGTGTAAATCAGCCTGAATGTGTAAAACAATGAAAAATCACACAAAGTACTAATCATACTATTAGTCTGATTGCACTTTTTTAGGTTGCTGAAATCTGTAGCTAAAGACACGTGTGACGTACAAACCAGATTTTTAATTTTAATTTCATATTGTCTGCTTTCTTCTCAGATCCAACTGCCTGGGTCAGGGTACCACCGTCTGCCACTCAAGACACCTCCACTCCAGACCAGGATCAAGCCTTCAGTGAGAACACCACACCTGCAAGTACGGATGATTGGGTACAGCCTGGTCCATCTGGTCAATCTGGCCAGGCAGATCCAGCAAGTCACACTCAGACCACACCTATACCTCCTACCACATCTGCAACCTCATGTTAGCATCAGGATACCTCCCCTTCCTACACACCGAGGAACTACACACCGATCTTGTGCCCCCCATTCTTGACTGCTGTTGAGACAACACCAACACCACTTTCAGTTGTGCCAAGATCCAGTGGGATGGGGCACACTGCCTCCAGGGCACAGGGTAGTGGGGGTAGGCATTGTGGGAAGGAATCTGTGGGCCAGGAAAGTGAGGGTACTGGTGTCTTCATCAGCCAGACCACCATTGACTGAGTCTTGGAAGCAGTACAAGAGTCCCAAGATGTGATGGGCCAGATCGTAACTGAGCTCCAGGTTATCATGGAGGTGCAGAGTGAGCTCATGTTAGAGATACACAACCACAATGATAAAATGAGCTCCCTGACTGGGTGCTTTTTGACATGTATCACCATATGTGCAGGGCTTTTCCTATACCATCTGCCCCTGTCTGTGGTCCCTCTACATCTGGACCAAGTACACCACTGCCAGCCACAGACAGGGAGGCCCTCCCACATAAGGAGCCCACTCCTCCCACCCCAGTCCCTGCACCTGTGACCCCCCCTCCCCAGAGGTGACAGTCATCCAGATCATCAGGAGAAGAGGGCAAGACCTCCACCACCACCTCCAAGAGAGACACATCCTAATTTCCTCCAGTGTGTGTCCACCACTCACTCTGTGGACTATTTTAGGGACACATTTTTCTTTTTTGAGGATAGTTGTATTGTGTACATTGGACTCCAAACTGTTTTTGCTTCTAGTTCTTTACTTTCATCCACAATTATGGACTTTTGTTTAATTCATTTTCTCATTGTTTCAAACACCTTTCTGTTCCTTTATGTGATGCAAATAAATTATGTGGACACAAACTACAACACTGTTGTTACATTTATTGTGGCATTTCATTTTTCATTTCTGTCTTCCGCCATGATTTTGACAACTCTTTTCAACATTTATTTGCAAAGGAAAACTAGAAATGGCAAAGAGCGAATGTGTTATCCATTTCATGCCAACAAAACAAATCAAAATCCCAATGTATTAGTAACTTACATATGTAGGTAACAAGTCTTAGTCAAAATTAGAGCAGAGTTTTGCAAACCATAGATGTCCCCAATAGTATGTGCCATTTAAAGGTGGATAATCCACGACCTTAACACCATGTAAGAAAGGGTAAAATAAATGGGATCAAATTAAATAAGCAAACCATCACTGATGCATGACCTGAGCTGTAGCCACACATCCTGCCCTCACAATAGGAATCCGACATCATCATGAAGGGTGATTAAAAGTTTTTGTGATAATTTCAATGCCTGAGTGAGTGCTTTCAATTCATATTTTGGACTTTGTGTAAAGAGATAGATAGATAGATAGATAGATAGATAGATAGATAGATAGATAGATAGATAGATATACATGTATATATATATATATATATATATATATATATATATGTGTGTGTGTGTGTACAGTATATATATACATGTATATCTATATATCTATATCTATATCTATATATATATCTATATATATATATATATATATATATATATCACGGGGGTGGAGTGTGTGTCGGCAGAGCGCACCGATGTTTCATAAACACTAAAATGCTACCAGGGAAAAACCTCACAGAAAAACCAGAAAAGCATCAAGGCAGCGGTGACGGACAAAGCACGTTTGTTTGTTTCTGAAGTAAACTTCTGACACCTTCTGTCTGAGTGAGCATGGTTTTCCCTGGTGTCATTTCAGCATATATATATATATATATATATACACACAATAAATGAAAAACCGTGACAAAAAATGTAGAATTTTTTTAAAAAACATATCAATTTAATTACACATAAGAAAGTCAAAAATATAAAAAATACATTTTAGTAAAAGTATATCATATATTACATACATTACTAATTTAAAATATGTAATTTAAAATACACAGAAACACAATAATAATAATATTAATAATATAATTTTAAACAATATAAAAGCGATACATTTCCAGGAATAATACATATAATATTACGACTCCACTCTGTGCAACAGTAGGGAAAGCATTGGACTCCGGAGAAGTAAAACTTCCTATTCCCACTCCATTTTGTGCAACAGTAGGGAACGCGCTGGACTCAGGAGGGGTAAAATGTACTATTCCCACTCCAGTTTATGCAACAATAGGGAAAGCGTTCAACTCAGGAGGGATAACATGTACTATTCCCACTCTAGTCAGTACAACAACAGGGAAAGCATTTAACTCAGCAGGGGTAAAATGTAATATACCCATTCCACTCTGTGCAACAGTAGGGAAAGTGTTGGACTCAGGAACTGTAAAATGTACTATTCCCACTCCAGCCAGTGCAACAGTAGGGAAAGCGTTGGACTCAGTAGGGGTAAAATAAACTATTGGCACTCCAGTGTGTGCAACAGTAGGGAAAGCATTGGACTGGGAAGGAGTAAAATGTAATATTCCCACTCCAGTGTGTGCAATAGTAGGGAAACATTGGAATCAGGAGGGGTAAAATGTACTATTTCCATTCTAGTCTGTGCAACAGTAGGGATAGTACTTCACTTCAAGCACATACCTTAGTTTAATACAAGTTTTAATTTCACAACATTATACAACTAATACAGTAAAATTATGTATATACATTAAAAAACAATTACAAAAGTAAATGAATTATACATTTTTGTACAAAATTAATATAAGAAAAAATGCTATTTAATAATTATTTCATTAAATTCCCACACTATAGTCGCACATTAAACATATATCTAAAATAAAAATATATAATATTTACACAATTTATGTAATAAACTAACAATTAATTAACTATAGATCGCGTGTAAATAATGAATTATAATTTAATTAACATCTCACCCTATTCCCTTACAAATCCAGAAACTCTCACCCAAAATGTAAAAAAACAATATGCATAATGCCTTGATGGTAACATCACACAGAAGACGGGTCTGGTAGAATCTCCTGAACTTCCATTCAATCACAGTGCAAGTTGTCTTTGTACAAGATCTGTCAATTCCAAGTGGGTGTCTGTCCCAGGATCAAACATGTTCACTTTGTACTGTCCAAAAGCAACATATCACTGCAAATGTCACAACTTTGAAATTTCCAAATGAAAATTACACGGCGAAGGACCCTAAAACAGAATAACAAGGGATAGTTAATGATTTCACAACTGAAATGTGCCTCAAATTACAAATTAGGAGGACATATATAGTTAGCACATGCAAAGTTAATCTATGAAAATGAACACAGAAGTCAATATAGGGAAACTCTGATCCACTAACATCTTTGCCTTGGACTTTCCTGAATTGACCAGTCATACTAAATTACCATAGCAGGCTGATATATTCTGTATGTCACAAGTTGTTCTGACATCGGAGGTTACAATATGTGAATGGTTTCCTGAACTGACCATTCATACTAAATTACCATTGCAGGCTGATATGTTCCCTATGTCACAAGTTATTTTGACATTGGAGGTTACAATATGTAAATGTAAGCTAGTGCTCAGTTAAAAAAGTGGTCAATAACTTCTTAACATAGGTCAATTCCTTCTTCACCACTGTCATCTTTATTGAGCATTTCAACATCTTCACCTAGTGGCTCTTCGCGGTCTCCCTCCTCTGCGATTAATATGATATTCCATCACAGGGCAATGTAGTGGAGCATGCTGCAGGCAACCATGATTTGACACACCTTATCGGGTGAGTACAGGAAGGCTCCATCGGGCTTGTACAGTCACCTAAATCTGGCCTTGAGGTGCTCAAAATCCCGCTCCAATGGCCTCCATGTTCTTCCATGGGTCTCATTGAAGCAGACTTACCCTGGCATTGTTGAATCCTTCATCGGTGCTAACAACCATGGTCTGTTACGATAAGCTGATCTCCCACATAGAAGCAACATAAAAATTGATTAATATCATAACAAGCCATTGTACCTTTGGAAACTAGGATTAAAGCAAATGATCCTCAAGTCATATTGTACTTACTAACAAGCCAGACCCTCTCAGGTCCAAGTTGTAACATTTACAGGGCTAGGGTGTTGTTCTGTAGTACAAATTAATCATGTGTTGACCCAGAAGAGCGAGCACACACACTTGAGATGTACAAGTCCATTAAGCAGACAACTTGCACATTGATGGAATGGAAGTTCTTCAGATTGCAGTAACGTGTTCTCCTGTGTGATAGCAATATGCATGCCATCTATTGCTCCAACCACATGTGGTTGGTGTTGAAAATGGCCCTTTCTGCAAGGTTTCCCCTGTCTTTTAGGCTTCTGACCGCCTGTTTTTTTGATCCTGCGCTGACTTTCGTTTTGCTGGCTTTTGGACTCTGGTCACTTTATCACTGCAGAACAGTGCTAAAGTGCAGGTGCTCCCTGTCTAAATGGTATTGGTGATGGTTTTATCCATGATTGGCATACTTGAGTTACTAGTATGTCCCTGGTAAAGTGCACTATGTGTGCCCAGGACCTGTAAATTAAATGTTACTAGTGGGCCTGTAGCACTGATTGTGCCACTTTCAGGAGTAGCTCTGTTATATGTATCAGACCTGCCAATGCAGTGTCTGAATGTGCAGTTTTGAACTGCCAGTTCGACCTGGCAAGTGCACACACTTGCAGGCCCAAACCTTCCCTTTTACCTCATATGTCATCTATAAGGTAGGCCCATGGCAGCCCCATGGGCAGGGTGCAGTGTATTTAAAAGGAAGGACATGAACATGTGTGTTTTAAATGTCCTGATAGTGAAATACTGCTAAATGTATTTTTCACTATTGCAATGCCTACCTCTCTCATAGGTTAACATAGGGATTGCTTTGAAATATCTTTTAAGTGTAATTTACCATTGGTTGCAGATAGAGATGGGGAGTTTGGGGTCTCAGAACTCACAATTTAAAAACCCATCTGTGGAATTGTGAATTCACTCTAGACAGTCACACAAAGTGAAATGAGGTGTGCCCTGCATATCCTGATGGGTCTTCCTGGGATAGAGTAATGGGAGGGGCTGACACCTGCACCTGAATAGGGCTGTGTCTGTCCTTTCACAAAGCAGTTTCCAACCCCCTAGAGTGTGTCTGGGGCAAGAAAGGCAGGGTCTTGTGTACTGCAAAAACTTTTCTTTTAAGTTTGCCTACTTCAGAGGCAGAAATGAGTGTACGTATTGGACCACAGACACCACAACCACACACACACCACCTCCATAACATACATATACTGAACTCAAAAGCCCACACTCACCCACACAACAGACACCCTGTAAAAAACACAAAGCAAAACATACACTAAATACACCAGGGCATTAGGCACCCCCTCTATCAACAAACATGTGCACAACAGCAACTGACACTCTCTCTTCCTCCCAACCCCAACTCGCTCCCGGTTAACCTACCTCTTTCCCCAAGAAGGACCTTTTTTTAGCCCTGTCCCTGGCCCATTTCTCATCCCAGACCATGCTTCCTAAATCTCAGACCACCCCACCCAAACATCTTTGTACCCCTTCCAAATCCCAACCCACCCCTCACATAACCTGCTCCACCCCTTCGAAATCCTAACCCGCCCCTCCCAAGCCCCAAAATCATCCCTCCCAAACCCAAGCCACCTCTCTCAAACCACTCCTCCTAAACCCAAAACCACCCCGCCAAAACCCAAGGACCCCCCCAAGTAACATCATGGAGATGCCTGATCTCTGCCCCAAAGATGCCCGTTCCAGAGGTGGTTTATTTTGGCAGTGTCATCAGGAAGCAAGTTGGCGGCATGCCACCCATGCTATGGTCTAATGGCCTAGTGCCTTTGCTCATTTATTTGCTCTACTCCTGATTTTACTTAGAAGAGATTTATCTAATTTCTATAAAATAGGGGTGGACAGAGTTCACAGAGTTCTGCTTCATGGAATTCCACAGAGTTGATTTAAAACTCAGTGGAATTCCATGGAGTGGGAGTTCCATGAGCGGTGGAGCGCCACCCACCCTAGTGGCATCCTGTCCTGAATGCATCCGATCTTGGAAGTGCTAAGCAGGGTTTAGGCCAACTAGACCCAACTCTGCTTATCACTTCCGAGATCGGATGCATTCAGGACAGAGCCATTGGCAGCGGAAGCTGCTGTTTCAAGCCTCTTCTGCACAGGCCTGCGCCGTTTTCAGTCAGTGAGTACACACAGGGCAGGAAAAGTGCACAAGAGGTCTGAATCTTTCAGGCCTCTTGTGCACCGGCCTGCCCCATGCGGAGTACACACGGAGCAGGCTGGTACACAAGAGGCCTGAAACAGCAGCTTAGGCAGCGCAAGCTGCCATTTCAGGCCTCTTGTGCAGCGGCCTGCCCCGATGTGTCCACACTGAAGAAAAAGGGAAACCAGGGTCTTACCTGGGTCCAGGTCGAGCCCAGTGTCTTCGTTGCCACTTGCCAGTGGCCTGGCTCTCTGCCTCTCTCTGTCCCGTGCTCCTAGGCCAGAGGGAGCCCTGGAGAGCTGGATCCGGAACTGGCGCTGGCAACAGCTCCATGCCGAGGCTGCTCATATCAACCCAGTTATGGGCCACACAGCGTAAGCGCAGACTGTATGCACTTGCACTGTGTGGCCCATAACGTGGCTGCAGTGTGCATGCTCAAGAGGAGTGCTGAGTGCCAAAACCTCCATTAGCTCTGCCAGCAGAGCAGAGTTCACTGCCCAGCCCCTAAAATAAAAAAATATATATTCTGAAAATACCTTTGTCCTCGACTTATTTTATGATTGTAACTAATTATTCACTGATTATGTTATTTCTGGTAAGGTGTGTGACAAGCACAGGTTGTATATTTTAGAAAATGTTATAATTCATACATTAGTGTTTTACATTTGTGATGGACATGTCAATTGTGGTGCAAGCATTCATCTTATTACTGGACACTTACACCAAAATTATATGTGTTTCTGTTATTGTGACTGGAGAATGTATGCATGTACATTTTAACATGATGTGTCAATAATATGCTAAATGCACTTCAAAGGGGACCTGGCACTTTACAGTTGAATGACATCTAATATTTGTCATATATTGAACACACTAAGGTGACCTGTGGTCTTCATTCATCTCTGCCATGTTTGCAGTTTAGAGTTAAGTTTGGACGTACATTCTGTGTACACTCACTTGTAGCATGTTGTAGTGAAATTGCTACATTATCATGAGATTGAGTAGTTCATATAGGGTATACTGTTTATGTTTAAGATTTTGAATTTGCGAATTTATTGCATACACCTGTATGGACACATTCCTCTTTGTGATTGCTGTGACTATTTATATATATCGCCCTTTGCCTTGAAGGCAGTTAGTACCAGATTAGAGGGTGCTGCTAATACCTCGAGGTGTGTTATGATACAATTTTCTAAGTGCATTACAAACATATGCATTTCACATCATTATGGTGTTGTTTGTCAACATTTTGCTATAGTACAGAAACAATTCTGAGGATTACAGGTATACTAGTGACTTACCTTCTGTTCCGGCAACAACTGGGTAGATATTCTTCTTGGTCCTGGAGCAGCAGCAATGGCAGGACTTGTATGACCGGGTTAATGGTGGCAGGAAATGATAAAAGTGGAAAAAAGGTGTTTTTTCCTTTTATCCCTCTCAGTCCACCAACTCAGGTGTGGAGGTTTAGCCGCCACATTTGTGCTGAGGGGAATGAACATCGTGACTGGCTCAGTGGGAAAAGGGGCTGGAGTATCACAGCCAGCCGTTTTAGGCTATGGTGCCATTTTAGGCTATGGCGCCTAGATTCTTGGCAATAACTGCGGACCATCAGCTGTCTTTTGCCTATGCTCCCGCTAACATTTAAATAGGGGAGGCGGACTTCTATTGTGATGGATAGTTTTTTCAGATGGAAAACTGACGGCGGGACTGATACCACCAAGATCTAAATCAGGCCCTTAGTCTGGAGGTAGAAATTTTGAGTGGGCAGAGGCACAGAAAGAATCTCCATGACAAGAGGACTTTGGCGGGGTGAAAGTTGAATTTTCCCTCCTTGAGCTACTCCCGCCAAAACTAACAGCTTAATCGCACTTAATCAGAAACAGCCTTCAAATTCCATGCACTGGGTTATTTTTACTGCCATAAAATAAGCCAATTCAAAATGTAAAAACTTCTTTATCTGGGACAACTTACTTGGTTTATCCTTCTACCGCTTCATCGCAATCGGCCTAACATTCTGCCTAGCTCCTGCTCAATCATGAACTGTGATTAGTGCTTTAGTTTTTCTTTGAACTTTTTGCCTTAAAACTTTATAAATCCATGTCTCTGATCCCACTTATTGGATTTAGGTGTTTTGGTATAATTTTCTTATCACATTGTGTTCATTATTAAACATTGTTTGTAGAATCTTTTATTGTGTTATATTTTGACATTTTGACTAAGTGTTGTTAAATGTTTTGTTTGTTTGAGTGTTGCTAAAAAATGTGCACATTTTTCTGAGTTAAGCCTGCTTGCTCTGTGCTGTAGCTACCAGGGATTAAACACAGGTTTACCTTATTAAAACTTTGTTTGACCTTACTGTATTTTGGGACATACTACTACAGGACTTGTCTCTTTGTTCTTTCTGACCATTTCTCTTACCTCCCTTGCTCTTTTTCTGCCCTCTTTCTTTGGCACTTGAGTTCTTTGTGCCCTGTTTTAACCTCTTGTGCTCTTTTTTACCTTTTCCTGCTCTTTGCTCTTTCTGCTCATTTCTCTTACTGTTTGCTCTTTTCCTGCCCATTTTCTTTGACTCTTACTCTCGTGCCTACAGCATAGAAGACCTCAAGTTCAAACTGAACATCACAGCCAAATTCACCCTAAGTCGAGCCCTCATTTACAGACCACCAGGATCACACACCAACTTTGCCAGCACCATCACAGACTTTAGCAAGCACCTCATTATCAACTCCAGTGACCCCTATCCTCTTTGGAGACCTTAATTTCCACCCGGAAGCCTGCACAGACCCGAACTCAACAGTGCCCCTCTAGACAACCTTAGAAGACTCATCCTCACCCATAGCATGTCTGAACCCCATTACCTTGCTCTTCCCCGAAGACCTGAAGTTCCACCTAAAGGACCATGCAGGTCTAAACTCAACAGCTCTTCTAGTAAACTTCAGAAACCTTGTTTTCACTCAATGAGTGATTAAGGCCACACACTCTGCCTGTCACCTCCTGGACCCGATTTTCACCTCTTGCAACAACACTGCAGTCAACAACCCATCTGCGATTACCGGGACAGGCCATGCCCTCATCAGATGAACATGCCTGCATCTGGTTCAGCATCCCTGTTAGACCTGTTAGCCTTAGGGTGGTCTTGTCCCAAACCATTTGCCTTCACTCCTCCCTTCTTGCTGAGTTTTTGTTGGCCTTAGGACTCTTTGCCCTTTACTACCAGCACTAGGATGCTTGTGCTCTCTACTTTAAACATTTTGAAATAGGCTTACACCCAATTGCCACATTCAATTTACTTGTAAGCCCCTAATAAAGTGGTACTACAGGTACCCAAGGCCTGTAAATTAAATGCTACTAGGGGTCCTGCAGCACTGATTTTTGCCACCCAGTTCATTAGCCTTTTATGACGCAGGCCTGCAATTGCAACTTGTGTGTGCAGTTTCAACTGCCACTTTGACTTGGCAAAATAAACCTTTTGCCAGGCCCAAACATTCCTTTTTACACATGTACATCAGGGTACACCTTAACCAACCCTCCTTGTGAGGTTTTTCTGACCACCAAATTCGTGATTAACCCCTTAGTCTTTGTAGGCATCCAGATACCCCTTCTGCGAAGGACCACTGAACAGCATTAGCTGCTGGGGAGAAGAATGTATCAGTAACTGGCACAAAGTCAGGCAGACCGGAGATGCACGTTGGGCGGATAGACAAGCAGGTGGGTCCAGGTCTCCTCCCAGTTCTCTGAGAAGTTTTTAGCCAAAAATATTCCCACTGTTGGATTTTGGCTATCTGGACATAGCACCACTTGGAGGGTTGGGACTCACTCAGGCTGGGTCCAGGAGTGGATTCAAGATGGTTGGAGTCTTTTCTTTCTTTGAGGCTCTGAATCAGGAGGCCAAACAATGAGCCCTTGGAGTCACTCTGGTAGACCTGGGTTCAGGAAGTGGAATAGGGCTCAGGCAGCAGGTCAGGACTCTGAAGGTTCAAGGTAGGCTTCAGATGGGCAGAGCAGTCCTTTCATGTCCAGCAAAGCAGGCTCATGAAGTACACTGCAGGCCACACAAGCAGACCTGGAAAGTGAACTGAAGAGTGGGTCTGAGAGTCCTGTTTGTATATCGGTGTCCTCTTTGAAGTAGGAGAAGTTTCTAGAGAATTCCCTTTGAAGTGTTTGGAGTTTTATATCTTGCCTGCTTTGGCTTCAGTCTGCCTGCATGAACAATGAGGTGGTATGAAGTCCCTTGTTTGAAAGCAGGTCACAGCCTATTGACTTATAAGTGACAGAGCTCTGCCCTTCCCCATCCTGCCAGTGATGGCCCATCCAGGCAAACCTAATACTTCTGTTGTGTGGCTGTCTGGGAGGGATAAACAAAGACTAACTACCAACTACACCTAGTCCTGTGACCAGGGACAGGCTGCAGGCACCAATGGTTAGAACAAGAAAATGCCAACTTTCCAAAAGTGGCTTTTTAAAATTGGTAACTTAAAAGTCGATGTTATCATTTAAAAGGATTTTAGGTACAATTTCTGAGACACCAAACATGGAATCCTTATCTTTTCCCAATCAAAAGTTAGCACTTATTAAATGTAATAAGGCAACCCAGAGTTACACAATGGAAGATGTAAACTTCACAATGGTGAAAAATGAATGTAGAACCTTTTCACTACCAGGACATTTAAAACTTAAAAGTACATGCCCAGCCTTTTAATTACAATGCACTCTGCCCTATGGGCTATCTTGGGCCTACCTTATTGATGAAAGATATGTAAAAAAGGGATATTTAAGGTTTTGCAAGGGGTTTATATTGCCAAATTGCATTGGCATTCTAAAACTGCATTGAAACTGCAACGGCACGTGACACATGTTGTATTGAGATTAGTTAAGTGGGTGGTACAATTAGAGCTGCAGACCCCGTAGTAGCATTTAATTTACAAGCCCTGGGGATATGGTTTACCACTTTACTAGGGATTTATAAGTAAATTCAAAATGCCAGTCAGGAGTATGCCAATTGTTCCACGTTTGGGGCATGAGCACAAGCACTTTAGCACTGGTTAGCAAGGGTAAAGTGCACAGTGTCCTATGGCCATTAAACATTAATTCAGCAAAAATAGGAGGGGTGAAGGCCAAATGTTCGGGGTGACCTGCAGAGAGGACCAAGTCCAAAATGACCCCCCTCCAACAAGATCCAGGGAAGACTAATCAATACCTTGATGGGTTTTCCTGCTTAGGTGATAGACCATGGACAATCTCCCATACTGCAGAGGTCACTGTCAGCTCTATGCCCCTCTGAATTCAGTTGGATACCTTTGTCTACACTCTAATGAACATACGGAGTGACCCAGGGGGACGCTTTCTCCTCACCCGTGGACCCCATCTGTGAAGATCCCAACTTTAAATTGCTCACAGATGCATCCCTGTAGGCAAACAGTGCCACCATGGCCAACAAAGTGATTTGGCCCATTCCACCCCTTGGATCAGACTTCTGTCCCTAACCCAAGTGAACCTCTGCCCAAGGACAGCAGCCAACAGAGTGAAATGGCATCTGCCAGTGTCATGAGCCAGACCCCATACAAGCCCCTGCCAGGTGGAAGCTCCAAGTGGGGTCATTGGGTAGGCCTCTCTTCCAGCCTTGGGGCTGGCAAGATGTTCCCTGTGGGCTCCTGAGGGTTCGCTGACCTCTGAGATTTCTAAGGGTGGGGGGCAACAGCCAAGGTATAAGGTACACAACTGATGTTCTACCTCCCATGAGTGCAAGAGTGGTATCTTGAGACTGGCTTATCAGCCCAGGGTCTCTACCCTGAGGCTGAACACGGCACATGGGTGAGTCCTCTCTCACCCTGCACCTCCATCTGGGGTTCCTTACCTTCTGCGTGGGAGTGGTACCCCCAGAAAACTGAACTGTATGGGTATTGTGGGCCGCCACCCTTCCCATCTCTCCTAACATGGGGGCTACTCACACCCCATAATGCCATCCATGGATTCTGAAGACTAACTGTGACCCTTGTCTGGGTCATCTCCGCACCCCACGCCTGTGATGCCAGGGCCACATGGACGGAAAAAGTATTTCCCCTGGGCCTGAGTTACACTATACACCTGACTCTTGTACTGATTTGGGAAAAATAGCCTTTCCTCTACCATGGTCTGGCCATCCCCAGTGTCCCTCAAAGCAGTGACAGGGGTCCCATTCACCTTCACCTGGTGGAAGTGATGACTTCCACCCTCAGAAATCACAAGCTCCCTCCTCTGAATCTATCTCTTAGCTAAGGGTGATCATGACATGGTCTATGAACTGACCATTGAGACCACTTGCCCTTAAAGCCATGTTGACTACCCCTGTAGAGTTCCAACAAGTGGGTGGCTTCTTTGAGCACAAGGTCCCCCCACTTGTGTCCTAACTCAGAACAATCAAAGCACCCTGGGCCACTGTCCACCAGACGTTCCTTCCTGTTTCTCAGAAGGGTCATGGGAAGCCTTTACATTCCCCTCATTCAATGATTTGTCTGGATCTTCCTTGACCTTCCTCTCACTTTGCTGGGATGAACCTGAATCACCCTTCTTGGGGCAACTCCCAGGTACCTACTTATGGACCCTGGTGCTGAGCCAGTGGTCTGCATTTTAGCAAGCCTCCTGGGATCTATGAGCTTACTATCAATAAGGTGTTGATGCAGCTCTGAAAACAATTACTGAATTACTGAACATGAACATTACTGAACATGTGCTCTCTTGCAAACAGATCATACAGCCCTTTGTGATCATTCCTATCACTGCTCTTCACCCAACCGTCCAGTGCCTTCCAATAAGAATCCATAAAATCCACCCAGGACTGCTGGAGCAGCTTTTAACTGTCTCTAAACATTTGCTGGTACTTTTCTGGGTGAGTCCATACTTTCTGACAAGGGTGTCCTTCATGGGGATACCTCATCCTGTCTCCTTTCTCAAGTGCCAGTAGGGCTCCCTAACATCACATGGCATATGCCTCCAGAGACTAGCTCCCCAATCCTCCTTAGGGACTCTATTGATCACCAGAGCAACGTCATAGGCTTCAAACCACTTGTTAATGTCATCTACCACAACACCAGATCTTGTGGGATGTGGACCCACGCGTTCCAGAGGACACTGTGGGTATGCTGCCACCATGTTTGTTTGACTCTGCTTGTCTAGCACAGATGTCCAGGTCTCTGAGGCTCCTTTCATGAGCCAGTTGATGCAAAGCAAGCTTTGTCTCTATTTTTAACTTTGCAATCTGCAGCTGAAACTCTCTCTTTGCCTTCCTGTCCGCCAGCCACTCTGGTAATAGGCTTTGAGAGACACACTCTGCTCTGGCAGGGAGTTCTGCATCAAGGGATGATTCATCTTCTTCCCCCTGAGTGCTGCATCTCTAGGCTGCTGTCCAGGCCCCAGCCCTGCTCTTCTGTATCATATTCCTCATTTCAATCTGCTGTTGCTGTCAGCAACTGGCGAGCCTCCGCCTAAGCCCTGAGAGCTTTCTGAAGCTCCTACTTCTTGATGCCTTTCTTTGTTGGAAGTCCACTTTCCTCACAGAGATTTTTGAGGTCAACCACATTGTAGCTCTCCTGGTTGATGAGCTCGTATTCCATCTCTGAAGGTATGATCACAGATAGTCAGGTGGAATGAGCAAAAAAAGAGAATCAAGGAGAATTGTTTTTAAAAAACTTGAAATGGTATCAAAATAGTTACCTGGAATTTTGGTGTAACATAATATCACTGTATGGTACTGCACAAACACAAGTCCAAATCCTCGCTGCTGAACACCAATGCTGGATGAGAGGGTCAAACCCTTCTCAAGCAGCATCGACAATTTATCTTATGGGGAAGCCATGTCAAATCCTAAACTAACCTATGGTTAACCATCTGGTAGGTTGGCATAAGAGCAGACAGGCTTAACTGAGAGGCAATGTCTAAAGTATTTATGCAGCACTGCAAACAGTAATATAGTGAAAGCACCAAACAAGACATATCCTACACCAATAAAAAAAAATAGAGTAGAATGTAATAAAGTATCTTAGATCAAAGTGACAAAATGACAAAAATCTGATCAGCGGAACTGGAGAGAGGTATTTTTGAAAACGTAAGTGAAAATAGTGCCTAAAGCCCCAAAGTACCAACTGTGGCTATCTGGTCATACCAGACCGGGACAAAGTCACAAGTTCAAGCCGACGACAATGGAGCACAGCCCGGATGCAGAGCCCAGTTAGGCCTTCTGAACAAGAGTAGCTGAAATCCTGTTTGAGTAGTGTTGCAAAATCCTGCATCAAGGATATGTTGCGCAGCCGAAGCGATGCAAAGTTGGGGTGTGGAGATGCGTCGCACAGAGACAGTTCCTGGAAGCTGCGCGGCTGCGATGCGGGGTCCTCCGTTGTCATCAAGGATGGTGTTGATGAGGTGCTTGCGATGCAGAGTTCTGCATCGAAAATGTGTAGTGCATTGGCTAGTTTTTAAGAACTTGCAGAGCTTGTGAGATGAAGACCTACATTGAGGGTGTGCGGTGCAATGGTGGTTCCGAGAAGGCTATGGGCAGCGATGTGGAGTCCTACTTCGGGGATGCGTTGTTCAGCAGTTCAGATGTGGATTCTTCGTAGGTGCTACATCGCACTGCATCAGTTCTGCTATGACCACAGTTGGATTGGCACAGCACCTTCAGGTCCACTTTTAAGGGTCCAGAACTAGGGTGACACTATTTGGGAGGGCGGGACTCACAGCTGGCAGAGACCTGGTGCTGGGTAGAAGGTTGTTGGAGCCTTTTCTGTCCCTGAATCTCCGATCAGGAGTCCAGCAACCGAGCTCTTTAAGTCATTCTGGTGGTCCTGGGCACAAGATGCAGGTCCAGTCATTCTCAGTCAAGCAGGAGGGCAGCAGGGCAACACAGCAGGACAGCAGAGTGACAGTCCTTCTTTCAGCAAAGTAGCACAGCAGTCCTTCTTCTGAGTCTTCCACAGGTCCATGATGTACACTGAAAAGTTGGGTCTGAGAGTCCAATATTTATATCTGCTGCCTACTTTGAAGTAGGAGAAGGTTCTGTGGGTTTCCACCCCATGAGATGTCAGGCATTCTCTTACTCCCTGTCGTGGCCCCAGCTTGTCTGAGGACACATAAGACTAGGGACAAACCCTTTGTGAGCATGTGCAGGCAGGACTTTTATGATGTGCAAGTATGGTAATTGACAGCTCCTCCCCATTTGTCAAGCCTATCCTGCCAACACCTATCTTCCCTATGTCTTATTGCCTGGTAGCAATCCACATAGACCACATGCCAATGATAACTAAGCATGTGAGTCGGGGACAGACTGCATGCATCAAATGGTTAGGACTTTCTAAAAGTGACATTTCCAGAATTGATACTTAAGATGCGACTTTACCATTCAGCAGGGATTTAAATTACATTTTTAGACACCAAACTCAAACTTCTCACCTGCTCCCAATTGAAAGTTATCACTTATTAAATGTATTAAGGAAACCCAATGTTATCATATGGTAGAGGTATGCCTTGCAGTGAAGACAAACAAATTCAAGAGTTCTCCACCACCAGGACATGTAAAACTGAAAAGTACAAGTCCAACTTTGTAGAGAAGGGTTAAGCCCAGCAAAAGGTTTTGTATTACAAGGTAGAAATGTCAGTTTTAACTGAACACACAGGTTGCAATAGCAGGCCTGATACATGTTTAAAGGGCTTCTTATGTTGGTGGCATAATCAGTGCTGCAGGACCACAAATAGCATTTAATTTGCATGCCCTGGGAGCATGTAGTACCACTTTACTATGGAATTGTGAGTAATTTAAATGGGCCCATTGGGTGTAAGCCACTTTTACTATGTATAAAGGAGAGAGTAAAAGCAATCTAAGCACTGTTTAGCAGTAGTTAAGAGTGCAGAAAACTAAAAGCCAACAGAAACGAGTTCAGAAAGCAGGATGGTGAAGCAAAATGTTTGGGGATGACTCTGCAGAAAGGGTCACATCCAACAGTTGTACAATATCTAAGGCAACAAAACAAAAGCATACCATGCTATCCAAAAATGTTTTTATGTTTGAGAACATTCAATTTATGGACTACTATGAATCAATTGTGACTCTAAAAAACATCAGTGAAAAAAGCTGAATTAAAGTGACACCAAAATTAAACTCCCATTAAATAATTGAACTTATTAAAAAACTCACATGAACAAAATAGATTTATAAAATATAAACAATGTACTTGAAAATGCAATTGTAGCATGTTTACCCAAACACAATTAATTAAAATCAGTTATCACATCCAACTAAGAACAAATAAGTAATTGTATAACATATAGAATAAACAATACAATATATACATCATAGAACAAACATTATAAAACATCAAGATTTTAAGTAGTTTTAAGCATACCAAATGTACTAAACCAATCATTTCAGAACACATAAGCTATACTACAAATAAAATAAATAAATAAATATAAACTGACTTACAATTTATTATGGAACATTCATTATAAGATTGCTTTCAAACAATCCAGTAATACCAAAAATGAATCCAAAAATATAAAAACATCTATCAAAAATTTGAAACACTATACAAAATGTATAAACAACCATGCAACAATCCCAATATACCCTATAGAACATGAAATGTGTTAAAAACAGTCTAGACACCTTACAAACATAAGAAAAATGTAGACAGATGAAAATCCATACCATCTGTTCTTGTAAAAGTAGAATATGCAATGGTAATCCCAGTAAAAACATCATAAACCCACATACATGCTAGCATGCATCCTCAATACAGTACAAACCAAATATGTAAATTAAAGCATAAACAAACACTTTTATATACTCTGAAATAATTTAGTGACATACTGTCAATGAAACTGTCCATTCAAGCCAACTGAAGTCATGAAATGTTTATTGACAATAAATATATATAAATATAAGGTTACAGGGGCGTTGTAGTTAGGGTCTGAATTTACTCATACAAAACATTAGAAATTCACCAGTTATACCTATTTCAATTAACTATAGCTCATGCCTGCGACCAGGCCATGCACCCAACCTCTAGAACAACCCAACCCCATGCTGCGCACAGCCTTTGGACATGTGCAGCAGGAGTTGGCCACAGGGTCTTACCTGCAGCCAGGCCCATGCAGCCAACCCCTATAACCACCCAAACACACACCTGCTGTGCATGGCCTTTGGCCTTGTGCAGCAGGGTTTATGCAGGGCTTGGCCTGTGGTCAGATCCAATGGCCAACCCCCCTTGCCACCAAACCCCACGCCTTTGGTCATGCACATCAGGAGTTGGCCGCAGTCTGTCTCTCTGGGCATGAGAATAGGTGTGGCAGGGTGCATCTGGGTGTAACAATGGCTGTGAGAGTGTCTGCCTGAGTGTGAGAGTAGGTGTGTCAGTGTCTGTGTGGGTCTGAGAAAGAGCAAGATCACCTTTCAGTATGAACCTTAAACTTTTGAAGTTTAAAATAAATGAAAGAAAGGAAACAATCACGAGCTCACTTGAAGTAGAGTCTTAAACTTTCAGTGTGAGGGTCTGTGACTGTAACCTTTAGGCCATAGGTGACTCCTTACTTTAATGCGTCTAGACATACCTATGACAGTCAAACCCACTCATGTGATTGGAATGAAATGTGCATGTTCCATCACTAGAAAGGTTCAACAGTCAAAACACCAGTTAATAAACAAACATACTGTGAAGTGGTACTAGGATTTGAACCTTCAATCCCCTAAGTGATAGCACAAGACCACAAGACCGTCACCATTAGGCCAGAAGTGACTCTGTTTTCCTCTGCATCCAGACATAAGTATAACATTCGTCCCAAACACCTTACTCGTCTTACTCTTTTAAGCCATTGCATGGAGAGACCATTGCAATAACAAGGCGTCGCTCTCTTCCATCCCTTCATGGGCAGGAAGAGAGAGAGAGTGACAGGACCGCTGGTGGAGCCTTAAGCCCCCCATGGTCCTAGCCAACTCCCCGCATCCTGCAGGAGCTGGCATTGCTCCTCCTAGCAGAGAGCTGCTTTTTATAGCAGCTCTGTATTAGCAGAAGCAATGTTTTCATCTGTCTTCCCCACCCACAAAATTACTTTACATTAAAAAAACACATAGAAACTCACTGAAAAAAACAAAGATTATTGGAAAGTTATAGCTAGAAAATAGAATTAAAAAAAACCCATAGATGATCACTGGAGAAACCAAAGGTTACATGGACATTATAGTTAGGAAATAGAATTTTAAAAAACATAGAAATTCATTTACAAAACCAAAAGTTACAGGGATGTTATATTTAGGTTCTGAATTTAGTCGTGCAAAACCTTAGAAATTCACCAGTTTTAGTTATAGTTATTTCACGTTACTATAACTTGTGCCCCAAGGAAACTACAACTTGCGCCCCACCATGCACAGTATTTTAATGAATAATTTTACAACAAGTGTTACATTGATATTATTAATGATGTTATAAAAGATGCCATGAGTGCTGTAATAGCTGGGGTAATTAGTGGTCCATGCTGAAGGCACGAGTTATAGTTACCTTAGGGCACGAGTTAAAGCTACTTGAAATTCGATTGCCAACACTTCCTGGTTAAAGTGTTGGCAGCCAATCAATTCTCTGCACCAGATCGGGACTATTTGCAAAGTATTCGCATATCTAGATATACAAATTTGGATTTCCTGTAATATCTCAAACACTACTGAATAGATTTACAGCAAATAACAAAAAGTGTGCATTCTGGACCAAAAGCTACTTTTCAGCGTAATTTGCTCTCCTATTGTCCAGCGGTTCAGGCTGCAGGCGTGCTCAAAATCCCTATGGGAATTAACACATGTTTTCCACCACCCCTTTTTCTAATATATATTATCTAGTGGAGTTTTTTGACTTGCCTATATCTTTGGCACCGTTTGACGATTCTTCACAAAATTTTCCAAAACAAAGTGCCCCTGTGATTCTTGTTCCACACAGAAAGTTTTGTGAGGAATCTGTCAAGCGGGGGCTGAGAAAAAAGGGGGGTCAAAAAAGTTGTGTTTCCCATGTAAATTCCCATAAGACCTTTAAACACGAATACAGCCCGAACCGATGGGCGGAATTACACCAAATTTGGTAAAAGCTAGCTGTTTGTACGTAGATTACACTTTTGGCTATTTGGTGTAAATCTGTTCAGTAGTGTACGATAAATTAAAGAAAATCTAAATTTGTATATGTGAGCTCACCAATAATTAGAGAATATTTGTGAATTTTCACAAATGCACGCATAAATAGAGGTTCTGTAATTGGCTGGCCACAACCTGATCAGAAAGTTGCAGCCACCATTTTAGGGTCTCAGGACATGGTCCCTGAGGCTGAAAAACAAAATGAAAAGTAGCATAATGGGTCAGAGTGGAGGTACCCTGACCTCAGGAGTGTGATATAGGGGAGTTTGAGAATCAAATTAGGGGTTTAAAATGATTTTTCTTCACCCGGCGCAATATTCGTGGTTAATCAAGAATAATTGAGATTAATCATGAATGAGCAAAAAAAAAACTTAAAAATCACAGACTCATTCATACACTAATTAATTCACTCATACATGCTCTCTGAGACTCATGCACCCCCTCAGATCTACTCATAGGCTCCCACACCCACTTTCAGACCCACACAGACACTCATGTACCCACCCACAAACCCACTTAGACCCTCATGCACCCACTCATTGACCCACTCAGAAACTGATGCACCCTTTCATGGACCCACTCAGACATTGGCACACCCACTCACAGACCCCCTCAGACCCTCATGCACCCACTCACAGACCACTCAGACACTGACACACCCACTCACAGACCCACTCTGACACTGACACACTCACTCACAGACCCAATCAGACCCTCACTCACCCAGTTACAGACCCACTCAGACTCTCATGCACCCACTCACAGACCCACTCAGATACTGATTAACCCAAATACCCACTCAGACACTGACACACCCACTCACAGACCCACTCAGACCCTCACGTACCCACTCACAGACCCACTCAGACACTCCCTCGCCCACTCACAGACCCACTCAGACCCTCAAGCACCTACTCACAGACCAACTCAGACACTGACACAGCCACTCACAGACTCACTCAGACCCTTATGGACCCACTCACATACCACTCAGACCCTCAAGCACCCACTTTCAAACCCAGACAGCCACTCTCACACCAAGAAAGAGACACCCTCTCACACCTATTCTCACATGAAGAGAGACAGACTGTTCGGCTGGGCATGGTGCTGGGTTGGGTGATCATGGGGGTTATCTTGTCACACATGGCTGAAGGCAGTGCGTGGTGGTGGATTGTGTGATTATCAGAGGTTGGCCACACGGTCTGGCTGTAGGCCATGCCCTGTGGCCAACCCTCGCTGCGCACAGCCGAAGGCCGTGCGGAGCATTGGGGTTGAGTAGTTATAGGGGTTGGCTGCAAGGATTGGCCATAGGTCATGCCCTGTGGCAAAGCACCACCGTACACAACAAAAGGCCATGTGGGGTGGTGGTTGGATTAACGTATAGTAATGAAAATTACTTAATGAAAAACTAGGTAGAAATTCACTTTAAAAAACAAAGGTGATAGGGACATTACAGTTCAGAAATATAATTCAAACAACCTTAGAAATTGACTGAAAAAAACGAGGTTACAGGGACATTATAGTTAGGTTCTGAACGTAGGCGTACAAAACCATGGAAATTCAGCAGTTATAGTTAGAGGTTTTTTTAAGTAACTATAACTTTTGCCCTAAGGTAACTATAAGTTGTGCCCTTGCCATGCATTGCTAATTACCCCAGATATTTCAGCAATCATAACAACTTGTATAACGTCCTTTAAACTATAAATGAAACATTATCAGTCACATTTTTGAAGAAAAAGCTGTGCATGGCCAGGGCGCGAGTTATAGTTACCTTAGGTCCGGAGTTATAGTTATTTGAAAGAACTCTAATTATAACTGCAAAATTTCTATGGTTTTGTACAAGTAAATTCAGAACCTAACTATAACGTCACTGTAACCCATGTGTTATTCAGTGAATATATATATATATATATATATATATATATATATATATATATATATATGCATTACCAAAATGCGATCACAACTACTGCTTATAGTTAGGACCTAGTTTCTATATAAAAAGTTTTTTTTTTTTACTTGCCTATGACTTTGGGGCCACTTGGCGAACCTTCATTAAACTTCCTCAAAAAATTTGCCATACCCATCAGCTGCTGCCTGGAAAGTTTCAGGAGATCCGTCCGGGGGGGGGTGCGCAAAAGGGGGGCAGGAAAGTAGGTCCTGGTCCAGAAAGAGTGCTATTTTTTGGGTGTATTTTCATGCAGTAACTTTGAAAAAATTAATGGGAAAACAAATTTGTATATGTGGAGATCTGTTGTGGATAGAATGCAGAGCCCCACAAATCCACAAGCGACATGGAGGAGTTTGATTGGCTGGGTGCAATCTCTTCAGAAAGTTGTGGTCGCCATTTTCTCCACTGGCAATGGTCCTGGGGGATAGATTTTATTTGTGAAAAAGGTGTAAGAGGTCAGGGTAGAGGTACTCTGGCCCATGGGGATGATGTAGGGGATTGTAAGGGATATATTATGAATTTCAAGAGGTAAGAACATATTTTGTTTAGAGATTGTCAATCTGTGACTTCGTTGCAGCGCTCAGTGCAGCCCCACGTGTAACATCTCAACGGAGTCACGAATCCTGCTAATGAAAGAAAAATAAATATCTATTTCAACAGATAATTTTGCACACACTGTCACAGTAAGTCACTCATAAACCAACTCATAGCCTCATGCACCCACTCACAGATCCACTCAGAAGCTATGGCACACACTCATAGACCAATATAGACACTTAGACACCTACTCACAGACCAACTCAGATAGTAATGTACCCACTGAAAGACAAATTGAGACACTTACGCACCCACTCACACATGTAATCAAAAATATATATTTCATCAGAAAATGCTGCACACACTGTCACGCTTAGTCACAGACATCCTGAGAGACTTTTTCACACATTCATAAACCCAATCAGAACCTCATGCACCCACTCACAGAACCACTCACAGGCTGATGAACCCACTTACAGACCCACACAGAAGCTCACACACACACACTCACAGGCTCAATTAGATAGTGACTAACCCATTGAGAGACAAATTGGGGCACTTATGTACCTACTCAAAAATGTAGTGAAACAGTATTCCTCCCACTGATAAAACCAATCAGAACCTCCTACACCGATCTTCAAAAACGCTCATACACGCATGATCCCACTCACAGACCCATACAGACACTCACACACCCATTGACAGATTTACTCAGATACTGACATACTCGCTGAGAGACACATTGAGGCACTTATGCACCCACTGACACACATACTTAAAGAGCATTTCACTCACTCATAAATCCATTGAGTAATAGTAGGCAATTTTAATTCCTGTGATGTATTGCAAAATATACTGCTATATATGGACAATAAATAAAATTATACAATAAGTCACATTTTTTGTTAAAACAATAAATTATACTTTCTTTTAAATTTAAACAGTGATTGGTATGTAGGGTGACTCTAAGAAGAGCCTTTGTGTTTGTGGATTGTATATATTTAGAGCATAGATGAGTGAATGCAGAGTTTTAAGTTACTTAGAGATACCCTGTTGCCCTCATCTGTGAAGTGCACTCCATCCCGTCTGTATATGTAATTCATGTCAAAGTGGGGGTTATTATTGTAGACTGAACCCATGTTATGGTCTCTAAGAAATGCTGAAACAGTTTTATTAACATGTTTCCTGGCTTTCTCCATTTGTGGACAGAACTTAGTTGACCACTTCAATTTTTGCCTCTTGCATATATTAGAGAACAAATGGCAGTGTGAGGGAAAATGTGCATTTATTGGAAAAAGCTACCCTTCATTAGTATTTCCAGTCCCATTCCAGTCAGTGTGACTAAGGGCCAGATGTAGCAATATTGCAAATTGCGACTTGCAATTTGCGAGTCCATCCGACTCGCAAATTGCAAGTCGCAATTTGCAATGTAGTACGGTGTCTCAGACACCGACTGCGACTCGCTATGGGGTCGCAATCACCCACCTCATGAATATTCATGAGGTGGGTCGCAAATTGCGGCCCCATAGCGAGTATAGGCACTCGCAAACATGGAGGCCTGCTGTAGTCAGCAGACCTCCATGTTCGTGACTGCTTTCAATAAAGCAGTTTTTTTTTTTAAGTGTAGCCCATTTTCCTTAAAGGAAAACGAGCTGCACTTAAAAAAAAAACCGAAACCTTTAGTTTCAGTATTTTTTCAGGGCAGGGAGTGGTCCCTGGGACCACTCCCTGCCCTGAAAAAATATTTTTGGGTCCATTCTCAAAGTGGAAGGGGTCCCATGGGGACCCCTTCCAATTTGCGAGTGGGTTACCATCCACTTGAAGTGGATGGTAACTGCGATACGATTTGCGACCGCGTACGCGGTCGCAAATGGTATTGCATACCACTCAGACTCGCAAATAGGAAGGGAACACCCCTTCCTATTTGCGAGTCGGAAATGCATTTTGCGAGTCGGTTCCGACTCGCAAAATGCATTTCTGCATAGGAAACTCCGGTTTGCGACTTGCAAACGGCAATTTTTGCAGTTTGCGAGTCGCAAACTGTTTCCTACATCTGGCCCCAGGTCTTTACCACCACAGTGCACAATGATGAGGTGAGGAGGCTGGGTACCTCTAATGCTTTCAACCAATGGAAGCAATTGCTGCCACCTCAATCCTCTCTGGCCATCCCAAGAAATATTTACAGTAGAAAAAGCCAGGTCCCTGTTAATGCCACTTTTTCTTGCATACTCACTAGCCCAAAAAACATAGCTGTGACGTACAATACAGACTCTGAACATTTTCAAGGAAAGTTATTGTTGCACACAGGAGAAAGGTGCAGCTGAATGAAAGAGGATTGAGAATGTGAGTTGGTTAAAATGGAGGGACTCACACATTTAAAAAATGCATGTATTTGATTGGTTGTTGTAAAAAGAGTTCTCAATTAAAGTAGGTTGTGACTAACACATAGAAGGGAGTGAATTTGTGATTGGTTCTTAGTTTTTTATCACCAGAAACTTTTTTTTCTTCACATGGTTGTATTGAGTAATTGCAAACCGCACCTGCTGCAGAATCCATTAAAGCTAGACTGCTGCTATCAATAAATGTAGTGAACTTTTGAACTCCTGGTGCAGTACAGTGGTCTAGAAGAGTTTGGTATGGCACCTGTGAACATTCAGGGGGTCATTCCGACCCCGGCGGTCAAGGACCGCCGGGGCCGGGGATGCGGGAGCACCGCCAACAGGCTGGCGGTGCCCTGCAGGGCATTCTGACCGCGGCGGTTTGGCCGCGGTCAGACCAGGAAAACGCCGGTGTTCCGCTGCCCTGGGAATCCCCCATGGCGGCGCAGCTTGCTGCGCCGCCATGGGGGGTTCCGACCCCCCTCACCGCCATCCTGTTCCTGGCAGTTCCGACCGCCAGGAACAGGATGGCGGTGTGGGGTGTCGTGGGGCCCCCGTAAGAGGGCCCCACTTTGAATTCCAGTGTCTGCTTTGCAGACACTGGAATTCGCGACGGGTGCCACTGCACCCGTCGCACATCCTCCACTCCGCCGGCTCCATTCGGAGCCGGCTTCCTCGTGGGGAGGGGTTTCCCGCTGGGCTGGTGGGCGGCCTTCTGGCGGTCGCCCGCCAGCCCAGCGGGAAAGCCAGAATGGCCTCCGCGGTCTTTCGACCGCGGAGCGGCCATATGGCGGCTCCCTCCAGGCGGAGTTTCCTTCCATTTGAAGTCTCTCAGAGCATTTTAGCAGCTGGATTGTGAAGCGATCCGGCTGCTAAAATGCCCACTAGACACCAGGGATAATATTTTGTTATGAAATTGTCATAAGGGGAGTGACCCCTTGGGCAAGGGTCGCTCCCCAGAGGGGCATATTTTTTCAAGGATCTTCTGCCCTCCGTGGGGGCAGAAAAGGCCTATTATTGGTAGGCCCATCTGCCCCCAAGGGGGGCAGAAAGCCCACCAGAGACCAGGGAACGTTTTTTTTTCAAATGTGAGGAAAAAGTTCTTTTTTGGCCATATTTTGAGGTCTGTGTAACAGAACTTGGTGAGAATCCCACAAGTCACCCCATCTTGGATTCCCGTAGGTGTCTAGTTTTCAAAACTGTGCAGGTTTGGTAGGTTTCCCTAAGTACCGGCTGAACTAGAGGCCAAAATCCACAGATAGGCACTTTGCAAAAAACAGGTCTGTGTTCTTTGGGAAAATGTGATGTTTCCATGTGTGTTTTGGGGCATATCCTGTCGCAGGCGCTAGGCCTACCCACACAAGAGCGGGACCATTTTTATCAGGAGACTTGGGGGAACGCTATGTGGAAGGAAATTTGTGGCTCCTCTCAGATTCCAGAACTTTCTGTCACCGAAATGTGAGGAAAAAGTGTTTTTTGGGCCAAATTCTGAGGTTTGCAAAGGATTCTGGGTAACAGAACCTGTTGAGAGCCCCACAACTCATCCCATCTTGGATTCCTCTAGGTGGCTAGGTTTTAAAAATGCGCAGGTTTGGTAGTTTTCCCTAGGTGCCGACTGAGCTAGAGGCCAAAATCCACAGCTAGGCACTTTGCAAAAAACTGGTCTGTTTTCTTTGGGAAAATGTGATGTGTCCATGTTGTGTTTTGGGGCATATCCTGTCGCGGGCGCTAGGCCTACCCACACAAGTGAGGTACCATTTTTATTGGGAGACTTGGGGGAACGCTGGGTGGAAGGAAATTTGTGACTCCTCTGAGATTCCAGAACTTTCTGTCACCGAAATCTGAGGAAAAAGTGTTTTTTGGCCAAATTGTGGGGTTTACAAAGGATTCTGGGTGACAGAACCTGGTGAGAGCCCCATAAGTCACCCCATCATGGATTCCCCTAAGTGTCTAGTTTTCAAAAATGCACAGGTTTGGTAGGTTTCCCTAGGTGCCGGATGAGCTAGAGGCCAAAATCTATAGCTAGGTACTTTGCAAGAAACACATCAGATTTCAATGTAAAAATGTGATATGTCCATGTTGCATTTCCTGTTGCGAGCATTAGGCCTACCAACGCAAATCAGGTACCATTTGTATCGGGAGACTTGGGGGAACACATAATAGCAAAACAAGTGTTATTGCCCCTTGTCTTTCTCTACATTTTTTCCTTCCAAATGTAAGTCAGTGTGTAAAAAAGACATCTATTTGAGAAATGCCCTGTAATTCACATGTTAGTATGGGCACCCAGGCATTCAGAGATGTGCAAATAACCACTGCTTCTCAACACCTTATCTTGTGCCCATTTTGGAAATACAAATGTTTTCTTGATACCTATTTCTCACTTTTTATATTTCACCAAATTAATTGCTGTGTGCCCAGTAGATAATTAAAACCTGTTGCAAGGTGCAGCTCCTTTATTGGCTCTGGGTACCTAGAGTTCCTGATGAACCTACAAGCCCTATATGTCCCCGCAACCAGAAGAGTCCAGCAGACGTAACAGTATATTGCTTTTGAAAATATGACATTGCAGGAAAACGTTACAGAGTAAAACATGGAGAAAAATGGCTGTTTTTTTCACCTCAATTTCAATATTTTTTTATTTCAGCTGGTATTTTCTGTAAGAAACCCTTGTAGGATCTACCCAAATGACCCCTTGCTGAATTCAGAATTTTGTCTATGTTTCAGAACTGTTTAGCGTTCTGGGATCCAGCATTGGTTTCACACCCATTTCTGTCACTAACTGGAAGGAGGCTGAAAGCACAACAAATAGTAAAAATGGGGTATGTCCCAGTAAAATGACAAAATTGAGCTGAAAAAGTGGGTTTTGTGATTCAAGTCTGCCTGTTCCTGAAAGCTGGGAAGAGGGTGATTTTAGCTCCGCAAACCCTTTGTTGATGCCATTCTCAGGGAAAAAACCACAAGTCTTCTTCTGCAGCCCTTTTTTCCCATTTGTTTTTTAAAAAACTAAATTTTCGCTGTATTTTGGCTAATTTCTTGGTCTTCTTCAGGGGAACCCACAAAGTCTGGGTACCTCTAGAATCCCTAGGATGTTGGAAAGAAAGGACGTAAATTTAGCATGGGTAGCTTATGTGGAGAAAAAGTTATGAGGGCCTAAGCGCGAACTGCCCCAAATAGCCAAAAAAAGGCTCGGCACAGGAGGGGAAAAGGCCTGGCAGCGAAAGGGGTTAAAGGAGACAAATATTTAGCAGTAAACTAGAGACTCTAGTGGAGTAGGTTTTCAAAGAAACTGTTTTCCTAGATAAAAATCATGTGTATTTTATAATGTAGTGAAAAATGTTGAATAAAATAATGGGAAATATGTTTTTTTATCCCCGACTGCATTCAAGACTCTGTTGTGAAGTTACACGGGGGTCCGCGTGAGGGGGGATGCAAAGGAATCGTAAAACCTGAAGCACACAGTAGGAATTTGGGCTTCTGACAAGGAGTACAAATTAGCGTTAACAAAAAGAAACCATTGAATAGTAGTGTAACATGAATAAAAGATGACACGGAGCTTGTGATTTAATAACCATGACAGTATCAAAGAGAGCAAAGGTGAATAGGCTGCCATTACTGGTGCCTTGGAGTGAGAGTGGTCTACAATTCTTAGTCTTGGTTTTTATTAGGCTAAAAAAAGTGGAGTGACATTGTAAATGTGATTTATCTATCATCAAAAGAAATTTACAGGTATGTAAATTGCAGTATTATTTTAGAAAGAAGTTGTGTCCTTTAATAAAAGTTTTAAAAACCTGTACATTATATGTAACAAACTATTATAAGTAAGGTGTACTAACAGAGATTTATAATAGTTAATACAAAATATTTATAATATGGCAGTAGACTTTCTGGGAGATTTTTTGAAAGTTTAAATTAAATTTTTAAGTAGAAAAGCTTGTGAAGCATTATACGTTTATTTTTGTATTATACAGTTAATATTTGGAATAGGAGATTTGTAAGGTATAAGAGGTACAGTGAAGGTACTGGAATTGTTTAGCAGATGAGGTTGAAATTGTATGGCAGGGCTAAGTAAATTATGTTGGAAGAAAATTTAAAATATGTGACATAATGCAGTAGGATTGTGTGGGTATTGTTGGACCTAATTAGTACAATTTCAACAGCCAAATATGACTATATACCAAGAAAAAATTATTATGGAAAGGACCTTATAGTAACTGTTGGAAAGTGGATTATTGGCAAGGGCAGGTAAGTACCTACACTTAGCAATAGGCCACCAACCCCAATTTAAGTCTAGTTAGGTTTCAATAAATTAAACCCAGCTCAACCCTTGGCAACGAGCGACAAGGCTTAACTCAGAAGACAGGTGTGAAAAGCATTTAAAAATCACAAAACAGTAAATAAGTAAAACACAAAATACAATACAAATCCAACACCAATTTATAAAAATAGAGTATAATTTTATCTTTAAAATTACACCAAAAAGACAAACATCCAAAGGAGGGAACGAAAGATATGACTTTTTAAAGATTAGATGCAAATAGCGCTCAAAAATGTCACACTGGATAGGGACAAAGTCCAGAGTGCAGGCCACTCATGATGTAACACTGTTACACTTAAGTTCAGAAGTGTTTTTTGGTACAGAAAAGTGGTCCACAGCACCAGCCAAGGGTTCAGAGGTTCTGGTTTGCCTCTTGGAGTCTAGGAGTACAACTCCCACAACGCACCTCTTCAATTTATGGAGCTTTTTTCAACAGTTCCTCCAAATATCTCCAAACTGTAGTGAATTAGAATTAATTGGGGATTACAATTGCTACGAAGATGCTTTTAATGCTGTCAAAGATAGTATTTAATGTCCTATGTTTAATAACTACATAAAAATGCTAAACAATGAGATCCAACATGAAGAAATGATTGCAGCTGAGGTAGCTTATGATAGCTCTCAAAGCAGCCAAAGCTCAGCACCTTCAAGTAAGGATCATCTTGGAAAACCTATGATTGCAAATGCAGCTGCAATAGCTATGAATAAAGTGAAAACTGCAATGGAACAAGCTAGGCAAGAATTGGTAGATGTGGAACAGTTAGTTAAGCAACTGAACAATAAGCAAAATTACATTTATATTGAAGTAAAAGTAAAATAGAACATTACAACATGACAAGAATGAATGTAATTGCTCATCTTTCAAGCCAATACTATTATATATTAGTGGTCAAGCTGGCAGTGGAAAAAGCTTTATAATTAAAGTTCAAAGTTTTCAAATCTAATGCTTGCATTTGTCCACTTTCTAATGCAGGAGATTTTAAAAACGGAAAATAATGTCTTGTTTGGAGGAAAGCATTTGATTGTTTTTGGAGACCTATTATAACTTTCTCCAGTAAAAGGAAAGCCTGTTTTCATAACTCTTTCACATGAAGAGACTCGAAATTCATTGGGAAGCATTGGCAATGTAAACATTTGGCAGTAATTTCAATATAAAGAACTTGTCAAAAATTTACGTTAGGCATCTGATATGGATTATGGAAATATTCTGAAGGACATTAGAGTAGGAGTTCTGAAAAAAGAGGCAACATTTATGTTGGAAATTTGACTTATTAAAAAGCTGTTATCATCTTATAAGAATGCATCAGAACTAATGTATAACACTTATAAAGAGAGCAAACAGATAGTGTTGTTGATGCCTACTATTCAAGAGTGTGCTACATTGAATTTGGAATTACTGAAACTTGAAAATGAACAGATTTTGGAGATTAAGGCAATTGACAAGATGAAACATCAAGGTGTAACTGTAGTTCTGAGTGCCAAATAACAATATAAATTAGACTCTTTAGGAAAGTAGTTTTAAGACATAACTTAAATGTGCAAGAAGGATTACTAAATGGTGCCAGGGGTAATGTTCATTTTCCTAATCATGATCAGGTTCTTTGCTATAAAGTTTGATCAGGTTGATGGTGTGAAACAAATTGGACGATGTGTTGGATGGTTTTTGCTTTCTAAAGATTTATATGTAAGACGCAAACAGTTTCCAGTTTGTCTAGCATATACTGTAACAATCCACAAGTCTCAAGGAAAAGTGCTTATGTTGCATTCATAAATATTGGAAGTACAGTTTTTAAAGAGGAAATGTAATATGTAGTGCTGTCAAAAGTTTGGACAGTACCTGGTTTGATTCTGGTTGATTTTGATGAGAACAAGGTTAGTGCAGATGCAAATTGTGTCAGAGAGTATAACAGACTAAGAACTAAATAAGCTCCTTATTTAGGACAATAACCTGTTTATGAGAAAAAAGTATTATGTCCTAGGCGGAAATTGAGAAGAAAAGCAAAACAGATTATACAACCGTCTGATAGCACAGCTAAAGAAGAAGGTGTTAAGAAACAGAAAGTGGAAAAAGATGGAGACATGGTTGGTTACCAGTTTGATAACACTACTGGTGTTAACTGCTATGCTAATGTTGTTTTGAATGCTCTGTTTGATCTCCCACATGTTGTAAATGCAATCTAGGAAAAGCCATGGAACACATTGTGTACAGCACTATTTAATTGCCTTAGACAGTTATCTCATAACACAAATGTAATACAAAGTGCTTCAGGAACTAGAGATGTCATAGGCAAATATAGTGGCTTTGTTGTATTTACTCTGAATGCTCAATAGGATGCGCAGGAGTTTATGTGAATATTGAAGATATGTTTGGACTCAGTTATACATGGAATCAAGAGTGTGAAGCTTGTTCATTCACATCTGCTACTGAAATTCAATCAAAGCGATTTCTGTACTTAACTCTGCCAGACTGCAAAACTGTGTCTTTTGAAGAATTATTAAAAAGGAGTGATCAAAATATGATGTGTTGAAATTGCAATTCATATGTATTCTCTACATTGGTTATACCGAGGACTGATAAATATATTATAGCAATGTTACAATGATGCAGAGCTGATGGGACAAAATTGGATACCGAAATTACCAACTATAAAGCTGGCCAAATTTCTATTTCTGGTAGAATGTATTGTACTTTGGCTATCATCTTCCATAAAGGGATAAACATCACCTCTGGACATTATACTGTATATTTGAAGACTCAAAATGGATGGACAGAAGGCAACGATACTAGTCTGCAATTTAAACAAAAACTACCATTCAAGCTTCCTTATTTACTGTTTCTTCAACCAAAGTTCTGAGGCACATGAGTACGATTGTATTAAATATAATCTTCTTTGTATGTGGATTCTTACAACTTCAGACATTATTTAGCCTACAAAGGGTGATGTCTTCAAAAACATTTTATAAACTGTTATCTGCTTAAAATATAGTCTAACAGTTTTCAGTAAAATAACAAGTACACAGCCTTGTGTGTTCATTAGTTATCATTCCTAAAGATGTTGTTCTGCCCATCAGGGATGATGTCAGGAACAGCTATTGGAAAATAAAAGTTTTTAATATTGCTTTTATGAAAAAACACTTTTGTACCACGTAGACAAATTACCAATATTATTGTAAAATCTGTATGTTTCTTACTACAGCAATTGTAGTATAATAAATTGTACTTAGAAATTGTAGAGATTTAGAATTGTTATGCAACATACTATGTGCTTTGAGGGTTTTTCATGTTCATATGACTGTTTTCCCCCCACTGTTCAGTGATGAGCAGCTATAAACACTTCCATTACATAATAGGAGGGTAGCAGCTGAGAATATTGGACAAGGGATCATAATCTGTCTATATATAGTATGCAATTGCTGTATCAAAGATAATAAGATGTTTCTTTTTTTGTTAATAATAATATATTTTATATTGCAGGTTAGCAACTTTTAATATGTATATTTATTGTAAAAAAATTGAACTATTTTTGTCTTGTTTTTATTTTAATACACCTTGAATGGATTTTTTTAGCACTGATAAGTAAATACATGTTGCTTTAATAACACATATTGTATTATTCTTATGCATCCAGTCAGTAATCTATACCAGTGGCATATGCAGTCACTTATTCATAGAGGTAGTTTTACAGCCAATCACTCACCCATACATCCACTCACACATCTATTTGCTCTCCCTTAGAGTCACAAATTCACCCAGATAATCATCTATACAACCAGTCACAGGTTGTGAAATATTCAGATACTAACCTATTCAGACACTAATATACCCAGATATTTATCTATTTATATATTAAGACACCTACTCCCTCTCCCATACAGCTATTCAGATATGCAGTCAGTCACCAATAGAGGTAGTCATGTACTCAATAAATCACCTATCCATTCACTATTACAGACAGACAATGACTGATAGAGGCAGTTCATACACAGTCACTGAGCCCTACAGATATTCATGTAGCCAGCCACACAGCTATTTACATAAGAAGACACTCTCCAAAGCTCCCACTTGAACAACTAATCAGTCACCTTTGTCAACACTCACATACCTAGACACTCACCCATTCACCCAGTAAATATTGCTTCATTAATAGTTTAAATATAAGTATAGTTACGCACAGAGTAACTCACCACTACAACTACTCATACACACATTTACTCACTCAATGAGCCCCTCATGCACCTATTCACTCAACCATTGAGCCATTCATACACCCATTCGCTCAGTCGCACAGTTATTTATGCATCCATTCATTCACCCATCCAGGCAGTTTTGAATACTATTATTTATGCGTAGAGGAACTCATGCCCCCATTAACTCAGTTACACACCCATCTATGTATCACATTATTCACCATTACCCTTCCTCAGGTTCCCATTCAATCACCTACACACACATTCATATACCTATTATGTCAGCCATATAGTCTCTGACACACCCATTCACTTATCCATACATCCACTTATGCAACCTGTAAATTATCCATAGTTACTCATGCACCCAACCACTCACTAATAGAACCAACTATGTACACATTGACTCACACATACAGCCATATATGCATCCATTCACTCACCGTGCAATTACAGCCAGTCATGAATGCACTGATCCGTCTTTACAGGCATTTACAGAGGCACTGAGTCACCCACAGAGTCACTCATAAATACAGTGAATCACCCATATAAGCACTTATGCAGCTGGTCACTCACCTATACAGCCACTTATGCACCCAGTGATTCACCTATACAGCCAGTCATGGACCCAGTCATTCAGCTAGTCTGCCATTGCACCAACTCACTTTCAGAAAACTACTCACACATCCACTTACTTTAAGATACAGTGACTGATACTGCCTGTTACATATCTATGAATTTACTTATACACCAGTTAGTCACACATGCAGTAACTGAGTCACCCAATTAAGCACCATTATAGCCACTAACACATCCACAAACTCACCCATACAACCAGTCACACACCCACTCATTCATGCTGGAACTCACCACTGGAACACCCAATCACTCTCTCATACAGCCAGTGATGCATCCATTCACTGACCTCTACATTTAATCTCACAGTCATATATTCACCCATTGAATAATCCATACACCCAAACAATCATCCATACAGCAAATGTCATCAGTGATGTCACTGACCACATCATGACTTATGTAATATGTGCCAAAGTTCATGGAGTTAGCGTCATTTTTTGGCGTGAACACCTTCCTTGCGTTAATGATATGCAAGGTAGGCGTTCCCGTCTGAAAAAATGACTCCGATGCATATGCGTCGTATTTATACTCCCGGGCAAAAATGACGCCGGGAGTGGGCAGGTCTAAAAAACCCGCATTTGCGCCGGATTTTAACGCCTAGGTCAGGGCAGGCGTTAAGGGACCTGTGGGCTCAGAATGAGCCCAGAGGTGCCCCCCCATGCCCCCAGGGACACCCCCTGTCACCCATGCCCACCCCAGGAGGACACCCAAGGCAGGAGGGACCCATCCCAGGGACATTAAGGTAAGTTCAGGTAACTATTTTTTAAAAAATTTTGTTGTGGCATAGGGGGGCCTGATTTGTGCCCCCCCCACATGCCACTATGCCCAATGACCATGCCCAGGGGACAGGAGTCCCCTGGGCATGGCCATTGAGCAAGGGGGCATGACTCCTGTCTTTGCTAAGACAGGAGTCATTTCAATCGGGGTTGGGAGTGAAAAAAAAATGGCGCAAATCAGGTTGAGGCGATTTTTTTGCCTCAGCCTGACTTGCACCATTTGTGGACGCCCATACACCGGCGCTGCCTGGTGTATGTGTTTTTTTTAACGCACACCAGACAGCGCCGGCGGCTAACGCCGGCTAACGCCGGCTAACGTCATTGAATAAATACGGCACCCGCATGGCGCTTCAGAATGGCGTTAGCCGGCGCTAATTTGTTTGACGCAAAACTGCGTTGGCGCAGTTTTGCGTCAAAAAGTATAAATATGGGCCCTAGTTTCTATAGAAAAAGCATATTTGGCTTGCCTGTATCCTTGCATCTATTGATGAATTTTCAAGAAATTTTCCATAAAAAGATTGACGCTCACTTAAGCTGCTGTTTGGAAAGTTTCAGGGTAATCCGCCAAGCGGGGGCTGAGAAAAAGGAGTAGTCCAAAAATTTGTTTTTCCATGTTAATTTCCATAGGGATTTTGAACACGACTACAGCCCGAACCACTGGACGGAATTACACCAAATTAGGCAGAAAGGTAGCTCTTGGTCCAGAAAGTGCCCCTTTTGTCATTTGGTGTTAAACCGTTCTGTAATGTTTGAGATAGTTAAAGAAAATCTAATGTGCTTATCTGGGCAGAGCCAAAGCACAGATCTCATGGTGAGGTATAATGGGCTGCCAGCACTTCAACCAGGAAGTCCTAGCAGCCACCTGAGGACCAATATACATGATAGCACCCTAATGAAACACATTATAGTGAACGTCAGGTTTTGAGGGACATAAAACGGAGTACATCTAAAGGGTGAAAACACATTTTAGTTACAAAATAAATCATTTGTTGATGTTACCATACTAATTTTAGCAATTGTGGTGTGTTCTAAGGTGATTTTACCCTGCTAGGATTGCATGCATCAAGTTTGAGAGAAAACTGTTTTCTCATGATTTTCCCATTGAAGTTATGGAAGGTGTACCAGAAGCTAAAACGAAAGCATATTTTCTGTAAATTCACACTATCTTTCTCAGCCATATAAGAATGAAGTCAGACATCCACAGTGAAACATGCACTTTCAACACCAGCATCAGACTGCCAGTTAACTCCCTGGTGAGCAGCAGCTTACACTGTTCTAATGAGCAACTAGAGTGCTAACATTCTTAATTTATGCCAAAAGTGTGCTACATCTGAAGGCCATTTTGATGGAATCAAAGTAGAAAACTGAAAGGATTTTCTACTGAGGATACTCCAGAAAATAAGGGGATTAGGGAGCCAGGCCATGTGTCCAGCATGCCCCCACATGAATTGCAATGGGCATCTTACTTAATGTTAAAAAACCCTAGGAATTCACTAAAAAACAAAGGTTACAGGGACATTTTAGTAAGGAAATAGAATTTTAAAAGAATGGAGAAATTCACAGAAAAAACAAATGTTACAGGAATGTTATAGTTAGGTTCAGATTGTACACACACAAAACCATAGAAATTCAGCAGTTGTAGTTAGAGTTATTTCAAGTAACTATAACTTGTGCCCTAAGGTAATTATAACTTGCACCATTGCCATGCTCTGTTAATTACTCGAGATATTACACCACTCATAAAAATTGTGAGGGTGCAAGTTAGAGTTATCTTAGGGCATGAATTTATAATTACTTGAGATAACTTGTACAATTAGTTCCCGTAGTAACCATAATAAAGTGAAGGTTAGTAGATAAAGGTAAGAAACAAATATATAGTATTTTACAAAGAGACTTCCAATGGAAGTCACATGGTTTCACCTAGTGCTCAATCAGCCACACTTTTAATATGGACTGCAAAGCTTCCCAAGACATCTGCAGTGACTGACATTATTTCAAGCATTTCTGCCATCACCTTGTTGTTTGCTACACATTTTATGTGAAATCTCAATGTAGCAGCAGTAAATAAAAAAATGATGCTGTCATGTTGAGGGCTGACATAAAATGGGAATTTCTCCATTATTTCTTTTCCACCAGATAGCGGTGTGGTTCCTGGCAACCAGATGAATTACCTGAGAATTTGTTAAAAGTGGATTAGATACACTCTGCCTTGATGTAACTGACATGATTTGGCAATCAGTGAATACTGCCCAATATGTTTTCACATTAAATCTGCTTATTTGGGGAAAAGGGGGGAGGGGGTGAAACTGACACAGTGCTTTGTGGAAAAGGCCACTTTATTGAAGACATGTGCACCTAACAAAAACATACCCTAGGCCTTTGTCTTCACAAAACTAATGACATCACTATACAATCATATGCCTCTACTGCTCCCCCACCCCTACCCTAACCTCCCTCCTCTACCACTTCCTCTCTTGCAATCCAGAAATTATTTTTAACTGAGTGTTGCTGACTTACAACTCCTCTCACTTGCCAATAACTCTGTAACCTGTAACTATTATAACTTCATGCTGAACATTGAACAACCTGGCCCATCCAGGCCGGTCTACCCTTCTCCTTTCATTGGGGCTTAGGCTTTAAAGCCTAAAACTCTGCAAATGAAGTCAACTGGACCCTGTCTCCCGTCACCCAGAAAAAAAAACAAAGTTTTTTTTTAACAACCCATGCACTGACCCCATACTCTAACATGACACTCCAAACAGTCTATGCAAACAATCCTTAATATGTAACAGATACAGCTCCTTGCCCATAAAAAAACAAATGGATGCCATCTCCCCTGAAGAATGCCTCATTCTGTATGTGAAGGTCCGTGTGTTCTAAAACTGTGATCCCTTTTTCCTTAGCAAAGCTTTTCATCTCCTTGTTAATCTTTTTTCCTGCACTTTCAATAGCCTTAGGTCTCTGCGCCCAACCCCACAACCAACATGGAACAAAAGCAGTCCAAACCACATTGCAGTCTGACCATAACTTCAGGATTTTGTGGTTATCTCTTTTCAGGTCCTTCATCAATTGGAGGCCCTTTCTCGCTACTAGATAATTTTCCTCCAAATGAATCAGCAATACATTTGAACACTGCCGCTTCACCGTCCAACCCTTCAGCACTGGTAACAATTTGGACCATTTCATACCCCATTTCCTGTGCCACTGCAGGATCAAAGTAGCAGAATTTAGACCCAAATTGTCCCCCTGTAGTCCTTTCTGTGCTTGTCTGCTTGCCCAATTGATGAAGGAGTGCCGTACCAACCCAATCAACAGCACTGGGTTTTCAGTCCCCACAACTGAACCTGTAAAGAACAAAAACAAATAAAATCACCAAACAACATAACTACAGTTCGTCTTCATTTTTGCGCACATAGCGTTGCACACAATATAAAACCCACCTTCATTATGTGCTCCTTTTTCCAGCCCCGCCGCCCTGCCTCTGTAGGTACTCCAAAGAAGAAAGAATGTTGCCAAAATATGCAGGATCGATGCCCAACACTGCTACTGCCCAACTGAGAATAAACAATAGTTGAAAGGCAGTGACTGGTTTCTGGTCCTCATGCTTGAAAACTATCAGATGGCCTACTCCTCCAAGATGCAAGCTGCCTACCCCATGCTACAGCACAAAGGGGCCTTATCAGGTATACCCCCTGGGAAGCCTGATCAGTCTTTGACTTACATACCCAAATCCACAGTTGCTCTCCCCCCAAGTGGACATCATCCCACAGAAGGACTCACAGTCCTTCCCCTCCCAAGAGTTCTGAGTCCATAAAGGCCTAAAAAAACATCCATATCATCAGAGTGCTGAAAAGCAAGACTTCCATACTATAAAAACATACTGACCCAAATTTAGGCACCAGTTTTGCCAATATCTTTAATGATACTGGTTTTCTCACCCTCCCTTTATGACCCACCTCCTTAGCGCACCCTTCCAGCATCCTGGTCCCCAATTCGCGGGCCAAAGAAGGATAACCCCAAAGGAGCTTCCCCATAAATGCGATGCCCACCAGCTTGCCTGCTATTGTCACCCTAGATTGCCCATTCCCGATCAGCATCAAAATAAACTGGACTACGTCCTCCGTTCTTTCCTATTCCTGCTGACGTCTACACGCCCCACTCTGTAAGAATCCCCTCCATGCTTGTGAGTAGGCTCGCCGCTTGGAGACTGTCAATGAGTTTGTCACCAGCTGTAGCATCCTTTTTCTCCTATGGTCCATCAATTCGGAGGCATAGACACTTCCGTCAGCTCAACGTCTGTGCCCAGCCCAAGGAAATACTCCCACTGTGAACAAACAAAACAAAGCGTCTGCAACGTCATTGTCCATACCAGGCACATGTCTCACCCTAAATGCAATGTGATGTTTGAGACACAAGAGGACAAATATCCTGAGCAATTTGGCCACCAGCCCATCTCTCGCTGACTGTCGGTTAACCACATGCACCACTGCCATGTTGTCAATCCTAGAAAGCACTTGCTTGTGGGCCAACTCCTGCCCCCAAAGTAGCAGTGTCACTTTAAATGGAAAGAATTTGAGAAAGGCAATACTCCTCCCTTTTCGAGTTCACTAGCCACTCCTGCTTGCACCACCTGCCCTGCCAGCAGATACAAAAACCTACCCCCTACTGCATCAAAAAATATCTGTGCATCCCACTCTGTCTCCACCCAGGAGACCCTGTTAAGGGCCTCCAAAAAATTCCTCCACATCCTGAGATCCCCCTTCTCCCCGCTGTCAAATGCTCCTGATGATGTGGCAATCACCCCCATCAAAAACAAGCCCAGTCACCCGCAGAAAGTCTGTCCTGCCCGTACTACCCTTCATGCAAAATTCAAGTGTCCAAGCAAAATCTGAATGTCCTGTACCGTCACCTTTCGCCTTCCCAATATGCCACTCAACGGCTTCAACATTGCCTCTATCTTGTCCCCAGGCAGGCAGGCCTCCTTCCTCCACAAGTCAATTTCAATCCCTAAAAAAGAACAACATTGTATTAGGGCCCATCGTTTTTTTCCGGGGTCTAGGGGACTTCCAATATCCCCATAACGATCTGAAATTGCTCTAAGGATCTGACACTATGAAGAAGTCATCTAGATAGTGCATTACCAATTCATACCCTGACCGAGCAGTAAATACCCACTGCAAAAATGTGCTGGAGCACTCAAACAGTGTGCACGATGTGGAGCAACCCATTGGCAGCACTTTGTCCACATACCAGGCGTCTTCAAAATGAATGCCCAATAGCTCAAAGTCCTCAGTGTGTACCGGCAGCAGAGGGAAAGACGACATTATGTCACCCTTCGCCATCAAAGCCCCCTGTCCGGCCAGTTCCACCAATTGAAAAACCATAGCCACTGATGCATCAGTCATTGATACACACTCATCAGGAATGAAGTCATTAACCAAATTTCCTTCCGGCCATCACAGATGCTGAATCAAGCAAAACTGTCCGTGCTCTTTTTTAGGCACCGCCCCTGTGGGAGATATTATCAGACTTGGAAATGGCCAATCCGAGAAAGGGCCTGCCATGCATCCTTCCCTCACCTCTTTACTCAGCTTGTCCCGAACCACCTGCCTGTGTGTCCCTGCTGACCTGTGATTGTTCGCCCAGCGTTGTATCCTAGGCCTGGTATACCCTAAGCAGAACCCCCCCTCAACCCCTCCTGGAACAATGCCGCTTCCTCGACCTTGTCGTACCACCCCAGCCATACATTGAGCCTACCCAGATTAACTGGCATAGAAGCTCTTTCCCCCAGGACACTGAGACCCTCCTCCCCCCCTGAGAGGAGGTGGGGTTGAATTGCTGGGGCCCAAAATTGCCCGTTTGTGACTGTCCCTGACTCCAAGAGCCCCCTGTGCTATTATTTCCCCCATGGCAGTTGACAAGGGCATGCCGGCCTGACCATTTTGAACACTTAGGCCTGAAACTGCAATATTCTCTTGTACAAAGACCCTTGTTAAAATCCCAGCATGTTCCAGCCTGTGCACTCCCACTCCCCTGACTCGTGCTCTGTCCTTTGGCTGCAGAACCAACCTACCCCCGAGTGGGACGCTTCCATAATGGGTTCAAGAGTAGAGGAAAGCCACTGGTGGTATATACCATCTTGCCATATTTTTCGGGGTCCATGGTATGATGCCATAAATCCATGTCGATTTCTCCCATTGCACCTCGGGATCCACTGCCATGCAGGCCCCAAACTACTCATCGTATTATAGCCATGCCTAACCAACATAATTTATGTGTACCTTTCTAATTATGTCCATGTACTTCACAGTGCCACTGATCTCTTAGGCTACTTTTTGCAGTAAACGCTGGCAAATATCAAGAAAGCCAACGTCCAATTTTCTATGGTAAGCAGTACTTTGGGATGCTTTAACAGCTCAAACTCTTCCTCTTTAGAACCCTCCTTTGCTCCAAGCTCCCTGTGAAGTAGTTTTGAAAATTTCTACATACTCCCCGTTCCATATCTTTTAAATCGTCGATAACATCAAATGTGCCCCCAGTGGCTTTGACGCACCCATGTATGGAAGCTTCTTAACCTTGATTGTCAAGACAACTATTGCCAGCGTTGTAAGTTCTTACCACAGCAAAAAATTCCCATTTTCCTTGTACTCACGTTGGTTGCAGCGGCGTCCTCACTCCCGGTGGCTCTTGTGGAGGCTGTTCTTAGAACTAGCTTCTTCAGGTTTAACTGCCACTCAAGATGGTGGACGCAAATCCTTGTGAGGTCAGCGCTCTAGTGTCTCTACCTTAGTCTTGTGCTGAAGCTTCCCTCCAGCTGTTTCTCTCTGGAAGCCCTGCACTTCAACTGTCATCCTGAGGAGAATGAGCAGTGTTCCTGAAACGCTTTGTTTCATAGAGAATTCAGTTCTGTTTCAGTTTTGAGTAAGTCATTCTTTTTCTTGTTACGGTGTGCACACCAGCTACTTTTTCCCTTTTGAAGAAGCTGATTTTTTTTTTCCTTCTTCCAACAACTGGCTATCGGCTTTCTGAGGAGAATTCATTTTAGATTCATAGAACTTCAAGCAACTGCAGTAAGGATCCTTTTGTATGATTTCCAAAATTGCCAATATATATATGTACATATATATTCAAGAACTCTTTGCTTTGCAGACTTGTCAGTCTTAGAGACAAGCCTCAGTGCTCAGACCAATTCCTAGAGGCTGTGTTTGAAAAAACTGAACCTTTCGTTTCCTGTAAAAGACATTAGTAGTTTGTATATTTGTGGACTTTTGAACTGCTCTCCGGAGAACCTTGGAAACTTCTGACACCTGGAGAAAAGAAGACGTTCAGTTAACATTGTTCTCTTAGGGAGAGGATAGTCTCTCAAAAGATCCAGGTTAGGAGAACAATAGAACTGGGTGAATGTAAATGGCTGAACAGTTGAATGCGCAGTAGGAATATACTTATCAATGCTCTTATCACCGACTGCAGGTCCTTCCTTTAAAGAAATCCCAATAAGAAGAAAGGTGCAGGTTTTCAGAGACAGACACTGAATATCCTATCTTCAAGTGGGAAACACAGGATGGAACTGGATTTGGAGGCTGTCTCTCTTTTTCTGTTCCCATTCCCGTTTCCCCCTAGCAGATGCAGGATTCAGATAATCAGTTAAAGTCTGAGCACGCATCTGTTGAAGGGAGTTGGGTAAAAGGCATCTGCTCCTGTAAAAATTTTATTTAATGGGTAATTTTCTGACATTGATCTCCTTGCTGGCAACTCCCTCTGCTTTGTCCTCCTTCCTATACCTGTCTTTTATCACCTGTGCTCCTGTTTCTGTTAACTCGCCAATGCCCTCCTTAGCCACCCCGTTGCTCTTAACACACGCAGTCTTTGCCTCGTCCTGTCCTGTCTCGTCTGTAGCCACTCCAATGTCTGTGAAATACCTGCCCCTCCAGAGGCGAGCTGCACCATTGCTACTTTGTTCCATCTCCTCCACTGCCACGGAAATCATTGATTTCAGACTCCCCTGCGTAATCTTACTGTGACTTTGCCGCCTTGCCAGTGATTGGGCCTTGTGTAAACTCTCATGACTGTCGTCCCATTTGGTCATGCTTTGTTCCTGAAATACATGGCAAACAGCATCAGATGTCCCCCCCATCCTCTGTCTTCCCTACACCACCATGTTGCCTCATGCAACTACTGTTGTGCTTCTTCCTCATGCACCTAGCCCTCTTCCAAACTATTTTCTTCTATCTCATCATAATCGAGCACAGTGTGACCACTACACACACACTACTCACAGCCCAATGATGGCCTGTCTGCTCATCATCCATGCATTGTAAAGTCAGCTGCCGTCGGAGGGCGCTGAGGGGTCGTAACCTACCCACTCTCCCTCCCTGCTGCCAAATGTGTGAGATGTACCTGACATGGGATGTTGGAGGCAGCCTTGAACCTGCCTTCTAAATCTGCATCCATGCTTGTGCTGCGCCGCTGTGCGCAAACTGATATTCGTCCCTCGCTGGTCCAGCCCACCTCCTAGGGCACCGCCTTCTCTTTGGACAAGGGGTCATAAGCCGCTCCAGGCTTCCCCATGCTGCTCCTGCTGCTACGTGCCACCTCCTGGAAAACACGGGGTAGGTCCTGTATGCTGGCCCTGCCCCTACCCAGTGTGCCTCCTCCCATTACCACCTCCCAAGTGCCTGTCCCCCCTCCCTCCTCCCTGGATCCTGCCTTTCCAAGATAAGGCCCTCACATACCACGAGGCCCGCCCCTCATCTCACCCCCCCCCCACCATCCCTCCTAGCACAAGAAAAGTTTGTAAGGGGCCCCGGCTACTATTGCCAGCTACTAGGTCACCAAGTAAAATGGTGGCGCCCACACAAAATGTCGGGTTTTATCCCCGTGCATACCACCACAGCCGACATAGCCCAAAGTAGCCCAAGCAGCCTCCGGGCTGCTCCATTTCCCCAAAGACCCTGGGGGCGAGACGTCCCCCAGTTGGCTTCCCCCCAAAAACCACATTGGGAGTTACTTTCTCTATAATGTATGTCAGATTTTATATTTAGAAAAGCGATGTGGAAGGCATTAATCAGAAGTGCTACATTTTCCTGTAGAATGTAGCATAGACATACTTCTTGCTGTTATTTATGAAACCAATATACTTTCTGCATTATAAGGACTTTTAATTAGAGTAGGGGAACTAATCCAGACTGCAGAAAATTGACATACATCTGGTTTTGATATACTATGTTGTTAAATGTCTGTGATTAGCAATGTTTGGTTAGCCTCTAGCTTGTGCCCCATGTCCTTTTAAATTCAAATAGACTTTTATCTGTAAACAGATGAGGAAGAATGATTTAAAAACATACATATGAATATTTTTGCAATATAATGTTCCAGGCTTTATTTTTCCTTCACAAACATTGTTGCTATACCTCTAAGGGAAATGGTAGTTTCAGTCACAATAACTATTTTGCAGTAATTGTTAACAAATCTAAATGGTTCCCCAGTGAGGGGCAGCAACTGATGTGTAGTTTTATAGTTTCATAACCAAGTCCATTATCCAAGCTACCAGGATGAATAGCTGGGGCTGAGATGCGTTGATCAAAAAAATGAAAGCCCCCAGGTGACAGGTGTGAGATATTCGGTTGTTGCAACATGAGAATGACGACAGATGCATTGTCACTTTCGAAGGGACGGGCCCATGTAGGTATGTTTCCTGGAACTGTTCATCTTCTTCATTCAAAATGAATAGGAACCATGCTCGTTCTTCAATTAGAATAAGTAGGCAAGTGCGCTGGAATACGACACAAAGAAAGGCTAAAATTGTGTCTACAGTGCTCCAAGAAATACAGTAAGTTATTGTCACAATAGAGTGAGCATCCTGATGGTGGGAAGTAGACTCACTATAATTGATTGCTTTCATTCTGCACATAGCCACACAATGATCCAACAAAGTAGACTCACAGCGTAGAAGACTGGCCAGGCAAACCTAGGGATCAAATTGAGATTGGCACAGGTGTGCACCACCAACATGATCTCTTCCAAATGTTGGGGGTAGAGTACAATGATCAGCTTTGGCAGCAGTAGCTCATGCAGAAATCACAGAACCTCCTCAACTGGCAGTAGCAGATTCAAGAGTTGCTTGGTCGGTAGGTCCAGAGTCTTTTAATTCAGTGGTCCACTTACAGTATGATGCGAGAAGCCATGCAGGCAGTACATGACACATTCACAGTAGTTTTCATGATAAGCATGATCTGATAGGGCACTCTACAATGAGGTTGGAGCACTGACTTCTGCTGAACTAATCATTCTATGGGCTCTGTTGCCAGAATGTAGAAAATGGCAGGCTTCAGTCAGACGGGTGGGTAGCGCAACTTGTACCTCTGAATAGAAGTACTTGAGTCAGGGAATCAGTACTGCGGAGTTACGTCATCATTCATGTGCAGTCAAGCAAAGAGACATTGGAGGGGTAGATGAGAGCACACTAGGACAACCCATAACTATCCTGTGGAGGCTTAGGTTAGGTTTTTGGATAGTAGTGGCAAATGGGTAGACTTTAATAAATCCACAGAACAGGCAACCTACAACCAGAATATAAACATAGAAGCAACATTGAGGCATTTGAATGAAATTGGTTTGAAGGTAGGTGAAAGGCCCTCATAGACAATACTGTTCAGCAATGGAGGTGAATGAAGGGGAAACCAGTGAGTATCCATTGCATGGATCATGCTGTCTCTGCTGACATGAGGAAGACTGAGGTATAGTCAGAAAAAAAATGGAAATAGCACTTTTGGGGTAACCACTATCCATTGCTTCTCCCTTCACAGTCTATGTCAGTCAAATTTTCAATCTTATTTTGACCAAACATTGTTTTCAGCATCAGAGGCACATTCTTGCGTTTGTCAAGGTTTTTAATTGAGGGCATGAGGAGCTGAATAACCTGAGATACATACAGAGTAACTACAGAATTGTAAGATGTAAACCTTTTGGAAACTTGGTCGGCTAGGCTGTTTCCTCTACATCCTGCACAGATGGATGGATCCATTCTAATAAGGCCTCCAGGAGTGGTGAGGAATTTATGTTGCTGTCAGATCATCCAATGGAATGAGCGACTCCAAAAGCATACTTTGATTCAGCAAAGATCGCTACAGTTTTCCATTTGCTGGTATATAAATAAATGTAAGCGCCATGGACGTCAATTGGGGGTAGCCAGGGTCGCAACTACGACCCAAAGGCCATCTGTTGCGACCCCTGACACTTTGCTTGCAACCCCTGGCTCCCATCAGTTCAGCCATTAAGCCCCGTGATAAAAAAAATGCATTCTGTTTATAATGTAGACAATACTCTGGCGGTATCATGGTGCGCATTTACAGCAGGTAGTTGTCTTCTGCGAACGCGCCTGGCAGGGCACTACATTTAAGCCAGAGAGCGTGAAGCCTCCTGCAGCCGATGCCCTTTGATTGCAAACTTGTAGTGCCGTTCTTCCTATAGAGCAGAAACAGTAAGCATGGCACATTGGCAACATGAGTCCCAGCCTGGCGTACCACACACTAAACCACATACAGATCGGCCGGTACCAGGGTTTGGGACAGTGATTAGGGAGAACAGCAGCATGGACATCATTTAGGGGTTAAAAACATATAATACACTGTTCCAAATATGTGAAAGGAGACTAAGGGCTACCGTACAGGGGGTCCTAAATTTTAGGAGCAAGACACCTCACACATCCCGAGGGATGTCATGCTTCATCATCGGAGCAGCTCCTCGTCAGACTGGCGCTGCAATGTCTGACGGGCTCCACCCCGAGAAGGGGGGGCTCTTTGCCGGAGATCTTTTGTGGAGATGAAGCCGTAACCCCAAATGTGGGAGAAAGTATAGGAGGAGATCAAAAAGAGATGGTTAAAATTGGCTCTCTAAATCAGCACCGGGTAACTTCTTTATTAACCCAAATGCAAAGAAAAAGGGGCCAAGGTTAAAAAGGTCACAAGAGTAAGACTGAAATAATGTTCAGTCACCCTGTATCAAAGTGGTCAAGGAAAGGGTGGAGAGACCATCCCTAACATGGGTCAACATGTTTCGCATCCTGGTGGTTCATACGGATCCAGTGATGCTTCGTCAGGACCAGTAAACACCTATGAGTGTCTCCTAAATATATAAAGAAAGAGATCTGGAAAAATAATTAGAAATTATCAAAAAGGTATCCAGTCACTTACATAAAAAATAAAAAAATTCTTAGCTGTCGCCCAACCCAAATAGGGAAGTGCGCTTCATAGGGCCACACCGACCTTTGATCGAGCGCAAAAACAATTTGTTGATGCTGCCGTCAACGCCAGTAGATCTACCCGGGTCCGTGTTCCCTGGAAAGTCATTTAGGGGTTGCCAGGGGTCAGAACTGCGACCCCTGGCTTGCCCCTTGCCATCCCTGGCAATTCCTTTCTGACCTCTAGCCTCTGGGGTCACAAAATCTGTGCCTGAAACACAGCTGCTTGTCCTTATGGACATCTGTTGAGGCTCCCTCTCCTTGTTTTTTGCAAATTGTTTATTATACTAATAGAGAATAGTGTTTCACTATTAGAGAAAATGGAGTACAATTATTTGGAATATGACCTTTCCTGGCAGCTGAGGTACGTAAAAAAATATTTTAAATGTATGTTGTGTGAGTGCTTCTGGACGAGAGTGTGTTTATGTGCATAAAAGTGTGTACATGTGTGAATGTGTGTGTGTATGCGTAAGCATGTGTAAGTGAATGTGACAGTCAAAAGATGTGTGATGTCACTTCTGCTACCCCTGGCATTTTGGTGAATTGATACAGCAGGTGCTTTGTTGACAAGTTCAAAAGAAAGCATGCAGGTATCACATTGTAGATTATTTTGCAATCCCAGCTTTTCCTGCGCCCATATACAGCCCAGTGATCAAGAAATCATAGGAGACTGGTAAGTGGTTTTAAATCTGTCCCTTACCTGGAAAGTAGACCCTGCTAACTTGAAGTGTGGATTCTGCCTGACCCCTTACTCATTTCCACAGGGGCTTGGGCTTAAGTGAACTTGGGCCTTATATAAGTTTTATTGGTTGTTGTATATGTTGTTTTGATTGGTTGCTCGGACTCCTATTTCTATTGTGTTCTGATTGGTACTAGGACTTGGATTCCTATTGGACCGTGATTTTAGGGCTTCTATTGTGATCAGTACCAAGGCTTGGATTTCTATTGGACTATGGTTTTAGGGTTTTTGTTTTGATTGGTACTAGGGCTAAGGTTCCTATTGGACTAAGGTTTTAGGGTTACTGTTGTGATTGGTAGTCAGGACTAGGGCTGTGATTGGTTAATAGGTCTAGGTTTCCCATTGGCTCTAGGGTTTAAGGTTATGAATCTGCAGATTGGTTAGGGATAGGGCTAGATTTCTATTGTCCAATAGGGCTATTAAAGTCTAGGGGTCAGGGCGTCTCAGCCCGGGCATCAAGACTAAGGGTGGAGAGAACATGGGCAGTTGCCTGTTGGGGCCTATTCGGGCCAGGTGAGGCCTAGGGCCAGAAATGCTGCCCAACTTTCCATTTCCCAGAAATGACCTTATTCCCTACACATACTCCAACATCCAAACACAATATCAGCAAAGGCATCCAACTGATGCACCACCAGCAGATCTCAACTGATTTCAATGTCTCATCAACCAGCACACAACACCACATACAAATATCCATGGTACACCTATACAAATATCTACCACAAGTACAACATTAAGACACCTTAATTCTCACACCAAACACAACTCTGCCCATTACCACTAACACATCCAGCCATCGCCCACACAACACAAAGCCACATTATACATATATTTCAGCCATCCAGACACACACTCCTTGTTCATACAAACCAACAGCACTATCCTCTATATGCAGCTGCCACACCCTTATTATCATGACAAAACCAAAACTCAGCATTCCATCACACCATCCATCCACAAACACCCTCCCCCTCCCTTCACCAACTGCACACAACCATAAAAACCTTACACTCCATTCCACCACACATATTACCACTACCAGTGATCAAATCTAACACCCACACCTAACTCTCACCCATCCCCTCTTACACACCTCATACACTCTTCTCCAAAACACATCAACACCCACTATGTTGTTCTAATACCACTCACCAGCATTAACTCACATACAAATCCTTCATAGAAAACCACTACATCAATATCTCTCCTCACTACTCCACAAAAACAAAACAAACCACACACATCAACCCAGCAAGAGGCACTGAATCTGTACTCATAGCCATCTGTGATGATCTCAAAAACACAGTCGACCATGGTGGAGTTGCTGCACTACTTCTCTTGGACCTCTCAGCTGCCTTTGATACAGTTGACCACGACACCCTAATTCAAAGACTCCACAAAGCCAACATGGAAGGAACTGCTCTCGACTGGATTACTTCCTACCTTCAAAACAGAACAAATATCATCTATTTCCCCCCTTCTAATCCAAACACAACCTCACAAAATCAGGGGTCCCTCAAGGATCAATCATCTCACTTATGCTTATCAACATCTACATGATGTCATTACCAGAATCGATCAATGATTTTCAACTCATATGCTACAACTATGCAGATGACACACAAATACTCCTTAAATTGGAATGCCCCAAAGACATTGAAAACTCACAAATCTTCTGTTGCCTCACAGCAATTGATCAGTGGATAACTTGGAAACATCTCAAACTGAATGCTTCAAAAATGGAAATACTCACATGTGGCGACTGGAAAAATTATGACCCACTGTGCGCCTGGCCTGATGATCTGGGACCACCTAAACAAGTATCTAAGGAAGTTGAAAACCTTGAAATTACAATGGACTCCAAGTTAACAATGAATGCCCAAGTGGACAAATTAGCAGGATCAAGCTTCATCACCTTGAAAACTCTGCAACACATCTTCCTCCAACTCGGAATTCCACACAATGTGCAGGCTACTATCTCCCTTGTACTATCTAAACTGGATTATGCCAATGGCCTCTACCATGGATCATCTCTATCTACTATGAAAAAACTACAACATATTCAGAACTCAGCTGCCAGGCCACTATTACATGTAAAGCCGCAAGCCCACATCTCCCCTGCCTTGAGAGTACTACATTGGTTACCGGTTGCCAGAAGATCCGCCTTCAAACCACTTTGTATCACCCACAAAACAATACATGGAACAGGACCTCTTTTCATTAGAAACAAAATATCACATACATTCAGCAAAGAAACCTCCGCTGAAGATTAACACGTTGCCTTAAAACACTACCATACAAGAAAAAGACAATAGGTGGTACATCCTTCTTTTTTCAAGCAGCTAAACTATGGAATTCATTACCCCCAAATACAAGATTTGCGGATATCTTGTCTTCAGAAGGCCACTCAAGAGTTTCCTCTTTCCTTTATAAACACCATATCCAAACAGCAATGGATTGCATATGCCTGTGTTGGTACATATTTATAATCTGATTATGTGTGTATATCTAGACATGTATAGTTCTTTAGGAAATCTGTATAGTTACTATTTCATAATAATAAAATATACACATACTCTTTAAGCCTGTTTAACAAATGTATATTTACTCACAGTAACTGTGTATATGTGTGTATGTGTGTGTGTGTATGTGCGTATAAACATATATATATGTGTATAATGTTATATGCTTAACATGTTCACAGGTCATTGCATAGTTCCTATATAAATTGTTATGTTAGATACTTATGAATCCGTGCTTTATTTTTTCTATCACAATGAGCAAATCTTATCTTAACTATTTTATCAGCAAGCATTTCGCTATTGAAAAATTGAGGAAAGATAAATGAATGATAGAAAAGTACACTCATAAATTAACATCAGAGATTGTAAATCTAGAAAGTCTGTGTTTATACAATACAACTTTACATCTCATATGATCATACCTATTATTATATTCCTTACACGTATATTCCCTTACTATGTATTTACATATCTATTTATTTATTACTTTAGTCCTATTGTACTACAGAAAAAAATAAAATAAAATAAAGAAAGAAAAAAGAAAGAAAAAAAAAATACTCTCTCGTAAGCCTTACTCTGTCTCCCCATCACCCTATGTCTCTATCAATCTGTCCTCCAGCCCCACTCCGACTCATCCCAAGCCCATTTTACTACGTTCATCTCTGAATTAACCCTACCTAAGCTCTTCCCTCCTCCACCACACCTAGCTAACCCCAAACCTCGGTTTACTACTATGATCTCCCAAGGAACCCTACTAAATCCTCCCTCATTTATCTCACCTTTGACTCATCCAAAACCCCTTCTACTACTATGATCTCCCTAACCCCTATCTACAGACTCTTCCCTCCTCCATCTCTCCTTTACTCATCCCAAGTCTCATCCTATTACTATAAACTCCCAATTAACACTTCTGGATTCTTCCCTCCTCTATCTCTCCATTACTCTATTCAATCCAACTAACAAACTCACATATCCTCCGCTCAAATTAACTTATACTAATACTAATACTGTACTCATAGTTCCCTATTCTAATACACCACTAATTCCTCATAGGTTACGGAGTAGCGTGCTACTCACCGAAAAGTGTTTCGATGCCTCATCAGGGGTAGTAAGGGCTGTATATATAAATACAACATTTTGCTTCATGAAGAATAATGATTGCTTTTACAAATGAAGAGTTGTTTCTCTTGATTTCTGATATGAGCAAAAACGAAAACTAATTTCATTTTTTTATATAACTGAATAACAGGTTCCATTATTGTTAACACATTCATAAATGAAGAACAATAAAAGTTTTCTTCCCTGGGTGAGATAAACAATTAAATGAAATATTTGCTGAAGGGCCTAATAAATATAGAAAATGTTTTGAACTTACAATTTTAAAGAGCAGTGCAATCCTAATTTAGCACTTCTTCCTACATCACACTGGAGCAGTGGGAGGCACTATCACAGGGAGTGTTTTCAATGGGCCCATCAGTCCGTCGTGGCACAATTATCATCAAATATGTTATTTAATAAGTAAATAAAAAACAGATATCTCATAGTCATGAAAATTTCTCAGCTATTCAGTAATTATGAAAGCCACATCAAGATACAGAGGGGATTGGGTCACTTTCATTCTTGAGGCCCCTAGCCATAATTCGTTTACATAATGAGAAAAATGAATAAATGAATGTGCATGTGAGATGAAATTGACTGCCTTTCAAATTGCTGAAGGCATTGACTTCAGATGTTCCTCAACGCTCAGGACTGAGCCCTATTTTTTTAACATCTATGTTCGTCCTTTAGCAGACCTCATAGACAGTTGCGGGCCCACCTCTTTTTCATATGCCAATGACACGCAGATTATTTTCTCACTGTCATTGGCCCAGAACCAAGATCCGTTGACTATGAACCTGGGCTTGAGGATAATCTCAGTCTGGATGGACAAAAACTCCCTTAGGCCCAATGGGGATAAAACAGAGGTCCTGGTTGTGGGTAAGAACGCTGCTCTCTGGAGCCCTAGACATTGGACGGCTTCCTTAGGGCCTTTGCCTACTCTGGCCATGAAGGTGAAAAATCTGGGGGTCCTTATTGATGATAAGTTGACCCTAAAACTGCAGTTGATGAAAGTAACGGCTACCTGTTTTGCTGTTGTGCTTCAGAAATACCAAATAAAAAATACACGCAAACAGAAATACTGTTTGAGTGTTACCTCTTCCCATAGCCAGGGCACTAGTGCACTAATACACTTCCCCTCTTTTCCCAAAAGGTGTATTACTGCATATCAACAGGACACAACTTTGCATTTACACAATATTGATTTAGGTATTATGGTTCAGTAAGGTGAATTGAACTAGGTCAAGACCACGGGTCCCATTATGCACTGATGAGTACACATATGTATGGGAGCTGACTTCCTGATGCAAGGCAGGATCAGCACTAAGATATTGACATCACCAGCCAGAATTAGCATGTTACAGAGGAGTGGTCATGGAGAGGGGATTCACTGCATTAGATCATGCGTCCTGTACTAAATTACTACCTTTGCCATTAGGAGTAGTACACATTTTAGTCCAATGTTACTTGCATGCTGGAAGCCGCAACACAACTAGGTGAGCAGCCAGCTTTTAGGCTTTTCCAGTGATAGAGCGTAGTTTAAATATTACATATGCTAAACGTGAAATGCTTATATCAATGATCAATAATGCTGCATAGAAACGACAATAATTAGAGTAATGCTTAAACGTGCATCTGAAATTCGATTATAATGTATGAGGTTACCAATATACGTGAACTAACAATGATAAGTAAAACTGTTCATGCTATGATTTATATTAACACTTACGATATTGCATTTGTATTAAAATCTCATAGTCCTTAAGTTAGCGTAAGTTGTAGATTTTGGCTGCCTAGCTCTCATATTAAAGCATTTTCTCTGTTTTCCAGTGTGCTGACTCGGAAAGGGCCATGACCCTGCATTTGTTCCTTTCCTTCGTTTTATGTAACGAATGAGATTCCGTTCCCATCCGCATGCTAGCTACCTTAGTGTGAATTCAAATACAATTTGAAACAAAAGTAGAATAATCTAAATGTACAAGGACATTACACCATAGACAAAGGAACTCATGACCCAAGAAGACGTGCCAAGTGGTGAAGAAACCCACCAGATGTGCCACCTCCGAAGACGTCAATTATGAAGACCAATCAAAGTGTTATAAATTATCGTGGGGTCACAATTGGGATTACCTAATGTATAATTTGATAGGTTAAAGATAGTGGGGTATAGTGAATGTCCAATAGAATTTTGGGGGAAGGTATTACGAAAAAGGGATAAAAACTCATGTCCCAGAAGGGACGAGAGAACTAGGTAGGAAATGCTATTGATTTTATCCAGAAACTCTGTCACTCTGTTTGGTGACTTTGAGACTTAATAAACTATCCTCACCCATAGACTGCCCTTTGCGCTTCTCCTCCTTATGAGGGAAGTGTCCCCTGTCCTTTAGACGAGGTTAGACGGATGGCGATTCGACTGATGTCCTGAAGACGAAGACTGATCCTGTGTGCTGACTTAATCCTTGGAGGGTAATTATGACAATGCGATTTGTAATTTGTCTGTTTGCTTTTCCTTTCTAGGTACCAACTGCTCATTTTTAAATAGAGGCCATAGTTAGATGTTTTCTAAATTGATGTTCTAAATTATTTTGCATGAAGTCCAACATGCTGATGCTAATTGGTGGTTAGGATATGTAATCTCTCTGATTGACACAAATAGACAAAGACTGACGTTACACTATGCTGAACCGAGACTCAAGTGATATTCTTGTATTCTGATCTATGTTCACGCCGTGCTATGTTCTTATGTTTGTGATTCTTGCATTAATGAAATCTTATCACAGTTGCCATATTGTGACTATGCTTTTATGCTTCTTGGTTTTGAGATTGACACTTCTGCTAGTAGATTGTAAATAATAGGGAATAAAATTCATAAAATTGGTTGCGTCGACAATTTAATTAATGTCTATAACCAAGGTAAAGTGCATTGTGGTGGTAAATATTGATGACATTATTGATATATTGCTTGACATATTGATCTGTTATCTTGTCCTACGGTGTCTCACCACTGGGTCACAAGATTCATTGGCCTAAAATGAGTCCTAATGTGTATAAAATTGACATAAAAGGACGCGTTATCACCAGAATTGTACTGGCTGACTCATGCAGCCTTGGGCTCTGTATGTTCAGCTCTTAGAGTAGTTCACAAGCAGGAAAGATACAGGCACAGGTGATGATTGGCAAGCTAAGGGTGCAAGTTCAGTGCTACTACTGAGCAATCTGAGTCAGTCCACCACGGCTGCTTAGAGCCTGGTGGTTCCTCCTAAATGTTAAAAAGTAAGTGCCCCTGTTACCCTGTCTCTTTTTATGATTGATGGTTATTAGCGATCTATCATTTCAGTGGGACCTGAATAACATACCCCAAAGCAGACAAAACTTGGATATTCGAAGTCTCATGTGAATATCATGATCTTCTCTGTTCAAAGGCAGTAGTTTAGGTGCATTTATATGGACACTGTTCTCTGAGGTAACTTGCTGCATACCAATAATTAGTATTAATGAATACAATCATATAATGGAGGCTACAGTTTTTCCGGTATCTCATGCTGATAACAGATGTTATTTAGTCTTACTCATTGTGTCCAGCTGAGAAGAATGAAAGTATAAGTGGAGCAGGCAGTATTCCAACTTAGGACGTTTTCCATACTCTGATCTCTACGATGGATGCATTAGCCCTCAGAGTTACCGTATCCATTCCTGATTATGTATATAATTTGGGCACTTTTTTAGTTCTGATAGTTGTGTTTTCCTCAAATACATCTGCTATTGATTACACAAGTCAGTACCTTATGCAGGGCCATGAAAATAGCATGCAGCCAAGTAGTATCAGCCTTCTCTTGACTGGCAGGCAAGCAACTGTTGCTCTCCATTTAGTCTCTTCTCACCTTAAAGTAAATGCAACCTGACAACATCTGACAATGACTGCAGAGGCTGTGCTGGTATATGAAGACAGCAGCCACCACGGTGCCAAGCCCTATCCACAATGCTCCAACTTGCTGTCCAGTTAGATTCTTCCTGCCACGATGAATATGCAGCCTCAACACATCATATAAGGGGTCATTACACGGCCGGTGTTGCGGCCGTGTGACGGGTGTAGTTGCACCCGTCGCGCTTTTCACTGTCTGCTATGCAGACCATGAAAAGCTGCATGGGGCCCTGTCAGGGGGCCCCTGCATTGCCCATGCCAGTGGCATGAGCAGTGCAGGGGCCCCGAGGGGCCCCACGACTCCCCATACCGCCAGCCTTTTCCTGGTGGTACAAACCGCCTGAAAAAGGCTGGCTGTCGGGGACTCGTAATCCCCTGGGCAGCGCTGCAAGCAGCGCTGCCCAGGTGGATTATCACCGCCGGGGCAAATCTGGTGGAATACCGCCGGCCCCGGCCGTGCGACCACGGCGCTTCCGCCGCGGTTGTAATACCCCAGGAAGCACCGCCAGCCTGTTGGCAGTGCTTCCGTCATTTTAGCCCTGGCGGTCTTGTACCGCCAGGGTCAAAATGACCCCCATAGTCATGAGTAGAGCTATGAAAACAGTAATGCAAAGCACTGTTAGCCTCCTTGATTTCGTGCAGCCAAGCAAAACTTGATGTCCACCAAGTTTTTTTTCCCTTCAAGATTACAAAGCATCAGTACACCAGCTATTCTTTAAGCCACTAGTATCCTAGTCAGAGCTCTGTAAACTGTGGCTGCTGCACTTGGAGCCACTTTCTTAATTCCTTACTAGTCAAGCATCAACTTACCCTTGGGTTAGTCTCTTTATAGCAAAATACCCAACCATCATGTGTACCACAGCAACTCATGGCAGAAAACAGTATTTCATCTGAGGATATGTGAACTGTTGGCCTCTTTATATCCTGCTAGTCAGGTAACTATTTACTGCCCAGTCAGCACCTTCTTCCTTTCAAGGATGCCAAGCCACAGTACCATATGAAAAGTCATGTCTTTCAGTCTCTTGATGTCTGGCAATCAAAGTACTCTTCTCATTAGTCATTCAACATCAGCATGGCAGCCAATATAAGCATTTGTGTGAGTAACATATTGCACCCTTTTCCTTGCACACTAAACATGCTGAGGGCAACAAGCATACTGGTGATGTGCGCTTATGTAGAAGTAATAAAGTGTAGTGAACGTGGGAAGGTGCATTGGCTCTTTAGCTGAGGAAGTATATATACTATGTCATGAAAAGAAAGATTGGCTGGAGAATTTCACCTGCCTTAAATAGCACTGCGACCTACATTCTAAGACTAAATTTTAATTACATGGGACTCATAATTTCTAAAACAAATGACAAAGTGCATTTTTGATGAGTATTGTAGAATTATCAATCTTCCCATTATATAAGTTAGTTGATATCGATATACGCTGATTTCAATTTCACCAGCATATTTTCCAATGCTATTTAGTAGGTTCTCACCCAGTGCTGTTATCTCAACCCTGTATCCAAAGATGCTCTCTGATACACTGTATGTAGCAGCATTTTCAATAGGATTTGAATAAACTATGTTTACAGAGTATTTCATTTGCTTCTAAAGATTTCCCAGCCTTTCTGTGTGATGTAACTAACCAAAGGTCAGATCATCAGTTTGTGTGACCGTACCCTGCCAAAAGGTCATGCAATATGATGTCATCAGGTCAAAGGTCTTGTGATTCCACTTTCTGTGATGTCATTGGGGTGCATAAAAGGGTGTGTGATGTCTCTTCCTCTACCCCTGGTGGGATGGTGAATTGAAGTTCATGGTGAGAACAAACAATTCTCCCACTTGGGCTCAGCAAAAACGTGGTAAACAACGGCTTTTGACATCATCGTGGAGAACACACAAGGCATACCTTGCAACCAGAGTACCTTTATCACTTCTGAGACATGTACCATAAAGAAAATCTCAGTTTAGCAAAGATGAATTAGTGAGATCAACCCAAGGTGAGCTCGATGGATAGGTTGGCTGTTGCTATGTTAATCATCAAGACTTGTAGGATAAAGTGAAGCAGGATTCAGCACAGGAAAACATACACGTTTGGTATTAAATGCAGTCAGTAAAGACAATACCAGTAGGCTGCAACATTGTAAGTTACAGCACTAGTTAGCTAGGACCATAGCAAAATATCCTCAGACGTTATAACTGGTTGGGCAACCATAACCACTGTGCAATGGCATCAGGAGCAAAGAAATAATAGGAAATCGGTCTCTTTTTAGCATTTTGATCCTGAATCAGAATACCAACAGAGAACCCTTCCTTTTCTTGACCATATAGTGAAAGAAGTTTGGCGTAATCTGGCAAACCTAAAGCAGTTGCAGACGTCAATGCTTATTTCAGCGATATGACTCATTAGACCAGGCAAAGGCTCATGGGTATCCTTTCATACAAAATCTTGCAATAGTTTCACAATGTTGGGTTCAGTGGTACTCTTTGATACAAAAGCTTGCCGTGGTTTGACATACCTGGGAAACAGAAATGGGTATGGGTAGCTTACAGTTAGCTTCAATAGGGTATGCAGACAGGGGTCACTCCTCCGCAGAGACATCATGACCTACATAATGAGCACAGGGTAAACGGAACTGTCCCTTATCTTTAGATGATCTACGCCCCTTATCTAATTTGCTAAGCAGATACAGGAAGTCAACCTTTCATTGATCCAATTCGCTATTAGCAACCAACAAAACATCACCATATTGAACCAGGGTAGATTCATCAGGAATGATGAGGGCATCCAGGTCTTTCTGAAGAAAGGTGATTAATATACCCTTGAGGGAGATGAATCCACGTGATTTAGCCCTCAGAGAATGTGAATTTGACAAGGTAATGACTATAGGGAGGATACTGGAACAGAGAATAAAGCAAAACATAAGTCTACAACGGTGAACCATGGAGCAGTTGCCAGCATACAAGACAGAATAGTAGCAGCATTAGGCATTACAGGGCTAGTCAATTGTACAACACCATTAATTCCACATAAAACCAAGACAGACAGATTTGTTTATTTACCAGGCTTGTTAATAGGTTAGAATAGGAGTGTGAAAAAAAATATAAATTGCAGAGCACCGATAACTGGCCAGATCGCCGGGCACAAAGAGTTTTTGGGAATGTGCTGGAACTTTTAAATGGGGTAGAAGGTTTGCAGGTGATGTGGGGCTTAAAAGGAAGTGTGTTGTTCAGTGATGTGACCTAAAAAGCAAGACACTGGGGTTGTCACAAATGTAGGAACAAATGTGTTGGAAACAGCAGCTGCATCAACCGTTTCACCCGAGACAGGTAGTGAAGGCAATTCAGCAGTTTACAGTGCAGACTTTCTAGCACCACTATCAATACAGCACGAGGTAGTCTTCCTGTTAATGTTATGTAGGATCCTTCTAAATGGATTAAGGCATTCACAGAGCAGTCTGCTCCTCTCGGGCTATACTAAAAGATAGTGCTTTGGTTTTGGGGAATATGAGTAAATTGTGTTTAATTGGCTGTTTGCGTGAACACTTAGGTAGGTTGAAACAATCAAATTTCCAGGACCACAATTACCCACAATTGAAATATGAGGACCCCCTGGGTGGAGCAGAATCTCCCCTCCTTGTTCTGGGCTTCATCCAAATGTTCCTCCTCCCTGACCTTGTGGTCATTCTGTCTCCCCATGTCTTTTGGCCTCATCCTCTGTTGGGCAGTTGGAAGGACTACATTTGCAGAAACATTAGTTGGATATGGGCAGATTCCTTTCTTTCTTTCCTGTACAAGAACACAGCGGTTTGCAACAGAAACTAACAAAAAATGTTCTTTAGTCTGTTGCCAGATGCAAAGGGAACAAAGTTGTCCCTGCAGTTTAGAAGGCTGTACCTGAACAAATGCAATACCAAGTAATTATTGAGCATTTTAGGTAGGATTAGCAATACTAGAATAACGATCAAACACATCTTTTGAATGAGCAAGATGATCCACTGTGGTTTTACCTTTTTTTGCCTACAATTATCAATCTTAATCCAGTACGTTTTGACCAGACATACTTCAATAACAGCATCCAACAATACATTTCTAGCAGTGAAAGTGTAGCCACATCACTGGGTGCTTGTTGTGTCTGAATGGAATTGTCTAATAACTGAACTCTCTCTTATCTCTTACAGTAGTCATGCCCACCACCCCGATGGCCAGCACAGGGGACTAGGGTCCTGTGGGCATGGCCACTGCACCCAGTGCCATGTAGGGGGGGGCAATTTCAGGGTCCCCAATGGCACTTTTAAAACCTGTACTTACCTGGGATGGGGTCCCCCATCCTCCACTGTCCCTCGGGTGTGAGTAGGGGTGTCCCTGGGCCTAGGGAGGGCACCTGTGGGCTTTTTCCATGGTGTTCCACCATGGAAATAGTCCCACAGGTACCTTAACACCTGCCCTGACCCAGGTGTTAAAAAATGGGGCAAACCAAGCTGTGCACCATTTGTTGACCCCTCCTCCCTCCCGTGCACCATTTTTGCATGGGAGTATAAATATGGCGTTAAGGCCATAGAGTCATTTTATGCACAGGAACGCCTACCTTGCATCTCATTAAGGCAAGGTAGGTTTCCACTTCCAAAAAATTACTTTAACTCCATAAATTTGGCGATAGACGGGTCTAGCACCAAAGTATAAATACGGAGTTAGTTTTGCACCAAACTAGAGTAAAAAAAAGTTATGCTAATTCGGTGCAAACAGAGTATAAATATGCCCCTAAGTGTTTGGAGATTATTTTATATACTCAGAAGTGCACTAAAGTAGAAATATTCTCGCAGGTTGCTAGATACTGAGAAGGATGTGGGAAGATGACAGGAGTGAAAGAGTGGCTAGGGGTGCTTTGTCTGAGTTTCCACAACACACACCTACATTCAGTTTTTTAAAAAAAAAAGCAGGTCTAAGGCCTCCTCAAGGTACCATTGGCTCACTAATCCCAGATCAATTCTTAACTCTGCTATTGCTCCTGTGATGAGCATGTACCAAGGAAAACAAATGAAATATAATTAATGAATAGACAATGTCCAAACAAGAGCACCTTATAATAATGATATAGATGTTCTTACTAAGCACTCAGATTAATTTGTTTCAGTAAAAAGAGTGCATAACATGGTACTCCTGCACGAAAGATCCCCTTCTCTCTGTTTTCTGCATTTCATCTATGGTGTGTAAACAAATCAGCTCTGAAGCCTCCTAATCTGGCCCCATCAATGGGATTGGAATGCAGACTGGGTAAAATGGAGCATTCTTTGTCAAATTAAGAAAAAAAGGAAGCAGAGCCCAGTCTACCAACACATGGTATGCCTCTCTATGTGCTCCACACACCACCTTCATTTGAGCTCCCCTTCAGGAGAAAATTGGGGTGTCAATCCTTACCTCCTGAACCTAGAAAAATGTTTTTGAAAATGAAACATTGGACACAGAATGGTGAGACGAGCTTCCACCCACATGGTGTGCCTTGCTTTAACCTCTAACAAGTGATGTACCCAAAATTTTAGTGGTGTCCCTCATGTCACAGAAATCATCAATATATGACAAGGTATACATTTTTTTTGCCAAATTACTAATAGTTTCAATGTACAAAGATGCCATGAGAAATCATTTTAACAGTGCATTTGTTTGAACTAGTGTTCGAAACCCTGCTGGTATCAATCAAATGTTTGCAAGATTTAAATTATATGATGTTATAATTTAGGCCTTAGACTAAAAGAATGTATTGAAATGATATATAAATTGTAAAGATTAATTATTAAAATACATGTGCAAAAATAGAGAAATGTAATTCCACGTTATAGTAATTGAAATGCATTGGTAAAGTTTTTTTCACTTAAAATGAATGCAACATGCATATTATGAAGCATTACTAATGTTGAATTCATAAGCTTGCATAATAAATGTATTTATTAAAATGTATTAATTAAATGTATTGCTTTAATTCACTTACGTTAGCCTAAGTGAGTCCTGTTAGTTTGTATTTTATGACTCTGCAGGAAATGCTGATTCATTTTTTCATAACGTGAACTTTCTTTCAGATTTCATTCCCATGAGAAGACTAGCTTTGGAAATAGGCCCTATTGTTTAGACATTGGCCCTCATTATGACCCTGGCGGTGTTGCACCGCCAGGGCCAACGGGGGCGGGAGCACCGCCGACTGGCCGGCGGTGCTCCCTTGGGCATTCTGACCGCGGCGCTTTGGCCGCGGTCAGAAATGGAAAACCGGCTGTCTCCCGCCGGTTTTCCGTTGCCCATTTGAATCCCCCATGGCGGCGCAGCTCGCTGCGCCGCCATGGGGGATTCTGACACCCCCTACCGCCATCCTGTTCCTGGCGGTTCGCCCGCCAGGAACAGGATGGCGGTAGGGGGTGTCACAGGCCCCTGGGGGCCCCTGCAGTGCCCATGCCAATGGCATGGGCACCGCAGGGGCCCCCGTAAGAGGGCCCGCTAGTATTTCACTGTCTGCATAGCAGACAGTGAAATACGCGACGGGTGCAGTAGCACCCGTCGCACCTTCCCACTCCACCGGCTCGATTACGAGCCGGCTTCATGGTGGGAAGGTCGTTTTCCCCTGGGCTGGCGGGCGGCCTTTCGGCGGCCGCCCGCCAGCCCAGGGAAAAAGTCAAAATACCCGCCGCGGTCTTGCGACCGCGGTACGGTATTTTGACGGCGGGACTTAATGAGGGCCATAGAGAGAAAGTGTAACTTTGTGCTTGAGGTAGGAACATCCTGAATAGATTGACCAATAAATTATACATATGTTTCAATCCTGTGTGGAGCTACATGGATAGATGAGGTTCCCATGACGGACCTGTGAATGGAAGTCAGTGTTTCAATCTCGAGTCTTGTGATCGATTATTATTGGATGATGCCCCTTCAATGTAATATGGACTGCTTTTCCAAGCAAATTAAACTTCTTTATGAACTTGAATATACCGTTGACCAGTTGGACTTTCGGCAGAGGTCCTTTCAGATTCCTGAAAATGAGAAGCTGAGCCCTTGTTCCTGTATTCCTGAATGCTGAGCCATGTAGAGCGGTATCTTCCTCTCTGCTTACCCCTTTGAGATGCCCTGCTGAGATTTACAGATTATTCTCCCTAACCCCCTCAGAAGACTCTTGATTGAGCTTCTGACATGCTAACGCTTTCCCTTTTTACCTATCTTTTGCCCACCCTAGTACCTTGTTGTCCGAGATTTCCTTTTTTCCAAATTCGTTTTGCCCTTTTTGTTCTTTTTTGTCCATTGCCTGCATGTGTTCCACTTCACACATGTTAATTCTTCAATGGGCCACGGTAGGGTTTCCCTTGGCTCAGCTGAAATTATAATCTTAATGATTTGAAACTTATTGATGCTTGCTAGGCCTGAGCAACATTTACTTTCCATATCACAAATGATTATGTTGATGTTTTGTGTTTCTCTTATTGAGTGCTTAGTCTTATTAATGTTAATCCACCTGACTGTATTTCGTCGCCTTGGGCAACCCTTGTTGATGGTGTACCTTTATAACTTTGTCCTGAGATTAATCTACATGACTTTGGCTGAGGTTTGTAATAAATCATTTAACTTAATTCTTGACCGGAGTTTTCCTCATATGGCCAAATGGATCATACTGTTTAACTTAATTGGTCTGTATTGAAATTAAGTTGTATGGTTCTACCACACTCTTTCGCAGGGTCCAAAGGTCCTTCAGTCTCGATGAACATTGATTCCTGTGAAGGATGAAAATGCTCCAGGAGATCTGGTAGCAGAGTTATGGTTTGCCCACAAGGGGGAGAACCATTTCTTCGTAGCGTTAGGGAGATAAGATTGACCTATATGATTGCCAAGTCCACAGATTGCCCACCCTGAATTTTGTCCCATGGCCCATTCCAAAGACTGATGAGGTTCCAGAGCGGTGCCTACAAGTGACAGTTGTGTCAGTAATAATAAAGGGTCTCGCACTTGCATTGCTTTTGGTTTGAAGATTGTTGTGAAGTGTTCTGTGGAGTTGTCTTACTCATTTGATTGTGGTAGTTTTTGCTCAAAGTTGTCCGTGGGTGGTGTTGTTTTTATTGATGGGTCCATTATGGGCTGAGATCTTAGGATAAATCACAAGTGTAGAAGATGCTTGGTCAATTTATTGTTTGCAGTAAAGCACTTGACATGAGACGTTGTTGACAGTGCCAATAGTTTTTCTTGAGTGATTGTGGGTTGTGGTTATTATTAAGTGAATCCTGAGTGCACATGAACGATCTTTATCAACCAGAGTGAGAACTGCTGGTCAAGTTTCACTCGGTGTGTAATTGTGAAAGCTGTACAGCTTTGAAGAGTTAGGGCCATATGTACAAACACATTTTCCCATTAACACAGAATGGGAAAAACCCTTTGCTACATCTGGCCCTTAGTTCCTACCCTGTAGTGTGCAGGCAGGTTGTTGGTTTTTGCTTGCAATATTTTGTTTTTAGAAGTGTGTGTGCAATTGTGTGAAAGAGTTGCAAAGTGACTGCACCTGCTGAAAAAAGTAAGCTTGACGTCATTTTGTTATTCAACTTCTATAATAACAGGTATAACTTATTTCATTCAGTGCCTGTTAATGTGCTTTTGTTGCATCAAAGTGAGGTAAATAATACATGGTATACTATTATCGGTTCATTACTGCTATTTGAGAAGCAGCCCAGAAAACAATATACAGATATATGCAGACTAACTTCATGCATGCATGAAAACACACTGTAGCTGTAGAGAACATTCATATCATGTCAAATAGTTTATTACAATGTGCAATATTTAAACATTCTGTCAGCTACAATCCTTTATTCACATTAGTTCAGCGGCCAAGAAAGCAGAACAAGTTAGAGCATTAATCGAGCTCCCTTATAATGAAACCTTTTTGTCAAAATTACCAATGCAAGTTTTTTGTCTTAAATGACCACACTTCAGAACCATCCTGTTTCTGAAGGGTGGTTTTTCAGAATTGCTAGAATTAAAAATCTCTGGTTAGATAAGACCCTAGCACACCCTGCTCTGATCCTAAAATCATGTTAGTGAAGTTTTTTTTTTTTTTACTGGTGAATGTTTGGTTGTGTGGTTGGGTGAGTAGGTAAATGTGGGCACAATTAAACAATAGCAAGGTGAGTGAGTTTGTGCATGGATAGATACTGAATGAGTGCATGAATGAAGGAAGGGACAAGGGAAGGGTGCAGGAGTAAGAGGATGTTGTAGCCCACTTTAAACAGTGATGCACTTTTTCGAGGCTGACCGCAACAGTAGCTAGAGACTCTCAGGTGCAGCAGAGATGCTTTGTCACCTCTATCACTGCTCCCAGGTCTGCCACTATTTGCCAACTGAGTGTGCCTCCGGCGTGCTGCTGATCAGGCGAATGTGGACATCACTTAAACCGTTAGCACCCTATTGCAAGATGGCCACCACATTTCATAACAGCCCACTGTTGCTGGCAGCCCACTCTCCTGCACCGTCGACCAATTGGAATGACGCGCTCTATTACTGCATCCTTATCTACTCCACACCAGTGTTCAATCAGCTGCTCTTCCTGTTCTGATGCTTCCCGAGAATCACTATTAAAAGCTAAGGATCGACAGAAGGGTGAATGTCATCACTGAACGTCCATACCATGTATTATTTGCCTTGTTTCAAGAACTCTGGCATACAGGTAATGCTGTCTTAGCCAGGCTTAAAACTAGGCTATGGTAGGAGCCCTTACTTTAGCAGAAAGTCAGAACTTGTCTCTATCTCACACTAAGGTAGTTTATCTATAGCAATCTAAGTCCTAATGTGGCCAAAACAGAGCATACCGAGCAAGGGAGGTTTGCTTGAAGATAAAATTTTGAGTTTTTATTTTTTCATTTTTACGTACCTTAATGTTGATTGGTCAGAGATATCAACTAGCCTTTTTTAGAATGAACTAAACGAAAAATGCCTTAAATACTGGCCTTAGCAGGGTTGATAAATTACAAGAATCTGAGGAGCACTGGTGCTGTGAAGTTTTGAAATTAGCAGAAGTTGTGTCATAGGCATATGTGCAACTTAACATAACAGTGCTGCACTAGTGCATGACCGAGTGCTATTAGAAATAAGGATCAAACACATCATGACGACACTGTGGGCGAGATGTGCAAACCATTTTTCTGGTCCATTTGCAGCCAGTAAAATGCTTTTTTCTATGTACCAAAGCAAAATGTGACTCAGTAACTTTTTTACTGAATCACATTTTGCTTTTGCAAATAGGTATTAGCAAGGGGTGTGTTTAGGGCGTCCCTTCCTAATACTGAATCGCACTTGCATGTAGGATTGTGTTGGAGTGTAGTTATTATAATCAAAAATTTACATGAAATATTTGCAAATTAATGTATAATGATGCCGCATAGAAATTGTATTAATATGCTTTTAACACACACTTGTGAAATTTGCCCACGGGAGTGGCCACCAATGTATATGATGATAAATGAAATTGACTAATAATGAATTATTGATGTACTAATATATGATTTTGTATTAGCATTAAGAGTTATATGTTAAGATGTTGTTAAAATTAATAACTAGGCCTTAGTTAGCAGGAGTTGGGGCTTAGCTACCGGTCTCATATTAAATGAGTTTTTCTAACGTGCAATGTGCTGACTTGCTGAAGGACATGTAGCCGTACTTTTCCAGAAGCTAGAAGATGTAGTAAATTATTTCTCATGAGATTCGGTAATGGCCACGCATATTGCTGATATCAATCGCAAACTGGACTTGCTGGCCATCCGGCCAACGGAGCAAAATTGCAATTACCAGTAAGCTATTTGCAACTGTGGCCCAATAATTGATAAACTGAGTATGTTACCAAATATTTTAATAGAGATCCTATAGGAAGTCAAAACAAATAAAATCAACAAAGCCATTCCCAGGAACTGTCATCAGCTGACAAAGTTACATGCCAAAAGAAGTTAGGTTTTGTGGCAAGCAGTCCGGATAAAAAAGAGGCAATCACTCAGTGCCCTCATCCAACTTACATAGATGGATGAGATGGATCATCGATGTCGGAACTAACAGCGGTCTCAAAATCTGAATGTATAAACGAGTACTCAGTTCCAATACTGAAACCCCCATCCAAGAGACAAAAAAAGCGAGCCAGAAAGGCAAGGAAACAACTACAGGCCAAGGCTGTTAAGGATAATTTTTACCCCATATTTTCAGTGCTCCCGAAATCACAAACTCAGGTTTTGGGGCTTCTAGAAAGCACACAGCCACCAAATCATATAAATATCACAAGGGATGGGGTAGTCACTGGCTCAGGACAACCACCAACTGGAGACCTCTTACCTGCTGTTCTGCAAATGTCAGCTAAAAATAGCATGCTCCAGCAAACTCCCCAAGTTCAATCAAACCCGCACACTACGGAGTCGAGGGTGGAGGCTCCTCATCAGGGGGGTTCAAGAGCAGAAAAATGCACGATTAGTGAAAAATTGGCGATACAACCGAATGCCCAATTACCAGTGAAAGTTCCATCAGGACCATCAAGCTTCAGAAAACGAAGATCAAAACATGTTCCACAGACAGAGGCATCAGCAATTAATTTGTCTGGTAGGAACAAGAAGCAACTGATGCCTCCAAGACCAATCTCTTACGCTGCCGTTGTACAAACTGCCGTCCCACAATCTACAGCAACCTTCCCGAATTTATCACAGGGCATCCTGTCAAGCATTAAAACGCCTCCTTGGAGAGGTTTATCCACCCAAGTCGCCGCCGTGCAAACCATACCAATTCCTACTAAGACAATGACGGGAACTTGGTCGAATCATGAACAGCAATCAGACATAAATAGCGATGAGGTTAAAATACAGCCCTACAGTCAGAACCTCAAAACACCTCACTTAGTACATGACTTGCACTCCGAAATTAATACTACCAGTAGAGAAATTTACTTGATATCAAGCCCAAGATACAACTACCGCACAAGGGAGTTCACAATTGCTAATGATAACGGCAGAGTGAAGACTAAAGTTATGTTTCAAAATACGCAAATAAGAAAAATAGATCTTGAAAATCATGCCACCTTAAGCAAGCAATCACCTATGCACAAAGGGGTCCCAAATAACAACCAGCTGGGGATGATCAGCCAAGCAGACCAATGTCACAAAGCAACACGGGTCACTCCCAACAATTACATTTATTAACGCTATCGAAAAAGACAGGGAATCAAGGCAGATTCTTTTAACCCCGTATTTTAAATCACGGGGCCAGCAAGATAGCCTGAACAGGGGCAACATCATGAGTCTTCTGGCAGAGCTCCCATCAACTAAGGAGATCACATCCGCAGATCTAACATCAGTGAAATTGCTCCCCAGCAGTTCGCCGAACAACCCGGAACAAACATTGTCAATGTGGAGAACAAGTGAAATTGTTACATCAATTATGGCAGTCAAGCAGCAATTTGAAAAGTAGGGTATACGGTTATCTCAATCAACTTGACTGCGCTATCCTCTTCCCCTACTGGCAAATCTAAGAGGAAAAGTAATCCAAAAACTGGAGCCACAGGCCCACAAACTTGAATGGGGCCCAGATTTTGGGGAACTCACATAGGGGGTCATTCTGACCTCGGCGGTAAAAGCCGCTTACCGCCGGTCAGAAGGCTGCCACAATACCGCCGCGGCCGCGGTCAGCCGCCACGGACATTCTGACCCACAACTGCAAAACCTCCGAAAATCCGCCCTCCACTGCAGTCCGCCACATCAGCGGCCAGCGGTAAACTGGAGAAGACCAAACCTCCACCGCCACGGCAACAGAAATACGCCCATCCCATTATGACCCGCAAATCGACGCGGCGGTCATTCAACCGCGGTATTCCATTGGCGGTAGACCCCGCCGCGGTCAAAATACACACACCTTTAAAAACCCCTACCACATTGGACAATTTGAAAGGCACACACCTGAAACCCATACACACACCACTCCCACACATCCAATACCATATAAAACACACACCCACATCACCCACAAACCCCTACCAACAAAAACCAGAGACGAAGGAGAGAGAGAGACACATCAGAGAATAGATAGCCAGACACACAGAGGCACACCGCAGCATCACACACACCACATAGAAGCACAAAGCACCACACACCAACACACACATCATCACATACACCACCCCACACCTCATACACTCCACCCCATGGCACCACAAAGGCACCCACGCTTTTCGGACCAAGAACTCCGGGTCATGGTGGAGGAGATCATAAGAGTGGAACCCCAGCTCTTCGGCTCACAGGTCCAGCACACCACCATAGCGAGGAAAGCGGAGCTCTGGCAGCGGATCGTGGACAGGGTCAACGTGGTGGGACAGCATCCCAGAAATAGAGAGGACATCCGCAAACGATGGAACGACCTACGGGGGAAGGTGCGCTCGATGGTCTCGCGACACAACATCGCAGTGCAGAAGACTGGCGGGGGACCCCCACCCACTCCACCCGAATTCACAACATGGGAGCAGGAGGTACTCAACATCCTGCATCCTGATGGCCTCGCTGGAGTACACGGAGGAATGGACTCTGGTAAGTACAAGGCCAACCACTTCACCCCACCCCCAGCATGCTAACCCCCACCCTCACCCCCACCCCCCAGCACACATCCTCCCTGAGAATGTCTCCCCAGCACAACCCACCCAACACCAACCCCTGCATGCCACCCCCAAACTATGGACACCCATCACCTAAGCATGACCACTGCACATACCCATCACCCCCCCCCCCACAAAACACCCTCACAACACCTCCCCCAAGGGAATGCCAGCACTGGGGGACAAGGGCACCTATAAAACGCAAGCTAATGCACACACAGAAACAATAACCATACCCTCTTACCCCATGCAGGACCCGAACGACAACACACCGGTCAGGAGGGACCAGAAATGTCCATCCCACCCCCGGAACAGGCCACTAGTGATGACAGCAGCTCTGTCGACCTGGAACCTGACGACCAGCCCGGACCATCGGGGACCTCTGGGCAGTCGGTTCCCCTCACCCAGACACAGGCCACTGCAGACCCAACCCCCTCTGGGAACAACCGCACAGCTCCCACCCAGCGGGCCCATGCCTCTGTCTCTAGGACAGGTCAAGCAGCGGTGTGTCTACCACTACAGGGCCCCCAGGGTAACCCACCAACCCAACAACAACAGGGACCTGGGGGCAGTGGGAGTGGGCACACCGTCCAGGGGACAGAGGCCCAGGGAAACAGGGCAACTCGGAGGGCTGCTGTGCGACAGGGGGGGGAGGAGAGGCCCAGGGAACCCACTCTCCAAGAGGCCCTCACCACCATCATGGCTGCCTACCACCACTCACAAGAGACGATGGCGACGGTACTGGCCAGGTTCCAGGAGATCCAGGCACAGCAGGAGCAACGCTACATGGGGTTCAGCGACCAACTCAGCAACATCTCAACCGCTATGGGGAGCATAGTCCAGGCCCTGAACCGCATAGAGGACACGTTTCGGGACCATGTGGCATCACACAGGGCCCCTGTCACTAGCCAGGAACAGGAACAGCCTACCACCTCCGCCGGCGCTAGTGGACAGGAGGCCCCACCACAACGACAGCCCCCCAGAACCCCACCTCCTGCTGAACAACAACCGCCCGCAAAAGGAGCCTGAGATCAAAAAAACCGACAGAGTAGGATGTCAAGTCCCCCGCCAGCATCACATACCCCCTGAAGTCCTCCCACTGTCCCACATTGCCACCCTGTCAAACCTTGAACTGCCCCTGCTCCATCCTGCCACAGGCGTATGGACAATGCACCTGTGAGACTGAGAACTGGACTCCGCCATGGACATTACTCCACCCCCACCCATCACTGTTTCACTATCATGTACCAATATCTATGCACTAATAATAAATCACACATTGCACTGAAATCAATCAGGACTCAGGCTGTCTTATTTACAAATGTATGACACATTACATATCAATTACGTATTGTGAACATTGTGAATTACACATACCGAGGTAACTTAGCATTAGTCCATGGGCCAACCAAGCCGAGGTCACGCAGTGGCTCATACAGCACAGAAAAGGGAAGGGAAATTCAAACATCATGTCCATAGGTCTGGGGGGAAACCGACAAAGGTGAGATGCAGGAGGCTTTCAGGAAATGTAAAATGGCATGGGTGATCATTACCTGTGTGCTACTGGAAATACTGTGCTATTACTCTGTCCCTGTTGTCTGTGTCGTCCTCTGAGTCTTCCTCCTCTTCACTCTCCGCAGGCTCCACAGCTACTTCAACACCACCATCTGCACCATCCTCCTGCAGGAAAGGGACCTGACGTCGCAATGCCAGATTGTGAAGCATACAGCAGGCCACGATGATGTGGCACACCTTCTTTGGTGAGTACATCAGGGATCCCCAAGTCATATGCAGGCACCTAAACCTGGCCTTCAGGAGGCCAAAGGTCCTTTCGATGATCCTCCTAGTTCGCCCATGGGCCTCATTGTACCGTTCCTCTGCCCTGGTCCGGGGATTCCTTACTGGGGTCAGTAGCCAAGGCAGGTTGGGGTAACCAGAGTCACCTATTAGCCACACACGTTGTCTCTGTAGCTGCTCCATCACATAGGGGATGCTGCTATTTCGCATCACATACACGTCATGCACTGACCCTGGGAACTTGGCATTTACATGGGAGATGTACTGGTCAGCCAAACAGACCACCTGGATATTCATCGAATGATAACTTTTTCTGTTTCGGTACACCTGCTCATCGTCTTTTGGGGGTAACAAAGCCACGTGGGTCCCATCAATGGCACCAATGATGTTGGGGATATGTCCAAGGGCATAGAAATCACCCTTCACTGTAGGCAAGTCACCCTCCTCTGGGAAAATGATGTAGCTCAGCATGAGTTTCATCAGGGCAGACAACACTCTACTCAAAATCTTTGAAAACATAGGCTGAGACATTCCAGATGACATGGCCACTGTGGTCTGGAATGATCCACTTGCCAAAAAATGGAGGACTGACAAAACCTGCACCAGAGAGGGAATCCCTGTGGGTTGGCGGATGGGGGACATCAGGGCTGGCTCCAGCTGGGCACACAGTTCATGGATAGTGGCACGGTCAAGTCTGTATCGAAGTATTATATGGCGTTCTTCCATTGTCAACAGGTCCACCAGCGGTCGGTACACGCGAGGATTCCTCCTTCTCATCGCAAGTCCCAGCGGACGGTGCCTAGGAAGGACAACATGGAGCACAGAGTCAGCCAAACCACAGGTACGTACAGACAGCTTGCACAGTTAAAGAATGGCAATGGGTTGAAAGGCGTGTATGTGTGGCAATGCAAGGCCTAGGCCTGTGTGTCGCAGTCAAAATTAAGCCATGTAGGCCCTTGAAATGGCGGCTGCCTGACCTGTGAAGTGGGACAATGGGATGTGAGGTCAATGCGCTGGCGGGGCACACCGTGGCGGTAGGCGGTCGAAGACCGCGGCGCAAAGCCGCATTGGTTAACATTGAAGCCTATGGGTTTCAGGAGCCAATGACGATGTGCGCCGGCGGTCGCGGTACGCACCGCCGCGGTACGCACCGCCGCGGGCGTGACCGCCATTTTCTATCTGCTTAATCACTCGAGACCTGATCATCCACAGGAGAGGACCTATACTGCAAGTGCTGCTGTGACCTGGGTCTGGAAGATACAATGGCTGCTGCGACTGGGGAAAGGGCCCCTGCCTTCACGTCTGAAGAGTTGGAGAAGCTCGTGGATGGGGTCCTCCCCCAGTATGCGCTACTCTACGGTCCTCCAGACCAACAAGTGAGTACACCGGGTGCACATGGAATGGGCTATGCCTGTGTGGATTGGGGTGGATGTAAGTTGGTGGGGTGGGGGGCGAATGAGGAGTGCAACGCCCGACACATGAGAGCATGTGCCATATGGCAAAGTTGGTGGGGGGGGCCAATCACATCTAACATGCAGGTCATTGATGATTTCCTCCTTTCCACCCTGTACATGTCAAATAGGTCAGCGCCCATCAGAAGATCGAGATTTGGCGTGCCATCGCCAAGGAAGTCCGGAACTTGGGGGTCCACAACAGACGGGGCACCCACTGCCGCAAGAGGTGGGAGGACATCCGCCGCGGAACAAGGAAGACCGCAGAAACACTGCTGGGGATGGCCTCCCAACCTAGGAGGGGTGCCAGTCGCACCATGACCCCCCTGATGTCCCGGATCCTGGCGGTGGCTTACCCAGAATTGGATGGGCGCTTTAAGACATCACAGCAGACACAAGGGGGTGAGTATCAGCACATTCTCCTATCTTTCTGCGCAGTGGAGGCGTCTGGGTGGGGGAGGAGGGCTGTGGGTGACATTAGGCCAGGGCGCTTTCTGTAGTGTAGTCCTCTCCCTTAGGCATGGCCCTGTGCCCCCGGCCCCCACCTCGGTAGGGTGACAAGTACAGCCATTGAAGGTCCAGCATCTCCCATGTGCGCGTTTGACGTCTCTTGGCCTGTTGTCCTAGTCAGTAGTACTGAGTAGTGTACCCCGAATGCGCGGCTTAGTGCATTAGGCTCCTGTGTCTGTCCTCTCCGCCAACGGTGTTGACATTGCATGCACTCAACCTGGTCTTCTTTTTTCTCCCCCCACCCTTTCTCTTCATCTTCTTGTGCATGTGTGCATTAGCATCATCAGGCGGAGGAGATTTGGCATCGGAGCACGAGGGAGCTGCAGGACACAAGGCCCCGGTGGGCCCAGGAACAGACACCGAGGGCACCAGTGATCCGGAGGGCGAGGGGAGCACCACGACGGGGACCGCTGGTGAGAGCAGCGAAAGCGACACGTCCTCGGATGGGAGCTCCCTAGCAGTGGCGGCAACATCCGTGGCCCCCGCCTCTACAGGTACAGCCACCACCCAGCGCACCAGCCCCGCCCTCCCAGCAGCCCCTCAGTCTTCGCTCCGTGCCGGTTCACCCAGGAAGGCGCGCGTCTCCTTCGCCCCAGGCACCTCAGCCCCTGCCCCTGTTGCCCCTGCTGCCCTCAGTGCGGAGCTCATTGACCTGGTAAGGACGCTCATTGTTGGGCAGACGACCCTTTTGAATGCCATCCAAGGTGTGCAAAGGGAGGTGCAACAGAGCAATGCGTACCTGGAGGGCATTCATTCGGGTCAGGCTGCCCATCAATGAGCGTTCACTGCTCTGGCCTCAGCACTGACGGCAGCCATTGTCCCTGTTTCCAGCCTCCCTCTTCTTACTGCCTCCAGCCTTTCTCTGTCTCCTGTTCCTCAGCCTATCCCATCCACACCATCAGACCAGCCTGCACACACCTCAACACCCAAGAGCAGCTCATCCATACACAAGCACCACAGATCCCACAAACACTCACCCAAGCAACACCCAGATGCAGACATGCCAACAGCCACTGCCACCCCTGTGTCCCCCTCCTCCTCGTCTCCCTCCTCCCTTCCTGTGACATCTACACTCACACCTGCATGCACCCCAACATCAGCCAGTGCTTCCATCACCACCTCACCCTCCAGTACAGTCCACACTCGTGCAGTCACCACCCCCACTGCCATTTACACGTCCCCTGTGTCCTCTCCCACTGTGTCTGTCACCCCCTCTTCCAAGACACACAAACGCAGGCAGCCACCCACCCAACAGCCATCCACCTCACGACAGCCTACAGCACCAGCACCTTCACCCAATGACAGCACACCTGACTCTCCTACAACCACCTCCTCTACCTCCACTTCCATCTCCACTTCTCCTACCCTTTACCTTGGCCCTAAAAAACTTTTCCTGGCTAACCTTGACCTCTTTCCCCCCGATGAGCTCCCCCATCCATCTTCAAAGAGTCCCAAGAGCACCGCAGCCACCACCAGCCCAGCTTCGGGTGTCACTGTTGTGCATGGGTTCTGGAGCCCACCCTTTGCCAGCAGTGACACATCGATCAGCAGCAAGGACACGTCCAGCCCCCCCCCCCCCGGCAAGAGGACCCGCAAAAACAAGGGCCGCCGTGCGAGGACCGACAGGGCTGCCCCCAAGGAGCAATGTGCGGCCACTTCACCACCCACACCATCTAGGGGAGGCAAGGGCCCGAGAGCCCCATCAAAGGAGCGGAAGGGCAGCAGGAGCGCGGAGAAGGTGGACCCCACATGCCACATCCCAGCTGGGAAGGAGGACACTAAGGAGGCCAGGAGTCCGTCCCCGAAGGGTCCAGAAACGTCACGGTCCGAGGGCGACTGAGCCGGGAGTCCAGGCCAGGTCTGGCTCCCTTCACCTGCTGGATGAGCACCGCTGAACAGGGCCCGCGGTGCAGAAGAGCACCGCTGAACAGGGCCCCGCCGTGGAGATAGGCACCGCTGAACAGGGCCCCGCCGTGGAGATAGTCACCGCTGAACAGGGCCCGCGGGGCAGAAGTGCACCGCAGAACAGGGCCCGCGGTGCAGAAGAGCACAGCTGAACAGGGCCCCGCCGTGGAGCTAGGCACCGCTGAACAGGGCCCCGCCGTGGAGCTAGGCACCGCTGAACAGGGCCCGCCGTGCAGAAGAGCACCGCTGAACAGGGCCCGCGGGGCAGAAGAGCACCGCTGAACAGGGCCCCGCCGTGGAGATAGGCACCGCTGAACAGGGCCCGCGGTGCAGAAGAGCACCGCTGAACAGGGCCCCGCCGTGGAGATAGGGATCGCTGAACAGGGCCCCGCCGTGGAGATAGGCACCACTGAACAGGGCCCGCGGTGCAGAAGAGCACCGCTGAACAGGGCCCCGCCGTGGAGATAGGCACCGCTGAACAGGGCCCGCGGTGCAGAAGAGCACCGCTGAACAGGGTCCGCGGGGCAGAAGAGCACCGCTGAACAGGGCCCGCCGTGGAGATAGGCACCGCTGAACAGGGCCCGCGGTGCAGAAGAGCACCGCTGAACAGGGCCCCGCCGTGGAGATAGGCACCGCTGAACAGGGCCCCGCCGTGGAGATAGGCACCGCTGAACAGGGCCCGCGGGGCAGAAGAGCACCGCTGAACAGGGCCCGCGGTGCAGAAGAGCACCGCTGAACAGGGCCCCGCCGTGGAGATAGGCACCGCTGAACAGGGCCCGCGGTGCAGAAGAGCACCGCTGAACAGGGCCCCGCCGTCTCAAGCACCGCTCCGCTGGGCCCTTCCTGTCAAGCACCGCTCCGCTGGGCCCTTCATCTCAAGCACCGCTCCGCTGGGCCCTTCATCTCAAGCACCGCTCCGCTGGGCCCTTCATCTCAAGCACCGCTCCGCTAGGCCCTTCATCTCAAGCACCGCTCCGCTGGGCCCTTCCTGTCATGCACCGCTCCGCTGGGCACCGCCGTCTCAAGCACCGCTCCGCTGGGCCCTTCATCTCAAGCACCGCTCCGCTGGTCCTTCATCTCAAGCACCGCTCCGCTGGGCCCTTCCTGTCATGCACCGCTCCGCTGGGCACCGCCGTCTCAAGCACCGCTCCGCTGGGCCCTTCATCTCAAGCACCGCTCCGCTGGGCCCTTCATCTCAAGCACTGCTCCGCTGGGCACCGCTGTCTCTCCACCTCTCCGCTGGGCCCTTCTTCTCAAGCACCGCTCCGCTGGGCAACGCCGTCTCAAGCACCGCTCCGCTGGGCCCTTCATCTCAAGCACCGCTCCGCTGGGCCCTTCATCTCAAGCACCGCTCCGCTGGGCCCTTCCTGTCATGCACCGCTCCGCTGGGCACCGCCGTCTCAAGCACCGCTCCGCTGGGCCCTTCATCTCAAGCACCGCTCCGCTGGGCCCTTCATCTCAAGCACCGCTCCGCTGGGCCCTTCCTGTCATGCACCGCTCCGCTGGGCACCGCCGTCTCAAGCACGGCTCCGCTGGGCCCTTCATCTCAAGCACGGCTCCGCTGGGCCCTTCATCTCAAGCACCGCTCCGCTGGGCCCTTCATCTCAAGCACCGCTCCGCTGGGCCCTTCCTGTCATGCACCGCTCCGCTGGGCACCGCCGTCTCAAGCACCGCTCCGCTGGGCCCTTCATCTCAAGCACCGCTCCGCTGGGCCCTTCATCTCAAGCACCGCTCCGCTGGGCCCTTCCTGCCATGCACCGCTCCGCTGGGCACCGCCGTCTCAAGCACCGCTCCGCTGGGCCCTTCATCTCAAGCACGGCTCCGCTGGGCCCTTCATCTCAAGCACCGCTCCGCTGGGCCCTTCCTGTCATGCACCTCTCCGCTGGGCACCGCCGTCTCAAGCACCGCTCCGCTGGGCCCTTCATCTCAAGCACCGCTCCGCTGGGCCCTTCATCTCAAGCACCGCTCCGCAGGGCCCTTCATCTCAAGCACCGCTCCGCTGGGCACCGCTGTCTCTCCACCTCTACGCTGGGCCCTTCTTCTCAAGCACCGCTCCGCTGGGCACCGCTGTCTCAATCACTGTTTATGGTTCACTGTGCCCACCATGCCTCCTCCTTGACCAGTGGAGACTGTCATCCACCTGATGGACTGTGGCTTTGCACTCCCCAGGATGGTCCAGTGGGCAGCCCACCCACTGTAGAGACATTGAGAGACTGTGGCTTTGCACTCCCCAGGATGGTCCAGTGGGCAGCCCACCCACTGTAGAGACATTGAGAGACTGTGGCTTTGCACTCCCCAGGATGGTACAGTGGGCATGGTGGCTCTTCGTGGATCTGGCGTCGTGGACTCATGTGGCTGTGGTGCCCCCCCCTTCCCTTCCCCCTGAGGTGCCTGTAGTTTTTACATCTGATGCCCCTGCAGTGTTCTCTCCAAAGGACTCAGGTCTCCTGTGTGGGCTTTGCCCTTGTTTCTCAAAACTTTGGCCCACGGACATGATGAATTCGTAGGATGTGCAGGACTTGTTACTTCAGTTATACACTGATGTGTATGTCATTAGTTTTGTTGTGAATATCTTTCATTGTTGTACGATAATTTTCAGGAGCTTTTTGGTACATAAATATTTATTCCAAATTTGATTATGTCCTAGCATTTTTCAGGGGTGTTTGGGTGGTGTCACTGTGACTTGTTGCTCTGCATTGGTGTGTACATAGTTGGGGGGGGGGGGGGTCGCATATGTGTGTGCCCGTAACCTTTCGTCATCCCCCCTCCCGTGTGTCGTAGGTGCAGTACTCACCGTTGTTGTCTGCGCCGGACTTCGTACTCGTGGTAGATGAGAAGGTAGACAAGAGCAGGTAGGATGTTTAATTCGGGTTCCATGCTGTCCTCCTTCCTCCTGGAGTGCGTAGTGGTGAGCGTTTTCCCGTCCGTAGTCTGTTTCCGCTGTGTTTTTATCGGCGGTGCTCCCGCCCCGGAAAAGGTGGCGGATTGGTGAGTTGTGATAGTGTGGGCGGTACATTGGCTGCCGCCTGGCTGTTGGCGGTGTCCGCCGCGCTGTTTGTTTGTACCGCCGTGGCGGTCGGAGTGTTAAAGTGGCTGTCTGTGTTGGCGGTTCCCGCCAGGGTCAGAATCCCATATTTTTTACCGCCAGCCTGTTGGCGGGTTGGCCGCCGCTTTAACACCGACCGCCAGGGTTAGAATCACCCTCATAGTGCCTATCTAAGAGGGAGGAAAATGTTTCAGAAACTTCAACTGGCTAGCTATCTGTAGGGATTGGAGTACAGGATGAACGTAGATGGATGGCGCATACCTTAAACCCGAAGAGAAGTAATTGACCTAGCACACGTAATGTAGTAGATATAGACCAAAGGTTGGCAGTCACCATTATGTCTTGGCACATCGCGGGAGCAAAGGCAATTGTTACAGATGGATTTAAAGTAATGACCAGTTGTAATTATTCAATAATAATACTCCAAGAAACATGGCTGGTAGATCCAATAGAACTAGGAGGCTACTCTCTACATCATATCAAAGCCGTAAAAACAAATAAATCGGGCAGACCAAGCGGTGGCCTAGCCACATATATCTCTACGGCACTTCATGCCACAACAGAGCAGCTAGCCTTTTCAACGACAGACCTAGAGGCTATAAAAATCTATTTTAGTAATACCCATCACATTCCGTTGATCATCTTTAATGTCTATGCTCATCCGCAAAAGTATCGGAAAACACTTCTCTTTGAGCAACTACTCCAGAAGGTAGGAGAGATGAGATGTGTCAATCCAACATGGGACATTTTAGTGACAGGCGATTTTAACACCAACCTGATATATACTCCAGAACCAGAACCAGACGACCAACTGGCAGCTGAAAACGTGATATGGTCAGTGTTGCCGCAGTTTCCATCGACACAGACGAGACTAGATATAAGGGGTAAACAACTGGTAGAGGCCCTAGAGCATCTGAGCATGAGAGTACTAAATGGCAGGGTGAAAGAAGATCTTTGGCCAAAGCCCACTTATTATAGTGCAAAATCAGCAACCACAATAGATCACACGGTCGTCTCTCTTCCCCTGCTAGCAATTGTCAGTAAATTCGAAACCAAACTGACTCTCTACAGTGACCATTCCTTTCAACACATAGAATTGGTTTGGAATGCTCCATGCTTTCTTTCAGCTACAAATGAATTGGGAACAGTAACCTCCGTCAACCTAAATCGTCTGATCTGGACGGAGTCCTCACTACCACAGCTGTGCAAAAATATAAAAACTCTGCTCCAATCAATAGCGTGTCAAGATCAGTCAACCGTGGATGTGTGGGCTAGCTTTCTACGGTCAATACCTTCACTTGGCGCAGCCAGGAGTCATGCTCCAAATAATATTCGGAAGTCACTGAGCATGCCATCAGAAATCCTAGAATTAAGAAAAGAACTAAGGCGCAACCTTAGATCTACAAAAGATAGACCTTTACGGAGTCTTTATGCGCACAAATAAAAACCTTATGAAAAAACGATAAGAAACAGGTATGGCAAATACAAACAAAAAGGGAGGATGAATTCTGGCTCAAATTACTTGACAATTCAAGAAAGTTCATCTCTAGAGCATTTTGGGCGTCAGTGAACGAGATTGGCCGAAAAGTAAAGATAATAAATTGTACATCATTTCCAGAAGACAAATGGGTAGATTACTTGACTGACATATTCTTCAAACCACTCTCTCCTGAGGAAAACCAGCAACTAAGGGTTGCGGTAAAGCCCACAGAATTTAGGCTTACAGAGGCAGAATTCAGTGCCAAGGAAATTGCCCAAGTCATCAGAAGGGGCCGTAGGGAAGGGGCAACCGGCCCTAATGACCTCCTGCAAGCCATATTCAAGGCGGATCTGGATTATTGGTCAGCAACACTGTCAACATTATATACCGAAGTTGAGCTCAACTGAATCATCCCAGACAGTTGGAAAGGATCCATCATTAATCCGATATATAAAGGGGGTAGTCGAGCCAACCCAGCCAGTTACAGACTGATAGCGCCAATTGACAGTGAGGCCAAATACTTTGCCTCCTTAATTTTAGCAGAACTGCATAACTGGTCCAATCAAAACAACCTGGTCCCCCTGAACCAAACTGGCTGCCGTAAGGGCTACGGCACAGTGATCAACATTCTCACGCTAGGTGACATTGCAAATCGAGCGAAGTGCTTAAAGAAAAATCTATATCTATGCTTTGTGGACTTCAAAAGTGCGTTCGATCGAGTGGACAGAGCAATGCTCTGGAGTAAACTGCAAAGCTGGGGCTTGCATATACGTATTCCGAGGTGTATTGAATTATTGTATGACAAAACCTGGGTGCAGGTCAAGGTAGCAGACAGCTCAAAAAACTTCTCGGAGAATATCAACAAATATAGGACTAAAGCAAGGCTGCGTCCTAGACCCCCATCTTTTTAACCTCTTTATGGCTGATCTTTCAGCTATGCTGGATGCAACCAACTCACATTCTCCCAGGACTGGAAGTCTGTCCATATCACATCTATCATATGCGGATGATATTGTTCTGCTAAGCCACACAAAATAGGGCTGCAACGGCTGGTTAGTACCTTGGGCGATTTCGCAAAGACAAACAAACTAGAAGTTAATATTTCAAAAACTAAAATCATGTCCATAGGCTGCCCTTTGAATTCTGCAAACAAAATAAAGTTGAGCGGTATTGCACTTGACACAAATACCTTGGTTTCACTATAGACAATAAGACCACTCTTGTACCACAAAAGCAGTATATTGCACAGAAGTGCAAATCCTTGGCGGTTGCTTTCTGCACCTTAGCTAAGAGACTAAAAAGTCCATCGTACAAACCATTACTGTCTGTTATGTCGGCCAAGTTCCTCCCAGCCACTACATATGGAAGTGCAGCTCTACATGGGAAGGATGCTTTTCTATTGGATCGACAACAAATAAAAATCTATAAGCACGTTTTCAATCTTCCTCGTTCTGCTTCTCCAGCACAGGTTAGGCTGGAATTTGGTCTAACACAACAGCAGTTTGACAGGAAAGCCCACACAATAAAAACTTGGTACTAAATAAGTAAAAATACTGTCAGCCCTCTAGTCATGGCACTATGGAATTCAGTGAATAACAATGTAACCTCAGTATACAACAGGTACTTGTATAACTCCTTGCAAGAAACACAAACAAAGTACCTATGGGATTCCAACATTTCATATCCTCTTTTGTGTCGAGTTAAAAAAGGAAATAGGCTTCCAATCATTTTTAGATGATAAAGTTAAATTTGCACAGTGCTCACACGCTTGGTCAGTAATGCATATCTATGCCATCTTGGCACCATCACATTATCTGTCCGCAACTTTCGCATCTCATATCAAGCATTGTTTCCTGCGCTTCACTTAGGAGCTTTACCAGCCAGAGCGAACCAACCATCGTGGAAGAACGGAGGAGAAATTTCCTGCAGGCTATTTAATGGCCCTAAGGAAGATATGGTCCACCTGATTTGTATTTGTCTGGTCTTAAAAGATGCGCGCCAACAACTATTAAAACTGCTCTTTGTGAGAAATGGGACTCGCTCCTGTCGGCTAGCAGTGATGTCAATGATTGACCCTTGTGATGTACAGTCAATATGCAGATTTATCAAATTTCTGACTGTACATACCAAAGATGTGAATCAGCTCCCCGGGACACAGTCTTGATTAATGACTTTTAATTCTTTTAGAACCGAAAGCTGGCACTCTTCACTTTAGCCTATAAAATTGATTTTACGATAGGATTTTTATACTAAAGGAGCTTATGGAATTCTAACATAATTTTATATGGTATATTATGAGCTGTTTGTTATGGTTTTTATTAACTAAACAAAAAAGATACTAGTACTAGATTCGACTTGCTCAAGGAGACATTCTTGCCGAATGCAACAGTGTAAACTTGCAACAGGTACAAGGTCGCCTGCACTGGTAAAGACAATGGAACTACTGACTTGGACCGCGAGAATAAAAGCTTGTACCTGACATACTACCCATTAGAGACGTCAATTGCAGGAGCCAATAAACTATGTGAGAACTGTTTTAAAGTGAAAATCCCAATGAGGTGACAACCCACTTATTGGTTGGAGATAAGGGTGCACCAAAATTTGCCCAATTGGAAATTAGGAGACTGTACAACAAGATTGATATAACCCTGAGTCACAAGGAGAAATCAGCCATTCCGAGCCACTTTTTGCCATTGTCATTACGTGCCATTCTTTGCTAGCACCTAGTCACTTTGTCACTCTGTCTTAAAGACTTTGCTGTGTTTGACTCTTCAAACCATCCTCACCCTTGCCCTGCCCGTTCTATACTTTCCTCCTTATGAGGGAGGTGTTCCTTATTGTCCAGTCTTGCTGAACTTTGCTGTGTTTCCTGGCTGATGGCGAATCAACTGATGTCCTGAGGATGAAGACTGACTCTGTATGCTGACCCATAACGGAGGGTAACTATATGATAATGAAATTGTAGTTGTCTGTTTGCCTTTTCTTTCTAGGTACCAACTGCTTCTTTTGATAGAGACCATAGTTAGATGTTTTCGAAATTTGCGTTGCTAAATTGTTTTGCATGAAGCCCAACATGCCAATGCTAATTCGAGTTAGTTAAGGGGTTCACTAAACGGACGCAAATAGACAAATGACTGAATCGATGCTTTGTTGAAGAATGCGCTAATGATACTCTGCTAAAGTTAATCCATGTTGACGTCGTGCTTTGTTCTAATGTTTATAATCTTTGCTTTGATGAAATCTTATTCGAGTTGACATATTGTGACAGTCCTAATGTGTTTTATGGTATTGAGACTAATAAACTTACTAGTAGAGTGTAATTAATAGGGATAAATATCATAAATCTTACTAAATTCTGTATGGTTATTCCTGCCTGAAAGGTCATGGTGTGTTCCGAATCTTATTAATGTCATTAACAAATTTGATTGATTTGCTATTGAGAATATTGATGAGGTTATTGATCTATTGATTGACATGCTGATTAGTAATCTCGTCTTAAGGTGTCACCAATCAGGGTCAAAAGATTAATTGGCCTAAAACAAGTCCCAGACTTAGTAAATTATCTAGGGCGGGACACGTTATCAGTTCTTTGCAACCATGAATGCGGTCCCAAACATTCGCACCACTTTCAAGTTGGTGGTAACCCTTTCACAAATGGGAAGAGATCCCCAGAGAACCCTTCCCCTTTGTGAATGGAAGAATAAATATTGTTTCAGAGCAGGTAGTGTTCCATAGGACCACTGCCTACTCTGAAAAAAAGAAAAACATTTTTTTCGATTTTTTTGTTTGAAATGCATCCCGTGTTTCTTTAAAGAAAACGGACTGCATTTTTTTTTTTAAAACACCTTTATTTAAAAGTAGTCACAGACATGGTGGTCTGCTTTCCCCAGCAGGCCACCATCCCTGTTAGTGCAGCCATTCCCAATGGGGTTACCAATTGTGACCTACCTCATGAATATTGATGAGGTAGGTCTTTGCGACCCCATTGGAAATCACTAAATGTGTCTGAGACACATTTGTACATTTAATTTTACGAGTCTCTAATTGTGGCTCGCAAACAATCACAATTAGAGACTCACAAAATGAAATGGACATACATCTAGCCTTATTTTAAATACACTGTAAGTCAGCATGCTGTTTTAACCAACCCATCTCTTAAACTATAAAAGGTAAGGTGCCAAATTTAAAATATATATATTTTAAATAGCTTCAGAGTCAGTAAAAGTATGGAACACATAATTATGAATTTATCACACTTGCCAACTAATCCTCAATCACCGGAATAATTTGCATATTTGAGTAAAACACATTTTGTTTCTACTTTCAGTGGATTGAGTGTTATTAAAAAAAGGTGTCCTATCTGGTGCAATGCAATTGAAAATTCCTTGCAAAAGTTAATTGATCATATTACAGTAGCTAATTGCTGTATTCTGATGCTGAAGCAATACTAACGAATTGAACATTTTGGTCAGATAGTGTTAATGTGTTTTAAAGTGACAAAATATCGAAATAATACCGTAAAAGAATGTGGCACATTACACTACATATTTTGTCATGTCTTGCTGCATAATTTAGTCAACCTCACGCTCTCCACTATTGCATAATTCCAGTGAGCCTCAATATATAGTAGAAGTGTGGCTTAGTACACAATAAATAATTTTTGCAAGTTGCCATTGGAACCCTGTTTAGGAAACATATTTGCTACAACTCACAAAGGAGAAAAAGTCAACAGGTCTGGCATTGGATGCCAGTCTTTTAGCTCTGTCAATGCCTGTTTTGTCAAGCCATTTGCAAAACTTTATTGTTAGGGAAACTGCTGGGTCCTTGTCAGTCTAAAAAACAACTTGGCTAAAAGCAACATATTTTTGGTCTCAAAAACATAGTCCCTGGCACTAGAGGTAAATACTGTGTGTATGGATGTGGTCCTTGTGAAAGGGCAGATTGCCATCACTCACAGTGAAGTAGCCAAAGGATGAAGAGGGCTGATCCACTGCTCAAGTTATATGATGTGGTGGGCCAAAACAAATGTGTATGACACATTATTACATCATAATAACACATCAATGGATGAAGAATGGTGCTTGAAAGCCACTATACTGTAAATAAGCATATTATGCATACAATTTTAGCTCAATCAAAAGGTCTTGGCTAAAGCCAAACTTAAAACAAGCAATGGCTAATAGATCTGGCCTTGACATGCGGATGTGCTAGTTTTTTTTCATATTTTAGCGCAAGCATATTCCGAAATAAATGCTAATTCCTATACTTGGGTTCTATATTATTCTTGCAATTTAACATTCATTAAGGTTGTGGTTGTTTTAATTGTCACCTTCTTTACAATACAAACCTTTCAGTGGAGCCATGCATTTTATTATTATTTGTGAAAGACAGTAAAATAAATCACCACCTAACCAAGCACTAAAATTGCAGGCAGCTACAATGTTAGATCCTCACTTTATAATGGTGACTTTATGAAGGAAAAAGAAAATAAATTATTGTTTTATTGGGCACCTGAAGGCAAGACAAAATAAACGGTAATTAAATTATTATAAAAATAAAATAAAAAGTACACTTTGGATGAGCTTTTTCAATGAAGAGAAAGGAACATTGTTTAGGTGGAAGTGCACAAAGTGCACACACTTTGTGTTGTCACTCCATGTATGTATATCATGTATGATTATTTAGAGAAAACACTAGTAGTAAATAGCTAGAGCTATTTTAGAGACAGGATCAAAAACAGAAAAGCTTTAAAGAGAGAACAGAGTGGGTCTCAGTGAAAATCAGGTGTACAGTGTTAACTCATGTGCTGTTCATGAGTTTATACGTGATACAGCTGCAGTTACAGTATCACACACCCAGGTTTATTATTGATGATGGGGATACATTGCATGTTTGCACTTATAGTAAACAGTTTGTTGGTCTTTGATCTTTTCTAGGAAAATTAATGTAGATTTTTATGGCCCAGGTCTAAAAGAAAATCTATGCATCACACACAACAAAACAATTGGCAGATAAATCCATGGTAAGGTCCATCAGGTCCCAAACCAATTAGGCAAATTATAGACAAAATAACTAAGCACACTAAATGTTTGACATCAGATAAGGGGACCTGGAGATATGAATGTTTAAAGTTTTAAAGAAAAAAGGGCACAAAAAGGTAAAGTGTCATTCAAAGACGTTTTTATCTTGGAAGCTAGGCACTTTTTTGGAGCTCAAAATATTCCACCAAGGCAAGGTCCAAGGTTGCTGCCGGCAAGGTTCCTCAAAGTCAAATACATTACTATGTGCACCTGCTGAAGGCATTAGCTTTGATATCAAAAGCGGAGAAATGACTAAAGTTGTATTGCATAGCCACCAAAGTCACTTCTCCACTGGGATACCTTTGCCACCTCATTCCAGTGAAAGGTTTTGCCTTAGTTAAATGTTTTTGTACTCAAAACCCTCAAACAGTGCTAGAATGTGTAGCTGGACAATACTCCATTAAGCAAGATGTCTTTACTATGACCCCCAACATAACTTATTTCACTGCAGCAAAAAGTCTTAAGTGGGATGCACCTGGTTTTCTTGCCAGCCTATGGTGTACCATCCCATGAGTAACCACAGCCCTCATAGGTAGAAAAATATACTAAGTCCCACTTTTCTTCAACACCGGAGGAAATTCTTTCTGGGCATTTCTGCCATCTCCCGTCCCTCAAGGTGGGCATATAGGCATGAGGTCTCTCTCACCCTAGGCCTCCTGCGAGGTCCAGTCCACGTAGGTCAGTAAGGCCTTGTTGGAGTCGAAGTCTTCTGCTTGTATTCCTTTGAAGCAGCAACAGTCCCTAGGTGCCAGCAGGAGTACTTTTATCCTTTTCTTTCAACAGGCTCTCCTTTTTCAGATGTCTTCCCAGGCCCACAGGTGTTTTCACAAGGTTGTGGTAAGGTGCCAGACTTTTCCTGCACTAGTTAGTGATTGGAGAATTACTTCCACCAAATCATAATTATTTTCCTGACCTTTTTTCACAACAGTTTGCCTTGGTTTACTGCAAACATTCCCAGAGGCCCTATATCCAAGATGACTAACTACTTCTTCCATCTGAAGGCATGCTGGCTCTACTCTACCATCCAGAAGGAGGTTGTCCTCCTGAATCTTTATGCTTTATCCTAGTATCTTGGGTGACGAGTGACAAAGGATTTTTGTTTTCACTTAGGCCTATTCATGGAAAGCCTAGTCTTACTCACAGAATGAAAACAGGTTTGGGGCAGTTTCACTCTGAGGGCATATTATCTTCAAAATGCAGTATGCCACATATTTATATATTATGCACACAGCCCTGAGGCACACATTGAGGGGACATAGCTAACACATAAAAATAGGTTTTTAAAGCAAAGTGGCATTCACTTTTCCACCACCCTACACGTGGGTAGGCATCAGGAATTTTGCTTGATTCCATAAGAAAACTGGTGCACTGGAGAAAACAAAATGAGATGAGAGGTAAATTAACTGAATTTATATAAAGCTTTCAAAAAACAATAAGTTATGATCTGCAGATACGGTTCAAATGTATTATCTCCCTTGCAAGGTACCTTGGTAATTGACACTTAACCAATATAATATATAAGTAGATAAAGGTGGTCACTAAAGTTCACATGGTCATTACAACTGACTGAGCTTAAATGAGACTGTGGTTCATTTGGAAGACGTGTACCTAGAAAGCCCATACAGAAATATGCTTTTAATTTACACATTGAACTGAATATCAGAATGCAGAACTAGATCTGATCTAAAGGGCATTGGCCTGTAAGGGCCAGTTGGATCTGGTTGACAAATGAAACACTGATTCCTAGAACGATAATTCACTTGAAAAGTAGAAATAGTTCCATGATTTTACACATATTAGTATAAAGGATCTATTCACAAAGGTACTTTCAGTGAAAATACCTCATTTACTCCTGCCAGAAATGTACAAATAGACACCTGGTATAGGAACTGCATTAATTACTATTGATTTCTCAGCCACAAGGGTGGGGAAATCTGCAGTGGTAAATCCCACTCAAGGGTGGGAAGTGGAAGATCCAAGGTGTAGTTTGCTTTGGAAGGTTTGAGAATACACAGAAACATACATTTATGGGCAAATTTTGATCCAGCCTCTTCTCATCCTAGAAATATTCAGTAGAGGCTGGTGACATTTCAAAGTGGTGGGGCTTAAAAGTTTCTTACAAGTAAATTTGACTTACCGAACAAGAGAAGCGAGCAAGCGTGCAGGGTATAAGGGCGGTTGCCTCATTTTAAGGTTGAGCCTGCGAGTGCAAGCGCTAGTGCATGTGTCTCACTTGTGAGACTCTGTTGTGTACAGTAAAGGGCTTGTTGCCCACCATTTGTTGGTTTGCGTGGCACTCTTCTTTACAGACTCATAACTCGTTAAGGCAAGCCTGGCATAATTTCCGTTCCTCTGTGTGAAGCAGGGACCAAGCACTGACTGATTCAACTTAATTAGTGCCTGTCCACTGCTTCCGACCTGATCAAGGTAATATTGTGTTATTTTTAACTTCTAGTGCCCTGCAAACAGAAGGTTTGTGACTGGTAAAAATGTGTCCAGCAGGACAAAAAAAATTGCAAAATTTTACTTTTTTAAACTAACTTTCTTTTATTTTGCCAAGTCGTCTTTTTTCACTTTCCACTCATGTTTTCATTTGTTTTTGCTTGTGGACACTCTACTCAAAAGATGACGATTAACTTTTTTGAAATATTGCAAAGCAACATTGTTTCTTCATCATGTGTAATTTCTAAAATTATTCTATAACACATAATCTTGCAGTGCACTCCAATTCACCCCACACCAATCCACCCCACTTTACCTAACACAAATTCACCCCACCCCAAACCACTCAGATCAATCAAATCTACTCCAGCTCACCCCTCTTCAATCCTCCCAACCCACCCCAATGTAATCTGCCCCACTCTAATAAAAAACAATCTGCACCACTCCAGAACAATCTGCCCCATTTCAATCCAAAACAACCTGCCCCTCTCCAATCCATCGCAATCTGCCCCTCCAGTCTGCCCCACTCCAATCTGCCCCACTTCATTCCAAAACAATCTGCCCCACTCCAATCCAATCAACCTCACCCCAATCCAATTCACCCCACTCATCCCAGTTCACCCTATTCCAATCCACCCCATTCCAATCCAGTCCACCCAACACCAACCCAATCCACCCCACATCAATACAATCCACCCCAAACCAGCCCACTCCAATCTACCCCACTCCAATCCAATACACCACACCCCAACCCAATCCATTCCAATCCACCCCAATCCACTCCAGTCCAATCCACCCCACTCAAGTCCAATCCACCCAACTCCAGTTCAGTTAATTCCGCTCCAGTCAAATCCACCCCACTCCAATCCAGCCCACTCCAATCCAACCCACCCCACTCCAATCCAACCCACCCTACTCAAATCAAACTCACCCCACTCCAATCAAGTCCACCACTACCCAACCCACCTCATGCCAAATCAATCCACCCCACTCTAATACAACCCACTTCAATCATCCCCCACTGCAGTCTATGTTAATCTACACTACTCAGTCTAATTCACCCCCAAACCACCTTAATCTACCCACTTCAATCCAGACACCCCTCTCCAATCAATCCACCCCACAACAATCCACCCCACCCCACTCCAATCCAATCTATCGCACTGTAGCCCACCGCACATCCACTCCAATCCACCCCACCACATTTCAATTCACCCCACTCCTATCCATCCCATCCCATTCCAATCCACCACACCCTACTCCAATCCACTGACTGCACCCCGATCAAATCCACCCTACCCCACCCCAGTTCAGTCCACCCCACTCCAATCCACCCACCCCAACTCACTCCAATCCATCCAGCCCACTCCACTCCAATTCAACCCACCCCACTCCAACCCACTCCACTTCAATCCAATCCACCCCACTTCACTCCATTCCAGTCCAATCCACCCCACTCCAGTCCAGTCTAATCTACCCTACTCCAGTTCAGTCAAATCAATCCCACCCCAATCCAATCCACCTCACCCCAAAGTCCACCCCACCCTAGTACAACCCCCCACCCAGCCCTATCACTCCAATCCAAATCACCCAACCCAATCCAAACTAATTCACCCCAATCAAAACTACACCAACCCCATCATACTCACCCCGTTTCAATCCACCACAGCTATTCCCAATCCAATCCACCCACACCAATCTACCCTATTCAACTCATCCACCTAGCTCTACCACAGTCCTATCAACCCCCCTCAACTACAATGCCATCCATCCCACTGCCTCATCCACTTTCACCCACTTCACCCTGTTCCACCCCGCTCCACACTAAGACACTCTTTGTCACTGAACCATTAAACTCTACTCCCCTCTACTCAATGTTATGACACTCTACTCCTCCTTCTCCACTCTACAACATTCCAACAAATCCATCTATGACACTCTGCTCTCCCTCTCCACTCTGACACTCTGCTCCACTAACTTTTAGCCATGCTGAACAGTAGCCACACTGGTGTACAAAAGTGCAAAACATACATTGCCAAAGCCAGTAGCTCTTGTATAGGCGAGACCTATTGGGTTTGCCAATTCTTGTTTTCATTATTGCATATGTGAACTCACTGAAATACATGCGTTCAGAAAGTGCTCTGTACAAACAGCCCTGTCATGATTGATTTATTAGACTGTAATGTTGCTGTAAGTTTACAATTGAGTTGCCTCTTAGTTTGCTATTGACATTGTAATTAGGGCTGGGGGAGGCATGAATGTTGCCAACGTCATGTTTAAAACCTCAAATAAAAAAAAAGAATTGCAAAGCAGTAATGTAATCTGATGAATGCTGGGCTTCAGGCGGGATGTTCTTACCTACTGCAGGTGCTGTCCTCCCTCTACTCCATCCAGACCTTTCTGAAGCCTGCATCCTGCTGCTACCTCCAGGTATTAAATATGGGGAAAACACTAACTCAGTGCTACCATGGATAAGGCCCTGTATAGGTTACACTTTAATACAGGTCACAGCTTACCCCTGAACTTGTACATAAAACTATGTGCGAAGGAGAGAGCGCCTTGTCACGGGCAAAGGAGATAAATATGACGAATCACCGTGTGGCTTGAAAAAGCCACATAGTGATTGGCCATGTATTCTGCCCTTCCCCACATTGCATTTTAACATGGGCCCATGAGAACAGTCCCCAGAAGCGCCATGATCACAACCAATCATGCGTTGTGACCATGCTGTTTATAGTAGTAAACAGCATGAGAGCCACACAAGGATTGGTTGGAGCAGGTGAATCAGGCGCTCCGAGGAAGACTAGGTGGCAGTGCTGTCTTTCCCCTGGCTGTTAAACACAGCGCATGCCAGGCTGGACACAGTTAGAGACCTGTCCAACCTGACATGCGCTCTTGACTTTATTCCGAGCCTGCAGCCTGCCAATTAAAATAATTTGCAATGCCCTACCCAAATAAAGCAGGGGCTTAAGTATATTTTTAGATAAGGTAAATAAATATAAAATAGTGCAATGTTTACATCATGTGGCAGCTCGGAGGGTGGCAACATTCTTATGCCCCTGGAAATATTGAGCAAATGATTCCAGCCAAGGACTGGAGTAACTCTCCTTCCAGGAGGGTGAGGTGGGATAAATGCCCACTACATTTGCTGAGGATGTAGGGGAAGAGTTTTCACCACAAGGAAAATTATTTTCCCTGCAGGCAAAAAATGTTATTTGTACAGGAGACTTTAGTCTTCTATGTGGAATTCCACACTATGGGCTTTAAAGTAATTCACACAAAGCAGCATCCCTTAGTTCGATACCGCTCCACCTGATCACGATCACAAGACCTCCCATATTAGTTCACATAGAAAACAATCTGCTTCCTGTGAAGCTTTTGAGCAGTAAAAGACATTTGTCTGTAAATGTATGGGATGCATTGGACTGAAGATGAATACTGGTAAAACTGAAGTCATTTGTTAGCAATAAATAAGATCTGTAGCTAGATACCTACTGGCCAGTAGAAATAGGTTATCTGCGAATTCCAACCCCTCTATTGAAAAGCTGTAGAGTAAAAACTGATAGCACTCACTCCGTGGCAAACCACATGTCCTGTGTACACTCTTAGTGTGCTCTTTCACCTAAAAGTTATAAGAAAACTGCTCCTATTTCTCACTGAGAATGGAAAAAGAGCTCCAGTTACTGCAGTCAATGGCTCCAGACTGGACTATGCAAACTTACTCAACTTTGGACTACCATCCAACCTTTTAAACAGATTTCAAGAGGTCCAGAATGAAGCAGCGATGTTGATTTTGAATGCCCCCAGCCTTGCAAAACCAGTCTCCTATTTTAAAGTGTGGCATCTTGTCTAAGGATTCAGTTCAAGTCAATAAGAATTACTTCTAAAAAACCTCCTTTACATCTGGTTGTATTACTATGTACTCTCCATGTCACACCCAACCTTCATCCCCAAGCAATGTTTTGGTTGTCCCTAAATTTTCTATAGCTATAGGTGGACATTGATGTTTCTCTGCCTGTCCTGCTTGACATTGGAACCTCCTTTCCAACATGATTCTTACTGTATCTAATCAATTGTTGTTTAGACATTAATGGAAAACTTGGGGTTTACATCAAGCTTTTCTCACCTAATCTCTGTTTTTCTATTTTTTTCATTCGCCACAACAGTCAAGCACCAATACACTGTTTTGATGTATATACCCTCAATAATCGAAATTAACATAATTGTCAGCCCAATTCCAGGAGGCCAGTGGCAGGCATGGGCTACTGGGCCACCGCTATGGGTGTTGAGGCCTTTTGCCACTGATGACAGAGGGTCTTCTCTTCTAAGGCTCTCCAAAGTGGACCAAACATAACTCTTTCAGCATTTGACTTTCATTGATAGCAAAGTGAGCGGTTCAAACTGGTAATGCAGAATTTTGGTTGTATTATCATACACACAGAAGTAACATAATAATGTGATCAGCAATACATATACTGTGTGTCTCAATGTTACTAAATGTAAAGTGGAACACCTAAATTGTATTACTGAAGATATATTCACTGTAGAGCATTGGCAGTTTAGATAAGTGTGTTTTCTAATGTTTGATTTTCACATATTGTCTTGTATACACATTTATACTCATGTATTTTTTTTCTATGGAATCATAATGTAACCACATCTAATCTTATTTCATTTATAATTCTTGTATTCATTTATAAATGCAAAATGCACTTATAATCATGCATTTACAATGTGCATTCAAAGTCGTATTAAGTTAGAAGACCCAAAGGTCGTAAATTTTTTATTCTTATTATTGAACTTCAACAACATAGTGAGTTTTGCTCTCTTTGCAATATTCTTTCTTAGCAGGTCCATTCGTATGAGTCTACAGTTGATGAAAGACATATTGGGGGTCATTCTGACCCCGGCGGTCAGAGACCGCCGGGGCCAGGGTCGTTCGGGAGCACCGCCGACAGACCGGCGGTGCCCCGCAGGGCATTCTGACCGCGGCGGTTCGGCCGCGTTCAGACAAGGAAAACCGGCGGTCTCCCGCCGGTTTTCCGATGCCCCTGTGAATCCTCCATGGCGGCGGAGCGCGCTCCGCCGCCATGGGGATTCTGACACCCCCTACCGCCATCCTGTTCCTGGCGGGTCTCCCGCCAGGAGCAGGATGGCTGTAGGGGGTGCCGCGGGGCCCCCGTAAGAGGGCCCCACTTTGTATTTCAGTGTCTGCTTTGCAGACACTGAAATACGCGACGGGTGCCACTGCACCCGTCGCACCTTCCCACTACGCCGGCTCAATTCTGAGCCGGCGTCATCATGGGAAGGTTGATTTGCCCTGGGCTGGCGGGCGGCCTTTTGGCGGTCGCCCGCCAGCCCAGGGCAAATCCCAAAATACCCTCAGCGGTCTTTCGACCGCGGAGCGGTATTTTGGTGGGGGAAGTCTGGCGGGCGGCCTCCACCATCTGCCAGACTTAGAATCACCCCCATTGTGTGATAGTGGAATATGAGAGGATACTTTGGCAAGCACAAAGGAGTGCTAACAAACTGAGAAGAGAAAGACTCCTGTTTGTGTACACAGAACCGAGAGACATTAAAGGCTGTCCTGATGTTTGATACCTGATGTCCAAATTGTGGGATGTGAGTTTGATGGGAGTTGCCATTTTCAACTATGCAAAGGCAATGGAAAACTACTAGTGTTGATGGCGTGGATTTCTCGAAGGCTCGGTGTTTAATTGATATACACATTGTTAGAGTGGAGCAGATTCTCTTGAGCTTTGACAAGAGCAGATTGTCTTGAGTCTTGGAAGGGTACAGACCTTTCTACTCTTATTCCTTTGTGTGGCATTATGCTACGCAACACCTTAGCATAGCAGAAACCTCAGAACTTCTACTGAGACTTCTGCTATGCTGACACTTCCTTAGATTTCCTGAGAATCAACTAGAATTGCCTTTAGTTTAGTTTAGAATACATAGGTCAACTTAGTTTCTCCAATTAATAAGCAAGAGGATTGAGACTTGTATTCAGATAATCAGACCTTATTTCTCATTATTTTTTGTACAGCTTCAACTGAAATTCTTGTATGCCTTATGCTCGTATGATTCAACTTTATTTGACATGTTACTTCACTATTGGTGATGCTGTGCTTGTACAGCATGCTCTTGAGTTTCATTTTTGTCAATTTGGCTCTTAATTTGTAGTAAACCCTTGAACTTCATCCTCTGCCTTCTGGATTTAATGTGTGACCAAAGAGGTTACACTGTTAATTTATTTGAAGTATTGATTTTATCGACCCTTTACCCCTTCATGTTCCTTGGAGTAGAGGTGATCTTGCATCATTCACTAATGACTTCCCAAAGCTGTGGGAAAAGCCAGTTGAATGGTACAAGCAAGTTGCGAAATTTGTGAAGATTTCACAAGTGTTGTTGATTGATTTGAACACCCTGTTTGACCTTGTGGTTCCAAGTGACTTGTGGGTGGAATGCAAAATCGCTGTTGAGTGGACCGAGTCAAAACAGCTGAGGAGCCTGGTGACAAAAGGCCCTTTGCCGCTCTCAATGAAAAAGTATCAGCAGGTGATGACTTTCTTGAAGTCAAAGGTAGCACCCAAAAATATTGATTGGATCAAAATTGACAGAATGACTCAAGAACCTTGATTCAAGCTTATAATAAGAGATTGTTGCAAGTGTTCAAGCAGTGTAATGCAATGGAGATGCTTGAACCCAAGGATATGGAACATTTTGTGTTGAGGTTTGTGACATGATTGAGACCTGAAATTAGCATGATGATTCAACAGCATTTGTTTTGTTGGCAGAATAAATCAGTTGATGGGACCCTGAGATATGTGAAGTACTGCAGTGATGAGATAGAGATGAAACAGAAGAAGCTGAAGGAGAAGTTAATGGTTGCCCAGATGAAGGCTTCTCAGAGGAGTAGTCAGATGCAGCCATTTGTAGGGAATGTTGGTGCTATGCAAGGTGTGTATCAGCAGGATACTACTTTGATACAGGGTAGAGGTCGAGGAGTTCCATTTGAATCTAGTACAGGGATGGATGTGGGAGGTCTAAAGAAGACAACCCTTTGTCATTGTTGCAACAAGTTTGGGCATTGGAATCAAGAATATTATCTTAATCCAGCCAATCAGCTCCAGAATTCAGGGTTTGCACAGTGCCAGAGTAACAACCCAGTACAGTTGCAAAATATGCAGAGTCAGAATTTCAAAGTACCACAAGCTCCAATGATACAGGTTCCACAAACCCCGATGCCACAGCAGGATAAGAATGGCCCAAGACTGAGTTCTAATCAAGTTCCAAACATGACTTTGAAGGCATTTCAAGACAATAATCGTCCAAAAGTTCCCTATGTTTGAGACATTTGAGATTTATGGCTCCTATTAGTCAGTTTGACGTTGCCTGATGGGGGAAGTAGATTGCATACTTGGTTAAGGCTTGGAGGTAGACCAGAATGGTCTATTCGTAGATGGTGAGATGAATGGCCACCCCTTATTATTCTTGCCTGACACTGGTGCTACCCGTTATACTCTGAGAACGGTAGAAGTCCCAAACCTACCCCTCTCGAGAAAAATGATCCAAGTTTCAGGCGTTGCAAATAAACAAATAACCCAAGAAACTGCAGAAGTGCCTGTGAGAATAGAGTCCTTTAAAGAAGACCATTGATTTGTGGTGTATGATTCTAGCCCAGTGAGTCTCTTGGTAAGAGATGTCTTTTGTAAGTTAAACTTTGTCATCTGTTTTATGTTGAAAGTCATAGAGATGCAAATGCATGTTGAGGATGTCGCCTTCATATTGTGAATGATAGTTCTTATATTGCATGAGGACAGTCAGTTCCTCTTTGCATTTTGGTTCGGCAATCATGTTTTGGCATGGTGCCATGTCCCACAAGGGTATAGGGAAAGCCCTTCCATTTTCTACCAGATTCTCAAGAAACATTCGGAGTCCTTGGTCATGCTTTGCAATACCTCCCTGGTCCAATATATCAACAACTTACTGGTGGTGTTGAATACTAAGGAAGCTTGCAAGCAAGATAGCATTGTGTTGCCGAACCACCTGGCTGAGAATGGACATAAAGAGTCCCCATGCAAGTTGGAATACTGTTAGAAAGAGGTTCACTATCTTGGTCATCACATTGAGAAAGGAGCAAGGAAAGAATCACAAGAGAGGATTTCGGCAATTATGAAAATAAATCTGCCAACTACCCAGAGCAAATTCAGGATGGTTTTGGGAATGGTGGGCTATGGTCGCCAGTGGATACCCAACTTTCCCCTAGTTGCCAAGGCTCTAGGCAGAGGTTGATACACAAATATGTGTCTGATCCAGTACTCTGGGATAGCGATTCCTTGATTGCCTTCCTCGAGCTGAAAGAAAGTCTCTGTCATGCCACAGCACTGGGAATGCTAATTACAAAAAGTAATTTGCATTTTTCTGCAGTGAGAGGGAGAGTTGCGCTCTCTCAGTGGTTACAAAGTTACACGGAAATGACAGTTGGCCTGAAGCCTATTTCTCTGCTGCTCTTGATCCCATAGCTTTTGTGCTGCTGAGTTGCCTTAAAGTGGTGGCAGCGGGTACTGTCAGCATAGAGAGGTGTGAAAACATTGTTATGGGTCATCCACTAACTGTTTATGTTCCCCTTTTTCTTTAGTTGCTGTTGACAAGGACTAGAACCCAGCATTTGACAAGTAGTCACGTTACTAAGTATGAACAAGTTATGCTTGTGCAGAAAATGTGACGGTCAAGCACTATTCTGTTCTAAATCCTGCTACACTTTTGCCTATTCCAGATGATGAAAATGAAATTATGATTGTGAAGTGGAACAGACTGTCTTGATGTCGCTGAACTATGCACCAAGCCAAGACCAGCTATACAAGATGAGCCACTAGTCTGATTTTGTGCTATACGTTGATGGCGTATGTTTGCAAGATAATGAAGGAAGTCCGAGAGCTGCCTATGCAGTCTGTACAATTTCAGGAGTTGTTGAAGCTTCCTGGCTTCAAGGAATATTTTCTGCTCAAATGGCTAAATTAATTGCTATTACTAGAGCTTGTTGTGTTTCAGACAAGCTGAAAAATACAATGTTTACCGAAAATCACTACAGATTTGGTGCTTGACTTCGGACAGTTATGGTCCCAGAGAGAATTTATGATGTCCTCCAGATCCCCTATTTGGAATGGTGTACAATTGAGAAATCTCCTTGAAGTGTTACAGATGCCTGAACAGGTTGCAGTGGTCAAGTGCCTTGCACACCATAGTGGAAATTATCATATAACTTTGGGCAGTAACACTAAGTCACATATGGAGGTCAGGAGTTCCCTTTAACAGGGATGCAGTTGGACGTTATCGGGATACCTGTCTAAAAGGCGGAGATATGTCTTGTGTGCATCCTCTCATGTTGGGTTGAAGCTTACCCAACCAGAAGAAAAGACAGTCTCACTGTAGCAAAACTGTTGTTGTCATAACCAGGTTTGAGTTTCCTACTTCTCTAGAATCAATTCACAGAACTCATTTTAATAATGAGGTCCTGAGATTGTTGTGTGCAGCACTGCAAGTCAAACAGAGACTACATAGCAGCTACAGACCCGAGGCTTCGGGTCTTGACGAGCAGGTGAATGGGATACTGAAATCCAGATTGGCGAAGGTGTGTGCTTCAACATCTTTGAAATGAACTGATGCTTTGCCTCTTGTGTAGGTGAGTCTTCGAAGTGTATCTGGTCAGAAGACGAGACAGAGCTATGAGATTGCCAGCTATTCCAGTGAATGCATTTGTGAATATTATAGGTTATATGATCCTTGATTACTGCAAAGGGCTAGCTGATGTAGTGCATTCTGTCTCATCAGGTCGGAAAAGCCACAACCCCACTGCATCAGGAACAGTGCCATGACCTCAGTCCTCCCAACTGCATTCTAGTGACAAAACTTGTCAAAAATGTGTTTGGAGCCTTGTTGGAATGTGCCATATCAAGTCATCTTAGTGACAACAACTGCTGTTAAATGTGGAGGTCTCCCTAACTGGATACATGCTTCCCATACTTGCAGAGTTGAATGTCCCCGTGATGTGACAGCACCTGTTCCAGAAGTACTGATAGTAACAGAAGAAACATGGGAACAAGTTAGTCAAGCTGTCGGAGATCAAAGTGAGCAAGGAGAGTCTGAAAGGGCACATGCGCAGTCTGTGGTGGTTCTGGAGAGATCCACAGTTGGAGTTGAGGTGAAAGGCATCATCCTGCAGAGGTGAATGAGTCAACTTCGGATTCAGATCTGATGAAGGACTTAGTGTTGTGAGAAAGTGAGTGGAAGCTGGAGATTGTTGGCCCAGAAGATAAGAAAGAGAAACACTGAACCTGCCTAAAAAGTGTGTGCTGAAACAATTCCAGAGCACACTGAGAACTCTGATCTTAGTGAAGGTGAAAATGAAAGATTGGCACTGTGGAGATCAAACAGGGTAAGGTTGCCACATCAGTGCTACTATTCACCTGAATGGACATCATTTGCTGCCAATGACAGAGATAGAGAATGTTGGGAGTTTTGGAATAACAGTACAGATCCAACTGAACCTACTTGAATCAAATATTGTCCTTGAATTTTATTTTGAGTTTCCTGGGCTGCTGGATAGATTGAGACATTTCATTCTGGATGTAATTATTAGTGACTTTAAACTGTGCCTTATGTAGGGACTTTGCATTTACTTTACTGAGGCCCAAGTCTTCAGAAGAAGAGAGTGTTGTCCTTTGGATTAGGGCTAAGGAAGACTTGCGAAGACCTTATAAAAACTCTGTTGCAATTTATCACTTGGACTTTGCTTTGCCGCTTTCCAAAGGTGGGATTTGACAGAGAATACTCTTTTGCTGCTGCATTCCTCCCTAAAGATTTGATTTTTAGAAAAGTCATGGAAACTAACAAAACCTGCAGGCGTATTTTCATATTAGGTGCAGTGTTGCTTGCTTTCCTTGTACTATTACTCATTTTATTGATAGGAGTATTTTCCCCTACACCTTCTGTAGTAAGTGAGTCGTCTAGTGTTCCCCCCAAACACTGAGGGCCTCACAACGAACTTGACGGTGCCAGTTCCGTCATGTTGAAGGTGACAGACGTACCAAACAGGCTGGCGGAGAAGATTGCCAAATTATGAACATGGTGGGAGTCTACACAGAAGACAGAAAATGTACCACCGGCACCGCCACTGCGGACATGCCGCAACGGACTACGGTAGCCACCTGCAGGTCACAGGAGGCCATGCTACCACCGGACAGATTACAAAGTTGCACACCACCAATGTTTCTGCCGCAGTCACACCACCACCTAAACCCAGATGGAAACCAACATATTTAAAGGAGTCCTGGCGCAGCTCCTCCACTGTGGCATAGGAGTGTCGCCCCCCCCCCCCCCCCCCACCAGCAGCACCAGCTGCAAAACTTTTACTAAAAAGCGATAATAAACTACATTTATTATCATTTTGTACTAAAAGGGCAGGGCCACGGGCTATGATGGGTAAGAGGGGGAGTGCTCAGAACTCCCCTTCAGTGAGCATGTGTGTTTGGCCGGCCATCTAGGACCGGCCAAACATACATACGCACTGGGCTCTCTCCAGCCCAGCAACACAGTTGCCAGGATGGAGAGGGCAGGCACAGGCTCCCAGTCTGCCTGGGAACGCCCTGGCTGTGTCCTCCCAGCCAATCCAAACGCTGCTGTCAACAGCGTTCAGATTGGCTGCAGGACAGGCTGGGAGCCTCTGCCTCTAGTGCAGGAGAGGAGTGGCGGCAAATCAGGCAAGTGTTTTTTCCTTACTGAATTCGCCCCTGCATCCCTATCCATGCGCCGCCTCGCCCCAATAAAGCCCTGCAAGCCGCTCCTAAAGGAGACACACACCTTTGGGAAGCCACACTCATCTGGAGTAGACATGGAACCAGACTACACCTCTTCCCATTGCTCGTTCAGAGACACCAGGATCAGCGGCTGCAACACGCATGACAACACTAACATAAATACACACAGCCACCGGTAATATTTCAAAATCCATAAGTAGGTACGCACACAACACACACCAGTCGGAAATGGGGGGCAAGGCAGAGACATACGTTACCACACAGCAACCTGCATTTTTACCACAGCCACAAACACACACGCCCAAACACATCACACACACAATGCCCATCACACACACAGGCGACAACACACACACACAACAACCACAAGAAACATGCCTCTGGCACAACCACACACAAAAACAAATAATACTAACACACTACACACCAACACCACTAACTGCATACACCGCAACCCATAGACATGCACCCACACGACACATTACCCATCAACAAATCACACATACAGCACAACATATCACCAACAGGGAATTGACACACACATACACATAAACGCACAACGCAGATCACAAAACACCCCTCTACCACACACCACAGTGTCTCTGGCATGACTCCTACTACACAGACACACACATTATCCAGGCACACAATAACACACAACCCTGCAACAAACAGATGGCAACACAACTACCACACATTACCATCACAACCACATTTTCCCAGCAGACATATGGACATCACACCAACACACACCCATTACCAGGGACAATCATGCACCGCACACAAACACATATAATGTCAAACCAAAACAAGTAGGCCAAATACCACACATACGCATACAGACACACATATCAATTTGTCAGACTGGAACACATATCTCAACATTTAGGGGACCAAGGGTGGCAGGGGAAGAGCGGGCTGAAGCAGAGGAGACACCCAAGCTCCCTGGGCACGTCCGCCAGTCATTCAAACCTAGCCACCGGCAGTGTGAGGCCACTACCACATGTACACAACAATGCGACTGGCGACTTCTATCTGAAAGTATTCCACATGTATGAAAGTGTCCCACTGCAGATGATACAACTCCACGCTTACAGTGCCTAGCTGATGTGGAAGTTCATAGTGCAAACTGTGAGTGCAATGTGATCCTCCAGGCATCACAATGTTGCATGCCACACAGATACCTCAGTGTAGCACAAATCTGAGTACTGAGATGCAGGTCGCACAGGTTGAAATATATGGCACTAATGAAATAACTGTCTACATCCTGTGTGATATACATTCATGTACACAGCTATGAAAGGCTATGTGGTACTGACAGTCACAAGGTGTGGAAACATCCCTCTGTCATTGAATTGTTGTAATGACATGTAGGATGCCTGCCTGTGCGGCAGTCAAAGGGAAACAACTGTGAGCCATACAATGTTATGGACACAGCTATACTTGAATCCGGCATACAACTTTTCTGCAGTGAACTAAGATTACTGTCACCCACGCCTTAGCCACTAGCAAGCTCGACCACAGCACGCCATCTACACCGGCACCTCAATTAGGAACATCAAACAACTTCAACTCATCCAGAACGCCGCCGCCAGAATCATTCTGGACCTCCCTCACTAAGAACACATCTCCCAAAACCCGAGGACCCTCCACTGGCTACCGGTCGAGAAGCGAATCACCTTCAACCTTCTCACCCGCATGTACAATGGCACACACAATACAGGACCAGCCTACCTGAACCATCGTGTCTCCTTCCACACCCCTGCCAGATCCCTCTGCTCTGCCCAGATGGCACTCACCACCATCCCTCGCATCTGCAAAACCACCGCCGGAGGAGGATCTTTTCCCTACATTGCAGCAAAGAGCTGGAACACCCTCCCCCTGCACCTCAGGCAAAGCACATTGCTCACCATCTTCAGGAAGAACCTCAAGATGTGGCTCATCGGATGAGGCCCCAAGCCCCAGGCACCTTGAGAACCTCACGGGTGAGTAGCTACGCTTTTAAAATATTGATTGATTGATTGATCTGAATGGGAGCGAAATGCGCTTCAATAGTGGGAGTTGTTGAGTGATGTTGGCTTGAATAGTCACCAAAGGCTCCCAGATGTCCACTTGTTGGCAGAATGTCCAAATACCTCCTACACAGATGACTGCAATTGCTGACGATTGGCCTCAAAATGGTACTGCAAATGTTCAACTTCAAAAGTGTAACAGACTCAAGGCCCAACTGTTGCTAAAATATGAGGCGCGTACATCTGCACCAGTGAGCAAAGCACCCAAGCCTCCGCGATCAGCTGGCAAAATCATGTCCCTTTTAAGTACAAAAGGTTATGCACAACTCCCTGATTCTGGTATGGAACTATTTAACTCGCACAATTCTACTGGGAGAATGCATTTACATGAGGCCGTTGGAGCCCGTTACGTACACAACCACAACTCAGTACCTGGCCTAACATGGAGAACCATAGACACCATTTTTCAAAACTCCCAATGGGGGTACCACATCTTGTGGCTGGGATGTAGCTCTGGAAAGCGAGCACAACACAATGGTTGCACCTACAAGACAAGTGGGACAGACAGTACTTCCACCAGCACAACTCTGTACGCAAGGGATAATGCTGTACTTCAGAGCACAACGGCTGGAAGACCTGCATTGCAACAGGTCATTGAAATTCAGACCGGTACCTGGATGTTTCCAGCCAGTTTTCATCTGCCAATGGTGTTAGATGGAGTGTGCCCTCAAGCTCTCACCAGGCGACATACGCTCACACAGGATGCTGACCTCTTGCTCTTCTCGGTGAGTGCCCATCTGCAATCATGCTTGATGAAGATGCCTCTGATACTTGAAACAGAGTATGAGCTGCCATACGTTGATCCAGCAGCCGTTGGACACCTAATGGACACTTTAAAAAGTGCTGGTACCTCAGCTGGAGCACATGTGGTGGAACATGAGGGCTCCCTGCAGATCCTTGGAGGTGTTTTGGTAACATTACCCACATTTGACGTTGGACAGATGTTGGTGTCCATTGTGCCTGGCATTATGGGCGATCTTACAAGTGACACTGACTTCTAAGCCAAGTAGTATCTTGGACGAGTGTGCATGATGGACCACACCCTCCCCCAAGTTCGCCAAACAAACCCATGTGTAGTTTGGACTTGTGAATATTGACGTTCATCAACTCATGGCTCAGGTTCAGGGATGTGTTTTGTAAAATAAATATATGTAGTCATATCTTCGGCCTCTGTCATACTTTGTAATTGTGAGATATATGTGACCGTGAGAAACAGAAGAGTCGTGAGAAACAAAACACCATCTTAGCACACAACAACGCCACAACTGCGATCACACCACATCAATGACATCAGAACCACAGGCCACCAAATATACTATCCCTTCCAACACTCATGAAACCACAGGAGTACAATGTAACTGCACACACCCTCTTAAACAGCCTACCCAATCCAAACATTCCGTGTCAGGCAGTAACAACTCCATACTATGGAAATAAAAGGATTACAATGATAGCAGTCTCTAACGTGCAACATATTGCATGTACGTCATCAGAATGTATAAAATGTCTACCACATCCAACCCATGGCCTGTCCATTTTGACTGTCCTACATGCACATAGTGTACAAATGTGTGCCCCATATTTGGCTACTGACTGCCTAATGACCACAACAGGTTGGGGTTTCAATGAGGCAGGCCGGCACTAGATGATCTAGGAGGGGTGCATTGGTGTGGGAGGGCGATCCATGGTACAGAGCTTGGGAGGGGGGAATCAATATTCTCAGCCTTAGTGTGGGTTGGAGACACCTGGGATGGGTGGGATACAATGCGGGGAGAGGGGTATGGGTACTTGCAGGGGGGCCAGGGGTGATTTGGGAGGTGGAAGATCCAGATAAGTGGAGTGTCACAGATAGAGTGGGGGTATCTCAGGGTGGGATTGGATGAATTAATTGGTCTGTAGCAGCGTACAACATTCTATGTACCACTCCTTCCACACAATTATGGTGCAATGAGGAGGGCAAGATGGCCACTGGTTTATCCACCACTAGTTGACCTTGAGACAATGGAAGAACACTGCTGTATCTAGACTTATTGTCTGAATCGTCATACAATCAAGGATCTCTGCCAACAGGTGGAACCTGATTTGTTACAGAATTGCTACCTCATGCCTCCCATTGTGCAAGTGCTGTCATTATTACATTTCCTGGCTACTGGCACCTTTCAGAACACAGTGGCACTAGCTGCAGGATGTCTCAGACCATGATCTGTCGATTTTTGAAGGCTGTACTGTGTGCATTGTTAAAACACCTGGACAGCTACATCAGGTTTCCACTACGAGCAGATTTGGCCTATGTGAAGGCAGAATTTTATGCTATGGGACACATCCCCATATGATAGGAGCCATAGATGGCACCCATGTAGCTTTGATTCCCCCTAGGACCAATTAATAAGTCTTTCGGAACAGGACAAACTACCACTCAATCAATGTTCAGGTGGTGCGTCTGGCATACCAATATATCTCTCAATTAACAGCCAAATTAAAGGGGTCTGTCCATTATTAATTCTTAATGTGGAACAGCAATGTAGCACAGTTGATGACAGAACTCTACACAGAGAGGGCCTGGCTCGTTGGTAAGAAACATTAGTGATGTGTGTAATGAATGTCAGACTACTGTCATGACTACGTAGTCAGACCCAACTACATCTTGGTGTTGCACATCTATTTTGCTCACAGGTGACTCTGGCTATCCAAACTGTCCTTGGCAGTTGACACCAGTGACAAACCCAACCACTCCTGGGGAAGTCCGCTACAATGAGGCCCACGGGTGGACAAGGCATGTGTTTGAGGGGACTTTTGGTTTACTGAAGGCAAGATTTCGATCTAAAAGTTTGTCAGGGGGGACACTAATGTACGCCCCCAACAAGGTCTGTCAAATCATGGTTGCCTGCTGCATGCTTCACAACTTGGCCTTGAGATGTCAGATACTATTGATACAAGATGAGGGGGAGGCAGTAGGCCATGTAGCAGCAATTGCTGACATATCTAGTGATGAGGAATCAGAGGAAGGGAGAGGATATAACACCAGGGCAGATCTCATCATCCAATACTGTAACTGACTACAGGGCATGTGAAGGACCACCATAGTTATGCTCACTGTTTTGGCTAAGTGTAGTTAAATAAAACAGACAAGTGTTGTGTACACATTTCATGACCATGATTGAGCAGCAAAACGAGTTAACCTGCATGATGAAGGAGGCATAAGCAGGACATGTATTTCCGTGCAGTTTATTTTGCACATGTGTATAATTGTGAAAAATAGGCATGAAGGGGAATAAAACAAAAGTAGTGGTTGGAGCAATGGTGGATGTAATCTTCCAGGTAACAGCAACACCAGTTGGTTACACAAGTCAGGTGTCCTTGTTGCATAGGAAAATGGAGTCACGAACTGGAACAGTCAACAGGGTGTTTCTGTGGCACACAAGGGGAACAAATCAGGAGAGGATCGCTTCCTGGCTGTGGGTTTGGTCTTGACATCAGCTGCAGGAGGATGTCTGTATGGACAACCATGTTTACAGAGATGTTCCTCAGCTACAGAGGCAGGGGTGTCTGAGGCTTGACCTTCCCCAGGTAGGGCCAGCATTCCACTAGCGGCCGCAGATGTAGAAGGGGAAGATGGGAGGGTGTAGTGAAATGGGCTAGTATTTGGTTACAGAACCTACCTAGGGTGTCATTCATGTTGTTAGCATCCCTGCTATGGACATCATGGTGACATTATGTTGTTGAAGGCGCCCCATGACTTCCTGGGCGTTGTCCCTCTGCAGCTTGATGAGATCCCACAACATTTTGATCACCTGGCCCATCATGCAACAGGAATTCTTGCAGGCTCCAAAGACCTGGGAGATGATGGGCTGGTCAGCCACTGTCCTTGGTTGGCTCCTCCTCTGGCACACAACTTCCCTCCTAGACATCCCACTCCCGTGTGCCTGTGCCCACTCCCAATGGGTGGAGGTCCTTCATTGTCCAAGGTAGTGAGGTGTCACTGCACTGTGGGACACACAACTGATTGAGATGTCCTCAGGACACAGGCTCGCTGTAGCCGTGTGATGTTTGGTTAACAAGGGATTGTGCGTTGTGTAGGAGTGTGTTATATTGTGGAGTGAGTAGGTGTGTCGGTGTGTGGATGCGTGTCAGGTGTGCGCTGTTTAAATTGTCCAATTCGGTGTGGTGTTCTAAGTGAAGTGAGTGTTGACCGCGGCCGATCACACCACCAATGATTTTTGACATGGAAGAACCGCTGTTGTGATTTGTGGATTGTAATCTGGTGGGAGGATTTTGTTGGGCTGGCGGTGCTGGTGGAGGGACTGCCCCTTTTCAGTTGTCCATTGTCGTGTTGGTTTCATAAAAATTGCTTTTTTGTGACGATGTGCACTGTGTAGTTCGTAATACAGCAGACGTATTTCCGCCATCTTGACGGTAAGTTGACAGCACCATTGCGGCGTCTTCCTTTTATTCCGTCAAATTAGTTATGATTCCCTGAGTCCTAGAGATAGCGGCTTATATAGATTAAATGATACAGCTTTGCACTTAGATGATTCTAGTGGAGATTGTTAAGCAAATGTATATTTCACTTTGCTTTATGAGAACATTGATAATATGGATGCAAGGGTTTGCTACGCTTGCACACAAATAACTGCTTACGTATCAGAAGGCATCACTTACCCCCACATTCGTTTGACATTTGGAGTCTCCTGTGGTCTTTTGTTGAGTCTATTTTATGGACAGGGTATTTTTCAATATTATTTTTCAATCCTTATTTCAATGGCGCAGAAATAACAGCCAAATATATTGTATCTCTGAAGCCAATAGACACTGCATATGGACACAGACATAATTTGACTTATTTAAGGACAGAAGAAGGGAAGACATTTTTTAATCTAATTGAAGACAGGAGAGATCTAGAGTGTAATGGGCAAATTTATACTTGTTTTGAGCTGAATTTGCATCATTTATTTAATGCAAAATCGGTGCAAAACTAACTACATATTTATACTTTGGCGCTAGACCCATCTAACGCCAAATTTATGGATTTAAAGTCATTTTTTGGACGTGGAAACCTACTTTGCGTCAATGAGATGCAAAGTAGGCATTCCGTGCAAAAAATTACTCTATGGCCATAGAGCCATATTTAACCCCCTGTGCTAAAATCACGCACAGGGGGAAGAGGGGTCACAATATTTTAGGCCTGGGTCAGAGAAGGCGTTAGGGGACCTGTGGGCCTATTTCCATGGTGGAACACCATGGAATAAGCCCACAGGTGCCCTCCCCAGGCCCCAGGGACACCCCCCCCCACACCAGAGGGACAGCAGAGGATGGGGAACCCCATCCCAGGTAAGTATAGGTAAGTACAGGTAAGTATTTTCTTTTATTTTTAAAGTGCAATTGGGGGCTCTGACGTGGGCCCCCCTACATGGCACTGGGTGCAATGGCCTTCCCAGGGGACCCTGGTACCCTGTGCTGCCCATTGCAGTGGTGGGCTTGACTCCTGTCTTTTCTAAGACAGGAGTCATGTGGTATGGATGGTTTTGCATCAGAAAATGACGCTAGGCTGGTTAGAGTCATTTATTTTTACTCTAACCTGACTAATGTCATTTTTTGGTGCAAAATCCCCTTCTTTCATACCCCCAACCCCACCCGGCTTACGTCATTTTTTTACACTAGCCTACCCCTTGCACCGGCTTCCACCATTCCATAAATATGGTGCCCGGCTGTTGCTCAGAAATGGTGCAAGCCGGTGCTAAACTTTTTGGTGCAAAACTGCATTGGTACAGTTTTGCACCAAAAAGTATAAATCAGGGCCTACATCTGAAACGTAGTAGATCTTAAGAAACAACACAGGTGGAATAGAGAAGAAATTAAACATCAAGTGAAGGGAAACCTACCAGCATTAGCACTCCATAGGCAGCATTTGGGAAAGCTATGCATACACATTGACCAGAATTATTTGGATTCATTATTTATAGGGAAGAGGGAAGGTGAGCATACTTCTGATGTTACAGAAAATAATTCATTGATTTTAAAAGGAAAGCATAATGGGATTCCTGGAGTATAGTTAATTCATGGACAGTATGCTTATTTCTAATTGCCCAAAAGGTGGCATGGTACATGTTATTTCCATATAGTTTTTCTGAAGATTTACCATGTGGAACATTTCAAAGATCCTGTATGGGAAACAAAGCCTACAACTAGAAAAGGTGTTAGTGCTGGAGAAGTTGTATGAGTTATTTCTGGTGCATTGATTTAATCTGTAGGGGTGATTCTGAATGATTTGAAGACTAGAAAGCTGGATAAACTGGCAACACGTATGTTACCTCTGTATTGCGTGTGAATACTGAGATGGTAGTGATAAGATCTATGGTTCCCCAGAAAAGACTTGCATTAGACCTTCTTCTCACAAAAGAGGGCCGGGACTGCTGGATGCTAAAAATTCAGCAATGCTGTACTTACATCCCAGACAAATGTAAGGATCTGGAGAGATAAATTCAGAACATTTCTGGTTTGGTGAAGGATTTGAAGGAGATGGAAGCAATAGGTGCATAGGAAGCTATTGGATAAGGATTTGCTGCTGTAGGCAGATTGTTTGAAAACGTAGGGGGTAGAGTTGTAGGTTTAGTTCTGAAACCTTTGCTGGACATTTCACTATGTGCAATAGTTAGAGTTGTGGATTTCAAGATCTATCAGAGTATGAAAGTTGAGCAGGCAAAGAAGAGAAAGAGAGCAGATGTTGAGCTGGAAGAGAATCATTATACAATTTATGATGAAAGGAAGCATCTGCAGCTGTCTAGATGGAAGCTGGTGAAAACTAGAAGCCTTTAGTTGGCCTCATCAAGGAGTTCTATCATGATTGGGATGGCTTAATTTCTCATCAGAGAGGGGATGGGTAACGCAGAGTTTTGGTTGCACCATCATACATCATGGGAGTGACATAATAATGTAATCAATAATATATATATTGTGTGTCTTCACGTTACTAATGTAAAGTGGAACACTTAAAGTGTATAATTGAAGGTGTATTCACTGTAGAAAACTAGGAGTTCACATAAATGTGTTCAAATGCTTGATTTTAACATACTGACTTGTATACACATTTACACTCATGTATTTTGGCTATGGTATTATGATCTAACTGCATATAATCATGTTTAATTTATAATACCTGTATTCATTTATAAATGCAAGATGCACTTATAATCATATATTAGAAATGTGCATTCAAAGCCATACTAATTTAGCATAATCAAAGCCCTGAAATGTTTAATTCTTTTTGTTGACCTGCAATGTGGAGTTTGCTCGTGTTGCAATATTCTTTCTTTGCAGGTCCGTTTGTGCGAGTCTTCGAAAGACATGTTGTGTGTGAAAGACACTGGGTATGGGAGGATACTTTGGCAAGGACAAAGGAGCGCTAACAAACAGAGGAGAAAGACACAGCACTGAGAGACATTCAAAGCCATCCTGATGTTTGGTGCCTGATGTCCAAATCATGGAGTGTGAGATTTGATGGGAGTTGTCAGTTTCAACTGTGCACAGGCAACTATTGGTGTTCATTTTGTGGACTTCTCAAAGGTTATGTGGGTTTAATTGGTATACACATAGCTAGAGCAGAGCAGATTCTCTTTAGCCTTTGACAAGAGCAGATTTCCTTGAGACTTGGAGGGGTACAGACCTCTCTACTCTTATTTTTTTGTGTAGCTTTATACTACGCAAAACCTCTCTATCAGAACTTCTACTTAGGTTTGTACTACACTGGCACTTTTCCTATTTTTCCTGAGCATCAACTAGGATTCCCTTTGGTTAAGTTTAGGGTACTTAGGTTAACTTAGTTTCTCCAATGATTAAGCAAGAGGATCAAGACATATTCAGATCATCAGATCTTCTTTCTCACCTTTTGCATTGCTTCAATTGAAATTTGTGTATGCCTTATGCTCATACGATTCTACATTATTCAGCGTTTAACTTCATCATTGGTGATTCTATACCTATATAGCATGTTCTTGAAATTCATTTATAACAGATTGGCTCTTAATTTGTAATACACCTTTGAACTTTATCCTCTGCCTCCTTGATTTAATGTGTGACGAAATAGGTTACACTGTTAATTGATTTGAAGTGCTGATTTTAACTGGCCTTTACCCTTCGGGACTCCTAAAAAGATCTGTCAGAAGAAGAAAAGCAGGAATATGGGCCTCAGGCATCATCACCATCTTCTCAGTGAGGTTAGTGTCAGGGTTTCTCAGGCTCAAGAATCAATACTACCCCCAGCAGAGGAAAAAGATCAATGTTCAACCCAGTGTTTCTCTTTGTAGAAAAGACAAGTCCTCTATTGCACAGAAAACAGAATGTTACTACACACTCAGTAATGTTGGAATACCCGGTTCACAGGTGTGTTTCTGTGTGCTCTAGGGGCTTTGCCTCCTTGGCATACATCTGTCTTTAGTAGTCCCCCTCTCTATTGGTTCCCCCTTCCAGGTTCAAAGTTTGAGTAGGTCTATGGGTGCAGCTCTTGCTCCAATCCGTCCCAGGTTTGTATTAGCATACAGTCTCTCTGACTAAATCCAGATCAGTCTCTCTCCAAGTTTTCAGCAGCAGTGCTGGGCAGTTTATGGCCATCTAGTGACAGCGGGGTCTCAAGGGCAACTAGCCGTGCAGCACTTTGCTTGATGGGTTGTGGTTGTGGCTGTAGCGGAGGCTTCTGTCAGAGACATATTCTAGTGGTGGGCTACAGATTGCGGCTCACTCCTTCATTCCATTGGGTCTTGACTTATAGTGTGGCTAAGTTCAGTACTCTGATGGGTTCTTTACACTTCTTCTTGAAAGCAAAAGCTAATGATTCTTCAGCATTGTGGAAACCAGGCTGTTCTCTTAGATATCAGGGTTGGCTCCCACTGAACAACACACTTGCCAGTATGGCGGTTGCACAGCTCACTTGTGGAACACATGGGCCACTGGCAGGCACTTATCTCGGCTTCATTCATGCCTGCCACAAGGGCACACTTCTCCAGGTGCTTGCAGGCTGCGAGAAGGATAAATGACGAATGCTCCACTAGATAATTCAGCAGTACCACGAGTCCTTCGGTGCACTTGCTTAGTGAGCCTCTGGCAGACAGACCCATTGCCATGGTCAACTACAACAGTCCCTTCCATTAACTGCTCCTCTTATAGGTTTGGCACTTCCTTTCCTTGCTCAAAGGCAAGATGTATTGGAACCCAGGACAGTCCTGTAATTCTTCCGTAAAATCAAATGCCAGATGGTGTTCCCTCACCTCTGGCAAGTTGGCTCCCAGCGCTACACCAACCCTTGGCTGAGTAGAAGTTCCTGTGCCTTTGGGGAGCACACTCTCCTCAGTAGAAGAAACCACATCAACTCCCCTAAAACTTGGCACTCAAAGAGTGACCCTCTCTTCCCAAGGCGGACTGATGAAATTGCTTCTTCCATAAACACAGACACAAAACTGTGCAAGGACTATACCAACCCTCCAGCAGACCGGATGCATAGGGATCTAGGATCCAATATGAGAACCATACACCTACCACCGGAAGCTTGTCCTTATGTGCTTGTCATCACGAATGTCCCTAGACTTAAGCCTAATATCCCCGAATCATTTACAGAACTGAAAAATAAGGCCATTCACTGGCTACACAAATATGCTAGATTTCCTTTCCATATGATACCCTCAATATTAATGGTGAGGCGGGTGGGTTGGGTGGGTCCACTCAAAAACCCCGGTACAGGGGACTGTATTGTTATTAACTTCAATGCGCCTTTCCTTGTCCAACAGCTTTCCTTGAATGTGTGTCACTCCAACCCTCTAGGGGGAGCAACCTCACTTTGTAGGCTCCAGGCTTTTTACCCTCATATAGCTGTACCAACTACTAAGGGGGCAACAATGTCACTCAGAGGTCCCACTAGGGCACAGATGCAATCCGACTCTCAGCCGAGATGCAGCCCTTTTTCGCTCTTGCTCTCTGAAAATGATTGACTAAAAAACAGCACTGAGTACAGCTCACTTCAGCCTCAAGGTTCAAACACTTGGGATAAAAAGCACCCTATAGTCGGAAATAATGAAACTCACGAAATAGGGCAAGGCAACCCTGAGGTCCAAGAAACCCCTACTGCAGACGGCAGAGACCCTACGCCAATTTTCGTACCTGCTCAGTCAGATCTTTCTAAGTGTTTTGAAAACTGTATTGGGGGTGCAAATAAGAAGTGCAAGGTGATTGAGACCAATTTAGCCACAGATTTATCAGATCTCAGCAAACTTGGATATCCACCAACATTTCAGACACTCGAACTGCTCACGCCACCCCCCGATCTAGATGGGGCAAGAAATACATTGGGCAATACAGTAGTGGGAAACCCAAACCTGACTGGCATAGTTACGATTGAAAAGGGTATAAAACTTCTCCAAGGAACCCCATTGGCAAGAGAGAACCCTGTGGCCGAAGCTCCCCATGACAAAATAGATGGCCTAGATACCATCCTTAGTTGGAATATTGCAGGGTTGGAGAATAAAATGAACAACCCTGAATGGGGCAAATTCATAGACGAACACAAAATATGTATTTTCCAAGAAACATGGGCATTGGAGCCCAAATACAGAATTGGTTATAAAAGTTATTGGGTCCCAGCAACTAAGGTGAATTCAGGGAGACCCTCAGGTGGCCTGCTTATATGGCTCAGCTGCTCCTTTAAATGTCGGATTGAAACAATTGACTTGGGCTGCCCTGATTTAATGGGCTTATCAATACCATCCCTTAGCGAGAAACCACTCCTAATAATCAATATTTATAATAGGAGCCTGGATAGCAAATACGAGTCCGACACACTGACTATTTTGGACAGCTTTCTTTCTTGTAAATCACCTTCCCACTTTATTCTTATTGCTGGAGATTTCAATAACACTTTTGAACCCTACTTGCTGGCCCAGGAATTATACAAAGATGAAGATGCAGACTGGGGTATACCTCAATTGGTATCAAACAAAAGACCAAAAATAAATAGATTAACACACCAGGTTGTGGACATTACATTGGCACATGGACTGCGGGCTTGCAATGGTCGCTCCCGCTCGGACCCTAATCTTCACCACACATTTAGACGCGGGGCACAGAAGAGCCAGATAGACTATATTTTGCTTGATGTCCGCCTGTGGGGCTATATGGCTGACATGAATATTGTAGAACATGAGGAAAGTGACCATGAACCATTGATTTGATCTCTTAGGAACCTATTACCCCTACTTGAAGTTTCCTGTTCCAAGACCCACGAACAGCTCGCACTGACCAATAATAGACGAAATGTTAGATGGGAATCCCTGAACACCGATACAGCCACCTTGGCATCTGCGTACAGGCAGCTGGCTGATCACATGGATTGTATATCTCAGCCTCTAGAAGATAGTGGTGGGCTTATAGCAGCCCACACACGTTTCTTTAATTCTCTAAAAAACCTTTTTACCAAAGAGTCTGTAAAAGAAGTTTAAGAGAAGTGCAATGCAAGGTGGTTTAACGCCGCATGCAGGGAAGCACAGCACAAATTGCTGAGAGCTTTAAGAGGAGGCCAGTCAGATCATATAAGGGAAGCCAGGAAAGATTATAAACAGGAACAAGGCAGAGCCCGCAGGACATGGAATGAATCTAGATGGGTTTCCCTCCTGGAGTCTGCTAAAACAAATGACACCTCGAAATTTTGGAAACTGGTGGCTGATGCCAACAAAGAACCTAATTGTTCGCCTGGTACCACAATACTCCCTGCAGAGTGGACAGATCATTTCTCCCGATTATATTCTGGGATCACTGGTGTTACTCCTAGGGAATTGACCCATATCATGATTACTGAGACCCCCAAAATAGAATTTACGTTGGCAGAAACTAAAGCTGCGATTGCTTCATTGAAATGGGGGAAGGCCCCCGGCCTTGATAAAATACCTGGTGATTTATACAAGACAAATCCAGATATATGGGCCCCATATCTGAACCTTATTTCCAATGCGGTAAATGCAGGAGCCCCTGTCCCGAGCCCCTGGATGGGTGCAGAGATAGTTCCCATCTTTAAGAAAGGTAACCCCTCTAACCCTGTTAACTACCGCCCAATCTCCTTAATCGACAACTTCCAAAAACTTTTAGCAAAGCAAATTTTGTCCCGTCTAGAAGAATGGATTCTGGAAACCAATGCTATTTCTGATTTGCAAGCAGGGTTTAGGCCAGCAGTTAGTACCATAGATCAGGTGCTAAGATTCCTAACAATAAAATGGAAGACTGTGGAAGTAGGAGGTGGCAATCTTTTTGTAGTTTTTATTGATCTTAGAGCTGCGTTTGACTTGGTCCCAAGAAACCAGCTATGGCTGACACTAGCCAATATGGGTGTCCCACATGGCCTTTTGAAACTCATCATCCGACTACATGAGAATACTTATGCTCAAATTAGGAGCGGCAAGAATGGTGACCTAACAGAACCAGTCGCTATTGAGAGAGGAGTCAGACAGGGGTGCGTTTTGGCCCCAACTCTTTTCCTTCTATATATTAATAATTGTATTAAGTATTTAGCAAATTGCACAAATGATTCCCCAAAGCTGGCCGGGACCAAAGTCCCATGCTTACTTTATGCAGATGACACTATCCTCCTGTCCAAATCATCCATGGGAATCCAGAATCTGGTTAATCAGTTCGGTGTATTCTGCAGAGATTACGGGTTAGACATAAATCTCAAGAAAACTAAACTCATGATATATAGTCCCCCGAACAAGAAGCTCAGAGCAAATATAAAGATAAATTCAATTCCTCTGGAGAGGGTAATTGAATACGATTATTTGGGCATCAGACTATCCGATAAGGGCAGCTGGGATGCAGCTATAAGGAAAGGGGCACTAACAATCAGCCAAAGATGTGGAGTGATAGGACGCAAAGCTAGCACTGCAACAAGTCCCCCTCTGACCCTCATCTCTGAAATATACAAAGTCCAAATCCGCGCCGCGGCCCTATATGGAGCGGATTTTTGGGGATCTCACAGACAAATGGATACTCTTCAAGTTAAAGAAAATAATTTCCTTAGACACATATCTAGACTAGAGAAGGGTACGCCGATGCTCCCCCTAAGACTGGACCTGGGTCTAAATAGTATTAAAGACACAGCATACTTAAGACCACTTCTGTACTGGGTCAGACTATGGAAAACGGATGAACTCGAACCTTTCAGGTTAGCAGTTAAAGAATTATTGCCACCTTGCTATGGATGGGCAAAAGTACGATGGCTAAGGGAGATGAAAGCAGCTTGGGTTAAACTGAATCTATCCCATTATTGGGAGAATCCCGAGATGATTCCTGGTAACGCTAAACGCTTGATCAAAACAGTTATTGGGAAAAGATCCATGAGGAATCTCTCAGCTCAAATGGGTTAGGTCGGCTGACAGCAGAGTTCCTGCTGGTAAAGCACGAACCTCTGCCTGAAAGCTTCCTGGATCTCCCTATACCAGCCCGTGCTCGTTCTCTATTACTTCAGTTCAGATATGGAACATTGGCAGTCAACAGCTTCACGGCCTGCTGGTCGACCAATAGTTCCTTATCTGACAAATGCACAAACTGCCATCTATGCAAGGAAACTTCTGAGCATGTCCTATTTTTCTGTCCTTTGTACAAATGCCCCCGAGGGAAGTGGATTACCCCTCTGTGTAAAACACTGTCAATACAAAATCGTAACAGTGCATATAGAATATGTAAATATGATACTTCCATGCTGATAGTGAGTTCTGTTTCTAAATATTTGGCAGCAGCATGGAAAATCCGCAGTAGGATCACTACAGATCTTAATCCACCGGTTGAAGTACAGTCTAGAAGTTAGCGAACTAGCACCCTGTTTACAAATGGTAAGATGCAATCTACTTGATCAACTCATTCAATAGAACTGATTAACTTAGGGCATCATTTTCCACTGGTCGATTTTTTAACTTTTGCTAACAGGAGCTATTGTATGTAGTTTTTAGGTCTTATTTTTATTGTATAAATCCGTTTTAAAATGCTTTTTATGCTTTTAACAACTGATCAGTATCATTTTAGCATTTAGCGTCTTGCATAGGGTAGGATCCAGAGACTATTTTGTGAGTCTTGTCTTAACTATTTTTGAAACCTTTTATGTAATTTTATGAACTTTTTTCCTGTATTAATTGTCAATGTCCTTTTTATATATATTACTTTTTACTTTTCAAATCGTCCAAATTTGGACCGAATAAACTATTGATTGAAACCACATCAATGAGCAATGATGGGTGTTGAGCTCCCATCTTTATACTGGTTTTGCAGATGGAGGATGTATATGCCAGGTCTGCGTCCTTGAAACCGGGCTCCCTTGGTTCCCCTTTCATGTGTCCTAGCCAAGCCACCTTCCCGGCCTGGCCTCTGTCTGCAAGGATGATGTGCCCAACAGAACAGTCCCCAGGTGGACCGTCCACCACATAAGTTGTAGTGTGGTCAGTTTTCTGTATCCTTTGCGCATTAGCTTCAGGCTTTAGGCCTTTGTGCACTTTGCCCCGGATGCATTTTATTCCTTTGCTCGTAGCTTAGAGCCTCTGTGCACTTTGCTCTAAATGCTTTTTATTCGGCTTCGTACTGTTATTTTTCAAATAACCAGTTCTACGGACTTGTTTTATTTTTTATATCACACTGTTTAGCCTACTTCAGCACTGGAGTTCTCAATAACACATTCCTGTTCACTCTGTGCTTCAGTCAAGGATACAGTCTGGTACATTGCTGATAGACGTGGTAGGAGTTTAGTCTTTGGCATTCTTGCGTAGGGACATTTTGTGATCACGCTGACATGTTAGTTATAAAAACACTTCCTTGTCCCAATACACGCAAGAGGGAGATTCCGACCAGGGAACCCCAACTAGATGCTGACTGCCTCGTTGCAGATGCTGAACCAGATCACAGGCCTTTGCTCAGGTATGAGAGTTGATGACTTCCCAGGGAATCTGAAAGGCAAGTAAGAAGCTTAACATGCTGTGCTCGAAATAGAACTAGCTGAGAGAGAGTAGAAATTGTTAGCACCATGATAGCGTTATTCTTATGTTTCACGCTTCTCGTGACTATTTCAATCCTACTGTGTTGTATGGTTCTGGTTATTGCGGCTCACGCCTTAATATCTAAAATGCAGTCGTTTTATTAAAACAATATATAAAACTTAAACTGCCTTTGTCATTTGTATATGAGATCATACTGTAAATGAGAGAGCTGGTTTGGATCTGAGTGACCACGACTTCCCTGAGAAGTTCCAAAGATGTCATGCGCTCGGCTGCCCAATCATCCCTTCCCCTTGGGAGAGATGAGGCACTGCTAGTTAGCCGGAGCAAAACCGGATTTAGGGTGACAGAGGTCCAAGTGGGTCAGACTCAGTCCCCCACACCGTTCACGATCCTGCTACCTAGAAATCCAGTAGTCTCATTTAGGATAATGAGAGCCAACGCGACAAAGTATAAAGAGGTGAGGACAGGCCATACCCAGCTATTAATGACAACTTCTCACAGAGATCAGGAAGAAAGACAACAATATGTACCCCTCAAAAGAACTAATTTCCATAATAACAGATACTGCAGGACTCACCCTGTATCCCCTGCCATCTACCTAATGGCAGCTGCAGTCAGAGTAATTTATAGCCCCATATATCAGGAAGGGCCCTGACACGTCTAAGGAAATCCTGTCTCCTCTTTCCTCACCATAACTCCTGGTGCTCCTCTGTCCCATATAAAAGACTACAGCAATTCAAATATAATGTCTGCAGAAGCAACCTCTCCTTCACATTGCACCCTGGTCAAGATTGCGGGCTTCCAAACTGGACACCACATTATCACATCTAGCACATGTACAACAGTCAAGATGTCGCATTCACAATTCCAGGTTCATTGTGAGCAACCAAAACTCTCCATGAATGGGACGGTAAGTGTGCATTCATGTTTCACAGGTTAAAGTCTGCCAGTATAATTGACCAACCATAGGATACTGCCACTATTGCGCTCTACACATACATCCTGCGAAAGGGACGGTAGTTCTCTGGCACAATGAGGCTACACTTGGTGTGTCCCTCCTGGTCAGGACTCTGTCAAAACACCGGGCTTAGGTCAATGCGCACACACAAGATTAGTGAAACGAAATTGTGAAAATTGTAGGCGCCATCCACAAAGCCATCTTGAATGGAGTTAAATCCACCTCCAGAACTTGGCATCTCACTCCCATTATTTTTCAGTTTAGCTATTGGATCAGCCCTCGTGCTCTTTTTTCCATCTACGTGGGTTCATTACATGTGATGAAATACAGACTTTTTAGGTGTGACTTGATAGTTTACCCAATCGAGTGGGCATTGAAACTGGAGCGTTATTGTCTTACCTCATGCTGTTAGCGGTTAGGTGAATCCTTCCACCTTTTGTGGAGTACTTGCATCACATTGCAGAATTATACATTTGAAAAATACAATACCATAAAACCGTCAATTGTTTGTCTTGTACTTCTATTTTTTAACTTCAGTAGACTTTTGTTTATTGTTTAGTCTTGTCTAAAATGCAAACCTGACCTTAAAATAACGGTCTAATTGTTTTTTTGAGTTTTCACAAACCAGGAATATAAAGGCCCTGCTTGTCCCTTAATTGATAGTGCTCCAAGATGTGGTACCAAAATACCGTCTTTAAAACCTGTTTATCTGGTTTATGGGTTTGGCCAGCATGCTTCCAAAGCACCTCCATCTTCAGCTTATAACTGCTGTTTTTATCTGGTTTAATGTCCCTGTAATCTTTATAGGGACTTCTTCTACCCCTTTACATCCATTGGTCTGTTGTTCTGTCATTCACATTTTACCTCTGCCCACTGCAGGATACAGCAAGGGGCACGGAATCAGCCTACTTCAACTGGTGTCTATCTTCACTGTGAGTGAGTGGCTACTAAGATAATGTGTGCTTTTAATAATATATTTGTTTCTGTTCCAAAGTTTGGTTTTTCATATTGGCGAGAGACCAGCAGCTCCTACAACTATGGTTTATAAGAACCATGGCAAAACAAAACAAAGCATTGACAAAGCCTGGCAGCCTATAGCATACTCATTGGCTTTGTCACTACTTGTTGACTATTGATGAAGCAGAAATGAAGGTTTTACATTTATTAACGCTTAAACGTAGTGCTGAAATAATCATGTGTGACATTAACCGAACTAATAAAGATTGTACGGGGACAAAATGTGCCCTCAGAGTAGTTTGTCAACATTTACATGCGTGCTTTATATAACGTGGTGTATTAGAATTGCACTAATCCGACATAATCATAAACGTGTGCTACGATTTGCTTGTTTGAAATGTTTTAGCTTAGCATTACTTTAGCGGAGGCTTTGGCCTAGTTGCCTGGTCTCACGGTTTAGATGTTCGAATTTTTCCACTGTGCTATTAAACGTGTATTTCTGCTTGAAGCTGTACTTTTCCACAGAAACTGTTCACATGCTTATCTTAAAGTTAGTGCCAGCCTGGCATATTTTCTCTTTAATTCAAGGTCGACTTGCAGGTGCGGACAATGGAGGCTCTGAGAGTAAGCTAATCGAGAGACAATGTTGCAATTTGCGTACCCATCTCCAAGGATAATGTATGCTTAAGTAAAAGCTTGAGAACTGTCGTTTTTGATTGGTCAATTTGAAGCTAACCTATGAACCCTCCAATGGAGACCCTACTGGACTTGAACTGTTGTCTATAAAACCCAGGTGCACGAGGAGAAAGGAGCCTTTTGCAGCCATTACCAGCTCGATACCCGCCATTTTGCAGACTTCGTAGCTAGTATGGCCCACTTTGCTGCGACGCCATTTTGAGAGACTTTGATGCTTTCTCTAATCGAGAGAAAGAGACTTTAATGATTCTTGCCCTAGAGACTTTAACTTTGATTTGTCCCTTTGCATGAAGTAATAATTTTACCTTGCCGCCGTGAGGCAATTGCCCCGTTCACCCCTGCCCCTTTGTCCCGTCCTATGCTGATCGAGAAACGATACCTGTGAGACGAAGAATTCATTGATTGCTGATCGGAATTGGTAATTATGAAAGGAAATTGTAAAATTGCATTGTGTTTCTTTTAGGTAACCAACTGCTGACTTTGATAAGAGCCCTAGCTAGGAGTTTTCTAAATTGATGTTGCTAAATTGTTTTTGCATGAAGTCCCACATGCTAATGCTAATTTGAGGTTAGATGAGGACTCCATATGTTGCACGATGCAATTTGAGATCTTGTTATGCTGACTAAATGTACGCAATTAGCCCATTACAGATTATCGTATTAGTGCTTTGCATTGCCACTATCGAATGCCTTGTGATTCAAATGCTACATAGATTACACTTGTTTCGACGATATGGACAGCTATTAATGTTCATTTATGTTTATCATTTGGTGTTGAGACACATTTATATTGTGCTAGCTTTGTTAATATAGAGAAATAAATTCACTAATTTTGCAATAAACTGGTGTGGTTATTCCTGACTGAAAGGTCAGGGTTCGTCGAAAATGTATTCTGGATTAATTGTTAAGTGTTATGTTGTTCAAGGAGTTGCTTATGTTCGCTATTGATTATCGATTTGATGTGATTGATCGATTAATAGTACAGAGAGTTCCCACTTAGTCAAAAGATTCATCGGCCTAAAGAGCGTCCGAACGCAGGTAAATTGTTACCACGTTCCGCTCTATCAGTAGATGGTAGCAGAGGACGGTTTCGTCTTTTGGGACCCTGTACTATTAAAGTACATGGTGTCGGATTAGCGGTTACGCACTTTGAGGCCTCACTCGAGAAGTTGAATTAGATTTTCTTGGATAAAACTGATTGACAGAATGATGATGGGCTAGGTCCACCGCGACTTTCCCGGGATCTCGGAACTTGCGAATGGAGAGAAAGGAGATGTGGAAACAGCGTTGGCGGTACTAGTGATGGTATGAGTGAAGTTAGGGTTTTGCGCTTGCACAGCTTATTGCCGCAGGGTGTGTGAAAAGGTTGTGAGGATTTTCTTTTAAGGATAGCGGAGGTGCGACTCCGAGTGTAGAAGTAGAGAAGTCGTCGAACTTCATAGAGTTAGCGGAGGTGCGGCTCCGAGTGTGAGAGTAGGGAAGTCGTCGAACTTCATGTGCGTCTGGCGCTTTGTGCATAAAAAGGTCCACGTGGTTGTTGTTGTTGAGACGGGCCCTGCGAGGTCAAGAGACTCCGGAGTATGTTGATCCATGTTGTGGTCTGGGTGGTTTAGTAGGTTGATCGGGCGTGGTCAACGAGTGGGTACGTGTGTTAGGGAGTGATAGAAACTTCGACTTCGGGCTCTGACAAGATTCTAAGTGCACTAGAACAGATCATTGACAAGTTGAGAGTAGGTCTGCGGGTCAGATTTGCTTGCGAATGTGGGGACTGAGAAAGACGGAATAGCGGCCAGAGGCTAGTGAAAAGTCCCGAGGCTAGTGAAAAGTCCCTAAGGTCCTGAAGCGATTATGTTACCCTTCCTGTAGTAAACCGACAGATCTGTTTTAGTTTTGGTAGCTCGCGATACATGCAAGAAGTTGTTACGAGAGGAGCTGAGTGAAGGAGGACTAGCCGCGAGGCTTTGTCAGCCGCAGTGTGTGTGAGTGTGACGTCACTATGAGCCGCGCTGGGATAGGTTGGTCGGAGAGAAGGGTCGCGCACGGATTGGACGCAGTCCGTGGGACTCGATTGGAAGGGGAAAGGCAAGTGAAGAGTATTCCGGGAATTAAAGTCACCCATTGATTACAAATTTTGTGGAATAAAAGGTGATCTATTGATTATAAACTTTGGGAAATAAAAGACGAGAAAATGAAATTCCTTAAAGCATTCAGGAGCGCGATGAAGGGGGAGTCTTACATTAAAGCGAGCGTAGCAGAGGAGACGCCACCCGAAGGTACACCAGCTTACATTGTAATGGAGGAAAAAGGGGTAGCTCCGTGTCTTTGGCTAAAGCAATGGCACAAGTGGACAGAGAAACATGGGAGCGTAGCATTCCCGATACATGGGACCTTCAATATAAGGGTTTTAGAGAATTTGAGATTCACGATGTATGACATGAAGGTACCTCCAAGGCCAGCACAGTTTGAGGCTCTAGCAATCTGGGAACTCATGGCTAGACAGCAACAGAAGAACAAGTTTGAAACAAGGATGAGGAAGGTAGAAAAGACACTAGCGGATGCTAGGTGGGATAATGCGCAGAAGGTGTGGAGGTCAGATATATTGCAGGGAATAAAATTGTTTCCAGCAATTACTAAGGAGGAAGAGGAGACAGGTAAGAAAGCTACCTGTAAGACAGACAGTTGAGAAGAGAAGAGGAGTTAGAGGATGAGGAGCTGATAATGCAATTGCTGAACGACCGTCCACCACCTTATGCAGAGAATGGACAAGGTCCAAGTACCAGTTCTGCCCCTCCGGCATCGGTACAGAACAGTGAAACGCAGAGTCCAGGAGCACCATTGGGATCTAAGGACCCGAGCTTACTGTTCACCCCACAGATACCGCAGGTTAGGAGAATATATCCAGATGTGCCCGTGTTGAAACCAACAGAAAATTATCAGCCGCAGATGCCAGGGTACTACAGCAGTGACAACAGTGGAGGGATGATTATAGACCCAACCGTAAGGGGCGTACAGAATGGTTACAACCCAACAATGGCACAAGCTGAATCAACTCAGTTTATGATGCCTCAAAAGCAGATGCAGGGAGGAAACGCTCATGCTCAAATGACGGGGAGTCAGATGGGCATGTCGGCAATGATGGCCCATAATATGGGGATGAACATGCCTCAGAATATGGGAAATGGACAGAATCCAGATGCAATATCACTGCCCATTACTGTAGGTCCAGCGGTACCTCTGTATAGTCAGCCTAACTTAGGTATGAGCAGTCAGGGACCAATGCTGCAGAATGGGACAGAAAGAAGGTGCATAGAAAACACTCCAGGGATAACTCCGATAGCGGCTCAGCCAACTGGGTCTGGGTCCCTGATGGAGTTTAGTCCTATATGTGCTCAGTCTACATTGGTGAGGTCGAGCCCCCCACTGATAATACCTTTAACATCGAATACTGAAAAGTTGCCGCAACCATCGATGGCAGTCGATGTGAATGCTACACTGATGGGAGTAAATGCGCAACAGCTGACACAGTGGTTCAACAGTCTAAATTCCACACAAAGTTCAGGCAGTGGGAAAGGAGAAGAGTACCTGAATAGGATGAGGATGAACATGGAAGCACAAGAATTGGTGGAAGGGAATATGGGTGTGAACAGGTTAGAGTCCTACACGGAAGAGGAGTTGAGATATCTATGTCCAAAGATCACGAAAGAAGTAAACAAGGTACATAAAAGTTTGCAGGAAGTAGCAGACAGGAACGGGATTGACATAGGCAAGACGAAACACTTGAGCAGGAGCTATAGGTTGGATTTTGGGACCACAGATTTTGAACACATGAGATCAGCAGGCATGAAGGCACACCTTAGGGAATTGTTGCAGAGTGCCCAAGTGTGGAGGTGCTTAGACAAGTGGGAAAGCAAATGGGTAAAGAGGAAGGATAAGAGGAGGGACAGTGCCACAGAGCACAATGAGAAAAGACCGCAGAGTAGTGAGACAGTAACTATGTTACCAATGAGGGAGACAGCAGGGGGGAAATTAGTACATGTACCATGGCACAGGAGCGACATTCAGTCTTTTACGAATGATTTTCCCAAACTGAGAGAGAAGCCGATTGAATGGTATCAACAGACTGATAGGTTTGTGAAGCTTGCGAAATGTCTCTGGGAAGACCTGAACACTCTATTTGAGATTGTGGTTCCGGCAGATTTATGGGAGGATTGCAAAAGAGCTGTAGGTTGGCCGACAAGTGAACCAGAGAGAGACAGAGAGACGGATGCACCATCACCTATGGTGATGTGTCTGCACTATAAGGTGATTGAGCATTTGAAGACGAAGGTTGCCGCGAAAAATGTGGATTGGCAGAAAATTGATCGAACTGCCCAAGAGGCTAAAGAATCGATTCATAGTTATTATGAGAGGTTGTTGAAGGCGTTTAAGAATTACAGTGGCACGGAAGCAATCGAGGCGAAGGATATGCTTCATTTTGTGTTCAGATTTGTGGAAGGGCTGAGACCAGAGATAAGTCAGATGATAAAATCGCATTTGATCTGCTGGCAGTCGAAACCGATTGATGAAGTCTTGACTTATGAGAAATACTGTAGCGACGAAATTGAAGTGAAACAGAAAAAGCTGAAAGAGAAGGTGATGATGATGCAGCTTAAGGCAGCTCAAACAGGTTTGCAAGGTTTGCAAGGTCTGCAAGGGTTGCCAGGGAGGCAAGGATTCCAACAGCAAGTACCGCAACCGCAGCCGCAGTTGCAGGGAAACATGGCATTTCAACCACAGGCCAGAGGCAGAGGCAGAGGAGGTTTTGTGAATAATGGTCCGGATTTGAACACTGTTGTGACAGGTGTGCAGGCAATGAAGAAAGTGATGCCGTGTCACGCGTGCGGAAACGTAGGTCATTGGAAACGCGAGTGTCCGATGGTGGTGCAGGAAGGTGCAGGTGCAGGTGTAGGTGTTGGTCAGCAAAACAATGATGTCAATGCATTTCAGACAATGAGAGGACCGAAAATGAGAGGTCCAAACCCAAATTTTCAGACCATAAATCAATTGCAGGGATTACAACCTATGCAGCCGCAGCAGATGCAGATGCCCCGTGTGCAGATGACGCAGATGCAGCCGATGCAACAGCAGTTACCTATGGTACCTAATCAGCAAATGCAAATACCTTTGGCACCAATGAGTCAGCAGCAAGTGATGGTTCCTCCACAGGTAACGGGTCAGGTAATGAGTACAAACGGCACAGTACAACAGTTCCCATTACACAGTGAGAGTGGAATAAACAATGTATGGGAGAGTGAAAGCTCAGAAGAGGAAGGAGATTGTGTGCTTGCGGCATCCCTAGAAGTTGATCAAAGGGGTCCGTACGTAGAGGGAAGAGTAATGGGTCATCGTGTCTCATTCTTGGTTGACACGGGAGCCACACGTTCAACAGTTAAGAGCAGTGAAGTACCAAATTTGCCACTCTCAGGGAGGACAGTTCAAGTGGTAGGGGTAGCAAACAGACATCTGACGAACCCAATAACAGATCCGATACCAGTCAACATTGGTAACTATCAAGGGGTACATCAGTTTGTGGTATGTGACTCAAGCCCGATAGCACTGTTAGGAAGAGACCTATTGTGCAAATTGGGTTGTTCGATAATGTGTTCGAACGAGGGAATAACAATACAGACGAGCAGTGATGGGGAAGAAGAGGACAGTGTAGAGGGTGATGAGATGGAAACAGTTGACAAAGAGTATCCTCTGATTTGTCTTTTACCGATGATAACTGAAGAAGATATCCCAGCAGAATTACGGGAAACAGTCGGAAAGGAAGTGTGGGACATGACAGGGAAAGAGGTGGGATTGATGAAAGGAGTGGAACCAGTAAAAGTGATGGTAAAGCCCAATGCGATCTTTCCCCAGACCCCACAATACCACATGCCACAAGGTACCCTCATGAGAGTTGCCCAACTTATTGACGAATTCGTGAAGCAGGGATTACTGAAAGAAGTATTAAGCAGCCCATGTAATTCACCGATAATGGGACTAATAAAGCCAAGTGGGAAAGTCCGACTCGTGCAGGATTTGAGGAAAATAAATGACATCATAATAAAGTGCTGCCCTGTCGTACCGAATCCAGCTGTGATAATGTTTCAGATCCCTTGCGATGCTGAGTGGTTCTCAGTCATCGATTTGTCACAAGCATTCTTTTCTGTGCCTGTTCATGAGGACAGCCAATTCCTCTTTTGTTTCAAGTTCCTAGACAGAGTGTACAGTTGGTGTCGAATTCCTCAGGGGTTTTCTGAGTCACCGTCGATATTCAACCAAGTTCTAAAGAAAGATTTGGAAGAGTTAGATTTGCCATTCGAGTCAACCCTAGTGCAGTACATTGATGACTTACTGGTTGCATCAAAGACAGAAAGTGGATGCACAGCTGATACCATTGCTCTGTTGAACCATTTGGGAAGAAACGGACACAAGGTGTCTCCTTCCAAATTGCAGTTCTGTCAGAAGAAAGTGAAATACTTGGGTCACCAGATAGAGAAAGGATCACGGAGAATAATGAAAGAAAGAATTACAAGTGTACTTCAAATGAGTCCACCAAAGACAAGGAAGGAGGTGAGGAAGTTTTTGGGAATGGTGGGATATTGTCGCCAGTGGATTCCCAACTTCTCGACTCTAGCGAAGCCTTTGCTGAAATTGACCCAGAAGGATGCCTTGGATAAGATCGAACTGAAAGGGGATGAGATGGATGCTTTTGTTGAATTGAAAGAGTGCATGTGCAGGGCTCCAGCTTTAGGTATGCCTGATTACACAAAGCCTTTCACATTGTTTTGCCATGAACGTGATGCATGTTCTTTGTCTGTCTTGACTCAAGCCCATGGTGGCGTAAACAGACCAGTAGCGTATTTTTCAGCTACTTTGGATCCGGTCGCAGCAGCACTCCCAGGGTGTTTGCGCGCCGTAGCAGCAGTTGGTGTCAGTCTCACTCAGAGTGAAGGAATAGTGATGGGACACCCAGTAACAGTCATGGTCCCTCACTCAGTTGAGATACTTTTGACCCGCTCCCGAACGCAGCACATGACTGGAGCAAGACTCACAAGGTATGAAACGATTATTCTGGGCTCACCGAATGTGCAGCTGAAAAGGTGCACTACGTTGAATCCAGCTACCTTGCTTCCTGGAGAAAATGCTGAAATTGAGAACGCTGAAGACGTCGAGCATGACTGCCTTCAGGTGACTGAATTTTGCACAAAACCCCGACCGGACATCAAGGATACAAAACTTGATGAAAATGACCAAATTCTTTTTGTTGACGGTTCATGTCTTAGAGATGGGGTGGGAATTTTAAAAGCAGGATATGCTGTATGTACTGTAACAGGGGTCTTGGAAGCGGGATGGCTCCTAGGAGTCTATTCTGCACAAGTAGCAGAACTCGTAGCCCTTACTAGAGCATGTCAATTGTCTGCATTGATGAAAGTCACCATTTACACTGATAGCCAATACGGGTTTGGGATTGTGCATGACTTTGGACAACTATGGTTGCAGAGAGGCTTCCTGACTTCTTCAGGATCCCCAGTGAAAAATGGGGAGAGAATAAGGGAATTGTTACATGCAATTCAAGTGCCAGCTGAAGTTGCAGTGGTAAAGTGCAGTGCTCACACGAAAGGTCAGGACTATGTGTCTCTGGGAAATGCATATGCAGATCAAGTCGCAAGATTTTGTGCTTTGAACTGTATATTGCTAAGGGATGATTGGAATACAATAAGTGAACCAGAACTCGAACCAGCTGAAGCATTTGCCTTGAAGGTCGTAGATACAATAGAGGAACTAAAAGCACTACAGAATAATGTCAGGGAGGATGAAAGAGATTCCTGGATTAAATCACAATGTATAAAGAGACAAGATGAGTTATGGGTTTCACATGAGGGAAAATTTGTTTTGCCAAACAGTCTCTTATCACAGCTTGCGCGGTTCTATCATGGGCAAGCTCACCTAGGGAGAGATGCCATGATAAGATTGTTCAAAACTGATTGGTTTAACCCCAGATTTCGTCAAGCTGCAGAGGCAGTTTGCTATCGATGTGTCACTTGCCAGCAGATGAACCCAGGAAAGGGGACGGTTGTGAACGCGAGTCACATTGGTAGGGCAAGCGGACCTTTTAGTCGTATGCAGATGGACTTCATTGAGATGCCTGTGCATGGAGGTTTAAGATATGTGTTGGTGATTGTGTGTATTTTTAGTCATTGGATTGAGGCATACCCCACACGTAGAAACGACAGCCTTACTGTTGCCAAGCTATTATTGAGGGAGTTAATACCACGTTTCGGATTCCCGATCTCTTTAGAATCAGATAGGGGAAGTCACTTCAATAACGAGGTGATAAAGTTACTCTGCGAAGCACTGAACATTGAGCAAAAGCTGCACTGTAGCTATCGCCCTGAAGCATCAGGACTGGTGGAGCAGATGAATGGTACGCTGAAATCGAGAATGGCAAAAATATGCGCATCGACAAATTTGAAATGGCCTGACGCATTGCCCTTAGTGCTAATGTCAATGAGAAACACTCCTGATAGAAAAACGGGATTGTCTCCGCACGAAATTCTCATGGGCAGGGCTATGAGACTTCCTGCAGTTCCCGCAAACATGCTTTTGAATATTACAGATGATATGGTGTTAGACTACTGCAAAGGACTGGCTGACGTGGTTCGCTCTTTCTCTCACCAGGTGGAAGCGACCACCTTGCCACCGATCCAAGGTCCAGGACACGCACTGAAAGCAGGTGACTGGGTCGTGATAAAGAAGCACGTGAGGAAGTCATGTCTGGAACCCCGTTGGAAAGGCCCTTTCCAAGTGATCCTGACGACAACTACCGCTGTGAAGTGCGCGGGGGTTCCCAACTGGATTCACGCCAGTCACACAAAGAAGGTGCTGTGTCCAACAGATGAGGAAGTTGAAGCGCTGAAACTACCAGTGCCTGACAAAACAGTGCCGAGTGCTGAGACAGAACAAAAGCGAACTGAAAGCGAACAAGCAGCAGCAGGAGAAAAAGAGATATTATTGGAAAACGAAGAGTCCGACTCACTTGGGGAAGACCAAGTAGAAAGTTCAGACAGCGACGAAGAAGCTGCAGGTGACAAAGAGCCTGAAGCAGCTGAGGGTAGCAAAAAGCCTGAAGCAGCTGAAGGTGACAAAGAACCTGAAGCAGCTGAAAGTGATACAGAGCCAGAAGAAAGTAACGGTGACGAAGGGCTCGAAAAAGGTGAGAAGGCAGGAGAGCCTGAGCAGAAGGGGGCTTTCCCAGAAACAGACGATACAGAAAAAGAAAAAGAAAAAGTGACTGATTCCCCTGAAGGTGGGGACAAAGAAGAGCAGAACGAAAGAGCTCAAACCTCTACAGAAAAGATCGCAGGTCCATCAAACGGACACGGTGCAAAAAGAAGACTAAGTATCTCACCGATAAAAGAAAAGGGTAAAGAAGGTTTGAACGAAGGAGGAAGGCCAAAAGTGAAAGAGAAAAGAAAGGAAGTGACTGTCGTGGAACAATCGTCAAGTGAAGAAAAAGACTTGGCGAAGGAGGAGAGTGCCAGCGAAGCAGAATCGAAAAGAGAAGCAAAATTGAAAAGGAAAAGGATACCAAACAGGAGGTATTCCGGTCCTGAATGGGCATATGCGGTAAACGATGATTGGACTGATGAGTTTGTATCTCTAAGCATCGAGAACGAGGAAGAAGAAGAGATACCAATAGAAAAGAAAAGTTTCATAGACTCTGTTGATTGAAACGGTAGTAAATGGTATTGCTTGCCGCAATCTAACGTGAGACAAACAACCAGTTGAGACATTGCTGAACCGAATTGAGACAAATGCTGCTAACCGATAAGTAACTGGCCTCTTGAAGAAGACGGTGTGAACATTGTGCTCGTTCAGCTTTGTAACTGAATTGCTAAGTAGTTTCATTTATAAGTGCTTCTAGCTCTCTGATTCTATACAGATCATGACGCAAAACAATAGAAAGAAATATTGTAAATACGTGTGTATAGGCTTGGTAGTAACATGTGTACTAATAATAATGGCAATTGTGTTTGGAATGCATGGAAAGGGTGAGAATAAGACTATTGCTGCTTCTACTATTGTTCCTGTTACTGTCACTGAACTAACACCATTGAAAAGACTAGCACTGGATGAGAGGCTCTTGCACGATAAGAAGGAGCTTTCGTATAACGTTTTCTATCGCTTATTAACAGAGTATGTTGAGATTATGGATACGAAAGATTGTTATGTGTGTACCCAGATACCGACATCAGTAAAGGAAGGAGTGACTTATCATCACATGCCTCTTACATACGGGATTACATGTAGTATAGTAATGTCTAGGTTTTATGGTCAAACTAACATACAGTATTTTTACTCGAATTATGATGTTACATTTGCTTATGTTCCTATAATAGCGCAGCTAAGCCAGACTGCAAAATATTGGGATTATAAAATTATGGGGGAATTTTTCGAGCCAATGCAACCTTTTGAAACGGCTCATGCTCATAGGGAGAACCTTACTTGCTCAGTCTCTGCTGTAGAAATAAGCTTTTTAGATCGCACAGATGATAGAAGGGCTCAAATGAAAGCGAAATTAGAAAAGGAGCTACATAAGAGGACTTCAGTAGATAATTATGACTTTGCTGCTATAAAGACACAAGGGAAAATTGCTTTAGATGCTTGGCATGTAGGGAAATTTTTTATATATCGAGGTGAATCTTATTATGACAATATTTTTGTAGGAGCGAGTGAATGCAAACATACGTTTATCTTTAAGGCCAAATGGACATTCATGATGGACGGACTTGACCCCGTCATTCCAGGGGTGTATTACATTTGTGGGCATAATGCCTATTATCGTCTTCCAAAGGGATGGTGGGGAAGATGTTATTTGGGTATAGTGTTTCCAAAGGTTTATCAACTGGATGACATATCGATGATTCAAAAGACACCTGGATCCCATCGTATCCAGAAAAGAGAGACCGCAGCTGCTGTGGTAGGTGATATATTTGGAGCCATGATTCCTTCATTAGGAGTTGTGTTGAATTCTATCAAGATACGAAAGTTGTCTACTATAGTGGATAACATGTTGACAAAGTTTTCAGGTGCTATAATCCTGATAGATGCTGAACTTGCAGCAGAAAGAGCTATGACTCTTCAAAATAGGCTTGCTTTAGACATTCTTTTAGCAAAGGATGGAGGCGTTTGCAAAATGATTGGTGCACGTCACTGCTGCACCTATGTACCTGACAATAGTGTGAAAATTAAAACTATGCTTGCTAATCTAACAAAAGAAAGTGCAGATTTGAAGGAACTGAAGGAACCAGGAGTGTGGGAGAAGGTTGGAAAGGGACTTGCTTCAGTGGGACATTGGACTGGGGGAATTTGGAATGGAATATTATTGAAAATAATAGAAGGAATATTAATAGTGATAATTTGTGTATTTGGAATTTGGGGAATAAAAAGGGGAATAATAATGATTATGGAAAGAATTAAAAGAAGAAAGGAGGAGAAAATTATGAAAAGAATGGCAGAGGAATACAAAGCGCAAACTAGGGGAACTAAAAGGAAAAGGGAGCTGACAGAATTTTAATGGGATAAAATTTGTGGGCTACATTTGTGTGATGACAAGTAGTCATCAGAGGAGGGATTGATGAAGCAGAAATGAAGGTTTTACATTTATTAACGCTTAAACGTAGTGCTGAAATAATCATGTGTGACATTAACCGAACTAATAAAGATTGCACGGGGACAAAATGTGCCCTCAGAGTAGTTTGTCAACATTTACATGCGTGCTTTATATAACGTGGTGTATTAGAATTGCACTAATCCGACATAATCATAAACGTGTGCTACGATTTGCTTGTTTGAAATGTTTTAGCTTAGCATTACTTTAGCGGAGGCTTTGGCCTAGTTGCCTGGTCTCACGGTTTAGATGTTCGAATTTTTCCACTGTGCTATTAAACGTGTATTTCTGCTTGAAGCTGTACTTTTCCACAGAAACTGTTCACATGCTTATCTTAAAGTTAGTGCCAGCCTGGCATATTTTCTCTTTAATTCAAGGTCGACTTGCAGGTGCGGACAATGGAGGCTCTGAGAGTAAGCTAATCGAGAGACAATGTTGCAATTTGCGTACCCATCTCCAAGGATAATGTATGCTTAAGTAAAAGCTTGAGAACTGTCGTTTTTGATTGGTCAATTTGAAGCTAACCTATGAAACCTCCAATGGAGACCCTACTGGACTTGAACTGTTGTCTATAAAACCCAGGTGCACGAGGAGAAAGGAGCCTTTTGCAGCCATTACCAGCTCGATACCCGCCATTTTGCAGACTTCGTAGCTAGTATGGCCCACTTTGCTGCGACGCCATTTTGAGAGACTTTGATGCTTTCTCTAATCGAGAGAAAGAGACTTTAATGATTCTTGCCCTAGAGACTTTAACTTTGATTTGTCCCTTTGCATGAAGTAATAATTTTACCTTGCCGCCGTGAGGCAATTGCCCCATTCACCCCTGCCCCTTTGTCCCGTCCTATGCTGATCGAGAAACGATACCTGTGAGACGAAGAATTCATTGATTGCTGATCGGAATTGGTAATTATGAAAGGAAATTGTAAAATTGCATTGTATTTCTTTTAGGTAACCAACTGCTGACTTTGATAAGAGCCCTAGCTAGGAGTTTTCTAAATTGATGTTGCTAAATTGTTTTTGCATGAAGTCCCACATGCTAATGCTAATTTGAGGTTAGATGAGGACTCCATATGTTGCACGATGCAATTTGAGATCTTGTTATGCTGACTAAATGTACGCAATTAGCCCATTACAGATTATCGTATTAGTGCTTTGCATTGCCACTATCGAATGCCTTGTGATTCAAATGCTACATAGATTACACTTGTTTCGACGATATGGACAGCTATTAATGTTCATTTATGTTTATCATTTGGTGTTGAGACACATTTATATTGTGCTAGCTTTGTTAATATAGAGAAATAAATTCACTAATTTTGCAATAAACTGGTGTGGTTATTCCTGACTGAAAGGTCAGGGTTCGTCGAAAATGTATTCTGGATTAATTGTTAAGTGTTATGTTGTTCAAGGAGTTGCTTATGTTGCTTATGTTCGCTATTGATTATCGATTTGATGTGATTGATCGATTAATAGTACAGAGAGTTCCCACTTAGTCAAAAGATTCATCGGCCTAAAGAGCGTCCGAACGCAGGTAAATTGTTACCACGTTCCGCTCTATCACTATTGAAAAGAACTATGGGGGCAGCTTGCAGGTAGGCAAAGTCAGTGCCAGCTTTACCGCCGCTGGCGCATGGCACGACAAAGGTTTTTGGCGCCCCCTCCCAGGACCTCCTCCTCGGATTCCCTCAATACCACCTTGCACACGTGCCCCTCATCTTTCCATGGCCCTCTCTCACAAACATTTAATTTGTTTTACAGCACTGTTAAGGACTGGCGCTTCTAATCCACTCAGCTATCCTCATGAAATACAGATCTGTGCTCTGCACGTTTACCTTCCTTGCAGCAGGCATATTAACCCTCTGCATTACTTTAGTAAAAACTGCCACACGAAACTCTTGATCTCTCCCTCTAGCAGGAACACTAATCAGTTATCACATTTGTATTGCTGCCTGAAAGCTGGATGCACCAGGAGCTCTACAGCAGGTGCTTTTAGATCTGAAGTTATTGCTAAACACAACACCACCTCCCCCACTTCCGACTGCAGCGCCCAGTGGGGCTGCATCAGTGGCATCATCTTAAAGCTGGCCCTGGGCAGAGTGTTACTTGGGCTGCAATTTGTGGATATAAGAAAGGCCACAACCCACTGCCCTGAGCCCATGGTGGCATCCTATTATCAACTTGGATGGACGTGAAATACAAACCCTTTTCGATCATGACCTACACTGACCTACACTTATCATTAGAAATATGTATGATGACAGTTATCTTAAAACGTCCGATTTTACTCTTCAGTGTTTCAACTACAGGGAGTGCAGAATTATTAGGCAAATGAGTATTTTGACCACATCATCCTCTTTATGCATGTTGTCTTACTCCAAGCTGTACAGGCTCAAAAGCCTACTACCAATTAAGCATATTAGGTGATGTGCATCTCTGTAATGAGAAGGGGTGTGGTCTAATGACATCAACACCCTATATCAGGTGTGCATAATTATTAGGCAACTTCCTTTCCTTTGGCAAAATGGGTCAAAAGAAGGACTTGACAGGCTCAGAAAAGTCAAAAATAGTGAGATATCATGCAGAGGGATGCAGCACTCTTAAAATTGCAAAGCTTCTGAAGCGTGATCATCGAACAATCAAGCGTTTCATTCAAAATAGTCAACAGGGTCGCAAGAAGCGTGTGGAAAAACCAAGGCGCAAAATAACTGCCCATGAACTGAGAAAAGTCAAGCGTGCAGCTGCCACGATGCCACTTGCCACCAGTTTGGCCATATTTCAGAGCTGCAACATCACTGGAGTGCCCAAAAGCACAAGGTGTGCAATACTCAGAGACATGGCCAAGGTAAGAAAGGCTGAAAGACGACCACCACTGAACAAGACACACAAGCTGAAACGTCAAGACTGGGCCAAGAAATATCTCAAGACTGATTTTTCTAAGGTTTTATGGACTGATGAAATGAGAGTGAGTCTTGATGGGCCAGATGGATGGGCCCGTGGGTGGATTGGTAAAGGGCAGAGAGCTCCAGTCCGACTCAGACGCCAGCAAGGTGGAGGTGGAGTACTGGTTTGGGCTGGTATCATCAAAGATGAGCTTGTGGGGCCTTTTCGGGTTGAGGATGGAGTCAAGCTCAACTCCCAGTCCTACTGCCAGTTCCTGGAAGACACCTTCTTCAAGCAGTGGTACAGGAAGAAGTCTGCATCCTTCAAGAAAAACATGATTTTCATGCAGGACAATGCTCCATCACACGCGTTCAAGTACTCCACAGCGTGGCTGGCAAGAAAGGGTATAAAAGAAGGAAATCTAATGACATGGCCTCCTTGTTCACCTATCTGAACCCCATTGAGAACCTGTGGTCCATCATCAAATGTGAGATTTACAAGGAGGGAAAACAGTACACCTCTCTGAACAGTGTCTGGGAGGCTGTGGTTGCTGCTGCACGCAATGTTGATGGTGAACAGATCAAAACACTGAGAGAATCCATGGATGGCAGGCTTTTGAGTGTCCTTGCAAAGAAAGGTGGCTATATTGGTCACTGATTTGTTTTTGTTTTGTTTTTGAATGTCAGAAATGTATATTTGTGAATGTTGAGATGTTATATTGGTTTCACTGGTAATAATAAATAATTGAAATGGGTATATATTTGTTTTTTGTTAAGTTGCCTAATAATTATGCACAGTAATAGTCACCTGCACACACAGATATCCCCCTAACATAGCTAAAACTAAAAACAAACTAAAAACTACTTCCAAAAATATTCAGTTTTGATATTAATTAGTTTTTTGGGTTCATTGAGAACATGGTTGTTGTTCAATAATAAAATTAATCCTCAAAAATACAACTTGCCTAATAATTCTGCACTCCCTGTATAGCCGTCAGTTACCTCGGCGGTTGCGTGGACACACACATACCTTCGCCAATCTATTTTTTCATAGCACCCGTATTTGTTCATCGTCCTCTAAGTGCATTAGTATAGCTTCAGGGTGGTGTTTGGGATGTACACCCACCTAATAAATTTATTTTCAATGTATTACATTTATTTTCTGATAAATAGTTGGGTACAGGTGTTTTCAGTCAGGTATTAGATGTCAGTCGAATTTGACGAGAGTTTTTTACATACACACAGAAAAAAATGCACACACACTTTCTCCCTCTCTGTTTTGAAAGTCCTCAAAATGTGGTTATATTGCAAAATAACTGCTGCATTCTTTTACCTTTTCGCTGCCCTTAGGTTCCTCTCATGCACCCTGCTTGTCTATAATTTATTTAAACAGTACATATCAGCGTGATTGTTGGGAAATCTGAAGCTCAACCACCCCTCCCTCCCCCCCAATCTCACTGACCAAACTACGCTCCTGATTACAGCAGCCAAACTGCATCGTGCACAGTTTTAAGAAAATTAGAAAAAAATACGAAGAAGAATATGAAACTCCTCGGTGCGTTCCCATTATTGATGTTAATCTACGTCCCTGAAAACAGAAAATATTTTTATAAACATTGGTTTTGTGCTAATGTTTTACTCTCATTGCTGTAGCCCAGCTGAAATTCACTTTGCCTTAACCACTATTTACAGGACTCCTGCGTTGTCACTTTGCAAAAGTAAAATACAAATGTAAGATATATTATGCCACCTCTTTTTAATAGTTCTCTCTGACATTGTTACCCTATGCTAGACAGCTCAATTGACAAAAATAGCAGTAGGAGAATGCTCTTTGACTGTTTCCTGTTTTCCTTTGGGCACAGTATAGATCGAAAGAGACAAACACATGGATTACTTCTAAAAATATAAAAGTAATTACACAAATGCAGAAGCACGCACATGGTTTTATTCCCAGTGTCCCCAGTATCATCTTTGACGTGCTGACACCTGAGACCTCACTGAACCCCAACCAGGGCTTTCAGCTGCAGGTGAAGTCACCAGCACAATGTGTAAAAGGTCTTGTTATGTCCTCATTGATTTATCTTGCAGGTTGTCTGTCCATTGAGCTTCTTTTGTAATTTAGTTTAACAGCCCCTTTCCCGCACTGGTCCCAGAATGTCCGGAGGCATAATAGGTTAAGGTGAAGTTCTTTGTGTGTGTGTGTGTGTGCGCGTGTGAGTGCGTGCGCGCTCAGGCGGTGTCTTTGAAGTGCAAGTGAAACTGTGCACAGCACTGCCGCACCCGACCAGGCTTAGATGGCTTATCCTGTCAAAACATAGTTCCTCAATTTTGTTGCTGTCTGGGAGTAAAACACAAAGGCCAACTAGTATTCTTAGTTATGTTATCCATTTTCTGTGGCATTTTCAGAAGTGTGACTTAAAATCTGACTTTACCATTAAAGGTGATTTAAAGTTATAGTTCCTTAGACACCAAACATGAACTTTCTACCTGCTCCCAAATATTATCACTTATTAAAATCACATTTAATTTACTAGACCTGGATATATGGTCAACCACTTTACTAGGGACTTATAATAAATCAAATATGCCGATCAAGTGTAAGCCAATTTTACCATGTGTGAAGTTGATGACTTTAAGAAGATTTCCACACAGAGTAATGATGCCCAAAAAATATTTATTACACAGAAGAAACTCCAGCCACAGACTCTGACAAGTCTTACAGCATCCATTTTAACAATAGACTCAGAACTCTCTAAAGGAGATGAGCTTGTCAATGCAACTGCAGTTTTCCATGGAAACACATAACATAGTGAAACCATAACCTAAATAAGTTACCACACCATGTATTAGGGAGTGAGCACAAATGCTTTATAACTGGTTAGAAGTGACAAAGTGCATTGAGTCCTAAGGTCAACAAAAAGAAATTCAGTAAAACAGGACGAGAGAAGGCAAAAGGTTTGGGGGAAGACCACCCAAAGACTGATAGGTCTAACATGGGCCCCTTGTAGGAAAGTACCATCCTTCTTGGCACGTTACCCCCAGTTTCTACCTGTTTGTCAGTGTGTTTTTACTGTCTCACCGGGACCCTGCCAGTCAGGACCCCAGTGCTCATAGTTTGTGGCCTATAAGTCAGTGTGTTTTATTGTGCTGTCAGTATGCTTGACTGTGTCACTGGAGTTCTGCTAACCAGAACTCCAGTGCTTATGCCCTCTGTTTTTCAAATTTGTCACTATAGTCTATGACTCCATATTCCAATCCAGATTGGCATACTGGACCCCCCTTATAAGTCCCTAGTATATGGTACTTAGGTACCCAGGGCATTGGGGTTCTAGGAGATCCGCATGGGCTGCAGCATTCCTTTCCCACCTATAAAGAGTTCATTCAAACACTCCTTCAGGACAGCCACTGCAGCCTGAGTGAACTAGTGCACAAACTATTTCACAGCCATTTCACTGCATCAGGTAATTTATGTCACCTATATCTCTAACCTTCAGTTACTGAAGGTTAGGTTCAAAGTTACTGTGTGTGAGGGTACACTTGCACTAGCAAAGGTGCCCCCACATTGTCCAGGACCAATTTCCTGGACTCCGTGAGTGCGGGGACACCATTATAAGTGTGCACTACATATATGTTAATACATATATGTAGCTTCACAATGGTAACTCTGAATATGGCCATGTGAGGAGTCTAAGATTGAGACATTGTACCCCCAATCCAATTCTGGTATTGAGGGGCCAATTCCAAGCACCCTGGGGGCTCCATCATGGACCCCCTGTACTGCCAAATCAGCTCCCTGAGGTTTCCACTGCAGCCCCAGCTACTGCCACCTCACAGACAGGTTTCTGCCCTCCTGAAGATTGAGCAGCTCAATCCCAGGAAGGTAGAACAATGCATTTCCTTTAGGATAGGGGTGTTACACCCTCTCCCATTAGATAAAGGTGTTACAGGCTTGGGAGGGGTATCTTCCCAGAGCCTCTGGAAATGCTTTGAAGGGCGCAAACGGTGCACTCCTTGCATAATCCAGTCTACACCAGTTCAGGGACCCCCAGTCCCTGCTCTGGCATGAAACTGAGCAAAGGAAATGGGGGTAATCACTCCCCTGTCCATCACCACCCCAGGTGTGGTGCTCTGAGCTCCTCCAGAGTGTCCATGGCATTAGCCATCTTGGATTCCAAGGTGTGGGGACCCTCTGGGAGCATCTGAGTGGCCAGTGCCAGCAGGTGACGCCAGAGACCCCTCCTAGTAGGTGCATTCCTGGTTAGGTAGCCAATCCCCCTCTCAGGGCTATTTAGGGTCTCTCCTCTCGGTGGTTCTTCAGATTCAGTTTGCAAGACTCCACCAGGACTCATCTGCATCCTCTGCTTCAACTTCTGACCATCAGATCAACTGCAGATTGCTATAGGACCACTGTAACGGCAACAACAGATCCAGGAAGGCTACTGTTACCCTGCAACTTCATCTCCAGCCAGCAACTTCAGCAGTTTCCAGGTTGTACACGCTCTGAGGATTGCCTGTCTTCATTCCGCACCAGAAGGACCGAAGGAATCTCCAGTGGAGTGACAGAGTCACTTCCCTGCTTCAGCAGGCACCTCTCTGCAATGACAACCGGTACTCTGAAACTCCTCTCCTGGTGACAAGTGTGATCCCTGGAACACAGGTCATGGACCAAAGTGATCCTGACTGTCCAAAGGTCCAGCTGTCCAAATTTGTTGGAGGTAAGGGCTTGCCTCCCCGTGCCAGATAGTACCCCTCTGCACCGCATGTTCTGCAGCTCCTTGCGCTTCTGTGCACTTCTTCCAAAAGTCCTTCGTGCACAGTGTAGTCCAGGTCCCCAGCACTCTAGCCTGTGACACTAAGCTCCCTGAGTTGTTCTCCGGCGGCGTGGGAGCCTTTTGTGTAGTGCTGTGATGACTGCATTCTGCAACTCCTTTGTCTACGTGTTCTGGGACTCCTGTGGGTGTTGCCTGGCCTTCTGAGGGCTCTCTAAAGGGCTGAGAGCCCCCTGTGCTTCCTCAGTCCAAGTTGAGGCACCCAGGTCCCTCCTGGGCCCAGTCAGCACATTTTCCTACCAACAGCGACATGAGCCAAGGCTTGTTGGTGGAATCCAATGACGAAACCCAGCTTGCATCCAATGACTCAATGTGGGACACCTCTTGAACTAAGCAGGAACCCACAGCTGTCTTCTTTGGTGCATTTCTGACTTCTTCATCCAACCGGAGAATCCACTTTTGCACCTTCATCCGGGTTAACAGGGGCTCCTTGTCTTTCTGGACTCTTCATTGACTTCTGGGCTTGGTCTCCTCTCTCCACAGGCCTTCAGGTCCAGGAATCCATTGTTGGTTTCTTGCAGTCTTGCTTGGTTTTTGCATAATCCTTTACCATGACTCTGAGTGTGTTCTGAGGAAACTTGCCGTACTTTACTCCTGCTTTCCTGGTCCCTGGGGTGGGGTAATTTACTTACCTTTGGTGTTTCCCTACACTCCCAGTGCCCCTCTACACACTACACTTGCCTAGGGAGGAAACAGACATTCTCATTCCACTATTTTAGTATATGGTTTGTGTTGCCTATAGGCCCATTGCAACCTATTGTGTTTATCACTGTTTGCACTATTTTCTGACTGTTTACTTACCTGAATTTGGTTACTAATGTTTATATTGTGTATAATACTTGCCTCCAGTAGGTGTATTACCTCCAAGATATGTTTGGCCTTGTTAACTTTATTTTTGGTTACACAGAGTATTGTCTTTCTTGTGTATCAGTACTGTGTGACTATAGTGATATGGCAAGAATTTTGCATGTCTCCTAGTTCAGCCTTGGCTGCTCTGCTACAGCTACCCCTAGACAGCCTAAGCTGCTAGACACTGCCTACATTTCACTAAGGTGGATCACTGGACCTGGTATAAGGTGTAAGTACCTCCCTCTGGTACCCACTAAAAACCAGGCCAGCTTCTCACACCACCCCCACCAAAAAAAGTGGAGAGATCTACCCAACCTCTAGGAAGTTCTCATCACTAAGGCAGAAGAACTTGGACGGACCATCACCACCGGAGTTTTCTGACAGAGGGTGGTATTCCAACAATAAAGTCCATTCCCTGTATGGAGATGGACAGTGAAAAAGTAAATCCTCATTTGCAAGAGCCATCTGATGTGTCTGCGGTCTGTCTCAACTTGGAAGTAAGTCCCAAACAGGTATGATCTCAGCTTCTTCAGTACGTACGACCAAAGCAAATGCCTTTCTATCAATAGCACTCCACTTCTGTTCCCTAGGGAAGTAACCTCCAAGTCATGAAGACTACAGGTTGGTCTAGGCTCTCCTCAATGAAATGTGACAGCACAATCCCTATGCTGTGCTCTAAAGCATCAGTGTGCACTATAAATTCCTGAGAGACATCAGTGGCTTTAAATAAAAGTGAGGTATACATGGCCTCTTTGAGGTTGTCAAAGGCTTTGTGGCTGGCCTCTGTCCAGATCACCTTTTTGGTCGACTTCTTAGAAGTCAGCTCCGTTAAGGTAGACACAATGGTATCATAGTCCTTAACAAACCTCCTATAGCATCCTGCAGACCCAGGAAGCCCCTTACTTCAGTTTGGATATTGTGTGGTTCCCAGGCCCGGATACTCCCTATCTTATCCCAGAGGGACTACACCTTGTCTCCACCCATGAGGTGTCCTGAGTACTACACAGAACTCTTCCATATCTGGAACTTGCTGGCATTGCTAGTCATGCCTGCCTGTTGCAGAGACTGAAGTATTTCGGCGAGGTGAAATAGGTGGTCCTCCCAGCTGCCACTGTAGACAGCCATTTCATCCAAGTAAGCAGCACTGAAGACCTCCATCCTGGCCAGGACCTTGTTCATTAACCTCTGGAAGGTGACAGGGGCATTATTTCATCTTAAGGGCATCATCCTGAATTCAAAGTGGCCCTCTGGTGTGGAAAATACTGACCCCTCTTTAGCCACCTCAGTTAGGGCATTTGGGCAGTACTCTGAAGTCAAATCAAAACTACTCAAGAACTTGGCAGCCCCCATCCAATGAATAAGCTCATCATTTGGGGTGCGGTAAGCCTCAATTTTTGTGTGAATGTTGACCTCTCTTTGGACCCCTCAGTCAGCGCAATCTGCCAGTATTCTGAATTGAGGTCAAATGTCCTCAGGAACCTGGCAGCTCAAAATTTTTTAATGAGCTAATTAGCTAGGTGGACGGGTTTTGCATCAATCTTAGTGGCTGAGTTAAGCCCCCTGTAGTCCTCAGAGAATCTTGAGTTCTGGGAAGCAGCCCTGTTAGGTGGATTTGGGAGCCAGCACCACTGGGCTAGACTAGGTACTACTGAAGTGCTCAATCACCCCCAATTCCAGCATTTTGAAGACTTCATCTCTAATGCTGGCCCTCACCTTGACTGACATCAGTTTATTCTTTAAAGGCACATGATCCCCAGTATTTATGTCATGGGTAAACAAATGTGTGAGCCCAGGGGTGACGAGAACAGGGAGGCAAACTGTCCCATCTATTAATGGCATTTCTTCTGCTGTTCTGGGGTCAGAGTAGAGGAGAGGTTGACATCCTCCCCTGATCCATCTTTCTCCTTAAAAGATAGGAAGTCAGGGAGAGCCCCGCTCACCTCTCCTTTATCATCTGTCACCAGGAGCATGGTGACCTCATATCTCTCATAGGCCCTCATTATGACATTGGCAGTAAATGTTGCTTACGCTGCGCTGACGGCTGCCAACATACCGCCACAGTTCACCATATTATGACACACACACACACCAAACTGACAGAATACTGCCACATACACAAATCCACCAGCCCAAAGGTCAGTGGTAATGTGTTGGTTCGAACACCCATACTGTTACGCCAACAAAAAAACGCCCACCACATTATGACCCACGAATCACCATGGCAGATATTCAATGGTAGTAAACCATTGGCGGTACCCACCGGTGCTCAGAATGGCCACCCAAATACAAAACAACACAACATTGGCCAATACGAGAAACACACACCTGGCACTGATACAAACACTACACCCACCCACCCATAGCACTATAAACCACACACCCACATTACACACCACAAACACTGATCGAGCCATCACGCACCCCACATCCCACACCCCACCACATCACTGAACACCCTCTGCACACCACACAACACCCATGTCCCCACTAAGGCACCCCCGTTTTCACAGATGAGGAATTGCGGGTCATGGTCAAGGAAATAGTCAGGGTAGAGCCACAGCTGTTTGGAGCACAGGTACAGCAAATATCCATTATCAGGAAGATGGAGCTATGGCAGAGAATCGTGGACAGGGTGAATGCCGTGGGACAGCATCCAATAACAAGGGACGACATCAGGAAGAGGTGGAATGACCTACGGGGGAAGGTACATTCCATGGCAGCAAGGCACCAGCTCGCCATCCAGAGGACTGGCTGTGGACTCCACCTCGTCCCCTCAGAGCTCACAGCATGGGAGGCGCAAGTCTTGGCTATACTGCATCCTGAGGGACTCAGTGGAGTAGCTGGAGGACTGGACACTGGTGAGTCGACATTTACTACTTATCACCCCTCATACCTGCATGCCATCTCACCCCCTCACCCTGACTCCCATCACTCCACTCCATCCTACATACTGCACCTACTCATCTGACAAACCCCTATGCCAAGCCCTCCATGCTATACCAATGCATGGACAGCCCTCCCAGCCCTGCATGGACACCCATCACCAAAGCATGCACAGCATGGAGAACTAACAATCACACAATACAACACCATACACAAACAAAGGTGACAGGGCAACAGCAACAATAGAGGGGAAGCAAGGGATGTACAATATGTCATAGACATGAAGTATAATACATCACTTACATCCCCACAGGTGCCCCAGCTAATCTCAGCGGCGAGGAGGTGCCACGACTATCCAGTCTCCCAACAGAAGATGCCCCCAGTGATGACAGTAAATCTGAGTCATTGAATGTGGATGAACTAGTTGGCCCATCAGGGACCACTGGTCAGTCGGCCACCCCAGCCGATTCACAGTCCACCAAAGAGCCTCCCCATCAGTATCCAACAGCGCAGCACCCATCCAACGTCCCCACACCTCTGCCCCCAGGACACATCAATCAGCAGTGTGCCCACCTGTACAGGGACCCCAGTCCACACCTCGCCCCCAAGACAGTCAGGGACTTGGGGGTCAGTGGCAGTGGGCACGCCGTTCAGGGGACAGAAGCACAGGGGAACAAGGACACTGGGAGGACCGCTGTGTGCCTCCTCCTGTAGAAGGTAAACCATCACTCAAAACTCCCCTGCGACCCAGACAGAAGCCGGAGACACTTGCACTTGCCAAGACCAAGGCCACAAACAGGAAATGAGACCCTCCTGAATGTCCCTGTTGTGTCCTACCTTGTCCTCTTCGAACTGCCTTTGCTCCCCTTCCTACTGCCCCTTGGGTACTGGACCTGTGCTACAAACAGACTGGAACAATGCCCTGGACTTTCCTCAAATATCACCCCATTCCAGTGCACTTTTCTGTCAATTATTTGTACTACAATAAACATTCTTGAACACAACCTGAGGTATTTATGTGATGAAAATGTGCATATATGGAAACAGTCACATTATGTGCAAATGATCTGAATACTGTGATAGCATAAATGTAATGACCTGTATCTGTCTGTAGTCATCACATCAGTACACAGTTGTTAATATCACCAACATCTGCAAAATGAGAAGCCATAGGTGACAGTAAGTAGAAATGCAAAGGAAGTGAATGCCATCCTGCTACAGCCACACAGAAAACATCAATAATCAAAGGAATGGTCAGTTCCACTGTCTCACCTGTGTGTCATTGGAAGTATTGACTTATAACTGATGTTCTATTGTCCTTATCCTCATCCTCTGCCTCCTCATCCTCACTGTCCTCAGGGTCCAGTGCTGCCACAGGGGCATTTCCAGTGTCCTCCTCCTGCAGATAAGGCACATGTCGCCTGAGGACCAGGTTGTGCAACAAGCAGCATGCCACTACTATCTGGCAGGCCTTCTCGGGTGAGTAGCACAGGGATCCACCTGTTAGATGGAGGCATCTGAACCTGCCCTTCAGGAGCCCGAAGGTCCTTTCAATAAATCTCCTGGTTCGCCCATGTGCATCATTATAACAATTCTCAGTCACTGTGTAGGGAAATACCATCTTTCTTGGCATGTTACCCCCATTTTTACCTGTATGTTAGTATGGTTTTGCCTGTCTCACTGGGAGCCTGCTGGGCAGGACCCCAGTGCTCATAGTTTATGGCCTAATGTGTGGGTCTGTATAGTGCTTAACTGTGTCACTGAGGCTCAGCTAATCAGAACCTCAGTGCTTATGCTCTCTCTGCTTTTAAATTTGTCACTATAGACTAGTGACTTCATTTACCAATTTCAATTGGCACACTGGACCCCCCCTTATAAGTCCCTAGTATATGGTACCTAGGTACCCAGGGTACTGGGGGTCCAGGAGATCCTTATGGGCTGCAGCATTTCTTTTGCCACCCATAAGGAGCTCAGACAAACCCTTTCAGAGGACTGCCACTGCAGCCTGTGTGAAATAATGCACACGTTATTTCACAGCCATTGTCACTGCACTTAAGTAACTTATAAGTCACCTATATGTCTAACCTTCACTTGTTGAAGGTTAGGTGCAAAGTTACAAAGTGTGAGGGCACCCTTGCACTTGCAAAGGTGCCCCCACATAGTTCAGGACCATTTCCTGGGACTTTGTGAGTGCGAGGACGCCATTACATTCGTGCTCTACAGATAGGTCAATACCTATATGTGCTTCACAGTGGTAACTCTGAATATGGCCATGTAAAGTGAATAAGATCATGGAATTGTCTCCCCATTCCAAATCTTTTATTGGGGAGACAATTCTATGCATCCTGGGGGCTCCACCATGGACCCCTAGTACTGCCAAACCAGCTCTCTGAGGCTTGCACTGCAGACACAGCTGCTGCCACCTCATAGACAGGGTTCTGCCCTCCTGGGGTCTGAGCAGCTCAGTCCCAGGAAGGCAGAACAAAGCATTTCCTTTGGGAGCAGGGTGTTACACCCTCTCCCTTTGGAAATATGTGTTACAGGTTGGTGAGGGTTGGAAAATCTTTGAAGGGCACAAAAGGTTGTAGGAGGCTGGCCTGGTTTGTAGTAGGTACCATGGGTACTTACACCTTATACCAGGTCCAGTTATCCCTTATTAGTGAAATTTAGTAGTGTTCTAGCAGCTTAGGCTGATAGAGGTAGCTATAGCAGAGCAGCTTAGGCTGAACTAGGAGACATACAAAGCTCATGCAATACCACTTATAGTTACATAGTACTTATACACAAGTAAAGACAATACTCAGTGTTACCAAAAATAAAGGTATTTATTTGGGTAACACAGTACCAAAAATATCTTAGAGACAATACTCCTTCTGGAGGTAAGTATTATATACAATATATACACTAGCCACAGAAACTAGGTCTAGGGGCAACACAAACCGCATACTAAGAAAGTGGAACACGAATCACTAATTCCCCCTAGACAAGTGTAGTGTGTGCAGAATTGCTGGGAGATTAAGAATACAGTAAAGGTAAGTAAATTACCTTCACTCAGAAGGCCAGAAAAGCAGGAGTAAAGTACTGCAAGTTTCCTTAGGACACACTACTCCTCGTATTTGGGATTTTGCAGCAGCCAACCAAGTCTGCAAAGAACAACTGCTGTATTATTGGACCTGAAGACCAGCAAAGGAAGAGGACCAAGTCCAGAAGTCGAATTAAGTTCCATGAAGGGCAGGAGCCCCTGCCAACCCAGAAGAGGGTGCAAAAGAAGAGTCCCTGGTTAGTCAAAGACTGCAGAAATGCACTCTAGGAAGATGCCAGCGGGTTCCTGCATAATGCAAAAGAAGTCCCTCAGCGTGAAGATTGTTGCAGATGAGATTTCGTGTTGGCAGTCACCAACAAGCCTTGGCTATGACAAAAGTGCGTTTTGCATCAAAGTGGCACTGGATGGACCCAGGAGGGACCTGGGTGGCCTCAACTCTGTGTGAGGAGGAAGAGGGGGCTCTCAGCACTTTAGAGAGCCCTCAGGATGCCAGGTAGCACCCACGGGAGTCCCAGGACATGGGGACAAAGGAAGTGCAAAATCTAGTTGGTGCAGCACTACAAAGAAGGGTCCCACGCCGCCGGAGGTCAACTCAGCAAGTTGAGCATCGCAGGATAGTGTGCAAATGACCTGGGCCAGGCTGTGCACAAGGAAATTTTGCAAATAGTGCACAGATGCCTCAGGAGGTGAAGAAGACGTAGTACACAGGGGTACTGTCGCTCTCAGGGAAGGTCTTACCTCCTCCAAATTGCGTCAGCAGGACCTCATGACAGTCTATGTCACTGGGATCCACCCCTTTTTCTCCTTAGGAGCACTCCTCCTGAGATCCATCTCTGTGGGGCATTCAACCATTGTGAAAGCCATCTAGGGGCTGGCATCCCAGATGCAGCAAAGCAATGCATTCCTGGAGGGCATCCACGGTGGATTGGCAGCCCAACAGAGATCGATTCAGGTTCTGACCTCCTCTCTGATGGCAGCCATTGTCTCTGTCCCTACCGTTCCCCCACTAACTACCACTTTCCAGTCCCAGTCTCTTCAACCCCAGCCCATCCCATGCACACATACAGACTAACATGCACACAAGACAACACCCAAAAGTGGCACATTCAAACACAGGCACCACACTTCAACACACAAGCACTCACGCAAACACCAGACAGTTGTAAGCACAACCAGAACCACTGCCTCCACTGTATCCCCCTCCTCCTCCTCCTCCTCTACCTCCTACACAGTCACGTCCACACTCACACCTGCATGCACTGCATCAACAACCACACCAGGCAGCACACTCACCTCACTAGCAGACACCTCCACAACATCCATACACGCTTCCCCTGTGTCCTCTCCAACCCTGTCTGCCCCCCCTCCTAAAAGTCACAAACGCAAGCACTCAGACACCAAACAGCCATCCACCTCACATCAGCACACTCTCCATGCACCTGCACCCAAGTCCAAGGGACGTACTCCTCCAACAACCACTCCCTCAATCTCCACTCCCATCCCTCCTCCCTCCTCCCGCCCCAGCGTCCCTAAGAAGTTTTTCCTTGCCCAACTTGACCTCTTCCCTCCCCCTGTCCTGCCCATAAGAGCAGGGTCCCAATGACCCAGCCCAGCACCTCAGTCAAACAGTCCATGCGGACAGTGGTGGCACAACATAGTTGTGGTAGCAAGTCAGTGAAGGATCCCACTCCACCAGCCAGGAAGGTCAAGGATCCCACATCTCCTGCCATGAAGGGAAAGGAGCCTGCAGCTCCTACCATGAAGGGGAAGAAGCCCTCGGCTCCTGCCTTGAAGGCTGAGGAACACGCACAACCTACCATGAAGGGGAAGAAGCCCTCAACCCCAGCCAGGAAGGGTAAGGATCTCACGCCTGCTTCCATGAAGGGGAAGATGCCTTCAACTCCACCGGAGGCTGTCAGGGTGACACCTCCACCACCACCAGTGGTCACAGGGCTCCCACCACCAGCTGAGGAGGTGCATCCCTCACCACCAGCAGAGGCTGCCCAGGAGGCACCTCCTCCTGCCACCACAGTTCAGCGCTCACCACCAGCAAAGGCTGCCCAGGAGGCACCTCTACCTGCCACCACAGTTCAGCCCTCACCACCAGCAGGGGCTGCCCAGGAGGCACCTCCACCTGCCACCACAGTTCAGCCCTCTCCACCAGCAGAGGCTTCCCAGGAGGCACCTCCACCTGCTGACACAGTGCAGCCCCCACCTCCAGATTACACAGTGCAGCCATCACCACCAGCGGAAGCCATGTAGGCCACCCTCCAGGGACTGCTGTACAAGGTGCCCCCTCCAGGAGCAGTGGGCATGTTCACCACTTGGGAGATTGTGGCCTTGCACTCCCCAGCACATAGTAATGATCATGGAGCCCCCTCCAGAACCAGTGGGAAAGACACCCACCTGAGAGACTGTGGCCATTCACTCCCCAGAACAGAGCCATGGGCATGAAGCCCCCTCCACAACCAGTGGGAAAGACACCCACCTGTGAGACTGTGGCTTTGCACTCCCCACCACAGAGTAATGGGCATGGAGCCCCCTCTAGAACCAGTGGAAAAGACACCCACCTGAGAGACTGTGGCCTTGCACTCCCCACCACAGAGTAATGGACATGGAGCCCCCTCCAGAACCAGTGGGAAAGACAACCACTCCAGAGACTGAGGCCATGCACTCCCCAGCACAAAGTAATGGGCATGGAGCCCCCCTCCAGAACCAGTGGGAAAGACACCCACTCCAGAGACTGTGACCTTGAACTCCCCAGCACAGAGTAATGGGCATGGAGCTCCCCTCCAGAAACAGTGGGAAAGACACCCACTCCAGAGACTGTGGCCTTGAACTCCCCAGCACAAAGTAATGGGCATGGAGCCCCCTCCAGAACCAGTGGGAAAGTCACCCACTCAAGAGACTGCACCCATGCCCAACGTGTCCCTTCTGCTGCAATAGAACACCTCTACAGGAACTGCATACATACACACTCAATCTGTGCAAGCCTTTGTGGGCCGTAGTGGCATATTCAACAACATCCTTGCAAAATATCCTGGCAGCATCCAGGGTGCAAGTACCTGTGTGTGAAGGCAACCCTGCAGGAGCAGAGGTGCCCCCCACGAACTCCAACTCCATTTTCATGGACTTCGAGAGTGCAAGGACGCCATTTTACACGTGTACCGGGCTTAGGTCATTTCCTATGTCCAGCTACATAATGGTAACTCTGAACCTGTTTCCAGTATTGGAAGTATGATTGCATGCACTCTGAGGTTTCCTTAAATGACCCCCAGTATTGCTACTACCAGCCTTCTGGGGTTTACTGTGCAACCCAAGCTGCTGCCACCCCTCAGATGGGTTTCTGCCCTCCTGCTGCTTGACCAGCTAAAGCCCAGGAAGGCAGAACAAATGATTCCCTCTGGGAGAGGGGGGTAACACCTCTCCCTTTGGAAAAAGGTGTTACTTGGCTTGGGAGAGGTAGCCTCCCCAAGCCACTGGTATGCTTTGAAGAGCACATTTGGTGCCCTCCTTGCATAAACCAGTCTACACCGGTTCAGGGACCTACAATCACTGCTCTGGTGTGAAAATGGACAATGGAAAAGGGAATGACCACTGTCCTGTCCATCACCACCCCAGGGGTGGTGCCCAGAGCTCGTCTAGAGGGTCCCTTGATTCTGCCATCTTGAATCCAAGGTGAGCAGAGGCCTCTGGGAACATCTGAGTGGCCTGGTCAGGTGGATGACATCAGAGCCCCCTCCTGATATGTGGTCTTCTGGCTAGGTGACTAATCCCCTTTTCAGGGCTATTTAGGGTCTCCCTCTTGGGTGGGTTCACAGATTCAGCTTGCAAGATTCCAGAAGGGCTCGTCTGCAACCTCTACTTCAACTTCTAGCCAATGGAACTGCGACTGGACCCTCCAGGAGCCGACACTCTGCATCCATGATGAAGACTCTGCTTGTAACATTGTTTCCACAGCTTCTTCCAGCTTCTGCAACATTTCCCCTGTATATCTGCTATATATCCTCTGAGGGTGGCAAGTCTTCAATCTACATGAGAAGGAAGAAGGAATCTCCCTTGGAGTGAAGGAGTCACTCCTCTGCATCAGCAGGCACCAATAGCAACGACGACCAGCTGCGTGGATCTCCTCTCATCCTGGGCTGCCTGGATCCTGCATCACAGGTGGTGATCTGTAGTAGTCGTCTTGGTCCTCTCTGCCAGAAGTCCAACTTTGGTGGAGGTAAGCCCTTGCCTTCCCACGCAGGACAGTATTCCCATGCACTGTGTCTCTTGCAGCTACCAAGGCTTGTTGGCATCTCCTCCAAAGGATCTTCAGGCTCCGTGTAGCCCCAGCCCCCAGCACTCTTCCCTGTGATGCACAGCCCTCTGTGTGCTTCTCCTGTGGCGTGGGACCCTTCTCCAGTTGTGCTGCATGTGCTCCTCTGCGACTCCTGGTTCCTCTTCCAGTGGGTCCCGTATGGGGGCTGCCTTTTCTTCTGTGGACTGTCTGCCTTGCTAAGGGACCCCCAGGACACCCCCCTGGGTTGAGTCCTCCTGGACCTTGCTGGTCCCCGGCAGCTCCACTTTTACTTCATCACGACTTCTGCCTTTGCTTGTTGATGGCTTTTCCACGTCACTGACCGACCAACTGAAATCTTCCATCTGGCATGGGACATCTACTGCATCCTCCAAGAACTTTTCCCCAGCTCCAGGGCTGCAGATGGTCTTCGTCCTACCGTCGACCAACTCCTGCAACCACAGACGGGTGGGTAATGGATCCTGCCCCCACTGGACACTTCTGTGACTTATGGACTTGGTCCCCTTCTTTCACAGGTCTTTCTCTTCAGGAATCTACCACTGGTTTCTTGCAGTTTTGTTTGGGTGTTGCATTTTCTTCCTTTTGGTCCTTTTGGGTGGTTTGGGGAAATTCCAGTAACTTACTCCTTTCTCCTGGTCGCTGGGGGCACAGTGGTACTTACCTTTGGGGTTTCCAAAGTTCCGCCAGCTCCCCTCCACACATTCACTTACCTAGGTGAAGGTCCTGCATTCACATTCCATTTTTTTAGTACATGGTTTGGGCTCCCTCTCTGGTCACTGTTGTCTATTGCTATTTCCACTGTTTTCTAATGCTATTTATGCCTATTTCTGATTACTGGTGAACATATCTAGTGTGTTACTTATCTACTATTGGGGGGTTGACTCTCTAGTACTTTTTGGTAATTGTGTCACTAAAATAAAGTTCCTTTATGTTTGTAACACTGATTGTTTTCTTTCATGTGTGTAAATGCTGTGTGACTACAGTGGTATTGCATGAGCTTTGCATGTCCCCTAGATAAGCCTTGCCTGCTCATCCACAGCTACCTCTAGAGAGCCTGACTTCTAGACACTGCCTACACTAGACTCATAGGAGATACCTGGACCTGGTATAAGGTGCAAGTACCTTAGGTACCCACCACACACCAGGCCAGCTTCCTACAAGCTACTTGCGGATCCTCACTCTCCATAGGGCACTAGACTGTGGCCATCACTGTCTGTTGGATCCTGTTGTTTGCCTAACTTTCAGTTCTACCTCCTTCATGCTCCTCTCAAGAGTCATCTTCGTTTCCTTTAGAGCCAGCTTACTCTCCTCTATTGTAAGTTTACCCATCTGCAGCCTTCCGTTCTGACACCTCTTCAGATGACAGGGGCTGGGGAGACACACTGCTCCTTGGATTGGCAAGGGCTCCATTTCTGTGACCAAGTGGTTCTCCTACTCCTCAGGCTGCTGCAGAAGCCAGATCTTCCCCATCTTCCTCCTCTAAGCCCACCTTTTCGTCCTTCTTAGGGTTGTCATACTCTGGCTCATCTGGAGTGGACTGCATCCTCTTGATCTTATCATAGTCACTGACGGCTACCTCACTGGTGGCTTCTTTCCCATATTCAGCTCCTTTTCTGTGCAGAACTTTTGAGGCTCAGTCTTGCTGAGGTCATCAGTGTTGATCAGCCCTATATTCACAGTAGCAAAAAGGAGGGGAGGTAACATAAACTCAGAAAAAGGAAAACAATAGTCAATTAAAAACTAAGAATAATTTAAAACGAGGTAAATTTGGTTTCATGTTATTTATCAGGGATTTCATGTTACATGAATCTCTTCATGGTACTGCACAACCACAAGAACTGGATTCAATTTTATGAGCACCAATATGAGAAATTGGGTTATTTGTTGAAGCTGGGAGAGGCCTTCTCAAACAACAACTACAGTCCTTGTCATAGTGAACCACAAAAGTCACTAAATTAACCTGCGCTTAACCCCCTGGTAGCTTGGCACAAAAGCAGTCAGAGTTGACTTAGAGGCAATGTGCAAAGTATTTATGCAGTACTTAAACAGTAATAAAGTGAAAACACAACAAAAAAAAACTTCCACACCATTTTTTTAAAAATAGAGTAACTTTTAATGTATTATTTGACACATAAATGCCAAAGATTCAATTGGTAGAACAGGAGTTATGATTTTTAAAGTTTAAAGTGAAAAACAGCGCCTAAAAGATCAAAGTGCCAACTGCGGACATCGTGTCACGTAAGACTGTGGAAAAGTCAAAAGTTATGGCTGACAGCAATTGAGCACTGTTGAGATGCACCAATTGGTTTGGTGCCGATCGCTTCTTACCTTTAATTTTAGAAGACATTTTGAAGAGAAATGTCTGAGAACGTAAAGTTCAGTGGGCAAGGCAGGGTGTAGAGAGGCAGTTGCATCAGACCAGTGCATACCTGGAGGGCATTCATTCTGGTCAGGCAGCACAACAGCGAGCTTTTCAGACTCTGGCCTCAGCACTGATGGCAGCCATTATCCCAGTGTCCAGCCTCCCCCCTCCAACTTCCTCTACCTAGACCCAAACCCCTGTACCTCAGCCTATCCCAAGCACACCATCAGACCAGCATGCACACACCTCAACACACAAGGGAAGCTCTGGCAAACATAAGCACCACACATCCCACAGGCAATCACACAAGCATCATACCCATGCACACAGACCAACATCCACTGCCTCCACTGTGTCCCCCTGCTCCACGTCTCCCTCCTCCCTCCCAGTCTCGTCACCACTCACACCTGCATGCACTACATCTTCAGCCACTACCTCCATCACCAGCACACCCATCACCACACCCCGCTCACTTGCACTCACCACCCCCACTACCATACACACATCCCCTGTGTCCTTTCCCAGTGTGTCTATGAGCCCACCTCCCAAGGTACACAAATGCAGCCACACACCCACCCAACAGCCATCCACCTAACGACAGCCTCCAGCCCATGCACCTTCACCCAAAGTCAACAAACACACACCTCCTACAACCACTACCTCTTCCTCCACTCCCAACCCCCCTCCATCTACCCGTCCCAGTGTGTCCCAAAAACTTTTCCTGCCCAACCTTGACCTCTTCCCCTCACCTCCCCCACCCATTCAGTCCCGCAGGGCCCATCTTTCCAGGTCCCAACCCAGCACCTCAGCCACCACATCACCGGGCACAGTGGTGCCAGCAGTAACCGGCTTCTGGAGTGCGCCGAGCAGCAGGGCAGCCTGTGTGCCAAGGAGCCAGACCACAGACAGTCCCCCACCTCAAAAACCTAAAAAGTTGGCCAGTGGCCGGCGGGAGAAAGGCAAAACATCTACCACCAAAGCCTCTCCCAGGAGTACAGTTGGGAGTGGGAAGACAGCTGCGCCACAATCCAAGGTATGGAAGGGGCACAGAAAGACAGGCAAGTCGCAGAAAACCTCCACGGCGAACAAGACCACCACCAGCACCGCTGCCAAGGACACCGCCCCCACAAGCACCGCTGGCAAGGACGCCGCCGCCACTAGCACCACTTCAGAGGACACCGCTGCCAAGGACACCGCCGCCACAAGCACCGCAGGCCAATGAGCGCCAAAAGCTCCGACACTACTGTGGCCGCAACAAGCAGAATGAAGCACTCTGGGCACCAAGCCCCCTCCAGAACCAGTGGAGTATGGCATCCCCTACCTCAGTCATTGGCTGGATGAAGCACTCTGGGCACAAAGCCCCCTCCAGAACCAGTGGAGACTGTTATCCACTTGTGAGACTGTGGCTTTGCACTCCCGAGGATAAATCAGTGGGCAAACTACTCACTTGAGAGACGTGAGAGACTGTGGCTTTGCACTCCCCAGGATAAAGCAGTGGGCAAACTTCCCACTTGAGAGACTTGTGAGACTGTGGCTTTGGACTACCCAGGATAAAGCAGTGTGCAAACCACCCACTTGAGAGACTAGTGAGACTGTGGCTTTGCACTCCCCAGGATAAAGCAGTGGGTAAACCACCCACTTGAGAGACTTGTGAGACTGTGGCTTTGCACTCCCCAGGATAAAGCAATGGGCAAACCACTCACTTGAGAGACTTGAGAGACTGTGGCTTAGCACTCCCCAGGATAAAGCAGTGGGCAAACCCTCTCCAGGATAAAGCAGTGGGCAAACCACCCACTTGAGAGACTGTGGCTTTGCACTCCCCAGGATAAAGCAGTGGGCAAACCACCCACTTGAGAGACTTGTGAGACTGTGGCTTTGCACTCCCCGAGATAAAGCAGTGGACAAACCACCCACTGTAGAGACTTGAGAGACTGTGGCTTTGCACTCCCAAGGATACATCAATGGGCATGGAGCCCCCTCGTGGATCTGGCGTCGTGCACTCATCCGGCTGAGGTGCCCCCCTTCCTTTCCCCCTGAGGTGCCTGTTGTATTTCGAACTGATACCCGAGCAGTGTTCCCTCCGTTTTGATTGGGTATCTTGTGTGGGCCTCACCCATGCATTTTGGGCCCAGTGGTCCACGGACTTTAATGGTGGAATACCTTGGACTTGTATTATTGGTGTATATATTTGTTAATGGTGTATATATATTTTTTTAATACTGAATTTTAATAGATTACAAACGTTTAAGTCATTTCCTTTTGTCTTCGCATTCTTCGGGGGGGTTGGGGGGTGTAACTGTAATGTATTAATATGTATTAGTGTGTGCGTTGTTGTGGGTGAGGGTGGGGGTGTTGCGTGTGTGTGTCACTCTCTTTTCCCTTCCCCCTCCCCTGTGTCGTAGGTGCAGTACTCTCTGTGGTCTTCGCCGCCGGTGTTCGTGCTCCTGGTAGAGGAGCAGGAAGATAAAGGCAGTGAGTATGTGGAGTTCTGGTTCCATGGTGTCCTGGTTCCTCGTGTGGTGTGTCGAGGTGAGCGTTTTCCCTTCCAAGTCCTGTTTCCGCCGTGTTTTTGTTCGCGGTAAATCCGCCCCGGAAAATGTGGCGGATTGGACTGTTGTAATATTGTGGGCGGTACTTTGTCTACCGCCTGTCTGTTGGCGGGTACCGCTGCGGTGTTTGATTGTACCGCCGTGGCAGTCGGAGTGTTAAAGTGGTTGTCTATGTTGGCGATTTCCGCCACGGTCATGATTCCATTTTTTTTACCGCCGTCCTGTTGGCGGCTTTACCCCTGGGTTAAAACCAACCGCCAGGGTTGTAATGACCACCTAAGTGTTTCAATAGGGCACCTTGCTACCACAACAACCTGCCTGTCAAGGGGCACAGTGAAGCTGCAGGTCGAACTTGGCCATTTTGGAGGTGATGTGGCAAGAGGACTTGGGCGCATCAGCCATGCAGTGGACCTGCTAGAGACCAGCCAGGCAGCAAGGGGCATTGGCGATAACCCCGCAGGATAGCGAGGAGATCTCCAGTGTCAGCAGTGTGTCTGCCACTGAGGCACGAATCCTGCAGAGTAGCAGTGCTTGGCAAGGATCAGGGGACCAATCTGGATTGAGCCATGGTGGCCGTAGTCACAGGAGGCTGTGAGCTACCAATATGTGTTGTGACAGAGGCACATGAACTCAATGTGTCAGACTATACTTTTTGCTTTCTTTATGCAGTTTAGTTGACTATAGTTTCCTCATTACATTCCTGAAATTAAAGGGATACATTGTTGAACTACACAAATGGGCTCTGTGTGTCTTACATTAGTGAGTGTTGTCACGGTGGCCACGTACCTGCCAAAGTAGTTGGTTGCGATGTGGTTCCGTCTCTATCTGCCCTCCATTGCGATGCTTCCATCCCTAGGCTGTCGATGTGGTAGCTCTTGCTCCTCATCCTCCAAATCTGTGTCGTCAGGGGTGAGATATAGCCCACGTCTGATGGCAATGTTGTGTAGGATGGCACAAGTAGCAACGATCTTGCATGCTGTTTCCGGGGCACACTGGAGTGCTCCTCCACTTTTGTGCAGGCATCGGAATTGTGACTTCAACAAGCCGAACGTCCTCTCCATGACAGCTCTGGTCCGCTGATGTCCAATGTTGTAATGCCTCTCATTCTGATTGCCAGGTGTTAGGTATGGGGTGAGTATCCATGGTCTCAGGGCATATGCACTGACACCTGTTTGACAAAAGAAGCAAAATTAGCAGGGCATCACAGGGTTATGCTGTAACATGTATTTTAGGCATCAGAGTGCACTCGCCAGTACCTAATAAATATCCTTCGCCAAACTCCCCACGTTCTAGGCGTTGGTGTATCCCACTGTGCCTGAATATTTATGCATCATGTGTACTCCCTGGATATTTAGCCACAATGTCAGTAATGACATTATGGGCATCACATACCACCTGGATGTTTAGTGAGTGGGTACATTTCCTATTGCGGAACACATATTCCAGATTTGCAGGTGGGCAAATTGGTATATGTGTCCCGTCCACACACCCTATTACATGGGGGAAGTTGGCAATTCTGTAGAAGTCCAACTTGGTGCTGTTAATTTCTGCCTCATTCCTGGGAAGGTATATATATTTGGACATGTGGGCGAGTATGGCATCTAGGAAACGTCTGAAGAATCTTGAGAGGGCACTTTGGGATACCCCACCTGCCACTGCAATCACCCCCTGATAGCTACCGTAGGCCAAGAGGTGCAGAGAGCATAGCACTTGCACATGTGTGAGGATGGCGCAGACTCTAGGATAACTGTGCTGCTCAGTCTGTATTTATCATAAATCTCATCCTCAGTTTGTTGAAATATTTGCCTGGTTCGGTATATCCTCTCCTGTCTCTGCCACCTCCTCCTCTGCTGTGCAGCCTGGACTCTCCTCCACCATGCAATCACATATAGTGCAGCTATTTTGAGTAACCCAGATGCCTTCTGGGTCTCCTTTTATACTTTGGCACTGATTACCACCTGTTTGGAATCAGTGGTAATCTTGGTGTGCAAAACTGGCTTTTTGCGACTAGTCGCAATTTGCGAGTGGCTTGTGCATTCGGTTTGCGACTCGCAATTTGTGACTTCGTAATTGCGAGTCGCAAAATCAGGTAGCAATTTTTCCGAGTCGGTAATGGGTCGCATCGCTATTTGGTACTCTAAAATGGGATTTGTACATCCCATTTCGATTTTTGCGAGGTCTCAAATAGCGCTGTGACCCATTTGCGACTCGCAAAAGTTTCCTACATCTGGCCCTAAGTCCCTCGAGTTGGATCAGAGAATGGCTTACCGTAGGGATTTCCGGGTCCTCAGTTTTCGGACTTTCCCCACATACTGCTTGTGTTGAGAAATGGGCTTTAAGGAACTCCACCCAAGCCTTTTAACTGATATTGCCATTATTGGCAGCCCACAAGTTTTTTCTAGATCACTGATGATCCTCCAAAATCTTCTTGAGTCTTTACTTTTCATGGCCCCTCTCAGCTTTGCCAGAAGCCCTCATCCCTACTTCTTTTTACCCTCCATACATCTTTTTCAAGTCTTATTTGATCCTCTCTCAGTCTTATAATTAACAGGATGTTTTGTGGGTGGATCCTTATTTGCCTCAGAGTTTCACTGATTCTCAATTTTAGGTAGTCTGGTCTTTTTACTGCTGTTGATGACCATAATTGTGTGTGAGCCTTTGGTTGGATACATTGCCACTAATTGGTCCATAAATGATGCTCAGGCTTTTACTGGTTCCAGCTCGTTCATGGCAGCAGTTCCAACACTTCCAATGACCTAGTGGCTAGGTCTTGAATTTTATCTGAGACCCATCTCAGCCGCTTAAGGTTTTTGGTATTGCCTTGTTCAGTTAGAACTCTTGCAGGGGTGAATCTAGAGGCCTTAGCTCTTATCCATACATTTTGAGGCTGGAGGTCACTTTCAAAGCAATTATCAATCCTGAAGTCTGTTCAACTTTTCATCCTTGGCATGGTCTCCCTTAACTTTTTGCCTCTGTTTCCCAGGTTGTTGATGTGTGCTGGACTCTGTTTTTGCTGTTTTTGTTACTCTGGGCACCTTACCACTGCTAACCAGTGCTAAAGTGCAAGTGCTCCTATACAAAATGTGTATTGTTGATTGGTTTATCTATGATTGGCATATTTGATATACTAGTAAGTCCCTAGTAAAGTGCACTAGAGGTCCCAGGGCCTGTAAATCAAATGCTACTAGTGGGCCTGCAGCACTGGTTGTGCCACCCACATTAGTAGCCCTGTAATCATGTCTCAGACCTGCCACTGCAGTGTCTGTGAGTTCAATTTTAACTGTAAATTCGATTTGGCAACTGTACCCACTTGCCAGGACTAATCCTTCCCTTTTCTTACACATAAGACACCCCTAAGATAGGCCCTAGGCAGTCCCAAGGGCAGGGTGCAGTGAATGGTTAAGGTAGGACATACAGTAATGTGTTTTATATGTCCTGACAGTAAATTTATTTTTCACTGTTGGAAGGCCTGTTTCTCTCTTAGGTTAACATGGGGGCTACCTTTAAATATGATTAAAGTGTAGATTCCCTTTGGGAGTGGATAGGCATGTGGAGTTTGGGGTCTCTGAGCTCCCAATTTAAATATACATATTTTAGTAAAGTTGATTTTAATAACTGTGTGTTTGAAACCTTTGCCACTTTTAAAAAGTGAGCATTTTCTAGCTTAAACTATTTCTGTGACTCTGCCTGTTTGTGGATCCCCTGTCTGGGTCAGTTTGACAGTTGGGCTGGTTGCACCTCACACTAGATAGTGACACAAAAGGAGCTGGGGTGAAGTCTGTATTTCCTGATGAGCCATCTGTGCTAGGAGGGAGGGGAGGAGTGGTCACTCACACCTGAAAGGGCTGTGCCTGCTTCACACAATGCAGTCTCCAACCCCCTGGTGTGTGTCTGGGGCCTGGCCTGGGCAAGGCAGTATTTCACAAAAAATAGATACTTTCCTTTGAAGTAAGCCTACTTCAAAGGGCAAAATGGGTATAGGAAGGGTACCCAAAACCACAGACTTTAGAACACTTCTGGAAACCAAGAGGAACCTCTGCCTGCAGAAGAGCTGAAGAGCTGAGAAAGAAGAGTTGCACTGCCTGTGACTGTGCTTTGTGGAGCCCTCCTGCAGTTGCTGCTTCTGCCTGTGCAAGAGGACAAGGACTGGACTTTGTGTTGCCTTCCTTCTTGTGAAAATCTCCAAGGGCTTGATTTAGAGCTTGCCTCCTGTTGTTTGAAGTCTCAGGGACAGCAAAGACTTCTCTCTGCCAGCACCTGGAGCCTCTGGAGAGACTCCTATTCTGCCAAGTGGTGCACATCCAGTTCCTGGGACCCTGAGAAGAGAATCTGGCAGCCCAAGAGTGAGAAATCCACGCACAGACTGCCATGCGGGGAAAAGATCGACGCAACTCCAATCTGCGGCTGAAAAATCAATGCGCCACCGGCTTCATGGCTGAAACTCAACGCTCGCCTGCAGCGTGGCCAGAAGATTGACTCCCACGGCTGGACAAACGACACGCAGCATCACTAACGGAGACTGGTGAGATCGCAACCCGCGCTGCATGGTTTTCAGACCATCGTGCGGCTGAATTTCTAACGCAAACACCACTGGGTGTGTAAAAACGACACAAGACCTGCCCGGACCCAAGAGTGCTGACCGGATTGATGCATCGGTCTCTTGCGGAGAGAAGAAACGACACACGCCGACCTGACTAAAGTAGAAATGATGCAAGGTCTTGCTCGTGAGTGAAAGCGACGCATCGCAAGCCCTTTTTGACGCACACTCGCCCCTGGGGGGTTAGTTTTATGCACCCCAGGTACATTGTCACGCTAACAGCGTTAGCGTTGTGTTTAAAATTACATGAAGACTCTTTTTGCATTTTTAGTGATAACTTGATTTGTGTATTGTGGATTTTTGTCGTTTTGGTCTTATTTTGTTTAGATAAATATTTTCTATTTTTCTAAACCTGTGTTGTGTCATTTTGTAGTGTTTTCATTGAGTTACTGTGTGTGTTGGTAGAAATACTTTACACCTAACACTCTGAAGTGAAGCCTACTGCTCGTGCCAAGCTACCAAGGTGGTAAGCAGGGGCTAGCTGAGGGTGATTCTCTTTTACCCCGACTAGAGTGAGGGTCCTTGCTTGGATAGGGGGTAACCTGACTGCCAACCAAAGACCCCATTTCTAACATTGGTAATAAGGGGTTGGGATTGGACCTGTATTTGTACTTGACATGCAGTAATTAAGTGTACACTACTGTTTTGAGTTTAGACCTCTACGTGACCACATACTACTTGTCTTGTGGCTTTTGCTTTTTCTCTTTTTCTTGGATTTTTCCCTACATCCATTTTTGTGGTAATCTTTGATTGGCTTCTGAACTTCATTGGGAACTTGTTTTCTGCCTTTTGGAACTTTGCACTTTTGTTGACTTTTCATCATGTCCCAATCTGGTGATGCATCAGTTGGAGCTGCTTTTGACCTAGAGGAATTAGAGAGCTATACAAAGGCTCAGTTGAAGCAGTTCCGTAAAAATGTTGACTGTCCCATTAAGAGCTCATCCAAGAAGGAGGAGCTGCCTGGGTGACAGCCAAGAGCACTGAAAAGCACACAGAGGATGTGGAGGAGGAAGAACATTGCATATACAATGGAATTTTGGGTGGGCCAGTTATACACAGGGAGAGGATCTCCAGGGCAGGTAGCAGTGTCTCATCTGAGGGTCTGACCCCTGAAGAGTTGCAGAACAGACAGGCAGAGAGGGAGCACCAGAGGTAGTTGGAGAAAATGAGGATGGCCATAGATGAGAAAAAGTTGTTGTTGGCTCATGAGCTCACCTTCAGGGAGCTAGATCAGAGGACCCATTCTAGTAGGGATAGTGGCAGCCACATCACAGTGCAGCCTGAGAGGAGGGTGCACATTCCTAAAGATCTTATGAGGGATTACAAAAAGGAGGATGATATATACTTGTGGTTTAAGGGGCATGAGTATGCTCTCCACATGAATCTGGTCCCTGAAGCTCATTGAGGGGCGGGTCTGAAGAAGCATGTTGAGGTAGAGGGGAGGGATACACTGACAGCCTCAGGGGATGCTCAGAATCTCACCTACACTATCATGAAGGATGCCCTACTCACAAGGTATGGTCTCACCCTCGAGCAGTATAAGGATACGTTTAGGTCCTATAAGAAGAAGGAATCCCAAACATGGTTGGAAGGTGTTGATTCTTATTGCAGGTCACTGGATGGTTGGGTGAAGGGCAGTAAGGTAACTACATATGAGGGACTTTACAACCTGATTGCTTGGGAGCACTTGTACAGTTTATGTTTTTCAGAGCTGCGCCAGCACCTGATTGACAGCAAGCTGACTGATCCCAGGAAGCTTGCACAGGAAACAGACCACTAGGAGAGCACCAGGGTCCAAAAAAGGTATGGGGGAGACCACACCAAGGGTGGGCAGGGTCCCTCTCAGAAGAAAGGGAGGTAAGGATAAACAGAGGGAGTTCTCTAAAGAGCCCCAAACTGATTCCCAGGGTAAGGATTCCCAGCCCCCCAATGAGAAGAAGCCATCATTCTCCAAAGGGAAGCCAGTGGCAGGTGGTCCCCCACATAAGTGCTATGCATGTGACCAGGTGGGTCTTATGAGGAGGGACCCCAAATGCCCCAAGAATACACCGGCACCCACTGGTGTGCCGTCCCAGGGTTTGGCTAGTGTAGCGCTTGGGGAGGAGTTGGTTCCAGGTGGGTGGGAGCCAGCTGAGATGACCCTTTTCTCACTAGGGGACAGTGAGATGGCCCAGAGAACCCTTGTGCCTGAGAACACTAAAAAGTACAGGCAGTGGGTGACCATCAATGGACAGAGGGTGGAGCATCTGAGAGACACAGGAGCCAGTGTGACTACAGTGAAGAGTCAGCTCAGTGAAGATTGATCCCCGGGTACTTCACCAAGTAGTTACAGTGGACAATTCAGAGCGCCTGTGCAAAATGCACAATCCAGTCTCCAACCCCTTGGTGTGTGTGTGGGGCCTGGCCTGGGCAAGGAAGGATTTCACAAAAAAGAGATACTTTTTAAGCCTACTTCAAAGGGCAAAATGGGTATAGGAAGGTGTAAGGAAATGCCTCCTTGGCATGGTTACCCCCTGACTTTTTGCCTTTGCTGATGCTATGTTTTGAATTGAAAGTGTGCTGAGGTCTGCTAACCAGGCCCCAGCACCAGTGTTCTTTCCCTAACCTGTACTTTTGATTCCACAATTGGCACACCCTGGCATCCAGATAAGTCTCTTGTAACTGGTACCTCTGGTACCAAGGGCCCTGATGCCAGGGAAGGTCTCTAAGGGCTGCAGCATGTATTATGCCACCCTAGAGACCCCTCACTCAGCACAGACACACTGCTTACCAGCTTGTGTGTGCTAGTGAGAACAAAATGAGTAAGTCAACATGGCACTCCCCTCAGGGTGCCATGCCAGCCTCTCACTGCCTATGCAGTATAGGTAAGACACCCCTCTAGCAGGCCTTACAGCCCTAAGGCAGGGTGCACTATACCATAGGTGAGGGTACCAGTGCATGAGCACTGTGCCCCTACAGTGTCTAAGCAAAACCTTAGACATTGTAAGTGCAGGGTAGCCATAAGAGTATATGGTCTGGGAGTCTGTTTTACACGAACTCCACAGCACCATAATGGCTACACTGAAAACTGGGAAGTTTGGTATCAAACTTCTCAGCACAATAAATGCACACTGATGCCAGTGTACATTTTATTGTAAAATACACCACAGAGGGCACCTTAGAGGTGCCCCCTGAAACTTAACCGACTATCTGTGTAGGCTGACTGGTTCCAGCAGCCTGCCACACTAGAGACATGTTGCTGGCCCCATGGGGAGAGTGCCTTTGTCACTCTGAGGCCAGTAACAAAGCCTGCACTGGGTGGAGATGCTAACACCTCCCCCAGGCAGGAGCTGTAACACCTGGCGGTGAGCCTCAAAGGCTCACCCCTTTGTCACAGCCCCGCAGGACACTCCAGCTTAGTGGAGTTGCCAGCCCCCTCCGGCCACGGCCCCCACTTTTGGCGGCAAGGCTGGAGGAAACAAAGAAAGCAACAAGGAGGAGTCACTGGCCAGTCAGGACAGCCCCTAAGGTGTCCTGAGCTGAAGTGACTCTAACTTTTAGAAATCCTCCATCTTGCAGATGGAGGATTCCCCCAATAGGATTAGGTATGTGACCCCCTCCCCTTGGGAGGAGGCACAAAGAGGGTGTACTCACCCTCAGGGCTAGTAGCCATTGGCTACTAACCCCCCAGACCTAAACACACCCTTAAATTTAGTATTTAAGGGCTCTCCCTGAACCTAGAAACTAGATTCCTGCAACTACAAGAAGAAGGACTGCCGAGCTGACAAACCCCTGCAGAGGAAGAACAGAAGACACCAACTGCCTTGGCCCCAGACTTACCGGCCTGTCTCCTGCCTTCCAAAGAACCCTGCTCCAGCTACGCTTTCCAAGGGACCAGCGACCTCTGAATCCTCCGAGGACTGCCCTGCTTCGAAAAAGACAAGAAACTCCCGAGGACAGCGGCACTGCTCCAAAAGAACTGCAACTTTGTTACAAGGAGCAGATTTAATGACCCCTGCAACTCCCCGCAAGAAGCGTGAGACTTGCAACACTGCACCCGGCGACCCCGACTCGACTGGTGGAGAACAACCAACTCAGGGAGGACCCTCCGGCGACTCTACGACTGTGAGTAACCAAAGTTGTCCCCCCTGAGCCCCCACAGCGACGCCTGCAGAGGGAATCCCCAGGCTCCCCCTGACCGCGACTGTCTGAACTCCATTTCCCGACGGCTGGAAAAGACCCTGCACCCGCAGCCCCCAGCCCCTAAAGAAACGGAACTTCTGTGCAGGGGTGACCCCCAGGAGGCCCTCTCCCTTGCCCAGGTGGTGGCTACCCCGAGGAGCCCCCCCCTTGCCTGCCTGCATCGCTGAAGAGACCCCTTGGTCTCCCATTGAAAACTGAAGGAAACCTGACGCGTGTTTGCACACTGCACCCGGCCGCCCCCGCGGTGCTGAGGGTGTACTTTCTGTGCTACTTTGTGTCCCCCCCGGTGCCCTACAAAACCCCCCTGGCCTGCCCTCCGAAGACGCGGGTACTTACCTGCTGGCAGACTGGAACCGGGGCACCCCCTTCTCTCCATTATAGCCTATGTGTTTTGGGCACCTCTTTGACCTTTGCACCTGACCGGCCCTGAGCTGCTGGTGTGATAACTTTGGGGTTGCTCTGAACCCCCAACGGCGGGCTACCTTGGACCAAAAACTCAAACCTGTAAGTGACTTACTTACCTGTGAAAACTAACAATAACTTACCTCCCCCAGGAACTGTGAAAATTGCACTGTGTCCACTTTTAAAACAGCTTATTGTGTTTTATGTAAAAAGTATACATGCTAAAGTAATGATTCAAAGTTCCTAGAGTACTTACCTGCAATACCTTTCAAAAGAGCTATTACATGTAAAATTTGAACCTGTGGTTCTTAAAATAAACTAAGAAAATATATTTTTCTATAACAAAACCTATTGGCTGGATTTGTCTCTGAGTGTGTGTACCTCATTTATTGCCTATGTGTATGTACAACAAATGCTTAACACTACTCCTTGGATAAGCCTACTGCTCGACCACACTACCACAAAATAGAGCATTAGTATTATCTCTTTTTTACCACTATTTTACCTCGAAGGGGAACCCTTGGACTCTGTGCATGCTATTCCTTACTTTGAAATAGCACATACAGAGCCAACTTCCTACATTGGTGGATCAGCGGTGGGGTACAAGACTTTGCATTTGCTGGACTACTCAGCCAATACCTGATCACAAGACAAATTCCAAAATTGTCATTAGAAATTGATTTTTGCAATTTGAAAAGTTTTCTAAATTCTTTAAAGTCCTGCTAGGGCCTTGTGTTAGTCCCTGTTAGTATTTCTTTTAGAGTTTAAAAGTTTGTAAAAGTTTGAATTAGATTCTAGAACTAGTTTTAGATTCTTAAAAGTATTCCAACTTTTAGAAGAATAATGTCTAGTACAGAGATGAATGTGGTGGAACTCGACACCACACCTTACCTCCATCTCCAGATGAAAGAGCTAAGGTCACTCTGTAACATAAGAAAAATAACAATGGGCTCCAGACCTACCAAAGTACAGCTCCAGGAGCCGTTGGCAGAGTATGATAGAGCCAACCCCTCTGTGGATAACACAGAGGAGGATGATAGTGAACTGGAGGAAGAATCCCCTCCACCAGTCCTATCTAGGGAGAACAGGGCTTCTCAAGCCCTGACTCCAAAAATAATAGTCAGAGATGCTGGCTCCCTCACAGGAGGGTCCAGCCTCTCTGAAATCACTGAGGATAACTCCAGTGAAGAGGACATCCAGTTAGCCAGGATGGCCAAAAGATTGGCTTTGGAAAAACAGATCCTAGCCATAGAAAGGGAAAGACAAGAGATGGGCCTAGGACCCATCAATGGTGGCAGCAACATAAATAGGGTCAGAGATTCTCCTGACATGTTGAAAATCCCCAAAGGGATTGTAACAAAATATGAAGATGGTGATGACATCACCAAATGGTTCACAGCTTTTGAGAGGGCTTGTGAAACCAGAAAAGTGAACAAATCTCACTGGGGTGCTCTCCTTTGGGAAATGTTCACAGGAAAGTGTAGGGATAGACTCCTCACACTCTCTAAAAAAGATGCAGAATCTTATGACCTCATGAAGGGTACCCTGATTGAGGGCTTTGGATTCTCCACTGAGGAGTATAGGATCAGATTCAGGGGGGCTCAAAAATCCTCGAGCCAGACCTGGGTTGACTTTGTAGACTACTCAGTAAAAACACTAGATGGTTGGATTCAAGGCAATGGTGTAAATGATTATGATGGGCTGTACAATTTATTTGTGAAAGAACACCTATTAAGTAATTGTTTCAATGATAAACTGCATCAGCATCTGGTGGACCTAGGACCAATTTCTCCCCAAGAATTGGGAAAGAAGGCGGACCATTGGGTCAAGACTAGGGTGTCCAAAACTTCCACAGGGGGTGACCAAAAGAAAGGGGTCACAAAACCTCCCCAGGGGAAAGGTGGTGAGACAGCCAAAAACAAAGATAGTAAAGAGTCTTCTACAGGCCCCCAAAAACCTGCACAGGAGGGTGGGCCCAGAGCCTCTTCACAAAACAATTCTGGGTACAAGGGTAAAAACTTTGATCCCAAAAAGGCCTGGTGTCGTAACTGTAGTCAGTCTGGACACCAAACTGGAGACAAGGCCTGTCCCAAGAAAGATACCACTTCTAACTCCCATCCAGCTAAAACTGGAATGGCCAGTCTCCAAGTGGGATCAACAGTGTGCCCAGAGCAAATCAGGTGTCACACTGAAGCTACATTAGTCTCTGAGGGTGGGGTGGATTTAGCCACACTGGCTGCCTGGCCCCCTAACATGCAAAAATACAGGCAGCAGCTCTTAATTAATGGAACAAGTGTAGAGGGCCTGAGGGATACAGGTGCCAGTGTCACTATGGTGACAGAGAAACTGGTTTCCCCTGGCCAATACCTGACTGGACAAACCTATCCAGTCACCAATGCTGACAATCAGACTAAAGTACATCCCATGGCAATGGTAACTTTAGAGTGGGGAGGGGTCAATGACCTGAAACAGGTGGTGGTCTCCTCAAATATCCCAGTAGACTGTTTGCTTGGAAACGACCTGGAGTCCTCAGCATGGGCTGAGGTAGAACTGAAAACCCATGCAGCCATGCTGGGTATCCCTGAACTGGTGTGTGTCAAGACTAGGGCACAGTGCAAGGCACAGGGTGAAAAAGTAGAGCTGGAGTCTGGAAAAATGGCCCAGCCTACCAAGAGAAAAGGAAAGTCAGCTGGGAAACCAGCTGCAACACAACACCAAAAAGAGAACCTCTCTTCTGAGGAAGAAGTTCTGCCCTCTGAGGGAACTGAGCCTATGGAGCTGGAACCTTATCAGGTTGAGCTCTTGGGCCCAGGGGGACCCTCAAGGGAAGAGTTGTGTAAGGGACAAGAAACCTGTCCCTCTCTTGAAGGCCTTAGGCAGCAAGCTGCTGAAGAGTCCAAAGGCAAGAAAAATGGAACACATAGGGTCTATTGGGAAGATGGACTCCTGTACACTGAGGCAAGAGATCCCAAACCTGGTGCCACTAGGAGAGTGGTAGTGCCTCAGGGTTTCAGAGAGTTTATTCTGACCTTAGCCCATGATATTCCCCTTGCTGGGCATTTGGGACAAACCAAGACGTGGGAGAGGTTAGTCAACCACTTCTACTGGCCCAATATGTCCCAGAAGGTTAAGGAGTTTTGCCTCTCCTGCCCCACCTGTCAATCCAGTGGTCAGACAGGTGGGCATCCAAAGGCCCCCCTCATTCCACTTCCAGTGGTGGGGGTCCCCTTTGAAAGAGTGGGTGTGGACATAGTTGGTCCACTAGAACCTCCCACCGCCTCAGGAAATATGTACATCCTAGTAGTAGTGGATCATGCTACTAGGTATCCTGAAGCTATTCCCCTTAGGTCGACTACTGCCCCTGCAGTAGCCAAGGCCCTCATTGGTATCTTTACCAGAGTGGGTTTCCCTAAGGAGGTGGTGTCTGACAGAGGTACCAACTTCATGTCAGCATACCTAAAACACATGTGGAATGAGTGTGGAGTGACTTATAAATTCACTACACCATATCATCCACAAACTAATGGCCTTGTTGAGAGATTCAACAAGACATTAAAGGGCATGATCATGGGGCTCCCAGAAAAACTCAAAAGGAGATGGGATGTCCTCCTGCCATGTCTGCTTTTTGCTTACAGAGAGGTGCCTCAGAAGGGAGTAGGATTCTCACCCTTTGAACTTCTGTTTGGCCACCCTGTAAGGGGACCACTTGCTCTTGTTAAAGAAGGCTGGGAGAGACCTCTTCATGAGCCTAAACAAGACATAGTGGACTATGTACTTGGCCTTCGCTCAAGGATGGCAGAGTACATGGAAAAGGCAAGTAAAACCCTTGAGGCCAGCCAACAACTCCAGAAGTTGTGGTATGACCAAAAGGCTGCACTGGTTGAATTTCAACCAGGGCAGAAAGTCTGGGTTCTGGAGCCTGTGGCTCCCAGGGCACTTCAGGACAAATGGAGTGGCCCTTACCCAGTACTAGAGAGGAAGAGTCAGGTCACCTACCTGGTGGACCTGGGCACAAGCAGGAGCCCCAAGAGGGTGATCCATGTGAACCGCCTTAAGCTCTTTCATGACAGGGCTGATGTAAATCTGTTGATGGTGACAGATGAGGACCAGGAAGCTGAGAGTGAACCTCTCCCTGATCTCCTCTCATCAGACCCTAAAGATGGCTCAGTAGATGGAGTGATCTACTCAGACACCCTCTCTAGCCAACAGCAGTCTGACTGTAGGAAGGTCCTGCAGCAGTTTGCTGAACTCTTTTCCCTAACCCCTGGTCAGACACACCTGTGTACCCATGATGTGGACACAGGAGACAGCATGCCTGTCAAAAACAAAATATTTAGACAGTCTGACCAAGTTAAGGAAAGCATCAAGGTGGAAGTCCACAAGATGCTGGAATTGGGAGTAATTGAGTACTCTGATAGCCCCTGGGCTAGCCCAGTGGTCTTAGTCCCCAAACCTCACACCAAAGAAGGAAAGAGAGAGATGAGGTTTTGTGTGGACTACAGAGGTCTCAACTGTCACCAAGACAGATGCTCATCCCATTCCTAGAGCTGATGAGCTCATAGACAAATTAGGGGCTGCCAAATTCTTAAGTACCTTTGACTTAACAGCAGGGTACTGGCAAATCAAAATGGCCCCTGGAGCAAAAGAAAAAACAGCATTCTCCACACCTGATGGGCATTATCAGTTCACTGTTATGCCCTTTGGTTTAAAGAATGCCCCTGCCACCTTCCAAAGGTTGGTGAATCAAGTCCTTGCTGGGCTGGAATCCTTTAGTGCAGCTTATCTTGATGATATTGCTGTCTTCAGCTCCACCTGGCAGGATCACCTGGTCCACCTGAAGAAGGTTTTGAAGGCTCTGCAATCTGCAGGCCTCTCTATCAAGGCATCCAAATGCCAGATAGGGCAGGGAACTGTGGTTTACTTGGGACACCTTGTAGGTGGAGGCCAAGTTCAGCCACTCCAACCCAAGATCCAGACTATTCTGGACTGGGTAGCTCCAAAAACCCAGACTCAAGTCAGGGCATTCCTTGGCTTGACTGGGTACTATAGGAGGTTTGCGAAGGGATATGGATCCATTGTGACAGCCCTCACAGAACTCACCTCCAAGAAAATGCCCAAGAAAGTAAACTGGACTATAGAATGCCAACAGGCCTTTGACACCCTGAAGCAAGCTATGTGCACAGCACCAGTTCTAAAAGCTCCAGATTACTCCAAGCAATTCATTGTGCAAACAGATGCCTCTGAACATGGGATAGGGGCAGTTTTGTCCCAAACAAATGATGATGGCCTTGACCAGCCTGTTGCTTTCATTAGCAGGAGGTTACTCCCCAGGGAGCAGCGCTGGAGTGCCATTGAGAGGGAGGCCTTTGCTGTGGTTTGGTCCCTGAAGAAGCTGAGACCATACCTCTTTGGTACTCACTTCCTAGTTCAGACTGACCACAGACCTCTCAGATGGCTGATGCAAATGAAAGGTGAAAATCCAAAACTGTTGAGGTGGTCCATCTCCCTACAGGGAATGGACTTTATAGTGGAACACAGACCTGGGACTGCCCATGCCAATGCAGATGGCCTTTCCAGGTTCTTCCACTTAGACAATGAAGACTCTCTTGGGAAAGGTTAGTCTCATCCTCTTTCGTTTGGGGGGGGGGGTTGTGTAAGGAAATGCCTCCTTGGCATGGTTACCCCCTGACTTTTTGCCTTTGCTGATGCTATGTTTTGAATTTAAAGTGTGCTGAGGTCTGCTAACCAGGCCCCAGCACCAGTGTTCTTTCCCTAACCTGTACTTTTGATTCCACAATTGGCACACCCTGGCATCCAGATAAGTCCCTTGTAACTGATACCTCTGGTACCAAGGGCCCTGATGCCAGGGAAGGTCTCTAAGGGCTGCAGCATGTATTATGCCACCCTAGAGACCCCTCACTCAGCACAGACACACTGCTTACCAGCTTGTGTGTGCTAGTGAGAACAAAATGAGTAAGTCAACATGGCACTCCCCTCAGGGTGCCATGCCAGCCTCTCACTGCCTATGCAGTATAGGTAAGACACCCCTCTAGCAGGCCTTACAGCCCTATGGCAGGGTGCACTATACCATAGGTGAGGGTACCAGTGCATGAGCACTGTGCCCCTACAGTGTCTAAGCAAAACCTTAGACATTGTAAGTGCAGGGTAGCCATAAGAGTATATGGTCTGGGAGTCTGTTTTACACGAACTCCACAGCACCATAATGGCTACACTGAAAACTGGGAAGTTTGGTATCAAACTTCTCAGCACAATAAATGCACACTGATGCCAGTGTACATTTTATTGTAAAATACACCACAGAGGGCACCTTAGAGGTGCCCCCTGAAACTTAACCGACTATCTGTGTAGGCTGACTGGTTCCAGCAGCCTGCCACACTAGAGACATGTTGCTGGCCCCATGGGGAGAGTGCCTTTGTCACTCTGAGGCCAGTAACAAAGCCTGCACTGGGTGGAGATGCTAACACCTCCCCCAGGCAGGAGCTGTAACACCTGGCGGTGAGCCTCAAAGGCTCACCCCTTTGTCACAGCACCGCAGGACATTCCAGCTTAGTGGAGTTGCCCGCCCCCTCCGGCCACGGCCCCCACTTTTGGCGGCAAGGCTGGAGGAAACAAAGAAAGCAACAAGGAGGAGTCACTGGCCAGTCAGGACAGCCCCTAAGGTGTCCTGAGCTGAAGTGACTCTAACTTTTAGAAATCCTCCATCTTGCAGATGGAGGATTCCCCCAATAGGATTAGGGATGTGACCCCCTCCCCTTGGGAGGAGGCACAAAGAGGGTGTACTCACCCTCAGGGCTAGTAGCCATTGGCTACTAACCCCCCAGACCTAAACACGCCCTTAAATTTAGTATTTAAGGGCTCTCCCTGAACCTAGAAACTAGATTCCTGCAACTACAAGAAGAAGGACTGCCGAGCTGACAAACCCCTGCAGAGGAAGAACAGAAGACGCCAACTGCCTTGGCCCCAGACTTACCAGCCTGTCTCCTGCCTTCCAAAGAACCCTGCTCCAGCGACGCTTTCCAAGGGACCAGCGGCCTCTGAATCCTCTGAGGACTGCCCTGCTTCGAAAAAGACAAGAAACTCCCGAGGACAGCGGCACTGCTCCAAAAGAACTGCAACTTTGTTACAAGGAGCAGATTTAAAGACCCCTGCAACTCCCCGCAAGAAGCGTGAGACTTGCAACACTGCACCCGGCGACCCCGACTCGACTGGTGGAGAACAACCAACTCAGGGAGGACCCTCCGGCGACTCTACGACTGTGAGTAACCAAAGTTGTCCCCCCTGAGCCCCCACAGCGACGCCTGCAGAGGGAATCCCCAGGCTCCCCCTGACCGCGACTGTCTGAACTCCATTTCCCGACGGCTGGAAAAGACCCTGCACCCGCAGCCCCCAGCCCCTAAAGAAACGGAACTTCTGTGCAGGAGTGACCCCCAGGAGGCCCTCTCCCTTGCCCAGGTGGTGGCTACCCCGAGGAGCCCCCCCCTTGCCTGCCTGCATCGCTGAAGAGACCCCTTGGTCTCCCATTGAAAATTGAAGGAAACCCGACGCGTGTTTGCACACTGCACCCGGCCGCCCCCGCGCTGCTGAGGGTGTACTTTCTGTGCTACTTTGTGTCCCCCCCGGTGCCCTACAAAACCCCCCTGGTCTGCCCTCCGAAGACGCTGGTACTTACTTGCTGGCAGACTGGAACCGGGGCACCCCCTTCTCTCCATTATAGCCTATGTGTTTTGGGCACCTCTTTGACCTTTGCACCTGACCGGCCCTGAGCTGCTGGTGTGATAACTTTGGGGTTGCTCTGAACCCCCAACGGTGGGCTACCTTGGACCAAAAACTCAAACCTGTAAGTGACTTACTTACCTGTGAAAACTAACAATAACTTACCTCCCCCAGGAACTGTGAAAATTGCACTGTGTCCACTTTTAAAACAGCTTATTGTGTTTTATGTAAAAAGTATACATGCTAAAGTAATGATTCAAAGTTCCTAGAGTACTTACCTGCAATACCTTTCAAAAGAGCTATTACATGTAAAATTTGAACCTGTGGTTCTTAAAATAAACTAAGAAAAGATATTTTTCTATAACAAAACCTATTGGCTGGATTTGTCTCTGAGTGTGTGTACCTCATTTATTGCCTATGTGTATGTACAACAAATGCTTAACACTACTCCTTGGATAAGCCTACTGCTCGACCACACTACCACAAAATAGAGCATTAGTATTATCTCTTTTTTACCACTATTTTACCTCTAAGGGGAACCCTTGGACTCTGTGCATGCTATTCCTTACTTTGAAATAGCACATACAGAGCCAACTTCCTACAGAAGGGTACCCAAAACAACAGACTTTAGAACACTTCTGGAAACTAAGAGGAACCTCTGCCTGGAGAAGAGCTGAAGAGCTGAGGAAGAAGAGCGGCCCTGCCTGTGACTGTGCTTTGTGGAGCCCTCCTGCAGTTGCTGCTTCTGCCTGTGCAAGAGGACAAGGACTGGACTTTGTGTTGCCTTTCTTCTTGTGAAGATCTCCAAAGGCTTGATTTAGAGATTGCCTCCTGTTGTTTGAAGTATCAGGGACAGCAAAGACTTCTCTCTGCCAGCACATGGAGCCTCTGGAGAGACTCCTACTCTGCCAAGTGGTGCCAATTCAGTTCCTGGGACACTGAGCAGAGAAGCTGGCAGCCCAAGAGTGAGAAATCCACGCTTAGACCGCCATGCGAGAAAAAGATTGACGTAACTCCAATCTGTGGCTGAAAAATTAACACGCCACCAGCTTCACGGCTGAAAATCGACGCTCGCCTGCAACGTGACCGGATGATCAATGCCCACGGCTGGAGAAACGATGCACAGCATTGCTGACGGAGACCGGTGAGATCGCATACCAGCGCTGCGTGTTTTTCGGACCATTGTGTGGCTGAATTTCTGATGCAAACACCGCTGGTCGTGTAAAAACAACACAAGGCCTGCCCGGACCCGAGAGTGCTGACCGGATGGACGCATCGCTCTCCTGCAGAGAGAAGAAATGACACACGCCTACCCGACTAAAGGAGAAATAATGTAAGGTCTTGCTCGTGAGTGAAATCAACACATTGTAAGCCCTTTTTGACGACCACTCGCCCGTGAGGGGTTATTTTTTAGGCACCCACGGTACATTTTAACACTAACAGCATTAGGGTTGTGTTTAAAAATATATGAAGACTCTTTTTGCATTTTTATAGATAACTTGATTTGTGTATTGTGGATTTTTGTCGTTTTGGTCTTATTTTGTTTAGATAAATATTTTCTATTTTTCTAAACCTGTGTTGTGTCATTTTGTAGTGTTTTCATTGAGTTACTGTGTGTGTTGGTACAAATAGCTTATACCTAGCACTCTGAAGTTAAGCCTACTGCTCGTGACAAGCTACCAAGGTGGTAAGCAGGGGTTAGCTGAGGGTGATTCTCTTTTACCCTGACTAGAGTGAGGGTCCTTGCTTGGACAGGGGGTAACCTGACTGCCAACCAAAGACCTCATTTCCAACCAAGTCCACAGTCATGTTGTGTGTATTGTTGCTCACCCTGGTGTAGTCTATATATGATGCTGTCTTGGTTGAGGTCCATGTCCAAGCTGGTGGAATCTCCCTCTGGAATCTCTCATTCAGGATTGCCTACCCTGCATGTTCACAGGCTCTTAGCAATCCTTGATCTATTTTGTTTGGCGATCTTGTCTCCTGATAGATTTGCTCCGATTATATGCCAGGCAAGGCACTTCTTGCCTCTTCTGGAGATTTTATGGGCTGTTGAAATCTCCAGTTATTTGAAAGTTTGCTGTTGCATACTTGCTTTAAAAGGCAGTTAGTTGGTCAAACAACCTCTCTACTGGGGTCTTCTTGCCTCTGGGGGTTGATGCAAACATTAACTAGCATAAAGGGGGATACCATGTGACAGGACCACCATTCTAATTCTAATGCCTGTATCCATGGGTCTTGCGTAACCAAAGCTTTTACCTTTATGGCTTTGCTTGAACTGATGTAGACTGATAGACCTCCTTTGGCCCTGCAATATTTGCTTTATTTCTGTGGGCAGACCTGTTGCTCCACAAACCCAATGAGCGGGGAGCTCATCATGGTCCATGTCTCCTGGAGAGCAATTATGTTAAAGTTTTTCCAGAAGTACATCAGGTCTAAGTCTTCTGGTTGAGCAGCTAAGCCTCCCACATTCCAAGAACAGATCAGAAATGTGTAGTTTGTGTTAATAACAGGCTTACTTTGGCTTTAGATCTCCCTTTGTGATGACGATAGGGCCAACGGAAGCCAACCCCAGTTTGAGAGCTCCTTCTGCCTTGCCAGAATTTTGTGCCTCTCTACAGTATGGGTCTCTTTGATTTTAATAATTAGCACCTGTGTGCAAATGAGGGGGTGTTCCTACTGCACCTTTAAGTATTGAGCTAGTAGATCTTTTCTTGTTGATCCTTTCATCTTTGTTCAATACAACCAGTGGGTATAATTAGTCACAATAAAGTGATACTTTGATGCCCCAGGTTCTCAGCAGGTCTATTCTTATCAACATTTCAGCATGTAGACCTGGTGAATTAAACATGACTAGCGTGGGCTCTGTAATTTGATTGCCTCAGCAGGAAGGAATTTAATTGAAAATATATCTTGCAAAGCTACCTGTCATAACCCTGTCAGCTCTTTGATCAGCCTCAGGATGACCGAGTAGTTTAAAATATCATGCATTTCCCCTTGAGGAGAATAATGGGATCCACAAAATACTTGCGTCATGAGATGTCCATGACACCTGTCCTTTGGGTTGCCAGGACAGGGATCTACTAGTGACACCATTCCTCAACCTTTGCACCTTTTATGAAGTGGTGTGTATTTGCACATCAGTTTCTCTTGCATGGCGATTGTAGTCCTGAGGCTCATTATGGAAGCTCCTGACTTTGAAGAATCTCCTACGGGCCCAGTGCACGGATCAGGGCCTGGATAATCCGGGCTTGATCCTACCTCCTGATTGACATGCCAAACCATCTGTGACCATTCATACCTTGGAGACTCATCAGCAGCAGGTTCATCCGATCCTCTTCATGAGTCACTAGAACTGATGCATACATGAACGTCCAGTATTCCTAATGATGACTCTGGTTGGCAAATGGCTGCCGGTTTCATTAGGATTTTATGAACCGCACACAGGACGATGATGGTTTTATTCTGTCCCTTCAACTTTACGACCTGCAAAACAGATTGTGCTGACAATTCCAATTCCAATGAGGTCCTTGCTTGGTCTTTTTGCCTCCCTTTACACACTCACTTCCTTTTACTTTTTGATAGACGTGGCATTGTGGGCTCCGAGCTTTCCTTCTCAGGCATGTGCCCAGGTATATCTATTTCAGCTTTCGAACATTTCACCCCTTGATCAGCGTTACTGGTGCATTGTAATCATGTCTACCGCATCCTCCTCAATGCCGCAGCTCAATACGTTGGGGGAGGTCACACTGTCCTCCTCCTTTGTGGGAAACCTGCCCCCTTGTTTGTGTTGGTTTTGTGTACCTTTCTGATCTCTGCTAGGAATTCATTGAGTAATGATGGTAGCTGTGCCAGTATATCAATGAGTCCACATGCGCATAGTGCAAAGTTCGCACCCATGTCCAATTTCACGCATGCTATTAGGTCATTGGGATGCTGAGGTTTGCAATCCATACCTTAGATAAATACCACATGGGTATTTAATTGGTTATCCTGTAAGTCCATTTTATCTGCATGATGATTAAGAGCCTTGAAAGCTGCCTGCATGGAATCTATTGTGTTCCACCTGCTATCACCACTCTCCCCACACCCTGTCACATCCTTTGCAGGGTTCTCTGAACAGAATGGGAACTTAGCATTACTAGGATGGTCATTCCCAATGTTGCCATCAATGAGTAAACTTCCAGAATGGGCTGTTCCAGGTGGAGGATCCTTATTCCTATTTATAAAGGAAGGGGCATATTTACAAAAAGTGACGCATCTCTGCACTAAGGCAGCGATGCATCAGAAATACCAGTTCTAAACTCCTTGGATGTGCCATATATACAATACAGCATACCATGGGATAAGGTCCTATGGTGCATCAAAAAATTGATGCACCCTTGGGACGACTGCCATAGAGAAAACGGATGCTGGTTCAAAGTGATTGACAATAGGCTGCTTTGTGGCACGTAAAGCATTGCAAATCAGCCTTGTGTTACATTTGAGTGCGTAATGTGTCAAAAATCCTACAAAAAGTGACACGTTTGCAAAAAAGTAGTTCCCCATCTCTAAAGCGAAAAGGAGAAAGGGGAAAAAGAGGAGAATCAGATCCTCATAACAGAGGTGACAAAGTTAGAACATCAACTCTTTGTCATCTCAAAATTACCATTAGGGAAGAAATAGGCCATTTGGCAGTCCATAGTGGATAAGATCAACAGTTTAGGGCAAGGGAAAAGGACAGTGCCTTAATGCAAGATGCACTGGCATGATTATAAGTGCAGGACCAAGGAGAAAGTCTCCAGGAACCTGAAGCGGCATGCAGACTGGAGAAGGTGGACCTGATGTCGTTGACGTCCTTGGAGGAGAAGATGGTATCAGTAATCCCAGCAGAGTTGGTGGTAGGACTGGAAGGACCTGAGAGTGCAGCCTATGAGGGCTAACAACACCTACAGGATAAGTGGCAAAAAGGGAAAATGTCAATAAATATGTCAAGCTCTGCAGCACAGCATGCTATGTTCCTGCTCTGAAATGTGCTGAGTGTAAGGGAAAGTGATGTAATTGTCCACATGTCCAGTCAAACATCAGGGAAATGTAAATCAAGATGACCAGTCACATGTTGCACAGCCCAGTCTAGCTCCATCAAATATGTCCCATCTATGTGTGATGTGCAGCATCAGTCCTGCTTCACCTTTATATATTGTGACGTGTTGTGTAATGCATACCATTAGTGAACAGGACTACAAATCCCACAACACAAAGCAAAAAACCTGGAATGGAACACGTCAATATGCCAGGAAACTGGAACCTTGCCCACTCCGACTTGGATAATGCATGCTCCCTTGCACCATTAGGCTAGTGTGTCTGTCTTGGGGCCATGCAGCCAAATCTGGACTGCAAAGCAATGGAACGGAATTGTCTTGCAAGAGGATAAATTCCTCACCTGAGAGTAGGGCCAGGAGTTGGGCATGTGAAGTACCACCACATAGGAACATATGAAGAGCCACGTCTATGGTCACTAACATGAAACTACATTGCACATAGCTGTCCTGGTGTGTGGGGTGAGACCACACAGGTGTATCCTGCCATGGTAGACTCCACCCAAACTCCTATTATATACAAAATCTTATGGGGGGTGCAAGTGATGCACACCGGGGGAACGTGTGTGTTTGTTCAGACAATAGATGGTGTGTGAGCCTGGTGGGCCCCTGGTAGTGCTGTGCGATGTATTTGTGGCTTAGCACATTTAACTGGCACTGTGTCTGAATGGGGGCACATTTGTGAGAAAGTAGCCTCTTTCTAGCCTTGTTACCCCCACTTTTGGCCTGTTTGTGAGTGTATGTCAGGGTGTTTTCACTGTCTCACTGGGATCCTGCTAGCCAGGGCCCAGTGCTCATAGTGAAAACCCTATGTTTTCAGTATGTTTGTTATGTGTCACTGGGACCCTGCTAGTCAGGACCCCAGTGCTCATAAGTTTGTGGCCTATATGTGTGTGTTCCCTGTGTAGTGCCTAACTGTCTCACTAAGGCTCTGCTAACCAGAACCTCAGTGGTTATGCTCTCTCATTTCTTTCTAAATTGTCACTAACAGGCTAGTGACCAATTTTACCAATTTACATTGGCTTACTGGAACACCCTTATAATTCCCTAGTATATGGTACTGAGGTACCCAGGGTATTGGGGTTCCAGGAGATCCCTATGGGCTGCAGCATTTCTTTTGCCACCCATAGGGAGCTCTGACAATTCTTACACAGGCCTGCCACTGCAGCCTGAGTGAAATAACGTCCACGTTATTTCACAGCCATTTTACACTGCACTTAAGTAACTTATAAGTCACCTATATGTCTAACCTTTACCTGGTAAAGGTTAGGTGCAAAGTTACTTAGTGTGAGGGCACCCTGGCACTAGCCAAGGTGCCCCCACATTGTTCAGAGCCAACTCCCTGAACTTTGTGAGTGCGGGGACACCATTACACGCGTGCACTACATATAGGTCACTACCTATATGTAGCTTCACAATGGTAACTCCGAATATGGCCATGTAACATGTCTATGATCATGGAATTGCCCCCTCTATACCATCCTGGCATAGTTGGCACAATCCCATGATCCCAGTGGTCTGTAGCACAGACCCTGGTACTGCCAAACTGCCCTTCCTGGGGTTTCACTGCAGCTGCTGCTGCTGCCAACCCCTCAGACAGGCATCTGCCCTCCTGGGGTCCAGCCAGGCCTGGCCCAGGATGGCAGAACAAAGGACTTCCTCTGAGAGAGGGTGTTACACCCTCTCCCTTTGGAAAATGGTGTGAAGGCAGGGGAGGAGTAGCCTCCCCCAGCCTCTGGAAATGCTTTGTTGGGCACAGATGTGCCCAATTCTGCATAAGCCAGTCTACACCGGTTCAGGGGACCCCTTAGCCCTGCTCTGGCGCGAAACTGGACAAAGGAAAGGGGAGTGACCACTCCCCTGACCTGCACCTCCCCTGGGAGGTGTCCAGAGCTCCTCCAGTGTGCTCCAGACCTCTGCCATCTTGGAAACAGAGGTGCTGCTGGCACACTGGACTGCTCTGAGTGGCCAGTGCCACCAGGTGACGTCAGAGACTCCTTCTGATAGGCTCCTTCAGGTGTTAGTAGCCTATCCTCTCTCCTAGGTAGCCAAACCCTCTTTTCTGGCTATTTAGGGTCTCTGTCTCTGGGGAAACTTTAGATAACGAATGCAAGAGCTCATCCGAGTTCCTCTGCATCTCTCTCTTCACCTTCTGTCAAGGAATCGACTGCTGACCGCGCTGGAAGCCTGCAAACCTGCAACATAGTAGCAAAGACGACTACTGCAACTCTGTAACGCTGATCCTGCCGCCTTCTCGACTGTTTTCCTGCTTGTGCATGCTGTGGGGGTAGTCTGCCTCCTCTCTGCACCAGAAGCTCCGAAGAAATCTCCCGTGGGTCGACGGAATCTTCCCCCTGCAACCGCAGGCACCAAAAAGCTGCATTACTGGTCCCTTGGGTCTCCTCTCAGCACGACGAGTGAGGTCCCTCGAATCCAGCGACTCTGTCCAAGTGACACACACAGTCCAGTGACTCTTCAGTCCAAGTTTGGTGGAGGTAAGTCCTTGCCTCACCTCGCTGGGCTGCATTGCTGGGAACCGCGACTTTTGCAGCTACTCCGGCCCCTGTGCACTTCCGGCGGAAATCCTTTGTGCACAGCCAAGCCTGGGTCCACGGCACTCTAACCTGCATTACATGACGTTCTAAGTTGGTCTCCGGCGACGTGGGACTCCTTTGTGCGACTTCGGGTGAACACCGTTTCACGCATCCTTGTAGTGCCTGTTTCTGGCACTTCTCCGGGTGCTACCTGCTGCTGAGAGGGCTCCTTGTCTTGCTCGACGTCCCCTCTCTCTCCTGGTCAAATTTGCGACCTCCTGGTCCCTCCAGGGCCACAGCAGCGTCCAAAAACGGTAATCGCACGATTTGAAGCTAGCAAGGCTTGTTGGCGTTCTTTCGGCAGAAAAACACTTCTGCACGACTCTCCACGTCGAGAGGAATCCGTCCACCAAAGGAGAAGTCTCTAGCTCTTTTTGTTCCTGCAGAAACCTCAGCTTCTTCTGTCCAGTAGAAGCTTCTTTGCACCCGCAGCTGGCATTTCCTGGGCATCTGCCCATCTCCGACTTGCTTGTGACTTTTGGACTTGGTCCCCTTGTTCCACAGGTACCCTAGATTGGAAATCCACAGTTGTTGCATTGTTGGTTTGTGTCTTTCCTGCATTATTCCTCTAACACGACTTCTTTGTCCTTAGGGGAACTTTAGTGCACTTTGCACTCACTTTTCAGGGTCTTGGGGAGGGTTATTTTTCTAACTCTCACTATTTTCTAATAGTCCCAGCGACCCTCTACAAGGTCACATAGGTTTGGGGTCCATTCGTGGTTCGCATTCCACTTTTGGAGTATATGGTTTGTGTTGCCCCTATCCCTATGTGTCCCCATTGCATCCTATTGTAACTATACATTGTTTGCACTGTTTTCTAAGACTATACTGCATATTTTTTGCTATTGTGTATATATATCTTGTGTATATTTCCTATCCTCTCACTGAGGGTACACTCTGAGATACTTTGGCATATTGTCATAAAAATAAAGTACCTTAATTTTTAGTATAACTGTGTATTGTGTTTTCTTATGATATTGTGCATATGACACTAAGTGGTTCTGTAGTAGCTTCACACGTCTCCTAGTTCAGCCTAAGCTGCTCTGCTAAGCTACCATTATCTATCAGCCTAAGCTGCTAGACACCCTATACACTAATAAGGGATAACTGGGCCTGGTGCAAGGTGCAAGTACCCCTTGGTACTCACTACAAGCCAGTCCAGCCTCCTACATTGGTTGTGCAGCGGTGGGATAAGTGCTTTGAGACTACTTACCACTCTTGTCATTGTACTTTTCATAAGAGAAAAATATACAAAACAAGGTCAGTGTATATACACATAGCTAAAAAGTTTAGCATTTCCTCTTTTCACTCTTTTCTAAGTGCTGAAAAGTACTTCTAAACTTTCAAAAAGTTCTTAAAAGTTTAAAAAGTTTTTTTTCTGTCTTTCTAAAAAGTTCTGAAAACTTTTTTCTCTTTTTCTATCACTTTAACTCTCTCTAAAAATGTCTGGCACAGGCCAGAATGTTGATCTGTCCAAACTTGCATATGATCACCTTAGCTGGAAAGGAGCAAGGAGTCTCTGCATAGAGAGAGGTTTGAGTGTAGGGAAGAATCCTTCTTTGGAATTATTGCTTAACATGCTTAGAGAACAAGATAAGGCCATAGGGGCCACATCTGTTGAAAAAGTAGCAAATGGTTCCCAATCTGATCCAGGGACTCCCCCAGGAAAAGATTCAGGAAAGAAACTTCCTAGCCTGCCCATTACTAGACAGTCTAGCATAGTTGGTAATGATGGAGAGCCTCACCATACAAATAGTGTTGTCTCACATCATAGCAAAAGCATTTATTCTCACCATACTGGTAGTGAGGTTTCTGTTAGCCAAGCTGTTAGGGTGGCCTCTGTAAGGGACAGGTCTCCTTCTGTTCATTCCCATCATACCTCTGTATCTAGGAATGTCCCTCCCACCAACCCTGATGACAGAATGTTAGAGAGGGAACTCAATAAGTTGAGGGTGGAACAAACCAGAATGAAGCTTAAAAAGCAACAGCTGGATTTGGATAGACAGTCTTTTGAACTAGAGAAGGAAAGACAGAAGTTGGGTTTAGAAACCCATGGTGGCAGCAGCAGTATTCCCCATAGTCATCCTGCAAAAGAGCATGATTCCAGGAATCTGCATAAGATAGTTCCCCCTTATAAGGAGGGGGATGACATTAACAAGTGGTTTGCTGCACTTGAGAGGGCCTGTGTTGTACAGGATGTCCCTCAAAGGCAGTGGGCTGCTATCCTATGGCTATCATTTAGTGGAAAAGGTAGGGATAGGCTCCTTACTGTGAAAGAAAGTGATGCCAATAATTTTACAGTTCTTAAGAATGCACTCCTGGATGGTTATGGCTTAACCACTGAACAATACAGGATAAAGTTCAGAGAGACCAAAAAGGAGTCTTCACAAGACTAGGTTGATTTCATTGACCATTCAGTGAAGGCCTTGGAGGGGTGGTTACATGGCAGTAAAGTTACTGATTATGAAAGCCTGTATAACACAATCCTGAGAGAGCATATACTTAATAATTGTGTGTCTGATTTGTTGCACCAGTACCTGGTAGACTCTGATCTGACCTCTCCCCAAGAATTGGGAAAGAAGGCAGACAAATGGGTCAGAACAAGGGTGAACAGAAAAGTTCATACAGGGGGTGACAAAGATGGCAATAAGAAGAAAGATGGTGAAAAATCTCAAGATAAGCATGGGGATAAAGGTAAAACCAAAGATCCCACTTCAAATCTTAAACACTCTTCAGAGGGTGGGGATAAAACTAATTCTTCCTCTTCTTCTCAACCTGCACACATTAAAAAGCCTTGGTGCTTTGTGTGTAAAAACAGAGGCCATAGGCCAGGGGATAAGTCCTGTCCAGGTAAACCCCCTGAGCCTATCACCACTAATACATCAAGCTCTAGTGCCCCTAGCAGTAGTGGTACTAGTGGTGGGACTGCTGGCAACAGTCAAGAAAAGGGTGTAGTTGGGTTCACTTATGGGTCCATCATAGAAACTGGGGTAGTCAGTCCCAAGACAGTTTCTGTCACACCTAGTGGCATTGGCCTTGCCACACTGGCTGCTTGTCCCCTTACAATGGATAAGTACAGGCAGACAGTTTCAATAAATGGTGTTGAGGCCTTGGCCTACAGGGACACAGGTGCCAGTATCACTTTGGTGACTGACAACCTAGTGCACCCTGATCAACACATCATTGGACAACAGTATAAGATTATTGATGTCCATAACTCCACTAAGTTTCTTCCCTTAGCTATAATTCTGTTTAGTTGGGGTGGAGTTACTGGCCCTAAGCAGGTGGTGGTATCACCTAGCTTACCTGTAGATTGTCTCTTAGGTAATGACCTAGAGGCCTCAGGTTGGGCTGATGTAGAGTTTTATGCCCATGCAGCCATGCTGGGCATCCCTGAGGAATTGTTCCCTCTCATTTCTACTGAAATGAAAAAGCAAAGGAGAGAAGGCCTGAAAACTCAGGATCCCTCTCCATCAACAGGTAAAAAGGGTATCACAGTATCCCCTAACCACCCTACCATTCAGGATACCATTCCTGTGGTGGGAGAAACCTCTCCTGGGGTGGCACCTGTTCCAAGGGAATCATCAGTTGGCAAAACTGTAGTCCCTGAGGTAGAAGTACCTCTCTGTGGGATAACTAACATTGGTGAGAAAAAGAGCACCATTTTAGTTAACATGGAGCATCCCTCCAACCCTCCCAGAGACACTTTAGTGCAGAAACCCTGCACTGCCTCACAACACTTAGGACAGCATCCCTGCCCTAGTGTGGAGCTCATAGGACAGCATCCCTGCCCTGCTCCAACTCAAGAGAAACAGCATCCCTGTTCTCTCTTCCAGCCATATGGACAAAGTTTTTGCCCAGCTATGGCTTTCCTGAGACAGCATCCCTGTCTGGCATTTCCATCACTACAAATAGGTTCAGTGGACAATTCCCACTGCTCTAAACTAAAACTTATTGATAGAAACTCTGAAAATACATCTTCACATTGTTGCTTAGCTAAAAAACTTCAAACAGGGTGGTTTACATCCCCACAGGGAAGTAACCATATAGTGGATGATAAAGGGAGTAACCAGTCTATTGCAGAGCTACTCTCTACTTATCACCACTTAGACAATAAAGTCTCAACTGGCCAAGGTTAGCCTTATTGTCCTTCGTTTGGGGGGGGGGGTTGTGTGAGAAAGTAGCCTCTTTCTAGCCTTGTTACCCCCACTTTTGGCCTGTTTGTGAGTGTATGTCAGGGTGTTTTCACTGTCTCACTGGGATCCTGCTAGCCAGGGCCCAGTGCTCATAGTGAAAACCCTATGTTTTCAGTATGTTTGTTATGTGTCACTGGGACCCTGCTAGTCAGGACCCCAGTGCTCATAAGTTTGTGGCCTATATGTGTGTGTTCCCTGTGTAGTGCCTAACTGTCTCACTAAGGCTCTGCTAACCAGAACCTCAGTAGTTATGCTCTCTCATTTCTTTCTAAATTGTCACTAACAGGCTAGTGACCAATTTTACCAATTTACATTGGCTTACTGGAACACCCTTATAATTCCCTAGTATATGGTACTGAGGTACCCAGGGTATTGGGGTTCCAGGAGATCCCTATGGGCTGCAGCATTTCTTTTGCCACCCATAGGGAGCTCTGACAATTCTTACACAGGCCTGCCACTGCAGCCTGAGTGAAATAACGTCCACGTTATTTCACAGCCATTTTACACTGCACTTAAGTAACTTATAAGTCACCTATATGTCTAACCTTTACCTGGTAAAGGTTAGGTGCAAAGTTACTTAGTGTGAGGGCACCCTGGCACTAGCCAAGGTGCCCCCACATTGTTCAGAGCCAACTCCCTGAACTTTGTGAGTGCGGGACATTATTACACGCGTGCACTACATATAGGTCACTACCTATATGTAGCTTCACAATGGTAACTCCGAATATGGCCATGTAACATGTCTATGATCATGGAATTGCCCCCTCTATACCATCCTGGCATAGTTGGCACAATCCCATGATCCCAGTGGTCTGTAGCACAGACCCTGGTACTGCCAAACTGCCTTTCCTGGGGTTTCACTGCAGCTGCTGCTGCTGCTGCCAACCCCTCAGACAGGCATCTGCCCTCCTGGGGTCCAGCCAGGCCTGGCCCAGGATGGCAGAACAAAGGACTTCCTCTGAGAGAGGGTGTTACACCCTCTCCCTTTGGAAAATGGTGTGAAGGCAGGGGAGGAGTAGCCTCCCCCAGCCTCTGGAAATGCTTTGTTGGGCACAGATGTGCCCAATTCTGCATAAGCCAGTCTACACCGGTTCAGGGGACCCCTTAGCCCTGCTCTGGCGCGAAACTGGACAAAGGAAAGGGGAGTGACCACTCCCCTGACCTGCACCTCCCCTGGGAGGTGTCCAGAGCTCCTCCAGTGTGCTCCAGACCTCTGCCATCTTGGAAACAGAGGTGCTGCTGGCACACTGGACTGCTCTGAGTGGCCAGTGCCACCAGGTGACGTCAGAGACTCCTTCTGATAGGCTCCTTCAGGTGTTAGTAGCCTATCCTCTCTCCTAGGTAGCCAAACCCTCTTTTCTGGCTATTTAGGGTCTCTGTCTCTGGGGAAACTTTAGATAATGAATGCAAGAGCTCATCCGAGTTCCTCTGCATCTCTCTCTTCACCTTCTGCCAAGGAATCGACTGCTGACCGCGCTGGAAGCCTGCAAACCTGCAACATAGTAGCAAAGACGACTACTGCAACTCTGTAACGCTGATCCTGCCGCCTTCTCGACTGTTTTCCTGCTTGTGCATGCTGTGGGGGTAGTCTGCCTCCTCTCTGCACCAGAAGCTCCGAAGAAATCTCCCGTGGGTCGACGGAATCTTCCCCCTGCAACCGCAGGCACCAAAAAGCTGCATTACCGGTCCCTTGGGTCTCCTCTCAGCACGACGAGCGAGGTCCCTCGAATCCAGCGACTCTGTCCAAGTGACCCCCACAGTCCAGTGACACTTCAGTCCAAGTTTGGTGGAGGTAAGTCCTTGCCTCACCTCGCTGGGCTGCATTGCTGGGAACCACGACTTTTGAAGCTACTCCGGCCCCTGTGCACTTCCGGCGGAAATCCTTTGTGCACAGCCAAGCCTGGGTCCACGGCACTCTAACCTGCATTGCACGATGTTCTAAGTTGGTCTCCGGCGACGTGGGACTCCTTTGTGCGACTTCGGTGAGCACCGTTTCACGCATCATTGTAGTGCCTGTTTCTGGCACTTCTCCGGGTGCTACCTGCTGCTGAGAGGGCTCCTTGTCTTGCTCGACGTCCCCTCTCTCTCCTGGTCCAATTTGCGACCTCCTGGTCCCTCCAGGGCCACAGCAGCGTCCAAAAACGCTAACCGCACGATTTGCAGCTAGCAAGGCTTGTTGGCGTTCTTTCGGCGGGAAAACACTTCTGCACGACTCTCCAGAGAGGGATCCGTCCACCAAAGGGGAAGTCTCTAGCCCTTTTCGTTCCTGCAGAATCCTCAGCTTCTTCTGTCCAGTAGAAGCTTCTTTGCACCCGCAGCTGGCATTTCCTGGGCATCTGCCCATCTCCGACTTGCTTGTGACTTTTGGACTTGGTCCCCTTGTTCCACAGGTACCCTAGATTGGAAATCCACAGTTGTTGCATTGTTGGTTTGTGTCTTTCCTGCATTATTCCTCTAACACGACTTCTTTGTCCTTAGGGGAACTTTAGTGCACTTTGCACTCACTTTTCAGGGTCTTGGGGAGGGTTATTTTTCTAACTCTCACTATTTTCTAATAGTCCCAGCGACCCTCTACAAGGTCACATAGGTTTGGGGTCCATTCGTGGTTCGCATTCCACTTTTGGAGTATATGGTTTGTGTTGCCCCTATCCCTATGTGTCCCCATTGCATCCTATTGTAACTATACATTGTTTGCACTGTTTTCTAAGACTATACTGCATATTTTTTGCTATTGTGTATATATATATTGTGTATATTTCCTATCCTCTCACTGAGGGTACACTCTGAGATACTTTGGCATATTGTCATAAAAATAAAGTACCTTAATTTTTAGTATAACTGTGTATTGTGTTTTCTTATGATATTGTGCATATGACACTAAGTGGTTCTGTAGTAGCTTCACACGTCTCCTAGTTCAGCCTAAGCTGCTCTGCTAAGCTACCATTATCTAACAGCCTATGCTGCTAGACACCCTATACACTAATAAGGGATAACTGGGCCTGGTGCAAGGTGCAAGTACCCCTTGGTACTCACTACAAGCCAGTCCAGCCTCCTACATTGGTTGTGCAGCGGTGGGATAAGTGCTTTGAGACTACTTACCACTCTTGTCATTGTACTTTTCATAAGAGAAAAATATACAAAACAAGGTCAGTGTATATACACATAGCTAAAAAGTTTTGCATTTCCTCTTTTCACTCTTTTCTAAGTGCTGAAAAGTACTTCTAAACTTTCAAAAAGTTCTTAAAAGTTTAAAAAGTTTAAAAAGTTTTTTTTCTGTCTTTCTAAAAAGTTCTGAAAACTTTTTTCTCTTTTTCTATCACTTTAACTCTCTCTAAAAATGTCTGGCACAGGCCAAAATGTTGATCTGTCCAAACTTGCATATGATCACCTTAGCTGGAAAGGAGCAAGGAGTCTCTGCATAGAGAGAGGTTTGAGTGTAGGGAAGAATCCTTCTTTGGAATTATTGCTTAACATGCTTAGAGAACAAGATAAGGCCATAGGGGCCACATCTGTTGAAAAAGTAGCAAATGGTTCCCAATCTGATCCAGGGACTCCCCCAGGAAAAGATTCAGGAAAGAAACTTCCTAGCCTGCCCATTACTAGACAGTCTAGCATAGTTGGTAATGATGGAGAGCCTCACCATACAAATAGTGTTGTCTCACATCATAGCAAAAGCATTTATTCTCACCATACTGGTAGTGAGGTTTCTGTTAGCCAAGCTGTTAGGGTGGCCTCTGTAAGGGACAGGTCTCCTTCTGTTCATTCCCATCATACCTCTGTATCTAGGAATGTCCCTCCCACCAACCCTGATGACAGAATGTTAGAGAGGGAACTCAATAAGTTGAGGGTGGAACAAACCAGACTGAAGCTTAAAAAGCAACAGCTGGATTTGGATAGACAGTCTTTTGAACTAGAGAAGGAAAGACAGAAGTTGGGTTTAGAAACCCATGGTGGCAGCAGCAGTATTCCCCATAGTCATCCTGCAAAAGAGCATGATTCCAGGAATCTGCATAAGATAGTTCCCCCTTATAAGGAGGGGGATGACATTAACAAGTGGTTTGCTGCACTTGAGAGGGCCTGTGTTGTACAGGATGTCCCTCAAAGGCAGTGGGCTGCTATCCTATGGCTATCATTTAGTGGAAAAGGTAGGGATAGGCTCCTTACTGTGAAAGAAAGTGATGCCAATAATTTTACAGTTCTTAAGAATGCACTCCTGGATGGTTATGGCTTAACCACTGAACAATACAGGATAAAGTTCAGAGAGACCAAAAAGGAGTCTTCACAAGACTGGGTTGATTTCATTGACCATTCAGTGAAGGCCTTGGAGGGGTGGTTACATGGCAGTAAAGTTACTGATTATGAAAGCCTGTATAACACAATCCTGAGAGAGCATATACTTAATAATTGTGTGTCTGATTTGTTGCACCAGTACCTGGTAGACTCTGATCTGACCTCTCCCCAAGAATTGGGAAAGAAGGCAGACAAATGGGTCAGAACAAGGGTGAACAGAAAAGTTCATACAGGGGGTGACAAAGATGGCAATAAGAAGAAAGATGGAGAAAAATCTCAAGATAAGCATGGGGATAAAGGTAAAACCAAAGATCCCACTTCAAATCTTAAACACTCTTCAGAGGGTGGGGATAAAACTAATTCTTCCTCTTCTTCTCAACCTGCACACATTAAAAAGCCTTGGTGCTTTGTGTGTAAAAACAGAGGCCATAGGCCAGGGGATAAGTCCTGTCCAGGTAAACCCCCTGAGCCTATCACCACTAATACATCAAGCTCTAGTGCCCCTAGCAGTAGTGGTACTAGTGGTGGGACTGCTGGCAACAGTCAAGCAAAGGGTGTAGTTGGGTTCACTTATGGGTCCATCATAGAAACTGGGGTAGTCAGTCCCAAGACAGTTTCTGTCCCACCTAGTGGCATTGGCCTTGCCACACTGGCTGCTTGTCCCCTTACAATGGATAAGTACAGGCAGACAGTTTCAATAAATGGTGTTGAGGCCTTGGCCTACATGGACACAGGTGCCAGTATCACTTTGGTGACTGACAACCTAGTGCACCCTGATCAACACATCATTGGACAACAGTATAAGATTATTGATGTCCATAACTCCACTAAGTTTCTTCCCTTAGCTATAATTCAGTTTAGTTGGGGTGGAGTTACTGGCCCTAAGCAGGTGGTGGTATCACCTAGCTTACCTGTAGATTGTCTCTTAGGTAATGACCTAGAGGCCTCAGGTTGGGCTGATGTAGAGTTTTATGCCCATGCAGCCATGCTGGGCATCCCTGAGGAATTGTTCCCTCTCATTTCTACTGAAATGAAAAAGCAAAGGAGAGAAGGCCTGAAAACTCAGGATCCCTCTCCATCAACAGGTAAAAAGGGTATCACAGTATCCCCTAACCACCCTACCATTCCTGTGGTGGGAGAAACCTCTCCTGGGGTGGCACCTGTTCCAACGGAATCATCAGTTGGCAAAACTGTAGTCCCTGAGGTAGAAGTACCTCTCTGTGGGATAACTAACATTGGTGAGAAAAAGAGCACCATTTTAGTTAACATGGAGCATCCCTCCAACCCTCCCAGAGAAACTTTAGTGCAGAAACCCTGCACTGCCTCACAACACTTAGGACAGCATCCCTGCCCTAGTGTGGAGCTCATAGGACAGCATCCCTGCCCTGCTCCAACTCAAGAGAAACAGCATCCCTGTTCTCTCTTCCAGCCATATGGACAAAGTTTTTGCCCAGCTATGGCTTTCCTGAGACAGCATCCCTGTCTGGCATTTCCATCACTACAAATAGGTTCAGTGGACAATTCCCACTGCTCTAAACTAAAACTTATTGATAGAAACTCTGAAAATACATCTTCACATTGTTGCTTAGCTAAAAAACTTCAAACAGGGTGGTTTACATCCCCACAGGGAAGTAACCATATAGTGGATGATAAAGGGAGTAACCAGTCTATTGCAGAGCTACTCTCTACTTATCACCACTTAGACAATAAAGTCTCAACTGGCCAAGGTTAGCCTTATTGTCCTTCGTTTGGGGGGGGGGGGTTGTGTGAGAAAGTAGCCTCTTTCTAGCCTTGTTACCCCCACTTTTGGCCTGTTTGTGAGTGTATGTCAGGGTGTTTTCACTGTCTCACTGGGATCCTGCTAGCCAGGGCCCAGTGCTCATAGTGAAAACCCTATGTTTTCAGTATGTTTGTTATGTGTCACTGGGACCCTGCTAGTCAGGACCCCAGTGCTCATAAGTTTGTGGCCTATATGTGTGTGTTCCCTGTGTAGTGCCTAACTGTCTCACTAAGGCTCTGCTAACCAGAACCTCAGTGGTTATGCTCTCTCATTTCTTTCTAAATTGTCACTAACAGGCTAGTGACCAATTTTACCAATTTACATTGGCTTACTGGAACACCCTTATAATTCCCTAGTATATGGTACTGAGGTACCCAGGGTATTGGGGTTCCAGGAGATCCCTATGGGCTGCAGCATTTCTTTTGCTACCCATAGGGAGCTCTGACAATTCTTACACAGGCCTGCCACTGCAGCCTGAGTGAAATAACGTCCACGTTATTTCACAGCCATTTTACACTGCACTTAAGTAACTTATAAGTCACCTATATGTCTAACCTTTACCTGGTAAAGGTTAGGTGCAAAGTTACTTAGTGTGAGGGCACCCTGGCACTAGCCAAGGTGCCCCCACATTGTTCAGAGCCAACTCCCTGAACTTTGTGAGTGCGGGGACACCATTACACGCGTGCACTACATATAGGTCACTACCTATATGTAGCTTCACAATGGTAACTCCGAATATGGCCATGTAACATGTCTATGATCATGGAATTGCCCCCTCTATACCATCCTGGCATAGTTGGCACAATCCCATGATCCCAGTGGTCTGTAGCACAGACCCTAGTACTGCCAAACTGCCCTTCCTGGGGTTTCACTGCAGCTGCTGCTGCTGCATACCCCTCAGACAGGCATCTGCCCTCCTGGGGTCCAGCCAGGCCTGGCCCAGGATGGCAGAACAAAGGACTTCCTCTGAGAGAGGGTGTTACACCCTCTCCCTTTGAAAAATGGTGTGAAGGCAGGGGAGGAGTAGCCTCCCCCAGCCTCTGGAAATTATTTGTTGGGCACAGATGTGCCCAATTCTGCATAAGCCAGTCTACACCGGTTCAGGGGACCCCTTAGCCCTGCTCTGGCGCGAAACTGGACAAAGGAAAGGGGAGTGACCACTCCCCTGACCTGCACCTTCCCTGGGAGGTGTCCAGAGCTCCTCCAGTGTGCTCCAGACCTCTGCCATCTTGGAAACAGAGGTGCTGCTGGCACACTGGACTGCTCTGAGTGGCCAGTGCCACCAGGTGACGTCAGAGACTCCTTCTGATAGGCTCCTTCAGGTGTTAGTAGCCTATCCTCTCTCCTAGGTAGCCAAACCCTCTTTTCTGGCTATTTAGGGTCTCTGTCTCTGGGGAAACTTTAGATAACGAATGCAAGAGCTCATCCGAGTTCCTCTGCATCTCTCTCTTCACCTTCTGCCAAGGAATCGACTGCTGACCGCGCTGGAAGCCTGCAAACCTGCAACATAGTAGCAAAGACGACTACTGCAACTCTGTCACGCTGATCCTGCCGCCTTCTCGACTGTTTTCCTGCTTGTGCATGCTGTGGGGGTAGTCTGCCTCCTCTCTGCACCAGAAGCTCCGAAGAAATCTCCTGTGGGTCGACGGAATCTTCCCCCTGCAACCGCAGGCACCAAAAAGCTGCATTACCGGTCCTTTGGGTCTCCTCTCAGCACGACGAGCGAGGTCCCTCGAATCCAGCGACTGTGTCCAAGTGACCCCCACAGTCCAGTGACTCTTCAGTCCAAGTTTGGTGGAGGTAAGTCCTTGCCTCACCTCGCTGGGCTGCATTGCTGGGAACCGCGACTTTTGAAGCTACTCCGGCCCCTGTGCACTTCCGGCGGAAATCCTTTGTGCGCAGCCAAGCCTGGCTCCACGGCACTCTAACCTGCATTGCACGACGTTCTAAGTTGGTCTCCAGCGACGTGGGACTCCTTTGTGCGACTTCGGGTGAGCACCATTTCATGCATCCTCGTAGTGCCTGTTTCTGGCACTTCTTCGGGTGCTACCTGCTGCTGAGAGGGCTCCTTGTCTTGCTCGACGTCCCCTCTCTCTCCTGGTCCAATTTGCGACCTCCTGGTCCCTCCAGGGCCACAGCAGCGTCCAAAAACGCTGACCGCATGATTTGCAGCTAGCAAGGCTTGTTGGTGTTCTTTCGGCGGGAAAACACTTCTGCACGACTCTCCACGGCAAGAGAGATCCGTCCACCAAAGGGGAAGTCTCTACCCTTTTTCGTTCCTGCAGAAACCTCAGCTTCTTCTGTCCAGTAGAAGCTTCTTTGCACCCGCAGCTGGCATTTCCTGGGCATCTGCCCATCTCCGACTTGCTTGTGACTTTTGGACTTGGTCCCCTTGTTCCACAGGTACCCTAGATTGGAAATCCACAGTTGTTGCATTGTTGGTTTGTGTCTTTCCTGCATTATTCCTCTAACACGACTTCTTTGTCCTTAGGGGAACTTTAGTGCACTTTGCACTCACTTTTCAGGGTCTTGGGGAGGGTTATTTTTCTAACTCACACTATTTTCTAATAGTCCCAGCGACCCTCTACAAGGTCACATAGGTTTGGGGTCCATTCGTGGTTCGCATTCCACTTTTGGAGTATATGGTTTGTGTTGCCCCTATCCCTATGTGTCCCCATTGCATCCTATTGTAACTATACATTGTTTGCACTGTTTTCTAAGACTATACTGCATATTTTTTGCTATTGTGTATATATATCTTGTGTATATTTCCTATCCTCTCACTGAGGGTACACTCTGAGATACTTTGGCATATTGTCATAAAAATAAAGTACCTTTATTTTTAGTATAACTGTGTATTGTGTTTTCTTATGATATTGTGCATATGACACTAAGTGGTTCTGTAGTAGCTTCACACGTCTCCTAGTTCAGCCTAAGCTGCTCTGCTAAGCTACCATTATCTATCAGCCTAAGCTGCTAGACACCCTATACACTAATAAGGGATAACTGGGCCTGGTGCAAGGTGCAAGTACCCTTTGGTACTCACTACAAGCCAGTCCAGCCTCCTACAACATTGCATAGCAAAGAGGTGAGAAGATACATGTGCCCTGTAAGGTAACCTGAGCAATATACACACACTACTGTGTCTGATAATGTCACTCTTTTGTTGCAGCTGGGAAGGGATGACATTGAAAAGGGCATAGGTGTACAACATCCTACATGTGATGTGGACCTCGGTGAAGATGTAGCATATGTCATGAGTGAGATGGAAGAAGAAATCTCCTACCTGGCTACATATGCGAAGCAGAGGGATGTCCAACATGGAATTTAGAAGTGACAGAATGAGCTAGGTTTCCACAACTATGTGCATGATTCAGTGATGGGTGGAGGCTGAGAAATATGGGTCTAGTTGTGTGGCAAACCAAGGTAGCTACATGCCAATTAATATCACAACTGCTAGCATGTGGGGGTACAGCTTGACAATTAGCCCCCAAATACAGGCAGCTATGTTGGGCAATTGGAAGTGGTGACTCATTTTGTAGGGCTTGGCGTCACATGAGAGTCAATGTATGGTCAGGGTTTTCATCCGTGTGTGACAGGAAGTGGAGTCCCTGATCCTGAATGAGGATAGCCAGAGGAGTCATGTAAATGTACAACTGAGCGGGCTGAGTTAAAAAGTATGAGATACTTTACAGATGACCAGCTCTGGCAATGATCAAATAGGGTGATTAACAGTGATAGCAGTCTACCTAATTCTACTGGTCCTATCCTGTCTGAGTTAGCACACACTGGCCACTGTTTTTAACTATGGAGCCAACTTTGCGCGTAATTAAATCCCTTGAGTACACACAGATAGCACAACCATGGTAAGCACATGCCCTTACACTTTCCTGCAGTGTAGCAAACCTGATAGCTGTGTAAAGAAGTGTAGATGCGTGACTAATATGAGCCCTTGGCCACAGGAATGCACAATGTGCATGCAAGACAGCTCAACAAAGCAGACTGCCATGGTGTACTGTGTGTAAGGCAGACAGCAGGATCCAGTTAAATATATGATCAAACCCACATCACTTTCACAGGAGCTGTGGCATGAGAAGTGGTCAGAGGGAATGCATGCCACCTTGGTGACTTTGTGCAATGTGCAACGTAGTAGTGTCAAAACATGAAAACACATTCACTATAGCCATCATGAACAAGAAAGCTAATCTCCAAAGCAGATGTATACCTTATCTCAACTTACCCACACTGGCAAGGCAGGGCAGCAAGCTTTGTAACTGTCTAGCAGTATGTGGTATGACACAAACAATCACCCTAGTCACAAAGCGGTGGACAAACAATGCACAGAGACTACCATCTGAAAGGCAACCACAGTGCCATTTGGCCTCAATACCTACAAGTCACATAGGAACTACACATCAATTTTGAACTAAAAGTGAATGAGGATAAATACTGTATGTCAGAGTACTCATGTCAACATCTAGCATAGATCGCCATTGACATATCTCCATTTTATTGCAGAGAGAGAAACTACTTCTCATGACCAGCTGTCTGTCCTGGATGACAACAAGCTGGCAATGACATCTTGCCCCTCATGGATGAGGACAAGTTTCAGAAAATTCTGGACTACATTGTATCACCTTCCCCAGTTGCGGGAGGGGCTGACAGCATTGATGGGCCTCCAGATGAACCACAAACAATGGGACCTACCCCTTTTGCCAGCCTCGGACCAGCTGAAGATTCCGAGGACCCGTAAGTTGTCTTTCAATGCCAGGTCGTAGGAGTCCAGCGGAAGATGGTAGATTAAGTGTGGGATAAAGACCATTGCGGGCACCCTAGATGGAATCCGTAGGTGCCTCAGTCCCAATAAGGACAGCTCTGAGGCAGTAAGAGGCACATACCCTCTGCTACAGGAATTGGAACAGTCCCGGGCTGACACTGCTAGTGTCATGAGGCAGAGGTAAGAACAAAAACCCTGCAGATGTGACACCAGTGAAGTTGCCACCCATCTGGGGGCAATATGCACAATCTTTGAATCTATGGAGTGGAAGCAGGACTCTCATATTACCACAATGGGTGCCTATCACTGCAACATTATTGCTGAGCTGACAAGTCAGCAGGCCCTTCTCAGCACTGTGCTGTCTTCCATGTTGGCAAAGGCAAATGCTGCTGGGGACAGGGGAGCCACATCTTCAGCCCCTAATGTGTGTGTGTCTCTGATGCCTCCTGCACAAACACCACCACCCTCAGGGAAGCCACAACCCACACCAGAGGAGGAAGATGTGAACTTTACCAATTTCTGATGGAGGACTAACCAGTAAAATTTGACTATGGCTCTTGGTCAGTTTCCCATTGGACCTGTGTTAATCATCATGCCATCCCACTTGTCACCTGTCCCACTGTCTCCTTTCTGTATGCCCACCTGTTTATCTGGTCCATTTGTGAACTGTTGATGAGGCCTAACTTCCCTAATGGCAATTCGGTTCTCTTCACCAGAATACTCTTCTCCTCCACATGTCACATAACATGTATACACCATGGACCCCTTTGGCTCTCAAACAATGATGGGATTGTTGCTGCAAGAACTGCTACTGTGACTCAGCCTATGAACCAACCTGTAAAAATAATGCACTACCTTGAATCTGTGTGTTGTATGTCTGTTGCAGATGGGACTAACTAGACCATGGTGAGTCTGCAGACCCAAAAGGCAATTACTACCTTTTAAAAGGAATTGCATTACAGTCCCTATCACATTCTCTTGTTGTACAAGATCAAGCATCATGGACCTACCCTGCCATGGCATTATGTTGCAAATCTTGCTGTACTATTGAATGTCATGGTGTGACAATAACCATTGGTACCTTGTGTGCCGCACAGTGAATTAGGCCAACTAATTACAAATTTGCAGGACTGCAGAAATTGGGGCCTGTGACTCAGATGAGTCACTAACACATGTTCACACATCCAGAGATAGTTAGCTCAGTACTCATGACAATGTCACCATGCACATATCAGCCTCAATGCTTACATTAAAAATATAGTAGGAGTACTATATTAATGAATGCACTGACAATATGATCATAATAATGCCCAGATGCCTTCAGTATTGCATCCTATCGATGCCATTTGGGATGTATAAGCTCAGTGCTACCACTCGGATGTCATTAAGCATGGACTGCAACTACTAAGGATTTGTGGTCATGTGTCAAATGAAAATAGTGTATCAAGGCACAATTGGATGCATAGGGACAATGCGTGCATTTGGAACTCAGAGCCCTAACAAGCATTGATTGTGAGTTTACCCGCCCAGGACATCAATTGTGCTATATACACACATGACAATATAGAGGAGCCAGATCACAGACCTTGAAAACAAGCTACACATTCCTAGGCTGAGAGGAAATATCAGACAGTAGTGTATCTAACTTAGGAAGTAGTTTCACTAATTCCAATGCAGGAAGTTACACACTTAGCAAGTACTCAATGCAAAGGATGATTGTCATTTCCAGTCAGATGTGGGCCACTGATATTGATATAAACCAGCAAACCACAATGACATACTAGTACAATAGTGCACGATTGAGTGTGTAAGTGTCAGGCACCAGTGTGTGCACCAACACAGACATGATAGTATACCATGGGCTGAAAATCAATCCCTCCAGGACATCTTCTCAGCATAAACACAGTGCTACAGTAGGTGACTATCTGTGTTAAGATGTGCGTACATTCACACAAGTAGAGCCACTTACAGTGCTCGAAGAATGTTGAAAAATCTCTAAATGACTTCATTGAAATGTTGACTGACTCTTGTCCATAGGCTTCTCACTAAATTACACATATCTAGAAACACTGCTGGAAAATCCACCATCAGGGACTCAAACTAAAGTTAGCAATCGTGACAACTCTTATGCAGTAAATACTTAAGCATTTGTGAACGTAGAAAAAAATTTAATATATGAAAATCTTAAATATCACTAACTAAAATTAACTATCCTATATTACCCAACACTATCTAACCTTAGCCTAAACTAACTTAATCTACTTATCCTACACTAACCTATTTTAACACTACCTAAACTTACCCTAATCTGTAATACACTGCTAACACAACAACCATGTTAAACATCAACCTCCCTTAATACACATATCCCTGCACAACACAAAAGACAAAAAAATCCTAAATATACACTACCTAAACAGATAAAGCTAAACAAATAAATATTTTTTGTATTTTTTTTCATGAAACACAGACCATACATCAGCCCCCCAGCCACTAAAAAACATACTCAACCATATACATACCTAAAAACTACTCACTAATAAAATATTAAACCGACTAAAACTACCCTTACCCATATATATGCTAAAAGCTATTCTAACCTATCCTAAAAAGTCTAAACTATACAAAGAACTGATAAACAACAAGGGAAAGGGAAAAGCCAGAGGGAGAATTAAATTAAAGCACTGATTCTGTCCACTGTCTGCTGTGAGGTCTGCATTATGGCCCGCAGTGTAGAGAGTTCCCCCTCCTTGGCAGCCATCCTCTGCTTAAGTTACTGTAGGTCCTTTAGGATCTGTGTCTCAAACGTTGATCTCACAGCAGGGGTCATGGGTATGGGCTGTGCAGGTTGCGCAAGCAGTACAGCTGATGTGCCAGTAACCATTACTAGGGCTCTGGTATGGTGCTGGCCCACATACTACACATACATACTAGCCTTTTCCTCTTCTACCGTCATGTTGTCTGGTGGAGATGAAGGTAATATGTATCAGCCAAAGCTGAACTTGAACGTATTCCCCGGGTGTCACTGGTGATGGAGCCTAGTGATTTATGGGTCTGGGTTCAAAAGCAGTGTGCCTGTAGTTTTGGTCCAGCAGGAATTAGAATATGTTGCGGTCTTGTCTTAAACATATTTTGAGCTCCAGGTTGTGCACAGAGGGTCACATACATGATTGATTGTTGCAATCCACTATGATTCTAGTGAGATTAATTCACATAGTTCCTTGTTGGTGCTCTCTACTTTATTTCTTGGTCCTAATGATGACCTGTTGGTAATTTGTCTACCTTTGGGGTCGAAACATCGACAAAAAATGTAATGTGGACTGTTGACAAATACATAGCTGTTGATTTATGACACTCAAATAATAAATGTTACATTATGTGAGCAAGGAATCTTTTGACAGCCACATTCCTGCGTGTATATAGTTGTGAATAACACTGGTGCACTTTACGTTTATATATTCACTTTTCACTGCTCTGTCACCTAGTAGGAGCACCTTATTTTCAATCCCAATTTTAAGGATTTTATGGTTACTCTGGATGTTCTGGTTTGAGTTTGTACTTAATGTGTACTATTGTACATTACAAATGATTTATCAAGGGATTTGATTTTCATAATAAAAAGAAGACTTTCTCAATAATAAACAACCTATAATAACCTTACCTTCTGGGAGGGTGTATTTTGCTCTGGAAGTCGAGGCCGAAACTTCCCCCGCATGGACCATTTTTGTTCAGAAACTTTTCCTCTTCAGCGCTCATGTTGTCTGGTGGAGATGAAGGAAATATGTATCAGCCACAGCTAACTTTGAACACGTCAGCAATAATAGGCTCACATTTTCTAAACATCATATGTAACATGTCCAGCCAAAACCACATTCGGTGAAAGAGAAATGAACAATGTTCCTTCAAAACATACTTCTCCTAATGTAACAATACAAACTTACGTGCCAGCAGTGTAGGTATATGAAATAGCAGTGTCCACACAAATATACTTACACCCATATCAATTCAGAGACTGAGTTGGAACCATTATGTGGTGTACACATGGAATTGAGCATGTGGTCCATGTAGAAACTCTCTGGTGTTGGTATACAGCATGCAACAGAGTATATTTTATGGTCAATAACCAATGTGAAATTATTTATATCAAGCAAGTACAGGTAGTGTGCGTCAGCACTGGTTACTCATATGGCAAATACACAAGGTTGCACACAATGCTGCATTGACTGACTCTGTGCCAGGTACTAAAACATAGATGGAGGTTGGCTAGCTACCTCCTGTAAAACAGACCTGTTGGACATTTCTCCAATATTGAGTTAGGGAAATACCAGGACCCCCAACACACAGGTCAGGTAGTACATTTCCTACCATACCATGGGGACTTTTAAATATTCTAGTGACTGTCCACACATCAGCAAGGCTTCTTCCTTGATGCACATTAACAAGTACCATATCCATGTAATGAGAGTCTGCATTCATGCTGCAGATCTCATGTTTACAAGTACTTCTATTGTATTTTGCAGGTAATCTTCCACTATGAGTCAAGGGTGAAAGGTTTAGTGCTAGGCAGTAGGGGTAATGCTACCAGTAGGCGAACAGTCTAATGGGTTATACACTGCCAACATAGTGCAGACCTGCATGTGGTTCTTTCCACATTTCATCTAAGTTGAAAACTTGCTGCAAAGGTATAATTATTCTTCAAAAATAGTAAATTGGGGATAGGAGGCCATGAGTCAGACATTTAACTGCATTTCCCATGTTTAAACCAGTGACATGTGCCACATGTACCCATACCTATTCTGTCTGCGCTGAGGTAGGATTCCTCACATCCTATCCGGACCTGTCAGCCCATGTGTCCATACCCTGCATTGTGGACAACTACACTAGCAATGTGCATCAGACAGGCAGTCTGAAGATGAACTGTCCAACCCCATGGTCAAATAGAGTTTCTCTCCTACAGCCTAAAACACCCGTGGCATCTTAGCAAACACTCCCCTGTCAGTGCACCTCACATGATAATGAGATGGAGTCCTCTGGGGAATGCTCAGGTACCCATGAGGCCAGATTACAATTGCCATACTTCATGATAAATGTGGCCTAAGTGATAAAACAAAGTAAATTATTCCTACAGACAATGTATTTACACCCTCACAGCAATGCACTGTGATATGACAGTGTGATAACTCACATAAGTGATTATGTTTAACTTTTTCCCATCATAACTACATAGGCAGCATCTATCATAGGAAGAAATGTGTTTCGTGATGCCTAGCCTGCACACATGGTCACAAAAGTTATCTGACTTTACAATTTGGCTACTCATGTATCTACTGGGACATGTATGGATCACAAAACATTTATGTTTTTGAACAGCATGAATGTCTGATCATGCCTATAGTCTTTATCTCTGTACTACGTTTGGTAGCAAGGATAAATGTATTCTGCATGTATGGGCAGAGTATGATATTAAACAACAATAGTAGAAACATTTTTTTTAAAAAGAGGTTTGCTGTGTACAGTATTCCATGACTATGTAATGTTGACAAATGTTAATGTTGTCTTGGAAAGGTGTTGCACTGCACCCCTACCCGTCTTATGCACAGCAGATAATGAGCCAACAATTATGTAGGCCTGCATACATTTCCACTACATGCACATTGACATTTATCCTTTCCCATTGTACATGTCACTGTGTGCTACTTCATTGTTGAATTGACATGTACTCAAAATTGGTTACAGGTAAATGATGCTACTTCATGCACATCACATTGTAACTAACATCATACATCTCTCACAGTCTTTAAAGAGCTAAAGACATTCTGTGACACTCACTGGTAGCACTGGAATCCTTGAATGACTCCACCTCAGCCCGGGTGTATGGTGCAGGACTACCTACAAGACTAAAGCGTGGTACATTGCTCTGTGAGCATTGAACATGTACACTCTATACATAAGAAGCACAGTACAATGATTTCACAGATTTCTGGTATTCTCTTCTTGATGGACATGTAGCTCATGGCAAAGTTGACATGGCTTAATTATGGACAAATTTATGCCATATTAAAGTGTTTAAGAACAATATCAAACTAATCATGTATTTGGTGCTCATAGTGCAAAGTATGCACTAAACATCCTTCATTGTTACATGGCGCAAAGGTTCATGGCTTTGAGGGTTATATAAATAGTCAAATTTTGATGGACCACACTCTGCAAGTTATTTATTTGGCAGTCGCGTACTCAGCTCCATACGTGTGCTGAACAACGCAACACACATCAGCCAGTCAACATGATAGGTGATTTTCATGACTTTGCTCCTTACATGTTACAAGTGCAGGGTATTTCAAAATTAAACATTTCTGCTCTGTACAGGCTTGTTTTTGAATTGGGGTCATGTGTACAAATACATGCATGTGCATTTATTTGGTGTGAACCAAACACAATGTCCAGCAAGTGGCTGATGAAATGTGAGTGTGCCCCCTTCAACATACATGCCAGGTGGCCACCACATTCTGGACCTAGTCATGAGCTCCCAGGCCAGGGGCTAACACTCCCTGCATAGTGCTGGAGGTGTCCCCTGGGATCTCTGGACCTCCCTTGCACTGCTCCCAGGCTCCTTCCACTCCTCTGTGGGGTAGCCTTGGCTGACCCTACTCCCTGTAGCTATAATGTTTGGCACATAATGTGCCAGCAGCCAAAGCATGCCCCCAAACTCTCCCTCAGACAGGTTTTCGACTATGCCCTTCCCCGACAAGGACCTACCTGCACAATCCACCCTTCACAGTATCTAAACTAAAACGTACCCTTACCTCCACTCCTAAAACTACAAAGCCCCTAAATAGACTAACACCCAACAATACAGTGACAAAAACAATACAATTGACAAATACAATTAACAAAAAACAAATTTGACATACAATAGGGACAGCACAGACACTGACAAAACAAGTTCTCCTTCATCACCAAGACAAAGCACAAAGCACCTCCTACAGTCAGCACAGACAAAAAGACTAAGGCCTTCATTATGACATTGGCGGTAAAAACCGCCTACCGCCACAGCGACGGCCGCCAAAAGACTGTCGCCGTGGCTACCAGCACACCACCATATTATGACCATAGCCAGAATTCCACCAGAAAGATGGTGGAATTTTGGCTACGGTCATGGCGGCGGACGGCGGTAAGGTGGTGCTGCTGCCAGCAGCAGCGCCACACCAATAGACCGCCGCAGACCATATCATGATCCATGATACGACCTGGCAGTGTTCAGCAGGTGGATGCTGCTGCTGGCAGCAGCGCCCCGTCCCGTATCCTGCTGATGACCTCCTGAAATCAGGTAAGCCGTGTGCTCCAACAGGGGAGGGGGTGGTGAGTGTTGTGTGCATGTGTGGGGTGTGTGTGTGTGTATGTCTGTATGTGTGTGAATGTGGGTGTGGATTGCGTGTTGTATGTGTGTGCATAAGTGGATGTGTGAGTGCATGTATGTTGTGTTGTATGAATGCGTGTGTGCTTGTATGTATGTAAGTGTTTTTGGATGTGTGTGTGAATGGATGTCTGCATGCGTAGGTGAATGTGGGTATGAGTGTGTGCATGTGTATGATGGTGCGTGAAGGTGCGTGTATGTCGTGGAGGGGGTTGAGGGAAGAATCTGGGGAGGGGGAGGGGGCAGGGAAGACCCCTTTCAGTGTCAGGGCAGGGATTCCCTGTCACTGATAGTGCCTACCACCATGGTTTTCGTGGCAGTAAAGAAGCCACGAAAACCATAGCGGTAGGCGGGGTCATTATCCCGCAGGTGGGACAGTGACGGCCACCTGGCTGGAGGCTGTAGTCTCCAGCCCGGCGGCTGTCACCGCCCTAGCGGACAGAGTGGCACATTGGCGGTTTGGCTTGAGCCAAACCGCCAATGTCATATTTTGGAGAAAGGTACCGCCAGCCTGTTGGCAGTACTTTTCTCCAAAATACCGACGTCTGCCAGAGCCATAATGAGGGCGTAAGTGGAAACAACTTCACACTTTGTAGTGCATGGCAGACCAGTTGCGTCATTTCCATGGGGGTATCCCACCCGTTTCCCACAAATGCGTCATTTTTTATGACACGTCAGTAGAGAAATTGCCAATGCGTGATTAATGTACAATGCATGGCAATGCACAATGCATTGTTTTTGATGCATTTGCAGGGTTTCCATCCAATGCTCCAGGTGCAATACAGAGCACAAATGGACTATGAGTGGGTTTAGACCCATGCAACTGGCCAATTGTGTGTGAGACAATGTAGCAAATTGGGATACACACCCTGGGCTCACTTTCCTTGCTTTCTTTTCTTACCCAACAGGCTTGAAGACTTGGGATGTGTTGCATGTCTATATTAAAAGTGTGCCTATGTGTGAGTCATTGTGTTCATGGTGCTGGCATTATGACTGACAATATATTGATATGAAAAAAAACACATACATATTGTGATGTGTACAGATATTTAAATTCTTTTTTTGTCTTACAGTTTGTAGTATGCTTGGGTGGACGTTGGTAGCTGCGGAGTAGTCATATTTTCATTTGAATATATTGCAGTGCTATGCAAATGAAATACACAACCTTATACATAAAGATACAAAAAGTCTAAGTTCATTCTAACTGTCTGCATTCCTGCCATAGGATGTGTAAAGGGCACAATACACACTCAGAGAAGTATATACATTGGCTGTTTCAGCCAGTCTACACTTTATGTGGCATCCAGCTAACAGATTGAATGAATAGATATGAAAGATATGGTATTAGACCAACATGATACCTGTTATTGTGGGGCAGGCATCATTTACCAGACTGAAATACCTGATGTCCACATTATATAGTGTTCTATTACAGACACATCTACAGCCTGTGCTTTGTATCTGGAACAAAGTGTGTACCAAAAGCAAAAAGAAAAGATGATGGGACCAGCTAGGCAAGCTTGATTCCAGTTGCGCAGTTAGCACGGACCCACATCTGGGAATACTTTTCCTACTTAGGGTGAAAAAGCAAAAAGAACAGATGAAGGATAGAATGCTGTACTGAGATGGTGTGGTTGATTAAACACAGATCTTGACTGTGGGTGAATGTTTGCATTGTTCAGCATTCTGTCCATCATCTTTGCTTTTTGGGTTTGTTGCTCTAAGTGGGAATGGTATGCCCAGACATGGGTCCCGTGCTCACTGTGTGACTAGATTCAAGCTAGCCTGGCTGATGAGGGCTGGTGCCCCAAAATCAGTCCCAAGATGCTTGTTTCTGGTCCAGGGAAGACCTGGCCAGGCAGTTCGGGCTGGACTGTTCCCATGGGGAGAAGGGTCAAGACTGAATTGCATATGGCTGGGTCCAAACCGGGTGGTGTGGTGGGCAAAACAACGATTAATTAAACCCAGAACTTTGGGACTGTGGGTGAAAGTTTGCATTGTTCAGCATTCCAGGCATCATCTCTTCTTTTTGGAACAATATGTGTGGCACAAGCATAATACTCCTGCAAAAAAGTGTTAGCTAAATCTGTTTGCCTATAGTTTGATCATCACCAGACTGGGTTGAGTAGACCAAACAAGTGTGATGAATCTCAAGTGCCAATACATTTCACATTTCTCTGCATCACAATATTCTGCTAGCCATTTACACCAGATGGTCATATGTGCATTTAATGACAGATGACACCACACAAACCTGCAACTCATCAGTGAATACTTCCTTGATAGGAGTGATATTCCATGTAGTTAGACCTTGACATCTTATTTTACTTTGATTTTCTTTGTGTTGTTGTTAGAAATGGGGTCTCTGGTTGGAGGTCAGTTTGCACTCTGTCCAAGCAGGGATCCTTACTCTAGTCAAGGTAAAGGAGAAACATACCTGGTTAACCCCCACTCACCCCCTTGGTAGCTTGGCACAAGCAGGAAGGATTAACCCAGAAGCAATGTGTAAAGTATTTGTACCAACACACATAGTAATACAGTGAAAGCACTACAAAATGGACACCACACCAGTTTTAGAAAAATAGGTAATATTTATCTAAATCAAACAAGACCAAAATGACAAAATTCAACATACACGAGTCAAGATGTGAATTTTCAAAAGAATAACAGTCTTAATCCATAGAAAAAGTGAGAACACTGTTGTTACACAAAGTACCGGGTTTGCATAAAAAATAAAGCTGCACGGGCAAGCGTGCATCGGAAAAGTCAGCGATGCGTCGATTCCTTACTCGTAAGTGAGGCCATGCATAATTTCTTCTCTGGGCGGATGGCCATGCATCATTTTTCTTCCTCGCAAGAGAGAATTGCATCGATTTCCAAACAGGCACCTCGGGTAGGGGCAGGCTTTGAATCCATTTTTCAGGCTCAGCGATGTTGCGTTCAAAATACATTCACACAGTGTCAGCCGCGATGCAAGTGGAATGTTGATTTTACCCCCAATGCCAGCAGCTAGTCGTTTATCAGCTGCATTGCCATTGTGCATGGAAAATTTCCCTGCACAGCCGTCTTTGTGTGGATTTCAGTCCTTTTCCACCAGCTTCACCTTTCAAGGGACCAGGGACTGGAAGGGGCACCACTTGGTAGGGCAGGAGTCTCACCAGAGAGTCCAGGTGCTGGCAGAGGAAGTCTTTGATGGCCCTGAGACTTCAATAACAGGAGGCAAGTTCAACTCAAGCCCTTGGAGATTCTTCTCAAGCAGGAATGCACAACAAAGTCCACTCTTTCTCCCCTTTCACAGGCAGAAGCAGCAACTGCACGATAGCCCAATAAAGCACAGGCAGGGACAGCACTGCTACTCATGTCTTCAGCTCTTCTCTTTGGCAGAGGTTCTTCTTGAATCCTTGAAGAAAATCTAAACTTCTGGGGTTTTGGGTCCAAAACTTATACCCCTTTCTGCCTTCGAAGTAGGCAAACTTCAAAGGAAAGTCTCTGCTGTTCACAAGATCCTGCCTGTCGCTCCGCTGCGCATGGCACGAGCCGAACATTCGGCTCGGGCCGCAGCATGCGGTCATAAGACGTGCCGCCGCCCGCCAGGTTTGGAATCACCCCCTAAATGTGCTAAAACAGAGCAAGCTAAGTAGGGTAAAAGTCACTAGGTGACAGGGCCACGTGTCTGCAAGCCAAAGGCTGAGCTAACTCCTGTAAACCGTTAAAACAAACTAGGACTCACTACACCCTCCTCATTGCCGTAACAAGTATGACACCAGAAGTTGACGCCACTGAAGGTGAATGAATCCAAATGCTAAAAATGCTCTGGACTAAAAGCATAAACCTAGGTAAAAATCATATTTAAAACATGATGAAACCCAAATAATTAAAAAACATACAAAGAGATATTATGTCGACCATAACAAGCACAGCAGGCCAAAGTAAGGGCAAGGAATGCAAATAATAAATTTGGCATTATCAGCCAATCATCAAATTGTCTAATAATAGTCATGTTCTTGAATGGCATCTTCGCAGCCATTGAATGTAAAGGACCTCAGGAAAGAGGCCACATCATCAGATGTAGATCGATCACAGGATAGGCAGACAGATCCACGGAGCAGTAGTGAGTAGTAGTAGTAGTAGTCTCTTGTGCAGGTCCACCTGCAGGAGCGGCACTTTCCACAGCACCAAAAAAAGCCAGATCGTACACCAAGGGTGGCTCATTAGTGGCCTCGTGAATCAACCTTAGTCTCAAGGGGCACGACTGTGAATGAACCCTCATTGGGGACATCAGCAGGGCGTGATCCACAGGAGGCATTGGCATAATAGCAAGACACACTGTAGGCAAGTGTTCGAAGAGACACCATGTGCAGCGAAAGACTGGTTGTACACACCATAGGAGTGGTCAGAATGACAATGAACAATCATGCTCCAATTCCTTCAGAAAGAAGCATCAAAGACCTGAACCATGCGTTCACGGCACAATTGAGCTAATGGCAGTGGCTCCATTACTTTGCGAAGCTGGAAAGCCACCAACAGTGCAAATCAGAAGAAATAGCAGCAGTATTTCGCCAGTCAATACCAAAATTATAGGAAAGCCGCCAAACACACTGGAAAAGAGTTAATGGATGGCCGATGGACTGACTCTGAAGACAATATGGAAGATGGACACAAATACAGACCCAACACCCATAAAGAAGTGAACAATCCCCGTATTACACGAGGCGTTGAAAATTCTGGATAACAGCTCTCCAAAGTCCTTAGGGAAGTTGGTATTTAATAGGGATTGTATCTCGGCTGGTGATCTCGCAATCTGGAGAGCATAATTCTCTCTAGTTGATGTCAACGCGACTTATTTTTTAAACAGTAGCACATTTAGGCCCTCATTATGACCCACTTACCCCCATGCTGACTGCCGCCAACATACCGCCCCAGCAGATATTCGTTCACCATATTATGACACACACACACCAATCCGTCACTATTCAGCCACACACAGAAGTGTGTCACACCAAAGGTCAGTGATAAACTGGCAGTATCCAAACCCACACTGTTACGCCAACGGAACAACGCCCACAACATTATGACCCACAAATCACCACAGCAGACATTCAATGGTGATAAACCATTGGCGGTACATACCGCCATGCTCAAAATACACATACTCAAATAAAACAGCACCACATTGGACAATTCAAACTACACACACCTGACACCCATACACACACCACACCCACACACCCACACCACTATAAAACACACACTCACACTTCCCACAAACCTTTAAAACAACAAACCATTGCCACCAGAGAGAGCCAGCAAGAGCACTCACACAACCAGAGCCACATACCACCATCACCTATACACCACCCACACACCTTACATCACACACTCTAACACATCACCCTACACACCCTCACCCACACCACTCACACTGCACCCATGGCACCACAACTACATCTCAGATTTTCTGAGGAGGAGCTAAGGGTCATGGTGGAGGAAATCATCCGGGTACAGCCACAGCTTTTTGGATCACAGGTGCAGCAGATATCCATTGCTAGGTAGATGGAGCTATGGAGGAGGATCGTGGACAGGGTCAACGCCGTGGGACAGCACCCCAGAACAAGGGATGACATCAGGAAGAGGTGGAACGACCTACAGGGGAAGATGTGCTCCATTGCAGCAAGACACCAACTCGAGATACAGAGGACTGGCAGTGGACCCCCACCTCCTCCCCCACAACTAACAACATGGGAGGAGCAACACTTGGCAATCATGCATCCTGAGGGCCTGGCAGGAGTAGTAGGGCTGGACTCTGGTAAGTCAACTCTCTATTACTATCACCTCCCTACCTGCATGCCATCACATACCCCCACCCTCCTACACACCCCACAATCACAACCCACTCATCCCAATGGTAAGCCCAGCATGCACCACCAATGCATGGACACCACTCACAGCCCTGCATGGACACCAATCACTAATGCATGCACACTAGAGAATCGCCTAGCCCACCACATAACAACTTACACAAGGAAAAGCTGCCAGGGCAATAACAACCGTAGAGGGCAACCCACCCATGCACAATATGTCACACACAGAAATAATAACACTGCATATACATCCCCACAGGTATCCCAGCCAAAGTCACTGGAGAAGAGGTGCCAGCAACATCGAGTCCCCCAACATAAGAGGCCCACAGTGATGACAGCGACTCTGCTTGCCTGGATCTGAATGACCAACCTGGCCCATCAGGGACCTCCGGACAGTCGGCTACTCCCATCACACACCACCACAGAGCCTCCCCCCTCAGGAAACACCACCCTGGTCTCCATTGCAAGGGTGCTGGCAGACATGGCCAACATTATGAGGGACGCAGTGTCACAACAGCGGGCCCCTGCCACTAGCCAGATATCTGAACAGCCCTCCACCTCCACTGCCTCTAGTGGACAGGAGGCCCTGCCACAGGACCAACAGAACCAGCTAACGTTCCCTGTGATCCAGGCAGAAGCCAGAGACTATTGCCAAGACCCCCCCCCAGGAAATAAGACTCTACTGAATGTCACTCTTGTATCCCACTCTGTCAACCTGTCCACCTTGAACTGCCATTGCTCCCCTTCCTTTTCCCCCTTGGACAATGTACTTTTGCTACCAATAGACAGAACTCTACCCTGGACTTTCCTCCATTATCACCCCAGCCCATTGTACTTGCCCATCTACTTCTGAGCATGGAAATAACCACCCTTTGAAAAAATACAAGTATGGAGTATGGCAAATGATTTAAGTATGTACTCGTTTAACAAGGTTCAAACATTGCAATTCAACTGTACAGTAATTTATATATAGGAAGGACCTCTAGTTGGCTCCAGTGAACACACCAGGAGCAATAGAGGGGCACCAACATCTGCAAAAAGAGTTGCCAAAGGGTACAGTGAGTGACCATAGAAGTGGGAAATCACAGCCTGCCAGTGATAATGTCCAACACAAAACTGTCAATGAAATGTGAAGTCTTACCTGTGTGTCATTGGCAGTAGTGACGTATCACTGCAGTTCTGTTGTCCTCATCCTCATCCTCTGCCTCCTCATCTTCACTGTCCACAGGATCCACTGCTGCCACACGGCCATCTCCAGCCTCCTCCTCCTGCAGAAAAGGCACATGGCGTTCCAAGGCAAGGTTATGCAACATGCAGCATACCATGATTATCTAGCAGACCTTCTTGGGTGAGTAGCACAGGGATCCACCTGTTAGATTGAGGCACCGGAACCTGGCCTTCAGGAGGACAAAAGTACATTCTATTATCCTTCTTGTTCGCCATTGTGCCTCATTGTAACGTTGTGAGAAAGTAGCATGGTTACCCCCACTTTTGGCCTGTTTGTGAGTGTGTGTCAGTGTGTTTTTACTGTGTCACTTAGATCCTGCTAGCCAGGACCCCAGTGCTCATAGTTTGTGGCCTAATGTGTGTGTTGTCAGTAGTGCTCCACTGTGTCACTGAGGCTCTGCTAATCTGAACCTCAGTGCTTATGCTCTCTCTGCTTTTATATCTGTCACTATAGGGTAGTGATTTCATTAACCAATTTCAATTGGCACACTGGACCCTCCTTATAAGTCCCTAGTATATGGTACCTAGGTTCCCAGGGCATTGGGGTTCCAGGAGATCCTTATGAGCTGCAGAATTTCCTTTGCCACCCATAAGGAGCTCAGGCAAACCTGCATGAAATAATGCACATGTTATTTCACAGCCACTTTCACTGCACTTAAGTAACTTATAAGTCACCTATATGTCTAACCTTCACTTGCTGAAGGTTGGGTGCAAATTTACTAAGTGTGAGGGCATCCTTGCACTAGCAAAGGTGCCCCCACATAGTTCAGGGCCATTTCCCGGGACTTTGTGAGTGCGGGGCGCCATTACACGTGTGCACTACATATAGGTCAATACCTATACGTAGCTTCACAATGGTAACTCCGAATATGGCCAAGTAAGGTGTCTAAGATCATGGAATTGTCTCCTCATTCCAAATCTGGTATTGGGGAGCCAATTAAGCCAATTCCATGCATCCTTGGGGCTCCACTATGGACCCCCAGTACTGCCAAACCAGCTCTCTGAGGCACTGCACTGCAGCTACAGCTGCTGCCACCTCACAGACAGGGTTCTGCCCTCCTGAGGTCTGAGCAGCTCAGTCACAGGGAGGCAAAACAAAGCATTTTCTTTGGGAGCAGGTTGTTACACCCTCTCCCTTTGGAAATAGGTGTTATAGGCTGGGGAGGAGTAGCCTCCCCTAGCCTCCGGAAAGGGTTTGAAGAGCACAGATGGTGCCCTCCTTGCAGAAACCAGTCTACACTGGTACAGGGACCCCTTGTCTCCTGCTCTGGTGCGAAACTGGAGAAAAGAAAGGGGAGTGACCACTCCCCTGTCCTTTACCATCCTAGGGGTGGTGCCCAACGCTCCTCCAGTGTGTCCCAGACTTCAGCCGTTCTGCTTTGCAAGGTGTGGGGGCACTCTGGAGGGCTCTGAGTGGCCAGTGCCAGCAGGTGATGTCAGAGACCCCCTCCTGTTAGGTCCTTACCTGATAAGGTAGCCAATTCCCCTCTCAGGGGCTATTTAGGGTCTCTCCTATGGGTTCTCTTCAGATTCTACTTGCAGGTTTCCAGCAGGAATCCTCTGCAAACTACTACTTCATCCTCTGACCTCGGATCAACCGCAGCCTGCTCCAGGAACCGCTGTAACAGCAACAAAGTATCCACAAAGGATACTTTTCTTCTGCAACTTCAGATCCAGCCAGCAACTGTAACAGTTTCCATGGTGTGCACGCTCTGAGGACTGCCTGTCTTCATCCTGCACCTGAAGCGCCGAAGAAACCTCCTGTGGGGTGACAGAGTCACTCCCCTGCTCACATAGGCACCTTCTAAAATGACGACCAGTACACTTGGACTCCTCTCACAGCAACAAGCATGCTAGGAACACAGAGGGTGGACCCTGTTGACACGGACTGTCCTGAAGTCCTGCTGACGCAATTTGGAAGAGATAAGACCTTGGCTTCCCTGAGAGCGACAGTACCCCTGTGTACTGTGTCTTCTTCACCCCCTGAGGTCTCTGTGTAGTATTTGAAAAACTCCTTTGTGCATAGCATGGACCAGGTCCCCAGCATTCTGTCCTGCAATGCTCAATGAGCTGAGTTGGCCTCCAGCGGTGTGGGACCCTTCTTTACAGTGCTGCACCATCCGCATTTTGCACCTCCTTTGTCCCTAAATCTCCTGTGGGTGCTGTCTGGCATCCTGACAGCTTTGTAAAGTGCTGAGAGCACCCTCTTCCTCCTCACACAGAGTTGAGGCCCCCAGGTCCCACTTGGGTCCGGCCAGCACCATTTTGATGCAAAATGCAACTTTGTCGTATCCAAGGCTTGTTGGCGACTTCCAACACGAAATCACATCTGCATCCATCTTCACATCATGGGACATCTTTTGCATCATGCAGAAACCTGCTGGCATCTTCCTAGGTTCCATTTCTGCAGTATTCGTCCAACCAGGGACTCTTCTATTGCACCCTCTTCTGGGTTGGCAGGGGCTCCTGTCCTTCCTGAAACCTCTTTCGACTTCTGGACTTGGTCCCCTTCTTTGAAGGTCTTCAGGTACAGGAATCCAGCAGTTGTAGTTTGCATACTTGTTTGGTTACTGCAATATTCCAATCATGAGGTGTAGTGTGTCCTAAGGAATCTTGCAGTACTTTACTCCTGCTATTCTTGGCTCTGGGGCAGGGTACTGTACTTACCTTTACTGTATTCTTCCTCTCCCAGTGATTCTGCACACACTACACTTGTCTAGGGGGGAATTCATGATTCGCATTCCACTATCTTAGTATATGGTTTGTGTTGCCCCTAGACCTATTTTCTCCCATTGCATTCTGTAGCATTTCCTATTGTTTGCACTATCCTATGTCTAATTACTTGCCTTATTTTGGTGTCTAGTGTATATATTCTGTATAATACTTACCTCCAGAAGGAGTATTGCCTCTACGATATTTTTGGTACTGTGTCACCTAAATAAATACCTTTATTTTTTAGTATTGACTTTACTTGTGTATAAGTACTATGTAACTATAAGTGGTATTGCATGAGCTTTGCATGTCTCCTAGTTCAGCCTAAGCTGCTCTGCTATAGCTACCTCTGTCAGCCTAAGCTGCTAGAACACTACTACTTCACCAATAAGGGCTAACTGGACCTGGTATAAGGTGTAAGTACCCAAGGTACACACTCCAAACCAGGCCAGGCTCGGACAAACGTTCCTCTTGCCTTGTCCCGAGATTCCTCACAGGGGTCAGTAGCCATGAGAGGTTAGGGTAACAAGAGTCATCTGCAAATATTGAGGGACAACTGTTATCCACACACTATGCCATATGGCCCACATCATACCCATACACCAACAGCCAGTGGGTGGGAACCAGGGCTCACCTATTAGCCACCTGTGCCTCTGGAGCTGGGCCATCACATTTGGGATGCTGCTATTCCTCAGGATAAAAGCATCATGCACCGAGCCTATTAAGAACATTGTCTGTGACATTTCTGCTGCCAAGCCCACTGTCACTTGGAAAGAACCAGTTGCAAGAAATGGTACACTGATAGCACTTGCAAAAGAGGGGGGATCCCAGTGGGGTGACGGATAGCAGATTTCTCGTCAGGCTCCAATTAGGCACACACCTCTGTGATTGTGGCCCTGTCAAGTCTGTAGGTGAGGATAATGTGCCTGTCCAGCATTGTTGCCAAGTCCACCAGGGGTCTATACACAGGGGGATGTCTCCACCTCTTATTCACCTGCAGCGGTTGCAATCTATGGGGCAAAAGAGTGAGTAGTTGGTCATATTATGTACATTGTGGCCACTTCAGTTCAATGCATGATGTGATTTATTAATGTATCAGTGGCATATGTCTTGAATGTACAATTTTGATCTGTGATGTAGTAAGGATCCATGGTCTACCTTTCCCCCTTGAAATGGAGTCTGCCTGTCCTGTATGGAGGGAAAGGTGGAAGTGAGGTGATTCCGCTGACATTGTGCGTCATTGCGGGAGACGATCGGGAACCGTCGTTTAACTCCTCATTGGTTATTATTGGGCCCTATGGGGTACAGTGGCCAATGGTGATGTACGCTGGGGGTGACGGTATGCACCACTGCGGATGTGACTGCCAGTTTCTATCTGTTCTCTCACTTGCTACCTGACCTTCAACAGGAGAGGACGTACACTGCATGTGCTGCTGTGACCTGTGTCTGGAACCTACCATGGCCCATGTGACTGGGGAAAGGGCTCCTGCCTTCACCTGGGTGGAGTTGGAGCAACTGGTGGATGGGTTCCTACCCAAGTACGGACTGCTGTATGGGCCTCCAGACCAACAGGTGAGTACACTGTGAGCACGATGTATGGGGCATGAATGCATGGAGTGGTGTGTGTGAAGGTCTCGTGTAGGGATGGGTTGGTGGATGTCCTATGGGCAGCGTGCAGCATGTATGCTGGGCCATGTCTATGCGTAAGGGGATGGGAGGGCTATGGTGTGCCATGAGAGTAATAGGATGTCTGTGCGTAAGGGGATGGGAGGGCTATGGTGTGCCATGAGAGTAACAGGCAGGACGGTCTGACTAATACCTTTCCCTGTGTGTATTTCATCTGCAGGTCAGCACCCATCAAAAGAAGGGTATATGGGGTGTTATCGCCAAGGAGGTGCGAACCCTGGGGGTCTACGGCAGGCGAAGCACCCACTGTCAGAAACAGTGGGAGGAACTGAGATGCTGGGCACGAAAGACAGTGGAGGCCCAGCTGGGGATGGCCTCCCAACGAGGAAGGGGTGCCTGTCGAACCCTAAACCCCCTGACGGCCCGCATACTGGCGGTGGCCTATCTGGAGCTGGATGGGCCCTTGGGGGCATCACAGCAGCAACAAGGGAGTGAGTATAGTGCCCATCAATACTACTTGCGCCTGGTGGGGTGGTATCGGGGGAGTGTGCCTGTGGGTGCCCCTAGGCCAGGGCTGACATTGCAGTGTAGGTCCCATGTTGGGCAGGGTTCCGATGTGATATTCTTTGAACCTAGCTAGTAGGCATCCACTACTGGGCAGGGGTGTGTGGGTCCCAGGTGTGCAGCAGTGGGTGGTATGTGTCGCTCCCCATGCCCTAGTGACTAGCATTGTTACTGGTAGTGCCATGCATAGTGCGTAGGGCTGTTCCCTGTGTGTGAGGGTGCTGTGTACGCCAACAGTAGTGTTAGTGCAGCCATTGACCAAGTGTATCCTTTGCCTCTCTCCCCTTTCTTGTTTTGTCATCCTGTCCTTATGTGAATTAGCATTATCTGGTGGAGGAGCAGAGGCACCGGCGACAGAGGAAGCTGCATCCCAGAGGACCCAGGAGGTAGAGTCCACCGACGGTGAGGGCACCAGTGGGATGGAGGGGGAGGGGAGCACCACAGCAGAGACTGGAGGGGACAGTTCGGACACGGATACCTCCTCCGATGGAAGCTCCCTGGTGGTGGTGGACAACTCTGTGCCCACCCCAGCTACAGGTACAGCCACCATCCCCCATACCAGCACCACCCTCTCAGCAGCCCCTCAGCGATTAGCCTGTGCCCACCCACCCAGGAGGGTGGGCATCTCCGTCGCCCCAGGCACCTCAGGCCCTGCCCCAGTTAGCCCTGCTGCCCTGGGTCAGGAGGCTCTTGACCTCCTGCGATCCATCTCTGTTGTCAACCTTGTGAATGCCATCCAGGGGCTGACAGCCCAATGCATTTCTGGAGGGCATTCACACTGGTTTGGTGGGCCAACAGAGATCAATCCAGGCTCTGGCCTCCTCTCTGATGGCATCCATTCTCCCTGTTTCCACCCTCCCCCTCCAACCTCCTCTACCCAATCCCATTCCCCTCAACCCCAACCTATCCCAAGCACACAAACAGATGAGCATGCACACAAGACAACACACAAGAGTGGCACAGGCAAACACAGGCACCACACATCATCCCACAGGCACTCACACAAAAACCATCCAGATGCAGACATACCAACATCAACTGTGGCCCCCTCCTCCTTGTCCTCTACCTCCCTCCCAGTTGTGTCTACACTCACACCTGCATGCAGTACATTCTCATCCACTACCGCCATCACCAGCCCACATATCAGAACACACACCTCGCTGGCACTCACCAAGCCAATGGCCATGCACACGTCCCCTGTGTCCTCTCCCACTGTGTCTGTGCCCCCTCCTCCCAAAGTACACAAACGCAAGCACTCACACACCCAACAGCCATCCACCTCACAACAGCATCCAGACCATGCACCTGTACCCAAACACAGCAGACAGACACCTTCTACAACCACTCCCTCTTCCTCCACTCCCAGACCTTCTCCCTCTTCCCGCCTCAATGTCCCTAAAGAGCTTTTGCTCTCCACCATTGACTTCTTCCCTACCCCTACCCCCGTCCTTCATGTCTGGTCAGGGGGTGTAAAACCCAGGCAAGCACCTCAGCCACCCAGTCCACAGGCCCAGTAGTGTCCCCAGCAACTCATGGTGGGAAGGGATCCTGGGCACCAGGTAGCCACACGGAAAGAGTGCCTGCCCCAAGTGCTACCAGGAAGGTCAAGGTGCCACCCCGCTGCTATCGTGAAGGTAAAGGTGCCACCCCCAGCTGCTGCCAAGAGGAGCAAGGAGCCATCCCCAGCTGTTGCAAGAGGAGCAAGGAGCCATCCCCAGCTGCTGCCAGGAAGGGCAAGGGGCCTGCACCTGCAGGCAGAAAGAACAAGGGTCCTGGTGCAAGGACTCAGTCGTAGCCCCCACCACCAACCATGGTGATGCAGCAGTCCGAGGCCTGCACCCGCAGGCAGAAAGGACAAGGGGCCTGGTGCTGGGACTCAGTCGTAGCCCCCACCACCAACCATGGTGATGCAGTCGTCCGAGGCTGCAGGCGATGGGCTGGAGACTCCCCCCACACCCACGTCCACCAGCTCCACCACCAACATGACCACCAGCAGTGGGCAGCCATCCGAAACTGCAGGAGGTTGGCAGGAGCTTCCCCCCACAACCATCACCACAGCAGCACCAGTAGGCAGCTGTCCGAGGCTGCAGAGGATGGGCAGGAGCCAGCGGCAACATCACCATCACCACCACTGAGCAGCCGTCACCTTCGGCGGACAGTGTGTAGGTCTGCATCTATGGGCTGTTGTGGGGGCTGCCCCTGAAAATCCTGTGGGATTGACACCCAGATGAGAGACTCTGACCTTGCACTCCCCAAGACCTGCATCACAGGGCACAATGCCCCTCCAGAACCAGTGGAGAAGCCATCCACTCACCCCATCCTCCACAGGATGCAGATCACAGGGCACAATGCACCCTCCAGAACCAGTGGAGAAGCCATCCACTCACCCCATCCTCCTCAGGATGAAGATCACAGGGCACGATATCCTCCTCAACCAGTGGAGAAGCCATCCACTCATCCCATCCTCCTCAGGATGAAGAGCACAGGGCACGATGCCCCCTCCAGAACCAGTTGGCAAGTCACCCACTTGAGAGACTGTGGCCTTGTACTCCCCAGGACCAAGCACTGGGCATGTTGCCCCCTCCAGAGCATGTGGGCAAATCACCCACTTGAGAGACTGTGGCCATGTACTCCCCAGGACCAAGCACAGGGCATGTTGCCCCCTCCAGAGCATGTGGGCAAGTCACCCACTTGAGAGACTGTGGCCTTGCATTCCCTAGGACCAAGCACAGGGCATGTTGCCCCCTCCAGAACCAGTGGTGTTGTTCCATCTCCCCGCTGAGGTGCCCCCCATCCCCCTGAGGTGCCTGCCTATTTACCAACTGATGCCCCTGCAGTGTTCTCTCCATGTTGATGCAGGTGACAAGTGGGGCCTTGGACTTTTTGCCTGTGGCAATGTGGCCCAGGCAAAATGAGGACTGGGCAGTGTCTCTTGAACTGTACAATTGTAAATATCTGTAACATTGGCTAAGTTAATTTTATACTGTGTTGATCTTATTACACTCACTTTAATACATTCATTTTGTCCTTGCATTATTCAGCCGATTTAGGGGGAATAACTTGTTTTCTTGTTCATCTGATTGTGTGTATGGTGTTGGGGGTGTGTGTTTCACTCTCTTTTTCCTCTCCCCTCCTTTGTGTGCAAGGCGGCTATACTCACTGTTGTTGTCTTTGCTGTCATTGGTGTTCGTGGTGGAGCAGCACGTAGAAAAGCAGGGGGAAGACATGCAGCTCGGGCTCCATGGCAGGTTGGTTGTTCCCTGTGTCTCCAATGGTGAGTCCTTTCACTTCTGAGCTCTGTTTCCGCCAAGCTTTTGATGTTGTTGGTGCCACCCTGGAAAAGGTGCCGGATTGGCATGTCTTAATACAGTGGGCAGCACATTGACTTCCGCCTGGCTGTAGGCAGCTACCGCCGTGGTGCCTGTTGTTTCCTCCCTGGCGGTCAGTGTGGAAAAGTGTCTGTCTATCTGAGATCTTTCTGCCATGGTCATAATTTGCGGTAATTAACACCAGCCTGTTGGCGGTATTACTGCCACTTTTGCACCAACCGTCAGGGCTGTAATGAGGGCCTATGTTTGCTAGGGAATAAATCCTGTTGGACAGAATGCTCATGCTGTTATCGTCAGCAACTAAAGCCTTTTCTAAATTGTCCTTATCTCTTTCCCTTAAACGTGCAGCAGCTTCAATCTGAGAAAGCGTCTAGATCTCATAGTATTGGTTAGTCTTTTAAAGCATGGCTTCCTAGGACCTAACAAAAAGTCCTGCAAGTCTATATCCTCAGAAAGAGTGTTAATATGTTCTTTAACTGTGGCTAACATGTTAGACTGTACCCATTGTTGGCACAGTTTACCCACACTGTATGTTGTAACTATACTTATGTGTTGACCCAAGACAAAGCAAGGGTCTGGCAGGCTAATCTTGAAACCGCCTGAGGAATTCAAAAAATGTCCCTGACATCCACTGGTGTCTATTGGCCAAATCAACCACCCACCTGGACTGGAAAGTGAAGAGTTATAAGTACCAGCCTGAACCTTTGCATCTAGCTCTTCCTCTGTGACATTCAGGAAGAATTGCCAATCATTAAACTTTGCCGGTGTAGGGATATTGCGCATGTTCATTTTTTTTATTTTTGCTAACCCAGACACGATGTCTGTTGAATGGTGTAATTTAAAAAAATATTTGCACAGGAATCAGGCATGCTCTAAATAAAGCTTCCCTACCCTTTATTTGCCAATCTTGTGTTCCCCATACACTCTTTAAATCAACAGTGTTCCTCTTGTATTCGTAACCTTCAACTGCAAGATGGGGAACAAAGAAATCTGATTAAATCAACTTTGTATCAGTTAGTAAAATTGTCCTAATTTTTGAAGGAGGTAATTTGAAACAGTATGACTCTGGATGTTTTGTGTCATGCCCAGAAAAATAAGTAAATTTATCTAAATAACGTTTTGGGTTCCCAACAGGTGGAGTTGAACAGTGTTCCCACTATGCGTAGTTAAGTACTGGTCTGTGTCTAGTGGCACGGTGCAGGTAGTAATATCCCCAGTTATTGTAACAGAACAGTTCCCCATAATTCATTGTATGTCTATATGCACCATCACTTTCAACCACTGAATAGTCCTTCATTTCAGTTAACATAGAATCAACTGTCTGGACATCCCAATCATCAGATACAACACCAGCTGTAATTATATCAATCATAGAAATTTTGAATACATCTGTAATTTGAATGACTTCAGTAGGCCCGTATATATCAAATGGAACGTTGTCCCACACAATCCCATCAGGAATTGGTACAGCTGAAATTATCACAAGGGACAAGTCTCTTCGGACCTCATGTGAGGAATGAAATGGAGTTAACACTTCATCCACAAGCTCAACTGAGGAGCGTTCTGGAAGGTAATGACAATTTATAAGTAAAAAGAAAACACAAAACCAATCCATAGAAACAATGCGAAAAATGTCAAGCAGAACAATAAATAGTTTCATGGGTGAATTAAATAGTTATTTTTAAGCTGTTGGTACGGCTTACGAGTCTTTGAAACATTTTCAATTACTGGAGTGGATGAGTCCAAAGAAAAGTCACCAATGTTGATGAAATAACCAGAGGCAGTCTCTGAAAACGCAGGAGCAGGTGCTTCTCTGGTGGATGTATACACTTCGCGTGGAGGCTCATAGTAGACTGTCATAGTACACCAACTCATCAGTCTGTGTAGTTTTGCTGTAGAAAACAACCAAATCTTGGACAGGTGCTGTCATTGAAGTCATTGAAGTGGTAACTGGAATCAGCAAGAGCTAATTTTCCACCCTTGCCATGGTCGAGGAGGTATTTGTAGCATCGTTGGACATTGTTGTGTAGTACGAAGTACTGTTGTTATTTCTGCATTGAAGAGGTATGTCCTGTTGGGTAATGAGAAGGGACTGGGAACTACCCAAGGGACCTCTGGGTCTACTGTGCAGGATCGGCCACATGGTGAAGTTTGACGTCTTCAATGGGAATGAATCCGTTTGCTTTGAAACCAGGCAGGGGCGGTAGGATGACAGTTCTGGTACCTTGTACTCCCAGGACTGGGACTGGTGCTCTGTAAGATGGACCGTATTCCTTCTTCACAGCGATCTTCTCACGAACCAGATCCCCGACTTTATGAATCCAGCCAGTGGAAGTTGTTGGGAAGTCCTTTATTCCTAACTATTTATCATCATGAAATTGCTGAAGCTCCTGTAATACAGTGAGCATTCCTTTATGTCAAAAGGTATGGCTGCTGCCACCAAACCAGGGCCATCCAGATCTGGGACAGACACAGGTATCCCAAAGAGAACCTCATAGGAAGTGCATTCCCACAAGGACCGTTTTGGCATTTTAATCAGTGCTTTCTGAACCCTATGTAGGTGATGAAGCCAGCTGCAGCCAGAACCTAATACTCTAGCTGTTAAAGACTGCTTTAGATCACGGTTCCACCTCTTCACGACCGAATTTCCCTCGGGATGGTATGGTGAGTAGTAATGGAGTTCAACCCCCATTGTTCCCATGGTGTCCCTGAATGCCTTAGATGCAAATGCAGGGCTTTGGTCCGAATGGAATGCTGCAACCGCATATGTACCGATAAAGATCAGCAAGTCTTTTATAACAGTTAGAGTGTCAGCTGACCACTGTGGCCTTACCCACAGGAATCTAGAACAAGAATCTACAGTGACTAAGATGTATTTGTATGCACCATCAGGTTGAAGTGGACTGCATTGGTCCTGGACACTAAGAGGGATGTCTATGGTGGGCGTTTGATGTTTGAGCCCTTAATTTGCTGGCAAATGTCACAACAAAGGACATACTGTTTTGTCTGTTTGTGTAGCCCTGGCCACCAGAAGCGTTTCTGTAAGAGCGTAACTGTGGTCGAGATACCAGCATGAGCAGTGGCGACACCCTCATGCGCTGCTTTTATTAGATCTAATCTCTGGTCTTCATTGGGGATCATTCGATCTCCAACCCCAGGAATTGTTGAGTAAGCAACATTTTGTGCACTGATGTGGTAAGAGTATTTTGTAGGGTATGCTTTTGGAATGGAATTGCCTTCAGCGGAAGCTTTCACGGCAGTCAGAATTTCATTATCCAATTTCATCTGAGAATGAGTCACTACAGCCACATAATCCGTAGCTACTGCCGATTTGGCTGCTTCATCAGCCAAAGTGTTGCAGATAACGTGTACTCCTACATGTTGGTGGCCCTGTGTATATACTACATGGACACACTGTAGCTTATCCTTGAGATCAGCCACCCTCCCCCGAAATGTTTTGTGTTTTATGGTGTTCCCTTTGGAGTCTCTAACCCCATTCAGCTTTCAATGATTGAGGTAATCATTGTAGGACCGGACGCAGTAGTTTGAGTCACAGACAATTAAAGTCAACAGTCCTGGCTCTGTGTGTTCCAGCGCTAAAGTAAGGGCTTTCAGTTCAGCCAGCTGAGCTGTGCAGTCCCCCAGGGTCTGCATGTAGGTATTGTGAGGGTGGAAAACTCCATCCTTCATCACTCCACTCACGGCTGTGAAAGTAGCTGAAAATTGATGTTTGTTACCTACAGCTGGTTGTGCTGAACCATCAGTGTAAATGACAGTATGTTACCTGTCAAGTGGAAAAATATCTAGAGGAGTGGGATACTTCTGTTCGTATTGGAGAAATTCTTGTGCCTGAAGTTTTGGATCAAAGATGTAGTCAACATCAGTGGCAGTCAGGGAGGTTGCCCACTGAATCCAGCGTGGATGTAATGCTTTAACGTTAGGAACGCTTGCTCTGGTGACAGCCTTTAAGGCTGGCACTGTGGTAATGACAATTATGCGTTTCCCTTGGACAGGTGGCCACTCCTTAATGAATGCCATCTGAACTGCAGTTATAATTTTTTCTGTGGATGCAAAATGTTCTTCTGTGTTTGAGTATATATGTGATTTATATGCTATGGGCACTGTGTCGCCTTAGTTAAAGGTGAAATAAATTAACCCAATGGCACCAGCAATTATTCTGATGACCAAATTTGTTTTGTTGTCACATGTGTGCAAGTGTTTTGCTTCTAGCATGCCCTATTGCAATTGCATGTGTGTTCAACTGTCCAGTGTCTGCTACAAAATCAGGGCTTATTATTTCATAGAGTGGCTTGATATGTTGTGCATAGTCAGGAATTTAAGTTCTGCCACAATTAAAGAAACCAAGTAAAGACTGTAGTTTCTTGAGAATGTTAGGTGGGTGAAGTTGTGCACATTTCTCTAGAAAGTGCCAGGCCAGGATCTTCCCCTCTTTTGATAGCTCAGGAACAGTACACTGAGAAAGGCTATTTTTGTTTTTCTAAAATTGAATTTGTAGCCAAGGGCTGCAAATCCTAAAATGACCCGATCGACCCTGCAAGTTGAATGTTGAGGTCATCATCTGTGAGATAAATATCATCCACATAAGACAACACCTCAGGATCATTATCATGCAATATTGATGTTACTCGGGCTGAGAACAGCCCTGGGCTGTTCTTGTAGCCTTGGGGCAAACAGCAAAAAAATTTCTGTGAGCCAAATGAGTATGTACTCAGGTAGGGACTTTCGTGTGCTAAGTTTTGACAGAAAAAGCCATTGGAAATATACAACTTTGTTTTGTATTTGTTACACACTATGGGGGTGATTCTAACCCTGGCGGTCGGTGTTAAAGTGGCGGCCAACCCGCCAACAGGCTGGCGGTCCAAAAAATGGAATTCTGACCCTGGCGGGAACCGCCAACACAGCCCGCCAACTTAACACTCCGACCGCCGCGGCAGTGCAGACAAACAGCGCAGCGGTCACCGCCAACAGGCAGGCGGCAGACAATGTACCGCCCACACTATCATAACTCACCAATCCGCCACCTTTTCCGGGGCGGGAGCACCGCCGATAAAAACACGGCGGAAACAGACTACGAACGGGAAAACGCTCACCAAAACACACTCCACGAGTACGGAGGACAGCATGGAACCCGAATTAAACATCCTACCTGCTCTCGTCTACCTTCTCATCTACCACGAGTACGAAGTCCGGCGCAGACGACAACGGTGAGTACTGCACCTACGACACACGGGAGGGGGAGGACGAAAGGTTACGGGCACACACATATGCGACCCCCCCCCCCCCCAATCATGTACTCACCAATGCAGAGCACCAAGTCACAGTGACACCACCCAAACACCCCTGAAAAATGCTAGGACATAATCATATTTGGAATAAATATTTATGTACCAAAAAGCTCCAGAAAATTAGCGTACAACCATGAAAGATATCCACAACAAAACAAATGACATACACATCAGTGTATAACTGAAGTACCAAGTCCTGCACATCCTACGAATTCAGCATGTCCGTGGGCCAAAGTCTTGAGAAACAAGGGCAAAGCCCACACAGGAGACCTGAGTCCTTTGGAGAGAACACTGCAGGGGCATCAGATGTAAAAACTACAGGCACCTCAGGGGGAAGGGAAGGGGGGGGCACCACAGCCACATGAGTCCACGACGCCAGATCCACGAGGAGCCACCATGCCCACGGGACCATCCTGGGGAGTGCAAAGCCACAGTCTCTCAAGTCTCTGCAGTGGGTGGATTGCCCACTGGACCATCCTGGGGAGTGCAAAGCCACAGTCCCTCAATGTCTCTACAGTGGGTGGGCTGCCCACTGGGCCATCCTGGGGAGTGCAAAGCCACAGTCTCTCAAGTCTCTGCAGTGGGTGGATTGTCCACTGAACCATCCTGGGGAGTGCAAAGCCACAGTCCATCAGGTGGATAAATGTCCCCACTGGACAAGGAGGATGCATGGTGGGCACAGTGAACCCTGAACAGTGCCTGACAGGAAGGGCCCAGCGGAGCGGTGCTTGACAGGAAGGGCCCAGCGGAGCGGTGCTTGAGACGGCGGGGCCCAGCGGAGCGGTGCTTGAGACGGCGGGGCCCAGCGGAGCGGTGCTTGAGACGGCGGGGCCCAGCGGAGCGGTGCTTGAGAAGAAGGGCCCAGCGGAGCGGTGCTTGAGAGGAAGGGCCCAGCGGAGCGGTGCTTGAGACGGCGGGGTCCAGCGGAGCGGTGCTTGAGACGGCGGGGCCCAGCGGAGCGGTGCTTGAGAAGAAGGGCCCAGCGGAGCGGTGCTTGAGAAGAAGGGCCCAGCGGAGCGGTGCTTGAGACGGCGGGGCCCAGCGGAGCGGTGCTTGAGAAGAAGGGCCCAGCGGAGCGGTGCTTGAGAAGAAGGGCCCAGCGGAGCGGTGCTTGAGACGGCGGGGCCCAGCGGAGCGGTGCTTGAGAAGAAGGGCCCAGCGGAGCGGTGCTTGAGACGGCGGGGCCCAGCGGAGCGGTGCTTGAGACGGTGGGGCCCAGCGGAGCGGTGCTTGAGACGGTGGGGCCCTGTTCAGCGGTGCTCTTCTCCACCGCGGGCCCTGTTCAGCGGTGCCTATCTCCACGGCGGGGCCCTGTTCAGCGGTGCTCTTCTGCACCGCGGGCCCTGTTCAGCGGTGCTCTTCTCCACGCGGGCCCTGTTCAGCGGTGCCTATCTCCACGGCGGGGCCCTGTTCAGCGGTGCTCTTCTGCACCGCGGGCCCTGTTCAGCGGTGCTCTTCTCCACCGCGGGCCCTGTTCAGCGGTGCCTATCTCCACGGCGGGGCCCTGTTCAGCGGTGCTCTTCTGCACCGCGGGCCCTGTTCAGCGGTGCTCTTCTCCACCGCGGGCCCTGTTCAGCGGTGCCTATCTCCACGGCGGGGCCCTGTTCAGCGGTGCTCTTCTCCACGGCGGGGCCCTGTTCAGCGGTGCTCTTCTCCACGGCGGGGCCCTGTTCAGCGGTGCTCTTCTGCACCGCGGGCCCTGTTCAGCGGTGCTCTTCTCCACCGCGGGCCCTGTTCAGCGGTGCCTATCTCCACGGCGGGGCCCTGTTCAGCGGTGCTCTTCTGCACCGCGGGCCCTGTTCAGCGGTGCTCTTCTCCACCGCGGGCCCTGTTCAGCGGTGCCTATCTCCACGGCGGGGCCCTGTTCAGCGGTGCTCTTCTCCACGGCGGGGCCCTGTTCAGCGGTGCTCTTCTCCACGGCGGGCCCTGTTCAGCGGTGCTCTTCTGCACCGCGGGCCCTGTTCAGCGGTGCTCTTCTCCACGGCGGGCCCTGTTCAGCGGTGCTCTTCTCCACGGCAGGCCCTGTTCAGCGGTGCTCTTCTGCACCGCGGGCCCTGTTCAGCGGTGCTCTTCTCCACCGTGGGCCCTGTTCAGCGGTGCCTATCTCCACGGCGGGGCCCTGTTCAGCGGTGCTCTTCTCCACGGCGGGGCCCTGTTCAGCGGTGCTCTTCTCCACGGCGGGCCCTGTTCAGCGGTGCTCTTCTGCACCGCGGGCCCTGTTCAGCGGTGCTCTTCTCCACCGCGGGCCCTGTTCAGCGGTGCTCTCCTGCACCGCGGGCCCTGTTCAGCGGTGCTCATCCAGCAGGTCAAGGGAGCCAGACCTGGCCTCGACTCCCTGCTCAGTCGCCCTCGGACCGTGACGTTTCGGGACCCTTCGGGGACGGACTCCTGGCCTCCTTAGTGTCCTCCTTCCCAGCTGGGATGTGGCATGTGGGGTCCACCTTCTCCGCGCTCCTGCTGCCCTTCCGCTCCTTTGATGGGGCTCTCGGGCCCTTGCCTCCCCCAGATGGTGTGGGTGGTGAAGTGGCCGCACATTGCTCCTTGGGGGCAGCCCTGTCGGTCCTCGCACGGCGGTCCTTGGTTTTGCGGGTCCTCTTGCCGTGGGGGGGGGCTGGACGTGTCCTTGCTGCAGCTCGATGTGTCACTGCTGGCAAAGGGTGGGCTCCAGAACCCAGGCACAACAGTGACACCCGAAGCTGGGCTGGTGGTGGCTGCGGTGCTCTTGGGACTCTTTGAAGATGGATGGGGGAGGTCATCGGGGGAAAAGAGGTTAAGGTTAGCCAGGAAAAGTTTTTTAGGGCCAAGGTAAAGGGTAGGAGGAGTGGAGATGGAAGTGGAGGTAGAGGAGGTGGTTGTAGGAGAGTCAGGTGTGCTGTCATTGGGTGAAGGTGCTGGTGCTGTAGGCTGTTGTGAGGTGGATGGCTGTTGGGTGGGTGTCTGCCTGCGTTTGTGTGTCTTGGAAGAGGGGGTGACAGACACAGTGGGAGAGGACACAGGGGACGTGTACATGGCAGTGGGGGTGGTGACTGCACGAGTGTGGACTGTACTGGAGGGTGAGGTGGTGATGGAAGCACTGGCTGATGTTGGGGTGCATGCAGGTGTGAGTGTAGACGTCACAGGGAGGGAGGAGGGAGACGAGGAGGAGGGGGACACAGGGGTGGCAGTGGCTGTTGGCATGTCTGCATCTGGGTGTTGCTCGGGTGAGTGTTTGCGGGATCTGTGGTGCTTGTGTTTGGATGAGCTGCTCTTGGTTGTTGAGGTGTGTGCAGGCTGGTCTGATGGTGTGGATGGGATAGGCTGAGGAACAGGAGACAGAGACAGGCTGGAGGCAGTAAGAAGAGGGAGGCTGGAAACAGGGACAATGGCTGCCGTCAGTGCTGAGGCCAGAGCAGTGAACGCTCGTTGATGGGCAGCCTGACCCGAATGAATGCCCTCCAGGTACGCATTGCTCTGTTGCACCTCCCTTTGCACACCCTGGATGGCATTCAAAAGGGTCGTCTGCCCAACAATGAGCGTCCTTACCAGGTCAATGAGCTCCGCACTGAGGGCAGCAGGGGCAACAGGGGCAGGGGCTGAGGTGCCTGGGGCGAAGGAGACGCGCGCCTTCCTGGGCGAACCGGCACGGAGCGAAGACTGAGGGGCTGCTGGGAGGGCGGAGCTGGTGCGCTGGGTGGCGGCTGTACCTGTAGAGGCGGGGGCACGGATGTTGCCGCCACCCCTAGGGAGCTCCCATCCGAGGACGTGTCGCTTTCGCTGCTCTCACCAGCGGTCCCCGTCGTGGTGCTCCCCTCGCCCTCCGGATCACTGGTGCCCTCGGTGTCTGTTCCTGGGCCCACCGGGGCCTTGTGTCCTGCAGCTCCCTCGTGCTCCGATGCCATATCTCCTCCGCCTGATGATGCTAATGCACACATGCACAAGAAGATGAAGAGAAAGGGTGGGGGGAGAAAAAAGAAGACCAGGTTGAGTGCATGCAATGTCAACACCGTTGGCGGAGAGGACAGACACAGGTGCCTAATGCACTAAGCCGCGCATTCGGGGTACACTACTCAGTACTACTGACTAAGACAACAGGCCAAGAGACGTCAAACGCGCACATGGGAGATGCTGGACCTTCAATGGCTGTACTTGTCACCCTACAGAGGTGGGGGCCGGGGGCACAGGGCCATGCCTAAGGGAGAGGACTACACTACAGAAAGCGCCCTGGCCTAATGTCACCCACAGCCCTCCTCCCCCACCCAGACGCCTCCACTGCGCAGAAAGATAGGAGAATGTGCTGATACTCACCCCCTTGTGTCTGCTGTGATGTCTTAAAGCGCCCATCCAATTCAGGGTAGGCCACCACCAGGATCCGGGACATCAGGGGGGTCATGGTGCGACTGGCACCCCTCCTAGGTTGGGAGGCCATCCCCAGGAGTGTTTCTGCGGTCTTCCTTGTTCCGCGGCGGATGTCCTCCCACCTCTTGCGGCAGTGGGTGCCCCGTCTGTTGTGGACCCCCAAGGTCCGGACTTCCTTGGCGATGGCACGCCAAATCTCGATCTTCTGATGGGCGCTGACCTATTAGACATGTACAGGGTGGAAAGGAGGAAATCATCAATGGCCTGCATGTTAGATGTAATTGCCCCCCCCCCACCCACTTTGCCATATGGCACATGCTCTCATCTGTCGGGCGTTGCACTCCTCATTCGCCCCCCACCCCACCAACTTACATCCACCCCAATCCACACAGGCATAGCCCATTCCATTAGCACCCGGGGTACTCACTTGTTGGTCTGGAGGACCGTAGAGTAGCGCATACTGGGGGAGGACCCCATCCACGAGCTTGTCCAATTCTTCAGACGTGAAGGCAGGGGCCCTTTCCCCAGTCACAGCAGCCATTGTATCTTCCAGACCGAGGTCACAGCAGCACTTGCAGTATAGGTCCTCTCCTGTGGATGATCAGGTCTCGAGTGATTAAGCAGATAGAAAATGGCGGTCACGTCCGCGGCGGTGCGTACCGCGGCGGTGCGTACCGCGACCGCCGGCGCACTTCGTTATTGGCTCCTGAAACCCATAGGCTTCAATGTTAACCAATGCGGCTTTGCGCCGCGGTCTTCGACCGCCTACCGCCACGGTGTGCCCCGCCAGCGCAGTGACCTCACATCCCATTGTCCCACTTCACAGGTCAGGCAGCCGCCATTTCAAGGGCCCACATGGCTTAATTTTGACTGCGACACACAGGCCTAGGCCTTGCATTGCCACACATACACGCCTTTCAACCCATTGCCATTCTTTAACTGTGCAAGCTGTCTGTACGTACCTGTGGTTTGGCTGACTCTGTGCTCCATGTTGTCCTTCCTAGGCACCGTCCGCTGGGACTTGGGATGAGAAGGAGGAATCCTCGCGTGTACCGATCGCTGGTGGACCTGTCGACAATGGAAGAACGCCATATAATCCTTCGATACCGACTTGACCGTGCCACTATCCATGAACTGTGTGCCCAGCTGGAGCCAGCCCTGATGTCCCCCATCCGCCAACCCACAGGGATTCCCCCTCTGGTGCAGGTTTTGTCAGTCCTCCATTTTTTGGCCAGTGGGTCATTCCAGACCACAGTGGCCATGTCATCTGGAATGTCTCAGCCTATGTTTTCAAAGATTTTGAGCAGAGTGTTGTCTGCCCTGATGAAACTCATGCGGAGCTACATCATTTTCCCCGAGGAGGGTGACTTGCCCACAGTGAAGGGTGATTTCTATGCCCTTGGACATATCCCCAACATCATTGGTGCCATTGATGGGACCCATGTGGCTTTGGTACCCCCAAAAGACGATGAGCAGGTGTACCGAAACAGAAAGAATTATCATTCGATGAATGTCCAGGTGGTCTGTTTGGCTGACCAGTACATCTCCCATGTAAATGCCAAGTTCCCAGGGTCAGTGCATGACGCGTATGTGATGCGAAATAGCAGCATCCCCTATGTGATGGAGCAGCTACAGAGACAACGTGTGTGGCTAATAGGTGACTCTGGTTACCCCAACCTGCCGTGGCTACTGACCCCAGTAAGGAATCCCCGGACAAGGGCAGAGGAACGCTACAATGAGGCCCCTGGGCGTACAAGGAGGGTGATTGAGCGAACCTTTGGCCTCCTGAAGGCCAGGTTTAGGTGCCTGCATATGACTGGTGGATCCCTAATGTACTCACCAAAGAAGGTGTGCCATATCATCGTGGCGTGCTGTATGCTTCACAACCTGGCTTTGCGACGCCAGGTGCCTTTCCTGCAGGAGGATGGTCCAGATGGTGGTGTTGTAGAAGCCGTGGAGCCTGTGGAGAGTGAAGAGGAGGAAGACTCTGAGGACGACACAGACAATAGGGACAGAGTGATACAACAGTATTTCCAGTAACACCCAGGTAAGAATCACCCACGCCATTTCACAATTGCTTCTAGCCTCCTGCATCTGTACTTTCTGTAGTTCCCCACAGATGTTTTTTATTAATTTATGCCTTTCCCTTCCCTTCTCAGTGCTGTCTGACTCAGTACCTGACTTCTGCTTGGTTCGCCCATGAAATACAGCGTATTGACATTGGTATGTTGTCATGACTAATTGACAGAACAGAAATTGAACAGTAATATGTTATCCCTTTGTTAATAATACAGCATGACTCAAAACAGGTTTGTGTGCAAAATGTGATTTATTTACAGTGCTAGATACCGGTACATGTGATTCTAAGGGTGATGGGTGGGGGTGGAGGAATATCCATGGCAGAGTCCAGTTCTCAGTCTCACAGGTGCATTGTTCTTTTGCCTGTGGAAGGATGGAGCATAGGCAGTTCATGGTTGGACAGGGTGGCAATGTGGGACAGTGGGAAGACTTGAGGGGGTATGTCCTGCTGGCGGGGGTCTTGACATCCTACTCTGTCTTTTTCTTTGGTCTCAGGCTCCTCTTACGGGGTGGTTGTTCTTCAGCAGTAGGTGGGGTTCTGGGGGGCTGTCGAGGTGTTGGGACCTCCTGTCCACTAGCGCCGGCGGAGGTGGTAGGCTGTTCCTGGTCCGGCCTAGTGACAGGGGCCCTGTGTGGTGCACCATGGTCCCGCAACGCGTCCTCTATCCTGTGTAGGGCCAGGACGATGGTCCCCATTGCGGTCCCGATGATTCTCAGCTCCTCCCTGAACCCCATGTAGCGTTCCTCCTGCTGTGCCTGGATCTCAGTGAACCTGGCCAGTACCGTCGCCATCGTTTCTTGGGAGAGGTGGTAGGCCCCCATGAGGGTGGTGAGGGCCTCTTGGAGAGTGGGTTCCCTGGGCCTCTCCTCCCCCCCCTGTCGCACAGCAGCCCTCCGAGCTGCCCGGTTTCCCCCGGCCTCTGTCCCCTGGCCGGTGTGCCCGCTCCCACTGCCCCCAGGTCCCTGTTGTTGTTGGGGTGTCGGGTTAGCCTGGGTGCCCTGTAGTGGCAGACACACCGCTGATTGAGCTGTCCTAGAGACAGAGGCATGGGCCCGCTGGGTGGGAGCTGTGCTGGTGTCGGCAGAGGGGGTCGGGTCTGGTGTGGCCTGTGTCTGGGTGAGGGGAACCGACTGCCCAGAGGTCCCCGATGGTCCGGGCTGGTCATCAGGTTCACTGTCGACAGAGCTGCTATCCTCAGTGTGGGCCTGTTCCGGTGGTGGGATGGACACTTCTGGACCCTCCTGGCTGGTGTGTTGTCGTTCGGGTCCTGCATGGGGTAAGAGAGTTTGGTTATTGTTTCTGTGTGTGCAATAGCATGCGTGTTGTGGGTGCCCTTGTCCCCCAGTGCAGGCATTCCCTGGAGGGAGGTGTTGTGAGGGTATTTAGTGGGGGGGAGGGGTTAGTGCAGTGGTCATGCTTAGGTGATGGGTGCCCATGGTTTGTGTTGGCATGCAGGAGTTGGTGTTGGGATGGGTGGGTTGTGCTGGTGAGACATTGTCAGGAAGGATGTGTGCTGGGGGGTTGGGGGTGAGGGTGGGGGTGTGGGTTGGCATGCTGGTGGGGTGTGGGGGATATAGTAGTTGAGATGGGACTTACCAGAGTCCATTCCTCCGGCTACTCCTGCGAGGCCCTGAGGATGCAGGATGGTCAAGACCTCTTGCTCCCACGATGTAAATTCGGGAGGGGTGGGTGGGGGTCCGCCGCCAGTCTTCTGGACCGCGATGTTGTGCCTGGAGACCATCGACCGGACCTTCCCCCGTAGGTCGTTCCATCTTTTGCGGATGTCCTCCCTATTCCTGGGATGCTGTCCCACCGCGTTGACCCTGTCCACGATCCGCGGCCATAGCTCCGCCTTCCTGGCTATACTGGTGTGCTGCACCTGCGAGCCGAAGAGCTGGGGTTCCACTCTTAGGATTTCCTCCACCATGACCCGGAGTTCTTGGTCCGAAAATCGTGGATGCCTTTGGGGTGCCATGGGGTGGTGTGGGTGAGGTGTGGGGTGGTGTATGTGATGAGGAGTGTGTTGGTGAGTGGTGCTTTGTGCTACTATGTGGTGTGTGTGATGGTGTAGTGTGCCTCAGTGTGTCTTGCTTTGGATTGTCTGCTGTGTCTCTCTCTCCTTCTCTCAGTAATTGGGGTCGCAGGGGTTTGTGGGTGATGTGGGTGTGTGTTTTATAGTTGGTTGATTGTGTGGGAGTGGTGTGTGTATGTGTATCAGGTGTGTGTTTTTCAAATTGTCCAATGTGGCTGTGTTTTGGTGATGTGTGTGTATTCTGACCGCGGCGGTGTGTAGCGCCAATGGGATACCGCGTTTGAATGACCGCCGTGTGGATTTGTGGGTCGTAATGGCATGGGCGTATTTCTGTTGGCGTGACGGTGGAGGTTTGGTCATCTCCAGTTTATCGCTGCCCGCCGATGTGGCGGGCTGCAGTGGAGGACGGATTTTTGGAGGTTTGGCCGTTGTGGGTCAGAATGACCGTGGTGGTTGACCGCGGCCGCGGCGGTGTTATGGCGGTCTTCTGACCGGCGGTAAGGGCATTTTACCGCTGAGGTCAGAATCACCCCCTATATTGTTAATTAGTGCTGTGGTATGTGAATTTTGTATAGCGTATGTACATGTATGACTGTTTAAGTGTCTGTAATCCAAGACTATTCTATAAAAATGGTCGGGTTTTGCAATTGGGAATAACGGGTTATTCATTGAAGAGACACAGGGATCAATTACTCCCTGGTACTCGAGCTGAGTGAGAATCTCCCTCACTGGAGCTTCTGCTTCATGTTTAACTGGATATTGTGGCTGAGGTTAAGGTGTAGACCTGATAAGTATAACATGACAAGGAGACTCCCTGTCCCAACCTACATGATTGCAGTACAACACAGGTGCCTGTGCTAAAGCCCAGTTGACAGCGTAGGCTTGTTTTACTGCTTCTGGAACAAGATCAGAGAAAGAAGTCAAAATGACATCTTCCTCATGTGGGAGCTTACAGACGTGCTCAGGTGGCCAGTCCTTTTCGGCCAGCAAGATATCACAACTAAGTTCATCCCAAAATATCACACCAATGGTGCGCTCTACATCTCCCTCAATTTGGATAGTTAAATCATAAACTCCGTCGGGTGGGAGAACGTGCCCGGCCGCTGTCTCAATTGCAATGAAATTGCTAGTTGCTGTCACATCCAGATGATATTTCAGACTCCGGCGACATATCGTGACCTCTGCTGCGCTGTCTAACAGAGTCACTGCCCACGTCTTGTTCTTTAGCAATGTTCTCAAGTGTACTGGCCTTTTTAATTGACAATCCTGCCACCTTTTTCTTTTTAAACTGTGGCTTTTGTTGTGGGGACTTATCTTCCTGTTTGTATGAAGACTGTGGTCAGTCTTTCTTCTGTTTTATGTATTCAGGAGGTCGATCAGGACGGCCCCCTCTCTCGCTTCGTCTATCCGGTGCGTCCTGGAAGGAACGAGAGGGATGTGAATCAGTATATCTATCAGGAGCTTTTATATTTTCTCTATTTCTGAGAGTATATCTCCTTTCAGAGTTCTCCAGATGTGGAGAATCTGCTCTCCTATTTCGTCCATCTTTGAATTCCTTTTGTTTATCCCAGCACTTCTTAGAACCCTCCTGTGCCTGTTTAGTACCTTAATTAAGGGGTGGTACTCAGTATATCAAGCTTCTTCGGCTTGGCTCCCAAACAATCCCGTCCAATACTAGTATAGGTGTCGGAAATAATTTTCGGTAGCTCTTTCTCCCGGTCCAAATGTGAAATCGCTCGGAGGCACTGGGAATAGCCAGTGCTACCGCTTCCCCTTTTTTATTACTGAGTATGATTGAAGAAACTGCGTTGAAGTTACGCATTAATTTCATCCCCAAATCTAGGGCTAGTGCAGCCCTGTGCTCATTCTGTATTTGTTTTAACACTACAGGCAAATTGGCAAGTGTTGTGGTACCATGTGTGGTGGTATAAATTGCAGTGCAGACTGTACCCCTTGTGGCACAGTCATCCACCGACGGAACCATCCCGGAGGGCAAGTACATTGTGAGAATTGTGTGTTTCTCCTGTGGTCCCATATGGGGAAACACAGCTTCCAGCTGATTTGTTTTCTGGGCTATCCAGAAGGGTATTTTCTCCCATTCGGTGGGTACCTTACCCATCATAGTATGTACTGTTTGTGGATTAATCCCAGTAGCCAATTGATATCCAGCAGGTGCTGGACACACTGGTGTAGTGTTCAATTCGCATTACGAACTGAACAAGTTGTGTGCAGAGTGTTACTAGTTCAAGATATAAGTTTTGCACGTCTTCTGCCTGCATGTTTTGTATACCTGGGTGCGGTGTGTACACGGCAAACATAGGCCATCAATGCACTATTGTAAAGAGGGAAATTACCTAGTAGATATCCTTCACCAAATTCCCCAACTAGCAGTTTTGTGTGAATCCCGCTGTGGCGAAAGATGTACGAATCATGTGTGCTCCCTGGGTACCTGGCCATGAGATCAGTTATGATGTAGGAGGCATTGCATATCACCTGTATGTTCACTGAATGTTGGTATTTACAGTTGCGGGACACATACTCTGTGGCCGATGGTGGACAGATTGCAACATGTGTCCCATCTATGGCACCTAGGAGGTGGGTGAACTGTGCTATCTGGTAGAAATCTATTTTTGTCTGCTGTATTTCCTGTGGGGTGTGGGGGAATCTGATGTACTGGTGTATCCTGCTCAGCATGGCATTTAGGAATGAATTCCAAAATCTAGAGAGGGCACTCTGTGATACCCCCCAGCTGCTGCTATGACCCCTTGATAGCTCCCTGAGGCAAGTAGGTGCAGGGAGCATAATACCTGCACATGGGTGGGTATGCTATTGGTCCTGTGTGTTGTGCGCTGCAGTATGGGTTGTAGCTCAGCTATCAGGTCAAGTATCATGGCTGAGCTCAACCTGTACTTCTCAAATATTTCCTACTCAGTCTGGTCAAAAAGGGTAATGCGCACTCTGAAAATGCGCTCCTGTCTCTGCCTCCCTCTCCTCAAACCTGCCAAGATCCTCATTCTCCTCGCCATGAAGTAGAGTGCAGCCATTGTGGAAAAGAGGCAGAGGCATTCTGGGCCTCTTTATATAGGTTGTACCTGGTTACCACCTGGTTTCAATCCGTGGTAATTTGCATGTGCAAAAGGCCATTCTGCGAAAATTATCAATTTGCAAATTTTTGATGCATCGAATTGCAAAATGGTTTTGCGTGTCGCAATGTGCATATTGCAATTTGCCAAGAGAAATACCGAATCTGTATTTGTGAGTCGCTATTCGAACTCGCAATTTGCAAGTTGCAAATAGCGATTTGGTATTTCATGTTGCAAAATGTGATACACACATTGCGACACGCAAAACCATGTCACTTCGCAACAAATCGTAATTTTTTCGATTCCTTGTTTTTGGCCTACAAATGCCTTTCATGCATCGCAAATCACGTTTTTGCATTCGCAAACGGACGATTTCTGCAAATCGCACTGTTTGCGAATGCAAAAATGTTTGATACATCTGGCCCATACCTGCTTCAGGGGTCCATCTCACGTAGACAAGGTTATCAGAGGGATTCCTACCAGATCCCATCAACGTTATCTATGCCACACGTCGCCTTGATGCAGACCCAGCCGTTGTGTCCCCAAGGGGTCTGATATAGAGACCTCATTCCAAGGTAAAGAGGGTTGGGGGGCTCTTCTCATGGATATGGTACTGGCAGATTAGGTTTAACACACCTAGCTCTCTTTAGGTTAGAGATTAGGTTCATCATGCTAGGGTATTAGGTCTATTTCAAATCTTATGTTATTGCAAGACAGTGATGCTCTTTATATTCACAACTCTCATTTTTACAATTCTGTTTCTTGCATTGTTCATTATCCTAATCATTGCAGCTCATGCATTTTACTGTAGATTGCAGTCTTGTTAATAAAACTATTGAAAACTTTACAGCATCTCCTTCGTTGACTGTGTGTGACTGAGACTTCTTGTGCATGTGAGAAAAGGGTCATCTCCGTTTAACCACGACTCCCCTGAGATGTCTCACTCTTGGGTCCATGCGTACAGGCTGTCACAAATCACCTTTTACTATTTAGATTTTTGGTGAGGTACTGCTTGTAAGCTGGGAAGTTTGGTCCGACATTTGCGACTTGCTGTAGGATTGGCCTATTCACCTACAAACAAAAGTGCTGTCATCCCTAAACCAGCAGTCTTGCCTCGAGCAACAGTCGAAATATGACATGGCACCACCAACTATGGTGTTTTGCCACTAATTTACAGATGCCCTCAGTATCTCTGTCTCACACACAACAGGTACCCTAAGTACCATCCGTGGTCCTTGGGATAATCCTCCTGAGCTGAACAGGGAGCACCTAACTAGGCTGTAGGGTGTTCGATCTCAAACTTGTAAAAGGACTTTTCTCCCCATTTGGTGTTTCTTCTCTTCACCCATTTCATAATATGGCTAACGCTATAGATATTCCCGAGAATGTCAGACATGCATTAACACTGCATCTAATACCGCATGACTTAACAGATGAGGGCGCGGATGTTACATTCATTGTAGAAGTTCATAAAGCTTACCAAACAGAAACATCTATTCCTGGGTTACCTTTCCTTAGAAAGACCCTAGAACACACACACTCCACACATACCGAGTTGCAAATGTACTACAATGATACCACACATACCCGTATATTGAGATACCGATTACTTACCAAAAACATCAGAATTGGTTTAATGGCACCCTAACACATGAATACAACCCATGAGATTAGGTCCTTTAGGTAATGACGGACCAACGTGGCCCATGTTTCCCACATATACATCACACCCTGGTGTACAAAACATGTAGGCGGATGAACTGCGCAATATTTACAATGAGATAGTAGCATTAAATTGACGACTTGTTCAGTTCGTAATGCGAACCTCGAACACAACTGTAGGACAGTACCATCCTTCTTGGCATGTTACCCCCAATTTCAACCTGCTTGTCAGTGTGTTTTTACTGTCTCACTGGAATCCTGCTAGTCAGGACCCCAGTGCTCATAGCTTGTGGCCTACATGTCAGTGTGTTTTACTGTGTTATCAGTATGCTTGACTGTGTCACTGAAGTTCTGTTAACCACAACTCCAGTGCTTACGTTCTCTCTGTTTTCCAAATGTATCACTATAGACTAGTGACTCCATATACCAATCCAGATTGCCACACTAGACCCCCCTTATAAGTCTGTAGTATATGGTACCTAGGTACCCAGGGCATTGGGGTTCCAGGAGATCCTTATGGGCTGCAGCATTTCTTTTGCCACTCATAAGGATCTCATACAAACACTCCTTCAGGATTGCCACTACAGCCTGAGTGAAATAGTTAACACACTATTTCACAGCCATTTTCACTGCACAAGGTAACTTATAAGTCACCTATCTGTCTATCCTTCAAATACTGACGGCTAGGTGCAAAGTTACTGTGTGAGGACACACTTGCACTAGCAAAGGTGGCCCCATGTTGTCCAAGACCAATTTCCTGGACTTTGTGAGTGCGGGGACACCATTATGAGCATGCACTACATATATGTCAATACATATATGTAGCTTCACAATGGTAACTCCAAAAATGGCCATGTGAGGTATCTAAGATTGAGAAATTGTACCCCAATCCAATTCTGATATTGGAAGACCAATTCCATGCACTCTGGGGGCTCCACAATGGACCCTCAGTACTGCCAAACCAGCTTTCCACTGCAGCCCCAGCTGCTGCCACCTCACAGACAGGGTTCTGCCCTCCTGGGTATTGAGCAGCTCAATCCCAGGAAGGAAGAACAATCAATTTCCTTTAGGAGAGGGGTATTACACCCTCTCCCATTGAAAATAGGTGTTACGGGCTTGGGAGTGGTATCCTCCCAGAGCCTCTGGAAATGCCTTGAAGGGCTCAAACGGTACCCTCCTTGCATACTCCAGTCTACAGTGCTACAGGGACCCCCAGTCTCTCTCCTGTGTGAAACTGGCCAAAGGAAAGGGGAGTGACCACTTCCCTGTCCATTACCACCCTAAGGGTGGAGCCCAGAGTTCCACCAGAGTGTCCCTGGCATTAGTCATCCTGGATTCCAAGGTGTGGGGATCCTTTGGGAGCATCTGAGTGGCCAGTGCCAGCAGGTGATGTCAGAGACCCCTCCTGATAGGTGCATACCTGGTTAGGTAGCCAATCCCCCTCTCAGGGCTATTTAGGGTCTGTCCCCTGGGTGTTTCCTCAGATTCAGTTTGCAAGGCTCCACCTGGACTCCTCTGCATCCTCTGCTTCACCTTCTGACTGTCAAATCAACAGCAGACTGTCCAGGAATGCTGTAACTGAAAAAAGTATCGAAGAAGGTTACTGTGACCCTGTAACTTCAGCTCAAGCCAGCAACTGGAACAGTTTCCAGGTTGTGCACACTCTGAGGACTGCCTGTCTTCCTTCTGACCAGAAGGACGGAAGGAATCTCCAGTGGAGTGACAGAGTCACTTCCCTGGTTCAGCAGGCACCTCTCTGCAACAACAACCAGTACTCTGGGACTCCTCTCCTGGCGACGAGCATGATCCCTGTAAAACAGGTGGTAACTGAAGTGATCCTGACTGTCCAAAGGTCCAGCTGTCCAAATTTGGTGGAGGTAAGAGCTTGCCTCCTCGTGCCAGAGAGTACCCCTGTGTACCGCGTGTTCTTGTAGTGAAAATAGGTAAGTTTGACCACTGACTTTGTGTTTCACCACTGTGCATATTAGTTGTTCAATGTTCACCAGTTGCAGATTACATTTTGTATTCAGTTTAGCTGCCTATTGGCTTTATCGTGGCGTTAGACATTACATTTTGTATTCAGTTTAGCTGCCTATTGGCTTTATCATGGTGTTAGACATTGCAGTTGAGACATTGCAGATGAGCTGTGGTTTTCCACATGGTAAACTAAGCTTGTTTTTTTTTATTTTCTCTTACCGAACATGATAGCATGATAAGGAAGCACATATTTTATGTTTTTCTTGAGTGCAGGGAAGAAGTTGGCCTTGGAAGAAGGAGCCTTGAAATCTTGGCCAATTTTCAAAGTTGTTTCTTCCAACTCTGACCTACGGTAGCCAGCATGTTTTGAAAATTTACATCTGAGAGGGAAGGGCCTTTCAGAAGGCTTTTTTCCATGATTAATTAACCCCTTCCGCGCCATGGACGTAATGGTTCTGTCCATGGCTGCTCCTGTGTGGCACCATGTTACGTCCATATACAGGCCTTCGGGGAAGCGCTAGCGCTCCCCCGATGGCCACCCCCTACACCCCAAGCTCAAGGCTGGAAGGGACCCCCCAGTAACGCGTGCTGACCTCATCAGAGGTCACCTCCCATCGCACTGGAAGCATACTTCTAGCGCGATTGCGAAGAGAAATACTTAGCATCTCTCTTCCGCTCGGGAGGAGGGGGCCAGCAGAGACATGAAAGGAAAGGAAAGCCCTTTCCTTTCCTTTCATGTCTCTGCAAGCATTTCTGCGGCCCGATCGCAATGCGATCAGGCAGCACAAATGCCCACGAGACACCAGGGAATTTTATTTTTTGACAATGGACATAAGGGGAGCGCCCCCTTGGGTGTTCTCCGCAGCTGATTACTGTCCCTCATGCAGCTTGCAGATGTTAGCATTCAGACACTCCAACTGCTTGTGCAGCCCCCATATATTGGCAAATATAGGGGGGCAAATCATTTTCAGGCCATTTCTGCCCCCTGGGGGAAGATCGGCCTACTATAATTAGGCCGATCTGCCCCCGGGGGGTGGGGGGGGCAGAAAAACCCCTAGACACCAGGGAATTTTTTTATTCAGGGGCAAATGAACATAAGGGGAGAGGCCCCTTATAAATAAGGCAAATAATTTTCAGGCCATTTCTGCCCCCCCTCAGCATTTCTCTTCAGCTCTGGAGGAGGGGGCCAGCAAAGACATGAAAGGAAAGCAAAGGCCTTTCCTTTCAGGTCTCTGCAAGCATTTCTACTGCCAAGTCGCGATGCGATCAGGCAGCAGAAATGCCCATTAGACACCAGGGATTTTTTTGTTTGTTTTTCTTTTCTTTTATGTTTAGGGAGCAATCCCTTCAGCAAAGCTCGCTCCCTGGGGGGGGCAAATTGTTTCTAGGCCATTTCTGACTCCCCCGGGGGCAGAAACCACTAAACACCAGGGAATTTTTTTTGGGGGGGGAAATAAACATAAGGGGAGTGGCCCCTTCGGCAAGGGCTACTCCCCACGGGGGAAAATAATTTTTAGGCCATTTCTACCCCCTTAGGGGCAGATCACCCTAATATAATTAAGCTGATCTGCCCCCGGGGGAGGCAGAAAACCCTAGGGATTTTTTTCGTTGTTTTTTTTTTTATTTTATGTTTAGGGAGCGACCTCTTCAGCAAGGGTCGCTCCCTGGGGGGACAAATTGTTTCTAGGCCATTTCTACCCCCCATAGGGGCAGATCGGCCTAATATAATTAGATTAATCTGCCCCCAGGGGCAGAAACCACTAGACAGCAGGGAATTATTATTTTTTGCAGAGGGAAATGAACATAAGGGGAGCAGCCCCTTGGCAAGGGCCACTCCCCAGGGGCAATTTCTGCCCCTCTGGCGGGCAGATCGGCCTAATATAATTGGGCCATTTCTGCCCCCCCTTAGGGCAGAACACCCCAAGACACCAGGGATCTTTTTTTTTTATGTGTAGGGAGTGACTCCTTCGGCAAGGGTCGCTACCTGGGGGCCAAATTGTTTTTAGGCCAATATAATTAGGCCGATCTGCCCCCGGGGAGGGCAGGAACCAATAGACACCAGGGATTGGTGTGTGTGTTTGGGTGTGTTTTGTTTGGGGGGGCTGCCCCTTGGGCAACGGTCGCTCCCCATGGGGGCACATTACTGTTGGCCATATCTGCCCCCCTCATGAGCAGATCGGCCTATTTTTGGAAGGCCATCTGCCCCCAACGGTGGCAGAAAGCCAACCAGAGACCAGGGAAGAATGTTTTTCAAAATAAGATGGTGGGGGTATGGCCATACCACCTCCACAATTAATGGGGCCAAAGTTGTTCTGTCCACCAATGGGCAAATGGGGCAATTAGCCCTGATCTACTCCCCGGGGGGGCATAAAGTCTACTAGATGGCATGGAATTAAAAAAAAAAGTAGTGGGGTGGTGGCTACCAACCAGTATGGGCTCGGTTATGCCCCCACCCCAACTGATGTGATAACAGTCTTTCAGCTCTCCCCCACACAATAAAACATTTTAGCCCCTGGGAAGCAAGAAGACATTTGATTATTTTGGGTTTTGGTTTTACATTTGGGCCATGAGAGCTTGGTAACTCTCAAAATCGTCCAACTTGGAATGGTGAGGGCTGCACTTTTTTTAGTATGGGACGCTGCCATGTACAAAAATCCACAAGACCTAGACACATCTGAAAAATAAATATCTGGTTGAATCCAGGGTGGTGTGCTTCACATGCGCCCCTGCACCATTTTCTTACCCACAATGCCCTGCAAACCTCCAACTTTGCTGAAAATCACACATTTTTCCCACATTTTTGTGATGGAACCTTTCGGAATCTGCAGGAATCCACAAAATTCCTAACACCCAACATTGTCCCATCTGTACTGATAAATATTCTGCTGCACTTGTCATCCTAAAAATGATTTTTTTCAACCTGGCCTTTTGGACCCGCTTTGGTTCCCCCTGAATTTCAACATGTTTTTGGCTCTTCCCTGTCACCAGCACTTGGCCCACCTACACAAGTGAGGTATAATTTTTACTGGGAGACTGAGGGGAACGTTGGGTGGTAGGAAATATGTCCCGGTGCGGTGATTCCACACAGAAATGTGGGAAAAAAGTGATTAGCTAAATTTGAGGTCTGCTGAGGATTCTGGGTAAGAAATCATTGAGGGATCCACAGAAGTCACACCTCCCGGGACTCCCTTGGGTGTCTAGTTTTCAGAAATGTCTGGGTTTGGTAGGTTTCCCTAGATTGCTGCTGAGCCCAGGACCAAAAACGCAGGTTGCCCTGCTCCCCCCAAAAACAGGTAGTTTTGTATTTGATCATTTTGATGTGTCCAGATAGTGTTTTGGGGAATTTCCTGTCGCAGGCACTAGGCCTACCCATACAAGTGAGGTATCATTTTTATCGGGAGACTTGGGGGGACGCTGGGTGGAAGGAAATTTGTGGCTTCTCTCAGATTCTAGAACTTTCTGTCACCGAAATGTGAGGAGAAAGTGTTTGTTTAGCCACATTTTGAGGTTTGCAAAGGATTCTGGGTAACAAAACCTGGTGAGAACCCCCAGAAGTCACCCCATCTTGGATTCCCCGAGGTGTCTAGTTTTAAAAAATCTACAGGTTTGCTAGGTTTCCCTTGGTGCCGGCTGAGCTAGAGGCCAAAATCTACATCTAGGCACTTTGCAATAACCACATCAGATTTCAATGTAAAAATGTGATGTGTCCATGTTGTGTTTCTTGTTGCGAGCATCAGCCCTACCCACGCAAGTGAGGTACAATTTTTATCGGGAGACTTGGGGGAACACAGAATAGCAAAGCAAGTGTTATTGCCCCTTGTCTTTCTCTTCATTTTTTCCTTCCAAATGTAAGACAGTGTGTAAAAAAGATGTGTAATTGAGAAATGCCCTGAAATTCACATGCTAGTATGGGCACCCCGCAATTCAGAGACGTGCAAATAACCACTGCTTGTCAACACCTTATCTTGTGCCCATTTTGGAAATACAAAGGTTTTCTTGATACCTATTTTTCACTCTTCATATTTCAGCAAATGAATTGCTGTATACCCGGTATAGAATGAAAACCCATTGCAAGGTGCAGCTCATTTATTGGCTCTGGATACCCAGGGTTCTTGATGAACCTACAAGTCCTGGAACCAGAAGAGTCCAGCAGACGTAACTGTATATTGCTTTCAAAAATCTGACATTTCAGGAAAAAGTTACAGAGTAAAATGTAGAGAAAAATGGCTATTTTTTCACCTCAATTTCAATGTTGTTTTTATTTCAGTTGTTATTTTCTGTAGGAAACCCTTGTAGGATCTACACAAATTACCCATTGCTGAATTTAGAATATTGTCTACATTTCAGAAATGTTTAGGGTTCTGGGATCCAGTATTGGTTTCACACCCATTTCTGTCACTGACTGGAAGGAGGCTTAAAGCACAACAAATCGTAAAAATTGGGTTTATCCCAGTAAAATGGCATAATTGTGTTAAAAAATTGTTTTTTTTTACTCAAGTCTGCCTGTTCCTGAAAGCTGGGAAGCTGGTGATGTTAGCACTGCAAACCCTTTGTTGATGCCATTTTCAGGGAAAAAAACACAACCCTTCTTTTGCAGCCCTTTTTTCCTATTTAAAAACAAAACAAAAAACATTTTCACTGTATTTTGGCTTATTTCTTGGTCTCCTTCCAGGGAACCCACAAAGTCTGGGTACCTCTAGAATTCCTAGGATGTTGAATAGAAAAGAAGCAAATTTGGTGTTGGTAGCTTATGTGGACAAACAGTTATGAGGCCATAAGCATGAACTTCCCCAAATAGCCAAAAAAAGACTTGGCACCTGAGGGGGAAAAGGCCTGGCAGGGAAGGGGTTAAGCTATAAAAGGTGTCCCTGGGTAGCAGCGAGGGAATTTCTGAGACTTCGGTCAGGATTGGACGTCAAATGCCTGACATTTTCCCGTGAGCGTGGAAATCTCTTTCTCGCAGTTGAACAGAGGTCATCAACTTGCTGGCATGAGAAAGATGAAGAGCATTGGCAGGCCCTACGGAAATTAATTTTGACTTTATTCTTTGCTTTGCAATTATGCTATAATATAATTACATATATTTGCTGTGTACATTGCAGTTGAGAATCACTTTGATATATTTTCCTTTCATTGCTGTGGCTATTTGCCTCCAACCTACTAATCTCCTTTTTCAGGAACCTTGTGTTGAAGTAATAATAAATGTCTTCTTTAAACTAAGAAGTGCATTCCAGAGATTTTTGTCAGCTCGGTCATAAGTGAAAGCAAAACAGTTCTGCAGCTCCTTGGGCTTCTGTGCACTTCTTCCAGAAATTCTTCATGCACAGCATAGCCCAGGTCCCCAGCACTCTATCCTGTGATGCTCAGCTCCATGAGTTCTTCTCCAGCAGCGTGGTATCCCTTTGTGTAGTGCTGCAATGACCGCATTCTGCAACCCCTTTGTCCCCATGTTCTGGGACTCCTGTGGGTGCTGTCTGGTCTTCTGAGGGATTTCTAAAGTGCAGAGAGCATGCTCTTTCTCCTCAGTCAGGGTTGAGGCACCCAGGTCCCTCCTGGGCCCAGGTAGTGCCTTTTCCCTCCAACAGTGACATTTGCATGAGCCAAGGCTTGTTGTCAGAATCCAATGATGAAAACCAGCCTGCATCCAACGACTCGACGTGGGGCATCTCTTGCACCAAGCAGGAACCCACAGCTGTCTTCTTTGGTGCATTCCTGACTTCTGACTTGGAGAATCCACTTTTGTACCTTCATGCGGGTTAGTAGGGGCTCCTGTTCTTCCTGGACTCTTCATCAACTTCTGAACTTGGTCTCCTTTCTCCAAAGGTCTTCAGGTCCAGGAATCCATCGCTGTTTTCTTGCAGTCTTGTTTGTTTTTTACATAATACTTTGCCACGACTCCAAGTGAATTCTGAGGAAACTTCCTGTACTTTACTCCTGTTTTCTTGGGCTCTGGGGTGGGGTAATTTACTTACCTTTGGTGTTTTCCTACACTCCCAGTACCCCTCTACACACTACACTTGCCTAGGGGAGAACCAACATTCACATTCCACCATTTTAGTATATGGTTTGTGTTGCCAGTAGGCCCATTGCAACCTATTGTGTTTTTCACTGTTTGCACTATTCTATGACTGTTTACTTACCTAATTTTGGTTACTAGTGTATATATTGTGTATAATACTTACCTCCAGAGGGAGTATTGCCTTTAAGATATTTTTGGCCTTGTGTCACTAAAATAAAGTACCTTTATTTTTGGTAACACTGAGTATTGTCTTTCTTATGTAACAGTACTGTGTGACTATAATAATATTGCAGGGGTTTTGCATGTCTCCTAGTTCGCCTTGGCTGCTCTGCTACAGCTACCCCTAGACAGCCTAAGCTGCTAGACACTGCCTACATTTCACTAAGGTGGATCACTGGACCTGGTATAAGGTGTAAGTACCTCTGGTACCCACTACAAACCAGGCCAGCTTCTCACAACAATACCAGTGGGTCCAGCACCAGCAGCAAAGCTGGATACCAATTGGCCATTACTGGGATTAATACACAAACAGCACATTCTATCATGGGCAAAGTGCCCAGGAAATGAGAGAAAATCCCATTCTGGATAGCCCAGAAAACCTATCATCTGGAAGCTGTGTTTACCCATACGGGACCACAGGAAAATCAGAATTCTCACAATGTGCTTGCCATTCAAAATGGTTACCTCAGTGGACGACTGCACCACATGGGGTATAGTCTTCGTTGCAGTATACACTACCACGCATAGTACCACGGCACTTGCCAATTGACTGGAAGTGTTAAAACAAATTCAGAACGAACACCAGGCTGCTCCAGCCCTAGATTTGGGGATGAAATTGCTATGTAACTTTGACGCAGTCGTCTCAACAATACTTAGTAACATTAAAGGGGAAACTGTAGCGTATGCCAGAGGTTCTGAGAGATTCTGCATTTGAAACAGGAGAAACAGCTATTGTAAATAATTTCCGATGCCTATACTAGTATAGGATGGGATCCAAGCTGCAAAAGCCTGAAATACATAGTACCACACCTAAGGAAGATACCAAACAAGCAGAGGGAGGTTCTTAAAGGTGCTGGGATTAAAAAAAGCAAATTGAAGACAGATGAAGTCAGAGAGCAGACTCTCCTCACCCGGAGAACTCAGAAAAGAGATATAGGGGCTCATTCCGAGTCCGGCGGGCGGAACCCGCCCAAAGACCGCACCACGGTCACATGACCGCTGGGGTCATTTTGACTTTCCTGCTGGGCCGACGGGCGATCTCCAGAAGATCGCCCGCCGGCCCAGCGGGAAAGCCCCTGCGACGAGGAAGCCGGCTCCGAATGGAGCTGGCGGAGTTGCAGGGGTGCGACGGGTGCAGTAGCACCCGTCGCGATTTTCACTGTCTGCATAGCAGACAGTGTAAATCATGGTGGGGCCCTGTTAGGGGGCCCCTGCACTGCCCATGCCAGTGGCATGGGCAGTGCAGGGGCCCCCAGGGGCCCCACGACACCGTTCCCGCCATCCTGTTCCTGGCGGGTTTTACCGCCAGGAACAGGCTGGCAGGAAGGGGGTCGGAATCCCCATGGCGGCACTGCAAGCAGCGCCGCCATGGAGGATTCCCTGGCCCAGGGGAAAACCAGCGGGAAACCGCCGGTTCCCCTTTTCTGACCGCGGCTTTACCGCCGCGGTCAGAATAGCCCTGGAAGCACTGCCAGCCTGTTGGCGGTGCTTCCGTTGCCCTCCACCCTGGCGGTTTCAAACCGCCAGAGTCGGAATGAGGGCCATAATCTCTGAAAAGAGAGAATATAAAAGCTCCTGACAGATCTACTGATTCACGCTCCTCTCGTTTCATTCAGAACGCATTGCATAGACCTAGCCAGAAAGTGGGCCGGTCAGAGCAATGTCCTAACTCCGTGAAACAGAAGAAAGACTCATTGCGGTCTTCAGACAAAAAAAAAGGCCCCACAACAAAATCACAGTTTAAAAAGAAAAAGGTGGCAGCACTTTCAATTAAAAATGCCAGTAAACTTGCGAACATTGCTGAGGAACAAGACGTGGGCTGTGACACTGCTCGACAGCGCAGCGGAAGTCACGATATGTCGCCAGAGTCTGAAAGATCATCTGGATGCAACAGCAACTAGCGACTTTATTGCAGTTGAGCCTGCTGACAGGCGCGTTCTCCCACCTGACAGGGTTTATGATTTAAACATTCAAATTGAGGGAGACATAGAGCACACCGTTAGTTAAGAATCTGGGATGAACTTAGTTGTGATATCTTATTGGCCTGAAAGAGACTGACCTCCTAAACACGTCCGTAAGCTCCCACATGGGGAAGATGTTTTTGCCTTCTTTCTCTGATCTTGTTCCAGACGTGATAAAACAAGCCTATGCTGTCAACTGGGCTTTAGCGCTGGCACCTACGCTATACCGCAATCATGTAGGTTGAGATAAGGATTCTCCTTACCATGTAATACAGATAAGGTCTACACCCCATCCTCAGCCCCAATATCCTGTTAAACATGAAGCCAAAGCTCCAGTGAGGGAGATGCTCATTCAACTCGAGTATCAGGGAGTAATTGAGCCCTGTGTCTCTGCAATGAATAACCCGTTATTCCCCGTTGCAAAACCCGACCACTCATACAGAATAGAATAGATTAAAGACACCTAAACAGTCACACACGCATATTCGCAATACAAAATTCACACAGCACATCACTAATTAACAACATAGTCGTAAAAAATACAAAACAACCTTGGATATCTCCAATGTTTTTTCGGTCAAAACTTAGCACACGAAAGTCGGAACCTGATTGCATTCTCATTTGGCTCACAAAAACGCTTCTGTTGTTTGCTCCAAGGCGTTGTCCGATGTGGATGACACCTGTCTCACAGATGACGACCTCAACATTCATCTTGCCAGGGTCGATCAGATCGTACTTGGATTCTCAGCCCTTGGTTGCAAATTTAATTTTAAGAAAAATAATATAGCTTTTCTCAGTGTATTGTTCCTGGGATATGAGCTATCAAACAAGAGTAAGAGCCTGGCCCGCACGTTTTAGAAAAATGTGCTCCACGCCAGCCACCAAACACTATCAAGAAATTACTGTCTCTACTTGGTTTCTTTAGCTATGGCAGAACATATATTTCTGATTATGCACAACACATCAAGCCACTTGTTAAGCTCGGGAGGCACGTAAGTATCAGCAAAGAAGGTTTATTACAAAAGACCACCAACCCACGGCAGGCCCAACTTCTCCACCAAGACCAACTGCCGTGGAACCCCGACACATCACAATACGACATCACATGGAACCTCCATAGCGAGGAGATTCCAACATCATGTAGAACCTCATAGCGATAAGGTTCCAGTCTGCAAACATAACACATCTCCCTTACTTACAATAACACACTAAGAAATGGAAAAAAAAACAGTAACAACAAAAAATAAAGAGTATACGATATATTACAGTGTATGTTACAAAACAATACAGCAGTTAGCAAAGCATAATAGAGTGTGATGCAAAAAAAATCACAAGGTATAAGGATAAATAGTCTCACAAAGTATTAGGGTACATAGGGCCTGATTCTAACTTTGAAGGACGGTGTTAAACCGTCCCAAAAGTGGCGAATATACCACCTACCGTATTACGAGTCCATTATATCCTATGGAACTCGTAATACGGTAGGTGGTATATCCGCCACTTTTGGGACGGTTTAACACCGTCCTCCAAAGTTAGAATCAGGCCCATAGTCTTTCAACCACCGCGGTTTGGAGAGTGGCCTGCCGGAAACCTTAATATGCAAAGGCTCCTTGGTTTCCTTTAAGGGGTAACTTCCTTCTTGATCCTCCAGGGTAGTGGCATCTTGGTAACTTCCTTCTTGGTTCTCTAGGGTAGTGGCATCGTCCACCAAATTGCTCCACTTCACAGTCCGGGACATGCTCCACATATCTCCCTTATCTAGAACCACCACATTTCTCTTCAGCTCTTTGATGCGGAATGGACCATTGAAGCTTGATCTACCCTTTGTACCAAACCCTGGGCTCTTCACCAGTACCATATCGCCTACCCTCCATTTAACATCGGAAACCCCATACTTGGAATCATACCGCAGTTTATATCTACGTTGATAATTCTCTCTAAGATTAGGTGCCTCGTTGAACTTCTCATGGTCAAAACTCTTTTGCCCCAGTTTGTTTTTAATCCACGCTGGAAACATTTTGGTGCAACCTAACCTTCCTCTCATATATTCAAATGGAGCAATGTTAGTGACACTGTTAGGGGTATTACGATGTGCCCACCACATGTCTCTAAGAAGCTCAGCTAATGGGACTCTGGTCTCGACTGCATCCTGAACACAGAATTTTACCATTCTATTCATACGTTCTGCAAGACCATTGGCCTGAGGTAGATACAATGCTGTTTTTAAATGTACCACGACCAAGGATTCTAAAAACAACTTCATTTGCTGAGACGTTAACTGTACACCATTGTCAGTGACCAAGTGACTAGGTACTCCTTCCCGGGAAAACTCCTCCTTTAAAAATTCAATTAGAGTTCTAGTGTCAATAGAACTCACACATTTAGTTACCACCCATTTAGACGCATAATCCATCAAAAGCATGACATAGCGCTCTTTGGCGGGTAAAAGGTGGAAAGGACCCATGAAATCAAGACCCAATTTGAACCAGGGTTCGTCAGGAATTCCTACGGGAGAAAATGGAGCCCTCACTACGACCTTACTCTTGTCACTGTGTGCACAGGATACACAATCCTTCACAACAGCTTCAGCCTCGTGATCCAAACCCGGCCACCAGTATGTCGCTCTCAGTCTTGATTTGGTCACATTCCTGCCTAAGTGACCTTCATGAGCCAAGTTTATTATTTTACTCCTCACACCGTCAGGGGGTATAGACTTCATACCTCTGAATAGTTCACCCTTACTTAAGTAAAGTTCATCCCTCACATTCCAGTACTTCTTCAGAGAATCAGAAATATCTTTATACTCTGGCCAACCTCTCACCACAAATTCTTCAAGTTTTATTCTGTCATAGTCCTGTTCAGATGCAGACTTCCATTCATCCTCAGTTATGGCCATTTCTCTCACCCAGTTGATTACACATTCATCATCAGAATCATCACAGCTGTCAACTGAGGATCAAGATAAGAAGTCTGCTACAGTATTCTTTGGACCAGGTACATATTCCACAGAGAAATTGTATTCCATCAGTCCCTCTACCCACCTCTTTATCCTAGGTGTCAGTTCATCACTTTTTTTAGAAGAAACAATTTGGATTAGAGGCCTATGGTCTGTCCTTACAACAAACGGCAAACCCCACAAATAAAATTTGAAGTGTTTGACCGCCCACATACACGCCAATGCTTCTCTCTCTATAACGGAATAGCGTTGCTCAGTTTCTTTGAGAGAACAAGAAGCAAAGGCAATCACCTTTTCCTCCTGGTTCATCGTTTGAATTAGAACTGCTCCCAACCCTTTAATACTAGCATCTGTTTACAAGAAGGTTTTGACATTAAAATGTCCCAGGGTTGGCATTTTACTAATACAATTCTTGACAAATGTGAACGCAGCCCTGCAATCATCTGTCCAAATGAAATCACACCCCTTTTTTAGGAGGGCTCTTAAAGGCTGGACTACACTTGAAAAGTTAGCAATACATTTGGAATAATACTCTGCTAATCCCAGAAAAGATCTGATCCCATCCTTGTCTTTGGGTTCAGGTGCCTAAACAATAGAACTTACTAGTTCCAAATTGGGTTTGATTCCTTCCCCTGATATGGTGTGACCAAGGTAAGTCACCGAAGTGACCCTGAACTTGCATTTCTCTTTTTTTACAGTAACACCAGACCAAGCAAGCTTACTCAATACCTCCCTCAAGATCCTATCATGGTCCCCCATGGTCTTGCCATGGACCAGAATATCGTCATGGAAAAACAAAATTCCAGAAGTTCCTTCCAAGACTTTCTTCATTATGCGCTGGAATCAGGCGGCCGCAGAAGCCAACCAAAAGGGCATCCTAAGGAATTGGTAAGCCCCCAACGGAGTCACAAACGAGGTGAGGTGCCTAGACTCAGGGTGTAAGACGATCTGGTGGTAAGCTGAGGACAAATCTAACACACTGAAAACCCTTGAGCCACCCAAACACGATAATTCCTCCGAAATATTGGGCAGAGGTTTGGCGATCTACCCATATGTGCTTATTAAGATCCCTAAGATCCACACACATGCGGATTTGTTTTCCGTTATCTTTAGGTGCTAGGACAATGGGTGCCAACCATTCAGAGGATTCTATTTCTTCAATTACTCCAGCATTCAGTAATTTACTCAACTCGGCTTTGAGGGGTTCCATCATTAGTTTTGAAACTCTCCTCACCTTGTGTACAGAAGGAACAGCATTTTTCTTAAGAGTTATCTTGTGCTCAAAGTTGGTAAGACATCCTAATTTGACACTAAATACTTTGGGGAACTCCTTAAAGATTCTAAGATCAGCATTATCATTATTAACCACCATGACTTGAGACTAAGAGTTCGGGTCTAGTTTAATTTCCATGTCCCGTTGGTGACGCCAACCTAGAAGATTGTTCCCACGCTTTGCCACATAGACCTTACCAATCGTAGTCCTAACCTGAAATTGAATTTCTATGATTCTGTATCCAATCACTTCTATCTCGGAGCCACCATAACTGATTGGGTTAATATCTGGTTCAGTTAAGGAATTATAGTCCTCCCCGAATATTATTTGCCAATTCTTGACACCTATCATGGTATAAAGAGACCCCAAGCCTGCTAGAACTTTAACGACTCTACCATCAAGTTTTATAGTCTATTCGGGCATGACAGCGGGTCCCACATCCACATCCTCACTGCTTCCTCCTACCTGGTTACTACCAGGTTCTACACACACAATCATTTTGTTGACATTCTCAGTAACTACATCTACATTGCATTGTTTGTCACTATTGCAAACCCCTGCATAGTGGCCTTTCTTTCCACATTTCCTGCACAACGAGTTACGTGCATAACAATTTAAGTTGTTCACCGTGTGTCCAGAATTGCCACAACGATAACAACGTGAACCAGAATGCTTAATCTCTTTTTTTTCTCCTGTGAGGATGTAGTAATTTTGTAGTCATTGCCAACACTCAGAACTTCTTCTTGGACACGTGTTGGCTGCACCGTACACAAACTGTCACTTTCATGGTCATTCATCTCTTTGATCCAATTACCGGTGCTTTCCATCCCCTCAACAATTGCAATAGCTTCTCTTAAATCAGGATTCTTCGTTAGTAGTTTTTCTTGGACCCGTTTGTTGTTTGTACAATGCACCAATTGATCACAAATGAGAGAATCCGTGATATCTCCAAAATCACAAGTGCGTGCCAGAGTACGTAGGGCAGCAACAAAATTCCCAACACTCTCAGATTTCCCTTGAGATCTTGCAAAAAATGTATGTCTCTCTAAGACGACATTGAGTTTAGACTCGAAGTGTGCTGCCAGCATCGTTACTGACATTTCATAAAAATCCCTGGGTTCTCCTTCCGCCCCTCCCATGGGTAAAGTTTCGAGACTGTCATAAATATTCCTGCCTTCAATCCCCAAATTATGTAAAAGAACCGCTTGTTTCCTTGCTGGAGAGAACTTCTCTCCTCCTATAGCTATCAAATAAGAGTCAAAAAGGTTTTTCAAACGTTTCCAAGGCAGGATGGGTTCCCCTTTATCAGATAAGAAAGGCGGTGGTTGTGACATTGTCGGAGTAGCCATCATGAAACAGTTAGAATATTGTTGGGAAAACAGAATAAATATAAATAAACAGTGGTAATGGGGTTCCTTCAATTATGGAAAGGCCACAAAATTCAGTTCAAGGTTTGTGATGCAGCTTCCCATAAAACGGCAAGTAGTCTAGTGTTTCATTTTTTAAAAAAATTTTATTTTATCCTTGAAGGCCTAGAGTTCAACTGGCCTGGAACGGGGATGCACGGTGTGCGGTCTAGTCTTCCGTTGCCAAGGAAATGACAGGAAGCCAACTGCACACAAACGCACGTGCGGTGTGCGCGGCAAGGAAACAGAAGAACGCTCGTGGCAAACGTCTCGCGTGCAAGATCAAAAATGAAATACTGCAGCTGAAAGGAGGGGAGGAAAGAAAAAAAAAGTACCAGAAGGATCTCCACTGCAGGTTCCTCAACACGGCATGAGACGCGCACCAGACTCGAGACGGAAGCTCCAAGCGGAAGATCCGGCAGCTCAGTTCCACTCTAAGAAGGAGGCCACAGGCATCGGCCGACCGGCCGTGAATCAACACAGTAGAAAAAGGTCAAAACAGCTTCGCACCCGGTTCCTCAAATATTCCGATCGTCGAAGGAGGCCAAACCGGAACAAGCACGCAAAAGCGCCCAAAGATCGGTGGGTCCAGGGTTGGTGGCAACGCCTGTGGAATACAGGCCCCTCGTCGCCAGTGTTAAGCTCGGGAGGGACGTAAGTATTAGCAAAGAAGGTTTATTACAAAAGACCACCAACCCACAGCAGGCCCAACTTCTCCACCAAGACCAACTGCCGTGGAACCCCCACACATCACAATACAACATCACATGGAACCTCCATAGCAAGAAGATTCCAACATCATGTAGAACCTCATAGCGATAAGGTTCTAGTCTGCAAACATAACACCACTCTATGACAATACTACCAGATTTCTCAAGCAGACACTGACAGTAAAACACATGCGTATCCTTAGAGGATTGCAACAGGACATGCTAGAAGCCAAACACTTACACACTTGTGACAACAAAACAAATTTGGTCATCAGAATAATTGCTGGCGCAGTTGGGTTCCCTTATGTCACCTTTAATTAAGGTGACATAGTGCCCATAGCTTATAAATCACATTTATATTCCAAAGCAGAACAATGCTTTGTACCCACAGAAAAATTCTAACGGCAGTACAGGTGGCTGTCATCAAGGAAAGGCCACTTGCCCAAGGGAAATGCATTATTGTCATTACCCTGGTGCCAGCTTTAGAGGCAGTCACCAAAGCTAGCATTTCCTAGTTCTAAAGCATTGCATCCACATTGGATTCAATGGGCAACCTCCCTGACTGCCACCAATGTTGATTACATCTTTGATCCAAAACTTCAAACACAAGAATTTCTCCAACACGAACAGGAGTACCCCGCACTTCTTGACATTTTGCCTCTTGACAGATACCATACTGTCATTGACACTGATGGTTCAGCACAAGCAGCTGTAGGTACTAAACATCAGTACTCAGCTGCTTGTGCAGCTGTGAGCGCAGTGATGAAGGATGGTGTATTCCACCCTCACAGTATCTACATGCAGACCCTGGGGGACTGCACAGCTCAGCTGGCTGAACTTAAAGCCCTTAGCCAAGTGCTAGAACATACGGATCCAGGACAACTCACATTGATTGTCTACGATTTGTACTACCGTGTCCAGTCCTACAATGATTATCTTAATCATTGGCGATTATACGGGTTCAGAGACTAAAAGTGGAATACCACAAAACACAGGAGTCCGTGGGTGAGGGTGGCTGATCTTAAGTATAAGCTACCTAATGCTCATGTAGTCCATCCATTGGGCCACCAAAGTGTAGGAGTATACTGTATTGGCAACACTTTAGCTGATGAAGCGGCCAAATCTGCAGTAGATATGGCTTCTATTGCTGCAGTGATCATTCCCAGACGAAATTGGATATTGAAATTTTGGCTGCTGTGAAAGCCTCAGCTGAAGGCAAGCCTCTGCCAAAAACATACCCTACAAAATATTCATACCACATCAGTGCACAGAATGTTGCCTTTGAAACAATTCCTGGGGTTGATGATCGAGTGATCCCCAACCAAGACCAGAACTTAGATCTAATAAAAACAGCACATGAGGGTGTTGAATCCACTCATGCTGGTGTCGCGGCCACAATAACACTCTTACAGAAACGCTTCTGGTTGCCAGGTCTAAACAAACAGACCAAGTAATATGTTCTTTGCTGTGATATTTGCCATTAGATAAATGTCTCAAATATAAAACGCCCACTGCAGACATCCCTCTTAGTGTCCATTAGGCCACTACAATGTGTATACCTGGACCATTGTGGTACCCTTCAACCTAATGGTGTATACAAATATCTCTTGTTCCAGATTCCTGTGGGTATGGCTTAGTGGTCGGCTGACGCTTGAACCGGCATAAAAGACTTGCCGATCTTTATTGTTACATATGCTGTTGCAGCATTCCATTAAGTTCAGGTACCTGCCTTTGCCTCTAGGGCATTCAGGGACACCATGAGGATGATGGGTGTTTAACTCCATTACTCCTCACCCTACCATCCCAAGGGTAATTTGGTTGTGAAGAGGAGGATTCAAGATCCAAAGCAGCCCTTAACAGCTAGAGTAGTAGGTTCTGGCCGCAGTTGGCATTATCACCTATATGAGGTCCAGAGAGCACTGAATAATCTGCCAAGACGGTCCTTGGGAGGATGCACTCCTTACGAGGTTCTCTTTGGGATACCTATCTATGTCCCAGATTTAGATGACCCTGGTTTTGTGGGAGCAGACACAACTTTTGATGTAAAAGAACAGCTCACTGTCTTACAGGAGCTTCAGCAATTTCATGATGATAATTCATCTGCCAGGCTATCACCTTAGAAATGAGGCATTTGCCAACAACATCTACAGGCTGGATTCCTGAAGTAGGGGATCTGGTTCATGTGAAAATTACTGTGAAAAAGGAATTCAGACCATCCTACAGAGCACCAGTCTAAGTCCTGGGAATAGAAGGTGCCAGAACTGTCATCCTACCACCACTGCCTTGTTCCAAAGTAAACAGATTCATCTCCATAGACAACATCAATCTGCACTATGTGGCCAATCCTGCACAGTAGACCCAGAGGTCCCATGGGTTGTTTTCGTCCCCTCTCACTGCCCAACAGGACATACCTCTTCAAAGAAGAAACAACAACTCTTCTGACTACACTAGCATGTACTACAATGCTACAAATGCCTCCTCGAGCATGGGGAGAGTGGAAACTGAGCTTTTGCTGATTCCTGTTACCACTTCATCAACAACAACTGTCCAAGATGTGGCTGTCTTCTACTCATACTCAACACAAACAGACAACATTTTCTATTATGAACCTCCACGTAAAGAGGATCCATCTACCAGTAATGAACTGGCTCCTGTGTTTGCAGAGACTGCTTCCAGTTATTTCATCGACCTTGATGACTCTTCTTCAACTTCATCCGCACCTGCACCTAAAACTGCTTCAAAGACACATAAGCCGTACATATAGCTTTAAAAAACGATTTAATTTATCCATGGAATTATCTGTGGCCATTTCTGACATTGCTTGCCTTTCTGTTATGGATTGGTTCCATTACTGTTTTCTTTCTCCTTATAAATGGTTATTATCTTCCTGAATGCTCTTCTGTTGAGCCAGTGGATGAAGTTCTAACTCCATATCCTTCTTCGCAAACGGTTCGAAGAGACTTGTCCCTTTGAAATATTTCAGAAGTAACAATTCCAGATGGTATTCTTTGGGATAAAGTTCCATTCGATATATATGGGCCTACTGAGGTCATTAAAATTCCATATGCCTTTAAAATGTTAATCACTGATGTCATTTCACCTTGTGTTGTTTCTGATGACTGGGATGTTCAAACAGTTGATTCAATGCTTGCTGAACTGCAGGATTATACTGTATTTGAAGGTGAAGATGTGTACACTAACACAATGAATAATGGGGAAATATTCTGTTATAATAATTGAGGACATTACTACCTGCACCGAGCAACTAGACACAGATCAGTAGTTAATTATACACAGTGGAAATACTGTTCAACTCCACCTGTGAAGATCCCAAACCATTATTCAGATAAATTCACATATTTTTCTGAGCATGACATTAAGAATGCAGAATCATACTACTTCAAGTTACCACCTTCTAAAATTAGGAAGATTTTGCTAACAAACACTAAATTGATCTATTCAGATTCCTTTGTTTGCTGACTTGCAGTTGAAGGATATGAATATTGGAAGAAGAATATTGATGTAAAAAGTGTATGGGGAACACAGGGTTGGCAAATTCAGGGTAGGGAAGCTTTATTTAGAGCATGCCCTATTCCTATTCAAATGATCTTTTTAAATTACAAAATTCAACAGACATCCTGTCTAGGGTTAGCAAAAATGAAGGAAATTAATGCGCCCAGTATCCCCACACAGGCAAAATTCACCAATTGGCAGTCCTTCCTAAACGTTACCAAGGAAGAATTAGATGCAAAAGTTCAGGCTGGCACTTGTAATTCATCACTTTCCAGTCCCAGCGGGAGGTATTGTGGCCAATAGAAACAAATGGGTATCAGGCGCATTTTGTGAATTACTCAGGGGGTTTCGCGATTAGCCGGATGGACCCTTTGCTTTGTCTCGGATTAACACTCGGGTATAGTTACTACATACAGTGTGGTTAAACTGTGCTAACAATGGTTACAGCCTAACACCTTAGCAGCAGTTCAAGAACATCTTAATACGCTATCTGAAGACATAGACGTACAAGATTTCTTGCTAGGTCCCAGAAAGCCCCGCTCTAAGAGATTCCTGTATGCCCTATAAAATGAGATCTGATGTTTTTCTCAAATGGAAGCAGCCACATGTTTGAGGCAGAGAGATAAGGAAAATTTGGAAAAGGCTTTAGCTGTTGTCAATAATGGCATGAACACTCTGTCCAACTGAATATACTCCCTTAATAACATAGGCCCTCATTATGGCATTGGCGGCAAATTCCGCCTACCCCCACAGCGACAGCCGCCAACATACCATCACCGTGGCTACCAGCCGCCCACCCGCAATATGACCCTCTACGGAATTCCGCCTGAAGGCTGGCGGAATACCATCGACAGTCATGGCATCGGACGGCGGTACAGTGGCGTTGCTGTCAGCAGCAGCGCCACACCAGCAAAACACTTCCTACCATATCATGAGCAATGACAGCAGTGCCATGTCCCGTCTCCTGCCGGAGGACCCCCTGCAAGCAGGTAAGTCAGGTTCTCCGACGGGAAAGGGGATTGGGTGGTGTGTGCGTGCTTGGGGGTGTTGTGTGTGTGGGGGCCCTGTGTCTGTTTTTGTATGCGTGCATGTGGGTGTGAGTCATGTTGAATGCATGCGTGAATGACTGAACGTGAGTGTACGTGTATGTTGTGTGTTGTGAATGCGTGTGTGCGACAATGTGTGTTGGTGTGTGTTGCAGTGTGTGGTTATGAACGAGTTCATGCGTCAGTGGATGTGGGTATGCGTGTGTGTATGATTGTGTGCGTGTGTGTATGATTGAGTATGTGTGCACGTGTGGGTGTGTAAATGTGCGGGGGGCAGGAGAGGGAGGGGAGGGTGGGGGAGAGCTCTTGGGAGAAGGAGGGGTTGGGTGAGACCCCTATCAGTGCCAGGGCAGGAATTCCCTGGCACAGATAGTGCCTACCGCCATGGTTTTCATGGCGGTACGCTTGCCACAAAAACTATGGCGGTAGGCGGGGTCATAATCCAGAGGGTGAGATTGTGACGGCTGCCTGGCTGGAGACTGAAGTCTCTAGCCCAGCGGCCGTTACCACCCTGGCAGCTGGAGTGGTACATTGGCAGTTTGGCTTGAGCCAAACCGCCAATGTCATAATTTGGGAAAAGGTACCCCCAGCCTGTTGGCAGTATCTTTCCCCAAATTACCACCCATGCCAGGGTCGTAATGAGGACCATAGTGTCATCTGTGATAGACATCATTCAGAATGACATGCTTTTTACACCATGGACAAAGTCAACTGCGTTCCATCATGCAGTTAGTTTGGACACTACAGATTCTCAAGAATGGCGGCATTTGATGGAAATACATTAATGGTAGTGACCTGTTTGCTGCCTTTCAGTTATCCAGGGAACAACAGACAACGGCTAAAAGGGAAGCGAGTTTCACCATGCTTCATATAGGAAAGTTAGAAAAGTCGACAGTTTGGCTCGTGCATGGCATTATAAATCAGCCCCATTTCCACCATTCGTTTTTTGAAATGCTTGAAACATCTTGCCGTGGGCAGATATGAGCAGCTAGGCCATAGTTATATTGAAGAAGAGTGGGAGTTGCCCTTTGAATATAAATCTTTAAACGGCAAAACCGAGATCTTTCTCCGTAGAAGCAAATGTGAGACTACTGTCAGTTATTCAATGATCTACAAGCAAGTGTCCTTTCATGGCATTTTCAATGCGGAGGTCGCGAACTTGGCCTATTTTCTGAAGGGTACTCCCCTCCCTTTGATTCGTCTAACATTCCACATACTTTTGAATGGAAGTTATGTGGTCCTGAACAAACAGAGCTGTTGCGGTATGAGACCAGGAATTACCTATGCAATTTCAGTCTCTAAGAAGGTCACTTGTTGCGGACATGTTTTATTCCCCGCCACAGAAGAGATAGGAGTAGCAGAAATGTGGCCTCACATTGATACTTCTAATGTAAATTATGACAAGCTGAGCAGACTAAAGGTGCTACTGTTCCAGAAACAAGTTGCTTTGACATCGGCTAAAGAGACATATGCTTTCTAGCAAGATCATCAGCCAAGATACAATCCCTATTAAATACCAACTTCCAGAAGCACTTTGGAGAGCTGGTATCCATAATATTCAATGCTTCAAGCACCACAGGGATTGTACACTTCTTTAAGGCTGTCGGTCTGGATTCATGTCTTTCTTCCAGACTGTCTTTGGAGTCATTCCTTCAGCCACCTATTCACTCTTTTCAAGTCTGTTTAGCGTCTTTCCTGTGACCTTGGCATTTATCGGCGGGATACTGCTACTGCTGTTCCTGATACGCAGTGGTTGTGCCTTCCCAGCTGAAAGAAGTGATGGAGATACTGCCACCAGCCCAGCTGTGCCGTAATCACATGGTGCAGTTCTTTGGTGCTCTGTTGCTGGAAGAAATGGAGCATGATTGGTCACTGTCATTCCGACCAGTCTTATCACGTGTGTAACCAGTTTTTAATTGCACTTTGCGCCTCTTTAAACATCTACCGTCAGTGTGCCTTGCTGTTCCGCCAGTGCCTCCTGTGGACCAAGAACTGCTGATGTCCAGATGAGAGTTTATTCATGGTCATACCCATGAGACTAAGGCAGATTCGCAAGGCCACTTACGGCCACTCTTGGTGGAGTATCTGGCTCCTTCAGGCACTTTGGATGGTGCTACCCTGGCAGGTGATCCTACATTTGAGGCTGCTGCCCACTACTGCTCTGTGGATCCGTCTGCCAATCCTGTCATCGGGCTGACAATGTGGATTAATTCCTGGATGCTCTCCCTTTTGATGACTTCGGAGACATTATTCAAGATCATGACTATTGTTAGATGAATTTGACCATTGGTTTTATTCTAAAATTCCGAAGTCATGCCAAAAAATACTTTTTTAACCGAATTAACTTTGGCTTGCTGTGCTTTTCATGGTCGACATTTTGTCTCTCTGTGTGTTTTAGCTATATTTAACTGTTTTTTCATTAGATTTAGATTAATATTTTTATAATATTTTAGTTTGATTTTAGTTCAGAGCGTTTTGGCTTCGGTTCATGTTCCTTCTCTGGCGTCATCATTATGGTGTAATACTTGTTCAGGCAATGGGGAGGGTGCAGTGAGTCCTATTTAGTTTTAATGGGAACCAGGAGTGTAGCTTAGCCTTCTGGCTTGCAGGCCTGCGCCCTCATCACCTAGTGACTTTTAACCTACTAAGACTGCTCTGTTCTAGCACATTTATTCAATTATTTCTTCCAAGATGGCTGCTATGTTGATAGTTAGGAAGATGTTTTGATTTCACATTATCAGTACCACTCTTTGATGACATCACTATCAAAGACAAGTGATATACGCAGGTATTCACATCATGTCCCTTTCCCACTTATGTGTGACAGGAACATACGGCCTAATTACAACTTTGGCGTAGGAGATTTATCTGTCCCAATTGTGACGATTATCCCGCCCGCCGTATTATGAGTCCATTATAGCCTATGGAACTCGTAATGCGGTGGGCGGGATATCCGTCACATTTGGGACGGATTAACCCCCTTTGTCAAAGTTGTAATCAAGCCCATAATGTACTTTTGGAAGGAATTGTTTATATAATTGCCGCCAATGTACGTCTTCTTATCTAAAGTTTGGGAACACACTTGCATCAGCTGTCCTACAAGATCTGTATAAATACATCTTTCGCAGTCAAGGTTATCAGAGGGATTTCTACCCGATGCCATTAACGCTATCTATGCTACATGTCACCTTGATGCACACCCAGCCTTCGTGTCCCCAAGGAGTCTGATATAGAGACCTCATTCCAAGGTAACAAGACTTTGGGAACACTTGTCATGGGCATGGTACTGGCAGATTAGGTTTAACACACCTAGCTCTCTTTAGGTTAGAGATTAGGTTCACCATGCTAGGGTATTAGGGGTTATTTTACATCTCATGTTATTGCAAGATGGTGGGGCTCTTTATATTCATAGCCTTTGTTTTTACAATTCTGCTTCTTGCATGTTCATTATCCTAAACATTTCCGCTCATGCATTTGACAGTAGATTGTAATCGTGCTAATAAAACCTTTTGAAAACTTTACTGCATCTCCTTCATTGCTTGTGGGTGACTGAGAATTACTGCTCATGTGAGAAAAGGGTAATCTCCGTTTAACTACGACTCACCTGAGATGTCGCACTCTTGTGTCCATGAGTAAAGGCTGCCACAAATTACCTTTTACTATTTGGGTTTTTGATGAGGTACTACTTGTGAAACGCGAGGGTTGGGCCGACAGTTGCGACTTGTTGTAGGATTGGCCTAGTCGCCTACACATAAAAGTGCCATCATCCCTAAACCAGCAGTCTTGCCTAGCGCAAGAGTCCAACTATGACAGTTGTTGCTATATTTTTCCCACTTCTTTCATTTTGCTTTTGCATATTTACCCTTATGATTGCAATGCTTATGGTTTTACCACTCAAAATTAATGATGGTGTCAAAAATATGTAAAAGAATGTACATTTCTCATCCATAGTATATTTAAAATGATTTTTCCAATATTCCTTTTACATAGCCTTGAAAGGGCATTAGCAACACTGTAAATCACATATTGGCTATTGCTGCTCCTTACCTTGATTGAACCTGTTATCACGTGGATGTTGGTTATAAATGCAATGGAAGTAGACATATTTATATATTGAAGTCAAAATTTTATGAGTGATAACCTACATTAGTACCAATCATCGTTTGAATTGCAACATTATGTTTCTGAAAAGACTTCCTACAACCCTTGCCTTAGTTTTATGTCAGACTGATGCCAGTGAGGATACAATGTCTTGGGAGGCGCACCATTTAGCACTAGGCCTTACAATCTCCAGTATCTTTCCCCACCTGTGAATAGGTACATACAAGGTGGTTGGTCTGGGAGACACAATTTACATAAGAGAAGAAGAGGTTTACAAGGAAAGTTATAGGGCTATTAGGAAGCATAAAGGGAGCTGTGGTACCTAACTCTTCTGACTTGCACAGTGGGTCTGAATCTTTTTGTGACTAAATGACTTTCAGGTATGTGCACCTAACTCTTCTAACTTCTTGCACACTGCATCTCAATCTTCTTGTTAGAAATGGCTTTAAGGTATGTGCACTGGGGACAATGTTAAGGCAACTGCTAAAGCTGGTATTGGCTTATATATGACAGATAAGTTTTCTTCTCCCGAATCTGTCTTCCTCACCTCTGAATAGAAGACACCTGCGAGGTTTCAATTTATTTGGACCACTTAGGATCACTTAAATAACCTGTTAAAAGAGTCAGAGATGACTTAGGGACTGATTTAGAATTTAGCAGATGGGGTTACTCCGTCACAAACGTGACGGATATCCAGCCTACTGTATTACAATTCCATTATAGCCTATGGAAATCGTAATACGTCAGATGGGATATCCGTCACGTTTGTGACCGAGTAACCCACCATTAACCTCTAAATCAGGCCCTTAGTGTTAGCACTGATAAAAAAGGAACCATCCTTTCCTATCTATATCCTGGATGTGTGTTGTAAGCTGGATACAGACCTTTCATTAGTCTGACTTGTTTGAAGAGTCGTCTCTGTATGTTATCTTTATCTGATAATAAGAATTTAGTGAACATCTGTTATACAGTTCCTACAAATTAACTAGGACTATGTATTGGGTCTACATAAACATCAGGATCTTGAAACTTAGGGGCATATTTATAGGCCCCTAGCGCCACCTTGTGCCACATTAACATAATTTATTTTGACGTTAATGTGGCCCAACGAGGCCAAAATCCCCGTGCCGTGTTTACAGAGTGGCACAATGCATGCATTGCGCCACTCTGTAACCCTTTGCGCTACATTATGCCTGCGCCTGGCATAATGTATGCAAAGGGGACGTTCCCCCATTAGGGGAGCTGGAAAAATGGGGCAAGGAAATCTATGAGATCTCCTCGCTCCATTTATTGCAGCGCTTTTAACGCCTGCCCAAGAGCGGGTGTAAAAAGGGGGCTGCCAGTCTTTAGAATGGAACCCTATGTACTCTGCAGGAGTAGCACCAATATTTTGGTGCTACTGCTGCAGAGTACATCAATAGCATCATTAAAAATGATGCTATTGCGCCATACCTTGCGCCAAGGTGCGCCGTATTTTGAATACGGCGCACACATAGGTGCGGAGGGAGGGATGCTAAGGGACGCAGGGAAAGTGGTACTGAACTCAGTACAGTGCCACTTTCCATAAATCTGCCCCCAAGTCTGTCTATAATTTCAGGAAATAGTGATACAGTTCCTAGCTAGCTAACAGTGCCCTATCTCAACCCCTAAAACTTACCAGAGTACCAAATGGTATTGGCAACCTTGAACATGACTATTTGGATTCTCAAAGAAATCGTGGAAACAGATCTACCCTTTTTTGTTACTTTCCTGTCTTTTTGGATATTTGTTGAAACAATCACATTATTGTAAAGAAAGCATGAGCTACAATTATTCGGCAAATGAAACAAAGCATGGTAACCAGCATAATAAAAATGGTAAAAAGATAAACAATTGAACCATGATAATGTAATTGCATTGTTGCACTCCTATCCGTCACTACCTACACAATCGGGACCACATTGGGAGTACCCTCTGCCAGATCAATTAGGATAGCATAACCCCCATACCTGGGTAAGATGTATCGAAAAGCCAGGAGGCTAATCTGAAGTAGTGCAGGTTATCATCCTTTGCAGGATAGAGGTAAGAGTCAGCAGGGCTACATCTTGGTCACAGTGCACCTCATTCCAGGATAATCCTAGTAGAAGTGCTCCTCTGCCAAATGTAGCACAGAGGCATTTTATATAATGAAAGCCCTGTTCATATCACACTGTGGAAGATAAACAGAGCTGATGGGATGACTTGTCTGTAGCTTTGAAGCTGTCTCCAATGGACAGTCATGATACAATACGTCACGTTCTGTTTGCCTAGCCTTGGATAGAGTGTACAGACTGCATGGCAGAAACGCTCACAAGGAATAGGCTGCATATATAGGCCCTGAGTAAACTCTGGCGGTCGGTGATAAAGTGGCAATAATACCGCCAACAGGCTGGTGGTAATTACCACCAAATTATGACCATGGCGGTGAGAACTCAGATAGACAGCCACTTTACCACATTAACCGCCAGGGTGGAAACAACAGCCACCATGGCAGTAGCCACCTACAGCCAGGCGGAAGCCAATGTCCTGCCTACGGTATTAAGACCCTGCAATCCGCAACCTTTACCTGGGCGGTACCAATGACATCAAAAGCCTGGCAGAAACACTGCACAGAAGTGAAAGGACTCACCATTGGAGACACAGGGAACAACCATGCCACAATGGAGTCCGAGCTGCATGTCTTCCCCATGCTCTTCTAAGTGTTGTTCCACCACGAACACCAACGACGTTGAAGACGACGACGGTGAGTACAGCCGCCTAGCACTCAGGGGAAGGGGGGAGGAAAAAGAGAATGACACACTCACCCAACACACACACCCACCCCCAACACCATACACACAATCATCTGTAGTAATAAAACATTTATACCCAGTATCTCGGATGAATAATGCAAGGACAACATAATTTTACTAAAGTGAGTGTAACAAGATCAACAAAGTAGAAATAAGAAATATGCAATGTACTGGTATATACAAATGTACAGTCCAAGGGACACTGCCCAGTCCTCAGTGTGCGTGGGCCACAGGGCCCCAGGCCAAAGTCCAAGGCCCCACTTGTCACCTGCACCAACATGGAGAGAACACTGCTGGGACATCAGTTGGAAAATAGGTAGGCACCTTACGGGGGCACCTCAGCCAGCAGATGGAACAAGACCACTGGTTCTGGAGGGGGCAACATGCCCCATGCTTGGTCCTGGGGAGTGCAAGGCCACAGTCTCTCAAGTGGGTGACTTGCCCACTGGCTGTGGAGGGGCCAACATGACCTGTGCTTGGTCCTGGGGCGTGCATGGCCACAGTCTCTCAAGTGGGTGACTTGCCCACTGGCCCTGGAGGGGGCAACATGCCCTGTGCTCTTGATCCTGGGGAGGCTGGGGTTGGTGGGTGTCTTACCCACTGGTTCTAGCCCTGTGCTCTTGATCCTGGGGAGGCTGGGGTTGGTGGGTGTCTTACCCACTTGTTCTGGAGGGGGCATCCTGCCATGTGCTCTTGATCCTGGGGAGTGCAAGGTCACAGTCTCTCAGATGGGTGTCATACCCACTGGATTTGCAGGAGCCAGGCTGCACAGCAGCCCATGGAGGCAGGACTACACACCATCCGCCGGCGGTGATGGCTGCTCAGTGGTGGTGGTGGTGCTCCTGCTGCTTGTAGGGGGAAGCTCCTGCCCATTCCCTGCAGCCACGGACGGCTGCCCACTGGTGGTGGTAGTGCTGCTGCTGCTGGTGGGAGGAGGCTCCAGCCCCTCCCCTGCAGCTTCGGACGGCTGCCCACTGGCGGTGGTGGTGGTGGTGCTGCTGCTACTGGGGGGAGGCTCCAGCCCATCCCCTGCAGCTTCGGACGGCTGCACAACCATGGTTCGTGGTGGGGGCTCTGTCTGAGTTCCTGCCCCAGGCCCCTTGTCCTTCCTGCCTGCTGGTGCTGGCTCCTTGGCCTTCTTGGCAGCAGCTGGGGCTGGCTCATTGCTCTTCCTGCCAGCAGCTGGGGCTGGCTCCTTGCCCTTCCTGGCAGCAGCTGGGGCTGGCTCCTTGACCTTCCTGGCAGCAGCTGGGGCTGTCACCTTGCCCTTCCTGGCAGCAGCTGTGGCTTTCTCTTTGACCTTCCTGGCAGAAGCTGGGGCTGGCTCCTTGCCCTTCCTAACAGCAGCTGGGGCAGGCTCCTTGCCCTTCCAGGCAGCAGCTGGGACAGGCACCCTTTCCTTGAGGTTGCCAGGTGCAGACTCCTTCACCCTCTGCATAAGTGCCCTGGATCCTTTCAACGAGTGGGTGTGGAGGCTACTGGGCCGGTGGACTGGGGGGCTTAGGTGCTTGCCTGGGTTTTCGCCACCCTGGCCAGATGTGATGGACGGAGAAGGGTAGGGAAGAGGTCAATGGTGGAGAGGAAAAGCTTATTAGGGACATTGGGGCGGGAAGAAGAAGAAGGTTTAGGAGTGGAGGAAGAGGGAGTGGTTGTAGGAGGTGTCTGCTGATTTTGGGTGCAGGTGCATGGCCTAGATGCTGTTGTGGGGTGGATGGCTGTTGGGTGTCTGAGTGCTTGCGTTTGTGTACTTTAGGAGGAGGGGACAGACACAGTGGGAGAGGACACAGGGGACGTATGTATTGCTGCTGTGGAGATGTCTGCCAGTGAGGTGTGTGTTCAGCTAGGTGTGGTGGGGATGCTGGTAGTGGATGAGGATGTAGTGCATGCAGGCGTGGGTGCAGACGCAACTGGGAGGGAGGTGGAAGAGGAGGAGGAGGAGGGGGAGACAGTGGAAATTGTGGATGTTGGTATGTCTGCATCTGGATGGTGCTTGTGTGAGTGTCTGTGGGATGATGTATGGTGCTTGTGTTTGCAAGTGCCACTCTTGTGTGTTGTCTTGTGTGCATGCTCGTCTGCCTGTGTGCTTGGGATAAGATAAGGTTGAGGGGAATGGGATTGGGAAGAGGAAGTTGGAGGGGGGAGGGTGGAAGCAGGAATAATGGCTGCCATCAGAGAGGAGGCCAGAGCCTCGATCGATCTCTGTTGGGCCGCCAAGCCAGTGTGAATACCCTCCAGAAATGCATTAGTTTGTGGCATTTGGGCTGCCAGCCCCTGGATAGTATTCACAATGGTTGACTGCCCTACAGAGATGGATCTCAGGAGGTCAATAGCCTCCTCACTCTGTGCAGCAGGGCTAGTGTGATACAATAACTGGCTTAAAATGTTGAGTTAATGCAGTTACTCAGCACGTTTCTTGGGCCAACAGACGCCGTAACTTGTATATAGATGTGTTTGTAACTCTATAGCACCTCGTAGACAGATGGCCGTGAATGATTAAGTAAAGGACCTATATATCTGAAGAAGCCAAACTTCTAGAACAGCCATTACATTAAGAGGTAGTTTTAAATGCATATGGGATGGGAAACAAGATTCATCGAGAGTAGCTGCTTGCTATGTAGTGACCTTGCATTATTGTTCTATAGATAATCAGGCATTGCACCTTTTGGTACTCCTAAGAGAGGGTTTGGACTTGGATATACCCTTATTGAGAATTGTCTCTCTCTGAGAGCTTTGTTAATATTCATTTGAAAGGTAAAGGCATTCTAATGATGAAAAAATAGGAAATGTGGTTGAATTGGCATAATAGTTCACACCCCACAAGGAAAGATATGGTGGAATGTATCTGGGTATTGCATGTTTTAGGCACATGTCTACTAGAATCACATGTAGTTAAAAAAATTATTTTTCACTTTCGAATCTATAATTATTTTTTTGTTCTTTGTTACTTTTTTATTTTAATTAATTTTCTGTTTTTCATCTTTAATCATCTTTATTTGTATTTTTATTTTTAACATGCATTGGTGTTATATTGAGTTATATTTAGGATTCTAGGATGTGTGGTCTCTCTTGTTCTAAGGACTTTTTTTGGATTTTTTGTGTCGATCAGCTATCTTCTACAGATGTGGTTGTACCTAAAAGAACTGGCGTGTTCCTCAGTACGCCTGTCCCTTCTGTGGTGTTTTTCTCCCCATATGAATTTTTGGATTGGAACCGCCCTGATAAAGGTGACCTCCTAATGAGAGGAATACCGAAACATGCATACGCTATGGGTTCTGACAGCCTGCTGTATTGATTTTATCAACACTGTTCTATCATATTGTGTATTCGCTACTATGTAAGATCAGTGAATTTATTGTAATATATTTTTAATGTGTATATATGTATTTGATTCAAGGATGAATTTCAAATTAGAATTTATATCATTTATAGGTTTTTAGGATTGTAGGGTAGAGTCTGGTTTAACTGAGTATGAATGAGGTATAAGTGTTATGGCTGTTTATTCTCTCATGTGGGGTGCTATATTGGTTCGTTTTGTTTTCTATTGTCTTTAGTTATTCTTTGCACAGTATTTTGTTTGATTTATTCATGTCACTTGTGATAATATATAATAAACATAGTGATGAAATATAAGATTGATCTAATGATATATTGTTTAAACTGATATAAATATAGTACCATCCTGCACGTCTTAAGTTGGGACTTGTGAAATATTGAGTGTCTGATATACGTTTTAAATATATATTGACTATACCTATATCTTTGAGGTTTTCTATATACATCCTTTGAGTGTTATTCAATAGTGGCTGTATATCCATTTTTTGCTTTCCTAACTGGGGCAGGGCCTGAGATGCCTGGGGCGAAGGAGATGCCCACCCTCCTGGGTGAGCGGGCACGGGCAACTTGCTGAGGGGCTGCTGGGAGGGCGGTGCTGGTACAGGCGGTGGCAGCTGTACCTGCAGCTGGATTTGTCACAGAGGAGTCCGCCACCACCAGGGAGCTTCCGTCGGAGGAGGTATATGTGTCTGAAATGTCCCCTCTAGTCCCCGCCGTGGTTCTCCCCTCGCCCTTCATCTCAATGGTACCCTCACCGATCACCTAGGTCCTGTGGGATGCAACTCCCTCTGTCGCCGGTGCTTCTGCTCCTCCGCCAGATGATGCTAATGCACATAAGGAGAGGGTGACAAAACAAAAAGGGGGAGAGAGACAAAGGATACACCTGGTCAATGGCTGCACCAACACCACCGTTGGCGTGCACATCACTCTCACACACACAGGGAACAGCCCTACGCAGTATGCATTGCACTACCAGTTATTTTGCTAGCCACCAAGGCATGAGAAGGGGCACACACTGCCAAATGCAGCACACCTTGGACCCACACAGCCCTGACCAGTTGTGGATACCTACGAGCTAGGTAGCAAGATTATCCCTTCAGGACCCTTGCCACCAGGGGACCTACTCTGCAATGTCAGGCCTGGGATAGGGGCACCCACTGACACACATCCCCCATCTGGATACCACCCTACCATGCATAAGTTATAATGATGGGCACTGTACTCACCCACTTATGGCTGCTGTGATGCCCTCAAGCCCCATCCTGCTCAGGATAGGCCACCGCCAGTATGCAGACCATCAAGGTGGTCAGGGTTTGACAGGCACCCCTTCCTCGTTGGCCGGCCATTCCCAGCTGGGCCTCCGCCGTCTTCAATGGCCAGCGTCTCAGGTCCTCCCACCGTTTCCGACAGTGGGTGTTCCGCCTACCATAGACCCCCAGGGTTAGCACGTCCTTGGCGATGGCACGCCACATACCCTTCTTTTGATGAGCGCTGACCTGCAGAGGTAATACACACAGGAAAATAGTATCAGTCAGACAGTCCTGCCTGTTACACTTATGGCCCACCATACCCATTCACATCACCATTTGCAAACACATGGTTCAGCACACAACCAATACGCCGCCCAGAGGACATCCACCAATCCCCCTTACACAAGACCTTCACACACACCACTCCATGCATTCATGCCACATGCATCGTGCCCACAGTGCACTCACCTGTTGGTCTGGAGGCCCATACAGCAGTCCGTACTGGGGTAGGACCCATCCACCAGTTGCTCCAACTCCGCTGAGGTGAAGGCAGGGGCCCTTTCCCCAGTCACACAGGCCATGGTAGGTTCCAGACACAGGTCACAGCAGCACATGCATTGTAGGTCCTCTCCTGTTGATTGTTAGGTAGCAAGTGAGTGATCAGATAGAAAATGGCAGTCACGTCCACAGCGGTGCATACTGTCACCGCCAGCGTAGATCACTAATGGCCACTGTACCCCATAGGGCCAAATGTTAACCAACGAGTAGTTGCACGGCGGTTCCCAACCTCCTCCCATAACGGTGCACAACGTCAGCGGTATTACCTCACTTCTAACACTCCCTCCACACAGGACAGGTGGATGCCATTTCTGGGGGGGGGCAGGCCTTGGATAATAACTGCATCACAGTTAAAATTTGGACAAACAGTCAAAACCCGCTTAACCATTACAAATTTACATCATGCATTGTACTGTTGTGGCTCCAATGTTAAGTTTGTGACCGGCTCCTCACTCCTTTGTCCCTTAGATTGCTACTGCTGCGCATGAATAGGAGTTGGAAACATACCCCCGTGTACATACCCCTGGTGGACTTGGCAACACTGGAGTACAAGCATATCATCCTCACCTATAGACTTGACAGGTTCACAATCACAGAGCTGTGTGCCCAATTGGAGCCTGACCTGATATCTGTAATCTGTCACCCCACTTGAATCCCCCCTCTTGTGCAAGTTCTATCAGTGCTCCATTTCCTGGCAACTGGTTCTTTCCAAGTGACAGTGGGCTTGGCAGCAGGAATGTCACAGCCAATGTTCTCAATAGTGCTGACAAGAGTGTTGTCTGCCCTGATTAAACACATTTGCAGCTACATTGTTTTTCCCATGTGGAGAATTTGGCCACAGTGAAGTCTGACTTCTATCAAATGGGACAAATCCCCAACATAATTGGGGCAATTTATGGAACTCATATTGCATTTGTACCCCGTCAAAATGAACAGGTGTTCAGAAACCGTAAGAGTTTCCGCTCCATGAATGTACAGATGGTGTGCTTGGCGGACCAGTACATCTCCCACGTTCATGCTAAGTATCCTGGGTCGGTGCATGATGCCTTTATCCTGAGGAATAGCAGCATCCCAAATGTGATGGGCCAACTACAGAGGCTCAGGGTGTGGCTAATAGGTGAGCCCCCGGTTCCCACCCAGTAGTTGTTGGTGTATGTGTATGGTGTGGGCCATATGGGATAGTGTGTGGCTAAATGTTGTCCCTCGATATTTGCAGATGACTTTGGTTACCCCAACCTATCATGGCTACTGACCCCTATGAGGAATGCCAGGACAAGGGCAGAGAATGTTACAATGAGGCACACGGGCAAACAAGAAGGATAATCGAAAGAACCTTTGGCCTCCCGAAGGCCAGGTTCAGGTGCCTCCATCTAACAGGGGGATACCTGTGCTACTGACCCAAGAAGGTCTGCCAGATAATCGTGGCATGCTGCATGTTATACAACCTTGCCTTGAGATGCCATGTGCCTTTTCTGCAGGAGGAGGAGGCTGGAGATGGCCGTGTGGCAGCAGTGGACCCTGAGGACAGTGAAAATGAGGAGGATGAGGATAACAGAACAGCAGTGATACGACAATACTTCCAATGACACACAGGTAAGACAGTGTTACTTCACATTTCATTGTCAATATTTTGTATATCTTTGGCGCTGGCATGCTGTTATTTCCCACTTCTATGCCCACTTACTGTACCCTTTGGCAATTCATTTTACAGATGTTGGTGCCCCACTATCACTCCTGGTGTGATCACTGCAGCCAAAGACAGGTCTTTCCTGTGTGCACAATTACTGTACAGTTGAACTGCAATGTTTGAACCTGGTTAAGTGAATATATACTTAAAAAATGTAACATACTCCATACTTGTTTTTTTCCAAGGGTGTTTATTGAAGCGCTAAGAAGAAGAGGGGCAAATGCAATAGGATGGGGTGATGATGGAGGAAAGGCCAGGCTATTGTTCCAGTCTATTTGTAGCACAGGTGCATTGTCCAAGGGGACCAAGGAGGGGGAGCAATGACAGTTCAAGGTGGGCATGGTGACAGAGTGGGACACAAGGGTGACAATCAGGAGAGTCTCATTTCCTGGCGAGGGTCTTGGCAATAGTCTCTGGCTCTGCCTAAATCGCAGGGAATGTTTGCGGGGTGGTTCTCCTTCTGCAGGGGGAGGGGTGCTGGTGGCCTGTGAGTCCTGTGGCGGGCCTGCTCTCCACTAGCGGCAATGGAGGTGGAAGGCAGTTCAGATGTCTGGATAGTGGTAGGGACCCGCTGTTATGAGACTGCCTCCCTTATAATGTTGGCCATGTCTGCCAGCGCCCCTTCAATGGAGACTAGGGTGGTGTTGATGGCCTGCAAGTCCTCCCTGATCCCCTGGTACTGTCTCTACTGCAGCCACCTGTTCTTCTGCACGTTGTCCAGGATCTGGCCCATCGTGTCCTGGGAATGTTGATGTGCTCCCAGGACCTCAGTGAGGGCCTCCTGGAGAGTCGGTTCCCTGGGCTGTCCTCCCCCTGGCGCACAGCACTCCTCCCAGTTACCCTGTTGTCCTGTGCCTCTGTTGCCTGAACTGTGTGCCCAATGGCATTGACCTCAGGTCTCTGATGGCCTTGGGTATGAGGTGTGGCCTGGGGTCCCTGTAGAGGTGGACACACTGCTGATTGGCATGTCCTGGACACAGAGGTGTGGGTACTCTGGGTCAGTGCTGTGGTGGTGTTTCCAGATGGGGAGGCTCTGTGGTGGTGTGTGACTGGGTCTGGGTAACCGACTATCCAGAGGTCCCTGATGGGACAGGTTGGTCATCCAGATCCAGGTGACCAGAGTTGCTGTCATCACTGTGGGACTCTTCAGTTGGGGGACTGGATAGTGCTGGCATCCTTCTCCAGTGACATTGGCTGAGATACCTCTGGGGATGTAAATGAAGTGTTGTTCTTTCTGTGTGTGACATATTGTGCATCAGTGGGTTGCCCTATTTTGTTGTATTTGCCCTGGCAGCTTTCACTTGTGTAAATTGTTATATGGTAGGCTAGCTGATTCTCTCTAGTGTGCATGCTTTAGTGGTAGGTGTCCATGCAGGGCTGGGAGTGATGTCCATGCATTGGTAGAGCATGCAGGTCTTGGCATTGGGATGAGTGAGATGTGATGGTGGAGGGTGTGGGAAGTGGTGGAGTGATAGGAGTGAGGGTGGGGGTGTATGTGTTGGCATGCAGGTAGGGGTTGATAGTAGTAAAGAGTTGACTTACCAGAGTCCAGTCCTCCTCCTACTCCGGCCAGGCCCTCAGGATGCATGATTGCCAAGACTTGCTCCTCCCATGTTGTTAGTTGTGGGGGAGGAGGTGGGGATCCCCTGCCAGTCCTCTGTACAGCGAGTTAATGTCTTGGTGCAATGGGACGTACCTTCCCCCGTAGGTTCTTCCACCTCTTCCTGATGTCATCCCTGGTTCTTGGGTACTGTCCCATGGCGTTGACCCTGTCCACGATTCTCCGCCATAGCTCCATCTTCCTAGCTATAGATATCTGCTGCACCAGTGCGCCAAATAGCTGAGGCTCTACCCTGATGATTTCCTCCACCATGATCCTTAGCTCCTCCTCTGAGAATCGGGGTGTTTTTGTGGTGCCATGGTTGTTGTGTTAGGTGTGTAGGTGAGAGTATGTAGGGTAATGTGTTGGGATGTGTGATGTGGGGTGCGTGGGTGGTATATAGGTGTGAGTGGTATGTGGCTCTGGTTGTGTGAGTGCTCTTGCTGTCTCTCTCTGGTGGCAATTATGTGTAGTCGTAAAGGGTTGTGGGTAATGTGCGTGTGTGTTTTATAGTGGTGTGGGTGTGTGGGTCTGGTGTGTGTATGAGTGTCAGGTGTGTGTTATTTAAATTTTCAATGTAATGTTGTTTTGTATGTGTGTGTGTATTTTGAGCACGGCGGTATGTACCGCCAGTGGTTTACCGCAGTTGAATGTCCGCGTGGTGATTCGTGGATCATAATGTGACGGGTGTATTTCTGTTGGCATAACGGTGTGGGTGTGGATGCCACCAGTTTATGACTGACCTTTGGTGTGGCGGACTTGTGTCCGTGGCTGAATAGTGACGGATTGGTGTGAGTGTGTCATAATATGGTGAACGGATATGCACCGCCGCAGCGATATGTTGGTGGCAGTCAGCATGGCGGTTAGTTGGATCTACTGCCAATGTCTTTATGAGGGCCACAGTGTCTTCTCAGTACATTATTGCATATGCGTAAAACCATGTAAAAAGTCACCATCAGAAAAAATGCCAATCTAATGTATGCAATCTAAAATAGAAACTTTCCCCCGGGCCCTAGCTTCACCACACTCTCCTATGGATGCCATTTAGGGATCACAGCTGATACCCCTGGCTTGCCCTTTGTGACTCCTGTTACTGCATTTGCTATCCCTGGTCCCAATTTGTCACAATTAGTGCCAAGAACCCAGAGGTAGCTTGCATTACCAGTGTCAGGCTCCAGACCCTTTTTCTGCTAATTTTTTATTACATTAATAGTGATTAATAGTCTATCATTCACTATTAATGTAATATAAAAGTAGAACAGCAGAATCTAGAATAGGACCTCCACTGACATCTTAGGTAAGTGAATTAAAATACTTTTCAGTATATTTTATATGCGTACATGTCAGTGAGAGAGATTGGGTGACAGAGTGTGTGTTTGTGTGAGCATATATGTTTGTATGTGGAATAGTGCATGTGTGTGAAGGTGAATGAGTGAGAATGTATGGGTGGATCAGAATAAGAGTGAGCAAGAGAATAAAAATGAGTGAGTTAGGGTAAGAGTGAGTGCAATTATTGTGATGTCATGAAGGTTAAGATCATGTGACATCATTTCCTTTGACATCATTAAGGTGAAAGGATCTATGATATCACTTTCACTACCCCTGGCATTTTGGTAAATCAACGCCCATGCACCCTCCACTTGATCATGTGAGATGTAGCTCAATACTAGAGAAAAAGCATAAAAGTCAGTCTAAAACATAACTGTTAAATTAATGTAAATATACTTCAATAATAAAAGCGGATGAAAGCCATATTAAAAAAAGCAGGCAAACTAAAATCTAACAAAAACAAATTGCCATTTACCATTTATTTAATTGTTGTCAGCCTATCCGGCCTTAACAATAGTACACAATAAGTATCAATCCATCACACGCAATAAAATTACATTAAATAAAACATTATAATAAAAGAAAGACTATACTTGAGTTTTTGATTTGACATGGCCCTAGGTGAATCCAGTATACCCTGCAATATCATAAAACTTGATAATTAGCCATAATTGGCATAAGACTCTTTACTTATTCTAAAAGCATTATAGGTCTAAAATTTTAATATCCTATTCTTGCACTAATCATTTGGGTTCTTGCGATACCTGCCAGCAATATAATAATAACCCAGGACCTAGCCCGGTTTAATCAGCAACCTTCAACGGTTTCCCATATAAATGATAGCTAGGATAACACAAGTAATTATACTTAGGCCAACTGTGAGTACATTAATGAACGTAGCTTCCATGCTTCCAATACATAAGTTGAAACCTTCGCCACAATATGTTTCTCATCTGATCGCATACAAAGCACTTCCGCCTCATTAAATTTCCTGATTCCGTATAATCTAAAAAGCGGACGTAAGTACAATTTGCGGAGTTTAAGCGTAAAATGACATAATAAAAGGAAGTGGGATAATGTTTCTTGACCACCATGAAGGCAAGGACAGCAGTCTGAACCGCGCTGTGAGACGGCTTGCCATCTGTTAGTCACCGCCATCACTGGTAATGTACCCATACGAAATTTAAAATAGAGAGCCCTTTTTTCTTCCGGATAAATGCAGTCAATGAAAATTGCTGGTTTAAGCTCTTGATTGAACAAAATGTACCGCTTGAGTAAAGGGCTAAGTATCTCACACATACTCTGGGTCTTTTGGTCCCAGTATGCCTTTTTAATGACAGATAAACTGGGCCTTTATGACAGATAAACTGGGCCTTGCATAAAATTGCATAAAAACAAGGGGCCAAATCAAAAGTCTAGGACGCTCCTGAGGAGTTTTCATGTCCAGAGTCAGTGGGGTCCAGGGGTGAACCCACAACTTCAGTCCACAGTGGCCTGACAAGCAAGTTCCAATCAACAAACATGGTCATATCTAGCCCTATCAGCAGATGCTACAGGCATAACATCCAGTTGTGCAGTCGCAACATTAGAACCAGAGCTCAGGAATCCAGCAGCCCCGGAATCCATATCAGCCAGTAACAGTACCTCATGGTACACATCCAGAAGCTTCACCGGTCAACACTGAAATTGAGTCCTCAATGGACGCTCATGCAGATCCATATCCACAGATTGAACCAATTGCATAGCCAGACACAAGTCCAGTGCATACTCAAAAGGACACAATAGGCAGAAAAATACAGGCTGTACACATTGTAACCACATGGGTTTAAAGGACAAAGACCAGTTCTCGTTCAGTTCCCGGGGCAATGACACTCTGAAATAAATAACATGTGCTCATGAAACAACAGGACGTGTGGCAGATTCATCCCCATTGGCCTTGCAGTGAAACATCCATTGCAGAGCAACAAATATAGGACCAAAATAGCAATGGCTAGGAATAACATAATTTATATGCCTCCAAAAACACTGAAAACTAAAGAGTTCACAAAGGACAGCATCACTCTGAAAAATGTCACCGTGCTATCAAATCCAAACCCAATCGCTTTAAAAAGGTGTACCAATTCCACGATATTCAAAGCGTTAAATATTCAGTGAACAAGTTCACGAAAATGCTGGGGCAAGTTTGTGCACAGTAGTGATTCAACTTTAGAAGAAGACCTTGCAACTTGAAGACCAAACATTTCTTCAGCAGATGTTAATGCAGCACCCTTTTGAAACATTAAGACTTTTAGTCGGCTCAGCTTATCAAAGTTAACAATAAAAATAGGGATGGAAAGCCACAAGGTAATTTCTCTTACTATGTGTGGGTGGATATAACACATTATTAAAGCAGTTCGTGACCCTAGAAACCATCACCACATATGGGATGCCTGGTTTCATCCAACAACAACCTTGACCGTTCAGGATCAAATAACTTCCATTTTAAAGTATTAAAGTGTTAAACTGTATGTAAAAAACAGTTCTGTTGTGTTCAGATACTTTCCGTGGCACGGTTTGATTTAAAAAAAACTGCAATGTCCAACTCAGTTGCTGTTGGAAAGTGGATTATTGGTAATATCAGGTAAGTACCAACACTTAGCAATAGGCCACTATCCCCCACTAGGTCCGGTTAGGTCTTAATAAATTAATCCCAGCTCAACCGATAAAGCTTAATTTAGGAGACAAGTATGTAAAGCATTTAAAATCACAAAACAGTAAATAAGTAAAACACACAAAAAATCCAAGTACAATTTACAAAAATAGATTATATTTTTATCTTTAGAATGACACCAAAATGATTAAAGTCGGTTAAGGGAACCGGCAATATGAGTTTTCAAAGAATTAATGTTTCCTAGTGCATAGAAACTAAAAGCGTCAATCTGTTTATCTGGTCGCACTAGACCGGGGCAAAGTCAGAGTTTGAGGCTGAAAGCGATGGAGCCCTGCTCAGCTACAGCAAGCGGGAGGCCTCAGTCAAAGGTTTACCTTCAGACTTAGGCCCTCATTATGACACTGGCGGTCAGCTAACCGCCACGCCGGCAATGGCGGTAGTACCGCCGGCAGGTCGGTGGTAATTACCACCAAATAATGACCATTGTGGTGATCCCTCCCATAGACAGCCAATGTACCACCCCAACCGCCAGTGCGGTATGACCACTGAACACAGCGGTAGCCACCTACAGGCAGGCAGCAGACAAGGATCCACCCACCATGTTATGACACAACAGACCACCAGGATTTCTGGGTATTAGCAACGCCACCAAAAGCCTGATGGAAGCACATCATATCAAAGGAGACACTCACCTCCAGGAACACAGAGGAGCCTGTGCGGCTGCCATGGAGCCCGAACTGGAAGTGTTCCCGATACTGTACTACGCCATGGCAGTCCAGAAGCACCAACGCTGACGAAGACAACGCCTGTGAGTACAGCCGCCTAGCACACAAGGGAGAGGAGAATGACACATACACACACAACACACACCATACACACACAACACACACTCAGAACAATCTCTAGAGCAAGTCGACAGCAACAGTACCCAGGAGCACAGAAAGCTAGGACACATACCTGTGGTCCAACCAATGTAATCAAGTTGGATAGCAAGCGTAAATATAAATAATTAAAAAGAACATATTTACAAGCAGGTCCATTGGCCAGTGCAAAGTCCACAAATCACCACAGGGCAACCTCCAAGGTCGCATCTTGACTCCTAACAACATTGGCACTCCACTGGGCAGGGGCATCATGGAGATGACAGGCAGGAACCTCAGAGGGCAGGGTGGGTGGGGGTTTCTTCACATGGGGGGTGCTTGGGCTTAGTGTTTGGAGAGATCTGGTCCTTGCCCTTCTGTTTAGGTGGCGGGATGGGGGCTTTTGGTGGGGGACCGGAGTGCCACTCTTGTGCCCCCTACTCCCAGCAGAAGTGTCGGGGGAACAGGGCCTGATCTCATGCTGGAGGTACTGGGTTTGGGGTGGGACTTTTCACTTACGGGCAAGCCGGGGGAAGGGGATGGAAGAGGTCAAGGCGGAAAAGGAAAAGCTTCTTAGGACCAATGGGGAGGGCTGTGAGAGGAGGTATGGGAGTGGAGGTAGAGGGTGTGGATGTAGGAGGAGGAGGTGTGCTAGACTTCGGTGCATGGTCATGTGCGTGTGTGAGATGGATGGCTGTTGGGGGTCTGAGAGTGAGCCTTTGTGTGTCTTTGGGAGACAGACAGGGTGGGGAAGGATAAACAGGAAGTGTGAATGGATGTTGCTGTGGTGACTGCAAATGAGGTGGGTGTGTGGCATGAGGTGGTGATGGTGGTGACTGCGCATGTGGTGTGTGGGGTGCATGTCTGCAGGTCTGCTGTTGTGGTGTCTGTGGGCAAGGCTGTGCAAGTGGCAGGATCTGAGTCTGTTAATGCAGTGCATGCAGGTGTGAGTGCTGATGTGACTGTGAGGGAGGAGGAGGGGGAGACAGTGGAGGCAGTGGTTGATGTGTGTGCATCTGTCTGTTGTCTGAGTGTGTGTGTGCTTGTGGACTGAAATGTGCTGTCTGTGCAAGGCTTGTCTGTTGTCTTGTGTGCATGCTTGTCAGAATGTGTATGTGGGATGGGTTTGGGGAGAGGAGGTAGTTGGAGGGGGGACGGAAGAAACAGGGACACTGGCTGCCATCAGAGAGGAGGCCAGAGCTTGAAACAATCTCTGTAGGGCCGCCAAGCCACCTTGAATGCCCTCAAGGAGGGCATTGCATTGCTGCATCTGGGATGCCAGCCCTTGGATGGCATTCACTATGGTTGACTACAGACATGGATCTCAGGAAGTTAAAAGCCTCCTCACTGAGGGCAGCAGGGCTGACTGGGGCAGGGCCTGAGGTGCATGGGGCGAAGGAGACCTCCGCCTTCCTGGGTGAGTGGACACAGGCAACTCAGTGGGGGGCTACTGGGAGGGCAGAGCTGGTACAGGTGGTGGCTGAAGATGAAGTAGCTGGGCTGGTTCCCGAGGTGTCCGCCACCACCAGGGAGCTTCCATCAGAGAAGGAATCTGAGTCTGTAGTATCAGCTCCTGTCCCTCCAGTGGTGCTCCCCTCACCCGCCATCCCACTGGTCCCCTAGGTGTCGGTGGACACTGCCTCCTGGGAACTATGGGCTGCAGCTCCCTCAATCACCGGTGCCCCTGCTTCTTCGTCAGATGATTCTAATGCACACATGGACAGGTAGACAAAAGGAGAGAGTGGGGGAGAAAGGGAGCACAAGGTCAACCACAGCACCAACATCACAGATGGCATACACATCACTATCACTCACTGAGACTAAGAATGGGCAGTATGGACCACACTGGAATACCAATGGCTAGTTACTATAGCAGGTAGGACCCAAACACTGCCCTTTCTGCCATGGTAAGCCACCTACCTGGCAATTAAAGACATGCATACCACCCATCATACCAAAGCTACTCCATGCAGCAATGTCTAAACTAGCATATTGGGGCATCCACTGACTAGAACCCTACGAACAAATCCCATGCCAGGCAACACATGATGAAGTCACACACACTGTATTCACCCTCTTGTGGCTGCTGTGCTGTTCTCAAGCGTCCATCCAGCTCTGGATAGGCCACCGCCAGTATGCAGGCCATTAGTGGGGTCAGCACTCTACGGGCACCATTCCCTTGTAGGGAGGCCGTCCTCAGCTGGCCTCCGCGGTCTTCCAGGTCCAGCGTCTCAGGCCCTCCCACCGTTTCCTATAGTGGGTGCTTCGCTGGCTATGGACCCCCAGAATCTGCACGTCCTTGGCAATGGCACGCCACAATCCCTTCTTCTGATGGCCCCTGGCCTGCAGAAGAAACACAGACAGAGGGACACCATGATCCAGACAATCCAGCCTGTCAAACAAATGGCCCACATACATAATTTGTCCCTCATCAGGCAAACACATGACCTGTACCTCTTCATTCACATTAGCTGCAGCCATACCCCCGCAAATGACACACTGCCAGCACACAAATACATCTACATGCAGCCATATCACATGCAACAAGCCCATGATGTACTCACCTGTTGGTCTGGAGGCCCATACAACTGCCCATACAGGGGTAGGACCCCATTAACGAGCCTCTTCAACTCCTCTGACGTGAAAGCTTGGGCCCTTTCCTCTGTAGCACGGGCCATGGCAAGTACCAGACACAGGTCACAGCATCACACAGTGGAGATGTAGTCCAGTGGAAAGTCAGGAATCAAGTGAAATAGTAGGAAGAAAATGGCGGTCATGCCCACGGCAGTGAACACCGTCAACGCCGGCGTGGATCATCATTGGTTCAGGTACTCCATTGTTAGAAGCTGGCCTGGTTTGTAGTGGGTACCAGAGGTACTTACACCTTATACCAGGTCCAGTGATCCACCTTAGTGAAATGTACACAGTGTCTAGCAGAGTAGGCTGTCTAGGGGTAGCTGTAGCAGCGCAGCCAAGGCTGAACTAGGAGACATGCAAAGCTTTTGCAATACCACTATAGTCACACAGTACTTCTACACAAGAAAGACAATACTCAGTGTTACCCAAAAATAAAGGTACTTTATTTTAGTGACACAAGGCCAAAAATATCTTAGAGGCTATACTCCCTCTGGAGGTAAGTACTATACACAATATATACACTAGTAACTAAAATCAGGTAAGTAAACAATCATAAAATAGTGCAAACACTGAAAAACACAATACGTTGCAATGGGCCTAGGGGCAACACAAACCATATACTAAAATAGTGGAATGCGAATGTCGGTTTCCCCCTAGGCAAGCGCAGTGTGTAAAGGGGCACTAGGAGTCTAAGAAAACACCAAAGGTAAGTAAAATACCCCACGCCAGAGGACAGCAAAACAGGAGTAAAGTACAGTAAGTTTCCTTAGGACACACTGGGAGTCGTGGTAAAGGATTACACAGAAACCAAGCAAGACTGCAAGACACCAACTATGGATTCCTGGATCTGAAGACCTGTAGAGAGAGGAGACCAAGTCCAGAAGTCAATGAAGAATCCAGGATCAACAGGAGCCCCTGCTAACCCGGATGAAGGTGCAAGAGTGGATTCTCCGGTTGGAAGAAATAGTCAGAAATACACAAAAGAAGACTGATGCGGGTTCCTGCTTGGTGCAAGAGATGTCCCATTTCGCGTCGTTGGATGCAGGCTGGTGTTTGTCGTTGGATTCCGCCAACAAGGGCTCACGCAAATATACAGTTGGTGGGAAAAGGTGCTACCTGGGCCCAAGAGGGACCTGGGTGTCTCAACGTGGACTGAGGAGACAGAGGGGACTCTCATCACTTTAAAGAGCTCTCAGAAGACCAGGCAGCAACAACAGGAGTCCCAGGACACAGGGACAAAGGAGTTGCAAAATGCGGTCATCGCAGCACTACACTGGAGGATCCCATGCCTCCGGAGAACAACTCAGGGAGCTGAGCATCACAGGATAGAGTGCTGGGGATCTGGGCTGCACTGTGCATGACGGATTTCTGGAAGAAGTGCACAAAATCCCTAAGAGCTGCAAAACGCGTGGTGCACAGGGTTACTGTCTGACTTGAGGAGGCAAGCTCTTACCTCCACCAAATCTGGACAGCTGGACCCTTGGACAGTCAGGATCACTTCAGTCCACCACCTGTGTTACAGGGATCATGCTCGTTGACAGGAGAGGAGTCCCAGAGTACCTGTTGTCGTTGCAGAGAGGTGTCTCCTGAAGCAGGGAAGTGCTTCTGGGACTCCACTGGAGATTTCTTTGGCCCTTCTGGTGCAGAATGAAGACAGGCAGTCCTCAGAGTGTGCACAACCTGGAAACTGTTGCAGTTGCTGGCAGGAGCTGAAGTTACAGAGTTGCAGTAGCCTTCTTGGATACTTTGTTGCAGTTGCAGCATTCCTGGAGCAGTCTGCGGTTGATCAGACAGTCAGAAGCTGAAGCAGAGGATGAAGAGGAGTCCTGGTGGAGTATTACAAACCGAATCTGAGGAAACACCCACAGGAGAGACTCTAAATAGCCTTCAGAGGGGGGGATTGGTCACCTAACAAGGCATGGACCTATCAGGAGGGGTCTCTGACGTCACCTGCTGGCGCTGGTCACTAAGATGCTCCCAGAGTTCCCTGACCATCCTGAAAAGAGATGGCAGAACCCAGGGACACTCTGGAGGACCTCTGGGCTTCACCCCAGGGGTGGTGATGGACAGGGGATTGGTCACTCCCCTTTCCTTTGTCCAGTTTTGCACCAGAGCAGGGACTGGGGGTCTCTGAACCGGTGTAGACTGGATTATCCAAGGAGGGCACTGTTTGTGCCCTTCAAAGCATTTCCAGAGGCTCTGGGAGGATACCCCTCCCATGCCTGTAACACCTATTTCCAATGTGAGAGGGTGTAACGCCCCTCTCCTAAAGTAAATGCATTGTTCTTCCTTCCTGGTATTGAGCTGCTCAATCCTCAGGATGGCAGAAACCTGTCTGTGAGGTGGCACTAGCTGGGGCTGCAGTGGAAACCTCAGAGAGCATGTTTGGCAGTACTGGTGGTCCATGGTGGAGCCCCCAGTGTGTATGGAATTGGCCCCCAAATACTAGCATTGGATTGGGGGTACAATTTCGCAATCTTAGACACCTCACATGGTCATATTCAGAGTTACCATTGTGATGCTACATATATGTATTGACATATATGTAGTGCCCACTTATAATGGTGTCCCTGCACTCACAAAGTCTGGGAAATTGGTCCTGGACAACGTGGGGGCACCTTTGCTAGTGCAAGTGTGCCCTCACACACAGTAACTTTTCACCTAGCCTTCAGTAATTGAAGGTTAGACAGATAGGTGACTTATAGTCCTGAAGAAGTGTTTGTACGAGCTACTTATGGGTGGCAAAATAAATGCTGCAGCCCATAAGAATCTGCTGGAAACCCGATATGAAAATGCATCATTGGTGTAGAATGTACACAGCTAGACAATTCTATTGTCCATCATACATACATGCTCTGTGTACTCTGGTGTTATGTGTCCATAGGTCCAATTGTCACTCCCTTTTTTGGGTCTCTTAGGTACCAACCACTGAAGAGGAATAGGAGGAGGAGAGAAGCACCCATGTATAGACCACTTGTGGACTTGGCTACACTGGAGGACAGGCATGTCATACTCACCTATCATTTGGACAGAGCCACAATCACAGAGTTGTGTACACAGAGCCAGATCTGGTTCCTGCTATCCGTTACACCACAGTAATACCCCCTCTTGTGCAGGTACTATCAGTGCTCCATTTCCTGGCAGCAGGTTCTTTCCAGGTGCCAGTGGACTTGGCTGCAGGAATGTCACAGCCAATGTTCTCTATTGTGCTTGCAAGGGTACTGGCTGCCTTGCTCAAACATATGTGCAGCTACATCGCATTACCCCAGATTGATGATTTGCCCATTGTGAAAGCTGGATTCTACACAATGGAGCACATAACCCATCGGATTGGGGCCATTGACGTGACCCATATTGCTTTAGTCCCTCTCCGGGCTAATAAACAGGTGTACAGGAAGAGTTTCCACTCACTCAATGTCCAGATGGTGTGCCTACCTTACCAGTATATCTCCCATGTCACTGCCAAGTATCCTGGATCAGTGCATGATGCCTTTGTCCTGAGGAATAGCAGCGTCCCACAGCTGATGACACGGTTACAGAGGCACAGAGTGTGGCTTATAGGTGAGCCTGAGTCCCTTCCCAATGTATGTGAGTGTATAGCTACAGGAGTCCTACCCCATGCCATTGTGCAAGGCTATGTGTGCCCCTCACTTCTTCCAGGTGACTCTGGCTACCCAAACCTGTCCTGGCTCTTGACCCCTGTTAGGAATCCGAGAACAGGCACTGAGAATAGGTACAATGATGCTCATGGGCATACCAGGAGAATTGTTGAACGGACCTTCGGTCTCCTGAAGGCCAGATTGAGATGCCTCCAAATGACAGGTGGATCCCTAAACTACTCTCCTGAGAAGGTCTGCAAGATTGTTGTTGTGTGCTGCATGCTGCACAATTTGGCCCTCAGACGCCATGTGCCCTATCTGCAGGAGGAGGGAGGTGACAATGCACCAGTGGCAGCAGTTGACACTGAGGACAGTGAGGAGGAGCAAGAGGAGGATGTGGTCAACAGGGCACATATCATACAGCACTTCTTCTAATGACACTCAGGTAAGACTGCTGAACTATACATTTCTACATTAAAGTGTTGTGCTGGATGGCTGTTGTCTAATGCCAGTCTCTATCTTTGCTTCCCATCTGACTGTCGCCTATGCCTTCCCTTCTTGCAGGTGTTGGTGTGGTTACAACACTGTAATACTGTGATGTGTACAGACTGCTGAGACACATATGCAGGATGGATTGACACATTACAGGACATTTGCACAAAGTCATGCAGTTCAATACAGTTCAATACATTGTACATTTCTTTCTGATAAAGCACAATTAGTCAAGTTGTGTCCAAGGGTGTTTATTTATAGATTTGGTATACAATGCAAAGTGCAATAGGGTGGGGTGACGGTTGGGAAAAGCCCAGTGTAGTGGTCCAGTCTGTTTGTAGCACAGGTCCAGTGTCCAAGGGGCCATAGGAAGAGGAGCAATGGCAGTTCAAAGTAGACAAGGTGACACAATGGAACACAAGGGGGACATTCTGGAGGAGCTCATTTCCTGGCGGTGGTCTTGGTCTTGGCAACGTTCTCTGATGTCTGTCTGGGTCGGAGGGACCATTTGCAGCATAGCTCATCATCTGCAGGGGGTGGGGTGCTGGTGGCCTGTGGGTCTTGTGGCAGGGCCTCCTGTCCACTAGGTGCAGCAGATGTGGAGGGCTGTTCAGTACACTGGCTATTGGTAGGTGCTCGCTGGTGTGTTGTGTACTCCCGCATGATGTTGGCCATGTCACCCAGCACCCCTGCAATGGAGGCTATGGTGGTATCCAAGGCCTTCAATTGTTGCATGACCTCCTGGTGGTGTTCCCCCTGCAACCGCTGGTTCTCCTCTATGATGTTGATCACCTGACCCATCCTGTCCTCGGATTGTTGGTATGGCCCCAGGAAATTTTTGAGTGCCTCCTTGCAGTGGGCTCCCTGGGCTTGTCCTTCCCCTGGTGCTCAGCTATCCTCTGACTGTCCCTGACCCTCTGTGCCTGTGTCCCCTGAGTGGTGTGCACACTCCCACTGATACCAGGACCTTCATTGTCTTGCCTGTGTGGTGTGGACTCAGGTCCCTGTACAGGTGGGCACACTACTGATTGACATGTCCTGGGGACAGAGGTTTGGGAGTGTTGGTTGGCTGCTGTGGTGTTAGATTCAGAGTGGGCTCTGTAGTGGACTGGCTGTGGGATGGGGTAGCCGACTGACCAATGATCCCAGATCGGCCAGGGAGTTCTTCCAGATCCAGAGCACCTGAGTTGCTTTCATCACTGGGGGCATCCTCTGGTAGGGGACTTTGTAGCTGTGGCATCTCCTCACCGCTGACATTGGCTGGGACACCTGTGGGAACATAAGTGATGTGTTAGGATACTTGTCTGTGACATATTCCATATTTCTACCTTTCCCAATGATATTTGGTAGTGTGTGCTGATGGATTGTGGGATTGGTAGTTCTACTTGCTGTGCATGCATTGGTGGTGGGTGTGCATGCAGAGCTGGAAGGGATGTGCTTGCTGTGGGTATAGCATGCAGGGTTTGACATTTAGTTGTGGTGATTGGGGTGGAGCACCCTGTGAGATGGAGTGGGGTGAAGGGAGCCATGGTGAGGGGGTGAGATGGCATGCAGGTATGGGGGGTGATAAGTAGTAAATGTTGACTCACCAGTGTCCAGTCCTGCAGCTACTCCAGTGAGTCCCTCAGGATGCAGTATTGCCAAGACTTGCTCCTCCCATGCTGTCAGCTGTGGGGGAGGAGGTGAGGATCCACTGCCAGTCCTCCTGATAGCGAACTGGTGCCTTGCTGCAATGGAATGCACCTTCCCTGTAGGTCATTTCACCTATTCCTTATGTCGTCCCTTGCACGTGGATGTTGTCCCATGGCGTTCACCTTGCCCACGATCCTCTGCCATAGCTCCATCTTACTGGCAATGGAGATCTGCTGTACCTGTGCTCCAAACAGATGTGGCTCTACCCTGACTATTTCCTGCACCATGACCTGCAACTCCTCACCAGTGAAACGGGGGTGCCTTTGTGGGGACATGGGTGTTATGTGGGGTGTGTGTTTTGCAAAGGGGGATGCGTGATGTGGTGTGGTGTGTGGTGCGTGAGGGATGAATGGATAGTTGTGGTATGTGTGTGTAGTTGTCGCTGGGATTGGAGTTGCAAGTTGTGGCGGTCTTCTCATGTTTGCAATGGTTTGTGGGTTTGTTGGGGTGTGTTTTATAGTGTCATTGGTGGGTGTGTAATTGTGTCAGGTTTGTTTTTTTAGTTTTTGCCAATATGGTCTTGTTTTGTATTTGGGGGGCCATTCCCGCCTTGGTGGTGTGCACGCCAATGGTTTACCGCCTCTGAATGTCCGCTGTAGTGATTTGTGGGCCATTATTTGGAGGGCGTTGTTTTGTTAGTGTAGCTTTATGGGTGGTAGTTCAAAAAGTTTATTGCGTTCTGTGGGTCTGGCGAATTTGTGGTTGTGGCTGTTTTTTGTTGGTTTTGTGTGTATGTGTCATAATCTGGCAAACAGATGTTCGCCTCCGCAGCAGTATGTTGGCGGCAGTCACCATCCCACCAGTAAAGACCCATTTTAAACTGAAACTTCCCTCTGGGGGGTCTTCCTCGTCTCTGTCTGCCAACTTGGGTAGTGAGGTGCCCAGCTCCCCTATCCCTAACTTTGCTAGGGCAACACCTAGCTGACCCAAAGAGGTCACCCAACACTTGAGCAACCCCACCATGACCAACAGGGTCAGGAGGCCTACTTTGATTTTGGCCCTGGGGTCTGCCTCCCAGATGAAGTGCAGTGCTGCCTTAAAGGCCAGCAGAGGCTACTGATAGCTTTCAGAACCCAGAACCACACCCTAAGCTTTTCACTGACAGGTGGCTGAGCTGCTTTAGGGGAAAATTTGGGGTCCTGGGAATCCTCTTGCTGTTTAGAGTGGGCTACCACATCCTGTGGCAGACACCCTCCCGCCACTCTCACTTCTGTCAGTGCAGGGGCAACACCCTGCAGCTGAACACCTTCCTGACTACCCAGGACTTCCTTGGTGTCAGGTGAGGCCTTACCAGTGCCAACTCTGGGCTCCCCCATACTGGCTCACTAAAGCTCTTCTCAAGAGTGGCCTAACCTTCCTTTTCTTCTTCTCTTTTCTTGGGGACCCCTGTCTCCTAACTTTAGGGACTGGTTTCCCAGGACCTTGGGTAGGTGGGGCGACCAGGGCGACCGCCCCATCTGAGATCAGACTCACCTCTGGGAGGTTATTGCCCATGATACAATATAAGGGGAGATCAGCACTGACCACCGTCCTAAACCTGTCAAGGATATTCTCCCCCTCTAGGGGCACTATGGCTACAGGTTTAGAGGTGACCTCACCTGTGGCTATCCTGAATCTCCTTGTCTCGCCAGGGACATACATGTCTTGCACACCAACCGGTCACTCACTATAGTGTAACTGACACATGTGTCTCTCAGGCCAGTGGTAGGGATCCCATTCACCTGAATGGGGTGAAAGTGGCTACTTCCACCATCAGGGATCACCAGCTTCCCATTTGGACCTGCCCCTCAGCCCATTGCTATGAGGACCTTATCATCTGGGAAGTCCTCCTCCATGGTTACACTGGACAACGCAGAACTAACCACGTTAATCATACAGGCTGCATCTCCCCTGAAGTGACCTGTCTGCTGACAGTCAAAGCGGGCCTTGTTGTCCTAGAGCTTCTTTAACCCGGGGTCTCCCTGCCTCTGCTTGTCAGAGTGGGATTGGGACTTATTCTCCTCCTTCTGAGGGCTCTGGAGTACAGAGGGTGCCTCTGTGGTGGGCTTACCACCTCTCTCCTTAGGTTTTTGGTGACTTCATACCCCCTTCTTGGAGACTCTCCCCGGTATTTGACAACCACCCAGGTTCTCAATCACTCATCTGCTGCCTCCCCCATCTCTCTGGGGATGGTCAGCTTAGAGCCCACTGGATGCTGGTGTAACCTCCCTTGGATACAATTTGTCAAGAGGTGCTCCATCTAGAAAAATTTGTATAACCCCTCATAAGTATTTACTTTGTTATTGTGTGTCAAGCCCTTTAGTGCCTTAAGTGAGCTGTGTACAAAGTCAACCCAAGATTGGGTATTGACCTTCTCGATGTCCCTGAACTTCATTCTGTACAGATCTGGGATCAGACCAAACTTCAGGGTTAATCACATTTTCATACTTGGATAGGAATCTGTTTCCTCACCCCCCCAGGGTCAGGAGCCTATCCCTCCCCGATATTGGGACCAACTCTCATAAGAGTGATCCACAATATTGGGGCTTAACCCTTCTCATCTGGAGAGCCCTTTCAAATGCCTCCAACCATTTATCTATGTCAACCCCCTCTACATAAGCAGAAACAACTGACTTTGGTAGTCTGGGGCAAAACCCACCAACCTGGACACCTCAACTGCTCTGTCACTGCCACCATCCCTTTGCTCAATCTTTGCCCTCTTCTTCTCCTCTAGGGCAAACTTCTCTGCCTCGAAAGCTATGAGGGCTACCTTGGCCTCACGTTCCCTCTCCCTAATGTCCAGTTCTGCTTCTTCTTCATCTGATGCCCTAGACCCTCCCCTTCCGCTAGCTCTGGATGGAGTCATAGCAGCTCAAATTACAGTTTGGCGATCATCCTCCTCCTCCTGGAGGTTGGAAAAGACAACTTTCCACTCCCTTCCAACCTTTGAAGCTTTCTTTGCCACCATCTGCACTACCCAGGCTTCAAGGGACTTGACCATCACAGTCTTTCTATGGTTGTTAGCAGCAGACAATCCCCTCTTTTTGCACAACACTCTAAGCTCATTTGCAGTCAGTGGGTGTAGGCTAGCCAGATGAAGCTCCATGGTCAACCTTAAGTTTTGTGTCACTTAAAAAAAACTTTGGCACCAATTGATCAGAACAATTTAGAAAAATCAAAAATGAAGTAATTAAAAAAATAGTCCAAATTTGAAAAATCAAAAATACTTTTGCTCTAAGTCAATTTAGAGTTTTTTTTGTAACTTATTTCACTTAAAACTGTAGTGTGATATTAAACACAAGTACTGGATCCCACCACTGCGCACCACAAATGTTGGAAAGTAGATTATTGATAAGGGCAGGTAAGTACCTTCACTTAACAATAGGCCACTAAACCCCACTAGGTCCAGTTAGATCTCAATAAATTAATCCCAGCTCAACTCTTGGTAGCTTGGCAACGAGCGACAAGGCTCAACCTAGAAGAAAAGTATGTAAAGTATTTAAAAATCACAGTAAATAGTTAAACACAAAACACAATAATAATCCAACACTATTTTATAAAAATAGATTATATTTTTATCTTTAAAATGCAACCAAAAATCAGATAAGAGGAACTGGAGGTATGAATTTTTAAAGAATTAATGTTTTCAAGGGCATAGAAACTAAAAGTGCCAATCTGGTTGTCTGGTCGCACAGTACCGGGGCAAAGTCAAAGTTTGAGGCCTACTGCGATGGAGCCCTGCTTGGCTACAGCAAGCTGGAGGCTTCAGTCAAACGTTTATCTTCGGACTTAGGTGGTCATTACAACCCTGGCGGTTGGTGTTAAAGCGGCGGTAAGACCGCCAACATGCCGGCGATAAAAAAAATTGCAATTACGACTGTGGCGGAAACCGCCAACAAAGACAGCCACTTTAAAACTCCGACCGCCACGGCGGTACAAACAAACAGCGCAGCGGTCACCGCCAACAGACAGGCGGAGGACAACGTATTGCCCACAGTATCACAACAGGCCAATCCGCCACCTTTTCCGGGGCAGATTCACCGCAGATAAAAACACGGCGGAAACAGGATTCCGAAGGGAAAATGCTCACCTCTACACACCCCACGAGGAACTAGGACGCCATGGAGCCAGAACTCCAAATTCTCCCTGTGATAGTCTTCCTGCTCCTCTACCAGGAGCACGAACGCCGGCAGCAAAGACCACGGTGAGTACTGCACCTACGACATAGGGGAGGAGGGAGGGAAAAAACAGACACACACACACGCAACATCCCCACCCTCACCCACTACAACACACACACTAATACATATTAATACATGATAGCCCCAACCCCCACGGAAGAATGCAAAAACAAAAGGAAATGAGTGTAACCATTGTAATATATTAAAATCAAGTAGGCAAAAAAATATATATGCACCATAAACAAAATATACACCAAGCATAGTAGTCCAGGTAGTGCTCCAATTAAGTCTGTGGAACACTGGGCCCACACGGTATGGGCGAGGCCCACACAATTTCCCGACCATGAAGGAGAGAACACTGCAGGGGCAACAGAGAGCAAGAAAACAGGCACCTCAAGGGGAGGGAAAGGGGGGGCACCTCAGCCGGTTGAGTGCATGATGCCAAATCCACGAGAGGGCCACATGCTCACTGTTACATCCTGGGGAGTGCAAAGCCACAGTCTCTCAAGTCTCTACAGTGGGTGGCTTGCCCACTGTTCCATCCTGGAGAGTGCAAAGCCACAGTCTCTCAAGTCTCTACAGTGGGTGGGTTGCCCACTGTTCCATCCTGGGGAGTGCAAAGCCACAGTCTCTCCAGTCTCCACAGTGGGTGGGTTGCCCACTGTTCAATCCTGGGGAGTGCAAAGCCGCATTCTCTCAAGTGGATAATAGTCTCCACTGGTTCTGGAGGAGGCATTGTGCCCAGAGTACTTCATCCTGCTAAGGACTGAGGTCGTGGATCTATCTCTCCACTGGTTCTGGTGGGGGCTTAGTGCCCAGAGTGCTTCTTCCTGCTAAGGACAGAGGTAGTGGATGTATCTCTCCACTGGTTCTGGAGGGGGCTTTGTGCCCAGAGTGCTTCATCCTGCCCGTGATGGAATCAGTAGCGTCAGTGCCCTTGGCACTCATGGGCCAGCGGTGCTTGAGGCGGCAGTGCCCTGTTCAGCGGTGCTTGGAGCTACGGTGCCCTGTTCAGCGGTGCTTGAGGCGGTGGTGCCCTGTTCAGCGGTGCTTGGAGCGGCAAGCCCTGTTCAGTGGTGCTTGAGGCGGCGGTGCCCTGTTCAGCGGTGCTTGAGGCGGCGGTGCCCTGTTTAGCGGTGCTTGTGGCGGCAGTGCCCTGTTCAGCGGTGCTTGAGGCAGCGGGCTCCTTTACAGTGACTCTGCTGCTGGCGGTCCTCTCTGTCCCAGCGGGGCTTGTGCTGGCAGTCCTCTCTTGTACAGCAGGGGCTTGTGCTGGTGGTCCTCTCTGTCCCAGCGGGGCTTGTGCTGGTGGTCCTCTCTGTCCCAACAGGGCTTGTGCTGGCGGTCCTCTCTGTCCCAGCGGGGCTTCTGCTGGCGGTCCTCTCTAGTCCAGCGGGGCTTGTGCTGGCGGTATCTCTGTCCCAGCGGGGCTTGTGCTGGCTGTCCTCTCTAGCCCAGCTGGGCTTGTGCTGCGGTCCTCTCTGGCCCAGCGGGGCTTGTGCTGGCGGTCCTCTTTGTCCCAGCTTGGCTTGTGCTGGTGGTCCTCTCTGTCCCAGCGGCGCTTGTGCTGGCGGTCCTCTCTATCCCAGCGGGGCTTGTGCTGGCAGTCCTCTCTGGCCCAGCGGGGCATGTGCTGGCGGTCCTCTCTGGCCCAGCGGGGCTTCTGCTGGCGGTCCTCTCTGTCCCAGTGGGGATGATGGCGGTGGCCTCCTGGGCAGCGGGGATGATGGCTGTGGCCTCCTGGGCAACGGAGATGTTGGCAGTCTCCTCCGCCGTGCTGCTCTTCCCAGACTTTCCTGGTTTCTTTTGGCCCTTCCCCACCTTGGAAGGTGTCGCAGCTGATTCCACACTCCCACCGGGACCCCTGGGAGCGGCTTTGGTGGCTGGAGTCTTCTCTCTCTCACGTCGGGCACTGGCCATCTTTTTATGCTTCACAGGTGGGGGACTGTCTGTGCTGTGGCCCCGTGCCACATTGGCTGCCCTCGTGGCCGGTGCACTCCATATTCCGGTGACTACAGGCACCACTGGTCCCGGAGATGTTGTGGCTGAGGTGCTAGTTCGGGACCTAGGAGGCGGACGGGGTGGGGGAGGTGTGGGAAAGAGGTCAAGGTTGGACAGGAATTTTTTTTTGGAGACACTGGGACGGGTAGCTGGAGGGGGTTTGGGAGTGGAGGAAGAGGTTGTGGTTGTAGGAGGTGTTCGTTTGGTGACTTTGGGTGAAGGTGCATGCGCTGGAGGCTGTCGTGAGGTGGATGGCTGTTGGGTGGGTGTGTGCCTCTGTTTGTGTACCTTGGGAGATGGCATCACAGACACACTGGGAGAGGACACAGGGGACGTGTGAATGGTAGTGGGGGTGGTGACTGCACATGAGCGGAGTGTGGTGGTGTGTGTGCTGGTGATGGCAGTAGTGGCTGTAGATGTAGTGCATGCAGGTGTGAGTGTAGACGACACTGGGAGGGAGGAGGGAGACGAGGAGGAGGGGGACACAGTGGAGGCGGTGGATGTTGGTGTGTCTGCATGTGTGTGATGCTTGCGTGAGTGCCTATGGGATGTGTGGTGCTTATGTCTGCCTGAGCTTCCCTTGTGTGTTAAGATGTGTGCATGCTGGTCTGAAGGTGTGCTTGTGATAGGCTGGGGTACAGGGGATTGGGTCTGGGGGGAGGAAGTTGGAGGGGGGAGGCTAGAGACGGGGACAATGGCTGCCATCAGTGCTGAGGCCAGAGTCTGAAAAGCTCGCTGAAGGGCCGCCTGACCAGAATGAATGCACTCCAGGAAGGCATTTGTTTGTTGCAACTGCCTTTCTACACCCTGGATGGCATTCAAAATGGTAGACTGCCCAACAGTGAGGGACCTGAGGAGGTCAATGGCCTCCTCACTGAGGGCAGCAGGGGTGACTGGGGCAGGGCCTGAGGTGCCTGGGGTGAAGGTGATGCCCACCCTCCTGGGTGAGCGGGCACAGGGCAAAGGCTGAGGGGCTGCTGGGAGGGGGGTGCTGGTAGGGGGGCTGGCAGATGTACCTGTAGATGCAGCGGGAACAGATGTTGCCACCACCACAAGGGAGCTCCCATCAGAGGACGAGTCTGTGTCGCTGGTGTCAGCTACTGTCCCCGCCATGGAGCTCCCCTCGCCCTCCGTCCCACTGGTGAACTCCAAGTCCATAGTTTCACCCACTAGGGCCATGTGGGATGCACCTCCCTCCTGCTCCGGTGCCACTGCTCCTCCGCCTGATGATGCTAATGCTCACAAAAACAGGTAGACCACAAAAAGGGGGAGGACGACAGAAGAAAGACATGTTGAGTGCATGCATTACCGCTACCATTGGCGGACACGACAGACACAGAAGCCCCCTGCACTACGCCGCGCTCTTGGGCTCCACTGTTCAATTCCTGGGAAATGGCCTACTAGGCTATGGACGACATCTGCACACATGGATGACACAGGGGCATGACTAGGTGTACTTGGCACTCTACAGAGGTGGGGTGGGGTGCCACATGGCCTGCCTTACGGAGGGACCTTGCCTACTAAACTCGCCCTGGCCTAGGGGAACCCACAGCCCACCTCCCCCACCCAGACACCTCCACTGCGCGCTAAATCAGCAGGATGAGAGTGTACTCACCCCCTTGTGGCTGCTGTGATGCCCTGAAGTGCCCATCCAACTCCGGGTACTCCACCGCCAGGATCCAGAACATCAGAGGGGTCATGGTGCGACGGGCACCCCACCCACGTTGGGAGGCCATCCCCAGCTGAGGCTCCGCCGTCTTCTTGCTCCAGCGGCAAATGTCCTCCCATCTTTCCCAGCACTGGGTGCTCCGTCTGTGGTAGACCCCCAGGGTCTGGACGTCTTTGGCGATGGCACGCCAAATATCTTTTTTCTGTTGGGCGCTGACCTACATGATTTGAACAGGGGGAAGATAAACTTATTACCAACTGCACCGTCACAGTCATTGGCCCCCATCCCTACCCTTGGCATGTGGCACATGCACTCACGGTCGTTTCATGCACGCCGCACTCTCCCCCTTTCCTTCTTACATCCACCTATCTCCACACAGGCATAGCCCATACAGCATGCTCACAGTGTACTTACCTGTTTGACCTGTTTTTGACCGTAGAGTAGCGTGTACTGGGGAGGGCCCCATCCACGCGTTTCTCCAACTCCTCTGATGTGAAGGCAGGGGCCCTTTCCCCAGACACTCGAGCCATTGCCTCTTCCAGACCGAGGTCACAGCAGCACTTGCAGTGTAGGTCCTCTCCTGTCGAAGATCAGGTATCGAGTGATTGAACAGATAGAAAATGGCGGTCACGTCCGCGGCGGTGCGTACCGTCACCACCGGTGTACATCGTCATTGGCTCCTTGGACCCATAGGGTCCAATGTTAACCAGTGCAGCATTGCACCGCGGTCTTCGCCTGCCTACCGCGATGGTGTACAACGCCAGCGCAGTTACCTCACATCCAATTGTCCCACTTTACAGGTCAGGCAGCCGCCATTTCAGGGGCCCACATGGCTTCATTTTTAACTGATTCACACATACCTAGGCCTAGACTCAACACACATACAGGCCACTTTTTGGATTCTGATTGGTGTTCTGTGTAAGCTGTGGGTACGTACCTCTGAGTTGTTTGAGTCTGTGCTCGCTGTTGTCCTTCATAGGCACCATCCACTGGGACATGTGAGGAGATGGCGGCATCCTCCGGTGTACCGACCGTTGGTGGACCTGTCGACAATGGAGGAAAGACATGTGATTATCACCTACAGGCTTGACCGTGCCACAATCCAGGAACTGTGTACCCAGCTGGAGCCAGACCTGATATCAGCTCTCCGCCATCCCACATGAATCCCCCCTCAAGTGCAGGTGCTGTCAGTGCTCCATTTCCTTGCAAGTGGGTCATTTCAAACAACAGTGGCCATAGCATTAGGGATGTCCCAGCCTATGTTTTCCAACGTGTTGTCCAGAGTGCTGTCTGCCCTGCTGAAACACATGCGGAGGTACATCGTTTTCCCTCAGGTGGAGGATTTGCCTACAGTGAAAGGTGATTTCTATGCCCTGGAACATATCCCCAACATCATAGGTGGAATTGATGGGACCCATGTGTCTTTGGTCCCCCCCACAGAAGTGAACAGGTGTACAGAAACCGGAAGGGTTATCATTCGATGAATGGTATGTTTGGCAGACCAGTACATCTCCCATGGGGCAGTTTAAGGATGGACAGGGTGACAAAGTGGGACAGAAGGATGACATTCAGGGTGTTCTCATTTCTTAGCGGGGGTCTTAGCATCATTCTATGTCTTTGTCCTGGATCTCAGGGACCGTTTGCGATGTGGTTCTCCCTCTGCAGGGGGTGGGGTGCTGGTGTGTGGGTCCTGTGGCGGTGCCTCCTGTCCACACATGCTTGGCCTGTCCTCCCCCTGTCACACAGCAGCCCTCCCAGTTCCCCTGTGTTCCTGGGCCTCCGTCCCCTGGACCGTGTGCCCACTATCACTGGGGTGTCTTTGCCGTGCCATGGGGTGGTGTAGGTGATGTGTGGGGTGATAAGTGTGCTGATATGTAGTGGTGTGTAGTGTGAGGTGTGTAGAAGTTATGTGGGTGATGGTGTTGTGTGCCTGTGGATGCTAGTATTGTTGATGGTGGTGTCTCTCTCTGGCCTTCTCTCAGTAATTGTGGGTGTAGGGGTTTGTGGGTGATGTGGGTGTGTGTTTTATATTGTATTGGGTGTGTGGGAGTGGTGTGTGTATGTGTATCATGTGTGTGTATTTCGATTTGTCCAATGTGGCAGTGTTTTGTATGTGTGTCTGTAATTTGAGCGCGGCGGTGTGTACCGCCAATGGAATACCGCGGTAGAAAGACCGCTGCGTGGATTCGGGGGGTCGTGATGGTGTGGTTGTATTTCTGTTGGTGTGACGGTGGAGGTTTTGTTTTCACCAGTTTATCACTGACCTTTGGTGTGGCGGACTTGTGTGGGTGTCTGAATTTTGGCGGATTCCGTGCTGTGTGTTGGCGGTCTTCTGCGCAGCGGTAAGCGGCTTTTAACGCCAATGTTTTAATGACCACCTTAGTCTTTTTCTTGAAAATTTTCTTCAGCGGTACGAAGTCACCAGTTTACTTCGACCTCCGTGGAGCCCTCTTTGGTTAAGTCTTGCAGGAGACCTCGGTGAAGATTCTACCTTTGGACTAAGACGATTTTCAGGATGCAAATCTTTGTCCGGGCCAAAGCTGAATCTTGATCCAAAGTCCGTAAAGCCCTCCTCGGATACGCTGCAACGGAAGTCCCGGTCAACTTTTTACGTTCTGACTTTGTCACTTTTTTTGAGCTTTTTCCTTCAGACAGCTGTCGACTCTGTCTGCAAGATCATCGGACTACATTCAAGGAGCACTCAGTGAAATGCGGGAAATCTGGGGCTCCGGAGTTTTTCAGCAGGACGAACCTGCAAGTCAGGCAGGGTTGCGGTTGAGGAAAGCCGGCTTGACTCACCACGGTGGGTCGGTCCCTTTATGGAGCTTTTTACCAAAAGTTCTCCAATGTTCTCCAAATTTTGGGAACTTCTTCCAAAAGGTCTTTGAAGGTTCTTTAGGAGTCCACATCTCACTCCAAGGTTCCAGAAACTGCATCTGGCACAAACTCTAAGATGATCACTGGACAGTGGTCAGCTGGTCAGTTCCTTCAGGATTTGTTGCAGGAGATTCTGGTTACCTATTTTGCACTTATAGCAAACAGGGAGTTCCTTCTTGAACCAGTTGAAGCCAGGCAAAGTCCAGTGGTGAAGCCCAAGCAGGCAGCTGGTGCAGTCCTTCAGAGTGCAGTTTCCCGGTGCAGGTCAGGGATTCAGCAGGGCAGTCCTTCTTCATGTCTTGTTCCTAGAAGGGATCTGAGGTGTGAGTGTAGCTCTGCCAATTTTGTTTCCTTGCTCCTGAGGTAGAAAGCAGGGGGGGTCTATTGACCAATTGCATGCAGGCCGCCACCCTCTTAGATGACCACTTCCTGGGAAGTGTTTCAAAAAGCAATCCCAGGGAGCAACATTTCTTAAAAATCCAAAATGGCAGAATCTGAATTTTGGAGGTTTGGTCTGTCAGAGTCTACCCACTGGTGTGGCTAAGTTCTCTTCACACACCCTATCCAACTCTCTTCTAATCTAAATAGGTGGGCACCTGGTTATCTGGGGTTGCAGGAAATGGGGAAGGTCCTAAGCTGCTATAAAAAAACCTTTGCTGGTATAACCCACCTTCCCTGTAGGTGTTACTACCTCTGAATGTTGTGACTGTAAATACCGGGGGTCTGTTCTGCGATGTATGTGACAGACATTAGTGTCAACTGGCCATACTAACCATCCATCTAGACCTGAAATTGAAGAATTATGTGTTCTATTCTCATTCATGTTGTTTAATAATTCTCCTGCAAAATCTGTAAAATGTTGCCAATTGTCAAAAAGTGCAATGGGCGGAATGGTAGGTGTGTTCTTTTCATTCATTTTGGCCTCAGCCATGCAAGTTGTTTGCTGCACTGTTTTGTTCAGAAAAATCTTTTGTCTAGGGATAGGATAGGCTCTAAATAAAGCATCAATGCCATAAACTTGCAAGTGGCGTGTTCCACAAAATCGATTTCAAATCAATGTTTCCTGTAGCCCTGTAGGGGCAACTGGGAGATAACTGAGTCAGAATAAATCAATTTAGTTTGTGGGCAGCATATTTTTCTTCGCTGGGAAAAAGGGTACGCTTATAATGATAAGAAATCACGTATAAGGGGTTGCGTCCTGAAAAATGTGCAAACTTTCTCAAATATGTTTTTGAACTACTCACTGGTGGTGGTGGGCTATGTTCCCATTGTGTGTAAGTAAAAACTGCACATGGAGAATTAGCTCTGTGTAAATAGTGATGATCATAGTGATAATAACAAAACATTTCACCATAATTAGCAGAATTTTGCAGAATTTAAATTCAAATCCCCTGTTTCAAAAACAGTATGACTTTATAATTCAGAAAGCATGCTTCTTACAGTTTCCACATCCCATTCATCAGAGGTGGCACCAGGAGTAATTATATCAACCATAGCAATTTTAAAAGCAAAAGTAATTTGTAATTTTTCTGTAGGACCAAAAATATCAAATGGGACATTATACGAAACAATTCCATCAGGCAGAAACAATGTGGAAATGTTCCTATGGAAAAGGGCCCTTTGCCCCCATGTGAAGAAGAATGAGGCTTTAATATCTCAGCTACTAAATCAGGAGCAGAGCATTCTGGGAGTATTGTCAACTCAGAATCAAGAAGAAAAACATACTAAATGAAATTCAAATGAAAAGGAAAAACAGTGAAATGGCAATCAAAATATAGGACCTGGAGGAATCAGATAAGTCTGTTTCAGCCAAAGAACAAAAACACATACTCCATGCAGTGAAGTGTGTGAGGAATTTGAAGGTAAATCATCAATATCGTCAAAGTAACCAAAGGCAGTCTGTGCAAAAACAGGAACCTCAAGTGGTAAAGGAAAACTGGTAGGCTCACAAAGGTGGTTAGTTATAAACAACTTCATTGTTAGAATGATAGATAGTGCATTCAACTTTATTCTACTGGACGCAGATTTGTATTACACATTCCTATGGGTGTGGCTACAGTGTTCAGTTGACACTCAAACTGGTATTAAAGATTTGCAAGTCTTGATCGGGATATATGCAGTAGCAGTATTCCACATGAACTAGAGATCAATGTTTGCCTCTAAGGCTTGTTTGCGTATCGTAGGAACCCTGGGTGTTGCTGTGCATTACTCCTCTCACTATCATCCTGAAGTTAAATTTGATAGTGGAAAGGAAGGACTGTGACTAAAAGCAGCCATTAACAGCTTGAATATTAGGCTGTGGGTGTAGTTGGATCCATCATTTGTATGAAGTCCGGAGATCTTTAAATAATTTGCCTAGAAGATCTTTGGGTGGCCAGACCACCTATGAGGTACTGTTTGGGATCCACATGAATGTTTCAGATATAGATAATTCTGGCACAGTGGTGGCAGAAACACCTTTTGACATCAATTAATGTTTCTCTGTCTTTCAGAAATACAAGATTTCAGGGATGAGAGATCAAATTAAATGTCCAAACGTTCCTCCACTGATGAAGTGAAGAAGCAACCAGCATCTTCTGGCTCAATTCCTAAAGTTAGGGATCTAGTTTGAGAGACAACTGCAGATCAGGCGTTTGGCCCGGCATACCGGGCACTGGTGCCAGTCCTTGGCATTCAAGATACTAGAGCTGTGTTGCCACCCCTTGTTGGTTAGAGAAACCAATGATTTGTTTCATATGATGTGATTAAGCTGCATCATGTGGCCAGTCCTACACAGTAGGTAATGAGGGCTTCTGGGTAGTTTTCTGCCCCCTTTCACTACCCTGCAGGAAATCCCTCTACAAATTAAGTAATACAAGTATTGCTTCTCCTTGGCTGGGAACTTCAGATGCTGAATTTCCAATAGTTTCCGTTGCTACTGCCAACACAGGACACACTGTGGGATGACATATCTGTAGCTTCGGAGCTGTCTCCAATGAACAATCATGATAGAAGGCCATCGCGTTCTGTGTTCCTAGCCTTGGACGGAGTGTATAGACTGCATGGCAGGAATGCTTTCAAAGACTAGTCTGCATGTACAGTGTCTTCTCAGTACCTTATTGCATAAGTGTAAAACCATGTAGAAAGTCACCATCAGAAAAAGATGCCAAGATAAAACATGCACTCTAAAATGGAGACTCTGTGCAGGCCCTAACAAGCCTAACGGGCCACTCCGTACTTTATAGTGCGCCTTTCTCCCACGTCACAGGTAAATGAAGCAGCCCCCGGATACTGGTTTGGTTGGCTTTACGAACGAGGTGCGCTGTGTTACTAGGAAGACCCTTCTAATCTCCCAGATTCTGGCTCAGTTTAATTCAGCTGTGGTACGTACCTAAGGGGGTGGCAGGCCTTCAGGGATCCCTGTACTCATACTTTTGACACGTGAGTGTAGGAGTCATCTTCTGAACTCCTGATGTGGCACCTCTCCATATATGCCCCTGCATCGGAAAGTGATTAGTGCCATCCGGGGGCGGTTGTATTTTTCTGTGACTTGGGAGAGAAGTGTGTCTACAAAGTACGGAGTGGCCCCAACATTGTGTATACAGGAAGACATTTTAGTGGGACTCCTTTCTTGAAAATGTTTTACCATGATTATATCAGGTTCGGTGTCTACTTTATTTTGTCCTGATGATGACCCCAGAGGATTCATCCTAACATAGGGGTCAAAACATCATCTTGTTTTCTAACACACTCCTAACACTTATTAATGGATACTGTTAGACCTGACAGCTTAGGGTGGCCATCCGACAACTTTTTGCCTGCCTCCCTCCATTTTTCTGACCCTATTTTGCTGACCAGTGCTAACATGCATGTGCTCTGTCCCCTAAAAATTGGAACATTGACTCATACACAATTGGCATACTTAATTTACCTGTAATTCACTAGTAATGTGCACTATAGGTGATTCCCAGGGCCTGTAAATTAAATTTTACAAGTGGGCCTGCAGCGTTGGTTGTGCCACCCACATAAGTAGCATCTTAACTGTGTCTCAGGCCTGCCATTCCAAGGCCTGTGTGTGCAGTTTCACTGCCACTTCGTCTTGGAATTTAAAACTACTTGCCAAGTCTTAAACTCCCCTTTTTCTATATATGTCACCCCTAAGGTAGACCCTAAGTAGCCCATAGGGCAGGTTGCTATCTAAGTAAAAGGCAGGATATGTACTTATATGTTTTACATGTCCTGGTACTGAAAAACTCACAAATTTGTTTTTCACTACTTTGAGGCCTGCACCTCTCATAGGTCAGCATTAGAACTGCCCTTATATACTTTTAATTGGTAGATTCTGATCTGAAAAGAGTAGCCCTGTCTTGTTTCGTATGGCCAAAATGGTAATAGAAAATCCTGCATCCTGGTTTTGGATTTAATATTACTATTTTAGAAATGCCACTTTTAGAAAGTGGGCATTTCCATGCACTTACTGCCATCTGTGCATTACAGCCTGTCTCCAATCCATGTCTGTGCTGTGCTGTTTGACTGCTCCCCTTGAGCATTCTACCTAGCCAGCCATAAACACAGGACACTCAGTCACATCTGCATTCATCTGCATACTGATTGGGTCTCCCTGCGCAGGAAGGGTGGAGGGTCTTGTTCTTACACTTCAAAGGACAGTGGTCTGCCCTCACACAAAGGACTGATAACCATCCCCCCCCACACACACAGGGATCCTGGCCAACAGGACTGGGCTGAAAGGGGAACTTGTGTACTTCAAAACCACTCTTTGAAGTTTCCCCCTCTTCAAAGGCATTTTTGGGTATATATTCTGGGTCTCTGACCCCACCAAATCAGTCATTTCTGAACCTACAACTGGATTCTGTCAGAGGGACTGCCTGGCTGCCAAAACGACTCATGTGGACTGCTTTGCTGAAAAGGACTGCTGCCCTGCTTGCTGCCATGCTGCCTGCTGGCCGCTGACTCTGCTGGAAGGACTCTGCCTTCCCCATAAGTGCTGTCCAAGGGCTTGGATTGAGCTTGCCTCCTGTACTGAAGTCTCAGAGCCACAAAGATTTCATAAAAGAGAAGAAAATCCCTGTGTGCCGGAAATTTGAAGCAGCACCTGCTTCTATTGACGCAGCACCTGCCTCGTGACTGAAAAATCACAGCATTGCCTGCCAGATCAAAGCAGTGCCTGCTACTTCGTACCAGCGCATCACCGATTTTCAACATATCGGCTCTGGGCATCCCCAGAAAAAAATCCCCGCATTGCATTGAGGAACAAAGGCTGAGCTCCTGGAAATCGAAGCATCGCCTTGTAACGTGGAAGGAAACAATGCATCGTCTGTGACGTGCCGGAAAATTTGACGTAATGCCTTATTTTTCATTGCATCTCCTCTGTGACCCCCGTGCATTGTTATTTTTGACACATCGCAGGATCTGTGTGCTAAAAGGATACAACCACTGATTCTTAAGGATTGAGACTCCTTTCAACCTTCAAAAAGTGATATCTTTACTTGTGCATATTGCGGCCCGTATTTATACTTTTTTAGCGCCGCATTTGCGCCGCTTTTTGACGCAAAAGTGGCGGAAACTTACAAAATACAATTGTATTTTGTAAGTTTGCGCCGCTATTGCGTCAAAAAAACGACGCAAATGTGGCGCTAAAAAGGTATAAATATGGGCCTGCATTTTTGTCATTTTAGTCTTATTTTATTCAGATAAATATTATCGATTTTCCTAAACTGATGTGAAGTATTTTTGTGGTGTTTTCACTGTATGAGTTGTTGCACAAATACCTTACGCATTGCCTTCTAAGTTAAGCGTGCCTGCTCTACGCCAAGCTACCAGAGGGTGAGCACAGGATAATTTGGATTGTGTTGTGATTTACCCTGACTAGGATTGTGGTCCCTATTTGGACAAGGGTGTATACCTCTGCTAACTAGAGACCCAATTTCTGACAGATAAAAACTCTTGTGTGCTATTTTGGGTTTTAATCCCTGCATGTCAGTAATCCGTACGGAATGGGGCATCCAGTTCATTACTTGTACATTGTGTATATATCCAGATCTTGAGTTGGGATGGTTTACTGATTATCACTTGCTCACTGTGCCATCAATTGAAGAACCTTCTTGTGTCTTCATATGTGATTTTCGAAAATACATACTTACAATGTTAGCAATATGGTGAAAAACTCTTTTTGTTGAAAGGCAACAATTGACTTGAGTAACGGGTCAATATATATTTCCATGTCTCATTACCATGGTGTTGCTTCTAAAAGCTTTCAGCCCGGTAGAACATTTGTTTGAGTGATATTGTTACCCTTATTATAGGGATTAAAGGATGCCCTTTTGTTTTTGGAAAGTGCAAGTGTGTCAGAATCTATGGGTTCTACACTGTCTTTGGCTCGGTAACCCATCACCAGGATCTTTTTGAGTGGCCCTGACATGTCTAACATTGCAAATTGTGGCAAGCATGGTCAGGACTTTTTTTGGGCCTTTGAAACATTTCTTCATGAAAGTGACCAGACTAGGGTCTATCTCTGGGTCTATCTCTGGGGTCTCCATCACTTTGCCCATGAGGGTTGGTCTAGGGCATTCGGCCTGCAAGCGGGTCGGTCCCTCTTTTTTGAAGCTCTTTCAATGTGTGACTGAACATACTCTATTACTTCGGGCAGAGAGACCAAATCCAAGAAGTAGGGATGGACTAGTTCATCTGAGACAAACTCCAATGCCTCAATTGGGATTTAGGGCACCTGTGGGAGGGAAGTCCAAATCTTTACATGTCTTATTACGCTGACCTAGTTTATCATCCGCATTAGAGGAATCGAAGTATGAGGAGTTGTCAGGCATCTGATATTCCTGGCAGCCCACTGGCATGATCTCTCGCAATAGACTATTTTCCGAAAGCCTCAATGTGAGCTCAGTTTTGCAATTTTGCTTTGGTTTCTGAAGTGCTGCTAGAGCCTTTAGGCTGCGGAGGCTTCAAACCTCAGTAGTCATATTGCTCTAGGCATATCACAAGAGCTGTTTATTGTAAGATTTTAGGACATTATTGTCCAGGGTGTCCAACATCATCTTCTCAAGCCCCCGGCTCCTTGCTGTAATCAGCATATTCACTTTCAAAAGGCTGGAATTGGGCCCTGGAATTCTGGAATTGCGCAATATTAGCTAGTAACTTGAAACTGAGTCTGTGAATTGTATATATATACATATATATATATATATATATGGATAGATAGATAGATAGATAGATAGATAGATAGATAGATAGATAGATAGATAGATAGATAGATAGATAGATAGATAGATAGATAGAATTGCAGTGTACAGCGAGAAAGCCTCTTCCCTCCTAGCAACACAGGTGCCAGCTACAGCTCGTACTCCGTCACAAATCCAAACAATACATCAAATTACCCACAACTCCAGCAAAGATGAGAGCGGCACACCAATCTCTTGTATCAAGTTTATTGGCACAAAGAAAAGCACAAAAAAAAATTCATCTATAACATAGCTTTTGTCAAGTAAAAGGTACTTCCGCGCGCTAACAATATAATCATTGTGGGTTCATGGGCAAAGATGAAATACTTTCCCATCATGCTGGCATATGGTCTAATGGAGAACAACTAAACGTTAACAACAATAGCATAATTCTGTAATAAAAAAATCATGAAACATGATCGTACAATTATGACCATAGGGTTAAATTATTTTAGCAATTAATGCAGCAGCGCACCCTGCCAGCATCCTGCACGGAATATGTTCCGTTTAAAGTTGACCACCCTGAGTAAAAACGAAAACTACGAGAAAAAACATTAAGGATAAGGCTGCACGTGGTATGAACTAAACCTGTGCAAACGTAATAACTAAAATATCAAAACTACACCCAGTGCAATAAAAATGAAAAGAACATGTGATCAGGTGTGTTAAAATTCAGCATCTGATCTTGTCTGTATACCAGAAGTGTTTTGGTAATCTCGTATCCGCAACAATAATATCAGACAATAGACCAGATGCATGATTAGACAGACACATGTACCCCAATATTGTAATTCATCATAGAGTCTGCATAAAAATGTCATGGATTACAAATGCCCAATTCAGGATTCTCATCCAATACAAAAGGGTGTTACAATCAGAATAGCATGATAATTGTGCATGATGAAACTCAAGATCATATACATCAAGAAAAAGTATTCATATTACAACTCTCCCTTATCATGAAGGAAAAAGTATTACATAGCCCAATTGGACAAGTCGAAAATGATGCCAAAAAACATATATGAAAATAAGTGCAGCAATTGTACATTAATGTAATCATCTAATGCATGAATCAGAAACATGGGATAAGAATTTGTTCCCCAGTTTCTCCTCACTATTGAGACCCTGAGGGAAGTTGGAATTTCACTTAATTATGTAACGTGAGTCAAGAATTCTTAGGCATTTCTCTCGATTGTCACCCTTTATATTTTTCTCAACTCTGTAGATTCCAAAATATCTGAGAAGATCATCATTACTATTATGTAGTATCTGAAAGTGCCTTGTTACAGAGTAGTTGGGGCTCATTCTACATGGCACGCTTGTGTTTGAAAATTCTCTTTTTTTACCACTAACTTGGTGCTCCCTACATATTGTAATGTGAAGACAATGAGGCAAGTACCCTCTAACCCTTTCGACCAGGGTAGTAAATTAAAGTAAATTAGTGGTCAAAGCAAGGAGGAAGTATACCTAGACTTCCACGGTGATCTAATAGCTAAGTAATTGTACATATACAATTTATGTAGCATCAATAATGATTTATTGATGTATTATGCTTTTTCTTTTCTGCTTTTTCTTTTACATTTTATTGCAGGAAAAATTGCTATATTTTCTAAGGTAGGTGCTCCTAATTAAAAACAGTGAAAGTAAATATTGTGCGGATAAGTGAAGGTGATATATACAATATATGCAGAAAGTGGTTTTAAGAACAATATGGACTTCTAACGGCTCCGTCAATCCAGGAAGCCCTGAAGTCACATAACATTTCTTTACAGTTTATAATCCACATTCAAAGATATGTCGAAGTTTCGACCCCAAATTAGATAAATCAATGTTGGGTCATCATCAGGACTCATAATAATATCAGGTCGGTTTCACCTAGAGATAGTATAAATATCCAAATTAATTTAGGCCTTATTGATCAGTATCAATGGATAAATATGTGGGTGGGGCTGCAGCAGTCACCTAAGAAATCCAGAATCGGATTAGGATCTTGTGGTCTGAGGCATCTTCCTAATGGGAGAATGGTATGCAGTATAGAATTCTGTTGGGCAATGTATCTTAGAAGGTATATTCATACATAGTCAATGACTACTTACATGTTAGGTAGTGTAATAAGGACCAAAGGCATCATTGAATTACGGTCTAGGGATGTCAATCCAGTAAGACCAGTGTTCTGTATGATGCATTCAAACACTGCAAGCCCATCAAGAGACGTGATATGGGGCTCACGATATTCGTGAGTGAAATCCAGGCAGTCTACTCGTGTAGCCAGGGGAATTCTTCTGGCACCGCTTGTTGACTCATGTGGTCGGGAATTTTTCATCTAATGCAACCGCACGCTTGTCCGACGTGTAGGCTTATGTGGAGAATGTCATCCATTTTGGAGCGACCAATCACTCCTGTCATTGGTCCATCAGGGAACCAATCAGGGTTGACAATTTGGTGTAGTTCAACAGCAGCAGAGCGAACAGCGCTCCTCAAACAAGCCTAGGAATAAATTCTCAAAGCTGGGGGTGAGGCAGGTAGCCATCAAAGTCCCGGTGCGCTGGCGATATACTGTGTCCTCAAACAGGAAGATATTATTTTCCAGACAAAAAGTAATCATATGCTGCAACATGTGTGCATGTTTAAAGTATTGGATTTATCTGCTAAGAAAAAAGTACATGCAGGCCTCTACCTGTTTTCTCTGTTCTATGCAAGTGTATAAGGGACACACATCTAGCATAATCATAGTGCATGTGTCCTCCCAATTTATGTCATGCATTTGTTTAAGAAAATCATTACTATATTGGCAATACAATCTAAAAAAGCACTGTTTATATATATATTATTCATACACTACGTCCATTGAGACTATCAAGTTGCATATAAGATAATCATTGAAATACAGAGATATATCATAAAAATGTATAAGTGCGATGAAAGCTGGTTGGCAATAAAATGTCCAATCTTGAAACAATGTTAATTTTAAAGATGGCTCCTATATTATAATCACGAATTCTGAGAATGAGAAATGTCTCTGTTGGAGTATAGAAGATCGGTATTAGGAATTCACCAGCAAGACAACAATGTGCTTTCTGTAAATTATATATTTTAGTGATTAACTGTACACTTTGTAAACCACTCAGTGTTGAATAACGATGCCCATATTAGATGATTGTATTATTTATAAATTGAGTATGATCAGATTAAATGAGAGACAAAATCGAATTTGGAGAAGTGAAGATCAATTTCTTACATTGTGCTTTGAATAGATGGGCTGTTTCGAAGCATTGTGACCTACTAAGAAGACGTGTACATTGTCCCTAGGAAGTAAACACGAGACGAGGCTACAAGCGGTTGTAAAAAGAAATGATGGACAACATGGTTGTATTGGGAAGTTTTACATGTGGGGGATTGTCCAGTGGAAGGCACTTAGCCGAAACGCTTTGACGTTTTGTTATGGGTGAAGCACTTTTTTGAATAAATGAAGAAAATCTTTTTTGTGCTGTCTAACTATTTCTCACAAAAAGAGTGGTGCTGTGAGCTTTTGCTGCGGTGAAGTTGTCCTTGGTAGGAAGAAGTTCACTGACATGAAGATATATATATATATATATATATATATATATATATATATATATATATATATATGTGTGTGTGTGTTTATAGCCAGTAGGTACTTATAGTTAAGACCATATTTTTTCGATAGACAAAGTATTTTTTAGTTTGCCAATAACTTTGGTGTCTTTTGACAAATCTTCACTAAATTTTCAAAACGTATATGACACTCACTTTAGCTGGTGTCTTGAAAGGCCAAGAAAAAGCAGGGGTCCCAAAACACTTTTTCCAGATTGTGTGTCTGTGGGTATTTTGTATTCTTCAGACATGGCTACAGCCCAACTGCTGAATGGAATTACACCAAATTTGGCAGGAAGCTAGATTTTGGTCTGCCAATTGTGCTTTGTATTATTTGGTGTAAACCCTTTTAGTAGATTTAGATTAATTCAAGTTTAAAAAATGTAGATATATAGGGATTCCGATCCCCTTTCGGAAAAGCAATGTCCTGATTGGCTGGCCGCAATCTGTTTTGTTTGACGCATCGGCTTGGGGGTGGGTGAAAATGGTGCCAAAACAAATAAGGGTTATGGGATACAAGTATTCCAACACCATAGGACACATAGATGTAGGAGGCTGGCCTGGTTTGTAGTGGGTGCAAGAAATACTTACACCTTATACCACCACATCCAGTTTTCCCTTATTAGTGAAATGTAGGAAGTGTCTAGAAGCCAGGCTGTCTAGAGGTAGCTCTTGGCAGAGCAGCCAAGGCTGAGCTAGGAGACATGCAAAGCTCTTGCAATACCACTCCAGTCACACAGTACTCACACACAAGAAAGACAATACTCAGTGTTACCAAAAATAAAGGTAATTTATTTTAGTGACACAAGGCCAAAAATATCTTAGAGGCTATACTCCCTTAGGAGGTAAGTAAAACACATAATATATACATTAGTAACCACAATCAGGTAAGTAAACAGTCATAAAATAGTGCAAATAGTGAAAATCACAATAGGCTAGAATGGGCCAGGGGCAACACAAACAATATGCTAAAGTCAGTATCCCACCTAGGCAAAAGTAGTGTGCAGAGGGGCACTGGGAGTGTAAGAAAACACCAAAGGTAAGTAAAGTACCCCACCCCAGAGCCCAGGAAAACAGGAGTAAAGTACAGAAAGTTTTCTCAGAACACACTAGGATTCGTGGTAAAGAATTATGCAAAAGCCAAGCAAGACTGCAAGACACCAATGATGGATTCCTGGACCTGAAGACTTGTGGAGAGAGGAGACCCACCCTGCGCTTGGCCTGATGATCTGTGACCACCTTCTCAAGGATCTAAGGAAGCTAAAAACTCCGGAATTACCATGGACTCCAAGTTAACAATGAATGCCCAAGTTGACAAATTAGCACAATCAAACTTCATCGCCTTGAAGACTCTGCAACGCGTCTTCCCCAGCCCGGATTTCTTCACAAGATGTAGGCTACTATCTCTCTCATACTAGCTAAACTGGATTACACCAATGGCCCCTACCATAGATAATCTTCACTATGAAAAAATTACAACATATTCAGAACTCAGCTGTGAGGTTAGTATTACATGTAAAGCCACAAGCCCACATCTCCCCTGCCTAGTATTACATGTAAAGCCACAAGCTCACATCTCCCCCGCCTTGAGAGCACTACATTGGTTACCGGTTGCCAGAAGATCCAGCTTCAAGCTGCTTTGTATCACCCACAAAGCTATACATGGGACAGGACCACTTTTAATCAGAAACAAGAAAACCAAATACATCCCACAAAGAAACCTCCACCAAAGATTGGCACCCCATCTTAAAACACCACCATACAAGAAAAAGACAATAGGTGGTACATCCTTCTCTGTTCAAGCAGCCAAACTTTGGAGTTCATTACCCTCAAATACAAGATCCACGGATAACTATCTTGTCTTCAGACGACTACTCAAGAGTTGGCTCTTTCCTTCATAACCCCCATGTCTAAACAGCAATGGACTGCATGGGCATGTGTTGATAAATATTTATAATCTGATTATGTGTATATTCTAGATATGCATAGTTCTTTAAGAAATATGTATAATTACTATTTCATAATAACAAAATATACACATACTCTTTAAGCCTGTTTAACAAATGTATTTCACTCATGGTTACATGTATATATGAGTGTATGTGTGTGTGTGTGTGTGTGTGTGTGTGTGCATGTATGTGTATGTATGTATATACATATATATGTGTACATTATTCTATGCTTAACATGTTCATATGCCATTGCATAGCTCTTAGATAAGTTGTTATATTAGATACTTATGAATCCCTGCTTTCTTTTTCATACCACAATGAGAAAATATTATCTTAGCTCTTTTAACATCAAGCATTTCGCTATTGAAAAATTGAGGAAAGATAAATGAATGTTAGAAAAGTACATTTATAAACTAACATCAAATATTGCAAATCTTGAAATTCTGTTTATGCAATAGAACTTTACAAATCATTTTAATATACCTAGTATTATATTGCTTACACATTTATTCCCTTACTATGGGGGTCATTCTGACCCCGGCGGGCGGCGGGAGCCGCCCGCCTGGAGGGAACCGCCAGAAGACCGTACCGCGGTCAAAAGACCGCGGCGGTCATTCTGGGTTTCCCACTGGGCTGGCGGGCGACCGCCAAAAGGCCGCCCGCCAGCCCAGTGGGAAACAGCCCTCCATGAGGATGCCGGCTCTGAATGGAGCCGGCGGAGTGGAGGATGTGCGACGGGTGCAGTGGCACCGTTGCGTATTTCAGTGTCTGCAATGCAGACACTGAAATACAAAGTGGGGCCCTCTTACAGGGGCCCCTGCTGTGCCCATGCCATTGGCATGGGCACTGCAGGGGCCCCCAGGGGCCCCACGACACCCCTCACCGCCATCCTGTTCCTGGCAGGCGGAACCGCCAGGAACAGGATGGCGGTGAGGGGGTCGGAATCCCCCATGGCGGCGCAGCAAGCTGCGCTGCCATGGGGGATTCCCAGGGCAGCGGAAAACCGGTGGGAGACCGCCGGTTTTCCTGTTCTGACCGCGGCCGAACCGCCGCGGTGAGAATGCCCAAGGGAGCACCGCCAGCCTGTTGGCGGTGCTCCCGCGGTCCCCGGCGAATGACCCCCTATGTATTTACATATCTATTTATTTATTACTCTAGTCCCACTGTACGAGAGAAACAAATATTAATACAATTAATTAAAAAAAGAAATAACATTAATCAAATAAATAAATGTGAAAAAAAAAATGTTTTTTTTTTAAATTACTCTCTCCTATTATTCTGTCTCCCCATCACCCTATGTCTCTATCAATTTATCCTCCATACCCACTCTGCCTCATCCCAAACCCATTCGACTACTTTGTTCTTGAAAATAACCCTGCCTAAGCTCCTCCCTCCTCTATCACATCTAGCTCACCCCAAACCTCGGTTTACTTCTATGATCTCCAAAACAACCCTACTAATTTCTCCCTCATTTATTTCACCTTTGACTCATCCAAAACCCCTTCTAGTACTATGATCTCCCTAACCCCTGTCCACAGACTCTTCCTCCATCTCTCCTTTACTCATTCCAAGCCTCATCTTATTACTATAAACTCCCAAATAACACTTCTGGATTATTCCCTCCTCTACCCCTTCATTACTCTAGTCAATCCAACTAACAAACTCACATATCCTCCACTAAAATTAACTCATACTAATGCTAATACTGTACTCATATTTCCCTAGCCGAATCCGCCACTAATTCCTTTTGGTTTGCGGAGCAGCGTGCTACTTGCCAAAAAGGTGATTGGACGCCTCGTCAGGGGTAGTAAGCGCTATATAAGTACAATTACAATTAATATATATATATATATATATATATATATATATATATATATATATATATATATATATATGTACTCTTTAAAAAACCAAGGTTACAGGGACGTTATAGTTATGTTCTGAATTTACATGCATAAAACCATAGACATTCAGCAGTTATAGTTATGGTTATCTCAAGTAACTATTACTCGCGCCCTATGGTAACTATAACTCATGCACCCGCCGCTCACAGGTATCTCATCATTAATTTTACTGCTAATGTTACATTGATATTATTAATGATGTTATAAAAGATGCCATGAGTGCTATTATAGCTGGGATGATTAGCAGTGCATGATGAGGGTAAAAATTATAGTTACTTTAGAGCATGAGTTATGGTTACTTGAGATAACGATAACTGCTGAATTCTATGATTTTGTGCGTGTAAATTCAATACCTAACTATGACATCTCTGTAAACTGTAGTGCTTTAAGTGAATTTCAATGTTTTTTAATTCTAGTTCCTAACGATAATGTTCATGTATCCTTTGGCTTTTTGAGTGAATTTATATGGTTTTTTTTAACATAAAGTAATTTTTATTACTATAAGTTAATCCAACCACTGCCGCCCACAACCTTTGCCATGCACAGCAGGGTTTGGCAACATGGCGTGGCCTGAGGCCAGGCCCAGCGGCCACCCCCTATATCTGACCAACCCCGCTCAGCACATGGCTGAAGCCCATGCATGGTCTTGGTTGGGCACAGAGCCTGCAGCCAGACCCTGCGGGCAATCTCCCTAATCACCCATCCCCACACTGCACACGGTCTTTGGCCATGCCCAGTGGAAGATGGCCACATGGCTTGTCTCTCTGGGTGTGAGAATAGGTGTGAGAGGGTGTCTGTGGGTGTGTCTGTGGGTGTGAGAGGGTCTATGTGGGTGTGAAATAGGGTGTGAGAGTGTCTGGTTGCGCTCCAATAGATGAGAGATGCATTCGCCTCCAAGAAGGATTTCAGATTGTTTTTAAATATGGAGTCGCAGAGTATAAACACATTTGCTTTGCATTTGCCAAGCCGAGAAGTTAGGATAATTTCCCCTTTCCAGAAGTGGAGCTTGAACTGAGGCACCTGCTATGTTTATATTTGTAAGTGTTTCCTGTTGTGGTTTAATTTCTGTGAAATTAGCATCATGGCCAGAACAAAAGCTCACCTGCTTGTTTATACAGCAAGAGTCCACAAGTTTTGGACAAAAATGTCTATCCTACTAGAGCACTTTTTACCGGTTAGTTAGTAAGTGCTACCTCATTGGGTGAATGACCAGTGCGGAGGGGGGGTGCAAAGCCCCCCTTCCCTGGTCGATTTTGGACCCGGGTCCCCCAGCCTTCAGGGCCCATTACAAATTCAATACTAGGAGCACTGTCTGCAGAGGAAACCTCCACTCCCAGCAAGCATTTGGCAGTTCTCACTTGCTGGGAACGGATTTGTATTTGCTCTGACTTGGCGGGAGCTTTCAAAGCTCTCACATGTCAGTGGAAACAGCTATATCCTGGTGGTAGGTACCCGGGACACACAGGCGATGGCTCTGGGGTGGTCCCCAGGGACTTTATTGGCTCCACGAGAGGGGCTGCAAAGACTCCCACCATCTTTAAATAGCCCCAGGGGGATGGTCCCTGAGGCTACGAGAGGGTGCACGGCCCCCTTCATTATTTTAGTTCAGCCCTGGAAGGGGTGGCGGTCCCTGGGGTTGCAGGGGGTGGGTCCACACCGGACTCTCTTCATCACTGTATTTCAACCCCAGGGATGTGGCTGTCCCTGGGTCTGCAGGGGGCCGCAGAGCCCCCTCTTATTTGTAATCCATTGCCCCAGGGAGGTGGTAGTCTATGGGCCCAGAGGTCTGCAACAGCCACCATTTATCGTATTATTTTCAGCCCCACAGAGGAGGAAATCATCAGGGCTGCTGGGTGGCTCTGCGGGCTCCCCTGCATCAATGGCATATTCTGCCACGGGGAGTTGGTGTCCCGGGGGCTATGGGGAGCCACATGGCCCCCCACATACTAATAAATATAAGCTCAGAAGAGATGGCGGGCCCCAGGGCATAAATAAGCCCTAGGAGGGGGTCCCCATGCACCCTTCCTTTTTTTTTCTAAATGGCCCCAGAACCTAGCCTACCCAGGGGCTTTCTTAAAACAGCCTTGGAAGACTGTACATTTAAAAAAAAAATTACTGCAGATTTGCAACCACGTTGCAAATTTGCACCAAAGGTTGTTTTAAAAAAATTGCTTTTTTGCGCAGCACCAGAGCTAATGGGTCAGGGTGTCACTATCATTGACCCCTTTTCCAATAATTCAGATTGTTTCAGGGACTCGGCTGAAGGAGAGTCCCAAGATGGCTGCCAACACTTCCTGATTGAAGTGTTTGCAGCCTATCACATCTCAGCACAAGATCAGAAGGATTTGTGAAGCCTTCGCGCCTCTAGATATACACATTTTGTTTCCTTTAATTTCTTTTAAACTGCTGAATGGATTAGTGTACCCCATGTACCGAAAACTACCTTTCTGCCAAATTTGGTGTAATCCCCTCCAGTGGTTCAAGCTGTAGTCGTGTTCAAAGCTCCTATGGGAATTATTGTGGGAAACACAGGTTTTTTTTACCCCCCCTTTTTCTCAGCCACCCTTATCGAATTACCCCTAAACGTCCCCTGTAGAACAAGATTCTCAGGAACACTCTTTTAGGAAGATTTTGTGAAGATTCATCAAACGGCATCCAAGATATAGGCAAGTCAAGTCAAAAGAAGCTTTCTCTATGAAAACATGGACCTAACTATAACTACCTGGAAAACTTCATTTATTCTTTCTATACCAACCCAACTCTTAAACTACACAAACATTAGAAATTCTTTAGTTGTAGTTGTTGCAACTTAAATTTATAATTTAAACACCACCAGTTACAAATTACATTTATAATTAATACACCACCTTCAATTTATTATATGTCGCACACCTCCATACAAAGTCTTATTACCTCACCCACCACACTACATTAACTATTACTTGCACCTTCCCCATAATTGGTTATACCCTTCCATATTATATGTGTTGTAGCATGTGAAATCATAGCATTCATAACAACACTTATGACATCATTTCTGAGAACACAGGCAATGGTGGAGTGGTGAGTTATAGTTAATGTAGTGTGGCGAGTGAGATAACAAGACTGTGTACAGACTGTGTACAACCTTTAGTAAATTGAAGATGTTGTGTAGACTGGAAAGACGAACAGTGGAATAGCTCAAAGTGTCATGGCATACAGTGGAGTGGCGTTGCATAGAGTTAAGTGGCATGAAGTGAAGTAGGTTAGAGTGGAGTGGTGTACAGTGGAGTAGTGTACAGTGGACTAGCCTATAGTGGAGTAGCGTACAGTGGACTAGCCTATAGTGGAGTAGCGTACAGGGAGGGGCGTACAGTGGAATGGCATACAATGGAATTGCATAGACTGTATTGGCATACAGTGGACTGGGGTAGAGTGGAATAGCATAGAATAGAGTGGCTCAGAGTGAAGTTGCATTGAGTAGAATAGCATAGAGTGGTTTGACGTAGATTGGAGTAGTGCCCAGTGGAGTGGTGTTCAGTGGAACAGCATAGAGTAGAATGGTGTAAAGTGGAATGGCTTGCAGTGGAGAGGAGTGGAATACAGTGGAATACCGCAGAGTGGGCTGGCATAAAGTGGAGTGGCATACAGTGGAATAGCGTAGAGTGTAGTGGTGTACAGGTGACTGGCATAGACTGGAGTGAAGTACACTGAAATTAGTACAGTGGAATAGCATACAGTGGAGTGGTGTAGAGCTGAGTTGCATACAGTGGAATAGTGTAGAGTGGAGTGGGATGGTGTGGCATAGCGTACAGTGGAGTGACATACAGTGAAACAGCATAAAGTTGCATGGCATATACTAGAGTGGCATACAGTGAAATAGAGTAGAATGGAGTGGCATAAAGTGGAGAGGCATACAGTGGAGTGGGGGTAGAGTGGAGTACCATAGAGTAGAGTAGTATAGTGTGTAGTGGCATACAGGGGAGTGGCTTAGACTGGAGTTGTGTAAAGTAGATTGGAGTAGCATACAATGAAGTGGCATAGAGTGGAGTTGCCAACAGTCCAATAGCATAGATTGGGGTGGTGTTAGAAATGGTGGCTTTGGTTGGCAGAGATATGCACACTGTCCAAGTAAGGACTACAGTCCTAGTCAGGGTAAATCATTTACACACCATATATTAACCTGTGCTCACCCTCTGGTAGCTTGGTACACAGCAGACATTCTTAGCATATGAGGGATTCTGTAAAGTATTTGTGAAACACTTAAAACAATAAAACTGTGAAAACAACACAAAAATAATCCACACCAGATAAGAAAAATAGAGCTTAATTTAATGAACAAAACAAGGACAAAAATCCAATAGGTAGAAGTTGAAATCTTAATTTTTAAAGAATATCTGCAAATATACTGCTTAAAAGTATAAAGCGCCAACCGTGGCAACCTAGTTCCGCTTGACAGGGATAGATCCAAAAGTTTAGGCCCTGAAAAAGTACCTGGTTGCGCCATCAATGGGGCCCAATGCGTGGAGCAGAGGAGGTGATGTGTCAGTGTCAATCACACTGGATGTATACAATGCATTACTTTTGAGCCGTGCACATTGAGATGCGTCATCGGTAGCTTCCCCTGACGTAGGCAGTGTATTGTGGTTGAGCCGCTGTTGGAAAGAGGATTATTGGTAAGGGCGGGTAAGTCCCTAGTCTTATCAATAGGCCCCTAACCCTCACTAGGTCCAGTTAGGTCTCAATAGATTAATCCCAGCTCAACCCTTGGTAGCTTGGCAATGTCGCTACAAGACTTAACTTAGGAGACAGGTGTGTAAAGCCTTTTCTCTCCTTGGACATATATGTCTGGGGTCACCAACAGGTCACTCACCATAGAGTAACTGGCACAGGTGACTCCCAGGCCAGTGGTAGGGATCCCATTCACCCGAATAGGGTGAAACTGCCCACTCTCACCCACAGGGGATCACCAGCTTACCATCTGGCAATGTCTCCCAGACCAATCCTATGAGAATCTCATCATCGGAGGAGTCCTCCTCTATGGCTACACTAGAAAGTGCAGTGCTACCCACCTTCTTGGGACAGGCTGCATCTCCTTTGAAATGACCTCTCTGCTAACAGTCAAATCAGGCCTTGTTGTCCAAGACGATCTTTAACCCAGAGGAGACTCCCTTCTTCTGCTTGTCAGAGGGGGTGGGATTTACTTTCCTCCTTCTTAGGGTTCTGGGGTACAGAGGGAGTCTCTGTGGTGGACTTACCACACCCTCCTTAGATTTCTGGGGTCCTGACCCCCCTTTCTTATTGTCTCCCCCTGGGATTTGACAACCACCCTGGTTCTTAATCACTCATTAGCTGCCTTTTCCAGCTCTCTGGGGTTAGTCAACTTAGAGTCCACTAGATGCTGGTGTAACCTCTCTTGGATACAATTGGTCAAGATGTCCTCCCTCATGATCAGACTGTTTAACCCCTCATAAGTATTTACTTTGTTACCTTGTGTCCAGCCCTCTAGTGCCTTAAGTAAGGTTTCTACAAAGTCAACCTAGGACTTGGTATTGACCTTCTGGGTGTCCCTGAACTTCATTCTGTACTGCTCTGGGATCAGACCAAACGTTTTTGTTAAAAACACCTGTCCATACTGGGATAGGAATTTGCTTCCTCCCCTCTAGGTTCAGGAGTCTATCCCTCTGAGATATTGGGACCAACTCCCATAGGAATGAAACGCAATATTGGGGCTTAACCCTTCTCATCTGGAGAGCCCTTTCAAAGGCCTCCAACCATTTGTCGATGTCATCCCCCGCTACATAAGAAGGAACAACCGACTTGGGTAGTTTGGGGCAAAACCCATCACCCATGGACACCTCAACTTCTTTGTTGCTGCCAGCATCCCTTTGCTCAATCTTTGCACACTTCTTCTCTAGGGTAAACGTCTCTGCCTCCAAAACTATGAGGGCTACCTGGTCTTCAAGTTCCCTTTCCCTGAGGTCCAGTTCTGCTTCTTCTTCATCTGATGCCCCAGAAACTCCCCTTCCGCTAGTGATGGATGGGGCCCTAGCTGATAAAATAACAGTTTGGCGATCATCCTCCTCCTCCTGGAGGTTGGAATAGACAACTTTCCTCTCCCTTCCTACCTCTGGAGCTTTCTCTTACTCCATCTGCACTACCCAGGCTTCAAGGGACTTGACCATCACAGTCTTTCTATGGTTGTTAGCAGCAGGCAATCCCCTCTTTCTGTACAATACTCTAAGCTCATTTTCAGTCAGTTTTTGGAGGCTAGCCAGATCAAGCTCCATGGTCTCCCTTAAGTTTAGTGTCACTTCAAAAAAAACTTTGGCACCAATAGATCAGAACAATTTAGAAAAATCAAAAATGAAGTAATTAAAAAAATTAGTCCCAATTTGAAAAATCAAAAATACTTTTGCTCTAGATCAATTTAGAGGATTTTTAACTTATTTAACTTAAAACTGTAGTGTGATATGAAACACAAGTACTGGATGCCACCACTGAGCACCACAAATGTTGGAAAGTAGATTATTGGTAAGGGCAGGTAAGTACCTACACTTAGCAATAGGCCACTAAACCCCAGTAGGTCCAGTTAGGTCTCAATAAATTAATCCCAGCTCAACCGTTGGTAGCTTGGCAACAAGCGACAAGACTTAACTTAGAAGACAGGTGTGTAATGCATTTCAAAATTTAAAAGCAGTAAAAAGCAAAACACAAATCACAATAATAATCCAACACAAATTTATAAAAATAGATTATATTTCTATCTTTAAAATGCCACCACAACTATTAAAATCAGATAAGAGGAACTGGAGGTATGAATTTTTAAAGAATTAATGTTTTCAAGGGATTAGAAACTAAAAGTGCCAATCTGGTCATCTGCTCGCACTAGACCAGTCAAAGTCAAAGTTTGAGGCTGACCGCCATGGAGCCCTGCTTGGCTACAGCAAGCGGGAGACCTTGGTCAAAAGTTTACCTTTGGACTTAGTCTTTTTCTTGAAGATTTTCTTCAGTGGTACGAAGTCACCAATTCGATCCGGCCTCCCTGGAGCCCTCTTCGATTGCATGCATCATAAGAGCCCTTGGTGAAGAATTCTACCTATGGACTTAGGCGATTTTTCAGAGTGGAAATCTTCATCTGGGCCAAAGCTGAATCTTGATCCGATGTACTTGGAGCCCTCCTCAGATACGCTGCGCCGGAAATTCCTGATCAATTTTTTACGTTCAGACTTTGTCACTTTTTTTGAGCTTATTCCTTCCCACGGCTGTCGACTCTCCACAGCAAGCTGATTTCAATGCAAGGTCTTTGGATTACCTCTCCAGGGGCACCTGTTGAAATCCTGGAAGTCAGGGGCTCCGGAGCTTTTCAGCTGGATGAACCTGCAAGTCAGGCCAGGTTGCGGGTGAGGTAAGCCGGCTTGACTCACCACGGCAGGTCGGTCCCTTTATGGAGCTTTTTACCAAAAGTTCTCCAATCTTCTCCAAACTTCTGGATCTTCTTCCACATGGTATTTGAAGGTTCTATGGGAGTCCACAGCCCACCCCAAGCTTCCAGAAGCTCTGAGTTGCTCCTTGAGGGCTGGGACTCCAACTCAAGGAATGCATCTGGCACAAAATCCAAAATTACCACTGGACAGTGGTCAGCCAGTCAGTTCCTTCAGGATGTGTTGCAGGAGACTCTGGTTACCTATTTTGCACTTATAGCAAACAGTGAGTTCCTTCTTGAACCAGTTGAAGCCAGGTAAAGTCCTTTTAGTGGTGAAGCCCAACTGTGCAGCTGGTGCAGTCCTTCTGAGTGCAGTGTAAGGTGCAGGTCAGGGGTCCAGCAGGGCAGTCCTTCTTCTTCATGTCTTGTTCCTGGAAGGGATCTGAGGTGTGGGTGCAGCTCTGCCAATGTTTTTTTTTGTTGCTCCTGGGATGGAAAGCAGGGGGGGCTCTTGACCAGTCACATGTAGACCACCAACCTATTAGATGACCAGTTCATGTGAAGTGTTGCAAAGATCAATCCCAGGGAGCAACATTACTTAAAAATCCAAAATGGCAGAATCAGATTTTTGGAGGTCAGCTCTGGCTGAGCCCACACACTGTTGTGGCTAAGTTCCCTTAACACACCCCTCTCCAGCTCTCTTCTAATCTAATCAGATAAGCACCTGGTTGTCTGGGGTTGCAGGAAATGGGGGAGGTCCTAAGCTGCTCTAAAAAACCTTTGCTGGTATAATTTACCTTCACTGTAGGTGGTAACTACTTCTGAATGTTGTGACTGTAAATACTGGGGGCTGTTCTGCTTGCTTTAAAACTTGTGAAGGAGATTAAAAATGTGTGTGACAACCATTAGTGTCAACTGGCCACACTATCCATCCATCCAGACTTGAAATTGAAGAATTACATGTACTATTCTCATTCATATTGTTTAATAATTCTTCTGTAAAATCTATAAAATGTTGCCAATTGTCAAAACGTGCAATGGACAGAATGGTAGGTGTGTTCATTTCTTTAATTTTAGTCTAAGCCATGCAGGTTGTTTGCAGCACTGTTTTGTTCAGAAAAATCGTTTATCTAGGGATAGGATAGGCTCTAAATTAAGCATCAATGCCCTAAGCTTGCAAGTGGCCTGTTCCCCAAATCAATTTCAAATCAATGTTTCTTTCCAAATACTTGAAGCCCTGTAAGGGCAACTGGCTGATAAATTAGTCAGAATAAATCAATTTAGTTGGGTCAGCATATTTCTCTTTTCTGGGAAAAAGGGTAAGCTTATAATGATAAGAAATCCCATCTAAGGGATTGCGTCCTGAAAAATATGGCAACTTTCTCAAATATGTTTTTGAACTACTCACTGATGGTGTCGGGCAATGTTCCCATTGTGTGTAATTAAAAACTGAACATGGAGAATTAGCTCCGTGTAAATAGTGATGATCATAGTGATAATAACAACACATTTCACCATAATTAGCAGAATTTAAATACAAATCTTCAGTTTCAAACACAGAATAACTTTCTAATTCAGAAAGCATTTCCTTACAGTTTCCACATCCCATTCATCAGAGATGGCACCAGGAGTAATCATATCATCCATAGCAATTTTAAAAGCAAAAGGAATTTGTAATGTTTCTGTCGGAACAAAATATCAAATGGGATCTTATCACAAACAATTCCATCTGGCAGAGACAATGCAGAAATGTTCATAAGGAACAGGTCTCTTTGCACCCTATGTGAAGAAGAATGAGGCTTTAATACCTCAGCTACTAATTCAGGAGCAGAGAATTCTGTGAGTAATGTCCACTCAGAATCAAGAAGAAAAACATACTAAATAAAATTCAAATGAAAAGGAAAAACTGTGAAATGGCAATCCAAATATAGGACCATGGAGGAATCAGATAGGTCTGTATCAGCCAAAGAACAAAAACACATACTCAATGCAGTGAAGTGTGTAAGGAATGTGAAGATAAATCATCATTATCAACAAAGTAACCAGAGGCAGTCTATGCAATAACAGGAACCTCAAGTGGTAAAGGAGAACTGTTAGGCTCACCAAAGGTAGTTAGTTATAAACAACTTTATTGTTAGAATGATAGACAGTGCGTTGAAATGTATTATACTCCCCGCAGATTTGTATTATAGATTGCTATGGATGTGGCTACAGTGTTCCATTGACACTCAAACTGGTATTAAAGATTTGCAAGTCTTTATCGGGATATATGCAGTAGCAGTATTCCACTCGGGCTGGAGATCAGTGCTTGCCTCTAAGGCTTGTCCGGGTACCATGGGAACCCTGGGTGTTGCTGTGCTTTACTCCTCTCCCTATCATCCTGAAGTTTAATTTGATAATGGAAAGGAAGGACTGTGACTAAAAGCAGCCCTTAACAGCTCGAGTATTAGGCTGTGGCCGTAGTTGGATCCATCATTTTTATGAATCTTTAAATAATTTGCCTAGAAGATCTTTGGGGGCCAGACCCCCTAAGAGGTGCTGTTTGGGATCCAGATGTATATTTCAGATCTAGATAATTCGGGCACAGTGGCGGCAGATACACCTTTTCACATCAATAGATGTTTCTCTGTCTTTCAGGAATTACAATATTTCAGGGATGAGTGCTCAAATGAAATGTCCAAACGTTCTTCCACAGATTAAGTAAAGGAGCAACCAGCATCTTCTGGCTGAATTCCTAAAGCTGGGGGTCCAGTTTGAGAGACCATTGTAGATCAGGAGTTTGGCCCATCATACCGGACACTGGTGCCAGTCCTTGGCATTCAATGTACCAGAACTGTGTTGCCACCCCTTGCTGGTTATGGAAACCAATTATTTGTTTCAGATTATGTGATTACGCTGCATCATGTGGCCAGTCCTACACAGTAGGCCATTAGGGCTTGTGGGTAGTTTCCTGACCCCTTTCACTACCCTGTAGGAAATTCCTCTACAAATTAAGTAATACTAGTATTGCTTCTCCATGGTTGGGGACTTCAGGTGCTGAATTTCCACTAGTTCCTGCTGCTGCTACTAACACAGGACACACTGTGGGATGATTTTTCTGTAGCTTGGGAGCTGTCTACAATGAACAATCATGATAGGAGGCCATAACTTTCTGTGTTCCTAGCCTTGGACGGAGTGTACAGACTGCATGGCAGCAACGCTTTCAAAGAATAGTCTGCATGTACAGAGTCTTCTCAGTACATTATTGCATAAGTGTAAAACCATGTAAAAAGTCAGCATCAGAAAAAGATGCCAAGCTAAAATGTGCAATCTTAAATTGAGACTCCGTGCAGGCCCTAACGGGCCTAACGGGACACTCCGTACTTTACAGTTGCACCTCTCTCCCACGTCACAGGTAAATGAAACAGCCCTCGGATGCTGGTTTGGTCAGATTTACGGACGAGCCGCACTGTGTCAGTAGGAAGATCCTTCTCATCTCCCAGATTCCAGCTTTGTTTAATTCAGCCACGGTATGGACCTAAGAGGGTGGTAGGCCTTCAGGGACCCCTGTACTCAGAATTTTGACACATGAGTGTAGGGGTCATCTTCTGCACTTCTGATGTGGCACCTCTACATACATGCCCCTGCATCAGAAAGTGATTAGTGTCATTTACCTGTGACATGGGAGAGAGGTGAGTGTACAAAGTACGGAGCAGCCCCAACATAGTGTGTACAGAAAGAAATGTTAGTGGGACTCCTTTCTTGAAAAATGTTTACCCTGATTATTTTGAGTTCTGTGTCTACCTTTGTTTTGTGCTGATGATGACTCCGCAGGATTCATCCTAACATAGGGGTCAAAACGTCAGCTTGATTTCTCGTACATTCCTGACACTTATTATTGGATTCTGTTAGACCTGCCAGCTTAGGGTGGTCATCACCCAACTTTTTGCCTGGTTAGCTACATTTTTGTGACCCTATTTTTGCTGGGTTTAGGACTCTGCGCACTTTACCACTGCTAACCACTGCTAAAGTGCATGTGGTCCTTTCCCTAAATATGAGAACATTGACTCATACACCATTGGCATATTTAATGTACCTGAAGCGGGAAGCACGCATTCACCGGGGAACAGCGGCAGCCAGCACCAAGGGCAGGAGCCCTTTAAATGAAACTATCGCGCTCCCGCCCAGCGGGAAGCGCGTATTCACCGGGGGACAGCGGCAGCCAGCACCAAGGGCAGGAGCCCTTTAAATCAAACTATCGCGCTCCCGCCCAGCGGGAAGCGTGTATTCACCGGGGAACAGCGGCAGCCAGCACCAAGGACAGGAGCCCTTTAAATCAAACTATCGCGCTCCTGCCCGCTGGAGGCGCGCGGGCAAAGCCCGGGCCAAGGACGGGCCCGTCCTGCGCCCGTCTTCGTCCAGATGAGGCTGGGCTGGGCCTACTCTCTTTCATCTACTGTCTAAATACACCAAGTAAGTCTTAATTTATATAAATTACTGGTATTCCATAACTTTACAGTCTCCATGGGGAAAAGGAAAGCTGCTGATTCCCTAGACCCTTTGTCAGACCGTAAAAAGCAGAGGAAGCTTACTGCTAAATTGGTCACCAAACCCAAAAAACCCTTCGAGGAGATAGACCTGTTGTTTGAAGAGGTTGAGGCGATATTAAATTGTTCACCCAATCATAATGGTGCCTCCCTCGGTAAAAATGCCCTAGTCCCACCTGGGAAGATACAAGACTACTTTAAGAAAAGGACAAAGAATCAAGGTCTGGACACAGGTTTGACCAATAATGGTGCAACTTTACTAACAACGCACCTGCCACCCACCCCCCCCTCAAATGATAAAATAAACACGACAAATGTATTGGTGCACAGGTGCGGATCTCCCCATGCGGAAACAGAGGGTAACATCCTTAATCCAGCCATATCACCGAGTCCTGAGATCAAATTGATCTCAAATATACCTTGTAGAAACCGGTTTGAGGCCCTAGCTGAGGATGATGAAACTCCCAGAGTTCTTGATACAACTACAGATGATATCAACAAAGAGGCTATCCCTTGCATCCCAAAACCAGTTCCCGTCTTCCTTTCAATGCACCCCGCCACTGAACCTAGCAATGCCCTTATACTTCAGAGAATAGAAGAAGTTAGGTCCCTGGTTTTACAACTGGCCAAATGCTTCCGGGAGAACTTAGAGTGTGGATGCAAGTGCAAATTTAGGGATGAAGGGGCAAACATAGGCCATACAATGCCTGACCCAACACTATCAATCAGGCTTGCACAGGGGGGCCAGGCTACTGATCATCAAAAGGAGAAGATACATCGGGCTGGCTCAGATGGGAAAGCAATACGCCCTCAATCCAATACTACACAGGCGAGGCAACATGGTAAAAGATCATTAGATGAGGGGGATACTATGGGAAACCATAGTGCTATTAACAAATTCCCCCCAGGGCCCTCAAACTACTTGCCATCAAAGAGCCGTAAACAGATTGACTATCTCCCACTCAGGAGGTCCTATGCCAAACCTAATGCCAGCGACCTATTCGCACCCAAACTCTCTTCCGGTTGTTTTAGTGCCCCTTCTTATCAGAGGACTCCTCACGATCCAGACTCATTGTCAAAACCGCAATGCCTCAAGCCTGGAACAAATACTCTCTTCTTAAAACAAGTCCCGAAATTGCAACCAGGACTCAGTGAGGATCATGAGTCTAGGGTTAGCAAAGTTATCCACTGGCTACGACACCAAAGAAATTGTCTATCAGTTATACAATCAGATATCTGTAACACTAAGCGGTGGTGTCCTTTAGGATCAACTTATGATGTAATTTCAATAGAGTTTCACAATAGTCTCCTGGTAGAAAACCTTATTCTGTTCAATGACCGAACTCTACATCTTATGGAACCAAAAAGGGGATACATCACCTTAGAGACAGCACTGGAGATGGAAGGCCAATCACAAATTTCTGGTTACTCATGTAGCAATGTAACTAGTAATCAGTCCAGGCATGTCGACTCTATTCGGCCTAACCCAGTATGACTGGCAATAGCCCAGGGAACAACTCTTGGGACTAGCTTAGCGGAACCCAGTCCGATGATTTCTGATGGACCTATTGACACAGAGTTGATTCCTGAGAGGCCCAACCCACAGCCACTAAGCCCGGTCTTTGAGGAAAAAGGCATATCAATCATGACATGGAATTTAGCTGGCCTTGGGAGGAAATTAGACAATACTGACTGGTGCTCGTACATCAACACCCAAGACATTTGTCTTTTTCAAGAAACATGGGCTGAAGAGCTGATTACCCTAGATGGGTTTCTTTCCTTTAATGTGGCTGCTCAACCCTCCACAAAACTGACGGGTCGAGACAAAGGAGGACTTCTGATGTTAATAAACAAAACTGTGCAGTGCACATATAAGACTCTAAATTTTGACAGCCCAGACCTGATGGGGCTACAAATCACGTTCCAACAGAATTTTACCATAATTTTTGTCAATGTTTATGCCCGTTCGGTTTCGTGAGGGGTTGAGTCCCAAGTTTTAAAACAGCTTCTTGATTTTCTAGACACCTTACAATCAACCTCCTACCTAATAATAGCCAGGGATGTAAATTGCACCTTTGAACCCTCTGTGATATTAACTGGTCTCACAGAGGATGAAGATCAAACATGGGGGATTGCACAGCTGACTAGTGATAATAACTGTTTTAACTCTCGTGTAGCTATCCAATTGGCATCCCTTTGTTTGAAACATGGTCTCAGGGCATGTAATAGCCGCATGCCCTCTGACCTGGATACTGCACCCACTTTTAAACGTTGTTCAACTACAAGTGTAATCGATTATTTTCTAGTGGATGTGAGATTGTGGCCCTTTCTGAATGATATGAAGGTGGATGTTAGAACCGAAAGCGACCATTATCCCTTGTTTCTCTCTATGTCAGGTGATGTTTTTGGTAGGACTTTGAACAAACAAACTACCTTGGTCCCTATTCCTACCATGAACATCACATCTATGAAGGTCAGGTGGCCAAAGGTCCAGTCAAACCCTTATCTGCTACGTGAGATTTATCAGGCTTTTATAGACATCCTTGCTCCATACAGTGACTATGATTCCAATGATACCCCCCTCTTATCCATACATGAAAATATGATCATAAGATTACAACGTATATTCTACAGGAAGGTTGGGGCAAGACACCAAGGAGCAACTTCTAGCTCATGGTTTGACGAGTCCTGCCACACGGCCAAGAAAGGATTAAAAGGTGCCCTCATGGAAGGAACCCATGGAGGAATACTATTAGCTAGACGTACTTACAAAGAATCCATCACCCGAGCAAAAAAAACCTGGGAAGACACAACTTGGCAGGAATTGTTGGATGCTACCCAATCCAACAACAATAAATTGTTTTGGGAATTGTTAGGTATGCAAGATAAAGAGGGCAGGATTGGTGTGAGAAGCCACATACAGCCAGAAAAATGGGTCGAGCATTTTTGGGCTTAGATAGAAAAATTGAGACCCCCACAATCTTAGTTACTGGGGAAGCAGGCCAAGATTTTCTCTCTACCCTTAATGAGCACCATGGACCAGCTCCCCTAGTAGGGGGCTCACAGGATTCTAAGAGCCATATCTGCTTTACTATCAAAGAAACAACCAATGCTATTAGTTCTTTAAAACTTGGGAAAGCTCCAGGTCCAGACAAAATTCCAGGGGATCTTTATTTGTCAGAACCAACAGTCTGGACTTGGTACATCAATACACTCTCCAACAAAATTGCCGAAGGGGGGCAGATCCCCATGACATGGAAGGGTGCAGAAATTATCCCCATCCATAAAAAGGGTAACGCAAACCTCCCGACAAACTATAGACCAATCAGTTTAATTGATAACATCCAAAAAATATTTTCCAAGCAACTCCTAGGTAGATTAACCCATTGGGCCAAAGAGCAGAACATTCTTTCCCCTCTTCAAGCTGGATTTCGACCAAGGACCAGTACAGTAGACCAGGTCTTTAGACTGGCCATTCTGTACTGGAAATATACAGCCCTGGCTAAACAACCATTATACATCGCTTTTGTTGATTTGAGATCAGCATTTGATCTAGTTCCGAGGGAAAAGTTGTGGGAGGTGCTACAAAAAATAGGGACTCCGGACAATTTAATCCATCTTTTAAAGCGGTTGCATGAGGACACATATGCGCAGGTGAGATGGGGGAACCTAGGCGAACTAACGGACAAAATCCCCATAAATAGGGGTGTTCTCCAGGGTTGTGTGTTGGCACCATTTTTATTCTCTATTTTTATTAATGAGGTTGTACAGGTTTTAATGACGTGCCAGAACGATGCCCCCACCCTATGCGCCCAAAAAATTCCAATCCTTCTTTTTGCTGACGACTCTCTTCTTATTTCTAAATCTCCCATGGGCCTTCAAACTCTTATCAATAGATTTAACTCCTTTTGTCGAGACTACGGCCTAGAGTTGAACCATAAAAAAAACAAGTTAATGGCGTTCCGCTCAGGAGTGCGGAAGAAATGTACTATCCATTTAGAAGGGAACCTCCAGGATAAGGTTTCTTCCATTGATTATTTGGGTGTAAGGCTTGCTGATAATCTAAACTGGGCAGAACAGATCAATAAAAGTGTGGGTCGCCTGCAGCATGGTGCGGCATCAATCCTGCGTTTCTATAGGGGTACGACAGCAAAAACTGTCTCCCCGGCAATTAAGATCTACATTGCCAGAGCACAGGGTGCCGCCGCATACGGAGCAGAGGTCTGGGGTTTTTCTGACTGTAACAGGCTCACTATTAGTGAGAACAGTTTTGCGAGGTCCTTGTGTGCCTATCCTCCTAGCACTCCATTGATACCACTGTTCTTAGATCTGGGCCTGAGACGCATAGCCGATCTAATTATTTTAAGACCATTATTATATTGGATACGACTATGGACTAATCCCGAATTAGACGTTTATAAGACCTCACTCCATGACCTGCTAATGTGCTCCAACTCAACCTCTATTCCTTGGGTTAAACATGTATCCAGTTGGTTTAACAAACTTGGCCTCAGCCACTTTTGGGAGGAACCCCATAAACTAGAAAAGGCTCCCTCCATTGTGCTGAAACGCATATATTGGTCCTGTGTATGCGACGATTACATTACCCACAGAACTTATGGCACCTTAACAAATCGTTTCACAGATTTTAAGTGGTATCCACAATTTGAACCATATTTAGACAATATTCCTGACATCCTTGGTAAAAGTTTATATGCCAGATTCCGTTTTGGGTCGTTGCCGTTGAAGTCATTGATGTGCAGATGGGGTACAAAAACAGATACAAGTACATGCCCACTTTGTGGTGCAAAATCGGTAACGGTTGAACATTTTATGTTTTTTTGCCCTGCTTACTCCCTTCCTAGGTCTAAGTGGATCCGTCATATTTGCCACAAAATGGGGATAAGAGACTGTGCCTCTGCTTTGAGGATTCTAAAAAGTCACCATTCTACGGTTTTAATACTTGCTGTTAAAAAATATTTATTAGTAGCATGGCGAATACGTAATTCCATTGCATGGACTGTGTTTTAATTCAGAGCCCCACTTTTTACTCTTTTTTACTCTTATAAGAACTGCAGGAGGGGGGTCGAAACTGTATTATGTGTATTATGTGTACTGAGAATTTTAATTGGACTATGCTCTTAGGAATCTATGTTTTATAACTTTTATCTATGTATTATTATTATTATCACTATTGGTTTTATCCTTATTCTTACTACTGCTATTGTATATTGGCTTTGATGATCGATTGATCGAATAAAGCATGTGTTAAACAAACAAACAAACAATGTACCTGTAATTCCCTAGTAAAGTGCACTAGAGGTGGTGTCAAAGGCCTGTAAATTAAATGCTACCAGTGGGCCTGCAGCACTGGTTGTGAAACCCACATAAATAGTCCCTTAACCATATCTCAGGCCTGCCATTCCAAAGCCTGTGTGCGCAGTTTCACTGCCACTTTGACTTGGCATTTAAAACTACTTCCCAAGTCTTAAACTCCCCTTTTCTACACATGTCACCCCTAGGTACGCCCTAAGTAACCCATAGGGCAGGGTGCTATGTAGGTGAAAGGCAGGAAATGTACTCTTATGCATATTACAAGTCCTGGTAGTGAGAAAACAAACACATTTGTTTTCCACTACTGTGAGGCCCGCTCCTCTCATAGGCCAGCATTAGAACTGCCCTTTTATACTTTTAAGTGGTAGATTCTGATCTGAAAATAGTAGCCCTGTCATGTTTAGTATGGCCAAAATGGTAAAAGAAAATCCTGCTTGCTGGTATTGGATTTAATATTACTATTTTAGAAATCCCACTTTTAGAAAGTGGGCATTTTCCTGCACTTATTGCCATGTGTGCATTACAGCCTGTCTCCCATCCACATCTGGGCTCTGCTGGTTGACAGCTCCCCTTGTGCATTCCACCTAGACAGCCATAAACACATGACACTCAGTAACATCTGCATTCATCTGCATACTCACTGGGTCTCCCTGGGCAGGAAGGCTGGAGGGCCTTGCTCTTACACTTCAGAGGCCAGTGGCCTGCCCTCACACAAACAACTGATAACTCCCCCCACACACACAGGGATCCTGGCAGAAAGGACTATGTTGAAAGGGGAACTTGTGTACTTCAAAACCACTCTTTAAGTTTCCCCCACTTCAAAGGCATTTATGGGTAAATATACTGAGTCTCTGACCCCACCAAAACAGACAGTTCTGGACCTGCAACGGGACTCTGTCAGAGTGACTGCCTGGCTGCCCAAATGACTCATGTGGAGTGCTTTGCTGGGAAGGACTGCTGCCCTGCTTGTTGTCCTGATGCCTGCTGGCCCTTGACTCTGCTGGAAGGACTCTGACTTCCACACAAGTGCTCTTCAAGGGCTTTGATTGAGCTTGCCTCCTGTTCTGAAGTCTCAGGACCACAAAGATTTCATACAAGAGAAGAAAACCCTGTGTGCCAGAGATTTGACACAACCCCTGCTTATATCGACGCAGTGCCTGCCTCATGACTGAAAAACTGCAGCTTCGCCTGGCAGATCAACGCAGCGCCTGCTACTTCTTACCAGTGCATCACAGATTTTCAACATATCCGCCCTGGGTATCAAAAAATCCCTGCATTTCAATGAGGAACCATGGCTGAGATCCGGGAAATCGATGCATCACCTTGCAGCGTGGAAAGAAATGATGCATCGTCTGTGGCACGCCGGAAAATTTGACGCAGCACAATATTTTTCAATGCATCTCCTCCTCTGCGACCCCACGTGCATCGTTATTTTTGACACATCACAGGTACTGTGTGCTAAAAGGATACAATCACTGATTCTTAAGGATTGAGACACCTTTAAACCTTCAAAAAGTGATGTCTTGACTTGTGCTTATTGCATTTTTGTCGTTTTGGTCTTATTTTATTCAGATAAATATTATCTATTTTTCTAAACAGGTGTGAAGTACTTTTGTGGTGTTTTCACTGTATGAGTTATTGCACAAATACATTACACGTTGCCTTCTAAGTTAAGCCTGCCTGCTCTATGCCAAACTACCAGAAGGTGAGCACAGGATCATTTGGATTGTATTGTGACTTACCCTGACCAGGATTGTGGTCCCTACTTGGACAAGGGTGTATACTTCGGCCAACTAGAGTCCCAATTTCTAACAGATACAAACTCTTATGTACTATTTTGGGTTTTAATCCCTGCATGTCAGTAATCCAGAGGGAACTGGGTGTCCTGTTCATTACATGTATATTGTGTATATATCCAGATCTTGAGTTGGTATGGTTCACTGATTATCACTTGTTTACTGCGCTGTCACTTGGAGTAACTTCTTGTTTTTTCATATGTGATTTTTGAAAATACATTCTTACAATGTTAGCAATATGGTGAAAAAATGTTTTTGTTGAAAGGCAACAATTGACTTGAGTAACGGGTCAATATACATTTTCCATGTCTCCTTACCATGGTTTTGCTTCTAAAAGCTTTCAGCCTGGTAGAACATTTGTTTGAGTGTTGTTGTTACCCTTGTTCTAAGAATTAAAGGGTGCTCTTTTGTTTTTGGAACATGTAAGTATGTCAGAATCTATGGGTCCTACACTGTCTTTGGCTCAGCAAACCATCTCCAGGATATTTTTTAGTGGGCCTGGCATGTCTAACATTGCAAATTGTGCCTAGCATGGTCCAGACTTTCTTTGGGTCTTTGAAACATTTTTTCATTAAAGTGACCAGTCTAGGGTCTACCTCTGGGGTCTTGCTCACTTTGCCCATGAGGTTTGGTCTACGGCATTTGGCCTGCAAGCGAGTCTGACCCTCTTTTTCAAAGATCTTTTAATGTGTGACTGAACAATTTTTACATTTCTTATTACGCTGACCTAGTTTATCATCAGCATGAGTGGAATCCAAGTGTGAGGAGTTGTCAGGCATCTGGTTTTCCTGCCAACCCACTGGCATGATCTCTCACACCAGACAATTTTCCAAAAGCCTCAATTTTGGGTCAGTTTTGCAATTTTGTTTTGGTTTTTGAAGACTTGATGCTGCTAGAGCCTTTAGGCTACGGAGGCTTGACACCTTCAGTAGTGATGAAGCAGAAAAAGAAAGACTAACAAATATTCATATATCATGTAACCAAAATCGTATAAGGTAGTGTGACTTTAGCAAAGAAAACAATGTACGTGGGAAATTGTGCCCACGAGGTAGTTCGCCGTTATTATAAACAAGCTTAATTAATCATGAAGAATTGACAATGTGGTAATCCTTCATAAGTGCAAATGTATTTCATGATTTTCTTGTTGAAACTGTTTTATGCTTAGCTTAAATTTAGCAGAGTCTTTGGCCTAGTTGCCTGGTCTCAAATTTAACTTCGTGGTTTTCACTTGTATTAACAGAAATGTATTTTACTTTAAGGTTGTATATTTTTCAGTAGAGATGACTAATACACTCATCTCAAGGTTTCGTGCTAGGCTAGTTTCATCCCCTTTGAAGCAAGGTCAGTTTCTGCAGGTGCAGACAATAAAGACTCTGATATAGAAATAATAGGCAAACTTTGTTGCAACTTGTGTTCCAAGGCTCCAAGGACACCTTATGCATAAATGAGTACTAGGAGAAAGACACTATTCATTGGTCAAAAGGAAGCCACCCTATGAACCCTACAATGGAAGACCCTGAAGAATTTGGAATGTTTCTTATTTAAACACACCGGACAAAGAGAAGACAGCCATTTTTTACGAAGCCATTTTGAAGCCAGATTCAAGACGCCATTTTAAATGACCCTTTGATGCCTTTTCTCTGTCGCAGAGAAAGAGACTTTAAAGAATTCTCACCCTAGAGACTTTAACTTTAATTTTGCCCCATCTTGCCCATGCAGTAACTTTTGCCCTATTTTCCTTGCTGCCGCAAGGAAAACTTGCCTTTCACTTTGCCCCTTTGAAATCTACCCCATGCTGATCGAACAGGTACCTGAAGGATGAGTTCTTATCTTGAATGCTGATTGTATTTGTTAATTATGAAAGGATAATTATATTATGCATTGTGTTTTCCTTCTTAGGTACCAACTGCTCATTTTGACAGGGCCCAAGCTAGAAGTTTTCTAAATTTGTGTTGACTAAATTCGATTTGCATGAAGCCCCACATGCCAATGCTAATTAGAGGTTAGTTGATGTATTCACTTGATGTACCATGCTAAATTGAAATCTTATGCTGGCCGATGTATGCAATTAGTCAAATTCAATTGCTTATATTAGTGATTTGCATTGCTATAACCGAGTGCATTATAATCCAGATATTGCTTAGATTGTGTTTCCTCCGTCGCTATGGACAGCTAGTAATGTTCGTATACGTATATCATTTGATTTTGAGACTTACATATATTGTGTTAGCTTTGTTAATATAGGGAAATAAAGTCATTAACTTTTAATAAACTGGTGTGGTTATTCATGACTGAAAGGTTATGTTGCGTCAGATACTGATTGTTATTGATTTCTAATGTGTTGTTCGATCTATTAATTAAGTATTGGGTATTGATTAAAATGGGTATTGATTATTGATTTGAGTGATCTGACTATGCTTGGATGAGGAGAACCCAACTCAGTTAAAAGGTTCACCGACCTCCAGCGTGTCCAAGCACAAGTAATTTATACGGACTGGACGCGCTATCAGTAGATGGTAGCAGAGATTGATGGTTTCGCCCTTTGGGACCCCATCCGAACAATAGACGGAGTCAAGTTAGAATTTTCTTTGATAAAACAAGTTGGAGAGATGAAGATGCCCTAAATCCCCAATGACTTTCCCGGAATCTCGGAGCTTGTGAATGGAGGAAATGGAGGTGTGAGAATGTTTTCGGCGTTTCTAGTGACAGTATGAGTGAAGTTAGGGTTTCACGCTTGCACAGCTTATGCCGCAGATGAATTGTGAAGTTTGAGAGGATTTAAGGAGGGCTACGAACCCCGATCAAAATTTATAGAGGAGTGATACTCCAAAAGTGTGAGAGTAGGGAAGTCGTCGAACTTCATATGTGTGTAGCGCTTTGTGCAGGAAAAATTGTCCACGTGGTTGTTGATGTTGAGACGGGCCCTGCGAGGTCAAGAGACTCCGGGGTATGTTGAAAAGTGTATGAAACACTTGATTGATGTTGCAATTTGTTCGGTTTAGTAGGTTGATCAGGCGTGGTCAACAAGTCAGTATGAATATTCAGGAATGAAAGCACATTTTCGACTTTGAGATTTGACGAATTCTAAGGCGCGCTAGAATAGTTCATTGATCAGTTGAGAGTAAAGTTTGCAGGTCAAATTTTGCTTGCGGAAGTGGGAAACCGAGAAAGATGGAATAACTGCCGAGGCTAGTGAAAAATCCCTAAGGTTTCTGAAGCGATTGTATTACTCTTCCTGTAGTAAACCGACAGATTTGTTTTCTTCTTTTTGGTTAGTGCTCGGGATATATTGCAGAAATTAGTTTTGAGAGAAGCTGAATGAAGGAGGACAAGCCGCAAGACTTTGTCAGCCGCAGTGTGTGGGTGTGACGTCACTAGGAGCCTCGCTGGGATAGGTTGGTTGGTGAGAAGGGTAGCGCACGGATTGGACGCAGTCCGTGAAGCGCAATTGGTGGGGAAAGGCAAGCGAAGAGTATTCCAGGAATTAAATTCACTTATTGATTACATTTTTTAAAGAAAATAAAAGACGGAAAGATGAAATTTTTCAAAGCACTCAAGAGTGCCTTGAGGGGAGATGTATATATTAAAGCAAACGTAGAAGAAACACCGCCTGAGGGTACACCAGCTTACATCGTGATTGAAGAAAAGGGTGTGGCACCATGTCTTTGGTTAAAGCAATGGTGTAAATTAACAGAAAAGCATGGAAGTGTAGCATTCCCTATCCACGGGTCGTTTAATCTAAGAGTTTTGGAGAATCTAAGATTTGCGCTATATGACATGAAAGTACCTCCAAGACCAGCACAGTTTGAAGCATTAGCAATTTGGGAGCAAATGGCTAGAAGGCAACAACAAAAGAAATTTGAAACAAGAGTGAGAAAAGTAGAAAAGACACTAGCGGATGCTAGATGGGATAGTACTCAAAAGGTTTGGAGATCAGACGTATTGCAGGGAATTAAATTGTTTCCAGCAATTACTGATGAAGCAGAGACGGAAGGAAGGAAAGCTACCTATAAAACAAACAGGAGTCAGTCCAGAGATAGAGGAAACAATAGAAATTCGAAAAGGTCAGACGAGTCAGACGATGAGGAGTTCATTATGCAATTGCTAAATGACCGCCCGCCTCCATATGTGGAAAGTGAAAATGGCCCAAGCACTAGTACTGCCCCTCCAGAACCAATACAGGGTACTGTAACACCGAATTTGAGAATATCGCAGAGGCAAAGTAGTCCTGACATGCCTTTTATACCAGAAATACCACAAGTTCAGAGAATATATCCCGACGTGTCAACGATTATCAGCCACAGGTTCAAAGGCGCTACTATGATGAGCAAAATTTGAAAATGACTTCTAATTTTATGGTGCAGGGAGGACAGAATTACCAAAAACCGACATTGATTCAAGCCGAATCAAAAAAAAATTGATGCCTCAAAAACAGATGCAATAAGTGCTGAAATACATTAAAATAGCAGAAGTTAGATATGCCAGCAATGATGAACCATAATGTGGGAATTAACATGCCACAGAATTCGGGGAACAGGCAGGATCCGGACCAATATTCTTGCCTATCACTGTAGGTCCACCATTGTATATACAGGCAAAGCCGAATGTATGCGACCAAGGCGTAATGACATATAATGAGACGGGAAGGAGATGCATAGAAAACACTCAAGAGATGACTCCGGTAGGAACACTGCTAAATAGATCTGGGTCCTTGTTGGAATTCAGTCCAATTCCAGCTTGTGTTCCGTCAACTGTGGTAAGGTCAGGCCCACCACTAATAGTACCGCTAACTTCAAAAACGCAAGTGCTACAGAAACCATCAGTAGCAGTAGACGTAAGTGCCACATTAATGGGACTGAATGCACAACAGTTAACACAATGGTTGAACAGCCTGAACTCCCCACAGAGTACACCCAGCGGGAAGGGAGAAGAATATTTGAATAAAATAAGATTGGCCATGGAAGATGATGAACTAGTAGAGAGAACGATGGGCCTGAACAGGTTAGAATCATACACAGAAGAAGAGCTGAGATACATTTGCCCTAGAATTACAAGAGAAGTAAGCAGCATACATAAGAAGTTACAAGAAATTGCAGACAGAAACAAGGTCGACATAGGTAAGACCAAACACTTGAGCAGAAGTTACAGGTTAGACTTTGAAACAAAAGATTTTGAACACATGAGGTCTGCAGGAATGAAAACACACCTTAAAGACATACTGCAAAGCAAGCAGGTTTGGAGATGTCTAGACGAGTGGGACAGCAGGTGGGTTAAGAAAAAGGATAAGAAGAAAGAAAGTACCCCAGATCGGAATGAGAAAGCACAACAAAATGATGATCTGATAACCATGTTACCAATGAGAGAAACGGCAGGGGGAAAACTTGTCCATGTACCATGGCACAGGTGTGATATTCAATCCTTTATGGATGACTTCCCTAAATTAAGAGAGAAAACGATCGAATGGTATCAAGAAACAGAAAGATTTGTGAAACTTGCAAAATGTCTATGGGAAGACCTGAATACCTTATTCAAAATTGTGGTTCTGGCAGATTTGTGGGAAGATTGTAAAAGGGCTGTAGGTTGGCCAATAAGTGAACCAGAAAGAGATAGGGACACAGGTGCACCATCGCCTACGGTAATGAGTTTATATCATAAGGTGATTGAGCATTTAAAAACAAAAGTTGCGGATTGGCTGAGAATTGACAGAACAGCACAAGAAGTTAAAGAGTCGATACACTCGTACTATGAGAGATTGTTGAAAGCATTTAAAAATTACAGTGGCACGGAACCGATTGAGGCAAAGGACATGTTCCATTTTGTGTTCAGATTTGAGGAAGGATTGAAACCCGAAATCAGCCAGATGATTTAAATGCATTTGATTTGTTGGCAGTCAAAATCGATCGATGAAGTGTTGAACTATGCAAAATACTGCAGTGATGAGATTGAGACAAAACAGAAAAGGTTCAAAGAAAAGGTGATGGTGATGCAGATTAGAGCAGCTCAGACAGGTTTGCAAGGTTTGCAAGGTTTCCAACAACAGTTGCTGCAGCAGCAACAGCAGGGAAATGCTATGTTTCAGCCACAAATGAGAGGCAGAGGCCGAGGAGGTTTTGTGAATAATGGTCCTGATTTAAATACTGTTGTGATTCCAAATGGTATACAGGCAATGAAGAAGATGATGCCATGTCACACGTGCAGAATCGTCGGGCATTGGAAACGGGAGTGCCCAATGTTGGTGCAGGAAGGTGTGGGTCAGCAAAACAATGATGTCAATACATTACAGAATACGAGAGGACCGAAATTGAGAGGTCCAAATTCAAATATCCAAAACAATGTAAATCAGGTGCAGGGTTTACAACCCATACAATCACAGCAGGTGCAAATGCCCCGGGTACAAATGGCACAGTTGCAGCCGATGCAACAGCAGTTTCCTATGGTACCTAATCAGCAAATGCAAATACCCTTAGCACCAATGAATCATCAACAAGTAATGCTTCCTCAACAGGTCACGGGACAAGGAATGAATCAAAATTACACAGTGCACCAATTCCCGTTACACAGCGAGAATGGAATAAACAATGAATGGGAGAGTGAAAGTTCAGATGAGGAGGGAAATTGTATGCTTGCAGGATCTTTGGAAGTTGATCAAAAGGGACCGTATGTGGAAGGAAGAGTCATGGGTCACAGCGTTTCATTCTTGGTTGACACAGGAGCTACACGCTCTACAGTCAGAAGTATCGAAGTACCAAATTTGCCACTTTCAGGGAGAACAGTTCAAGTAGTGGGAGTAGCAAGTAGGTATCTGACAAACCCAATCACAGATCCAGTGCAAGTTAAAATTGGTAACTTTCAAGGGTTACATAAATTTGTGGTGTGTGACTCAAGCCCGATATCCCTGTTAGGGAGAGATTTATTGTGCAAATTGGGATGTTCGATTATGTGCTCAAATAATGGAATTAAAATTCAGACGAACAGTGATGAGGAAGAAGAGGACAGTTTAGGAGAGGACGAAGTGGAAACTGTCGATGAAGAGTATCCCCTGATTACTCTTTATCCAATGCTTACCGAAGCAGATATTCCTGCTGAGTTACAGGAAACGGTTAAAAAGGAAGTGTGGGATATGACAGGGAAAGAGGTAGGATTGGTTAAAGGAGCAGAACCAGTGAAAGTGACTGTAAAACCCAAAGTAATTTTTCCTCAGACCCTGCAATACCATATGTCGCAAGACACTCTCATGAAAGTCGCCCAACTCATTGACGAGTTTGTGAAACAGGGAGTACTGAAAGAAGTACTAAGTAGTCCATGTAATTCACCAATCATGGGACTAATAAAACCAAGTGGAAAGGTCCGAATTGTTCAAGATTTGAGAAAAATAAATGACATAATAGTCAAGTGTTGTCCCGTAGTACCAAATCCAGCTGTGATAATGTTTCAAATTCCCTGTGATGCAGAATGGTTCTCAGTCATCAACTTATCACAAGCATTCTTTTCTGTGCCTCTTCATGAGGACAGCCAATTTCTCTTTTGCTTCAAATTCGTGGACAGGGTCTACAGTTGGTGTCAAATTCCTCAAGGATTTCCGGAGTCACCATCAATTTTCAATCAGATTCTAAAGAAGGATTTGGAATCATTGGAATTACCTTTTGAATCAACCTTAGTACAGTATATTGACGATTTACTGATCGCATCCAAGACAGAAAATGACTGTACGTTTGACACTATTGCTCTATTGAACCATTTGGGAAGGAATGGACACAAAGTGTCTCCTTCAAAATTACAGTTCTGCCAGAAGAAAGTGAAATATTTGGGTCACCAAATAGAGAAAGGGTGGAGAAGAATCATGAAAGAAAGAATAACAAGTGTACTTCAAATGAGTCCACCCAAGATGAGAAAAGAAGTGAGAAAGTTTTTGGGAATGGTGAGCTATTGTCGCCAATGGATTCCCAATTTCTCAACTCTAGCCAAACCTTTACTGAAACTGACCCAGAAAGATGCACTGAATGAAATAGTGTTGAAAAGAGATGAAATGGATGCTTTTATTGAATTAAAGGAATGCATGTGCAGAGCTCCAGCTTTAGGTATGCCTGATTACACAAAGCCTTTCACATTGTTTTGTCATGAACGTGATGCACGTTCCTTGTCTGTCTTGACCCAAGCCCATGGTGGCGTAAACCGACCAGTAGCATATTTTTCAGCTACTTTGGATCCAGTCGCAGCAGCCTTACCCGGATGCTTGCGCGCTGTAGCAGCAGTTGGTATAAGCCTAAATCAGAGTGAAGGAATAGTGATGGGACATCCTTTAACAGTTATGGTCTCTCACTCAGTCGAAATACTTTTGACATGTTCACGAACACAGCACATGACCGGTCCTAGGCTTACAAGGTACGAGACAGTAATTTTGGGATCACCCAATGTGCAGCTGAAAAGGTGCACTACGTTGAATCCTGCAACCTTGTTTCCCAGTGAAAATGTTGAAATTGAGAACGCCGAAGACGTCGAGCACGACTGTCTTCAGGTGACTGAATTTTGTACAAAACCAAGACCTGATATCAAAGACACCCAATTGGAAGAAAATGATCAAATTATTTTTGTTGATGGTTCATGTTTAACCCCTTCGCTGCCAGGCCTTTTCCCCCTCCTGTGCCGAGCCTTTTTTTGGCTATTTGGGGCAGTTCGCGCTTAGGCCCTCATGACTTTTTGTTCACATAAGCTACCCACAACAAATTTGCGTCCTTTTTTTCCAACATCCTAGGGATTTTAGAGGTTCCCAGACTTTGTGGGTTCCCCAGAAGGAGGCCAAGAAATTAGCCAAAATACAGTGAAATGTTCGTTTTTTTCACAAAAATGGGAAAAAGGGGCTGCAGAAGAAGGCTTGTGGTTTTTTCCCTGAAAATGGCATCAACAAAGGGTTTGCTGTGCTAAAATCACCAGCTTCCGAGCTTTCAGGAACAGGCAGACTTGAATCAGAAAACCCAATTTTTCAACACAATTTTGCCATTTTACTGGGACATACCCCATTTTTAAGATTTTTTGTGCTTTCAGCCTCATTCCAGTAAGTGACAGAAATGGGCATGAAACCAATGCTGCATCCCAGAAACTAAAACATTTCTGAAAAGTAGACAATATTCTGAATTCAGCAAGGGGTAATTTGTGTAGATCCTACAAGGGTTTCCTACAGAAAATAACAACTGAAAACAAAAAATATTGAAATTGAGGTGAAAAAATCTGCTATTTTTCTCTACGTTTTACTCTGTAACTTTTTCCTGCAATGTCAGATTTTTTAAAGCAATATACTGTTACGTCTGCTGGACTCTTCTGGTTGCGGGGATATATAGGGCTTGTAGGTTCATCAAGCACTCTAGGTACCCAGAGCCAATAAATGACCTGCACCCTGCCTTGGGTTTTCATTCTATACCGGGTATACAGCAATTCATTTGCTGAAATATAAAGAGTAAAAAATAGCTATCAAGAAAACCTTTGTATTTCCAAAATGGGCACAAGATAAGGTGTTGAGGGGCAGTGGTTATTTGCACATCTCTGAATTCTGGGGTGCCCATACTAGCATGTGAATTACAGGCCTTTTCTCAAATAGACGTCTTTTTTACACACTCTCTTATATTTGGAAGGAAAAAATGTAGAGAAAGACAAGAGGCAATAACACTTGTTTTGCTATTCTATGTTTCCCCAAGTCTCCCGATAAAAATGGTACCTCACTTGTGTGGGTAGGCCTAGCGCCAGCGACAGGAAATGCCCCAAAACACAACGTGGACACATCCCATTTTTTCACAGAAAACAGAGATGTTTTTTGCAAAGTGTCTACCTGTAGATTTTGGCCTCTAGCTCAGCCGGCACCTAGGGAAACCTACCAAACCTGTGCATTTCTGAAAACTAGAGATCTAGGGGAATCCAAGATGGGGTGACTTGTGGGGCTCTGACCAGGTTCTGTTACCCAGAATCCTTTGCAAACCTCAAAATGTGGCTAAAAAAACACATTTTCCTCACATTTCGGTGACAGAAAGTTCTGGAATCTGAGAGGAGCCACAAATTTCCTTCCACCCAGCGTTCCCCCAAGTCTCCCGATAAAAATGGTACCTCACTTGTGTGGGTAGGCCTAGCGCCCATGAAAGGAAATGGCCCAAAACACAACGTGGGCACATCCCATTTTTTTACAGAAAACAGAGGTGTTTTTGAAAAGTGCCTACCTGTAGATTTTGGCCCCTAGCTCAACCGGTACCTAGGGAAACCTACCAAACCAGTACATTTTTGAAAACTAGAGACCTAGGGGAATCCAAGATAGGGTGACTTGTGGGGCTCTGACCAGGTTCTGTTACCCAGAATCCTTTGCAAACCTCAAAATTTGGCTAAAAAAACACATTTTCCTCACATTTCGGTGACAGAAAGTTTTGGAATCTGAGAGGAGCCACAAATTTCCTTCCACCCAGCGTTCCCCAAGTCTCCCGATAAAAATGGTACCTCACTTGTGTGGGTAGGCCTAGCGCCCACGAAAGGAAATGGCCCAAAACACAACATGGACAAATCACATTTTTTCACAGAAAACAGTGCCTACCTGTGGATTTTGGCCTCTATCTGAGCCGGCACCTAGGGAAACCTAGCAAACCAGCACATTTCTGAAAACTAGACACCTAGGGAAATCCAAGATGGGGTGACTTGTGGGGCTCTGACCAGGTTCTGTTACCCAGAATCCTTTGCAAACCTCAAAATGTGGCCAAAAAAACACTTTCTCCTCTCATTTCGGTGACAGAAAGTTCTGGAATCTGAGAGGAGCCACAAATGCCCTTCCACCCAGCGTTCCCCCAAGTCTTTCCGATAAAAATGGTACCTCACTTGTGTGGGTAGGCCTAGCGCCCATGAAAGGAAATGGCCCAAAACACAACGTGGGCACATCCCATTTTTTTACAGAAAACAGAGGTGTTTTTTGCAAAGTGCCTACCTGTAGATTTTGGCCCCTAGCTCAACCGGTACCTAGGGAAACCTACCAAACCAGTACATTTTTGAAAACTAGAGACCTAGGGGAATCCAAGATAGGGTGACTTGTGGGGCTCTGACCAGGTTCTGTTACCCAGAATCCTTTGCAAACCTCAAAATTTGGCTAAAAAAACACATTTTCCTCACATTTCGGTGACAGAAAGTTTTGGAATCTGAGAGGAGCCACAAATTTCCTTCCACCCAGCGTTCCCCAAGTCTCCCGATAAAAATGGTACCTCACTTGTGTGGGTAGGCCTAGCGCCCACGAAAGGAAATGGCCCAAAACACAACATGGACAAATCACATTTTTTCACAGAAAACAGTGCCTACCTGTGGATTTTGGCCTCTATCTCAGCCGGCACCTAGGGAAACCTAGCAAACCAGCACATTTCTGAAAACTAGACACCTAGGGAAATCCAAGATGGGGTGACTTGTGGGGCTCTGACCAGGTTCTGTTACCCAGTATCCTTTGCAAACCTCAAAATGTGGCCAAAAAACCACTTTCTCCTCTCATTTCGGTGACAAAAAATTCTGGAATCTGAGAGGAGCCACAAATGCCCTTCCACCCAGCGTTCCCCCAAGTCTCCTGATAAAAATGGTACCTCACTTGTGTGGGTAGGCCTAGCGCCCACGAAAGGAAATGGCCCAAAACACAACATGGACACATCACATTTTTTCACAGAAAACAGTGCCTACCTGTGGATTTTGGCCTCTAGCTCAGCCGGCACCTGGGGAAACCTAGCAAACAAGCACAATTCTGAAAACTAGACACCTAGGGAAATCCAAGATGGGGTGACTTGTGGGGCTCTGACCAGGTTCTGTTGCCCAGAATTCTTTGCAAACCTCCAAATTTGGCCAAAAAAACACTTTCTCCTCTCATTTCGGTGACAGAAAGTTCTGGAATCTGAGAGGAGCCACAAATGTCCTTCCACCCAGCGTTCCCCCAAGTCTCCCGATAAAAATGGTACCTCACTTGTGTGGGTGGGTCTAGCGCCCACAAAAGGAAATGGCCCAAAACACAACGTGGACACATCACATTTTTCCACAGAAAACAGAGGTGTTTTTTGCAAAGTGCCTACCTGTGGATTTTGGCCTCTAGCTCAGCCGGCCCTAAGGGGGGGGCAGAAATGGGCTAAAATAAATTTGCCCCCCCCCGGGTAGCGACCCTTGCCTACGGGGTTGCTCCCATTGCGTGACAGCGCAAAAAAAAAGATCCCCAGTGCCTAGTGGTTTCTGCCCCCCTTGGGGGCAGATTCACCTAAAATCGGCGGATTGGCCCCCAAGGGGGGCAAAAATGGTCTAAATACAATTTGCCCCTCCATGGATGCGACCCTTGCCTAAGGGGTCGCTCCACCATCTCTAAAAAAACTAACAAACACAAAAATTAGCCCTGGCGCCTAGAGGTTTCTGCCCCCGGGGTCAGATCGCCTAATAACAATAGGCAGATCTGCCTCTGGGGGGGGCAGAAATGGCCTAAAATAAATTTCCCCCCCCACCCCACCTTGCCTACAAGGTCGCTCCCCTTGCGTGACGGCGCAAAAAAAAGATCCCTGGTGCCTAGTGGTTTCGATTGACCTAAAATCGGCCGATCTGCCCCCAAAACGGGCAAAAATGGCCTAAATACAATTTGCCCCTCCAGGGGAGTGACCCTTGCCTAAGGGGTCGCTCCCCATCTCTAAAAAAACAAACAAACAAAAAAAATAAAACACAAAAAAAAAATTGCCCTGGTGCCTAGAGGTTTCTACCCTCCCTGGGGGTAGATCGGCCTAATACCAATAGGCCGATCTGCCTCCGGGGGGGCAGAAATGGGCTAAAATAAATTTGCCCACCCCCCCCGGGGAGCGACCCTTGCCTACAAGGTCGCTCCCCTTGCGTGACGGCGCAAAAAAAAGATCCCTGGTGCCTAGTGGTTTCTGCCCCCCTTGGGGGCAGATTGACCTAAAATCAGCCGATCTGCCCACAAAGCGGGCAGAAATGGTAAAACAACAACAACAACAAAAAATCCCCAGTGCCTAGTGGTTTCTGCCCCCCTTGGGGGCAGATCGGCCTAATTAAAATAGGCTGATCTCCCCCCCTGGGGGCAGAAATGGCCTAAAATAAATTTGCCCCCAGGGGAACGACCCTTGCCTAAGGGGTCGTTCTCCTCATGTGAAATTCACGAACAAAAAAACAAAACTCCCTGGTGTCTAGTGGTTTCTGCCCCCCTTGGGGGCAGATTGGCTTCATAAAAATAGGCCAATCTGCCCCCAAGGGGGGCAGAAATGGCCTAAATATAATTTCCCCCCTATGGGAGCGGCCCTTGCCTAAGGGGTCGCTCCCCACACCTAAAACAAAAAAATAAACAAAAACAAAAAAAATTATCCCTGGTGCCTAGAGGTTTCTGCCCCCCGTGGGCAGATCGGCCTAATAATAGCCCCCGAGGGGGCAGAAAAGGCCTTAAAAAAATGCCCCCCCCCCCTGGGCGCGAGCCTTGCCCAAGGGGTCGCACCCTTATGACAATTTCCATTTTGAAAAAGACATCCCTGGTGTCTAGTGGGCATTTTGACAGCCGGATTGCTTTCAATCCGGCTGCCAAAACACAGAGAGAGACTTCAAAGGGAAGGAAATACATTTCCTTCCCTTTGAAGCCTCTCTGCCTCCTGCCCGTGATCGGAAGAGAAATGCTTTGCATTTCTCTTCCGATCTCAGCTTCCAGCGCGAAGGAGGAAGCATTGTGACAATCAGCGCGCGCTCGCACGCTGACATCACAGGGTGGGTGAGGGGGTCGGGGTGGAAGGGGAAGGGCTTCCCCTTCCATCCCTGACTTTTAACCCCACAGAGGGAGCGCTAGCGCTCCCTCTGGGCTGGGTGCCCAGGACGTAATGGTTACGTCCTGGGCACAGCAGCACTGTGCCGCAGGATGTAACCATTACGTCCGCGGCACAGAACCGGTTAAGAGATGCACTAGGAATATTGAAAGCAGGATATGCTGTATGTACAATAACAGGTGTTCTGGAAGCATCTTGGCTTCAAGGAGTTTACTCTGCACAGGTAGCAGAACTAGTAGCCCTTACTAGAGCTTGCCAACTTTCCGTATTAATGAAAGTCACCATTTACACTGACAGTCAGTACGGATTTGGAATAGTGCATGATTTTGGACAATTGTGGTCACAGATAGGTTTTATGACCTCTTCAGGATCACCAGTGAAAAATGGTGAAAGAATAAGAGAACTGTTACATGCCATCCTGTTGCCAGGAGAAGTAGCAGTGGTAAAATGCAGTGCACACTCGAAATCACAAGACTTCGTTTCTTTGGGAAATGGATATGCAGATCAAGTTGCAAGGTTTTGCGCATTGAACTGTATATTGCTCAGAGATGAATGGAATTTAATAAATGAGCCAGAACTTGAACCAAGTGAAGCCTTTGCTCTAAAAATTGTAGATACAATCGAAGAATTGAAATTCCTACAGAATAATGTCAGTAGGGATGAGAAACTCTCATGGAGCAAATTACAATGCATAAACAAGCCAGATGATTTGTGGGTTTCAAGTGAAGAGAAATTGGTTCTGCCAGACAGTCTTTTGATGCAGTTAGCCAGAATGTATCATGGACAAGCCCACCTTGGAATGGACGCCATGATTAGATTATTCAAAATTGATTGGTTTAATCCCAAATTCCCAATCCCAAACTCCGTCAAATTTCTGAAGCAGTTTGCCATTGTTGCGTCATTTGCCAACAAATGAAGGGGACAGTAGTAAATTTGAGCCACATTGGAAGAGCAGGTGGGCCATTCCGCAGGATGCAAATGGATTTCATTGAGATGCCTATGCATGGAGGCTTGAAATATGTGTTGGTGATAGTGTGCATTTTTAGTCACTGGATTGAAGCATACCCTACACGCAGAAATGACAGCCTCACAGTTGCAAAACTACTCTTGAGAGAACTAATACCACGTTTCGGATTCCCAATCTCTTTAGAATCAGATAGGGGAAGTCACTTCAATAACGAAGTAATCAAATTATTGTGTGCAGCACTGAACATTGAACAAAATTTGCATTGTAGCTACCGCCCTGAAGCATCAGGACTAGTGGAGCAAATGAATGGCACATTGAAATCGAGGATGGCAAAAATATGCGCATCCACAAACTTGAAATGGCCTGACGCGTTGCCTTTGGTGTTAATGTCAATGAGAAACACCCCTGATAGAAAAACTAGAGTATCGCCGCAAAAAATCCTCATGGGCAGAGCCATGAGACTTCCAGCAGTTCCTGCAAATGCTCTTGTAAATATAACCAATGACATGGTATTGGACTACTGCAAAGGTCTGGCTGATGTGGTACGCTCTTTTTCTCACCAGGTGGAGACAACCACCTTGCCACCGATCCAAGGTCCAGGACATGCCCTGAAAGCAGGTGACTGGGTCGTGATAAAGAAGCACGCAAGGAAGTCGTGTCTGGAACCCCGTTGGAAAGGACCTTTTCAAGTGATGCTCACAACTACCACCGCTGTGAAGTGTGCGGGAGTTCCCAACTGGATTCACGCCAGTCACACAAAAAGGGTGACGTGTCTCATAGAGGAGGAAATTGAAGCGTTGAAATTACCAGCAACTGACAGGAAAGTACTAGGCACTGAGACAGAACAAAGAGAGCCTGAAAGTGAACGAGAAGAAATAGAGACAGAAGAAATATTTTCTGAGGAAGACGCAGTCGATCCTTTTGATGACAACAGAGAAGAAGCCTCAGGAGGTGACAAAGATCCTATCTCAGGTGAAGAAGCAGGAGAGCCTAATAAGAGGAGGGCTTTCCCAGAAGCAGACGATACAGGAAAAGAAGGAGAAACCCTGATTGACCTCCTAGGGGAAGAAGACAAGACAGAGCAGAGTGAAATTGTTCAAATTCTTCCAGAACCGGTTGCAGGTCCATCAGGTGAAAGCAGTGCGAAACGAAGACAAAGCATATCGCCAGTGAAATCAAAGACTAAAGAAACATTAAAAGAAAGTGAAGGGCCAAAGTTGAAGGAAAAAAGAAAAGAAGTGCCTATCGCAATAACAACACTGAATGAAGAAAAAGACACAGCCAAAGAACAAGATATAAGTGAAAGAGAATCGAAAGGAGATGCAAAATTGAAAAGGAAAAGAATACTGAGTAGAATATATTCTGGTCCAGAGTGGGCATACACAGCTACTAACGATTGGTCAGACGAATTTCTATCTCTCAGTCTTGAAAACGAAGAAGCAGAACGACACTTTGGTACTTGAAAAGTGAAACTTCATGAACATTACTGAATAAGACATTGACAACCTGATTGACTTTTGAACTGGATAAGACATTGCTAACTTGATTGACTTTGAAACCGAATCTTGAGACAAAGCTGCTAATCCGATAAAAGACTAAGGGGGTTATTACAACTTTGGAGGAGGTGTTAATCCGTCCCAAATGTGACGGATATACCACCAGCCGTATTACGAGTTCCATAGGATATAATGGACTCGTAATACGGCTGGTGGTATATCCGTCACTTTACAGTCACTTTTGGGACAGATTAACACCTCCTCCAAAGTTGTAATAACCCCCTAAATTGCTAAAGAAAACTGTGTGAACATTGAACTCGTTCAGCTTTACGTATATATATCTGCAAATCTGATTTGTTAAGGTGTCTTCAACTTTCTGATTCTATATAGATCATGCCAGGCAGTACTGCAAAGGGACATAAAATGAAGTGTTGTAAATACATGTGTATAGGTCTAATAACTGCATGTGTACTAATAATTATAGCAATAGTTCTTGGGATGCATGGAAAGAATGAAAGAGACGCAGATGATGCTTCTACTTCTAAAACTACTACTTAATTAACTCCTTTGCAGAAACTCGAACAAGACGAGAAATATTTACACAACAAGAAAGAACTATCTTCCAACGTCTTTTATCGCTTGCTGAATGAGTATGTTGAGACAATGGATGCGAAAGATTGTTAATTGTGCACACAAATACCTACCTCAGTAATAGAAGGAATGACATATCATAGCATGCCTCTTACGTATGGAATTTCATGTAGTTTGTTGCTAACCAGATTCTATAACCAGGAGTATATTCAATACTTCTATTCCAATCATGATGTCGTATTTCCATATATCCCCATAATTGAATATTTGAGTAAAACAGCAAGAGATTATTATATAAAATTAGTTAGCGGTTTCTTTGAACCACTATTGCCTTTTCCTGTAGTCCACGCTCATAGAGACAACCTTACATGCTTACTTTCACCCGTAGAAAATAGTTTTTTAGATCACACTGAAGATAGAAGGAAAGTGGTAAAGGACAAATTAGAAATGGAATTAAACAAAAGGTCATCTGTAGATAACTATGCTTTTGCCGCAATAAAGACACAAGGGAAATTAGCTTTAGATGCATTACATATAGGGAAACTTTGTATATATAGACCTAAATCATATTATGACACAATCTTTGTGGGAACAAGTGAGTGCAAACATACGTTTTCGTTTCAGGCTAAGTGGACATTCATGCTGAATGGCCAAGACCCAGTTATTCCAGGGGTATATTATATTTGTGGACTTAACGCCTATTATCGTCTTCCTAAAGGATGGTATGGGATGTGTTATTTGGGAATAGTATGTCCAAAGATTTATCAACTGGATGACTTAAAGAATTTCCCAAAGATGTCTGAATCACATCGCATTCAGAAAAGGGAGACAGCTTCTGGTGTGGTAGGAGATATATTCGGAGCGATGATTCCTTCAGTAGGAGTCATATTGAATTCAATTAAAATACGAAAGTTGTCTACTATTGTGGATAACATGCTGACAAAATTCTCAGGAGCCATAATCCTGATTGATGCTGAACTTGCTGCAGAAAGAGCTATGACTCTTCAAAACCGGCTTGCTTTAAACATTCTTTTAGCAAAGAATGGCGGCGTTTGAAAAATGCTTAGTGCACGTCACTGTTGTTCTTATATTCCGGACAACAGTGGGCAAATTAGGAAAATGCTTACAAATTTATCTAACGAGAGTGCAGATTTGAAAGAATTGAAGGAACCAGGAGTATGGGAAAAGGTTGGAAAAGGATTTGCTTCCGTGGGAAATTGGCTCAGCAACATTTGGAACGGACTATTACTGAAAATAGTAAGAGGAATATTAATAACATTAATTTGCTTATTAGGTATTTGGGTAATATGGAAAGCTATTAAAATATTGAAATCAAGAAGAAAAAGGAGAAGAGAAGAGAAAGAACAAAATAAAATAGTAGAAATATACATAGAAAAATCAAAGGGAACAAAAAGGAAGAGGGAATTGACTGAAGTGGCAAATTACTAAAACAGAATTTTAATGAAATAAAATTTGTGGTGGAAGATTTGATGTGATGACATAATAAGTCATCAGAGGACGGATTGATGAAGCAGAAAAAGAAAGACTAACAAATATTTATATATCATGTAACCAAAATCGTATAAGGTAGTGTGATTTTAGCAAAGAAAACAATGTACGTGGGAAATTGTGCCCACAAGGTAGTTTGCCGTTATTGTAAACAAGCTTAATTAATCATGAGGAATTGACAATGTAGTAATCCATCATAACTGCAAATGTATTTTATGATTTTCTTGTTGAAACTGTTTTATGCTTAGCTTGAATTTAGCAGAGGCTTTGGCCTAGTTGTCTGGCCTCAAATGTAACTGCGTGGTTTTCACTTGTATTAACAAAAATGTATTTTACTTTAAGGTTGTATTTTTTTCAGTAGAGATGACTAATACACTTATCTCAATGTTTCGTGCTAGGCTAGTTTCATCCCCTTTGAAGCAAGGTCAGTTTCTGCAGGTGCAGACAATAAAGACTCTGATATAGAAATAATTGGCAAACTTTGTTGCAACTTGTGTTACAAGGCTCCAAGGACACCTTATGCATAAATGAGTACTAAGAGAAAGACACTATTCATTGGTCAAAAGGAAGCCACCCTATGAATCCTCCAATGGAAGACCCTGAAGAATTTGGAATGTTTCTTACTTAAACCCACCGGACAAAGAGAAGTCAATTTTTTCCGATGCGATTTTGAAGCCAGATTCAAGACGCCATTTTAAATGACCCTTTGATGCCTTTTCTCTGTCGCAGAGAAAGAGACTTTAAAGAATTCTCACCCTAGAGACTTTAACTTTAATTTTGCCCCATGTTGCCCATGCAGTAACTTTTGCCCCATTTTCCTTGCTGCCGCAAGGAAAACTTGCCTTTCACTTTGCCCCTTTGAAATCTGCCCCATGCTGATCGAACCGGTACCTGAAGGACGAAGACTTATTTTGAATGCTGATTGTATTTGGTAATTATGAAAGGATAATTGTATTATGCATTGTGTTTTCCTTCCTAGGTACCAACTGCTCATTTTGACAGGGCCCAAGCTAGAAGTTTTCTAAATTTGTGTTGACTAAATTCGTTTTGCATGAAGCCCCACATGCCAATGCTAATTAGAGGTTAGTTGAGATATTCACTTGATGCACCATGCTAAATTGAAATCTTGTTATGCTGACCGATGTATGCAATTAGTCAAATTCAGTTTCTTATATTAGTGATTTGCATTGCTATAACCAAGTGCATTATTATCCAGATATTGCGTAGATTGCGTTTCTTCCGTCGCTATGGACAGCTAGTAATGTTCAGATACGTATATCATTTGATTTGGAGACTTACATATAATGTGTTAGCTTTGTTAATATAGGGAAATAAACTCATTAACTTTTAATAAACTGGTGTGGTTATTCATGACTGAAAGGTTATGTTGCGTCAGATACTGATTGTTATTGATTCCTAATGTGTCGTTCGATCTATTAATTAAGTATTGGGTATTGATTACAATGGTTATTGATTATTGATTCTAGTGATCCGACTATTCTTGGATGAGGAGAACCCAACTCGGTTAAAAGGTTCACCGACCTCCAGCGTGTCCGAGTACAAGTAATTTATAAGGACTGGACGCGCTATCGGTAGTCATATTGCGCTAGGCATTTCACAAGAGCTGTTTATTGAAAGATTTCGGAACACTATTGTCCAGGGTGTCCACCATCATCTTCTCAAGCCCCGAGCTCCTTGCTGTAATCAGTATATTCTCTTTCAAAAGGGTGAAATTGGGCCCTGGAATTCTGGAATTGCAATATAATAGCTGGTAACTTGAAACAGAATATGTGAATACTATAGATATAGATATATATGTATATATATATATACAGGGAGTGCAGAATTATTAGGCAAGTTGTATTTTTGAGGATTAATTTTATTATTGAACAACAACCATGTTCTCAATGAACCCAAAAAACTAATTAATATCAAAGCTGAATATTTTTGGAAGTAGTTTTTAGTTTGTTTTTAGTTTGAGCTATGTTAGGGGGATATCTGTGTGTGCAGGTGACTATCACTGTGCATAATTATTAGGCAACTTAACAAAAAAATATATATACCCATTTCAATTATTTATTATTACCAGTGAAACCAATATAACATCTCAACATTCACAAATATACATTTCTGACATTCAAAAACAAAACAAAAACAAATCCGTGACCAATATAGCCACCTTTCTTTGCAAGGACACTCAAAAGCCTGCCATCCATGGATTCTGTCAGTGTTTTGATCTGTTCACCATCAACATTGCGTGCAGCAGCAACCACAGCCTCCCAGACACTGTTCAGAGAGGTGTACTGTTTTCCCTCCTTGTAAATCTCACATTTGATGATGGACCACAGGTTCTCAATGGGGTTCAGATCAGGTGAACAAGGAGGCCATGTCATTAGATTTCCTTCTTTTATACCCTTTCTTGCCAGCCACGCTGTGGAGTACTTGGACGCGTGTGATGGAGCATTGTCCTGCATGAAAATCATGTTTTTCTTGAAGGATGCAGACTTCTTCCTGTACCACTGCTTGAAGGTGTCTTCCAGGAACTGGCAGTAGGACTGGGAGTTGAGCTTGACTCCATCCTCAACCCGAAAAGGCCCCACAAGCTCATCTTTGATGATACCAGCCCAAACCAGTACTCCACCTCCACCTTGCTGGCGTCTGAGTCGGACTGGAGCTCTCTGCCCTTTACCAATCCAGCCACGGGCCCATCCATCTGGCCCATCAAGACTCACTCTCATTTCATCAGTCCATAAAACCTTAGAAAAATCAGTCTTGAGATATTTCTTGGCCCAGTCTTGACGTTTCAGCTTGTGTGTCTTGTTCAGTGGTGGTCGTCTTTCAGCCTTTCTTACCTTGGCCATGTCTCTGAGTATTGCACACCTTGTGCTTTTGGGCACTCCAGTGATGTTGCAGCTCTGAAATATGGCCAAACTGGTGGCAAGTGGCATCGTGGCAGCTGCACGCTTGACTTTTCTCAAGTTCATGGGCAGTTATTTTGCGCCTTGGTTTTTCCACACGCTTCTTGCGACCCTGTTGACTATTTTGAATGAAACGCTTGATTGTTCGATGATCACGCTTCAGAAGCTTTGCAATTTTAAGAGTGCTGCATCCCTCTGCAAGATATCTCACTATTTTTGACTTTTCTGAGCCTGTCAAGTCCTTCTTTTGACCCATTTTTGCCAAAGGAAAGGAAGTTGCCTAATAATTATGCACACCTGATATAGGGTGTTGATGTCATTAGACCACACCCCTTCTCATTACAGAGATGCACATCACCTAATATGCTTAATTGGTAGTAGGCTTTCGAGCCTATACAGCTTGGAGTAAGACAACATGCATAAAGAGGATGATGTGGTCAAAATACTAATTTGCCTAATAATTCTGCACTCCCTGTATATATATATATATATATATATATATATATATATATATATATATCATTGACACCTTCTGCTCCGTAAGGGGCCACAGACCCTGCAGGGCGGCCTGGGTTACTGGGGCGAAGCATCCCACAGAAAATATCTCCAAAAAACGAAAAGCCCAGGCACCAGTCCATGTTAAAATCCAAGCATTTAATAGCATTTCTGAGCAGCAAGACAAAAAATCCAGACGCGTTTCGGCAACAGCATGCCTTGTTCACAGGTAAGTAAGAGCAGGTGTGAGTGAGCCAGTGCTTTTTAAATACACAGTCATGTGACTTCAATAACCAAACTCCAACTCCCATAATGCACAGTTCCATATAAATAACTTCCTGAACTGGTGCGCTTAATTTCCATATAGCTGCAATAGCGTCACAGGCACTTCAGTTCACCATATAAATGTTCTTGTGTGCATTAGGTATCCATTACTTGATAGTCCACTTGCTTTTACAGTTGTTGCCCAGCATGATAACAGCTATACAAGGAATACATGAAAAGTAAGAGGAGAGGCACACTGTCGAGAACAAACATTAAGGATAAGGCTGCACGCGGTAAGAACTAAACCTGTGCAAACGTGATAAATAAAATGTCAAAACTACACCCAGTGCAATAAAAATGAAAAGAACATGTGATCAGGTGTGTTAAAATTCGGCATCTGATCTTGTCTGTATACCAGGACAGTGTTTTGGTAATCTTGTATCCGCAACAATAATATCAGACAATAGACCAGTTGCATGATTAGACAGACACATGTACCCCAATATTGTAATTCATCATTAATAGTCGGCATAAAAACTTCCTAGACGACAAATGCCCAATTCAGGATAACCATCCAATACAAAAGGGTGTTACAATCAGAATAACATGATAATTATGCATGATGAAACTCAAGATCATATACAGCAAGAAAAGTTATTCATATTACAACTCTCCTGTATCATGAAGACAAACTATTGCATGGTACAACTGGCAAGACGAAGATGATGCCAAAAAACATATATGAAAATAAGTTCAGCAACTGTACATTAATTTAATCATCTAATGCATGAATCAGAAACATGGGACAGGGGATAAGAATTAATTCCTCAATGTGTATTGCCAATTTCTCCTCACTATTGAGACCCTGAGGGAATTTTGAATTTCACTTAATGATGTAACGTGATTCAAGAATTCTTAGGCATTTCTCTTGATTGCCACCTTTTATATTTTTCTCAACTCTGTGGAGTCCAAAATATCTGAAAAGATCATCATTACTATTATGTAGTATCTGAAAGTGCCTTGTTACAGAGTAGTTGGGATCCTCATTCCACATGGCACACTTGTATTTGAAAATTCTCTTTTTTTACCACTAACTTGGTGCTCCCTACATATTGTAGGCCACAGGGACAAACCAGGATGTACACCACCAAGTCAAAGGTGCAGGTGATGAACATTCCGATCTTTTGTTTTCTGCCTGTACTCAAGGTATATGTACTACAGGAACCACATTTATAGAAACCTAATGGGGTATGTAATTGGTTTTATCAACTACAGTGTGTCTATGAACTAACGTATCCCAGGGTGACCTGGGTTTTCCATAAGTGATGGCTCAGGGTCCTAAGTAAGCTGCAATGTTTTTTCAATAAGTCCCTAATTTTGTAGGAGCATCTATTAACTGTAGTGATAAGCCTAGGTGTGTTCCTGTCTGTGGTTTCCAGATCTTTTTTGGAAGTTGTACCCTTAAAAAAGGCTTGTTCATGAGTTATACTTCTGACCTTTCATTGCACTTGTATGAGAATTCTTGAGGGATAGCCCCGTTTGGCAAACCTTTCAGTGATATGTGCACTTTCAAGGAAAAAATCTTTATCATCATTGCAAGTACATCTTGCCTATAGGGGATGCTCCATTTTAGGGGACTGGGATGGTGACACTTAGGCCCTTATTTATACTTTTTGGTGCAAAACTGCACTAACGCAGTTTTTCACCAAAACATTTAGCACCGGCTTGCACCATTTCTGTGTACCAGCCGGGCACCATATTTATGGAATGGTGCAAGCCGGTGTAAAGGGTAGGCTAGAGTAAAAAAAAATGACTTTAGTCGGGTGGGGCTGGCGGTATAGAAGAAGGGGGTTTAGCACCAAAAAATAACTTTAGGCAGGTTAGAGTAAAAACAAAAATGACTCTAACCAGATCAGAGTCATTTTGTGGTGCTAAACCCACCATGCCACATGACTCCTGCCTTAAAAAAGGCAGGAGTCATGCCCCCCACCCCATTGGCCGGCACAGGGGACAAGGGTCCCCTGGGCATGGCCTTTGCACCCTGTGCCATGTAACATTTCAGGAACCCCTATGGCACTTTAAAAAATAAAATGCAATACTTACCGGTACTTATCTGTACTTACCTGGGATGGGGTCCCACATCCTCCGCAGTTCCTCTGGTGTAGGTGGGGGTGCCCCTGGGGCTTATACCATGGTGTTCCACCATGGATATAGCCCCACACGTCCCCTAATGCTTGCCCTGACCCAGGAGTTAAAAAACAGGGCAAAGCAAGCTTTGCACCATTTTTTTACTCCTCCTCCCTCCTGTGCACCATTTTTGCACAGTAGTATAAATATGGCGTTAAGGCCATAGAGTCTTTTTTTGCACAGGAACACCTACCTTCCATCTCATTAAGGGAAGGTAGGTTTCCACTTCAAAAAAATGACTTTAACTCCATAAATTTGGCGCTAGACGGGTCTAGTATAAATATATAAAATTAGTTTTGCACCGAATTAGAGTAAAAACAAATGATGCTAATTTGGTGTAAACAGAATATAAATATGTCCCTCAGTGTGTAACACGCTATTGCCTACAGTTTCTGCAAGGTGTAAGGAGGTAATAAGTTTACTGTTCTGTACTCGTAAGGCAATATCTAAGTACTCAATCTGGGTGTTGCTCATTTTATCTGTAAACGATAGATAGAGATTATTCTGTCCCAATGACTTAATGAAGTAATTTGCAAGAGTGATGTCTCCGTCCGAGATGAGAAACAGGTTATCAATGTTACCTGATCCAAACTGGCATATTGTTTGTGTACCTTTCATCAGCCTCAGCCCAGACTACCTGCTCCTCCCACCAGCCTAGGAATAAATTCTCAAAGCTGGGGGCGAAGCAGGTCCCCATCACCGTCCCACTGTGTTGGCGATTAACTGCGTCCTTAAATAGGAAGATATTATTTTCTAGACAAAAAATCATCAAATGCTTCAACATGTGGGTATTTTAAAGTATTACATTTATCTGCTAAGAAAAAGGTACATGCAGGCCTCTACCCCTTTTCTCTGTTCTATGCAAGTGTATAAGGAACACACATCTAGTGCAATTATAGTGCATGTGTCCTCCCTATTTATGTCATGCATTCATTTAAGAAAATCTTTACTATCTTGGCCATACAATCTAAAAAAGCACTGTTAGGGTGCCTTTATTTATACACTATGGGGGTCATTACAACATTGGTGGTAAATGCCCCTTACTGCCGTGCAGAAGACCGCCAACACACCGCCGCGGCCGTGGAATTCCGCCACAGCTATCTCGACCCACAGCTCTGAAACCGCCAAAATTTAGACACCCACACAAGTCCGCCACACCAGAGATCAGTGATAAACTGGCAATAACAAAACCTCCACAGTCAACCCAACAGGAATATGGCCACACTATCACGATCCACGAATCCACATGGCGGTCTTTCAACCGTGGTATTCTACTGGCGGTACACACTGCTGCGCTCAAAATACACACACATTTACAAAACACAACCACATTGGACAGTTCCAAATACACACACCTGAAACACATACACACACCACTCCCACACACCCAATACAATATAAAACACACACCCACATCACCCACAAATGCTTATGACCACAATTGCGACTGAAGGCCAGAGAGACACCACCATCTACAAACTAGCATCCACAGGTACTGAACACCATTACTCACACAACATCCACGCACAAAGCACCACACACCCCTAAACATCACCCCACACATCACAACAAACACCACCCCACACATCACCCACACCACCCCATGGCACCGGAAAGACACCCCAGGTTCTCTGAGGAGGAACTCAGGATCATGGTGGAGGAAATCATCCGGGTAGGGCCACAGCTATTTGGATCACAGGTGCAGCACACCATCATAGCTAGGAAGATGGAGCTATGGTGCAGAATCGTGGACAGGGTCAATGCAGTGGGACAGCACCCAAGAACACAAGATGGCATCAGGAAGAGGTGGAAAGACCTACGGGGGAAGGTGCGTTCCGTGGTCTCAAGACACCACGTCGTAGTTCAGAGGACTGGCGCGGACCCCCACCTCCTTCCCCAGAACTTACAACATGGGAGGAGCAGGTCTTGGCTATACTGCATCCTGAGGGCCTCGCAGGAGTAGCTGGAGGAATGGACTCTGCTAAGGCAAATCTTTAAATACTTCATCCCCCACCCTACCTACACGCTATCACATACCCCCACCCTCACCCCCATCACTCCAACTCCTCACATATGTCCCTCTATCCCAACCCACCCATCCCAACACCAAGCCCTGCATGCAACACCTAAGCATGGACACCCATCACCAATGCATGGCCACTGCACATACCCACACACACCCCTAAACATTTAGCACACAAGGTCCTACCCAAGAATGCAAGCACCGGGGTACAGGTTCACCCACCAATTGAACACCATGGCACACACAGATGCAATAATCATGCCTTTACACCCCTGCAGGATCCCTACCCAACGTCACCGGACAGGAGGTGCCAGACGTGTCCACTCCCCCCACAGAAGAGGCCCACAGTGATGACAACAGCTCTGTCCAACTGGATCTAGATGACCAGCCCGGCCCATCTGGAACCTCGGGACAGTCGGTTCCCCTCACACTGGCACAAGCCACAACAGAGCCTCCCCCCTGTGGAAACATCAGCACAGCACCCACCCAGCGGGCCCATACCTCTGTCCCCAGGACACGTCAAGCAGCAGTGTGTCCACCACTACAGGGAACCCAGGCTAACCCACCACCCCAACAGCACCAGGGCCCTGGCGACAGTGGCAGTGGGCACACCGTTCAGGGGACAGAGGCCCAGGAACACAGGGGAACTGGGCGGGGCTGCTGTGCGACAGGGGGAGGACAGGCCCAGGGAACCCACTCTCCACGAGGCCCTCTCCAACATCATGGAAGCCTACCACCATTGTCAGGAGACGATGGCAATGGTGCTGGCCAAGTTTCAGGAGACCCAGCGGCTGCAGGAGGAACAGTATTTGGGGTTCAGGGAGGAACTCAAAGCCATCAATTCCACCCTGGGCACCATTGTAGGGGTGCTGAAGGAACTCGTCAACACCAGGAGGGACACTGTGGCACAACAAGGGGCCCCTGACACTAGCCTGGACGATGAACTGCCCACCGCCTCCGCCGGCACTAGTGGACAGGAGGCACCGCCACAGGACCACAACACCAGCACCCCACTCCTTGCAGATGAAGAACCACCCCACAAACGGTCCTTGAGATCCAGGACAAAGACAGAGAACAATGCCAAGACCCCGCCAAAAAATTAGACCACCCTGATTGTCAACCTTCTGTCCCACTTTGTTACCCTGTCCATCAATCAACTGCCCCAGCTCCACTTCCTATGCCCCTTTGGACAATGCACCTGTGAGACTAATAAACTGGACTCTGCCATGGACATTCCTCCACCATCACCCCTGACCATTTTACACCACCCTCCAATATTTAGCACTTAAACACCCTTAAAGTACAAAACAATCTGGAGTCAGTCCGTGCTTTCGAAAATGTGTATTTGCAATAACTGTGGAAAACTGTTATATCCATTGTATTGTCAACATACCTATGTCACACAGCTCTAGTCCATGCGGAAACTAAGCAGATGTCACACAGTGGGACCCACATCTGTGAAATTGAAAGGGAAAGTGACAACTCAGGGTCCATCCACTGGGTGAAAGTGACAGACAGATGAGAGGTAGAACAAGTGTATCAGATATGGCAGGCATTGATGTCTTCTTACCTGTGTCTCACTGGAAGTATTGATGAATCACCATGTTTCTGTTCTCGATATCCTCTTCTTCTGCTTCCTCGTCTTCACTGTCCACAGGCTCCACAGCTGCCACAACACCTCCATTTGGACCATCCTCCTGCAGAAAAGGCACCTGTCGTCGCAAAGCCAAGTTGTGAAGCATACAGCAGGCCACAATGATCTGGTACACCTTCTTTGGTGAGTAGAATAGGGAACCACCTGTCATATGTAGGCACCGGAACCTGGTCTTCAGGAAGCCGAAGGTCCTCTCTATAACCCTCCTAGTTCACCCATGGGCCTCATTGTAGCGTTCCTCTGCCCTTGTCCGGGATTCCTCACTGGAGTCAGTAGCCATGACAGGTTGGGGTAACCAGAGTCACCTGCAAATGTCGAGGGACAACTGTTAGACACACACTAACTCTTAGGGACATCCCCAGACACCTAGTCACACTGTATAGGGTCCAACTCCTCACCTAATAGCCACACACTGTGCCTCTGGAGTTGCCCCATCACATAAGGGATGCTGCTACTCCTCAGAATGTAAGCGTCATGCACTGAGCCAGGAAACTTGGCATTCACATGGGAGATGTACTTGTCAGCCAAACACACCATCTGCACAAAGAATGGTAACTCTTCCGGTTTCTGTACACCTGTTCACTCCTGCGGGGGGACCAAGGCCACATGTGTCCCATCAATGGCACCTATGATGTTGGGGATATGTCCCAGGGCATAGAAGTCACCTTTCACTGTAGGCAAATCCTCCACCTGAGGGAAAACTATGTAGCTGCGCATGTGTTTCAGCAGGGCAGACAAGACTCTGGACAACACGTTTGAGAACATAGGCTGGGACATCCCTGATGCTATGGCCACTGTTGTTTGAAAAGACCCACTTGCCAGGAAATGGAGTACTGACAGGACCTGCACTAGAGGGGGGATCCCTGTGACGGTGCGGACGGTTATATCTTCTACTTTTCCCCTCTACTATTCCTGTAATTCAGCGCCCACCAGAAGAAGGATATTTGGCGTGCTATCGCCAAGGAAGTCCGGACCCTGGGTGTCCACCACAGACAGAGCACCCACTGTCGGAAAAGATGAGAGGACATTCGCCGCTGGAGCAAGAAGACGGCGGAGGTCCAGCTGGGGAGGCCTCCCAACGTGGGAGGGGTGCCCGTCGCACCATGACCCCCCGATGTTCCGGATCCTGGCGGTGGCCTATCATGAGTTGGATGGGCGCTTGAGGGCATCACAGCAGCAAAAAGGGGGTGAGTACACTCTTATTCAGCTGATTCAGTGTGCATTGGATGTGTCTGGGTGGGGAGGTGGGCTGTGGGTTCCCCAGGCCATGGCTAGTTTAGAAGGCAAGGTCCCTTCGTAAGGCAGGCCATGTGGCACCCCAGCCCACCTGTGTTCAGAGCCAACTACACCTAGTCAGGCTCCTGTGACTTCCATGTGTGCAGCAATTGGGCATAGGCCTTGAACCCCATGTCTCTGTGATTAATTAGGGAACTCAAAGTGCACGGCGTAGTGCAGGGGGCTTCTATGTCTGTAGTGTTCGCCAATGGTAGCGGTATTGCATGCACTCAACATGTCTTTCTTCTGTCTCCCCCCCTTTTTGTGGTTTCCCTGTTCTTGTGTGCATTAGCATCATCAGGCGGAGGAGCAGTGGCACCGGAGCAGGAGGGAGCTGCATCCCACATGGCCCTGGAGGGCGACACAACGGAGTCTGAAGCCACCTGTAGGATGGAGGGCGAGGGGAGCTCCACTGCGTGGTCAGGAGCTGAGACCAGCAACACGTACTCCTCCTCTGATGGGAGCTCCCTTGCGGTGGCGGGCCCCTCTGTGCCAACCGCATCTACAGCCACCACCCCCCCTACCAGCACTGCCCTCCCAGCAGCCCCTCAGCGTGTGCCCCGTGGCCGCTTACCTAGGAGGGTGGGCATCTCCTTCGCCCCAGGCACCTCAGCCCCTGCCCTTGTCATCCCTGCTGCACTCAGTGAGGAGGCCATTGACCTCCTCAGGTCCCCCACTGTTGGACAGTCTACCATTTTGAATGCCATCCAGGGTGTAGAGACGCAGTTGCAACAGACCTATGCATACCTGGAGGGCATCCATTCTGGTCAGGCAGCCCAACAGCGAGCTTTTCAGACTCTGGCCTCAGCACTGATGGCAGCCATTGTCCCTGTGTCCAGCCTCCCTGCTCCAACTTCCTCCACCCAGACCCAAACACCTGTACCTCAGCCTATCCCAAGCACACCATCAGACCAGCATGCACCCATCTCAACACACAAGGGAAGCTCTGGTAAACATAAGCACCACACATCCCACAGGCACTCAGACAACCATCATACCCATGCACACATATCAACATCCACTGCCTCCACTGTGTCCCCCTCCTCCTCATCTCCCTCCTCTCTCCCTGTCTCATCTCCACTCACACCTGCATGCACTACATCTTCAGCCACTACGTCCATCACCAGAACACCCATCACCACACCCCGCTCACTTGCACTCGCCACCCCCACTACCATTCACACATCCCCTGTGTCCTCTCCCAGTGTGTCTGTGAGCCCACCTCCCAAGGTACACAAACGCAGCCACACACCCACCCAACAGCCATCCACCTCACGACAGCCTCCAGCCCATGCACCTTCACCCAAAGTCAGCAAACGTACACCTCCTACAACCATTACCTTCCTCCAATCCCAAACCCCTTCCATCTACCCGTCCCAGTGTGTCCAAAAAACTTTTCCTGTCCAACCTTGACCTCTTCCCCTCACCTCCCCCACCCCTTCAGTCCCTTGGGGCCTGCCTTTCCAGGTCCCAACCCAGCACCTCAGCCACAACATCAGCGGGAACAGTGGTGCCAGCAGTAACCGGCTTCTGGAGTGCTCTAAGCAGCAGGGCAGCCAGTGTGCCAAGGAACAAGACCACGGACAGTCCCCCACCTCAGAAGCATAAAAAGTTGGCCACTGCCCGGCGGGAGAAAGGCAAAACATCTACCACCAAAGGCTCTCCCAGGGAGTGGGAAGACAGGTGCGCCACCATCCAAGGTGGGGAAGGGGCACAGAAAGACAGGCAAGTCACCAAAATCCTGCACGGCGGACAAGACCGCCACCAGCACCGCTGCCAAGGACACCGCCGCCACAAGCACCACTTCACAGCACACCACCGCCACCAGCACCGCTGCCAAGGACACCGCCACCACCAGCACCGCTTCACAGGACACTGCCACCACCTGATCCGCTGCCAAGGACACCGCCGCCACCAGCACCGCAGGCCAATGAGCGCCGACAGCTCCGACGCTACTGAGGCCGGCACAAGAAGGAAGAAGCACTCTGGGCACAAAGACCCCTCCAGAACCAGTGGAGAAAGGCATCCACCACCTCAGTCCTTGGCAGGATGAAGCACTCTGGGCACAAAGCCCCCTCCAGAACCATTGGAGATTCACATCCACTACCTCTGTCCTTGGCAGGATGAAGCACTCTGGGCAAAAAGCCCCCTCCAGAACCAGTGGAGATTCACATCCACTACCTCTGTCCTTGGCAGGATGAAGCACTCTGGGCACAAAGCCCCCTCCAGAACCAGTGGAGAGATACATCCACTACCTCAGTCCTTGCAAGGATGAAGCACTCTGGGCACAAAGCCCCCTCCAGAACCAGTGGAAACTGTTATCCACTAGAGAGACTGTGGTTTTGCACTCCGCAGGATAAAGCAGTGGGCAAACCACCCACTGGAGAGACTTGTGAGACTGTGGCTCTTCACTCCCCAGGATAAAGCAGTGGGCAAACCACCCACTGGAGAGACTTGTGATACTGTGGCTTTGCACTCCCCAGGACAAAGCAGTGGGCAAACCACCCACTGGAGAGACTTGTGAGACTGTGGCTTTGCACTCCCCAGGAAACAGCAGTGGGCATGGAGCCCCCTCGTGGATCTGGCGTTGTGCACTCATCCGGCTGTGGTGCCCCCCCTTCCCTTCCCCCTGAGGTGCCTGTTGTATTTCTATCTGATGACCCTGCAGTGTTCTCTCCATTTTGATCGTGTATCTTGTGTGGGCCTTGCCCATGCATTTTGGGCCCAGTGGTCCTCGGACTTTTATGGTGCAATACCTTGGACTTGTATTCTTGGTGTATATATTTGTTTATAGTGTATATATATATTTTGAGTACTGGATTTTAATCGATTACAAATGTTCAAATAATTTCCTTTTGTCTTTGCATTCTTCCGGGGGGGTTGGGTGGTATAACTGTAATGTATCATGATGTATTAGAGTGTGTGTTATAGTGTGTGAGGGTGGGGGTGTTGCATGTGTGTGTGTCACTCTCTTTTCCCTCCCCCTGTCCCTGTGTCGTAGGTGCAGTACTCATTGTGGTCTTCGCCACAGGCGTTAATGCTCCTGATAGAGGAGCAGGAAGACAAAGGCAGGGAGTATCTGGAGTTCTGGTTCCATGGCGCCCTGGTTCTTCGTGTGGTGTGTAGAGGTGAGCGTTTTCCCTTCCAAGTCCTGTTTCCACTGTGTTTTTGTTTGCGGTGAATCCGCCCCAGAAAAGGTGGCGGATTGGACTTTTGTAATACTGTGGGAGGTTCATTGTGTTCTGCCTGTCTGTTGGCGGTTACCGCTGTGGGGTTTGTTTGTACCGCCGTGGCGGTCGGAGTGTTAAAGTGGCTGTCTATGTTGGCGGTTTCCGCCACGGTCGTGATTCCATTTTTTTTACCGCTGACCTGTTGGCGGTTTTACTGCCGCTTTAACACAGACCACCAGGGTTGTAATGACCACCTATGTCCATTGAGACTGTTAAGTTGCATATAAGATAATCATTGAAATACAGAGATATTATAAAAGGGGATATGTGAGATGGTAGGTGGTTGGCAATAAAATGTCCATCATGTGAAACACTGTTAATTTTAAAGAAGGCTCCTATATTATAATCACAAATTCTGAGAACAAATGTCAATGTTGAAGTATAGAAGATCGGTATTAGGAATTCACCAGAAAGATAACAATGTGCTTTCAGTAAAGTACACATTTTAGTGACTAACTGTACACTTTGTAAACCACTTAGTGTTGAATAATAATGCCCATATTAGATGATTGCATTATTTATAAATTGAGTATGATACGATTAAGGGAGAGACAAAATTGAATATGAAGAAGTGAAGATCAATTTCTTGCAATGTGTTTTGAATAGATGGGCACTTTTTAAGCATTGTGACCTACTAAGATGGCGTGTACAATGTCTCTAGGAAGTAAACACGAGACAAGGCTACGAGCAGTTGTAAAAAGAAATGATGAACAACATGCTTATATTGGGAAGATTTAAATGTGGGAGATTGTCCAGTGGAAGGCACTTAGCTGAAACACGTTGACATTTTGTTATGGATGAAGCACTTTGGTGAATAAATGAAGAAAATCTTCCCTGGCTATCCAGCTGTTTCTCACAAAAAGTGTCGTGCTGTGAGCTCTTGTTGCGGTGCAGTTGTTCTTGGTAGGAAGAAGTTCACTGACATGAAGATATATATGTGTGTTTGTGTGTTTATGTGTGTGTAAAGTTATAGTTAAGACCATTTGTTTCCACATACGGCGTATTTTTTTGTTTTGTCAATAACTTTGGTGACGTTTGACGAATCTTCACTAAACTTTAAAAACTTATACGACACTCACTTTAGCTTGTGTCCTGGAAGTTTTGGGGTGACCCATAAAGCGGGGCTATGAAAAAGCAGGGGTCCCAAAACACTTTTTCCCCATTCTGTGTATATGGGGATTTTGCATCTTCAGACATGGCTGCAGCCCAACCTCTGAATGGAATTACACCAAATTTGGCAGGAAGCTAAATTTTGGTCCGCTGATTGTGCTTTGTATGATTTGCTGTAAATCCGTTCAGTGGGTTTAGAGCTATTTAAGTTTTTAAAAAATGTAGATATATAGAGGGATTCCAATACTCTATGGGAAAAGCAAGGTCCTGATTGGCTGGCCGCAACCTGACAGAAAAGCTGTGGCCACCACTTTTTGATTGACGTATCGGTTGGGGGGTGGGAACAAATGGTGCAAAAACAAATAAGATGTAAGGGATGCAAGTATTCTGACCCCATTGGAAACATAGAGGGTTCCCTAAGGGAAGCCTCATGGGTAAAACATTTCCCAATTTATTTTCATCTGATCTGCAGATCTGCCGCGGGGCTTAGAATGGTCCCCTATGTAAATCCGCTGTGGATCCGCAGATCTAAAGAAAAACTGAAAAAACACCCACTGCATCCAATGCCAAAGGCCGTGCACATCTTGGGATTGGGTGCAAAAGGCAGGATTGGCCTCATGCTTGGCCATTGCCAGGACCTGCAGCCAACCCCCACCAGGCTGAAGATTGTGTGGATGCGTGGCATGGCTTATATTAATGTGTGTGCTGAAAAACCATTGAAATTCACTGAATAAATCAAGGGTTACAGGAATGTTATAGTTAAGCTGACATTTTACCTGTACAAAGCCATAGGAATTCAGCAGCTGCAGTTATAATTATAGTTATACCTATCTGAAGAAACTATAACTCATGCAAGAAGAATACCTTTAGGTAGCGAGTGATAGTTTCTTCAGATAAGTATAGCTATAAGTATAGTTATAACTGCTAAATTTCTATGGTTTTGCACAGGTTAAACGTCAGCTTAACTATAATGTCCCTGTAACCTTTGTCTTTTTCAGTGAATATATATATATGTATATATCTAACAAAAGCAGGAGTCCCTCAAGGATCAATCATCTCACCTATGCTTTTCAACATCAACATGATGTTATTACCAGAATTCACCAATGATTTTCAGCTCACGTAATACAACTATGCAGATGACACATAAACACTCCTTAAGTTGGAATTCCCCGAAGACATTGAAAACTCACAAATCTCCAGTTGCCTCAGAGCCGTTGATCAGTGGATGACTTGGAGCCATCTAAAACTGAATGCTTCCAAAACAGAAATACTCACCTGTGGCGACTGGAAAAATTATGACCCACTCTGCGCCTGGCCTGATAATCAGGGACCACCTCCTCAAGTATCTAAGGAAGTGAAAAACTCTGGAAATACCATGGACTCCAAGTTAACAATGAATGCCCAAGTGGACAAATTACCACAATCAAGCTTCATCACCTTGAAGACTCTGCAACGCATCTTCACCACCTCGGATTTCCACACAAGGTGCAGGCTACTATATCTCTTGAACTAGCTAAACTGGATTATGCCAATGGCCCCTACCATGGATCATCTTCACTATGAAAAAACGACAACGTATTCAGAACTCAACTGCCAGGCTACTATTAAATGTAAAGCCACAAGCCCACACCTCCCCTGCCTTGAGAGCAATACATTGGTTACAGGTTGCCAGAAGATCCACCTTCAAGATGCTTTGTATCACCCACAAAGCTATACATAGAACAGGACCGCTTTTCATTAGAAACAAAATAACAATGATGTCTCTGTAAACTGTAGTTCTTTAAGTGAATTTCTATGTTTTTTAATTCTAGTTCCTAAATATAATGTCCCTGTACCCTTTGGCTTTTTTAGTAAATTTCTTTTTATTTTTTTACAGAACGTAATTTTCATTACTATACGTTAATCCAACCACTGCCGTGCACTACCTTTGGCAATGCAAAGCAGGGTTTGGCAACATGGCGTGGCCTGACACCAGGCCGTGCGGCCAAGCCCCTATATCTGACCAACCCAGCTCAGCGCATGGCTGAAGGCCATGCACAGTTGGGGTTGGGCACAGAGCCTGCAGCCAGACCCTGCGGCCAATCTCCCTAAACCCCCAACTCCATACTTCACAAGGCCTGTGGCCATGCTCAGTGTGAGATGGCCACATGGCTTGTCTCTCTGCCTGTGAGAGTAGGTGTAAGAGGGTGTCTGTGGGTGTGTCAGTGGGTGTGAGAGGGTCTATGTGGGTGTGAGATAGGGTGTGACAGTGTCTGATTGCGCTCCAATAGATGACAGATGCATTCACCTTCAAGAAGGATTTCAGATTGTTTTTCAATATGGAGTCACGGAGTTAACACATTTGCTTTGCATTTGCCAAGCCGAGAAGTTAGGACCATTTCTCCTTTCCAGAGGTGGAGTTTGAACTGGGGCACCTACTATGTTTAAATTTGTAAGTGTTTCTTGTTGGGGTTTAATTTCTGTGAAATGAGCATCATGGCCAGAACGAAAGCTCACCTGCTCATTTATACAGCAAGAGTCCAAAGTTTTCCACAAAAATGTCTCTCCAACTGGAGCAATTTCTACCGGTTAGTAAGTAAGTGCTACCTCGTTGGGTGAATGACCAGTTTAAGGAGGAGGGGTGCGCAGCCCTCCTGCCCTGGTCGATTTTCCCCCGACCTATCTGTGAGAGCAATTGTTTCCTGTGTTTCCCTGCCCGCATGCCTGCAGAGGAAACCTCTGCTCCGGAACGGATTTGTGTTTGCTCTGACTTGGCGGGAGCTGTCAAAGCTCCCACCATGTCAGAGCAAACAGCCGTATCCTGTGGTGGGTACCCGGGACACACAGCAGCTGGCTCTGGGGCGAGGCGGACCCCAGGGCATTTATTGGCTCCACAAGAGGGGCCGTGCAGGCCACCACCATCTTTAAACAGCCACAGGAAGGTCCAGGTCCCTGGGGCTGCGGGAGGGTGCATTGCCCCCTCCATTATTTTAGTTCATCCCTGGGAAGGGTGGTGGTCCCTGGGGATGTGGGGGGTCCGCACCTGACCCTCTTCATCATTGTATTTCAGCCCCAGGGACATGGTTGTCCCTGGGACTGCAGGGGGCTGCACATCCCCCTATTATTTGTAATCAATTGCCTCAGAGGTGGGGGACCATGGGGCCAGAGGTCTGCAACGGACACCCCTTATCATATTATTTTCAGCCCCAGGGAGGTGGAGATCCCCCGGGCTGCTGGATGGCTGCGCAGGCTTCCCTGCATAAATTACATATTCAGCCCCGGGGAGGTGGCATTCCTGAGGCTGCGGGGAGCCACATGGCCTCCCGCATACTCATAAGTAAAAGTTCTGAGGAGATGGCACCCCCCAGGGCATAAATAAACCCTAGGAGAGGGGCCCTATACATCCCCCTTTTTTATTTTTTATATCGCCCCGGAACCTAGCCTACCCAGGGGCTTTATTAAAACAACCGTGGAAGACCGTACTTTAAAAAAAAGAAATGCTGAAGATTTGCAACCATGCTGCAAATTTGCGCCAAAGGTATTTTTTTAAATGTGCTTTTGTGCACAGGTAGGGTCCCTCTGGGAACCCAGCACCAGAGCTAAGGGGTCAGGGTGTCACTACCCTGGACCCTTTTCTCTGGGTCCTCTAGTTCTCTAGGTATACACATTTGGTTTTCCTTTAATTTCCCTTAAACTACTGAATGGATTGGTGTACCCAATGTACCGAAAGCTCCCTTTCTGCCAAATTTGGCGTTATTCCATCAAGTGGTTCGAGCTGTAGTCATGTTCAAAGCTCCTATGGGAATTAATATGGGAAATGCACTTTTTTCACACACACACCACCTTTTTCTCATCCACCCTTGATGGACTACCCCTAAACTTCCCTGTAGAATAAGATTTGATTCTCAGGAACATTCCTTTTGGAAAATGTTGTGAAGATTCATCAAACGGCGTCAAAGATATAGGCAAGTCAAGCCAAAAAATGCTTTCTCTATGGAAACATGGACCTAACTATAATTACCTACTGGAAACCGCAAGTAGGTAACACACATATGCACATATATATTCAATTAAAAAACAAAAAGTTAGGGATATTCTATAGTTAGGAAAATGTTATTTATTCTTTCTATACAAACCCAACTTAAACTACACAAACATTAGAACTTCTGTAGTTGTAGTTGTTGCAACTCAAATTCATAATTTAAACATCACCAGTTATAACTTACATTTATAAGTTATACACCACCTTCAATTTATTAAATGCTGCACACCTCCATGCAAAGTCTTATCACCTCACTCACCACACTACATTAACTATTACTTTTGCCTTCCCCATAATTGGTTATGCCCTTCTATTATGGCCCTCATTATGACATTGGCAGTAAATGCCACTTACTGCCATGCCGACTGCCGCCAACATAACGCCACTGCAGTTGACAACTGCCAACCATATTATGACACACACAAACCAGTCCATCACTATACAGCCACACACACCAATCAGCCAGCCCAAAGGTCAGTGATAAAGTGGCGGCATCCAAATCCACACTGTTAGGCCAACAGAATAACGCCCACAACATTATGATCCACGAATCACTTCGGCGGACGTTCAATGGTGGTAAACCATTGGTGGTACATACCGCCGCACTCACAATACACATACTCAAACAAAACAATACCACACTGGAAAATTTAAACTACACACACCTGACACCCATACACACACCGCCCCCAAAACACCCACACCAATATAAAACACACACCTACATTACCCACAACCCTTTATGACTACAAACAAGTGCCACCAGAGAGAGACAGCAAGAGCACTCTCACAACCAGAGCCACATACCACCATCATCTATACACCACACACGCACCTCACATCACACACCCCAACATATCACCCTACACAAGCTCACCCACACCACTCACACTGAGCCCCTGGCACCACAACGACACCCCAGATTCTCTGAGGAGGAGCTGAGGGTCATGGTGGAGGGAATCCTCCGCGTAGAGCCTCAGCTATTTGGATCACAGGTGCAGCAGATCTCCATTGCTAGGAAGATGGAGCTATGGTGGAGAATCATGGACAGAGTCAATGCAGTGGGTCAGCACCTCAGAACAAGGGATGACATCAGGAAGAGGTGGAACGACCTACGGGGGAAGGTACGTTCCATGGCAGCAAGACATCAGCTCACAGTACAGAGGACTGGCGGTGGACCCCCACCTCCTCCTCCACAACTAACAACATGGGAGGAGTAAGTCTTGGCAATCATGCATCCTGACGACCTGGCAGGAGTAGGAGGAGGACTGTACTGTGGTAAGTCAACTCTATACTACTATCACCCCCCTTACTTGCATGCCATCACACATCCCCACCCTCACCCTCACTCCCATCACTCCACCACTTCCCACACACCCCACCATCACATCTCACTCATCCCAATGCCAAGCCCTGCAGGCAACACCAATGCATAGACACCCCTCACAGACATGCATGGACACCTATCACCACTGTATGCACAACAGAGACAATCAACTAGTCCACCAAATAACAACTCACACAAGGCAAAGCTGACAGGGCAATAACAACCAAAGATGGCAATCCACCCATGCATTTACATCCCCACAGGTAACCCACCCAATGTCACCGGTGAAGAGGTGCAAGCAACATCCTGTCCCCCCCAGAAGAGGCCCACAGTGATGACAGCAGCTCTGGTCGCCTGGATCTAGATGACCAACCTGGCCCATCAGGGATCTCCGGACAGTCAGTTGCCCAGGCAGAGTGTCACACCACCACAGAGCCTGCCCCCTCAGTAAACACCACCACTGCACCCACCCAGCGGGCCCATACATCTGTCCCCAGGACACATCAATCAGCAGTGTGTCCACCACTACAGGGACCCCAGGCCACCCCACAAACACAGGATGATCAGGGACCTGGGGTCAGTGGCAGTGGGCACACGGTTCAGGGGACAGAGGCACAGGACAACAGGACAACAGGACAACAGGGAAGCTGGAAGAACTGCTGTGCAACAGGGGGAGGACAGGCCCAAGGAACCGACTTTCCAGGAGGCACTCACCACGATCCTCGGAGCATACCAACATTCCCAGGATATGCTGTGCCAGATACTGGACAAGTTGCAGGAGAACATGAGGCTGCAGGAGGGACAGTAGCTGGGGATCACTGAGAACTTGAAGGACATCAACACCACCCTGGTCTCCATTGCAGGGGTGCTGGCAGACATGGCCAACACTATGAGGGTGGCAGTGGCACACCACCGGGCCCCTGACACCAGCCAAACCATCGAACAGCCCTCCACCTCTGCTAGTGGACAGGAGGCCCCACCACAGGAACAACAGGCCACCAGCACCCGTCCCCCTGCAGAAGAAGAACCACCCCGTAAACGTTCCCTGCGATCCAGGCAGAAGCCAGAGACTTTTGCCAAGATGCCGCCAGGAAATAGGACTCTCCTGAATGTCACTCTTGTGTCCCACTCTGTCACCCTGTCCACATTGAACCTGCCATTGCTCCCCTTCCTATGCCCCCTTAGACAGTGCACCTGTGATACAAATAGACCAGACTCTAACCTGGACTGTCCTCCATCATCACCCCAGCCAATTGAACTTGCCCCTCTACTTCATAGCACCTAAATAAACACCCTTTGAAAAAATACAAGTATGGAGTATGTGAAATGATTCAAGTATGTATTTGTTTAACAAGGTTTAAACATTGCAGTTCAACTGTACAGTAATGTTTACATTGGAAATACCTGTAGTGGGCTGCACTGAACATACCAGGAGCAATAGAACCAACATCTGCAAAAAGAGATGCCAAAGGGTACAGTGAGTGGGCATAGAAGTAGGAATACACGGCCTACCAGTGACAATGTCACACATCAAATTGTCAATTATATGTGCATCAACACTGTCTTACCTGTGTCTCTTTGGAAGTGTTGACGTATAATTGCACTTCTGTTGTCCTCATCTTCATCCTCTGCCTCCTCATCTTCACTGTCCGCAGGATCCACGCCCATCTCCAGCCTCCTCCTCCTGCAGAAAAGGTACATGGTGACGCAAGGCAAGGCTGTGCAACATACAGCATGCCACAATGATATGGCAGACCTTCTTGGGTGAGTGACACAGAGATCCACCTGTCAGATGGAGGCAACAAAATCTAGCCTTCAGGAGGCCAAAGGGCCTCGATATAATCCTTCTTGTTCGCCTGTGTGCCTCATTGTAACGTTCCTCAGCCCTTGTCCTGGGATTCCTCACAGGGATCAGTAGCCATGAGAGGTTAGAGTAACCAGAGTCACCTGCAAATATTGAGGGACAACTGTTAGCCACACACTAACCCTTAGGGCCCACACCATACCCATACACCAACATATACTAGGTGGAACCAGGGCTCCCCTATTAGCCACACCCTGTGCCTCTGGAGTTAGGCCATCACATTTGGGATGCTGCTATTCCTCAAGATAAAAGCATCATGCACAGACCCAGGATACTTCGCATTGACGTGGGCGATGTACTGGTCCGCCAGGCACACCATCTGCACATTCATGGAGTGAAAGCTCTTTCGATTTCTGAACACCTGTTCATTTCACGGGGGGGACAAATGCAATATGTGTTTCATCAATAGCACCAATAATGTAGGGGATATGGCCCATTGCATAGAAATCAGCTTTCACTGTGGCCAAATCCTCCACCCGGGGAAAACGATGTAGCTGCACATGTGTTTAATCAGGGCAGACATTACTCTGGTCAGCAATATTGAGAACATTGAGACGCTGCCAAGCCCACTGTCACTTGGAAGGAGCCAGTTGCCAGGAAATGGAGCACTGATAGCACTTGCACAAGAGGCGGGATCCCGGTGGGGTGACGGATAGCAGAGATTAGGTCAGGCTCCAATTGGGCACACATCTCCGTGATTGTGACCCTGTCAAGTCTGTAGGTGAGGATAATGTGCCTCTCCTGTATTATTGTCAAGTCCACCAGGGGTCTGTACACGGGGGTATGTCTCCATCTCCTATTCATCCACAGCAGTTGCAATCTAGGGGGGCAAAAGAGTGAGCAGCTGGTCATTATCTCTACATTCCAACCACTACAGTTCAATGCATGTTGTGATTATAACAGAAATTTGTTGGAGATGACCAAATGGTGCATTTGTGCACTGTGACGCAGTTAGGATCCATGGCCTGCACTCCCCCCCCAAATGGTGTCTGCCTGACCTGTATGGAGGGACAGGTGGAAATGAGGTATGTAGGAAAGTACCATCTTGCCTGGCATGTTACCCCCATTTTTCACTGTATATATGTTGTTTTAGTTGTATGTGTCACTGGGACCCTGTTCACCAGGGCCCCAGTGCTCATAAGTGTGCCTGAATGTGTTACCTGTGTAGTGACTAACTGTCTCACTGAGGCTCTGCTAATCAGAACCTTAGTGGTTATGCTCTCTCATTTCTTTCCAAATTGTCACTAACAGGCTAGTGACCAATTTTACCAATTTACATTGGCTTACTGGAACACCCTTATAATTCCCTAGTATATGGTACTGAGGTACCCAGGGTATTGGGGTTCCAGGAGATCCCTATGGGCTGCAGCATTTCTTTTGCCACCCATAGGGAGCTGTGACAATTTTTACACAGACCTGCCACTGCAGCCTGAGTGAAATAACGTCCACGTTATTTCACAGCCATTTTACACTGCACTTAAGTAACTTATAAGTCACCTATATGTCTAACCTTTACCTGGTAAAGGTTAGGTGCAAAGTTACTTAGTGTGAGGGCACCCTGGCACTAGCCAAGGTGCCCCCACCTTGTTCAGGGCCAATTCCCCGGACTTTGTGAGTGCGGGGACACCATTACACGCGTGCACTACATATAGGTCACTACCTATATGTAGCTTCACAATGGTAACTCCGAATATGGCCATGTAACATGTCTATGATCATGGAATTGCCCCCTCTATGCCATCCTGGCATAGTTGGCACAATCCCATGATCCCAGTGGTCTGTAGCACAGACCCTGGTACTGCCAAACTGCCTTTCCTGGGGTTTCACTGCAGCTGCTGCCAACCCCTCAGACAGGCATCTGCCCTCCTGGGGTCCAGCCAGGCCTGGCCCAGGATGGCAGAACAAAGAACTTCCTCTGAGAGAGGGTGTTACACCCTCTCCCTTTGGAAAATGGTGTGAAGGCAGGGGAGGAGTAGCCTCCCCCAGCCTCTGGAAATGCTTTCTTGGGCACAGATGTGCCCAATTCTGCATAAGCCAGTCTACACCGGTTCAGGGGACCCCTTAGCCCTGCTCTGGTGCGAAACTGGACAAAGGAAAGGGGAGTGACCACTCCCCTGACCTGCACCTCCCCTGGGAGGTGTCCAGAGCTCCTCCAGTGTGCTCCAGACCTCTGCCATCTTGGAAACAGAGGTGCTGCTGGCACACTGGACTGCTCTGAGTGGCCAGTGCCACAAGGTGACGTCAGAGACTCCTTCTGATAGGCTCCTTCAGGTGTTAGTAGCCTATCCTCTCTCCTAGGTAGCCAAACCCTCTTTTCTGGCTATTTAGGGTCTCTGTCTCTGGGGAAACTTGAGATAACGAATGCAAGAGCTCATCCGAGTTCCTCTGCATCTCTCTCTTCACCTTCTGCCAAGGAATCGACTGCTGACCGCGCTGGAAGCCTGCAAACCTGCAACATAGCAGCAAAGACGACTACTGCAACTCTGTAACGCTGATCCTGCCGCCTTCTCGACTGTTTTCCTGGTGGTGCATGCTGTGGGGGTAGTCTGCCTCCTCTCTGCACTAGAAGCTCCGAAGAAATCTCCTGTGGGTCGACAGAATCTTCCCCCTGCAACCACAGGCACCAAAAAGCTGCATTACCGGTCCCTTGGGTCTCCTCTCAGCACGACGAGCGAGGTCCCTCGAATCCTGCAACTCTGTCCAAGTGACTCCCACAGTCCAGTGACTCTTCAGTCCAAGTTTGGTGGAGGTAAGTCCTTGCCTCACCTCGCTAGACTGCATTGCTGGGAACCGCGACTTTTGCAGCTACTCTGGCCCCTGTGCACTTCCGGCGGAAATCCTTTGTGCACAGCCAAGCCTGGGTCCACGGCACTCTAACCTGCATTGCACGACTTTCTAAGTTGGTCTCGGGCGACGTGGGACTCCTTTGTGTAACTTCGGGTGAGCACCATTTCACGCATCCTCGTAGTGCCTGTTTCTGGCACTTCTCCGGGTGCTACCTGCTGCTAAGATGGCTCCTTGTTTTGCTCGACGTCCCCTCTACCTCCTGGTCCAATTTGCGACCTCCTGGTCCCTCCTGGGCCACAGCAGCGTCCAAAAACGCTAACCGCATGATTTGCAGCTAGCAAGGCTTGTTGGCGTTCTTTCGGCGGGAAAATACTTCTGCACGACTCTCCATGGCGAGAGGGATCCGTCCACCAAAGGGGAAGTCTCTAGCCCTTTTCGTTCCTGCAGAAACCTCAGCTTCCTCTGTCCAGTAGAAGCTTCTTTGCACCCACAGCTGGCATTTCCTGGGCATATGCCCATCTCCGACTTGCTTGTGACTTTTGGACTTGGTCCCCTTGTTCCACAGGTACCCTAGATTGGAAATCCATCGTTGTTGCATTGTTGGTTTGTGTCTTTCCTGCATTATTCCTCTAACACGACTTCTTTATCCTTAGGGGAACTTTAGTGCACTTTGCACTCACTTTTCAGGGTCTTGGGGAGGGTTATTTTTCTAACTCTCACTATTTTCTAATAGTCCCAGCGACCCTCTACAAGGTCACATAGGTTTGGGGTCCATTCGAGGTTCGCATTCCACTTTTGGAGTATATGGTTTGTGTTGCCCCTATCCCTATGTGTCCCCATTGCATCCTATTGTAACTATAAATTGTTTGCACTGTTTTCTAAGACTATACTGCATATTTTTGCTATTGTGTATATATATCTTGTGTATATTTCCTATCCTCTCACTGAGGGTACACTCTAAGATACTTTGGCATATTGTCATAAAAATAAAGTACCTTTATTTTTAGTATAACTGTGTATTGTGTTTTCTTATGATATTGTGCATATGACACTAAGTGGTACTGTAGTAGCTTCACACGTCTCCTAGTTCAGCCTAAGCTGCTCTGAGATGCTACCATTATCTATCAGCCTAAGCTGCTAGACACCCTATACACTAATAAGGGATAACTGGGGCTGGTGCAAGGTGCAAGTACCCCTTGGTACTCACTACAAGCCAGTCCAGCCTCCTACATTGGTTGTGCAGCGGTGGGATAAGTGCTTTGAGACTACTTACCACTCTTGTCATTGTACTTTTCATAAGAGAAAAATATACAAAACAAGTTCAGTGTATATACACATAGCCAAAAAGTTTTGCATTTCCTCTTTTCACTCTTTTCTAAGTGCTGAAAAGTACTTCTAACTTTCTAAAAAGTTTAAAAAGTTTTTTTCTCTGTCTCTCTAAAAGCTCTGACAAACTTTTTTCTCTTTTTCTATCACTTTAACTCTCTCTAAAAATGTCTGGCACAGGCCAAAATGTTGATCTGTCCAAACTTGCATATGATCACCTTAGCTGGAAAGGAGCAAGGAGTCTCTGCATAGAGAGAGGTTTGAGTGTAGGGAAGAATCCTTCCTTGGAATTGTTACTTAACATGCTTAGAGAACAAGATAAGGCAAGAAGTGCCCCATCTGTTGAAAAAGTAGCTAATGGTTCCCAATCTGATCCAGGGACTCCCCCAGGAAAAGATTCAGGAAAGAAACTTCCTAGCCTGCCCATTACTAGACAGTCTAGCATAGTTGGTAATGATGAAGAGCCACACCATACAAATAGTGTTGTCTCACATCATAGCAAAAGCATTTATTCACACCACAGTGGTACTGATGTTTCTGTTAGCCAAGCTGTTAGGGTGCCCTCTGTAAGGGACAGGTCTCCTTCTGTCCATTCTCACCATACTTCTGTTTCAAGGCATGTCCCTCCCACCCACCCTGATGACAGATTGTTAGAAAGGGAGCTCAATAGATTGAGAGTGGAACAAACCAGACTGAAGCTCAAGAAGCAACAGCTGGATTTGGATAGACAGACTTTAGAAGTAGAGAAGTAGAGACAGAAACTGGGTTTAGAAACCCATGGTGGCATCAGCAGTATTCCCCATAGTCATCCTGCAAAAGAGCATGATTCCAGGAATCTGCATAAGATAGTTCCCCCTTATAAGGAGGGGGATGACATTAACAAGTGGTTTGCTGCACTTGAGAGGGCCTGTGTTGTACAGGATGTCCCTCAAAGGCAGTGGGCTGCTATCCTATGGCTATCATTTAGTGGAAAAGGTAGGGATAGGCTCCTTACTGTGAAAGAAATTGATGCCAATAATTTTACAGTTCTTAAGAATGCGCTCCTGGATGGTTATGGCTTAACCACTGAACAATACAGGATAAAGTTCAGAGAGACCAAAAAGGAGTCTTCACAAGACTGGGTTGATTTCATTGACCATTCAGTGAAGGCCTTGGAGGGGTGGTTACATGGCAGTAAAGTTACTGATTATGACAGCCTGTATAACTTGATCCTGAGAGAGCATATTCTTAATAATTGTGTGTCTGATTTGTTGCACCAGTACTTGGTGGACTCTGATCTGACCTCTCCCCAAGAATTGGGAAAGAAGGCAGACAAATGGGTCAGAACAAGGGTGAACAGAAAAGTTCATACAGGGGGTGACAAAGATGGCAACAAGAAGAAGGATGGTAAGTCTTCTGACAAGGGTGGGGACAAATCTAAAAATGAGTCTTCATCAGGCCCACAAAAACACTCTGGTGGGGGGGGTGGGCCCAAATCCTCTTCTAATCAAAACAAGGAAAAGAAACCATGGTGCTATTTATGTAAAATAAAAGGCCATTGGACAACAGATCCCAGTTGTCCAAAGAAAAGCACCAAGCCTCCTACCACTACAACCCCTACTGCTACCCCTAGTGTCCCTACTAATAGCAGTGGTGGTGGGAGCAAACCTACTAATAGCCAATCCAAGGGAGTAGCTGGGCTCACTATTGGTAACTTAGTTGGGGTTGGTCTTGTTAGGGAGACCACAGAGGCTATATTAGTCTCTGAGGGGGCTATTGATTTAGCCACCTTAGTTGCTTGTCCCCTTAATATGGATAAGTACAAGCAGCTACCCCTAATAAATGGTGTTGAGGTTCAGGCCTACAGGGACACTGGAGCCAGTGTAACTATGGTCATAGAGAAACTGGTCCACCCTGAACAACACCTACTTGGTCACCAGTACCAAGTAACCGATGCTCACAACAACACACTTAGCCATCCCATGGCTGTTGTAAATCTCAACTGGGGGGGGTTTACTGGTCCAAAGAAAGTTGTGGTAGCTTCAGATCTACCTGTAGACTGTCTATTAGGGAATGATTTGGAGACATCAGCTTGGTCAGATGTGGAGTTGGAGGCCCATGCAGCAATGCTGGGCATCCCAGGGCATATTTTTGCTTTGACAAGGGCTCAGGCCAAAAAGCAAAAAGGACAGGGAAGCTTGGATCCTGGAACAATGGACCAAGTGCTCCCTAAAGCTAGGGCTAGTAGAAGCAAATCACTTCCTACTATCCCTCCCTCTACAGTGGATTCTACTTCTGAGGAAGAAGAATTTCCACCCTGTGCAGAACCTACACCAGAGGAGCTGGAAGCAGACACTGCTGAGCTTTTGGGTGGAGGGGGGCCTGCCAGGGAGGAGCTGAGTGTGGCACAGCAAACCTGTCCCACATTAGAGGGTCTAAGACAGCAAGCTGTCAAACAGGCTAATGGGGATGTCAGTGACTCTCACAGAGTTTACTGGGAGGACAACCTCTTGTACACTGAGCATAGGGATCCTAAACCTGGAGCTGCCAGGAGATTAGTGATTCCTCAGGAGTACAGAAAGTTCCTCCTAACTCTTGCCCACAACATTCCCCTAGCTGGGCATCTGGGACAAATGAAAACTTGGGACAGACTTGTTCCCTTGTTTCATTGGCCTAGGATGTCTGAGGACACAAAAGATTTTTGTAAGTCCTGTGAAACCTGTCAAGCCAGTGGCAAAACAGGTGGCACCCCAAAGGCACCCCTTATTCCACTGCCTGTGGTTGGGGTTCCCTTTGAAAGGGTAGGGGTTGACATAGTTGGCCCCCTTGACCCTCCTACTGCTTCAGGCAATAGGTTTATCTTGGTGGTAGTGGACCATGCCACAAGATATCCTGAAGCAATTCCTTTAAGGACCACTACAGCACCTGCAGTGGCAAAGGCCCTCCTAGGAATATTTTCCAGGGTGGGCTTCCCAAAGGAAGTAGTATCAGACAGGGGAAGCAATTTCATGTCTGCATACTTAAAGGCCATGTGGAAGGAGTGTGGTGTGACTTACAAGTTCACTACACCCTATCATCCACAAACAAATGGACTGGTGGAGAGATTTAATAAAACTCTCAAAGGCATGATTATGGGTCTCCCTGAAAAACTCCGCAGGAGATGGGATATCCTTCTACCATGCCTCCTTTTTGCCTACAGGGAGGTACCCCAGAAAGGAGTGGGCTTCAGCCCCTTTGAACTTCTTTTTGGACACCCTGTTAGGGGTCCACTCACACTTGTAAAGGAGGGTTGGGAACAACCTTTAAAAGCTCCTAAGCAGGATATTGTGGATTATGTACTTGGCCTCAGATCAAGGATGGCTGAGTACATGAAAAAGGCCAGCAAAAACCTTCAGGCCAGCCAAGAGCTCCAGAAGCAATGACATGATCAGAAGGCTGTTTTGGTTCAGTACCAACCAGGGCAGAAAGTGTGGGTCTTGGAGCCTGTGGCCCCAAGAGCACTCCAAGATAAATGGAGTGGACCCCACACAATTGTTGAGAAAAAGGGTGAAGTCACCTATTTAGTTGACTTAGGCACTGCAAGGAGTCCCCTTAGGGTACTCCATGTAAACCGCCTGAAACCCTACTATGACAGGGCTGATCTCACCCTGCTCATGGCAACTGATGAGGGACAGGAAGAAGACAGTGATCCTCTACCTGATCTCTTCTCTTCCACAGAACAAGATGCTCTTGTGGAAGGTGTAGTTTTGGCTGATTGTCTTACTGCTGAGCAGAAAGACCATTGCATAAATCTCCTAGATCAATTCTCTGAACTCTTCTCTACTGTGCCAGGTACCACTTCTTGGTGTGAGCACACTATAGATACTGGAGACAGTTTACCTGTCAAAAGTAAGATCTATAGGCAGCCTGACCATGTCAGGGACTGCATAAAGCAAGAGGTGCAGAAAATGTTAGAACTAGGAGTGGTTGAGCACTCTGAAAGTCCATGGGCTTCTCCTGTGGTACTTGTACCAAAACCCCATTCCAAAGATGGAAAGAAGGAAATGCGGTTTTGTGTAGACTATAGAGGTCTCAACCTGGTAACCAAAACTGATGCTCACCCTATACCCAGGGCAGATGAGCTCATAGATACACTGGCATCTGCCAAGTATCTAAGCACTTTTAATTTGACTGCAGGGTATTGGCAGATCAAATTGTCAGAAGATGCTAAACCTAAAACTGCATTTTCAACCATTGGAGGCCATTACCAGTTTACTGTAATGCCTTTTGGATTGAAAAATGCACCTGCCACTTTTCACAGGTTGGTGAACACAGTCCTGCAAGGGCTGGAAGCTTTCAGTGCAGCATATTTGGACGATACAGCTGTCTTTAGCTCCAGCTGGGATGATCACCTGGTCCACCTATGGAAAGTTTTGGAGGCCCTGCAAAAGGCAGGCCTCACTATCAAGGCTTCAAAGTGCCAGATAGGGCAGGGTAAGGTGGTTTATCTGGGACACCTTGTTGGTGGGGAACAGATTGCACCACTTCAGGGGAAAATCCAAACAATTATTGATTGGATTCCCCCTACCACTCAGACTCAGGTGAGAGCCTTCCTAGGCCTCACTGGGTATTACAGGAGGTTCATTAAGAACTATGGCTCCATTGCAGCCCCTCTTAATGACCTCACATCCAAGAAAATGCCTAAAAAGGTATTATGGACAGCAAACTGTCAGAAAGCTTTTGAGGAGCTGAAGCAGGCCATGTGCTCTGCACCTGTCCTGAAAAGCCCTTGTTACTCTAAAAAATTCTATGTCCAAACTGATGCATCTGAATTAGGAGTAGGGGCAGTCCTATCACAACTTAATTCTGAGGGCCAGGATCAACCTGTTGCTTTTATTAGTAGGAGGTTGACCCCTAGAGAAAAGCGTTGGTCTGCCATAGAGAGGGAGGCCTTTGCTGTGGTCTGGGCTCTGAAGAAGTTGAGGCCATACCTGTTTGGCACTCACTTCATTGTTCAGACAGACCACAAACCTCTACTTTAGCTAAAACAAATGAAAGGTGAAAATCCTAAATTGTTGAGGTGGTCCATATCCTTACAGGGGATGGACTATACAGTGGAACATAGACCTGGGAGTAGCCACTCCAATGCAGATGGACTCTCCAGATATTTCCACTTAGACAATGAAGACTCATCAGGTCATGGCTAGTCTTATTGTCCTTCGTTTGGGGGGGGGTTGTGTAGGAAAGTACCATTTTGCCTGGCATGTTACCCCCATTTTTCACTGTATATATGTTGTTTTAGTTGTATGTGTCACTGGGACCCTGTTCACCAGGGCCCCAGTGCTCATAAGTGTGCCTGAATGTGTTACCTGTGTAGTGACTAACTGTCTCACTGAGGCTCTGCTAATCAGAACCTCAGTGGTTATGCTCTCTCATTTCTTTCCAAATTGTCACTAACAGGCTAGTGACCAATTTTACCAATTTACATTGGCTTACTGGAACACCCTTATTATTATCCCTAGTATATGGTACTGAGGTACCCAGGGTATTGGGGTTCCAGGAGATCCCTATGGGCTGCAGCATTTCTTTTGCCACCCATAGGGAGCTGTGACAATTCTTACACAGACCTGCCACTGCAGCCTGAGTGAAATAACGTCCACGTTATTTCACAGCCATTTTACACTGCACTTAAGTAACTTATAAGTCACCTATATGTCTAAACTTTACCTGGTAAAGGTTAGGTGCAAAGTTACTTAGTGTGAGGGCACCCTGGCACTAGCCAAGGTGCCCCCACATTGTTCAGGGCCAATTCCCCAGACTTTGTGAGTGCGGGGACACCATTACACGCGTGCACTACATATAGGTCACTACCTATATGTAGCTTCACAATGGTAACTCCGAATATGGCCATGTAACATGTCTATGATCATGGAATTGCCCCCTCTATGCCATCCTGGCATAGTTGGCACAATCCCATGATCCCAGTGGTCTGTAGCACAGACCCTGGTACTGCCAAACTGCCTTTCCTGGGGTTTCACTGCAGCTGCTGCTGCTGCCAACCCCTCAGACAGGCATCTGCCCTCCTGGGGTCCAGCCAGGCCTGGCCCAGGATGGCAGAACAAAGAACTTCCTCTGAGAGAGGGTGTTACACCCTCTCCCTTTGGAAAATGGTGTGAAGGCAGGGGAGGAGTAGCCTCCCCCAGCCTCTGGAAATGCTTTCTTGGGCACAGATGTGCCCAATTCTGCATAAGCCAGTCTACACCGGTTCAGGGGACCCCTTAGCCCTGCTCTGGCGCGAAACTGGACAAAGGAAAGGGGAGTGACCACTCCCCTGACCTGCACCTCCCCTGGGAGGTGGCCAGAGCTCCTTCCAGTGTACTCTAGACCTCTGCCATCTTGGAAACAGAGGTGCTGCTGGCACACTGGACTGCTCTGAGTGGCCAGTGCCACCAGGTGACGTCAGAGACTCCTTCTGATAGGCTCCTTCAGGTGTTAGTAGCCTATCCTCTCTCCTAGGTAGCCAAACCCTCTTTTCTGGCTATTTAGGGTCTCTGTCTCTGGGGAAACTTGAGATAACGAATGCAAGAGCTCATCCGAGTTCCTCTGCATCTCTCTCTTCACCTTCTGCCAAGGAATCGACTGCTGACCGCGCTGGAAGCCTGCAAACCTGCAACATAGCAGCAAAGACGACTACTGCAACTCTGTAACGCTGATCCTGCCGCCTTCTCGACTGTTTTCCTGGTGGTGCATGCTGTGGGGGTAGTCTGCCTCCTCTCTGCACTAGAAGCTCCGAAGAAATCTCCCGTGGGTCGACGGAATCTTCCCCCTGCAACCGCAGGCACCAAAAAGCTGCATTACCGGTCCCTTGGGTCTCCTCTCAGCATGACGAGCGAGGTCCCTCGAATCCAGCAACTCTGTCCAAGTGACTCCCACAGTCCAGTGACTCTTCAGTCCAAGTTTGGTGGAGGTAAGTCCTTGCCTCACCTCGCTAGACTGCATCGCTGGGAACCGTGACTTTTGCAGCTACTCCGGCCCCTGTGCACTTCCGGCGGAAATCCTTTGTGCACAGCCAAGCCTAGGTCCACGGCACTCTAACCTGCTTTGCACGACTTTCTAAGTTGGTCTCCGGCGACGTGGGACTCCTTTGTGTAACTTCGGGTGAGCACTGTTTCACGCATCCTTGTAGTGCCTGCTTCTGGCACTTCTCTGGGTGCTACCTGCTGCTAAGAGGGCTCTTTGTCTTGCTAGACGTCCCCTCTACCTCCTGGTCCAATTTGCGACCTCCTGGTCCCTCCTGGGCCACAGCAGCATCCAAAAACGCTAACCGCACGATTTGCAGCTAGCAAGGCTTGTTGGCGTTCTTTCGGCGGGAAAATACTTCTGCACAACTCTCCACGGCAAGAGGGATCCGTCCACCAAAGGGGAAGTCTCTAGCCCTTTTCGTTCCTGCAGAAACCTCAGCTTCCTCTGTCCAGTAGAAGCTTCTTTGCACCCACAGCTGGCATTTCCTGGGCATATGCCCATCTCCGACTTGCTTGTGACTTTTGGACTTGGTCCCCTTGTTCCACAGGTACCCTAGATTGGAAATCCATCGTTGTTGCATTGTTGGTTTGTGTCTTTCCTGCATTATTCCTCTAACATGACTTCTTTATCCTTAGGGGAACTTTAGTGCACTTTGCACTCACTTTTCAGGGTCTTGGGGAGGGTTATTTTTCTAACTCTCACTATTTTCTAATAGTCCCAGCGACCCTCTACAAGGTCACATAGGTTTGGGGTCCATTCGTGGTTCGCATTCCACTTTTGGAGTATATGGTTTGTGTTGCCCCTATCCCTATGCGTCCCCATTGCATCCTATTGTAACTATACATTGTTTGCACTGTTTTCTAAGACTATACTGCATATTTTTGCTATTGTGTATATATATCTTGTGTATATTTCCTATCTTCTCACTGTGGGTACACTCTAAGATACTTTGGCATATTGTCATAAAAATAAAGTACCTTTATTTTTAGTATAACTGTGTATTGTGTTTTCTTATGATATTGTGCATATGACACTAAGTGGTACTGTAGTAGCTTCACACGTCTCCTAGTTCAGCCTAAGCTGCTCTGCTAAGCTACCATTATCTATCAGCCTAAGCTGCTAGACACCCTATACACTAATAAGGGATAACTGGGCCTGGTGCAAGGTGCAAGTACCCCTTGGTACTCACTACAAGCCAGTCCAGCCTCCTACAATGTAATTCCGCTGACATGTGCTGTTGCGGGAGGCGGTCGAGATTCGCCATGCAACTCCTCATTGGTTATCATTGGGCCCTATGGGGTACAGTGGCCAATAGTGATGTACACCGGCGGTGATGGTACGCACCGCCGCAGACGTGACCACCATTTTCTTGCTGTGCACTTACTTGCTACCTAACCTTCAACAGGAGAGGAACTACACTGCAAGTGCTGCTGTGACCTGTGTCTGGAACCCACCATGCTTCATGTGACTGGGGAAATGGCCTCTGCCTTCACCTCGGTGGAGTTGGTGAGACTAGTGGATGGGGTCCTACCCCAGTACCGACTGCTGTATGGGCCTCCAGACCAACAGGTGAGTACACTGTGAGCACAATGCATGGGGCGTGAATGCATGGAGTGGTGTTTGTTTAGGCCTTGTGTAGGGGGGGATGGTGGATGGGCCCTGGGCAGCGTGCAGCATGTATGGTGGGCCATGTCTGTGCTAATGGGGATGGGAAGGGGCATAGTGGGCAATGAGTTAAACAGGCAGGACGGTTGGACTAATGCCTTTCTCTGTGTCTATTTCCCTGCAGGTCAGTGCCCATCAAAAGAAGGATATATGGTGTGACATCGCCAAGGATGTGCGGATCCTGGGGGTCTACGGCACGCAGAGCACCCACTGTCAGAAACGGTGGGAGGACCTGAGACGCTGGGCTTGGAAGACAGCGGAGGCCCAGCTGGGGATGTCCTCCCAACGGTGAAGGGGTTCCCGTTGAACCCTGACCCACCTGATGGCCTGCATACTGGCGGTGGCCTATCCGGAGCTAGATAGACGCTTGAGGGCATCACAGCAGCCACAAGGGGGTGAGTACAGTGCCCATCATTACAACTTACACCTGGTGGGGTGGTATCCGGGTGGGGCATGTGGGCCCTGTGGGTGCCCCTAGGCCAGGCCTTGCATTGCAGGGCAGGTCCCATGTAGGGAAGAGTTCTGATGTGAAAGTACACCTACCAAGCTAGTAGGCATCCACTACTGAGCAGGGGTCTGTGGGTCTCAGGTATGCTGCAATTTGCGCTAGGTGTCCCTATCCATGGGCTGGTGACTAGCATTGTGACTGGTAGTGCATTGCCTAGTGCGTAGGGCTGTTCCCTGTGTGTGAGTGTGTTGTGTATGCCAACGGTGGTGTTGGTGGTGCCACTGATCAAATGTATCCTTTGTCTTCCCCCCCCTTTTTGTTTTGCCCCCCTTTCCTTATGTGCATTAGCACCATCTGGTGGAGGAGCAGGGTCACCGGCGACAGAGGGAGCTGCATCCCACAGGACCCAGGAGGCCGAATCCACCGAAGGTAAGGGCACCAGTGGGACGGAGGGCGAGGGGAGCACCACAGCGGAGACAGGAGGGGACAGTTCGGACACGGATACCTCCTCCGATGGAAGCTCCCTTGTGGAGAGAGACACCTCCGTGCCCACCCCAGCTACAGGTACAGTCGCCACCCCCGTACCAGCACCGCCCTCCCAGCGGCCCCTCAGTGAGTTTCCCATGCCCGCTCACCCAGGAGGGTAGACATCTCCTTCGCCCCAGGCACCTTAGGTTTTGTCCCAGTTAGCCCTGCTGCCCGGAGTGAGGAAGCTATTGACCTCCTGGGATCCATTTCTGTTGGGCAGTCAACCATTGTGAATGCCATCCAGGGGCTGGCAGCACAAATGCAATAAACAAATGCATTCCTGGAGGGCATTCACACTGGCTTGGTGGCCCAACATAGATCAATCCAGGCTCTGGCCTCCTCTATGATAGCAGCCATTGTACCTGTTTCAAGCCTCCCCCTAAAACTTTCTCTTCCCAATCCCATTCCCCTCAACCTATCCCAAGCACACAGACAGATCAGCATGCACCCAGGACAACACACAGGAGCGGACATGGTAAACGCAAGCACCACACTTCATCCCACAGGCACTCAAACAACATCCAGAAGCAGACAAACCAACACCTACTGCCTCCACTGAGACCCCTCCTCCTCATTGTCCACTTCCCTCCCAGTTGCATCTACACTCACACCTGCATGTACTACATCCGCATCCATTACCACCATCACCAGCACACCTATCAGTACACGCCCCTCACTGGCAGTCACCACCCCCACATCCATGCACACGTCCCCTGTGTCCTCTCTCACTGCGTCTGTGCCCCCTCCTCCCACAGTACACAAACACAAGCACTCAGACACCCAACAGCCATCCACCTCACAACAGCATCCAGCCCATGCACTTGCACCCAATCACAGCAGACTGAACCTCCTATCACCACTCCCTCTTCCTCCACTCCCAAACCATCTCCCTCTTCCCGCCCCAATGTCCCTAAGAAGCTTTTTCTCACCAACATTGACATCTTCCCTAGCCCTCCCCCGTCCCTCACATCAGGCTAGGGTGGTCAAAGCCCAGGCAAGCACCTCAGCCACCCAGTCCACGGGCACAGTAGTGTCCACAGCTACTCCAGGTGTGAGAGGATCCCGGGCACCAGGCAGCCACACTGAAAGGGTGCCTGCACCAAGTGCTGCAAGGAGGCACCCCCAGCTGCTGCATTCAAGGGCAAGGAGGCACACCCAGCTGCTGAAAGGAAGGGCAAGGAGACACCCCCAGCTGCTAAAAGGAAGGGCAAGGAGTAGCCCCAGCTGCTGCCAAAGGGAGCAAGGAGCCATCCCCAGCTGTTAGCAGGAAGGGCAAGGGGCTTGCACCAGCAGGCAGAAAGGACAAGAGGCTTGGTGCTTGGAGTCAGTCGGAGCCACCACCACCAACCATGGTGGTTCAGCCATCTGAGCCTGCAGGGGGAAGGGTTGGAGCCTCCCCCCACCACTGCCAGCACCACCTCCAGCAGCAGCAGCCCCAGAGGGCAGCTATCCGAGTCTGCAGGGGAGGGGCTGGAGCCTCTCCCCACTACTGCCAGCACAGCCACCAGCACTACCGCCAGCAGCAGCGCCAGTGGGCAGCCGTCCGAGGCTGCAGGGGAAGGGCTGTAGCCTCCCCCCAACAATGCCAGCTCCACCATTAGCAGCTCCATTGCCACCACTGACCACCCGTCACCACCGACAGACACTGTGTAGTCCTGCGTCCATGGGCTGTTGTGTGGGCTGGGCCACGCAAATCCTGTGGGTCTGACACCCAGGTGAGAGACTGTGACCTTGCACTCCCCAAGATCTGCATCACTGGTCACAATACCCCCTCCAGAACCAGTGGAAGAAGCCTTCCACTCACCCCATCCTCCACAGGATGAAGCTCACTGGGCATGATGCCCCACCCAGAACCAGTGGAAGAAATCATCCACTCACCCCATCCTCCACAGAATGAAGCTCGATGCCCCTCCAGAACCAGTGGAAGAAGCCATCCACTCAACCCATCCTCCACAGGATGAAGCTCACTAGGCACAATGCCCCCTTGTAGGAAAGTACCATCTTCCTTGGCGTGTTACCCCCATTTGTACCTGTATGTCAGTATGTTTTTTCCTGTCTCACTGGGATCCTGCTGGTCAGGACCCCAGTGCTCATAGTTTATGGCCTAATGTGTGTGTGTCTGAATAGTGCTTGACTGTGTCACTGAGGCTCTGCTAACCAGAACCTCAGTGCCTAAGCTCTCTCTGCTTTTAAATTTGTCACTATAGGCTAGTGACTTCATTTACAAATTTCTATTGGCACACTGGACCCCCCCCCCCCTTATAAGTCCCTAGAATATGGTATCTAGGTACCAGGGCATTGGGGTTCCAGGAGATCCTTGTGGGCTGCACCATTTATTTTGCCACTTATAAGGAGCTGAGGCAAACCCTTCCACATGCCTGCCATTGCAGCTTGCGTGAAATAGTGCACACACTATTTAACAGCCATTTTCACTGCACTTAAGTAATTTATAGGTCACCTATATGTCTAAACTTCACTTGCTGAAGGTGAGGTGCAACGTTAGTCAGTGTGAAGGCACCCTTGCACCAGCAAAGGTGCCCCCACATAGTTCAGGGCCAATTACCGGGACTTTGTGAGTGTAGGGACACCATTACACACGTGCACTACATATAGGTCAATACATATATGTAGCCTCACAATGGTAACTCCGAATATGGCCATGTAACATGTCTAAGATCATGGAGTTGTCCCCCCATTCCAAATATGGTATTGGGGAGCCAATGTCATGGATCCTGGGGGCTCCACTATGGACCCCCAGTACTGCCAAACCAGCTCTCTTGCACTGCAGCACCAGCTGCTGCCACCTCACAGACAGGGTCCTGCCCTCCTGGGATCTAAGCAGCTCAGTCTCAGGAAGGCAGAACAAAGCATTTCCTCTGAGAGGAGGGTGTTACACCCTCTCCCTTTGGAAATAGGTGTTACAGGCTGGGGAGGGGTAGCCTCCCCCAGCATCTGGAAATGCTTTGAAGGGCACAGATGGTGCCCTCCTTGCATAAACCAGTATACACCAGTTCAGGGACCCCTTATCCCCTGCTCTGGCACGAAACTGGACAAAGGAAAGGGGAGTGACCACTCCCCTGTACATCACCACCCCTGGGGTGGTGCCCAGAGCCCCTCCAGCGTGTCCCAGACTCCAGCCATCTTGCTTTGCAAGGTGTGGGGGCACTTTGGAGGGCTCTGAGTGGCCAGTGCCAGCAGGTGATGTCAGAGACACCTCCTGATAGGTCCTTACCTTATAAGGTAGCCAATCCCCCTCTCAGGACCATTTAGGGTTTCACCTGTGGGGTCTCTTCAGATTCTGCTTGCAAGTTTCCATCAGGATGCCTCTGCAACCACTACTTCATCCTCTGACCTCGGATCAACCACAGCCTGCTCCAGGAACCACTGTAACAGCAACAAAGTATCCACAAGGGATACTTTTCTTCTGCAACTTCGGCTCCAGCCAGCAATTGCAACAGTTTTCACAGTGTGCACGCTCTGAGGACTCCCTGCCTTCATCCTGCACCAGAAGGATCAAAGAAATCTCCGGTGGGGTAACGGAGTCACTCCCCTGCTTACACAGGCACCTTCCAAGACGACGACTGGTACCCTTGAACTCCTCTCAGAATGACGAGTATGCTCCTAAGGATAAAGAGGGTGGACTACATCTACATAGACTGTCCTGAGGTCCTGCTGATGCAATTTGGAGGAGGTAAGACCTCGCCTTCCCCGAGAGTGATGGTACCACTGTTTACTGTGTCTTCTTCATCTCCTGAAGCCTCTATGCACTATTTGCAAAATTTCTTCATGCACAGCCTGGCCAGGTCCCCAGCACTCCATCCTGTGAGGCTCAACTCGCTGAGTTGTTCTCCGGCGGCGTGGGACCTTCCTTTGTTGTGCTGCACCAACTGCATTTTGAACCTCCTTTATCCCCATGTCCTGGGAATCCCGTGGGTGCTGTCTGGTATCCTAAGGGTTCCCTAAAGTGCTGAGAGCCCCCTCATGTCCTCACACAGAGTTGAGGCCCCCAGGTCCCTCCTGTGTCCAGCCAGCACCATTTTGACGCAAAATGCACATTTGTCGTAACCAAGGCTTGTTGGCGACTTCCAACACAAAATCTCATCTGCATCCATCTTCACGTTGTGGGACATCCTTTGCGTCATGCAGGAACCCGCTGGCATCTTCCAAGAGTGCATTTCTGTAGTCTTCATCCAACCAGGGACTCTACTTTTGCACCCTCTTCTGGGTTAGCAGGGGCTCCTGCCCTTCCTGGAACTTCTTTCGACTTCTGAACTTGGTCCCCTTCTTTTGCAGGTCTTCAGGTCCAGAAATCCAGCAGTTGTTGTTTGCAGACTTGGTTGGTTACTGCAATATCCTAATCACGAGGTGTAGTGTGTCCTAAGGAAACTTGCAGTAGTTTACTCCTGCTTTTCTGGGCTCTGGGGTGGGGTAATTTACTTACCTTTACTGTATTCTTACTCTCCCAACGATTCTGCATACACTACACTTGTCTAGAGGGGAATTTGCAATTTGCATTCCACTTTCTTAGCATACGGATTGTGTTGCTCCTACACCTTTTTTCTCCCATTGCATTCTATAGCATTTCCTATTGTTTGCACTATCCTATGTCTAATTATTTACTTTATTTTGGTGTCTAGTGTATATATTGAGTATAATACTTACCTCCAGAAGGAGTATTGCCTCTAAGATATTTTTGGTACTGTGTCACCAAAATAAACTACTTTATTTTTGGTAACACTGAGGGGGTCATTCTGACCTCGGCGGTAAAAGGCGTTTACCGCCGGTCAGAAGACCGCCATAACACAGCCGCGGGCGCGGTAAACCGCCACGGTCATTCTGACCCGCAACAGGCAAACCACCAAAAACCCGACATCCACAAAAGTCCGCCAAACCAACGGCCAGCGAAAAACTGACGATGACTAAACCTCCACCGTCACGCCAACAGAAATATGCCCATTCCATTCCGACCCACGAATCCACGCGGCGGTCTTTCAACCGCGGTATTCCATTGGCGGTACACACTGCCGCGCTCAAAATACACACACACTTACAAAACACAACCACATTGGACATTTTGAAATACACACACCTGATACACATACAAACACCACTCCCACACACCCAACACTATATAAAACACACACCCACATCACCCACAAATCCCTACGACCACCATTTATTGAATAAGGCCAGAGAGAGACACTACCAGCTAGTACAGAGCATTCACAGGCACATAACACCATCACTCACACAACATCCACGCACAAAACACCACACACCACCACACTCACCACACTCATCACCACAAACACCACCCCACACCTCATCCACACCACCCCATGGCACCCCAAAGACACCCCAGGTTTTCAGACGCTGAACTCAGGGTCATGGTGGAGGAAATAGTTCGGGTAGAGCCCCAGCTCTTCGGGAAACAGGTGCAGAACACCACCATTGCCAGGAAGATGGAGCTATGGCAAAGAATAGTGGACAGGGTCAACGCGGTGGGTCAGCATCCACGAAATCGGGACGACATCAGGAAGCGGTGGAACGACCTACGGGGGAAGGTGCGTTCCATGGTATCCAGACACAACATCGTGGTGCAGAAGACTGGCGGCGGACCCCCACCTCAATCCCCAGAATTTACAACATGGGAGGAACAGGTCTTGGCGATCCTGCATCCTGAGGGCCTCGCAGGAGTAGGCGGAGGAATGGACTCTGGTAAGTCTCATCTCAACTACTTCATCCCCCCCCCAGCATGCCAAATCATACCACCACCCTCCCCCCCACCCCCATCACACATCCTCCTTGCTAATGTCTCACCATCACAACCCACCTATCCCAACACCAAGCCCTGCATGCGACCACAAACCATGGACACCCATCACCTAAACATGCCCACTGCACATACCCATCCCCCCCAAACCACCGTCACAACAGCCCCCACAAGGGAATGCCAGCACTGGGGGACACGGGCACCCACCCATTGCACGCTATGGCACACACAGAAGCAACAAACATACTCTTATACCCCTGCAGGACCCGAATGCCACGACACCGCCCAGGAGGGTCCAGAAATGTCCATTCCACCCACAGAAGAGGCCCACAGTGATGACAGCAGCTCTGTCTCCCTGGACCCAGATGACCAGCCCGGCTCATCGGGGACCTCGGGACAGTCGGTTCCCCACAGACAGCCACAGGCCACAGCAGACCTACCCCCCTCTGGGAACACCAGCACATCACCCACCCAGCGGGCCCATGCCTCTGTCTCCAGGACACTTCAAGCAGCGGTGTGTCCACCACTACAGGGCACCCAGGTTAACCCAACACCCCAACAACAACAGGGACCTGGGGGCAGTGGTAGTGGGCACACGGTCCAGGGGACAGAGGCACAGGGAAACAGGGGAACTGGGAGGGCTACTGTGCGACAGGGGGGGACAGGCCCAGGGAACCCACTCTCCACGAGGCCCTATCCTCCATCATGGGAGTATACCACCACTCCCAGGAGACGATGGCGAAGGTCCTGGCCAGGTTCCAGGAGATCCAGGTACTGCAGGAGGAACAGTTTATGAGGTTCAGGGAAGAACTCAGAAACATCAGTTCCGCAATGGGCACCATCGTTGTGGCTCTCAATCAGATTGTCAGCACATTGCGGGACCATGTGGCACCACAAAGGGCCCCTGTCACTAGCATGGACCAAGAACAGGCTACCACCTCCGCCGGCGCTAGTGGACAGGAGGCCCTGACACAAGAACAACAGGCCACCAGAACCCCACCCCCTGCAGAAGGAGAACCACCCCGCAAGCGGGGCCTGAGATCTAGGAAGAAGACAGAGTAAGATGCCAAGACCCCCGCCAGGAAAGGATACCCCCTGATTGTCATCCCACTGTCCCACATTGTCACCCTGTCCAACCTTAAACTGCCCCTGCTCCACCTTCCACAGGCATATGAACAATGTACCTGTGAGACTGAAAATCATGGACATTCCTCCACCATCACCCATCACCGAATTGCAACCATTACCCAAAATTGAGCACTTTAATAAACACACTTATTGCACAAAAATAATCTGGAGTCTGCCTGTATGTTTGAACAAATGTATTACACAGAACCGTGCCAAAATGTCCTGTTACATTGTGATGACAACAAACCACTGTCTCACAGCTGTAGTCCATGGGGAAACAAAGCAGAGGTCACGGAGTGGGGCCCACATCTCTGAAATTGGAAGGGAAAGTCACAACTCAGTAAACATACACTGGGGGGAAACTCAGACAGTAGAGAGGCAGGAGACTTTAAGTAAATGTAAAATGCCGGTGTTGATACATACATGTATGTCATTGAAAATACTGCTGTATAACTGTGTCCCTGTTGTCTGTGTCGTCCTCTTCGTCTTCCTCCTCTTCACTCTCCACAGGTATGTGTGACGCAGTAGAAATTAAGATATGGGGGCCCTTGAAATGGTGGCTGCCTGACCTGTGAAGTGCGACAGTGGGATGTGAGGTCAATGCGCTGGCATGGCACACCGTGGCGGTAGGCGGTCGAAGACCGCGGCGCAAAGCCGCATTGGTTAACATTGAAAGCTATGGGTTTCAGGAGCCAATGACGATGTGCGCCGGCGGTCGCGGTACGCACCGCCGCGGTACGCACCGCCGCGTGCGTGACTGCCATTTTCTATCTGCTTAATCACTCGATACCTGATCATCCACAGGAGAGGACCTATACTGCAAGTGCTGCTGTGACCTCGGTCTGGAAGAGACAATGGCTGCTGCGACTGGGGAAAGGGCTCCTGCCTTCACTTCTGAAGAACTGGAGAAACTCGTGGATGGGGTCCTCCCCCAGTATGCGCTACTCTACGGTCCTCCAGACCAACAGGTAAGTACACTGGGACCATGCTTTGTGGCCAATGCCTGGGTTGAGTGGGGTGAGCAGACACAAGGGGGTGAGTACAAGCACATTCTGCTGATTTTGCACACATTGGAGGTGTCTGGGTGGGGGAGGAGGGCTGTGGGTATCCCTAGGCCAGGGCGATTTCTGTAGGCTAGGCCCCTCCGTTAGGCATGGCCCTGTGCCCCCGCCCCCCACCTCTGTAGGTTGCCTAGTACAGTTAATCATGGCCCTGTGTCACCTATGTGTGGATTTGTCGTCCATAGGCTTGTAGGTCATGTCCCACGGATTGAGTAGTGTACCCCAAGTGCGCGGCGTAGTGCAGGGGGCTTCTGTGTCTGTCCTCTCCGCCAGCTGTGTCGCCAATGCATGCACTCAACATGTCTTTATTTCTCCCCCCCCCTTTTTTGGTGGTCTTCCTGTTCATGTGTGCATTAGCATCATCAGGCGGAGGAGAAGTGGCATCGGAGCACGAGGGAGCTGCATCTCACATGGCCATGGAGGGCCATGCAACCGACTCGGATTTCACCAGTGAGATGGAGGGCGAGGGGAGCTCCACAGCGGGGACACGTGGTGACACCAGCGACACAGACACATCCTCGGAAGGGAGCTCCCTTGTGGTGGTGGCAAAATCCGTGCCCACTGCAACAACAGGTACAGCTGCCACCCAGCGCACCAGCTCCGCCCTCCCAGCAGCCCCTCAGCGTTCGCCCCGTGCCCGCTCACCCAGGAAGGTGGGCATCTCCTTCGCCCCAGGCACCTCAGGCCCTGCCCCAGTTACCCCTGCTGCCCTCAGTGAGGAGGTCATTGACCTCCTGAGGACGCTCATTGTTGGGCAGTCTACCCTTTTGAATGCCATCCAGGGTGTAGAAAGGGAGGTGCACCGGAGTAATGCATACCTGGAGGGCATTCATTCGGGTCAGGCTGCCCATCAGCGATCATTCTCTGGCCTCAGCACTGACGCCAGCCATTGTCCCTGTCTCCTGCCTCCCTCCTCCAACTTCCTCAACCCAGTCCCACTCCCCTGTACCTCTGCCTATCCCAGACACACCTACAGACCAACCTGCACACACCTCAACACCCAAGGGAAGCTCATCCAGACATAAGCACCACACATCACACAAGCATTCACCCAAGCAACATCCACATGCAGACATGCCAACAGCCACTGCCTCCTCTGTGTCCCCCTCCTCCTCATCTCCCTCCTCCCTCCCTGTGACGTCTCCACTCACACTTGCATGCACAACATCATCAGCCACTACGTCCATCACCAGCACACTCACCAGAACACTCCGCACACGTGCAGTCACCACCCCACTACCATTTACACGTCCCCTGTGTCCTCTCCCAGTGTGTCTGTCACCCCCTCTTCCAAACCACACAAACGCAGGCAGCCGCCCACCCAACAGCCATCCATCTCACGACAGCCTCCAGCACAAGCACCTGCACCCAAAGACACCAGACTTGACTCTCCTACAACCACATCCTCTTCCTCCACTCCCATACCCACTACACCTATCCGTCCCACTGCTCCTAAAAAGCTTTTCCTGTCCAAACTTATCCTCTTTCCAACACCTGACCCACCCCCTCCATCTCATAAGACGCCAATCAGCACCTCAGCCACCACAAACCCTGGACCTACAAGGACAATAGTCCAAGGATTTTGGAGTTCACCACCTTCAAGGCCAGCTACTTCGGCTAGCAGTAAAGAGACGGCCAGCCCACCCCCTGAAAAAAAAGCCAAAAAAGCCAGTGCCCGGCGTGCGAGGCCAGAGTCAGCAGGCTCCAAAAGCACAACCCTGGCACTGTCAGGAAGTGGGGTGCCACCTGGCACACCATCAAAGGGAGGAAAGGGCCACAGAGGAGCAGGGAAGGGTGGCAAGGGCAGCACGCCCAAGTCCGGCAGCAGGCGAGCTGCCCAGGAGGGCCCCACCAGCCCCATTCCAGGTGTGCAGGAGGACACCCATGGGCCCGGGACGGCAGCACAGGAGGGCCCCGCAAGCGAGAAGACAGATGTGCACGAAGGGCCCGGCAGTCACATGTCAGGTGGCGAGTGAAATCTATGTCATTGCCGGATCTGGTGCCCTGGAGACACATGTCAAGCACCGCTGAACAGGGCACCGCCGTCTCAAGAACCGCTGAACAGGGCCCTTCAAGTCAAGAACCGCTGAACAGGGCCCTTCAAGTCAAGCACCGCTGAACAGGGCACCACCGTCTCAAGAACCGCTGAACAGGGCCCTTCAAGTCAAGCACCGCTGAACAGGGCACCGCCGTCTCAAGAACCGCTGAACAGGGCCCTTCAAGTCAAGCACCGCTGAACAGGGCCCTTCAAGTCAAGTACCGCTGAACAGGGCCCTTCAAGTCAAGAACCACTGAACAGGGCCCTTCAAGTCAAGAACCGCTGAACAGGGCCCTTCAAGTCAATAACCGCTGAACAGGGCACCGCCGTCTCAAGAACCGCTGAACAGGGCCCTTCAAGTCAAGAAACGCTGAACAGGGCCCTTCAAGTCAAGCACCGCTGAACAAGGCACCGCCGTCTCAAGAACCGCTGAACAGGGCCCTTCAAGTCAAGCACCGCTGAACAGGGCCCTTCAAGTCAAGAACCGCTGAACAGGGCCCTTCAAGTCAAGAACTGCTGAACAGGGCACCGCCGTCTCAAGAACCACTGAACAGGGCCCTTCAAGTCAAGAACCGCTGAACAGGGCCCTTCAAGTCAAGAACCGCTGAACAGGGCACCGCCGTCTCAAGAACCGCTGAATAGGGCCCTTCAAGTCAAGAACAGGTGAACAGGGCCCTTCACGTCAAGCACCGCTGAACAGGGCACCGCCGTCTCAAGAACCGCTGAACAGGGCACTGCCGTCTCAAGAACCGCTGAACAGGGCCCTTCAAGTCAAGAACCGCTCCGCTGGGCCCTTCATCTCAAGCACCGCTCCGCTGGGCGCTTCATCTCAAGCACCGCTCCACTGGGCACTGCCGTCTCTGCACCGCTCCGCTGGGCCCTTCATCTCAAGCACCGCTCCGCTGGGCCCTTCATCTCAAGCACCGCTCCGCTGGGCTCCGCCGTCTCTGCACCGATCCTCTGGGCCCTTCATCTCAAGCACCGCTCCGCTGGGCACTGCCGTCTCTGCACCGCTCCGCTGGGCCCTTCATCTCAAGCACCGCTCCGCTGGGCCGTTCATCTCAAGCACCGCTCCGCTGGGCCCTTCATCTCTAGCACCGCTCCGCTGGGCCCTTCATCTCAAGCACCGCTCCGCTGGGCCCTTCATCTCAAGCACCGCTCTGCTGGGCCCTTCATCTCAAGCACCGCTCCGCTGGGCCCTTCATCTCAAGCACCGCTCCGCTGGGCACCGCCGTCTCTGCACCGCTCCGCTGGGCCCTTCAAGTCAAGCACCGCTGAACAGGGCACCACCGTCTCAAGCACCGCTGGCCCATTGGCAGAAGGGGCAGGCCCGGATCTGTTCAGGCAGGGCTGCACGAAGCACTCTGGGCACCATGCCTCCTCCAGAACCAGTGGAGTCTGTAATCCACTTGAGAGACTGTGGCTTTGCACTCCCCAGGATAAAGCAGTGGGCAAACCACCCACTGTAGAGACTTGTGAGACTGTGGCTTTGCACTCCCCAGGATGGCACAGTGGGCAAACCACCCACTGTAGAGACTTTAGAGACTGTGGCTTTGCACTCCCCAGGATGGCACAGTGGGCAATCCACCCACTGTAGAGACTTGTGAGACTGTGGCTTTGCACTCCCCAGGATGGCACAGTGGGCAAACCACCCACTGTAGAGACTTGTGAGACTGTGGCTTTGCACTCCCCAGGATTGAACAGTGGCCATGGAGGCCCCTCGTGGATCTGGCGTCTTGGACTCATCTGGCTGAGGTGCCCCCCCTTCCCTTCCCTCTGAGGTGCCTGTAGTTTTGCTATCTGATGCCCCTGCAGTGTTCTCTCCGTTGGAGTCGGGTCTCCTGTGTGGGCTTTGCCCATGTGTTTAGGCCCATTGGCCCACGAACAATGGCTGATACCCAATTTGGACAGGACAATTTACATATGTATATATAGTTATAGATGATTGATATATTTTTTTACTTAGCCGTACAATATACTTCATATTTCATGATCATTTTATTTTGTCTTTGCATTCTTCCGGGGGGTTTGGGGGGGTAACTGTGATGTGTTGCTATGCATTGATGTGTGTGTTGTAGTGGGTGAGGGTGAGGGTGGGTGTGTCGCATATGTGTGTTCCCGTAATTGTTTGCCTTCCCCCTCCCCTGTGTCGTATGGTGCAGTACACACCGTTGTCTTCTGCGCCGGCGTTCGTGCTCCTGGTAGAGGAGCAGGAAGACAATAGCTGGTAGGATGTGTAGGTCGGGTTCCATGCTGTCCAGATTCCTCGTGGAGTGTGTAGAGGTGAGCGTTTTCCGTTCTAAATGGCTGTTTCCGCCGTGTTTTTATCGGCGGGGCTACCGCCCCGGAAAAGGTGGCAGATTGGTGGGTTGTGATAGGGTGGGCGGTACATTGTCTCCCGCGTGTCTGTGGGCGGTGACCACCGCGCTGTTTGTTTGCCCCGCCGTGGCGGTCGGATTGTTAAAGTGGCGGTCTCTGTTGGCGGTTTCCGCCAGGGTCAGAATTCCATTTTTTTTACCGCCTGCCTGTTGGCGGGTTGGCTGCCGCTTTAACACCGACCGCCAGGGTTGGAATGACCCCCTGAGTATTGTCTTTACTTATGTATAAGTACTGTGTAACTATAAGTGGTATTGCATGAGCTTTGCGTGTCTCCTAGTTCAGCCTAAGCTGCTCTGCTATAGCTAGCTACCTCTATCAGCCTCAGCTGCTAGAACACTACTACTTCACTAATAAGGGATAACTGGACCTGGTATAAGGTATAGGTACCAAAGGTACCCACTACAAACCAGGCCAGCCTCCTTCACCCCTCCAGAACCAGTCGAAGAAGCCATCCACTCACCCCATCCTCCACAGGATGAAGCTCACCCTCCATGACCAGTGGAAGAAGCCATCTACTCACCCCATCCTCCATAGGATGAAGCTCACTGGGCATAATGCCCCCTCCAGAACCAATGGAAGAAGTCACCCACTTGAGAGACTGTGGCCTTGCACTCCTCAGGACCAAGCAGTGGGCAAATCACCCACTTGAAAGACTGTGGACTTGCACTCCCCAGGACAAAGTATAGGGCATGTTGCCCCCTCTAGAGCATGTGGGAAAGTCACCCACTTGAGAGACTGTGGCCTTGCACGCCCCAGGATCAAGCACAGGGCATGTTTCCCCCTCCAGAGCTATTGGGCAAGTCGCCCACTTGAGAGACGGTGGTCTTGCACACCCCAGGATCAAGCACAGGGCATGTTGCCCCCTCTAGGACCTGTGGTGTTGTACCATCTTCTGGCTGAGGTGCCCCCCCCATTTCCTGTACCCCTGAGGTGCCTGGCTTTTTTCGACCTGATGCCCCTGCAGTGTTCTCTCCGTGTTGTTGCAGGAGTAACGTGAGGCATTGTACTATGTGATGTGGTCCTGTGGCCCATGGACATTGAGGACTGGGCAGTGTCCCTGCATTTGTAAATATGTATATTCTTTTTGATTTGGATGCACATATTTATACTATTTTATCTTATTATACTCATCTTAATCAATTCCTTTTGTCCTTGCATTATTCCTGAGGGGTACAGGGTGAATATGTAATGTTACTGCATCTGTTTGTGTGTATGGTGTTGGGGGTGGGGGTGTTGCATGTGTGTGTCACTCTCTCTTTCCTCCCCCCCTCCCCTGTGTGCTAGGCGGCAGTACTCACCGTGGTCATCTTTGCTGGCATTGGTGTTCGTAATGGAGCCGATGGTAGAAGAGCATGGGGAACACATGCAACTCGGGCTCCGTGGCGGCGTGGTTCTTCCCTGAGTCTCCACAGGTTAGTCCTTTGACTTCTGAGCTCTGTTTCCGCCAGGCTTTTGATGTCGTTGGAACCGGCCCGGAAAAGGTGGTGGATTGGTGTCTCTTAATACAGTGGGTGGAACTTTGCCTTCCGTCTGGATATAGGCAGTTACCGCCATGGTGTCTGTTGGTTACGCCCTGTCGGTGTGTTAAAGTGGCTGTCTGTCTGAGTGGTTTCGCCGTGGTCTTACTACCATATTTATTACTGCCGGCCTGTTGGCGGTATTACCACCACTTTATCACCGACCACCGGGGTCGTAATGAGGGCCTATATGTGTTATAGCATTTGAAATAATAGCATTCATAACAACACTTATGACATCATTTCTGAGAACACAGGCAGTGGTAGAGTGGTGAGTTATATTTAATGTAGTGTTGCGCGTGAGGTGACAACACTCTGTACAGAGATGTGCAACCTTTAGTAAATTGAAGGTGTTGTGTGGACTGGAATGACGAACAGTGGAATAGCTTAGAGTGTCATGGCATACAGTGGAGTGGCATACAGTGTAACAGTGCAGAGTGGAGTGGCAGAGAGTCAAGTGGCATATAGTGAGATAGGTTAGAGTGGAGTGGTGTACAGTGGAGAAGCGTACAGTGGACTAGCATACAGTGGAGTAGAGTACAGGGAGTGGCATACAGTGGAGTTGCATAGACTATAGTGGCATACAGTGGACTAAGGTAGAGTGGAATAGCTTAGAATAGAGTGGCTCAGAATAAAGTTGCATAGAGTAGAATAGCATAGAGTGGTTTGACGAAGAATGGAGTAGTGACCAGTGGAGTGGTGTTCAGTGGAACAGCATAGAGTAGAACGGTGTAAAGTGGAGTGGCATACAGTGGAGTGGAGTGGCATATAGTGGACTACCGCAGAGTGGAATGGCATAAAGTGGAGTGGCATACAGTGGAATAGTGTAGAGTGTAGTGGTGTGCAGGTGACTGGCATAGACTGGAGTGAAGTATAATGAAATGAGTACAGTGGAATAGCATACAGTGAAGTGTTGTAGAGCTGAGTTGTACACAGTGGAACATCATAGAGTATAGTGGTGTACAGGTGACAGGCATAGACTGGAGTGAAGTATTGTGAAATGAGTACAGTGGAATAGCATACAGTGAAGTTGTGTAGAACTGAGTTGTACACAGTAGAATAGTGTAGAGTGGAGTGGTGTACAGTGGAGTGGTATAGGGTGGCATAGTGTAGGAAAGTACCCTCTTTTTGGCATGTTACCCCCATTTTCTCCCTGATGTCAGTGTGTTTGACTGTGTCGCTGGGATCCTGCTAACCAGGACCCCAGTGTTTATGCTCTGTCTCCTCTAAATTGTGTCACTGCATACTGGTAACCCAGTATTTCATCCCAAATTGGCATACTGGTCACCCCTTATATGTCGCTAGTATATAGTACCTAGGCATTAGTGTTCCAGGGCATCCCTATGGGCTGCAGCATTTTATTTGCCACCCATAGGGAACCCATGCAAAGGCTTCTACAGGACTGCCATTGCAGCCTGTGTGAAATGGTGCATGCACCCTTTCACAGCCATTTACACTGCACCAGGTCACTCATAAGTCACCATATACCAGGCCTTCCAACTCTGAAGGCTGGGTGCAGAGTACCTGTGTGTGAGGGCACCTCTGCACTATCAGAGGTGCCCCCACGTCATCCAGGGCCATTTTCCCAGACTTTGTGAGTGCACGGACGCCATTTTACGTCTGCAGTATACATAGGTCACTACCTATGTACAGTTTCACAATGATAACTCTTACAATGGCCATGTTTGGTATCAAACATGTTGGAATCATACCACAATGCTTTTGCAAGCATTAGTTGTATGATTCTATGCACTCTGGGGGCTCCTTAGAGGACCCCCAGTACTGCCATTACAGCCTTCTGAGGTTTTCCAGGCAGCCCCAGTTGCTACCACTTCACAGACAGGTATCTGCCCTCCTGGTACTTGAGCAGCTCAAGATCAGGAAGGCAGAACAAAGGAGTTCCTTTCGGAGAGGGATGTTACACCCTCTCCTCTTGGAAATAGGTGTTACAGGCATAGGAGAGGTACCCTCCCAGAGCATCTGGAAACGTTTTGAAGGGCACAGATGGTGCCCTCCTTCCATTATCCAGGCTACACTGGTTCAGAAACACCTAGTCCCTGCTCTGGCTTGAAACTGGACAAAGGAAAGGGGAGTTACCACTCCCCTGTCCATCACCACCCCAGGGGTGGTGCTCAGAGCTCCTCCGGAGTGTCTCTGGGTTTTGCCATCTTGGATTCCAAGTTGGCAGGACATTCTGGGAGCATCTGTTTGGCCAGTGCCAGCAGGGAACATTACCTGTTAGCTGACCAATCCCCCTTTCAAGGCTATTTAGGGTCTCTCTCTTGGGTGGTTCTTCAGATTCGGAGTGTGAGACTCCAGCATGAATCCTCTGCATCCTTTACTTCACCTTCTTACCGAAGAAACTGCATCTGGATCCTCCACTAACTCGACAACTGTAACAAAGGAGCAAAGATGTCTTCTGCAACATTGTATCTTCAGCTCCTGCAAGCACCTGTAACTGTTTCCCGGTCGTGCATCCTCAGCAGACAGCCAGTCTTCAGCCTGCACCAAAAGAATAAAGGAATCTACCTTGAAGTGAAGGAGTCACTTCCCTCCTTACGCAGGCACTCCTCGCAGCAACGACTGGTGGTTTGGGTCCCTATCCTGAAGAAGTGTGTGGATCCAGCAACACAGGTGGTAGACTGAAGTGGTCCCGAGGGCCCTGATGCCCAGCTGTCCAACTACGTGAAGGTAAGAGCTTGCCTGCCCAAGCAAGACAGTGTTTTGCAGTTGCCAAAGCTTGTAGGCCTCTTTCCACAAAGTTATTTGTGCACCATGCAGCTCCAGCCCCCTGCACTCCTTCCTGCGATGCACAGCCTCCTGCGTGGTTCTACAGCAGCGTGGGATCCCTTTGTGTAGTGCTGCATGGGCCTTCTTTTGCACATTTTTAGCACCCCATGCTGTGGGACTCCTGCGCGCGCTGCCTGGTCTTCTGAGGGCTCTTTGAGCTGCTGAGAGCCTCCTCTGTCTCCCCCACTTGGGTAGAGGCCACCAGGTCCCTCCTGGTTCCGGGCAGCAACATTTTCTGCTAACCACGAGTTTTGTATATGCCAAGGCTTGTTGGGGGAATCCAGCGACGCATGCCAGACTGCAATCATCCATTCGGCATGGGAAATCATCTGCACCAACCAGGAACCCACGTCCATCTTCTTGGGTGCGGTACTGACTGTTCTTCTTCACCAGTGGTTCTTCTTTTGCACCTTCATCCGGGTTAGCAGGGGCTCCTGTTCTCTCTGGACTCTTCAGTGCTTCTTGGACTTGGTCCCCTTCTTCCACAGGTCTTCATGTCCAGGAATCCATCATTGGTGTCTTGCAGTCTCTTCTGGTTCTTGCTAAATCTTCTATCACGTGTTCTTGTGTGTTCTAGGAAAGGTACTGTGATTTAGCTCTGCATTCCTGGGCTCTGGGATGGGTTCTATTACTTACCTTTGGTGTTTTATAATACTCCCAGTGCCCCTCTACACACTACACTTGCCTAGGTGGGAAACCACTTTCGTATTCCACTATTTTAGTATATAGTTTGTGTTCCCACTAGGCCCATTTCTAACTACTGCGATTTGCACTATTTGAACTGTTTTCTAACTGTTTTTACTACTATTTCTGCATTCTAGTGTACATACTGTGTATATTACTTACCTCCTAAGGGAGTATAGTCTCTAAGGTATTTTTGGCATTTATGTCACCAAAATAAAGTACCTTTATTTTTGTAACACCGAGTATTTTCTTTCAGGTGTGTGAGTACTGTGTGACTACAGTGGTACTGCATGAGCTTTGCATATCTCCTAGTTAGGCCTTGGCTGCTCATCCAAACTATCCCTAAAGAGCCTGGCTTCTAGACACTGACTACATTTCACTAATTAGGAATAACTGGACCTGGTATAAGGTGTAAGTACCTTAGGTACCCACTTCAAACCATGCCAGCACCCTACATTGGTGGTGCAGCGGTGGGATAAGTACTTGCAATTGCCTTAATACCCAGTCACTGGTGCTTTCCATAGGAAAGTATACTCTATACCTAGAGCTATACATACAGATACCTGGTTTGAGGTTCTAGTCTCTTACCTTCCTTTCAAAGAGACTAGAGGTTAGGTAGAGTAGGTTGTCTTTACACTTACACTACTCTAACACCCACACTACACTATGGTGGTCATTACAACCCCGGCGGGCGGTGTTAAAGCGGCGGTAAAACCGCCAACAGGCCAGCGGGAAAAAAAATTGAATCACGACCATGGCGGAAACCGCCAACAAAGACAGACACTTTAAAACTCCGACCCCCACGGCGCTACAAACAAACACCGCGGCGGTAACCAACAACAGACAGGCGGAAGACAATGTACCGCCCACAGTATTACAACAGGCCAATCTGCCACCTTTTCCGGGGCGGATTCACTGCGCACAAAAACACGGCGGAAACAGGACTTGGAAGGGAAAACGCTCACTCTACACACCCCACGAGGAACCAGGACGCCATGGAGCCGGAACTCCATATTCTCCCTGCCTTTGTCTTCCTGCTCCTCTACCAGGAGCAGAAACGCCGGCGGTGAAGACCAGGGTGAGTACTGCACCTACAACACAGGGGAGGGGGAGGGAAAAGAGAGTGACACACACACGCAACACCCCCACCCCCACCCACTCTAACACACACACTAATACATGTTGATACATTACAGTTACACCCCAACCCCCCCGGAAGAATGCAAAGACAAAAGGAAATGATTGTAACCATTGTAATATATTAAAATCCAGTACTCAAAAATATATATACACTATAAACAAATATATACACCAAGAATACAAGTCCAGGTATTGCACCATTTAAGTCCGTGGACCACTGGGCCCAAAATGCATGGGCGAGGCCCACACTCAATACCCGATCAAAACGGAGAGAACACTGCAGGGGCATCAGATAGAAATACAACAGGCACCTCAGGGGGAAGGGAATGGGGGGCACCTCAGCCGGATGAGTGTATAACGCCATATCCACGAGGGAGCTCCATGTCCACTGCTGTATCCTGGGGAGTGCAAAGCCACAGTCTCTCAAGTCTTTCCAATGGGTGGTTTGCCCACTGCTTTATCCTGGGAGTGCAAAGCCACAGACTCTCAAGTCTTTACAGGGGGTGGTTTGCCGACTGCTTTATCATGGAGAGTGCAAAGCCACAGTCTCTCAAGTCTTTCCAGTGGGTGGTTTGCCCACTGCTTTATCCTGGGGAGTGCAAAGCCACGGTCTCTCAAGTCTTTCCAGTGGGTGGTTTGACCACTGCTTTATCCTGGGAGTGCAAAGCCACAGACTCTCAAGTCTTTATAGTGGGTGGTTTGCCCACTGCTTTATCCTGGGGAGTGCAAAGCCACAGTCTCTCAAGTCTTTCCAATGGGTGGTTTGCTCACCGCTTTATCCTGGGGAGTGCAATGCCACAGTCTCTCAAGTCTTTCCAGTGGGTTGTTTACCCACTGCTTTATCCTGAAGAGTGCAAAGTCACAGTCTCTCAAGTCTTTCCAGCGGGTGGTTTGCCCACCACTTTATCCTGGAGAGTACAATGCCACAGTCTCTCAAGTCTTTCCAGTGGGTGGATTGCCCACCGCTTTATCCTGGGGAATGCAAAGCCACAGTCTCTCAAGTCTTTCCAGTGGGTGGTGTGCCCACTGCTTTATCCTGGGGAGTGCAAAACCACAGTCTCTCAAGTCTTTCCAGTGGGTGGTTTGCCCACTGCTTTATCCTGGGGAGTGCAAAGCCACGGTCTCTCAAGTCTTTCCAGTGGGTGGTTTGCTCACTGCTTTATCCTGGGGAGTACAATGCCACAGTCTCTCAAGTCTTTCCAGCGGGTGGTTTGCCCACCGCTTTATCCTGGGAGTACAATGCCACAGTCTCTCAAGTCTTTCCAGTGGGTGGATTGCCCACTGCTTTATCCTGGGGAATGCAAAGCCACAGTCTCTCAAGTCTTTCCAGTGGGTGGTGTGCCCACTGCTTTATCCTGGGGAGTGCAAAACCACAGTCTCTCAAGTCTTCCAAGTAGGTGGTTTGCCCACTGCTTCATCCTGGGGAGTGCAAAGCCACGGTCTCTCAAGTCTTTCCAGTGGGTGGTTTGCTCACTGCTTTATCCTGGGGAGTACAATGCCACAGTCTCTCAAGTCTTTCCAGCAGGTGGTTTGCCCACCACTTTATCCTGGGGAGTACAATGCCACAGTCTCTCAAGTCTTTCCAGCGGGTGGATTGCCCACTGCTTTATCCTGGGGAATGCAAAGCCACAGTCTCTCAAGTCTTTCCAGTGGGTGGTGTGCCCACTGCTTTATCCTGGGGAGTGCAAAACCACAGTCTCTCAAGTCTTTCCAGTGGGTGGTTTGCTCACTGCTTTATCCTGGGGAGTGCAAAGCCACAGTCTCTCAAGTGGAAAACAGATTCCACTGGTTCTGGAGGGGGCATTGTGCCCAGAGTGCTTCATCCTGCCAAGGACTGAGGTAGTGGATGTCTTTCTCCACTGATTCTGCACTGGGCTTTGTGCCCAGAGTGCTTCATCCTGCCAAGGACTGAGGTAGTGGATGTCTTTCTCCACTGGTTCTGGAGGGGGCTTTGTGCCCAGAGTGCTTCATCCTGCCAAGGACTGAGGTAGTGGATGTGAATCTCCACTGGTTCTGGAGGGGGCTTTGTGCCCAGAGTGCTTCATCCTGACAAGAACTAAGGTAGTGGATGCCATTCTCCACTGGTTCTAAAGGGGGAATTGTGCCGAGAGTGCTTAATCCTGCCAAGGTCTGAGGTAGTGGATGTCTTTCTCCACTGGTTCTGGAGGGGGCTTTGTGCCCAGAGTGCTTCACCCTGCCAAGGACTGAGGTAGTGGATGTGAATCTCCACTGTTTCTGGAGGGGGCTTTGTGCAAAGAGTGCTTCATCCTGCCAAGGACTGAGGTAGTGGATGTCTATCTCCACTGGTTCTGGAGGGGGCTTTGTGCCCAGAGTGCTTCATCCTGCCAAGGACAGAGGTAGTGGATGTGAATCTCCACTGGTTCTGGAGGTGGCTTTGTGCCCAGAGTGCTTCGTCCTGCTCGTGGTGGCCTCAGTAGCGGTGGTACTTGCGGCACTCATGGGCCTGCGGTGCTGGTGGGTGGCTCAGTGAGCGTGCTGCTGGCGGCGGTGTCCTTAGCAGCGGTGCTGGTGGCGGCGGTGTCCTGGGCAGCAGTGCGGCAGGCGGCGGTGTCCTGGGCAGAGGTGCTGCTGGTGGCGGTGTCCTTGGCAGCGGTGCTGCTGGCGGCGGTGTCCTTGGCAGCGGTGCTGGTGGCAGCGGTGTCCTGGCCTGCGGTGCTGGTAGCACTCTTGTCCGCTGTGCAGGTTAGCGGCGACTTCCCTTTCTTTCTGTGCCCCTTCCCCACCTTGGATGGTGGCGCAGCTTTCTTCCCACTCACAACTGTAGTCCTGGGAGGGCCGTTGGTGGCAGATATTTTACCCTTCTTCCTCCGGGCAGTGGCCAACTTCTTATGCTTCTGAGGTGGGGGACTGTCCGTGGTCTGGCTCCGTGGCCCACTGGCGGCCCTGCTGCTTGGCGCACTCCAGAAGCCGGTTACTGCTGGCACCACTGTTCCCGCTGATGTAGTGGCTGAGGTGCAGGGTTGGGACCTGGAAAGGCGTGCCCTAGGGGACTGAAGGGGTGGGGGAGGTGAGGGGAAGAGGTCAAGGTTGGACAGGAAAAGTTTTTTAGACACACTGGGACGGGTAGATGGAGGGGGTTTGGGAGTGGAGGAAGAGGTAGTGGTTGTAGGAGGTGTACGTTTGCTGACTTTGGGTGAAGGTGCATGGGCTGGAGGCTGTCGTGAGGTGGATGGCTGTTGGGTGGGTGTGTGGCTGCGTTTGTGTACCTTGGGAGGTGGGCTCACAGACACACTGGGAGAGGACACAGGGGATGTGTGAATGGTAGTGGGGGTGGTGAGTGCATGTGAGCGGTGTGTGGTGATGGGCATGCTGGTGATGTAGGTAGTGGCTGAGGATGTAGTGCATGCAGATGTGAGTGGAGACGAGACAGGGAGAGAGGAGGAGGACGTGGAGGAGGGGGACACAGTGGAGGCAGTGGCTGTTGGTATGTCTGCATGGGTATGATGCTTGTGTGAGTGCCTGTGGAATGTGTGGTGCTTATGTTTGCCAGAGCTTCCCGTGTGTGTTGAGGTGTGTGCGTGCTGGTCTGATGGTATGCTTGGGATAGGCTGGGGTACAGGGGTTTGGGTCTGGGTGGAGGAAGTTGGAGGGGGGAGGCTGGACACGGACAATGGCTGCCATCAGTGCTGAGGCCAGAGTCTGAAAAGCTTGCTGTTGGGCTGCCTGACCAGAATGAATGCCCTCCAGGTATGCATTGGTCTGTTGCAACTGCCTCTCTACACCCTGGATGGCATTCAGAATGGTAGACAGCCCAACAGTGAGGGATCTGAGGAGGTCAATGGCCTCCTCACTGAGGGCAGCAGGGCTGACAGGGACACTGGCTGAGGTGCCTGGGGCGAAGGAGATGCCCACCCTCCTGGGTGAGCGGCCACAGGGCACAGGCTGAAGGGCTGCTGGGAGGGCGGTGCTGGTACAGGGGTGGTGGCTGTACCTGTAGATGCGGGGGGCACAGAGGGGCCCGCCACCGCAAGGGAGCTCACATCAGAGGAGGAGTCTGTGTTGCTGGTCTCAGCTCCTGTCCCTGCCGTGGAGCTCCTCTCACCCTCCGTCCCACTGGTGGCTTCAGACTCCATTGTCTCGTGCTCCAGGGCCATGTGGGATGCAGCTCCCTCCTGCTCCGGTGCCACTGCTCCTCCACCTGATGATGCTATTGCACACAAGAACATGGAGACCGAAAAAAAGGGGGGTGAAAGACAGAAGAAAGACATGTTGAGTGCATTCAATACCGCTGCCGTTGGCGGACACTACAGACACAGAAGACCTCTGCACTACGCTGTGCACTTAGAGTTCCCTAATTATTCACAGGGACATGGGGTACAAGGCCTATGCCCAATTGATGCACACATGGATGTCAGACGAGCCTCACTAGGTGTAGTTGCCTCTGAACACTGGTGGGGTGGGGTGCTACATGGCCTGCCTTACGAAGGGACCTTGCCTACTAAACTTGCCCTGGCCTACGGGAACCCACAGCCCACCTCCCCACCGAGACACCTCATAATGCACGCAGATTCAGCTGAATGAGAGTGTACTCACCCCCTTGTGGCTGCTGTGATGCTCTCAAGTGTCCATCCAACTCCGGATACGCCACCGCCAGGATCCGGCACATCAGGGGGGTCATGGTGCGACGGGCACCCCTCCCACATTGGGAGGCCATCCCCAGCTGGGCCTCCGCCGTCTTCTTGCTCCAGCGGCGAATGTCCTCCCATCTTTTACCGCAGTGGGTGCTCCGTCTGTGGTGGACCCCCAGGGTCCGGACTTCCTTGGCAAAGGCACGCCAAATATCCTTCTTCTGGTGGGCGCTGACCTACAGGAATGGTACAGGGGAAAAGGAGGAGATATAACCGTCTGGACCATCACAGTCATTGGCACACGTTCCCATCCTTGCCCTGACGCACATGCACTCACAGTCGCTTCATGCACGCCTCATTCTCCGACCCATCTTCCATCCACACCACTCCACACAGGCATTGCCCATACAGCATGCTCACAGTGTACTTACCTGTTTGTCTGGAGGACCGTAGGTTAGCGTGTACTGGGGGAGAACCCCATCCACTAGTTTCTCCAACTCCTCCGCGGTGAAGGCAGGGGCCCTTTCCCCAGACACATGAGCCATTGTCTCTTCCAGACTGAGGTCACAGCAGCACTTGCAGTGTAGGTACTCTCCTGTCGAAGATCAGGTATCAAGTGAGTGAACAGACAGAAAATGGCGGTCACGTCCGCGGCGGTGCGTACCGTCACCGCCTGCGTACATCGTCATTGGCTCCTGGGACCCATAGGGTCCAATGTTAACCAATGCAGGATTACGCCCCGGTCTTTGACCGCCTACCGCAACGGTTTACAACGCCAGTGCAGTTACCTCATATCCCCTTGTCCCACATTACAGGTCAGGCAGCCGCCATTTCAGGGGGCCACATGACATTAATTTTAAATGCGTCACACATATCTAGGCCTTGCATACACATTACGACAGGGACATAGCGGATTGAAAAATGTGTGCAATAAAGATGTGTTTTCGTAACTCAGTGTTGGCTGACCCTCTGCTCGCTGTTCTCGTCCATAGGGCACGTCCGCTGGGGCAGGTGAGGAGATGGCGGCATCCTGCGGTGTACAGACCGCTGGTGGACCTGTCGACAATGGAAGAGCGACATGTAATTGTCACTTACAGACTGGACTGTTCCACAATCCTGGAGCTGTGTGCCCAGTTGGAGCCGGACCTGATGTCAGCTATCCGCCATCCCACAGTAATCCCCCCTCTAGTGCAGGTCCTGTCAGTACTCCATTTCCTGGCAAGTGGGTCTTTTCAAACAACAGTGGCCATTTCATCAGGAATGTCCCAGCCTATGTTCTCTCAACGTGTTGTCCAGAGTGTTGTCTGCCCTGCTGAAACACTTGCGCAGCTACATCGTGTTCCCTCAGGTGGAGGATTTGCCTATAGTGAAAGGTGACTTCTATGCCCTGGGACATATCCCCAACATCGTAGGTACCATTGATGGTACACATGTGGCCTTGGTCCCCCCCGCAGGAGTGAACCGGTGTACAGAAACCGGAAGAGTTACCATTCAATGAATATGCAGATGGTGTGTTTGGCTGACCAGTACATCTCCCATGTGAACGCCAAGTTTCCTGGCTCAGTGCATGACGCTTACATTCTGAGGAATAGCAGCATCCCTTATGTGATGGGGCAACTCCAGAGGCACCGTGTGTGGCTATTAGGTGAGGACATGGACCCTATACAGTGTGAATAGTTGTCTGGATCTGGGGTTGTCCCTAAGGGTTAGTGTGTGTCTAACAGTTGTCCATCGACATTTGCAGGTGACTCATAGCTACTGACCCAAGTGAGGAATCCCAGGATAAGGGCAGAGGAGCGCTACAATGAGGCCCATGGGTGAACTAGGAGGGTTATAGAGAGGGCCTTCGGCCTCCTGAAGGCAATGTTCAGGTGCCTCCATATGACAGGTAGTTCCCTATTCTACTCACCAAAAAAGGTATGCCATATCATCGTGGCCTGCTGTATGCTTCACAACTTGGCTTTGCGACGACAGGTGCCTTTTCTGCAGGAGGATGGTCCAGATGGAGGTCTTGTGCCAGCTGTGGAGCCTGTGGACAGTGAAGACAAGGAAGCAGAAGAAGAGGACATCGACAACAGAAACACGGTGATTCATCAATACATCCAGTGAGACACAGGTAAGAAGACCTCACTACCTGCTACATCTGATACACTTGTTCTACCTCTCATCTGTCTGTCCCTTTCACCCATTGTATGAACCCTGAGTTGTCACTTTCCCTTTCGATTTCACAGATGTGGGTCCCACTGTGTGACATCTGCTTTGTTTCCTCATGGACTAGAACTGTGTGACTTAGGTATGTTGACAATACAATGGATATTGCATTTTTCCTCATTTATTTCAAATACACCTTTTTGAAAGCACAGACTGACTCCAGATAGTTTTGTGATTTAAGGGTGTTTATTTAAGTGCTAAATAGTGGAGGGGGTTGTAAAATGGTCAGGGGTGATGGTGGGGGAATGTCCATGGCAGAGTCCAGTTTATTAGTCTCACAAGTGCATTGTCCAAAGGGGCATAGGAAGTGGAGATGGGGCAGTTGATGGATGGACAGGGTGACAAAGTGGACAAAAGGATGACAATCAGGGTGGTCTCATTTCTTGGCGGGGGTCTTGGCATTGTTCTCTGTCTTTGTCCTGGATCTCAGGGACCATTTGCGGGGTGGTTTCCCATCTGCAGGGGGTGGGGTACTGGTGTCGTGGTCCTGTGGCGGTCCCTCCTGTCCACTAGTGCCAGCGGAGGTGGTGGGCAGTTCATCGTCTAGGTTAGTGTCAGGGGCCCCTTCTTGTGCCACAGAGTCCCTCCTGGTGTTGATGAGTTCCTTCAGCACCCCTACAATGGTGCCCAGGGTGGAATTGATGGCTTTGAGTTCCTCCCTGAACCCCAAATACTGTTCCCCCTGCAGCCGCTGGGTCTCCTGAAACTTGGCCAGTACCGTTGCCATCGTCTCCTGGGAATGGTGGTAGGCTCCCATGATGTTGGAAAGGGCCTTGTGGAGACTGGGTTCCCTGGGCCTGTCCTCACCCTGTCGCAGAGCAGCCCTCCCAGTTCCCCTGTGTTCCTGGGCCTCTGTCCCCTGAACTGTGTGTTCACTGCCACTGCCCCCAGGTCCCTGCTGTTGTTGGGGTGGTGGGTTAGCCTGGGTTCCCTGTAGTGCTGCTTGACGTGTCCTGGGGACAGAGGTATGGGCCCGCTGGGTGGGTGCTGTGCTGGTGTTTCCAGAGGGGGGAGGCTCTGTTGTGGCTTGTGCCAGTGAGAGGGGAACTGATTGTCCTGAGGTCCCAGATGGGCCGGCCTGGTCATCTAGATCCAGTTGGACGGAGCTGCTGTCGTCACTGTGGGCCTCTTCTGTGGGGGGAGTGGACATGTCTGGAACCTCCTGTCCGGTGACGTTGTGTAGGGGTCCTGCAGGGCTGTAAAGGCATGAATATTGCATCTGTGTGTGCCATGGTGTGCAATGGGTGGGTGACACTGTACCCCAGTGCTTGCATTCTTGTGTAAGACCTTGTGTGATAATTGGTTTGGGGTCTGTTTGGGTATGTGTAGTGGACATGCATTGGCGATGGGTGTCCATGCTTTGTTGTTGAATGCAGGGCTTGGTGTTGGGATGGGTGGATTGTGATAGTGGGACATATGTGAGGAGTTGGAGTGATGGGGGTGAGGGCGAGGGTGGGGGTATGTGAAAGCATGCAGTTAGGGTGGGGGATGAAGTAGTGAAAGATTTGCCTTACCAGACTCCATTCCTCCTGGTACTCCTGCGAGGCCCTCAGGATGCAGTATAGCCAAGACCTGCTCCTCCCATGTTGTTAGTTCTGGGGGAGGAGGTGGGGTCCGCCGCCAGTCCTCTGCATCGTGATGTGGTGTCTAGAGACCACAGAACGTACCTTCCCCCTGTAGGTCGTTCCACCTCTTCCTGATGTCATCCCGATTTCTTGGGTGCTGTCCCACTGCGTTGACCCTGTCCACGATTCTGCACTATAGCTCCATCTTCCTAGCTATGGTGTTGTGCTGCACCTGTGATCCGAATAGCTGTGGCTCTACCGGGATGATTTCTTCCACCATGACCCTGAGCTCCTCCTCAGAAAACCTGGGGTGTCTTTGGGGTGGCATGGGGTGGTGTGGGTGATGTGTGAGGTGGTGTGTGTTGTGATATGTGAGGGGATGTGTTTGTGTGTGTTGTGTGAGGTGCGTGGATGTTGTGTCAGTGATTGTGTTGAGTGCCTGTAGATGCTAGTTTGTTGATGGTAGTGTCTCTCTCTGACCTCCTGTCGCAATTGTGGTCATAGGGGTTTGTGGGTGATGTGGGTGTGTGTTTTATATTGTTTTGAGTGTGTGGGAGTGGTGTGTGTATGTGTATCAGGTGTGTGTATATTTTGATTTGTCCAATGTGGTAGTGTTTTGTAAATGTGTGTATATTTTGAGCGTGGCGGTGTGTACCGCGAATGGAATACCCTGGTTGAAAGACCGTCACGTGGATTCGTGGGTCGTGATAGTGTGGGCGTATTCCTGTTGGCGTGACAGTGGAGGTTTTGTTATCGCCAGTTTATCACTGACCTTTGGTGTGGCTGACTTGTGTGGGTGTTTGGATTTTGGTAAATTCCGAGCTGTGGGTCGTAATAGCTGTAGCGGAATTCCGCGGCCGCAGCAGTGTGTTGGCGGTCTTCTGCATGGCGGTAAGCGGCATTTACTGCCAATGTTGTAATGAGGGCCTATGTCTACTGCTAGGCCTAGATCTGAGGTCATGGGTACTCCCTACGAGGGCGTGACCTTCAAAGAACTCAAGGGGCTTTGCTCAGAGAGAAGCTTAGAAGTGGGGAAGAACCCTAATAAGAATTGTCTGTTAAACCTTCTTCTCCAGGATGATCAGGAGCATGCTGAAAACCAGGAGGAGGGGGAGGGATATTCTGACCCCTTAGAGTCAGGGAATCATCCTGAATATTCAGGGGAGGTCTCTTCCAAAGATGTTCCACCTAGCAAACCATCTAGTGTAGCTGGCAGTGGGAAGGTTAGTCCCTCTGGGAGAGCTCCCTTCACATCTAGTGGTCAGGTTACCAGGGTTAGTGAAGTTAGGAAAAGATCTACCTCTGCCCACTCTCATATCACATCACTTTCTGATGGATCCCATGGTTCACCTCCAAGTGATGACTCCATAAATAGGGAGATTAGGAAACTGAAACTGGAGGAGGCCAGGCTGAGGCTGCAGCAGCAACAGCTAGTCCTAGATAGGGAGGCCTTGGCTGTGGAAAGAGAGAGCCAGGGGTTGGGGTTAGTTCCCCATGGTGGCAGCAGCAGTAGTTTCAGAAATTAAGGTGTTAGGGAGAATACCTTTGACTTCAGAAATCTGCATAAAATTGTTCCCTCACACAAGGTGGTGGATGATATTTACAAGTGGTTTGCTGCACTTGAGAGGGAGGGCCTGCAAAGTTCAGAGAGTCCCTCAAGGGCAGTGGGCTGCTATTCTCTGGTTGTCCTTTTCAGACAAGGGGTGGGATAGACTTCTCACTGTCAGAGAAGAAGACTCATACAATTACAGTATTCTCAAAACTGTACTCTTGGATTTGGCTTAACCACAGAACAATACAGGTTAAAGTTCAGAGAAACCAGAAAAGAGTCTTCACAAAATTGGATAGACTTTGTGGACTGTTCTGTGAATGCTTTAGAAGGTTGGTTACATGACAGCAACATGTCTGACTATGAGGGTCTATTTAATATAATTTTGAGACAATATATTCTGAATGACTGTGTGTTTGATTTGTTCCACCAATACTTGGTAGACTCAGATATGACCTCTCCCCAAGAATTGGGAAAGAAGGCAGACAAATGGGTTAGAACAAGGGTGAGTAGAAAAGCTCACACGGGTGTAACAAAGACAAGAAGGATGGTAAGTCACATGACAAAGGTGGAGACAAAGATAAAAAGCAAGAGTCTTTATCAGGCCCACAAAAATCCTCTGGGGTGTGTCTAAATCCTCTTCCAACCAACAGAATAAAAAGCCTGGTGTTACATGTGTAAAAACAAAGGTCTTGGGCACGTGACAGCAGTTGTTCCAAGAAAAACACCAAAGCTCCCACCACCATAACCCCCACTGCCTCCACTAGTGCCCCTAGTAGTAGCAGTGGTAGTGGGAAAAACACTATAATTAACCAGTCCAAGGGTATAGCAGGGCTCACTTTGGGTAACGTAATGGGTATTGGTTTAGTTAGGGAAACCACTGAGGCAGTTTTAGTCTCTGATGGTGGCCTTGACCTTGCCCCCCTTGTTGCTTGTCCCCTTAATATGGATATGTACAAGCAACAACCCCTAATGAATGGTGTTCAGGTTGAGGCCTACAGGGACACAGGTGCCAGTGTCACAATGGTGATGGAAAAACTGGTAGCTCCTGAGCAACACCTACTTGGTCATCAGTACCAAGTGACTGACGCTCATAACACAGTTAGCTACCCCATAGCTGTTGTTACTCTCAACTGGGGGGGTTACTCGTCTAAAGAAAGTTGTGGTTTCCACTGACCTACCTGTAGAGTGTCTACTAGGCAATGATCTGGAGAATTCAGCTTGGGCTGAGGTGGAGTTGGAGGCTCATGCAGCAATGCAGGCCATTCCTGGGCATATTTTTGTTTTGACCAGGGCTCAGGCCAAGAAGCAAAGAGGACAGGGAAACTTGGATCCTGAAACAATGGACCAAGTACTCCCAAAAACTAGGGGGAGAAAGGGTAAACCCTTATCCACTATCCCTCCCTCCACTGAAGATTCCCCTTTTGAGGAGGAGGAGTCTACTTCCTGTGCAGACCCTACACCAGACGAGTGTCAGGCTGACACAGCTGAGCTTTTGGGTGCCAGGAGGCCTGCCATGGAGGAGTTAAGTGTGGCTCAGCAAACCTGTCCCACACTTGAGGGTATGAGACAGCAAGCTGTCAAACAGGAAGCAGGGGATGTCAGTGACTCTCGCACAGTGTACTAGGAAAATAATCTCCTTTATACAGAGGCAAGGGACCCAAAACCTGGTGCTACCAGGAGACTAGTACTTCCTTGCAATATAGAGAGTTTCTTCTGACACTAGCACGTGATATTCCCCTTGCTGGACATTTGGGACAAAGCAAGACCTGGGACAGACTTGTCCCTCACTTTCACTGGCCTCACATGTCAGAAGACACAAAATAATTTTGTCGCTCTTGTGTCACTTGCTAAGCCAGTAGTAAGACTGGTGGCACCCCAAATGCCCTCTTGATCCCACTGCCAGTGGTTGAGGTACTCTTTGTAAGGGTAGGGGTTGACAGAGTTGGCCCCCTTGACCCTCCTGCTTCTTCTGGCAATAGGTTTATCTTGGTGGTAGTGGATCATGCCACTAGACATCCAGAAGCAATTCCTCTGAGGAAAACTACAACTCCTGCAGTGGCAAAGGCCAAGATATTGTGGATTATGTACTTGGCCTAAGATCTAGAATGGCTGAGTACATTACAAAGGCCACTAAAAACCTTCAGGCCAGCCAAGAGTTACAAAAACAATGGCATTACCAGAAGGGTGTCCTGACAGTGTACCAACCAGGACAGAAGGTGTGGGTACTGGAGCCTGTTGCACCCAGGGCATTATATCTGAGGCTCAGAAGATGTTGGACTTAGGAGTGATAGAGCGCTCAGATAGCCCCTGGGCCAGCCCAGTGGTGCTAGCACCCAAGACTCATTCTCAAAATTGAAAAAAGGAGATGAGGTTTTGTGTAGATTATAGAAGGCTCAATACAGTCACAAAGACTGATGTTCACCCTATGCCCGGGCATATGAGCTTATAGATACAATGGCATCTACCAAGTATCTCAGCACTTTTGACTTGACTGCAGGGTATTGGCAGATCAAGGTATCATAAGAGGCTAAACCTGAAACTGCTTTCTCTACCATTGGAGGGCATTATCAATTTACTGTTATGCCCTTTGGTTTGCAGAATGCACCTGACACTTTTCAGAGGCTGGTGAACATAGTCCTCCAAGGTCTGGAAGCTTTTAGTGCTGCAGATCTTGATGATATTGCTGTCTTCAGCTCCACCTGGGATGACCACCTGGTCCACCTCTGGAAAGTATTGGAGGCCCTGAAAAAGACAGGGCTCACTATCAAGGCTTCAAAGTGCCAGAAAGGGCAGGTGAAGGTGGCTTATCTGGGACACCTAGTTGGTGGAGCACAGATTGAACTACTACAGGCAAAGACCCAGACTATTTTAGATTGGTCTCCCCCTTCAACCTAGAACCAGGTCTGAGCCTTTCTTGGTCTCACTGGATATTACAGGAGGTTCATTAAGAATTATGGCTCCATTGTTGCCCCTCTTAATGACCTCACATCCAAGACGATGCCTAAAAAGGTATTGTGGACAGCTAGCTGTCAGAAAGCTTTTGAAGAGCTTAAGCAGGCTATGTCTGCTGTACCTGTCCTGAAAAGCAAAAACTAGTCAAAGAAGTTTATTGCTCAGAAAGATGCTTCAGAGGTAGGGGTTGAGGCTGTACTATCACAACCTAATTGTCGCGCCGCGGCCGCAAGCACGGGCGGCCGCGGTGCGGCACTCGCTGAACACCGCAGCCCGCAGGCAGGCTGCGGGGGAAGCCGCGGCTTGCAGGCGGGCCACGGGAGAAGCCGTGACTCAGGTCAGGGGTCGCGGCACTCACCGCGCTCCCTTCTTTTGCTTCACACATCAAGGGCAGACGCGGCAGGGGAAGAGGGAGTCGGGTCTCGAACCTGCCGCGTATAGCGCCTTTAGTGCGCTGAATATTCTAAAGGTGCATTTACATAATCATTTACATGTAGACACCCTCGTGTCACTTACTGACCGGTTACAAGGGCAAAAGCCAATTGCATGCACATGATTTCTTTTTATGCATGCTTCCTCCTTTCCCAGCATGCTGTTCACATCCTGCATGCATTGCTTTCCTTTTCTAGGCACATGTTCCCTATCATTTAACATGACCTGTTCCCCAATCCAAGATGGTGGTATTTCTACTTCCTGTTTTTCACTTCCTGTCTATGGGTATATAAGGGGACTTTAGCTTCTTTCTCATTGCGTTGCAACACTCCTTTGGTGGTAGTCACGCTCCGGCTGGTTTCCTCTTGTGGAGCCAGTTATTCTTGATCTGTCTTCGTCTCCAGTATTCCTGTACTCTCGGATCTTCTGTTCTAACGTCCTTGTGTCCTCCTTCTGTTTCAGGGAGTTCCTGTTGGATGTTTTTTACCCTTTTGGGGTTTTTCCTCTGGGACTCCTTCTGGAGAGCCGGGACTGTAGTGGCTTGCTATTGTCAAACAGCACTGCGGCTACCGGAAGAGGTCGCCCCTACCTCGGCCAGAGCAGAACCTGTCAGAACCGGGCTCGTTCCCCAACTCTCATCAACTTCGACGGTAAGCCCAGTGTAAACCGTGACAGATTGCAACGCCCAAAAATCCAGTTGCAGTCCGGAACCATAGATAATCCAGTGGTGAATACAGAACACACCAGCCAGACCCTGCTCATAACTATACAACAACAGGCTCAAGAACTCCAACAGCTACGTACTGAAAACACCGTCTATCGACAAGCCTTTGCATCCAGGACCACTGATGTTCCCTCGGTATCTGCCACTACACCTCGTTTCTCCGGGGATCCTAACAAATTGAGAGAATTCCTGGATGCCTTGACGGTTTATTTCGCTTTTCGCCTCTCACAATTTGTGCAAGACAAGACCAAGGTGGGGTATTTGATTAGCGCTCTATCGGGGCCAGCCTTGGCGTGGGCCACCCCTTTAGTGACAAGAAATGACCCCTGCCTGTCTAATTATTCCAACTTTATCACTACCTTTAAACAGATGTTTGAGCGCCCTGGACTCGAGTCTTCAGCAGAAGAAGCTCTCTGCGATATCCAACAAGGAAATCAAGATGTATTACAATACATCACCCGTTTCAGACAATTGGCAGCAGAAATGTCCTGGGCGGAACGTACCTTGGCGATTCTGTTCCGCAGGGGTCTCAGAGAGGACATTAAGGATGAACTGGTGCACTCTGCTAGAATAGAGAACCTTAAGGGTTGATGGATCAGACCCTGACGATAGAATATCGGTTGAATGAGCGAAGAATGGAGAAAAAGAAGAGTCGTTTGCCATCACACTCAGTGACGTCTCGCACCTTCTATCATCGTACCGAAGAAGTCCGTCCTGAACCTAAGGGGGCTACCGAGGAAGAGCTGATGCAAATTGATACGGCTCGAGGACCTTTATCAGCTAGTGAACGAGAACACAGACGAAGGAAGGGACTTTGTCTGTATTGTGGTGCAGCTGGTCACCTAATTCGCACCTGCGCCATTCGTCCAGCCAAGCCTTTGGGAAGCGCCAACTCCCGTCCTCAGTGAGAAGGGTGAGGACGGGATATCGTGAAATACCTTCCATTTGTTTTTCCAGGGAGGAAGGAACTGCTCTTTTTCTTTTACCAGTTATCCTTCACGTAACTGATGGCCGGGAAGAAAGAACTCTGGCCTTATTGGACTGCGGAGCCAGTGGCATCTATTTAGATGAAGCCTGGGCAAAAGAACGACAGATAGCACAAATACCTAAGGAAGTACAAGAACAAGTCCACACCGTGGATGGATCACTCTTGGCCTCAGGATCCGTACAGTATACCACCCCTACTTTCTGTCTCCAATTTGGGAAACACCAAGAAAATCTTTCGTTTGATTTAATTTCATCACCACATCACGTCATGATCCTGGGAATTCCATGGCTCACACGGCACAACCCTTACATCAACTGGGAAACAAGAACTATTTCTTTATCCTCTCACTTCTGCCAACACCACTGCTACCGAGCAGGAGATTATTGGTCCCCAAAAGGTCTTTTAGCAGCACCCCCTAAGGTGGGATATTCTATTAACCTCCTACAGGGAGTACCTAGTCATTATCAAGAATATGCCGTTGTATTCCAGAAGCCAGAAAAACCTGAACTGCCACCCCATAGAGAATACGATTGCGCCATTCCTTTAGAACCAGATACAGTGGTTCCTTTTGGGCGAATGTACTCTCTAACAGAACCTGAGAAGCAGATTCTTAAGGAATACCTTGATGAGAACATACAGAGCGGATTGATTGCTCCCTCCTCTTCACCTGCAGGGGCTCCTCTCTTCTTTGTGCCTAAGAAGACGAAAGATTTGCGTCCCTGTATTGATTTCAGAGGATTAAACAAGATCACTATTAAGGATCGGTACCCGTTACACCTTATTAAGGACTTCTGGAAGCGGTCAGAGGGGCAAAGAGAATCACCAAGCTGGATCTCAAAGGAGCATACCATCTTTTAAGGATCAAAGAAGGTGATGAGTGGAAGACCGCTTTTAGAACACCTTTCGGTCACTACGAATATTGAGTAATGCCATTCGGACTCACCAATGCCCCTTCCATTTTTCAAAGGTTCATGTACTCTATTTTTTCTGATCTTCTACAACAAACAGTGGTTGTTTATCTCGACGACATTTCAATATTTTCTGTCCACCCAGAGCAACACTCTAAACATGTTCTCCAAGTTCTAGAGAGACTCAGACAACACCATTCATTTTGCAAACCCGAGAAGTGTGAGTTTGATCAGACAGAGGTAAAATACTTGGGATATTGCATTAACCAAACTGGGGTCGCCATGGATTCAGACAAGGTGCAAGCTATATTGTATTGGCCATCTCCCTCTTCCATCAAAGAGACTCAGTGTTTTTTGGGATTAGCCAATTTCTATCGACAATTTATAGCAGACTTTGCCCAGAGAACCAGTCACATTACTCAAACCTTTAAAAAAGACCATCTAAAGAAGGGCTTTTGTTGGACACAAGACGCAGAGTTAGCCTTTCAAGACTTAAAGAAAGCCTTTATTCAAGCTCCTATTCTACGACACCCAGACACCAGCAAACAATTCATTGTGGTCGCGGACGCCTCAGCAAGAGCCATTGGGGCTGCCTTACTGCAAAGACAAGACGATGATGATTTAGAGCACCCTGTATTCTACCTGTCGCACATTTTATCAGATTCAGAGCGGAACTATTCCGTGCTAGAACGTGAATTACTCGCCTTGAAGACCACGTGCACAGAATGGAGACACTTTCTGATGGGCTCGAAAGAACCCTTTGAAGCCCGGACAGACCACAGAAATCTACAATGCTTGAGAAGCTTTCAGTGTCAGAATAGCCGGCAGGCTCGATTGGCTTTCTTTTTCAACCAATATGACTTTTATATCACATACATCCCTGGTTCTCAGAACATCCTGGCCGATGCCTTGTCTCGACGTTATCCTGAGTGTAGTGATTCTCCTGTACAGAACCTATTTGACAATAACAAGATCATTGGTTTAGTACAGACTTTTTTAGACCAAGTCAAGTCTGAATATTCCCATCTAGAAGATACAGAGCTAAATAAGTTGCGTCCGCAACTTCATATAGATCAAGAATATTATTACCATGATAAGGCCCTGTTCTTGCCCACTAAGCTAGTACAGACTGAAGCCTTACGTATGTGCCATGATTCCCCCATCGCAGGTCACCGAGTAATGAAGGCTACCCAAGAGCTTCTGTTGCGCTCCTTCTGGTGGCCAACTCTCAAGACAGATACTGAAGATTATGTATCATCCTGTCCTATATGTGCTCAAGCCAAGACACTGCGTACTAAACCAGTAGGATTACTTCGCCCATTACCAGTTCCACCAGGTCCATGGCACACCATCTCCACTGATTTCATGTGCTCTTTACCCTCTTCAGTGGGAAATCAAGTAATTATGGTAACCGTGGACTCCTTCACTAAAATGGCTCATTTCACAGCCTTAAGAAAGTTACCAACAGCAAAAGAATTAAGCCAAATCTTTACACAAGAAATCTTTCGACTTCATGGATTACCTCAGGTCATTATCTCGGATAGGGGTCCTCAATATATCTCCTGATTCTGGAAACAATTCTGTAAGATCTTGGGAATTGAAGTGGCCTTATCATCAGGGTTCCATCCTCAAACTAACGGACAGACGGAACGACTAAATCAAGGTCTCAAACAATATTTACGTAGCTTCTGCAATGCTACGCAGAGTAATTGGTTTACCTATTTACCACTTGCAGAATTCTACTACAACTCAATACACAGTGCCTCGAAAGTCTCCCCTTTCTATGGCTCTTATGGTTTCCATCCTAAGGCCTTCCCAACTCCCCTGAAAGATACCTCCAATCTTCCTGCCATCTCCTCTTATGTTCGACAGCTACGGGGTGTCCAACGTGTTATCCATTCAAACCTTGTGGCAACTAAGTCACGCATGAAAAGGATGGCTGATAAGAGACGTTGTGAGGCTCCTCATTATCAGGTCCATGATAAAGTTTGGCTTTCCTCTAGATTTCTACCTCTCCGACTTACTCAGAACAAATTTAAACCCCGTTATTATGGTCCATTCCTGATTCTCAAAAAGATTAATCCAGTGTCTGTGCGTCTTCGCCTGCCCCAGACTTGGAAGATACACCCTGTGTTCCATGTCTCTCAGCTCAAACCTTACCTTCCTGATCCTTTTCACAGACAATTCTCCTGTCCTCCCCCTCTGTTGATTGATAATGTGCCCGAGTACGAGGTCCAGGAAATCTGTGACTCTCGGTTTTTCCATGGACGACTCCAATATCTTATTCATTGTAAGGGCTATCCTATGAGTGACTGTTCCTGGGAAGATGCCCATTCGGTTCATGCTCCTCTTTTGGTCCTTCGCTTTTTCCGGCTCTTCCCTCACAAACCTGGGGCCTCGGGGAGGGGACCTACTGTTGCGCCGTGGCCGCAAGCACGGGCTGCTGCGGCGCGGCACCCGCTGAACACCGCGGCCCGCAGGCAGGCCGTGGGGGAAGCCGCGGCTTGCAGGCGGGCCGCAGGAGAAGCCGCGACTCAGGTCAGGGGTGGCGGCACTCATCGTGCTCCCTTCTTTTGCTTCACACATCAAGGGCAGACGCGGCAGGGAAGAGACTCGGAGTCGGGTCTCGAACCTGCGGCGTATAGCGCATTTAGTGCGCTGAACATTCTAAAGGTGCATTTACATAATCATTTACATGTAGAAACCCTCTTGTCACTTACTTACCGGTTACAAGGGCAAAAGCCAATTGCATGCACATGATTTCTTTTTATGCATGTTTCCTCCTTTCCCAGCATGCTGTTTACATCCGCTCTTCCCTGCATGCATTGCTTTCCTTTTCTAGGCACATGTTCCCTATCATTTAACATGACCTGTTCCCCAATCCAAGATGGTGGTATTTCTACTTCCTTTTTTTCACTTCCTGTCTATGGGTATATAAGGGGACTTTAGCTTCTTTCTCATTGCGTTGCAACACTCCTTTGGTGGTAGTCACGCTCCGGCTGGTTTCCTCTTGTGGAGCCAGTTATTCTTGATCTGTCTTCGTCTCCAGTATTCCTGTACTCTTGGATCTTCAGTTCTAACGTCCTTGTGTCCTCCTTCTGTTTCAGGGAGTTCCTGTTGGAGGATTTTTACCCTTTTGGGGTTTTTCCTCTGGGACTCCTTCTGGAGGGCACGGACTGTAGTGGCTTGCTATTGTCAAACAGCACCGTGGCTACCGGAAGGGGTCGCCCCTACCTCGGCCAGAGCAGAACCTGTCGGAACCGGGGTCGTTCCCCAACTCTCATCAACTTCGACGGTAAGCCCAGTGTAAACCGTGACACTAATTCAGAGGGCCAGGATCAACCTGTTCCTTTTATTAGTAGAAGGTTGGCCCCTAGAGAAAAGTGTTTGGTCAGCCATAGAAAGGGAGGCCTTTGCTGTGGTCTGGACCCTGAAGAAGTTGAGACCATGGGCCAGATGTAGCAAAGTATTTGCACGTTGCAAACGGCGAAAATCGCCGTTTGCGAGGTGCAAATGCCTCTTTGCTATGCAGAAATGCATATTGCGAGTCGGTACCGACTCGCAATATGCATTTCCGACTCGCAAATAGGAAGGGGTGTTCCCTTCCTATTTGCGAGTCTGAGTGGTATGCAATACCATTTGCGACCGCGTACGCGGTCGCAAATGGCATCGCAGTTACCATCCACTTCAAGTGGATGGTAACCCACTCGCAAATTGGAAGGGGCCCCCATGGGACCCCTTCCAGTTTGTGACTGGACCCACAAATATTTTTTCAGGGCAGGGAGTGGTCCAACGGACCACTCCCTGCCCTGAAAAAATACTGAAACTAAAGGTTTCTTTTTTTTTTTAAGTGCAGCTCGTTTTCCTGTAAGGAAAACGGGCTACACTTAAAAAAAAAAAACTGCTTTATTTAAAAGCAGTCACGAACATGGAGGTCTGCTGACGACAGCAGGCCTCCATGTTTGCGAGTGCCTATACTCGCTATGGGGCCGCAATTAGCGACCCACCCATGAATATTCATGAGGTGGGTCATTGCGACCCCATAGCGAGTTGCAGTCGGTGTCTGAGACACCGTACTGCATACCAATTTGCGAGGTGCAAATTTGCTACATCTGGCCCCATATCCCTTTGGTACTCACTTCATAGTGCAGAACAGACCACAAACCTCTGTTATGGCTAAAACAAATGAAAGGTAAAAACCCTAAATTGTTGAGCTGGTCCGTTTCCCTACAGGGGATGGACTTTACAGTGAAACATAGATCTGGGAGTAACCACTCCAAAGCAGATGGACTCTCAAGATAGTTCCACTTAGATAATGAAGACTTATCTGGGCAAGTTTAGCCTTATTGTCCCTCATTGGGGGGGTTGTAGGAAAGTGCCCTCTTTTTGGCATGTTACCCCCAATTTTCTGCCTGATGTTAGTGTGTTTAACTGTGTCACTGGGATCCTGCTAACCAGGACCCCAGTGCTTCTGTTCTCTCTCCTCTAAATTTTGTCACTCCATACTGGGGTACCCAGTGCATTGGTGTCCCAGGGCATCCCTATGGGCCTCAACATTTATTTTGACACTCATAGGGAACCCATGCAAAGGCTTCTACAGGACTACCATGGAGTGGTATAAAGTAGAGTGGAGTGGCATACAATGAAGTGGCACAGAGTAGAGTTGCCAACAGTCGAATAGCGTACATTGGGGTGGTGTTAGAAATTGAGGCTGTAGTTGGCAGAGGTATGCACACTGTCCAAGTAGGGACCACAATCCTAGGCAGGGTAAATCATTTACACACCATAAAGTAACCTGTGCTCACCCTCTGGTAGCTTGGCACACATCAGGCATTCTTAGCATAGGAGGCCTTCTGTAAACTATTTGTGTAACACTTAAAACAATAAAACAGTGAAAACAACACAAAAATAATCCACACAAGGTAAGGAGAATAGATCTTAATTTAAGAATAAAACAAGTACAATAATCCAAGAAGTAGAAGTTGAAATCTGAATTGTTAAAGAATATCTGCAAATATAGCGCTAAAAAGCATAAAGCGCCAACCGTGGCAAACTAGTTGCGCTTCAAAGGGATGGATCCAAAACTTCAGGCCAACGGCAATGGAGTGCAGGTCGGATACAGGGCCCAACATTGTCTCCCTGAAAAAGTACCTGGTTGTGCCATCGACGTGGCCCAATGTATAAAGCAGAAGAGGTGATGTGTCAGTGTCAATCATACTAGATGTAGACAATGCATTGCTTCTGAGCCGTGCACATTGAGATGCCTTGTCGGTAGTATCCTCTGATGTAGGCAGTGTATTGTGGTTGAGCCACTGTTGGAAAGTGGATTACTGGTAAGGGCAGGTAAGTACACTTAGCAATAGGTCACTAACCCTCACTTGGTCCACTTAGGTCTCAATAAATTATTCCCAGCTCGACCCTTGGTAGCTTGGCAAAAAGCGACAAGACCTAACGTAGAAGACAGGTGTGTAAACCATTTAAAAATCACAAAACAGTAAATGAGTAAAACAAAAAACACAATGAAAATCCATCACCAATTCATAAACATAGATTATGGGGGTGTACCGCCAGGAGGCCGCCCGCCAGCCCAGCGGGAAACCCCTCCCCACGAGGAAGCCGTCTCCGAATGGAGCCGGCGGAGTGGGTATGTGCGACGGGTGCAGTTTGCACCCGTCGCGTATTTCAGTGTCTGCATTGCAGACACTGAAATACACAGTGGGGCCCTCTTACGGGGGCCCCGCGGCACCCCCTACCGCCATCCTGTTCCTGGCGGGAGACCCGCCAGGAACAGGATGGCGGTAGGGGGTGTCAGAATCCCCATGGCGGCGGAGTGCGCTCCGCCGCCATGGAGGATTCTCCCGAGCAGCGGAAAGTCGGCGGGAGACCGCCGACTTTCCGTTTCTGACCGCGGCTGAACCGCCGCGGTCAGAATGCTCGACGGAGCACCGCCAGCCTGTTGGCGGTGCTCCCGTGGTCGGTGACCCTGGCGGTCACCGACCGCCAGGGTCAGAATGACCCCCTATATTTTTATCTTTAAAATGACACCAAAATGATTAAAATCGGATGAGGGGGAACCAGAGATATAAATTTTTAAACAATTAGGCACTCATTACAACTCTGGCGGTAAATACCACTTACCGCCATGCCGATGGCCGCCAACATACAGTGACCGCGGTGGTATTCCGCCACAGGTATTATGACCCACACAGAGAATACTGCCACAATACAGACACCCACACAAGTCCGCCACACCAAAGGTCAGTATTAAACTGGTAATAGCAAAACCCACACCGTCACGCCAACAGGAATATACTCACAGTATCACGACCCATGAATCAACGCAGCGGACTTTCAACAACAGTAAACCATTGGCGGTACATACCACCACGCTCAAAATACGCACACACTTACAAAACACCACCACATTGGAAAATTCAAAATACATGCACCTGATACACATACACACAACATACCCACACACTCAATCCAATATAAAACACACATCCACACTACCTACAACCCCTTACAACGAAAAAAAAGAGACCAAGCACAGAGAGACAAGCAAAGAGCACACACCCAAGCAGAGGTACAGGACACCATCACCCATACACCATCCACGCACATCACAGTATACACCCCAACACATCACCCCACGCATCACCTCACACATATCACTCACACCACATCCATGGCACCCCAAAGACACCCCATGTTTTCTGAAGAGGAACTAAGGGTCATGGTGAAGGAAATTATCAGGGTAGAGCCACAGATAGTCACCTGAGAGGAGGTGCCACCAACAACCAGCCCCCCCACAGAAGAGGCCCACATTGATGACAGCAGCTCTGCACGCCTGGATCACGATGACCAACTTGGCCCATAGGGACCTCTGGACAGTCGGTTCCCCTGCCACAGTCCCAACCCACCACAGAGCCTCCCCCCTCAGGAAATACCACCACAGCACTAACTCAGCGGGCCCATACCTCTCTCCCCCGGACACATCAATCAGCAGTGTGTCCACCACTACAGGGACCCGAGGCAACCCCACTAACACAGGACGATCATGGACCAGGGGTCAGTGGCAGTGGGCACACGGTTCAGGGGTCAGAGGCACAGGACAACAGGGAAGCTGGGAGGACAGCTGTGCGACAGGGGGAGGACAGGCCCAGGAAACCGACCCTCCACGAGGCACTCTCAAACATCATGGGAGCATACCACCATTCCCCGGAGACCATGGGCACAGTACTGGCCAAGTTACAGGAGACCCAGCGGCTGCAGGAGGGACAGTACCCGGGTTATCAGGGAGGACCTCACAAAAATCTACACCATCCTAGTCACCATTGCAGAGGTGCTGGCAGACATGGGCAAGACTATGAGGGAGGTAGTGGCACAACAAAGGGCCCCTGACACTAGCCAAACCAAGGAACAGCCTTCCACCTCTGCCAGCGCTAGTGGACAGGAGGCACCGCCACAGGAACACGACACCAGCACCCCACTGCCTGCAGAAGGAGAACCACCCCGCAAATGGTCCCTACGATCCAGGCAGAAGATAGAGAACATTGCCAAGACCCTGGCCGGGAAATGAGACCCCCCCTGAATGTCACCCTTCTGTCCCACTTTGTCACCATGTCCACTTCCTATGCCATTTTGGACAATGCACCTGTGAAACAAATAGACTGTACTCCGCCATGGACATTTCTCCACCATCGCCCCAGCCCATTTTACAAACCCTTCCACTTATTTGCACAGAAATAAACACACTTCAATCACAAAACAATCTGGAGTCAGTCTGTGCTTTCACAAACATGTAATTGCAATAACCACGGAATATAGCAATGTCAATTTACTTTTGCACATACCGATGTAACACAGCTGTAGGCCTGGATTAAATATAGCAGAGAGCACAAGACCACCAGCTGGACCATCCTCCTGCAGAAAAGGCACCTGGCGTGGCAAAGCCAGGTTGTGCAGCATATAGCAGGCCACGATGATCTGGCACACCTTCTTCGGTGAGTAGTAGAGAGAACCACCTGTCATATGGAGGCACCGGAATCTGGCCTTCAGGAGGCCTGAAGGTTCGTTCAATCACCCTCCTAGTTCGCCCATGTGCCTCATTGTAGCGTTTCTCCGCGCTTGTTCTGGGATTCCTCACTGGGGTCAGTAGCCAAGACAGGTTGGGGTAACCAGAGTCACCTGCAAATATCGAGGGACAACTGTTAGACACACACTAACCCTTAGGGACAACCCCATACCCAGACACCTATTCACACTGTATAGGGTCCTTGGCCTCACCTATTAGCCACACACAGTGCCTCTGGAGTTGCCCCATCACATAAGGTGTACTGCTATTCCTCAAAATGTAAGCGTCATGCACTGAGCCAGGAAACTTGGCATTCACATGGGAGATGTACTGGTCTGCCAAACACACCATCTGTAGGTTCATCGAATGGTAGCTCTTCCGGTTTCTGTACACCTGTTCACTCCTGCGGGGGGTACCAATGCCACATGTGCCCCATCAATGGCACCAATGATGTTGGGGATATGTCCCAGGGCATAGAATTCACCTTTCACTGTGGGCAAATCGTCCACCCCAATGGCACCAATGATATTGGGGATCTGTCCCAGGGCATAGAAGTCACCTTTCACTGTGGGCAAATCCTCCACCTGAGGGAAAATGATGTAGCTGCGCATGTGTTTCAGCAGGGCAGACAACACTCTGGACAACACGTTAGAGAACATTGGCTGGGACATCCCTTATGCCATGGCCACTGTTGTTTGAAAGGAACCACTTGCCAGGAAATGGAGTACTGACAGGATCTGCACTAGAGGGAGTATCCCTCTGGGATGGCAGATAGCTGACTTCAGGTCTGGCGCAATTCTGCATTGGTTAATATTGGGCCCTATGGGTCCGAGGAGCCAATGACGATGTACACCGGCGGTGACGCTGCGGACGTGACCGCCATTTTCTGTCTGTTCACTCACTTGATACCTGACTTTCAACCGGAGAGGACCTACACTGCAAGTGCTGCTGTGACCTGTGTCTGGAAGCGACGATGGCTACAGTGTCTGGGGATAGGGCCCCTGCTTTCACTTCAGAGGAGTTGGAGAAACTAGTGGATGGGGTCCTCCCCAGTACACACAACTGTACGGTCCGCCAGACAAACAGGTGAGTATACTGTAAGCATGCTGCATGGGCAATGCCTGTTTGGAGTGGTGTGGATGGAAGATACATGGGGGGGAGGGGCTGAGGCCTGCATGTGCGGACGGTGAGTGTATGTGTGGCAGGGCAAGGGTGGGAATGGGGGCCACTGAGTATGACGGTCCGAACAGGTAAAGAATTTCCTTTCCCCCTGTACTATTCCTCTAGGTCAGCGCCCACCAGAAGAAGGCTATTTGGCGTGCCATCGCCAAGGACGTCCGGACCCTGGGGGTCCACCACAGACGGAGCACCCACTGCCATTAAAGATGGGAGGACCTGTGTCACTAGAGCAAGAAGACGGCGGAGGCCCAGCTGGGGATGCCCTCCCAATGCAGGAGGGGTGCCCGTCGCACAATGACCTCCCTGATGTTCCGGATCCTGGCAGTGGCGTATCTGGAGTTGGATGGGCGCTTGAAGGCATCACAGCAGCCACAAGGGGGTGAGTACACTCTCATTCAGCTGACTCTGCGTGCATTACGAGGTGTCTGGGTGGGGGAGGTGGGCAGTGGGTTCCCCTAGGCCAGGGCGATCTTGGTAGGCAAGGTCCCTTGTGAGGCAGGCTATGTGGCACCCTAACCCCACTAGTGGTTAGAGCCATCTACACCTAGTCAGGCTCCTGTGACTTCCAGGTGTGCAGCAATCAGGCCTAGGCCTTGTACCCCATGGGCATGTGAATATTCTAGGAACTATAAGGGCATGGCGTAGTGCAGAGGGCTGCTGTGTCTGTGGTGTCAGCCAACAGTAGTTGTGTTGCATGCACTGAACATGTCTTTCTCCTGTCTCCCCCCTTTTTTGTGGTCTCCCTGTTCTTGTGTGCAATAGCATCATCAGGTGGAGGAGCATTGGCACCGGAGCAGGAGGGAGATGCATCCCATTTGGCCCTGGATGGTGAAGCAACGGAGTCTGAAGCCACTAATGGGACGGAAGGCGAGGGGAGCTCCATGGCAGGGACAGGAGCAGAGACCAGCAACAGTGACTCCTCCTCTGATGGAAGCTCCCTTGCAGTGGTGGGCCACTCTGTGCCCACCGCATCAACAGGTACAGCCGCCAGCCCCCCTACCAGCACCGCCCTCCCATCAGCCCCACAGCGTGTGTCCCGTGCCCGCTCACCCAGGAGGGTGGCATCTCCTGCACCCCAGGCACCTCAGGCCCTGCCCTAGTCAGCCCTGCTGCCTTCAGTGAGGAGTCTATTGACCTCCTGAGATCCCTCACTGTTGGGCAGTCTACCATTCTGAATGCCATCCAGGATGTTGAGAGGCATTTGCAACAAACAAATGCATACCTGGAGGGCATTCATTCTGGCCAGGCATCCCAACAGAGAGCATTTCAGGCTCTGGCCTCAGCACTGATGGCAGCCGTTGGTCCTCTGTCCAGCCACCCCCTCCATCCTCCTCCACCCAGACCCAATCCCCTGTACCTCAGCCTATCCAAAGCACACCATCAGACCAGCATGCACACACATCAACACACAAGAGTGCACATGGCAAACATAAGCACCACACATCCCACAGGTACTCACCCAAGCATCATACCCATGCACACACACCAACATCCACTGTGTCCCACTCCTCCATGTCTCCCTCCTCCCTCCCAGTCTCGTCTCCACTCTCACCTGCATGCACTACATCCTCAGCCACTACCTCCATCACCAGCACACCCATCACCACACACCGCTAACGTGCACTCACCACCCCCACTACCATTCACACATCCCCAGTGTCCTCTCCCAGTGTGTCAGTGAGCCCTCCTCCCAAAGTACACAAATGCAGGCACACACCCACCCAACAGCCTCCAGCCCATGCACCCTCACCCAAATTTAGCAGACGTACACCTCCTACAACCACTACCTCTTCCTCCACTCCCAAACCCCCTCCATCTACCCATCCCAGTGTGTCTAAAAAACGTTTACTGTCAAACCTTGACCTCTTCCCTTCACTTCCCCCCGTCCTTCCCCTAAGGCCAGGCTTTCCAGGTCTCAGCCCAGCACCTCAGCCACCACATCCCCAGGCACAGTGGTGCCAGCAACTGCGGGGCCATGGAGTGCGCCAACCATCAGGGCTGCCAGTGTGCCACGGAGCAAGGGCAAGGATATTCCGCCACCTGCCAAGGTTAAAAAGGTGCCCACATCCCGGAGGAAGAAGCCGAAAACACCTGCTGCCAAGGGGTCAGCGAAAACGAAGGGGGATAGTGGCAAGACAACTGCGCCACCATCAAAGGTGGGGAAGGGCAAAAAACTGAAGGGCAGGTCAGGAGAGGGCATGGTGGCACCTACTGAGGGACCAGTGTCACACCTTCTGTCCACGTCCACGCCAACCTGTACGGCGGTGAACACCGCCCCCTGCCCGCAACCTGCACCTCCTCCGGCACGTCTACAGCCGCTGCAACAGTCCCCAGCCTCTTCCCCAGTGGGCAGCAGTCCAAGGCTGCAGGAGACATCCTGCTTTCTCACTCAGCAGGTGCTGACACAGGCTCTGCCACCACAGACCCCGCTGCCAGCACCGCCGCCACAGAACCCGCCGCCAGCTCCGCCGCCACAGACCACGCAGCCAGCACTGCCGCCACAGACCCCGCAGACAGCACTGCCACCACAGACCCCGCAGACAGCAGCGCCACAACTGACACCGCTGCAAGCACCGCCACGACGGACACCGCCGCAAGCACCGCCAGCGGCCCCGTGACATCCTCAGACAGTGGCACCACCCCCAGTGGTCAGTTGTCCGGGGCTGGTAACAAGTTCCAGGATCCAGGGCATCTTCCATGTAGCATCACTGTCATCACAGTTGTCACCTGCATATGGAATGCAAAGCCGCAGCAGTTTGGGGGTATGTCTCTGCCTCCATGGCGTATCATGCTACCTGTACGTCGGCAATCTTGTGGCACACACACCCAGGCGAGTGTATTGTACTGGCCACACTGCACATGGAGCACTCTGGGCACAAAGCCCCCTCCAGAACCAATGGAGACCTGCATCCACTTCCTCAGTCCTTGGCAGGATGAAGCACTCTGGGCACAAAGCCCCTTCCAGAAGCAGTGGAGAACTGCATCCACTTCCTCAGTCCTTGGCAGGATGAAGCACTCTGGGCACAAAGCCCCCTCCAGAACCAGTGGAGAACTGCATCCACTTCCTCAGTCCTTGGCAGAATAAAGCACTCTGGGCACAAAGCTCCCTTCAGAACCAGTGGAGAAATGCATCCACTTGCTCAGTCCTTGGCAGGATGAAGCACTCTGGGCACAAAGCCCCCTCCAGAACCAGTGGAAAATGACATCCACTTGAGAGACTGTGGCTTTGCACTCCCCAGGATAAAGCAGTGGGCAAACCACGCACTGGAAAGACTTGTGAGACTGTGGCTTTGCACTCCCCAGGATAAAGCAGTGGGCAAACCACCCACTGGAAAGACTTGTGAGACTGTGGCTTTGCACTCCCAGGATAAAGCAGTGGGCAAACCACCCACTGGAAAGACTTGAGAGACTGTGGCTTTGCACTCCCCAGGATAACGCAGTGGGAAAACCACCCACTGGAAAGACTTGAGAGACTGTGGCTTTGCACTCCCCAGAATAAAACAGTGGGCAAAACACTCACTGGAGAGACTGTGGCTTTGCACTCCCCAGGATAAAGCAGTGGGCAAACCACCCACTGAAGAGACTTGAGAGACTGTGGCTTTGCACTCCCCAGGATAACGCAGTGGGAAAACCACCCACTGGAAAGACTTGAGAGACTGTGGCTTTGCACTCCCCAGAATAAAGCAGTGGGCAAACCACCCACTGGAAAGACTTGAGAGACTGTGGCTTTGCACTCACCAGGATAAAGCAGTGGGCAAAACACTCACTGGAGAGACTGTGGCTTTGCACTCCCCAGGATAAAGCAGTGGGCAAACCACCCACTGAAGAGACTTGAGAGACTGTGGCTTTGCACTCCCCAGGATAACGCAGTGGGAAAACCACCCACTGGAAAGACTTAAGAGAACTGTGGCTTTGCACTCCCCAGGACACATCAATGGGCATGGAGCCAACTCGTGCAGCAGTGGCTTTGTGCGTTCATCTGGCTGAGGTGCCCCCCTCCCCTTGAGGTACCTGTATATTTTCGGTCTGATGCCCCAGCAGTGTTCTCTCCGTTTGGAGTCAGGTATCATGTGTGGGCTTGGCCCAAGCATTTTGGGCCCAGTGGTCCATGGACAATGATTGGTGCACTATCCGGACTTGTGTAGTTGGTGTACATAATTGCGTTTACTGAACTTTCAACTTTGATAATGAGTTGCCACATGATTACATTTGTTCAAATCAATTCCTTTTGTCCTTGCGTTCTTCCGGGGGGGGGGGGTGTATATGTAATGTTGCTGCATATATCTGTGTGTATATTGTTGTGGGTGAGGGTGGGGGTGGGGGTGTTGTGTGCTGCGTGTTGCATATGTGTGTCACTATTTTTACCCTCCCCCTGTGTTGTAGGTGCAGTACTCACCGTGGTCATTGCCACCGTCGTTGGAGCTCCTGATAGAAGGGAAGGAAGACCATCATCAGCAGTATCTGCAATTCGGCCTCCATGGCGTCTGGGTTCCTTGTGGGGTGTGGAGAGGTGAGTGTTTTCCCTTCTATGTACTGTTTCTGCTGTGTTTCTGTTCGCGTTGGTTCCGCCCTGGAAAAGGGGGAGGATAGGCCTTTTGTGATAGGGTGGATGGTACATTGTCTTCTGCCTGTCTGTTGGCGGTGTCCGCTGCGCTGTTTGTTTGTACCGCCATGGCGGTCGGAGTGTTAAAGTGGCTGTCTATGTTGGCGGTTTCCGCCACGGTCGTAATCCTATTTTTTTCTCGGCCAACAGGGTTGTAATGAGGGTCACAGTCTCTTACCTGTGTGTCACTGGAAGTACTGCTGATTCTGTTGTCCACATCTTCTTCATCTGCCTCCTCTTCCTCACTGTCCACAGGCTCCACCGCTGCCACAGGACCATCACCAGGCTCATCCATCAGCAGAAAAGGTACCTGGCATCTCAAGGCCAGGTTGTGCAATATACAGCATGCCATGATGATCTGGCACACCTTCTTCGGTGAGTAGTACAGGGATCCACCTGTCAGATGGAGGCACAGGAATCTGGTCTTCAGGAGGCTGAAGGTCCTCTCAATAATCCTCCTTGTTCGGCCATGTGCCTCATTGTAATGTTCCTTTGCCCTTGTCGTGGGATTCCTCACTGGGGTCAATAGCCATGAGAGGTTGGGGTAACCAGAATCACCTTTAAATATTGAGGGACAACCCCATACTAAGATCCCAACTTATGCTGTGTGGGGAACTTGGCCTCACCTAATAGCCACACCCGGTGCCTCTGGAGTTGCCCCATCACATAAGGGATGCTGCTATTCCTCAAGACATAGGCGTCATGCACTGAGCCAGGATATTTGGCATTCACATGGGAGATGTACTGGTCTGCCAAACACACCATCTGCACATTCATCGAATGGTAGCTCTTCCAGTTTCTGTACACCCGTTCATTTCTGCGGGGGGGGGGACAAATGCCACATGTGTACCATCAATGGTACCAAAGATGTTGGGAATATGTCCCAGGGCATAGAAGTCAGCTTTCACTGTAGCCAAATCCTCCACCTGGGGGAAGACGATGTAGCTGCGCATGTGTTTCAGCAGGGCAGACAACACTCTTTGCAACACGTTGGAGAACAATGGCTGAGACATCTCTGATGCCATGGCCACTGTTGTTTGAAAGGAACCACTTGCCAGGAAATGGAGCACTGACAGGACCTGCACTAGAGGGGGGATTCCTGTGGGCTGGCGGATAGCTGACATCAGGTCTGGCTCCAATTGGGCACACAGTTCTTGTATTGTGGCACGATCAAATCTGTATGTGATGATAATGTGTCTGTCCTCATTGTCGACAGGTCCACCAGGGGTCTGTACACCGGAGGATGCCGCCATCTCATCATCTGCCTGAGCAGTTGTAGCCTATGGAGGAGAACGGTGAGCAGAAGGTCATTTACCACATAGATAGCACAACTGTTTTAGAATTTATGTCACAGAAGCAGTGTGTGAATTCGAGAGTCAGTATATGTGCCAACATGTGCTGTGAAGTAGTTAGGTGCCATGCCATGTGCCTCCCTGAAATGTCGGCTGCCTGACTTGTGAGGAGGGACAAGGGGAAATTAGGTAACTGCACTGACGTTGTGCTGCGCCGCGGTAGCCGGTCGATGACTGCCGCGCAACTCCACATTGGTTATCACTGGGCCCTATGGGTCCCAGGAGCCAATGGCGATGTACAGCGGCGGTGACCGTACGCACCGCCACGCACATCACAGCCATTTTCTAGCTATTCACTCACTTGCTACCTGACCATCAACAGGAGAAGACCTAATCTGCAAGTGCTGCTGTGCCTGAGTCTGAAGCTACAATGGCTAGAGTGTCTGGGGAAAGGGCCCTTGCCTTCTCTGCAGAGGAGTTGGAGAAACTGGTGGATGGGGTGCTCCTCCAGTACAGGTTACTCTACGGTCCTCCAGACAAACAGGTGAGTACACTGTGAGCATGATGTGTGGGCAATGCCTGTTTTGAGTGGTGTGGATGGAAGGCACATGTTGGGGGATGCTAAGGCGTCCTGGTATAAATGCTGCATGAGAGGTGGTCAGTGTATGTGCGTCAGGGCATGGGTGGGAACTGGTGGGCAATGAGTATGACGTTCTGGATGGTTGATTACTTACATTTTCCGCTTTCTTTTCCCTCTAGGTCAGTGCCCACCCGAAAAAGGGTATTTGATGTGCCATCGCCAAGGAGGTGCAGACCCTGGGGGTCTATCACAGGCGGAGCACCCACTGCTGTAAGAGATGGGAGGACCTGCGCCGCTGGACCAAGAAGACAGGGGAGGCCCAGCTGGGGCTGGCCTCTCAACGTGGAAGGGGTGCCCGTCGCACCATGACCCCCCCTGATGTTCCACATCCTGGCAGTGGCCTCTCCGGAGTTGGATGGGTGCTTGAGGGCATCACAGCAGCCACAAGGGGGTGAGTACAGATTCAGAAAGCTGACTTTGCGCACTTTAGGAACTAGCTAGGTGGGGGATGTGGGCTGTGGGTGCCCCTAGGCCAGGGCGATCATGGCAGGGTAGGTCCCTTGTTTACAGGCTCTGAAGCACTCCTACCCCAATGGTAAAAGTGGCCAACTACTACTCTGCAGTGTCCTGTGGGTGTCAGGTGTGCAGATGCTGGCGTTAGGCATTGTACCCCATGGGCTGGTGACTACCTTAGTTACTGGCTGGGCATGGCCTAGTGCATAGGGCAGCTCAGTGTGTGTTGTGTACGCCAACGGTAGTGGTGTTGCTGGGATTGACCAAGTGTATCCTCTGTCTCTCCCCCCCTTTTTCTTTTCTCACCCTGTCCTTGTGTGCATTAGCATCATCTGGCGGAGGAGCAGACGCACCGACGACAGAGGGAGCTGCATCTCACATGGCTCATGAGGGAGAATCCAGTGAGGGTGAAGGCGCCAGTGGGACGGAGGGCGAGGGGAGCTCCACGACGGGGACAGGAGGAGATACCAGTGACAGCGACTCCTCCTCCGATGGAAGCTCCCTGGCGGTGGCAGACACCTCTGTGCCCACCCCAACAACAGGTACAGCCCCCACCAGCACCACCCTCCCAGCAGCCGCTCAGCGTGTTTCCCGTGCCCGCTCACCCAGGAGGGTGGGCATCTCTTTTGCCCAAGGCACCTCAGGCCCTGCCCCAGTCAGCCCTGCTGCCCTCAGTGAGGAGGCTATTGACCTCCTGAGATCCCTCACTGTTGGGCAGTCAACCATTCTGAATGCCATCCAGGGTGTCAAGAGGCATTTACAACAAACAAATGCATACCTGTAGGACATTCACTCTGGTGTGGCGGCCCAACAGAGAGCATTTCAGGCTCTGGCCTCAGCACTGATGGCAGCCATTGTCCCTGTGTTGAGCCTCCCCCCTCCAACTTCCACTACTCAGACCCAATCCCTGTCAGGTGTTAGCCGCGGCGCCTACATTGCCGATCGGGATAATGTAGTCCTTTTAGACTACATATCCCATGACGCCTAGAGGGGAAGAGGTCGCTTAAAAATCAAGCACATACAGGAAGTAATGTGCGTTATTCGTTTCCTAGAACCCAGTCGGATGGACAACGAGGGCTCTTGTTGACGGCGTTTCCGAGGTTGAGTTGTTTGCTTAGGAGGTATAATTCCTCCTCCGGTTTTCCTTGAAGCCTGGGACCTTCCCGATATCAGCGGGAGTGTTGAGTTATTTTCCATGGGGAACCTGACACGAAGGAGAGGTGGTAAGCGGTGAGACGATTTGGTGCCGGAATCCCTCGCCTTTCTTTTTCCCATTATTACAGTTTGACAAGGACACTGGTAACTTCTGAAGCACGGCGGTCTTTTGTTTGAGTTACCAATAAAGCACGAACGATTATCTTTGGGGCCAGAGAACATTATATGTTTGGCTACGGCAGAAGGTTAATGTTTATTTTTGCGGGAATTGAACTGCCGGGACGATTTTTCTTTTCAATACGTAAGGAAATAACACAGGGTTATTCCTACAAATTGCGTGACTATGACAGGGGGCTTAGTGGATTAACTGAGTCATAGAAAGGACTACGAGATAGGTTCTTATCGTCGTTAATTTTATTCCCTTTCTTTTCGTTTCTGTTTCCTCATGATTTCGTGACTATCTTGTATAAAAGTGGGTGTTGAGCAACCCATTAGAGATCATCGGTGTTAATTGTTGGCTTGTGGCGTCCGTCTATGATTCAGATGGAGCACAGATAGGCGTTGGACTAGTTCTGCCCTCATGAGTTATGGGCAGGTACGGTCGTTGGTACTTTAGCGAGACATTGGGAGAGTAGACAGGCAATGTGATATTAACACTGTGTATTCCTCTCTTTACAGATATCCCGTCCCTGCTGTTCCTTCCCCTTCCTTCCCTCACCTGATTACTCCAATGCACCGTGGTTTATATAGGTGACTTGGTGGTGTCAGGAGGTGGACCTTTATTTGCATCACACCGAGTCTGAGGAGCATCTACAACGTGACAGAATAACGCACCCACGAATAACGCTCCTCCCGCTCGGTGTGATGTAAAGATGGCGTCTATGGATGATGTATTACAGGCGTTAGTAGTAGTGCAACAAGAGTTGGCTAATTCTAGGGTGGAGGCAGCAGCGTTAAAGGAAAAGGTAGAAAGGCTTACTAGGAATCCCTTCGATGCTTCAGCATCCACCCCACAGGTAACCGTGAATGTCTCCCCTCCTATCCCTTTGGCCAGCCCGGAACGGTATTCAGGGGACCCCAGGAAAGTTCAGGCCTTTCTAACTCAGTTGTCTCTACAATTCTCTTGTAGACCCGGGTCTTTTCCCTCTAACCTTTCCAGGGTAATGTTCGCTATTTCTTATCTCTCGGGAGACGCAGCCAATTGGGCCGTACCATTAGTCAGGAACGATGACCCCTTGTTATCAGACTGGAATGCCTTTCGGACGGCTTTCGAGAGGGTGTTTGATCATAGAACAACCACTTTTAGTGCTGACAGGGAATTACTGGAGTTGAGACAGGGGAGGTCTGATCTGGTCTCTTATCTCACGACCTTTAATAGATTGGTGGCAGAATCAGGGTGGCCAGAGGAGAAGAGAATGTCTCTCTATTATCAAGGTTTACGAGACGACATGAAGGATATACTCGCTCAAATAGACCCGCAGCCTTCCACTTGTACAGATCTTGTGAACCTTACCCTGAGACTGAACCACAGATTAGCAGAAAGAAGGGGAGAGCGTAGAGCGGGGGATAGGCGACCAGGCATTCCAGAAAGGGAAGTGCGATCTGTTTCTACTCCCAATGATATAGGTGGGGAGCCTATGGACGTGGGAGCCGTTAGGGCACCCTTGTCGAAGTCCGAGAAGGAGAGTAGGAGGGTACAGGGGTTGTGCATGTATTGCGGCAGGAAGGGTCATTATGTAAGAGAGTGTCCCCAAAAACCACGTAAGAGATTCTCCTACTCCCCCACTCAAAAGGCAGCGGTTACGGCAGGAAAAACATCGGAGAAAGAGGATTTGCCCGTTATAGAACCCCAACCGGTGTTACGGTTAACTTCCTTAGCCCTTTTTCCACAGGAGGAAAAGGCGTCCCACCTTTTGTTAGCAGTGGAGCTGGTGTCCAAAGAACAAAAGTTTCCAGTATGGGCGATGATAGACTCCGGAGCCACGGGAAATTTCATAGATGCAGGGGTGGTTAGGAGATTGGGACTTCCTAGCATTCCGAGAAAGGACCCCGAAATAGTGTTGGCGGTTGATGGTACACCGCTGAAATCTGGGCCCCTTACAGAACATACTGAGGACGTTGGGTTGATCTTCAATGGGGTATCTCCGGAACATAAAGAAAGAATTAGACTGGATATAATAGAGGCTCCTCAGTATGAAATTATTTTAGGAATGCCCTGGTTAAGAAAACACAATCCTGTTATAGATTGGCAAACCAAGACGGTTAGTTTTCAGTCCTCGAGGTGTGAGAATATCTGCTTCTTGTATGACGAATCCCCCATGTTAGCATTGGCTCAAGGGTTACAGTTGGCCACAGTGATGGAGAAAACAGTGATATTGCCCTCTGTTTATGCCGAGTTCAAGGATGTGTTCGACGAAGGTCAGGCTGAGACATTGCCACCCCATCGTATATATGATTGCAAGATAGATCTGATTCCTGGAGCTCTCCTTCCTTCCTGTAGGGTATATGCTCTATCAGACCCAGAAACCAAGCATTTGAGAAAATACTTGGATCACTTCCTGGAGATCGGGTTCATTAGACCATCTTGTTCTCCGGCAGCCTCTCCACTCTTTTTCATAGCTAAAGCTAATAAAGAGTTGAGAACCTGCATCGATTATCGAATGCTGAACAAGAATACAGTGAGGAATAGATACCCTCTTCCTCTCATTCCTGTGTTATTGGAACAGGTGAAAGAGGCGGTAATCTATACAAGGTTGGACCTGAAGGGAGCTTACCATCTGGTCAGAATCCGCGAAGGGGACGAGTGGAAAACGGCGTTCAAAACCCGTTATGGTCTGTTTGAGTACTTGGTAATGCCGTTCGGGTTGTGTAACGCCCCGGCGGCATTCCAGTATTTTCTGAACAATGTTCTCAAGGAATACGTAGACCGTTTCGTGATCGTTTATATAGATGACATTCTGGTGTATTCCACATCCCTGGAGCGCCACCTTGACCATGTTTCCTTAGTACTCCTAGCATTGCGACAGCATAGTCTTTTTTGCAAACTGAGCAAATGCGAGTTCCATGTCCGGAAGGTTGAGTTCTTGGGGGTGGATTTAAGCCCTGAAGGGTTTTGCATGTCGACAAGCAAAATACAGGCTGTTCAGGAGTGGCCAGTACCCACTAGTGTGAGAGACGTGCAATGCTTCCTTGGGTTTTCCAATTACTATAGAAGATTCATCTTTCATTTTTCTCACATTGTGTCACCTATAACAAGGTTACTAAGAAAGGGGGTGTCTTTTGTTTGGTCAGAGGAAGCAGAGGAGGCCTTTTGCTTTTTGAAACAGGCCTTCTGCTCCGCTCCTATACTTCAACATCCACAGCCGGATGCCCCTTTTATCGTCGAAGCGGATGCCTCGGATATAGCGATTGGGGCCGTGTTATCACAAAGAAACAAAACCACCGGACAGCTTCATCCTGTTGCGTTTTTATCTAGGAAACTATCGGCTGCGGAACTTAACTATACGGTGGCAGAAAAGGAATTGTTAGCCATCAAAAAGGCATTCCAGGAATGGCGACACTACCTATGGGGAGCTCAACACCCGGTCACGGTATATACTGATCACCGAAATCTGCAGTATATGAAGGAGGCAAGACAACTTACCCAGCGGCAAATGAGGTGGATGCTGTTTTTTTCAGAATACGAGTTTGTGGTGACCTTCCGTCCTGGGGTTGACAATCGCAAGGCAGATTCACTGTCTCGACAAGAGGACGTGAGAACCATCGCTTCAAGACCTGAGGAAGCAATCATCAAACCTGAAAGAGTGCTTTGTGCCCTTCATATCTCCCATTTCTTAGAAAAGGTTTCTAAGCATAAGTCTGCTGCTCAATGGAAGAAATGGGCAGAGTTAAGTCAGGACCGTACCCTTAAGCATGGAATACCGTTGCAAGGTAATCGTTTGTATTTGCCAACACGTGAACTCCGAGTGCAAGCCTTTAATTGGTGTCATGATGCGGTAACGGCTGGTCATCCTGGTTACACCAAAACGGCGCAAATAGTTCAACGACATTTCAGGTGGGAAGGTTGGGCTAAAGACGTTGCGGCCTGGGTGGCTCGGTGTGAGATATGTGCATGGGCCAAGGGAGAAAACGCGAAGAGCCAGGGCAGACAGATACCTTTGCCCACTCCGGATAAACCATGGCAAACCATTAGCGTGGACTTTGTGGTAGGATTACCAATGGATCAGGGGTACAACGCTATCATGGTGGTAATCGACAGCCTTACCAAGATGGGTCATTTTCTCCCTTGTAGAAATCTGCCTACAGCCAGTCAAACCGCCCATCTAATTTTGTCTCAAGTGGTGCGGTTACATGGTCTACCGAGAACCATTATTTCGGACAGAGGCCCCCAGTTTGTTGCTAGGTTTTGGCGTATGTGGTGCAAGGTGCTGCGCATTGAATCCGCACTGTCCACCAGTTTCCACCCACAAACAGATGGCCAGACGGAGCGCCTCAATCAAACCCTGAAAAAATATCTGAGGTGCTATGCAAAGGACGCTTAAGAATCCTGGGTTTCGTTGCTATGGCTGGCAGAACTATCATACAACAATGCTTGGCATAGCTCGATACGGGAATCACCTTTTCGTGCTAACACGGGGTTCCACGCGGAAATGTTGCCCATAAACATACCTAGGGAAGTCACGGATCAACCTACGGTTCATGCCATGATTAAGAATCTCCAATCCGTGCAAAAGAAGATACGACTCAATCTGGAGAAGGCCAAAGAACAGTATAAAAAGTGGGGTGATGATCATCGGCGTGAGGGGCCGGCATATCAGCCAGGCGATAGAGTGTGGCTTTCCACCAAGTATATACGCTTCAAGATGCGTAGCGTCTTTCATCCTCGTTACATTGGTCCCTATGAGGTGTTACGCCAGATAAACCCTGTGGCTTACCGTCTCAACTTACCTGCTTCCTTAAGGATCCATCCGGTATTTCATTGCAGCCTTTTGAAACCGGCTCTTTCAGCGACCCGGCAGGCGGTGCCTCCGGTGGTCAGAGATGGGCAGCTGGAGTACGAGGTGCGCAGAGTGTTGGATTCCAAACGACGGGGGGGTAAGCTGTGGTACTTGGTTTTATGGAAGGGGTACAATGCTGAGGATGATTCATGGGAGCCGGAAAGCAATATCCATGCCCCTAGGGCGGTTCGGCTGTTTCATGCCCGTCATCCCTCTAAACTTGGTCCTAGGAGGCGCTTTGGAGGCGGGCGTACTGTCAGGTGTTAGCCGCGGCGCCTACATTGCCGATCGGGATAATGTAGTCCTTTTAGACTACATATCCCATGACGCCTAGAGGGGAAGAGGTCGCTTAAAAATCAAGCACATACAGGAAGTAATGTGCGTTATTCGTTTCCTAGAACCCAGTCGGATGGACAACGAGGGCTCTTGTTGACGGCGTTTCCGAGGTTGAGTTGTTTGCTTAGGAGGTATAATTCCTCCTCCGGTTTTCCTTGAAGCCTGGGACCTTCCCGATATCAGCGGGAGTGTCGAGTTATTTTCCCTGGGGAATCTGACACGAAGGAGAGGTGGTAAGCGGTGAGACGATTTGGTGCCGGAATCCCTCGCCTTTCTTTTTCCCATTATTACAGTTCGACAAGGACACTGGTAACTTCTGAAGCACGGCGGTCTTTTGTTTGAGTTACCAATAAAGCACGAACGATTATCTTTGGGGCCAGAGAACATTATATGTTTGGCTACGGCAGAAGGTTAATGTTTATTTTTGCGGGAATTGAACTGCCGGGACGATTTTTCTTTTCAATACGTAAGGAAATAACACAGGGTTATTCCTACAAATTGCGTGACTATGACAGGGGGCTTAGTGGATTAACTGAGTCATAGAAAGGACTACGAGATAGGTTCTTATCGTCGTTAATTTTATTCCCTTTCTTTTCGTTTCTGTTTCCTCATGATTTCGTGACTATCTTGTATAAAAGTGGGTGTTGAGCAACCCATTAGAGATCATCGGTGTTAATTGTTGGCTTGTGGCGTCCGTCTATGATTCAGATGGAGCACAGATAGGCGTTGGACTAGTTCTGCCCTCATGAGTTATGGGCAGGTACGGTCGTTGGTACTTTAGCGAGACATTGGGAGAGTAGACAGGCAATGTGATATTAACACTGTGTATTCCTCTCTTTACAGATATCCCGTCCCTGCTGTTCCTTCCCCTTCCTTCCCTCACCTGATTACTCCAATGCACCGTGGTTTATATAGGTGACTTGGTGGTGTCAGGAGGTGGACCTTTATTTGCATCACACCGAGTCTGAGGAGCATCTACAACGTGACAATCCCCTCTACCTCACCCTATCCCAAGCACACCGTCAGACCCAGCATGCACACACATCAACACACAAAAGTGGGTCAGGAAAACATAAGCATCCAACATCACACAGGCACTCTCACAAGCACCATACCCATGCACACATACCAACATCCACTGTGTCCCCCTTCTCCTCTTCGTCCACCTCCCTCCCAGTAGCGTCTCCACTCACACCTGCACTCACTACACTATCAGCCACTGCCTCCATCACCAGCACGCCCATCATAACACACCCCTCACGAGCAATCACCACCCCCACAACCATGCACACTTCCCCTGTGTCCTCTCCCAGTGTGTCTGTGAGCTCTCCTCCCAAAGTACACAAATGCAGGCACACACCCACTCAACAGCCATCCAACTCACAACAGCCTCCAGCCCATGCACCTTCACTCAAACTCAGCAGATATAACACCTCCTACAACCACTACCTTTTCCTCCACACCCCCTCCATTTTCCCATCCCAATGTGTCAAAGAAACTTTTCCTGGCTAACGCTGACCTCTTCCCTATCTCTCCCCCCCACTGTCAGTCCCCTGGGCCAGGATGTCTAGATCCCAGGCAAGCACCTCAGCCACCAAGTCGGCGTCCACTGTGGTCCCTGCATGTCCGAGAGGATCGAAAGGGGCACCCGTCAGGGCTGGCAGGGTGCCACCTACCAATGCAAGAGACCACCAAATTCCGCCACCTTCCAAAGTTAAGAAGGGGCCGGCATGCAGCACGGACAAGATGCACCACCCACCCAGCAAGGCCTCATCCAAAACAAAAGACAGTCCCAACGGCCCAACAGCGACTGCCAAGGTGGGGAAGGGACAAAAAAGCAAAGGCAAGGCACTTCAGGGCTTGGAGCCTTCAAGTGAGGGACTGGTGACCACCATTTGTCTTGACAGGCCAGCAACCTGTACCACAGTAAGCACCACTGCAACAACCGTCACCTGCACCGCCATCTGCACCGTCCCCTGCACCGCCGCTGCCACAACGACAGTCACCAGCATCATCCCCAGTGGCAGCCGTCCGAGGCTGCTGGAGACGGACTGGTGTCGCCCTCCACTACTACCAGCACATGCACCACGGGCAGCACTGACAGCATCTCCGCCGCAGGCACTGCCTGTCACAGATTCAGGTGGATCTGATCAGAACTCTGGTTGGGACACCTCTTGGGGTCACCGAATATCCTAAAGAGGTAGTATACTGGGGCAGAAGAGAAGCTAAAGGCATACATGGAAAGGACAGCTATGGACAGGCACAGGAAAGTAAAGGCAGAGCAACTCTTGTGTGAACAAACAGGAAACAGATTACTAATGGACAAACAAGCTGGGGTTGTACACAGAGTAAGGCGCAGAACCTCCAACAGTGACAGGGAATGTCAATGCCTCTGTGCAGTTTGCTCTTACAAATAGTCACCCTGCCAGCCCCATAGAAAGGAGGCAGCAGAAGTGATTCTGTCTCTGGACCCTGTAGTGAATCCTAGTTCATTTAATGGGATAACAGGAATTAGCTTAGCCTCTTGCTTGCAGACTCGTGCCCACGTCACCTAGTAACTTTTAACCTACTTAGCTTGCTCTGTCTTAGCCCATTTAATTATTTATTTCTTCTAAGATGGCTGCCTTGTTTATAGTTAGGCCACTTGTTATGGGTAACATTATCAGTGTCACCGCGCCAAGGCGTCAAGATCAAGCACCAAAGACAAACAAACAGTAGGTATTCACACTTAGGGATTTTCCCTCTCTATATTTTCGAGGGATTGTTTATATTAATTGCCGTCCCAAGCATGTCTGTTATCTATTGTTTAGGAACACACCTACGTCAGGGTTCCTTGTAGATCTGTATAAATACATCACACTTTAGACAGATAATCAGAGGGATTCCGACCAGAGGGCATCGCCACCATCGCTGATACCGATGCTGCAGTCGTCTTGACGCTGACCCAGTCTTCGTGTCCCTGCGGAGTCTGAGATAGAGACCTCATTCCAAGGTAACGAGGGTTGGGGGCTCCTCCCATGGACATGGCATTGGCAGATTAGGGTTAACAAACCGAGCTCTCCTTTAGGTAGGAGGTTAGGCCTTTCACATTAGGGTATTAGGGCATATTACATCTTGTATGTCTTTTCTAGGCATTGCAAGATGGTGGGGGTCTTTGTAATAATGACTCTTGTCTTCACAATTCTGTTTCTTGCATTATTCATTATCCTAATCATTGCAGCCCATGCAACTTATCACAAAGTGCAGTTATGTTAAATAAAAACTATTGAAACTCTACAGCATCTTTCTCATTGCCTGTGTTTGTATGAGACATGATATATCTGTAAGAAAGGGGTAATCTCCGTTTAACCACGACACTCCCTGAGATGTCTTATTCTCGAGTCCATGCGTAACGGCTGCCCTAAATCACCTTTTACTATTGTTTTTCGGGTGAGGTGCTGCTAGTGAGCCGGTAAGGTTGGGACAATAGTTGCGACTTGTTGTAGGAAAGGCATAGTCGCCTACAAACAAAAGGACTGTCATCCTTAAACCAGCAGTCTTGCTCAGAGCAAGAGTCCAAACTACGACATGGCGCCACCAACGATGGTGTTTAGGCACTAATTTACGGATACCCCGACTATCACTGTCTCACAGACAACAGGTACCCTAAGTGCCATTATACGGAGTCGTCCGTGGTCTTTGGGAGAATCCTCCTCAGCTGAAAAGGTAACACCTGATTAAGCTGTAGGTTGTTCGAGCTCTAACTCATAAAAGGACTTTCCTACCCATTTTTGGTGTTCCGTTTTTCCTAAACAAATATGGCTAACGCTATTGACATTCCTGAAAATGTTAGACACGCACTAACACAACATTTATTAACGCATGGCCTTACAGATGAGGGTGGGGATGTTACTCTGATAATAGAAGCTACTAAAGCATACCAAACAGAAACATTTTACTGTTGGGTCACCCTTCCTGAGGTTGACCAAAGAACGCACACATTCCACACATATGAAATTGCAAACGTACCTTTATGGTACCAAGCATACCAGTATCATGAAATATCGCTCACATACCAGGAGCATCAGAACTGGTTCTAAGGCGCCCTACCACATGTACTACGAAGGGTGAGGTTAGGTCCCTTAAGTAATGATGGACCTACATGGCCTATGTTTGCCACATACACACCTCACCCAGGCATACAGAATACGCTGATAGCAGATTTACGAGTTTTATATAATGAATTAGTGACATTATATAGACGATTAGTCCAGTTTGTAATGCGAACATTGAACACAACACCAGTGCGTCCAGAACCGCCAGTAGCTACTGGGATTAATCCACAAACAGTCCATACTATTATGGGTAAAGTGCCCACGGAACGGGAAAAAATACCATTCTGGATTGCCCAGAAAACGAATCAGCTGGAAGCTGTGTTTCCCCATACGGGACCACAGGAAAAAAATAGATTGCTCACTATGTGCTTGCCTTTTGGTATGGTTCCCTCAGTGGATGACTGTGCCACATGGGGTGCAGTCTTCGCTGCCATATATATATACTATCTCACATGGTACCCCAACACTTGCCAATTTACCGGAAGTGTTAAAACAAATACAGAATGAGCATGGGGCTGCGCCAGCCCTGGATTTGGGGATGAAATTAAAGCGCAACTTTGACGCTGTATCCTCAATAATACTCAGTAATATTAAAGGGGAAGCAGTAGCACTGGCAATTCGCCAGCGTCTCTGGGAAACTCCACACCAAGAACAAGAGAGACAGCTACCGAAAATAATTTCCGATACCTATACTAGTATAGGACAAGATAGTTTGGGAGCCAAACCTAAGAAATTGGAGTTACAAGGTACCATCCACAAGGAGGGTACAAAGCAGGCAGAAGAGAGCTCTAAGAAGCGCTGGGACAAACAAAAGGATTTCAAAGAAAGAAGAAATAAGAGAGCTGATTCTCCACACCCGGAGAACTCCGAAAGGAGATATATTCTCAGAAATAGGGAGAACATTAAAACTCCAGACAGATATACTGATTCACGTCCCTCTCGTTCCTTTCAGGATGCACCGGATAGACGTAGCGAGAGAGGGGGCCGTCAAGTTCGACGTCCGGAATACGTGAAAGAGAAGAAAGACTCACAACAATCTACCATTAAAAAAGAAGACAAGACTCCTTAGCAAAAGCCACAGTTTAAAATGAAGAAGGTGGCAGCACTGACAGTTAAAAATGCAGGTAAAATTGATAACTCTGTTGAGGAACAAGACGTGGGCAGTGACTCTGTTAGACAGTGCGGCAGAAGTCACGATATGTCATCAGAGTCTGAAAGATCATCTGGATGCAACAGCAACTAGCGATTACATTGCGGTTGAAACGGCAGATGGCCGCGTTCTTCCCCCGATAGGGTTTATGATTTAAAAATTCAGATAGAGGGAGACGTGGAGCGCACTATTAGTGTGATATTTTGGGATGAACTTACTAGTGATATCCTATTGGCCGAAAGAGACTGGCCACCTGAACACGTCCGCAAGCTCCTGCATGGGGAAGGTGTCATTTTGCCTTCTTTCTCCGATCTTGTTCCAGAAGCAGCAACAGAAGCATATGCTGCTGAATGGGCTTTAGCGAAGGCACCTGTGCTATATCGCAATCATGTAGGTTAGGACAAAGAGTCTCCTTGTCATATTATTCCTGTTTGGTCTACACCCCAACCGCAGCCACAATATCCTGTCAAACATGAAGCAAAAGCTCCGGTGAAGGAGAGCCTCACCCAACTTGAGTACCAGGGAGTAATTGAGCCCTGTACATCTGCAATGAATAATCCGTTATTCCCTGTTGCAAAGCCAGACCATTCATATAGAATAGTCATTGATTATAGACACTTAAATAGTCATACACGCACGTATGCTATACAAAATTCACACAGCACAGCACTGATAAACAATATAGTGCGTAAAAAATATAAAACAACATTAGACATATCTAATGGTTTCTTCTGCCAGAATTTAGCACATGAAAGTCGGGACCTGAGTGCATTCTCATTTGGCTCTCAGAAACGCTTTTGTTGTTTACCTCAAGGCTATAAAAATAGTCCAGGACTATTTTCAGCCCGTATAACTTCAATATTACATGATATTGATTCCGAGGCGTTGTCCTTTGTGGATGACATATATCTCACAGACGGCGTCCTCGACATTCATCTTTCGAGGGTCGATCGGATTATTTTGGGATTTGCAGACCTCGGTTACAAATTCAAATTTAAGAAAAGCAAGATAGCCTTTCTTAGCGTATTATTCCTGGGATATGAGCTATCAAACGAGGGGAAGAGCCTGGCCCGCACTTTCTAGAAAAATGTGCTTAATTACACCCTCCAAACACACTTAAGAAATTACAGTCATTACTGGGTTTCTTCAATTTTGGCAGAACATACATTCCAGATTATGCATAACGCATCAAGCCACTTTATGACTTAGTTCAGCCCAATTTTTCTCGCAGACACTGGACAATTGAACACACACACATCCTTAGGGACATGCAACAGGACACGCTAGAAGCCAAACACTTACACACACGTGACAATAAAACAAACTTGGTCATCAGAATAATTGCTGGTGCCACTGGGTTTACTTATGTCACCTTTAATGAGGATGACACTGTACCAATAGCATATAAATCACATTTATACTCAAATGCTGAACAGCGTTTTGCACCTACAGAAAAGATTCTGATGGCAGTTCAGATGGGCGTCATAAAAGAGAGGCCACTTGCCCAGGGGAAACGTATTATTGTTGTCTCCCCGATGCCGGCCTTAGAGGCTGTCACCAAAGCAAGCGTTCCTAACGCTAAAGCATTACATCCATGTTGGATTCAATGGGCAACGTCTCTGACTGCCACTGATGTCGATTATATATTCGATCCAAAACGTCAGACACAAGAATTCCTCCAATATGAACAAGAGTACCCTGCTCCTCTAAATATCTTGCCACTAGACAGCTACCATACTGTCATATACACTGACGTTTCAGCACAACCGGCTGTGGGTACTTAACATCAATACTCGGCAGCTTGCGCAGCCGTGAGCGGAGTGAGGGAAGATGGAGTTTTCCACCCTCACAATACCTACACGCAGACCTTAGGAGACTGCAGAGGCCAGTTGGCTGAGCTTACAGCTCTTATTCTAGCGCTTGAACATACTGAGACAGGATGCCAGACTTTGATAGTCTGTGACTCATATTACTGCGTCCAGTCATACAATGAATATCTCAATCATTGGAAACTGAACGGGTTTAGAGATTCTAAAGGGAACACCATTAAACACAAGATATTGTGGGGGAGTGTGGCCGATTTTAAGGATAAGCTACCGTGTGTCCATGTAGTCCATACATTGGGACACCAACGTATAGGCGTACACGTTACCGGTAATACATTGGCTGATGAAGCGGCCAAAACAGCAGTAGCTACGGCTTCTGTGGCTGCAGTGACTCGTTCACAAATGAGAATGGATAATGAAATATTGATTGCCGTTAAAGCTTCGGCTGCAGGCAAGTCCCTTCCAAAAGGATACCCTACAATCTATACTTACCATATCAGTGCACAGAATGCTGCTTACACAACGATTCCTGGGGTTGGAGATCGAGTGATCCCCAATGAAGACCAGAGGTTAGATCTAATTAAAGCAGCGCATGAGGGTGTTGCTTCTGCACATGCTGGTATACAGGCCATGATAACACTCCTACTGCAACGCTTCTGGTGGCCTGGTCTATGCAGACGAACAAAGCAGTATGTCCTTTGCTGTGACATTTGCCAGCAGATCAAGGGCTCTAATATCAAACGCCTACCGCAGACATCCTTCTTAGTGTCCAACAGGCCACTACAGTATGTGTACCTAGACCATTGTGGTCCCTTACAGCCTGATGGTGCATACAAATATAATTTAGTCGCTGTAGATTCTTGTTCTAGATTCCTGTGGGTATGGCCACAGCGGTTGGCTGACGCCCGGACTGTTATAAAAGATTTGCTGATCTTTATCGGCACATATGCGGTTGCAGCATTCCATTCAGACCAGGGCCCTGCATTTGCCTCTAAGGCATTCAGGGACACCATGGGGACGATGGGTGTTGAACTCCATTACTCCTCACCATACCATTCCGAGGGAAATTCGGTTGTGGAGAGGCAGAATCGTGATCTAAAGCAGTCCTTAACAGCTCGAGTATTAGGTTCAGGCCGCAGTTGGTTACACCACCTATATGGGGTCCACAGAGCACTGAATAATCTGCCAAGACAGTCCTTGGGGGGACGCTCTCCATATGAGGTTCTCTTTGGGATACCTATGTATGTCCCAGATCTTGATGCCCCTGGTGTGGTGAAAGCAGAAACACCATTTGACATAAAAGAACGTCTCACTGTTTTACAGGAGCTTCAACAATTCCGTGATGATAAATCATCTGCAAGTGCTGCCACTTTAGGAATAAGGGATTTGGCAAAAATGTCAACTGGCTAGATTCCTAAAGTTGGGGATCTGGTTCGTGAGAAGATCGCTGTGAAGAAGGAGTTTAGTCGATCATACAGAGCACCTGTACCTGTCTTAGGAATACAAGGCACCAGGACTGTCATCTTACCACCACTGTCTGGTTCTAAGACGAACAAATTCATCTCCATTGATGACATCAAACTACACCATGTGGCCGATCCTTCACAGTAGACCAGGAGGCCCCTTGGGTAGTTCCCAATCCCCTCTCACTACCCAACAGGACATCCATCTACATAGTAGGATGAACATCACTACTACAGACTATGCAACAATGTCAACTGCTGTTCCAGACACCTCCTCGACCATGGGGAGGGCGGAAAATGAACTCTTGTTGGTTCCAGTCACATCTTCAGTGACCACCCGCCTCAAGATTTAGCTGTATTTTACACATACACATCACCGACTGATGACGTTGTCTACCATGAGCATTCATGTGAAGTGGACCAGAGTACACTGGCTCCTGTGTTTGCAGAGACTGTTTCTGGCTATTTCATTGACATTCATGATTTTTCTTCCGATTCATCCACTACTGTGATTGACAATGTTTCAAAAAGTAGTACGCTGTATCGATGGCTTAAAAATAAATATTTGAAATACCCATGGAACTACTTGTGGTTCTGTTTGACATTTTTTGCATTATTTTTATGGATTGGTTTTGTGACTGTTTTCTTTTTGCTTATAAATGGTCACTATATTACTGATCACTCCTCTGTGGAGCCTGTTGATGAAGTTTTAACACCACATCATTCTTCGCATAAGGTCCGAAGAGATTTGTCCCCTGTAAATATTACAACAATACCGATTACTGATGGGATTGTGTGGGACAAAGTTCCATTCAATGTATTTGGGCCTACAGAAATTATTCAAATACCATACGTGTTTAAAATTTCAATGACTGATGTAATTACACCTGATGTTGTCTCTGATGATTGGGATGTCCAAACAGTTGATTCTATGCAACTGAATTGAAGTACTTATCCGCTTTGGAAAGTGATGATGTATATGATTATACAATGAATTATGGGGAAATGTTCTGCTATAACAATTGGGGACATTACTACCTACACTGTGCCAGTAGATACAGGCCAGTATTGAACTACACACAGTGGGAACACATTTCTACACCACTGGTGGGGAGTCCAGTATTATAGCGATAAATTTACATACTTTTATGGGCATGATACAAGAAAAGCAGAGTCATATTATTTTAAAATACCTCCGGCACAAATTAGGAAAATTTTGCTAACTGATACAAAATTGATTTATTCAGATCCCTTTGTTTCCCGGCTCGCAATTGAGGGTTACGAATACTGGAAGAGCACTATTGACTTGAAAAGTGTATGGGGAACACAAGCTTGGCAAATACAGGGCAGGGAAGCTTTATTTTGAGCATGCCTGATTCCTGTGCAAATTATTTTCTTAAATTACACTATTCAGCAGACATCCTGCCTGGGGTCAGCGAAAATTAATTATCTGAACATGCCCAGTATCCCTACTCCGGCAAGGTTTAAAGATTGGCAACACTTCCTTAATATCACAGAGGAAAGGCTAGATGCAATGGTTAAGGCTGGTACCTATAATTCTTCACTTTCCAGTCCCGGCGGGTGGTTAATATGGCCCACTGACACTAATGAGTGTCAAGCGTGTTTTTTTAACTCTTGAGGGTTTTTTTCAATTAACAGGCCAGACCCTCGCTTTATATCGGGGGAACATACAGGTATAGTTACCACATAGAGTGTGGGTAAGCTGTGCCAGCAATGGGTACAAACAAACACGTTAGCCGCAGTTAAGAAACACCTGAACACTCTTTCTGAAAATATGGACTTGCAGGATTTTCTGCTGGGTCCTAGGAAACAGCGCTCGAAAAGGTTTTTATATGCTATGTAAAATGAAATTTGGAAACTTTCCCAGATTGAGGCTGCTGCGCGTTTAAGGCAATTGGATAAATAAAATTTAGAAAAAACATTAGCTGTTGTTGACAACGGCACGAATACACTGTCCAACAGGATTTATTCACTATCAAATATAGTGTAGTCTGCTATTGATATTACTCAGACAGACATGTCCCGGCTATATCATGGGCAAACACAGCTACGTTCCATCATGCAGCTAGGTTGGACATTACAGACGCTGAAAAGTGGCCGCATTCCATGGAAGTATAATAATGGGAGTGAATTCTTCACTGCTTTTAATTTTTCCAAGGAACAAGCGACAATGGCTAAAAGGGAGGCTAGTTTCACCATGCTTCAAGTAGAGAAGTTAGATAAGTTGCCCTTCACGGTAGCAGAGAGTCCTTCAACTATCTGGCTCTTATATGACATCATTAATTTACCGATTTCGACCTTTCGTTTTTCGAGCTGCCTGAAACATCTTGCAGTGGGAAGATATGAGCAACTAGGAGATAGCTATATTAAGAAAGAGTGGGAGTTACCCTTTGATTATAGATGTCTGAACGGCGAAAAGGAGGTCTTTCTTAGTGAAAGCGAATGTGAGACTGCTGTTCGTCATTCTATGATATGCAAGCAGGTGTCTCTTCACGGTCTTTGCAATGCGGGGTCGCAAATTTGGCCTGTCTTCTGAAGGGTACTCCCGTCCCCTTGATTTGCCCGGAATTTCATGTACTTTCCAATGGAAGTTATGTGGTACTGAACGATCAAAGTTGTTGCGGCATGCGACCAGGTATTGCCTACGCAATCTCGGTCTCGAAGGTCGTTACGTGTTGTGGACATGTTTTGTTTCCCCCCGCACAAGAGATTAAAGTATCTGACATGTGGCCCCACATAGATACTATTAATGTGAACTATGACAAGCTGAGTAGGCTAAAGGCGCTATTGTTTAAAAAACAGGTCACCTTGACATCCGCAAAGGAGACGTATGCTCTCCAGATTGCGAGATCATCAGCCCAGATACAATCCCTTCTAAATACCAACTTCCCCAAGCACTTTGGAGAACTGGTATCCAGAATATTCAATGCTTCAAGCACCACTGGGATTGTTCATTTCTTTAAGGCTGTCGGGTCTGGTTTCATGTTCATCTTCCAGACTATCTTCTGAGTCATCCCATCAGCCATCCCTTCTCTCTTTTCAAGTGTGTTTGGTGGCTTTGCGATTATTTTGGCTTTGATTGGCAGACTACTACTGCTATTTCTTCTGATTCGCAGTGGTTATTTCTTTCCAGCAACGCAGAGCAATGGAGCCGCTCCCACCAACTCCACTGTGCCATGAGCGCATGGTTCGGATCTTCGGTGCACCTTTGCTGGTGGAACTGGAGCATGACTGGTCGTTGTCATTTCGGCCCCTTCAATGGTGCGTACAACCAGTCTTCCGCTGCATATGGTGTCTCTTTGAACATCTGCCTATGGTCTGTCTTGCTGTTGCACCGACATCTCATGTGGACCACGAACTGTTGATGTCCCCGATGAGGGTTCATACACGGTCATGCCCCTTGAGACTGAGGTTGCTCCGCGAGGCCACCTATGAGCCTTCCATTTTGAGATCTATCATGGACGAGGACACTGCAGTGGATAACGATACACCAGGAAATATGGCTCACTACTGCTCAGTGGATCCGTTTGTCTGCCCAGCACTCGACTTAACATCAGATGATGTTGACTCATTTTTGAGGTCCTTGGTTGGTGACTTCAATGACATTCTTCAAGATCATGCGTACAGCAAATGATTTGATGAATTGACTTGCCATTCCCGATTCCAAATTATGCATTTAGATTGACATTTGCTTTTGCAAGCTGTGCTTGTCGTGGTTGACATTAACATCTCTGTATGTGTTTTAGCAGATTTGTTTTAATATGTTTTTAACACATTCTGAAAAAAAAATTAGCTTGTTTTTTGCTTTTAGTTTTTAGTTCAGAGCAAGTTTTAGCATTCGGGTTCCTGTACCTTTGTCATACCTGTTACGGCAATGGGGAGGGTGTAGTGAATCCTAGTTCGTTTAATGGGATAACAGGAGTTAGCTTAGCCTCTGGCTTGCAGACTCGTGCCCCCGTCACCTAGTAACTTTTAACCTACTTAGCTTGCTCTGTCTTAGCCCATTTAATTATTTATTTCTTCTAAGATGGCTGCCTTGTTTATAGTTAGGCCACTTGTTATGGGTAACATTATCAGTGTCACCGCGCCAAGGCGTCAAGATCAAGCACCAAAGACAAACAAACAGTAGGTGTTCACACTTAGGGATTTTCTCTCTCTATACTTTCGAGGGATTGTTTATATTAATTGCCGTCCCAAGCATGTCTGTTATCTATTGTTTAGGAACACACCTACGTCAGGGGTCCTTGTAGATCTGTATAAATACATCACACTTTAGACAGATAATCAGAGGGATTCCGACCAGAGGGCATCGCCACCATCGCTGATACCAATACTGCAGTCGTCTTGACGCTGACCCAGTCTTCGTGTCCCTGCGGAGTCTGAGAAAGAGACCTCATTCCAAGGTAACGAGGGTTGGGGGCTCCACCCATGGACATGGCATTGGCAGATTAGGGTTAACAAACCCAGCTCTCCCTTAGGTAGGAGGTTAGGCCTTTCACATTAGGGTATTAGGGCATATTACATCTCGTATGTCTTTTCTAGGCATTGCAAGATGGTGGGGGTCTTTGTAATAATGACTCTCATCTTCACAATTCTGTTTCTTGCATTATTCATTATCCTAATCATTGCAGCCCATGCAACTTATCACAAATTGCAGTTATGTTAAATAAAAACTATTGAAACTCTACTGCATCTTTGTCATCGCCTGTGTTTGTATGAGACATGATATATCTGTGAGAAAGGGGTAATCTCCGTTTAACCACAACACTCCCTGAGATGTCTTATTCTCGAGTCCATGCGTAACGGCTGCCCTAAATCACCCTTTACTATTGTGTTTCGGGTGAGGTGCTGCTAGTGAGCCGGTAAGGTTGGGACAACAGTTGCGACTTGTTGTAGGAAAGGCGTAGTCACCTACAAACAAAAGTACTGTCATCCTTAAACCAGCAGTCTTGCTCAGAGCAAGAGTCCAAACTACGACAACCCTAGAGCACAAACAAGGATAGTACTTACATGCAAAAGACATGCTCTTGTGGGTCCAGCTGGAAACACAGTGGCGATTCCTGAGAAAACAGCAATAGCACACTGTCACTGTTAGGCACGAAAGATAACGTATAACACTAGACAAGGATGGTGGCTGGAATTGCCTCCTGGAAACCAGGAGCCAACCTCAGTACAGAGGAGGACACTTTTACACTGGTGAAGACTGATAGAACACTTACCAGACAAAAATAACCAATAAGAAACAGAAACAGAAGGGACCAAACTAAGAGGCAGAGGCAAGAACTAGGAACAGGCTCAGGATAAAGCAAAAGCAGGACTGGGACTTGAAAACAGGGCGCAAACGTCTGGCTGGAACAAACAGAGATAGGACTGGGAAACTGAGAGCAGGCTCTGGCTGGAACAGGCAAGGACAGGGCTGGAATACAGGGTGTAGGAATAAGCAGAAAACAGGACTGGGAAACAAAGAGCAGGTTCAGGTGGAAACAAGGCAGGAGAAAGACAGAGAGACAGGGAGCAGGCTCTGGAAGAAACAAACAGGTACAAGGCTAAGAGATAGGGAGCAGACTCTGGGTGGAACAATCAGGAGCAGGGCAGAGAAACAGGAAACAGGTTCAAGCTGGAACAGAACAGGAACAAGACTGGAACACCATCCGATAAAGGGTCTGTAACACAAAGGAATCAAACTCCAATGCACGACGGGGATCTTGAGGAAATGGCTGCTTATAAGCAGTTCCTTACCGGACTGCACTGGAGAGGTCTCAGGTGTGTGTAGTTTCAGACACTTGCAAGTCCTGGAGGAGAGGATCCGGTGAAAAGTAGCAACTGGATTTCTCCCATAGAAAACAATTGGAAAAAGAATCTGGGCTTTCCTGACTACCAGGCTGTGCATTATGGGATTTGCAGTCCCAGGAAGCAAATGTAGTACTACACAAGTATACCATGGCCAAAAGAGAAACAAACCGGAGTCAGCAAGGGACTCTAGATAACTGTTCAAGGTGATTCCCAGCTTCCGACAGTCCCCGTACAGCGGCCCCTAGAGATGGGATGACTGAGTCGTAACACCGCCACATGCACCACCACATGCCCAGCCAGTGCCACTACATCGGACATCAGCAGCATCCCCAGTGGGAAGCCGTCCAAGGCTTCCGGAGATGTCCTGGACCCTGCACCCACCACTTGAGGCACCACCACCAGCACTGGCACTACCAGCAGTTTGCAGCCTGAGTCGCCGCAGGATGGAGTCTGTCTCTGCCTCCATGGAGTATCATGCTACGTGTTCCCTGCAGATCTCGTGCCTCAGACACCCAGGTGAGGGAATGTGAACTGCCACATCCAGGTGCAGCATCACTGGGCACAAGGCCCCCTCAAGAACCAGTGGAGAAATGCATCCACTCACCACATCCTTGGCAGGATGAAGCAGACTGGGCACTAGGCCCCCTCCAAAACCAGTGGAGAAATGCATCCACTCACCCAATCCTTGGCAGGATGAAGCAGACTGGGCACAAGGCCCCCTCCAGAACCAGTGGAGAAATGCATCCACTCACCCAATCCTTGGCAGGATGAAGCACACTGGGCACAAGGCCCCCTCCAGAACCAGTGGAGAAATGCATCCACTCACCCCCTCCTTGGCAGGATGAAACAGACTGGGCACTAAGCCCCCTCCAGAACCAGTGAAGAAATGCATCCACTCACCCAATCCTTGGCAGGATGAAGCAGACTGGGCACAAGGCCCCCTCCAGAACCAGTGGAGAAATGCATCCACTCACCCCCTCCTTGGCAGGATGAAGCAGACTGGGCACCAATTCCCCTCCAGAACCAGTGGAGAAGTGCATCCACTCACCCAATCCTTGGCAGGATGAAGCAGACTGGGCACAAGGCCCCCTTCAGAACCAGTGGAGAAATGCATCCACTCACCCAATCCTTGGCAGGATGAAGCAGACTGGGCACCAAGCCCCCGCCAGAACCAGTGGATAAATTTATCCACTCACCCAATCCTTGGCAGTATGAAGCAGACTGGGCACAAGGCCCCCTCCAGAACCAGTGGAACATGTCACCCACTTGAGAGACTGTGGCCTTGCACTCCCCAGGACCAAGCAGTGGGCAAACCACCCACTTGAGAGACTGTGGCTTTGCACTCCCCAGGACCAAGCAGTGGGCAAATCACCCACTTGAGAGACTTGAGAGACTGTGGCTTTGCACTCCCCAGGACCAAGCAATGGGCAAACCACCCACTTGAGAGACTTTAGAGACAGTGGCTTTGCACTCCCCAGTACATCGCTGTGGGCATGTTAGCCCCTCAAGAAGCGGTGACATAGTACCATCTTCCGACTGAGGTGCCCCCCTCCCCTTCCCCCTGAGGTGCCTGTGTTTTTTCAACCTAATGTCTCTGCAGTGTTCTCTCCGTTTTGAGGCAGGAGTCAAGTGTGGGCTTCGCCCATGATTTTTTGGCCCACTGGTCCACGGACATTTGCAATGTACAATGTATGGCCCTCTGTACATATTGTACATATTTGCATAAACAGTTGTTTGCAATCGTTAACTTTATATGCATTTTCAAAATATCACAGATTTGGCTCACTTCCTTTTGTCCTTGCATTCTTCCAGGGAGTTACGGGGTGTATCTGTAATGTTGTTGGATCTGTTAGTGTGTATGGTGTTGTGGGTGAGGGTGGTGTTGCGTTTGTGTGTCACTCTCTTTTTCCTCCCCCCTCCCCTGTGTGCTAGGTGCAGTACTCACCATCGTTGTCATCACCGCCTTCTTTCAAATTCCTGGTGTATTAGCACATACACCAGCATGGGGAGAACCTGCAGTTCGGGCTCCGTGGCGTCCTGGATCTTTGTTGAGTGTCGAAAGGTGAGTAGTTCCCCTTCAGTGTACTGTTTCTGCCGTGCTTTTGATGTCGTTGGTACCACCCTGGAAAAACTGGTGGATTGGTGCCTTGTAATATTGTGGGCGGTACATTGTCTTCCGCCTGTCTGTTGGCAGTGACCGCTGCGGTGTTTGTTGCTACCGCCGTGGCGGTCGGTGTGTTAAAGTGGCTGTCTATGTTGGTGGTTTCCGCCGTGGTCATGATCCCATTTTTTTGTCCGCCAGCCTGTTGGCGGTATTACCGCTGCTTTATTACCAGCCACCAGGGTGGTAATGAGGGCCTTAATGTTTTCTAGCGCATAGAAATTAAAAGCCCTAATCAAGTCACCCGGTCACACTCGACCGCGGCAAAGTCAGACCGCGATGGAGCCCTGCTCGGCTACAGCAAACGGGAGGCCTCTGTCAAAAGTTTACCATCAGACTTAGGGGGTGATTCTAACCCTGGCGGTCGGTGATAAAGTGGCGGCCAACCCGCCAACAGGCTGGCGGTCCAAAAAATGGAATTCTGACCCTGGCGGGAACCGCCAACACAGCCCGCCACATTAACACTCCGCCCGCCGCGGCGGTACAGAAAAAACAGCGCGGCGGTCACCGCCAACAGGCAGGCGGCAGACAATGTACCGCCCACCCTATCACAACTCACCAATCCGCCACCTTTTCCGGGGCGGGAGCCCCGCCGATAAAAACACGGCGGAAACAGACTACGAACGGGAAAACGCTCACCTCTACGCACTCCACGAGGAAGGAGGACAGCATGGAACCCGAATTAAACATACTACCTGCTCTCGTCTACCTGCTCATCTACCACGAGTACGAACGCCGGCGCAGACGACAACGGTGAGTACTGCACCTACGACACACGGGAGGGGGGAGGAGGAAAGCTTACGGGCACACACATATGCGACCCCCACCCCCCCAAACTATGTACACACCAATGCAGAGCAACAAGTCACAGTGACACCACCCAAACCCCCCTGATAAATGCAAAGACATAATTAAATTGTGAATAAAAATTTATGTACAAAATAGGCTCTGAAAAGTTATGGTCAACTAGCCAAAAAATCAATATCAAAATAAGTCTATATACAGTGCAATGGATAACCGAGGCAATTAGTCCTGCACATCAAAAGAAAATCGAAGTGTCCGTGGGCCAAAGTGTAACAACACAAGGGCAAAGCCCACACAGGAGACCTGAGCCCTCTGGAGAGAACACTGCAGGGGCATCTGATGAAAAAACTACAGGCACCTCAGGGGGAAGGGAAGGGGGGGGCACCACAGCCACATGAGTCCACGACGCCAGAACCACGAAGGGGCCACCATGCCTACTGTGCCATCCTGGGGAGTGCAAAGCCACAGTCTCCCAAGTCTCTACAGTAGGTGGGTTGCCCACTGTTCAATCCTGGGGAGTGCAAAGCCACAGTCTCTCAAGTCTCACAAGTGGGTGGGTTGCCCACTGTGCCATCCTGGGGAGTGCAAAGCCACAGTCTCTCAAGTCTCACAAGTGGGTGGGTTGCCCACTGTGCCATCCTGGGGAGTGCAAAGCCACAGTCTCTCAAGTCTCACAAGTGGGTGGGTTGCCCACTGTGCCATCCTGGGGAGTGCAAAGCCACAGTCTCTCAAGTGGATTACAGTCTCCACTGGTCAAGGAGGAGGCATGGTGGGCACAGTGAACCATTAACAGTGCATGCAGGAAGGGCCCAGCGGAGCGGTGCTTGAGACGGCGGGGCCCAGCGGAGCGGTGCTTGACAGGAAGGGCCCAGCGGAGCGGTGCTTGAGACGGCGGGGCCCAGCGGAGCGGTGCTTGAGACGGCGGGGCCCAGCGGAGCGGTGCTTGAGACTGCGGGGCCCAGCGGAGCGGTGCTTGAGACGGCGGGGCCCAGCGGAGCGGTGCTTGACAGGAAGGGCCCAGCGGAGCGGTGCTTGACAGGAAGGGCCCAGCGGAGCGGTGCTTGAGACGGCAGGGCCCAGCGGAGCGGTGCTTGAGACGGCAGGGCCCAGCGGAGCGGTGCTTGACAGGAAGGGCCCAGCGGAGCGGTGCTTGAGACGGCGGGGCCCAGCGGAGCGGTGCTTGACAGGAAGGGCCCAGCGGAGCGGTGCTTGAGACGGCGGGGCCCAGCGGAGCGGTGCTTGACAGGAAGGGCCCAGTGGAGCGGTGCTTGAGACGGCGGGGCCCAGCGGAGCGGTGCTTGAGACGGCGGGGCCCAGCGGAGCGGTGCTTGACAGGAAGGGCCCAGCGGAGCGGTGCTTGACAGGAAGGGCCCAGCGGAGCGGTGCTTGAGACGGCGGGGCCCAGAGGAGCGGTGCTTGAGACTGCGGGGCCCAGCGGAGCGGTGCTTGAGACGGCGGGGCCCAGCGGAGCGGTGCTTGACAGGAAGGGCCCAGCGGAGCGGTGGTTGACAGGAAGGGCCCAGCGGAGCGGTGCTTGAGACGGCGGGGCCCAGCGGAGCGGTGCTTGAGACTGCGGGGCCCAGCGGAGCGGTGCTTGACAGGAAGGGCCCAGCGGAGCGGTGCTTGACAGGAAGGGCCCAACGGAGCGGTGCTTGAGACGGCGGGGCCCAGAGGAGCGGTGCTTGAGACTGCGGGGCCCAGCGGAGTGGTGCTTGAGACGGCGGGGCCCAGCGGAGCGGTGCTTGACAGGAAGGGCCCAGCGGAGCGGTGCTTGACAGGAAGGGCCCAGCGGAGCGGTGCTTGAGACGGGGGGGCCCAGCGGAGCGGTGCTTGAGACTGCGGGGCCCAGCGGAGCGGTGCTTGACAGGAAGGGCCCAGCGGAGCGGTGCTTGACAGGAAGGGCCCAGCGGAGCGGTGCTTGACAGGAAGGGCCCAGCGGAGCGGTACTTGAGACGGCGGGGCCCAGCGGAGCAGTGCTTGAGATGGCGGGGCCCAGCGGAGCGGTGCTTGAGACTGTGGGGCCCAGCGGAGCGGTGCTTGAGACGGCGGGGCCCAGCGGAGCGGTGCTTGACAGGAAGGGCCCAGCGGAGCGGTGCTTGAGACCGCGGGGCCCAGCGGAGCGGTGCTTGAGACTGCGGGGCCCAGCGGAGCGGTGCTTGAGACGGCGGGGCCCAGCTGAGCGGTGCTTGAGACCGTGGGGCCCAGCGGAGCGGTGCTTGAGACGGCGGGGCCCAGCGGAGCGGTGCTTGACAGGAAGGGCCCAGCGGAGCGGTGCTTGAGACGGCGGGGCCCAGCGGAGCGGTGCTTGAGACGGCGGGGCCCAGCGGAGCGGTGCTTGACAGGAAGGGCCCAGCGGAGCGGTGCTTGACAGGAAGGGCCCAGCGGAGCGGTGCTTGAGACGGCGGGGCCCAGCGGAGCGGTGCTTGACAGGAAGGGCCCAGCGGAGCGGTGCTTGACAGGAAGGGCCCAGCGGAGCGGTGCTTGAGACGGCGGGGCCCAGCGGAGCGGTGCTTGACAGGAAGGGCCCAGCGGAGCGGTGCTTGAGACGGCAGGGCCCAGCGGAGCGGTGCTTGAGACGGTGGGGCCCAGCGGAGCGGTGCTTGAGACGGCGGGGCCCATCGGAGCGGTGCTTGATAGGAAGGGCCCAGTGGAGCGGCGCTTGACAGGAAGGGCCCAGCGGAGCAGTGCTTGAGACGGCGGGGCCCAGCGGAGCGGTGCTTGAGACGGCGGGCCCAGCGGAGCGGTGCTTGAGACTGCGGGGCCCAGCGGAGCGGTGCTTGAGACGGTGGGGCCCAGCGGAGCGATGCTTGACAGGAAGGGCCCAGCGGAGCGGTGCTTGACAGGAAGGGCCCAGCGGAGCGGTGCTTGACAGGAAGGGCCCAGCGGAGCGGTGCTTGAGACGGCGGGGCCCAGCGGAGCGGTGCTTGAGACTGCGGGGCCCAGCGGAGCGATGCTTGACAGGAAGGGCCCAGCGGAGCGGTGCTTGACAGGAAGGGCCCAGCGGAGCGGTGCTTGAGTCGGCGGGGCCCAGCGGAGCGGTGCTTGAGACGGCGGGGCCCAGCGGAGCGGTGCTTGAGACTGCGGGGCCCAGCGGAGCCGTGTTTGAGACGGCGGGGCCCAGCGGAGCGGTGCTTGACAGGAAGGGCCCAGCGGAGCGGTGCTTGAGATGGCGGGGCCCAGCGGAGCGGTGCTTGAGACTGCGGGGCCCAGCGGAGCGGTGCTTGAGACGGCGGGGCCCAGCGGAGCGGTGCTTAAGACTGCGGGGCCTAGCGGAGCGGTGCTTGAGACGGCGGGGCCCAGCGGAGCGGTGCTTGACAGGAAGGGCCCAGCGGAGCGGTGCTTGACAGGAAGGGCCCAGCGGAGCGGTGCTTGAGACGGCGGGGCCCAGCGGAGCGGTGCTTGAGACGGCGGGGCCCAGCGGAGCGGTGCTTGATAGGAAGGGCCCAGCGGAACGGTGCTTGACAGGAAGGGCCCAGCAGAGCGGTGCTTGACAGGAAGGGCCCAGCGGAGCGGTGCTTGAGACGGCGGGGCCCAGCGGAGCGGTGCTTGAGACTGCGGGGCCCAGCGGAGCGGTGCTTGAGACGGCGGGGCCCAGCGGAGCGGTGCTTGAGACGGCGGGGCCCTGTTCAGCGGTGCTCTTCTGCACGGCGGGGCCCTCTTCAGCGGTGCTCTTCTGCACGGCGGGGCCCTGTTCAGCGGTGCTCTTCTGCACGGCGGGGCCCTGTTCAGCGGTGCTCTTCTGCACGGCGGGGCCCTGTTCAGCGGTGCTCTTCTGCACGGCGGGGCCCTGTTCAGCGGTGCTCTTCTGCACGGCGGGGCCCTGTTCAGCGGTGCTCTTCTGCACGGCGGGCCCTGTTCAGCGGTGCTCTTCTGCACGCGGGGCCCTCTTCAGCGGTGCTCTTCTGCACGGCGGGGCCCTCTTCAGCGGTGCTCGTCCAGTAAGTCAAGGGAGCCAGACCTGGCCTGGACTCCCTGCTCAGTCGCCCTCCGACCGTGCTGTTGCTGGACCCTTCGGTGACGGAGTCCTGGGCCCTTTGGTGTTCTCCCTAACACCCGGGATGGGGCTTGTGGGCCCCTCCTGCTCCGCGCTCCTGCTGGCTGACTTCTCCGCCCTGCTGCCCTTTCGCTCCTTAGATGGGGCTCTCGGGCCCTTGCCTCCCCTAGCTGTTGTGGCTGGTGAAGTGGGCGAACTTGGCTCCTTGGGGGCAGCCGTGTCAGTCCTCTCACGGCGGCCCTTTAGTTTCCGGGTCCTCTTGCCTGGGGGGGGCTGGCTCTCCCCTTGCTGCTGATTGAAGTGTCACTGCTGGCAAAGGGTGGACTCCAGAACCCATGCACCACAGTGACACTCGAAGCTGGGCTGGTGGTGGCTGAGGTGCTCTTGGGACTCTTTGCAGATGGAGGGGGTGGGTCAGTGGAGGGAAAGAGGTCAAGATTAGCGAGGAAAACTTTCTTAGGACCAAGGTAAAAGGTAGGAGAAGTGGTGATGGGAGTGGAGGAAGAGGATGTGGTTGTAGGAGAGTCAGGTGTGCTGTCTTTGGGTGCAGGTGCTTGTGCTGGAGGCTGTCGTGAGGTGGATGGCTGTTGGGTGGGTGTCTGCCTGCGTTTGTGTGTCTTGGAAGAGGGGGTGACAGACACAGTGGGAGAGGACACAGGGGACGTGTAAATGCTAGTGGGGGTGGTGACTGCACGTGTGCGGACTGGACTGGAGGGTGTGCTGGTGATGGAAGCACTGGCTGATGGTGGTGTGCATGCAGGTGTGAGTGTAGACGTCACAGGGAGGGAGGAGGGAGACGAGGAGGAGGGGGACACAGAGGTGGTAGTGACTGTTGGAATGTCTGCATCTGGGTGTGGCTTGCGTGAATGCTTGTGGGTTCTGTGGTGCTTGTGTCTGGATGAGCTGCCCTTGGGTGTTGAGGTGTGTGCAGGCTGGTCTGATGGTGTGGATGGGATAGGCTGAGGAACAGGAGACAGAGACAGGCTGGAGGCAGTCAGAAGAGGGAGGCTGGAAACAGGGACAATGGCTGCCGTCAGTGCTGAGGCCAGAGCATTGAACGATCGTTGATGGGCAGCCTGACCCGAAGGAATGCCCTCCAGGTAGGCATTGCTCCGATGCACCTCCCTTTCTACCCCCTGGATGGCATTCAAAAGGGTAGTCTGCCCAACAATGATGGTCCTCAGGAGGTCAATGACCTCCTCACTGAGGGCAGCAGGGGTAACAGGGGCAGGGGCTGAGGTGCCTGGGGCGAAGGAGACGCCCGCCTTCCTGGGCGAGCGGGCACGGAGCGTAGGCTGAGGGGCTGCTGGGAGGGTGGGGCTGGTGCGCTGGGTGGCGGCTGTACCTGTAGAGGCGGGGGGCCCGGATGTTGCCGCCACCGCTAGGGAGCTCCCATCCGAGGACGTGTCGCTGTCGCTGGTGTCACCACCGGTCCCCGTTGTGGTGCTCTCCTCGCCCTCCGGATCACTGGTGCCCTCAGTGTCTGTTCCTGGTCCCACCGGGGCCTTGTGACTTGCAGCTCCCTCGTGCTCCGATGCCAATTCTCCTCCGCCTGATGATGCTAATGCACACATGCACAAGAAGATGAAGAATAAGGGTGGGGGGAGAAAAACGAAGACCAGGTTGAGTGCATGCAATGTCAACACCGTTGGCGGAGAGGACAGACACAGGAGCCTCATGCACTAAGCCGCGCATTCAGGGTACACTACTCAGTACTTCTGACTAGGACAACAGGTCTAGAGACGACAAAGGCGCACATGTGTGATGCTGGACCATCGATAGCTGTACTTGTCACCCTACAGAGGTGGGGGCCGGGAGCACAGGGCCATGCCTAAAGGAGAGGACTACACTACAGAAAGCGCCCTGGCCTAATGTCACCCACAACCCTCCTCCCCCACCCAGACGCCTCCATTGCGCAGAGAGATAGCAGAATGTGCTGATACTCACCCCCTTGTGTCTGCTGTGATGTCCTCAAGCGCCCATCCAAATCAGGGTAGGCCACCGCCAGGATCCGGGACATCAGGGGGGTCAGGGTACGACTGGCACCCCTCCTAGGTTGGGAGGCCATCCCCAGCAGTGACTCAGCGGTCTTCCTGGTCCCGCGGCGGATGTCCTCCCACCTCTTGCGGCAGTGGGTGCCCCGTCTGACGTGGACCCCCAGGGCCCGGACTTCCTTGGCGATGGCACGCCAAATGTCCACTTTCTGATGGGCGCTGACCTATTTGACATGTACAGGGTGGGAAGGAAAAATCATCAATTTTCTGCATGTTAGATGCGATTGGCCCCCCCTCCCCAACCTTGCCATATGGCACATGCTCTCATCTGTCGTGCGTTGCACTCCTCATTCGCACCCCACCCCACCAACTTACATCCACCCCACTCCACACAGGCATAGCCCATTCAATGTGCACCCAGTGTACTTACCTGTTGGTCTGGAGGACCGTAGAGTAACGCATACTGGGGGAGGACCCCATCCACAAGTTTCTCCAACTCCTCAGACGTGAAGGCAGGGGCCCTTTCCCCAGTCGCAGCAGCCATTGTCACTTCCAGACCGAGGTCACAGCAGCACTTGCAGTATAGGTCCTCTACTGTGGATGATCAGGTCTCGAGTGATTAAGCAGATATAAAATGGCGGTCACGCCCGCGGCGGTGCGTACCGCAACCGCCGGCGCACCTCGTCATTGGCTCCTGAAACCCATAGGCCTCAATGTTAGCCAATGCGGCTTCGTATAGCGGTCTTCGACCGCCTACCGCCACGGTGTGCCACGCCAGCGCATTGACCTCACATCCCATTGTCCCACTTCACAGGTCAGGCAGCCGCCATTTCAAGGGCCCACATGGCATAATTTGTACTGCGTCACACAGGCCTAGGCCTTGCATTGCCACACATACACGCCTTTCAATACATAGATAATCGTGTGCTATGCATGCAGTGGTGAACGTACCTGTGATTTGCTTGACTCTGTGCTCCATGTTGTCCTACCTAGGCACCGTCCGCTGGGACTTGCGAGGAGAAGGATGAATCCTCGCGTGTACCGACCGCTGGTGGACCTGTCGACAATGGAAGAACGCCATATCATACTACGATACCGACTTGACCGAGCCACTATACATGAACTGTGCCCAGCTGGAGCCAGCCCTGATGTCCCCCATCCGCCAACCCACAGGAATTCCCCCTCTAGTGCAGGTTCTGTCAGTCCTCCATTTTTTGGCAAGTGGCTCATTCCAGACAACAGTGGCCATGTCATCTGGAATGTCTCAGCCTATGTTTTCAAAAATCTTGTCTAGAGTGTTGTCTGCCCTGACGAAACACATGCAGCGCTACATTGTATTCCCTGAGGAGGTTGATTTGGCCACTGTGAAGGGTGATTTTTATGCCCTTGGACATATCCCCAACATAATTGGTGCCATTGATGGGACCCATGTGGCTTTAGTACCCCCAAAAGACGATGAGCAGGTGTACAGAAACAGGAAAAGTTACCATTCTATGAACGGCCAGGTGGTCTGTTTGGCTGACCAGTACATCTCCCATGTGAATGCCAAGTTCCCTGGGTCAGTGCATGACGCGTATGTGATGCGAAATAGCAGCATCCCTTATGTGATGGAACAGCTACAGAGACAACGTGTGTGGCTAATTGGTGACTCTGGTTACCCCAACCTGCCTTGGCTATTGACCCCAGTGAGGAATCCCCGGACCAGGGCAGAGGAACGGTACAATGAGGCCCATGGGCGAACTAGGAGGATCATTGAAAGAACCTTTGGCCTCCTGAAGGCCAGGTTTAGGTGCCTGCATATGACAGGGGGATCCCTGATGTACTCACCAAAGAAGGTGTGCCAGATCATCGTGGCCTGCTGTATGCTTCACAATCTGGCATTGCGACGTCAGGTGCCTTTCCTGCAGGAGGATGGTCCAGATGGTGGTGTTGAAGCAGCTGTGGAGCCTGCGGAGAGTGAAGAGGAGGAAGACGAAGAGGACGACCCAGACAACAGGGACAGAGTTATCCAACAGTATTTTCAGTAGCACACAGGTAGGAATCACCCACGCCATTTAACATTTACTGAAAGCCCCCTGCATCTTTACTTTGTGTATTTCCACCCAGTTCTTTTAAACTGATGTTTGATTTTCCCTTCCCTTTTCAGTGCTGTATGACCCACTGCGTGACTTCTGCTTGGTTAGCCCATGGACTAATGCTTATTGACATCGGTATGTTGTCATCACATAAATAACAGAACATTATTGATAAGTAATGTGTTATACATTGATTTCAGTGCAATGAGTGATTTATTTTTATTGCTAGATATTGGTACATGATATTAAAACGGTGATGGGTGAGGGTGGAGTTATGTCCATGGCAGAGTCCAGTTCTCGGTCGCACAGGTGCATTGTCCATATGCCTGTGGAAGGATGGAGTAGGGGTAGTTCAAGGTTGGACAGGGTGACACTGTGGGACAGTGGAATGACATCCGGGGGGATATTAGGCTGGTGGGGGTCTTGGCATCCTACTCTGTCTTCCTTTGAGATCTCAGGTTCCTCTTGCGGGGTGGTTGTTCTTCAGCACGAGGTGGGGTTCTGGTGGCCCTTCGTTCTGTGGGGGCCTCCTGACCACTAGCACCGGCGGAGGTGGTAGGCTGTTCCTGGCTAGTGACAGGGGCCCTTTGTGGTGCCACATGGTCCCGCAATGTGGTTTCTATACGGTTGAGGGCCTGGACTATGGTCCCCATAGCGGTAGCGATGTTCCTGAGTTCATTGCTGAACCCCATGTACCGTTCCTTCTGCTGTGCCTGGATCTCGGTGAACCTGGCCAGTACCGTCGCCATCGTCTCCTGGGAGTGATGGTATGCTCCCATGATGGTGGTGAGGGCCTCTTGGAGAGTCGGTTCCCTGGGCCTGTCCTCCCCCCCCCCTGTCGCACAGCAGCCCTCCCAGTTGCCCTGTTTCCCCGGGCCTCTGTCCCCTGGACGGTGTGCCCACTACCACTGCCCCCAGGTCCCTGTTGTTGTTGGGGTGTTGGGTCAGCCTGGGTGCCCTGTAGTGGCGGACACACCGCTGATTGACGCGTCCGCGAGACAGAGGCATGGGCCCGCTGGGTGGGAGCTGTGCTTGTGTTCCCAGAGGGGGTTGGGTCTGCTGTGGCCTGTGTCTGTGTGTGGGGAACCGACTGTCCAGATGTCCCCGATGGTCTGGGCTGGTCATCAGGTTCTAGGTCGACAGAGCATCTGTCCTCGCTGGGGGCCTGTTCTGGGGGTGGGATGGACAAATCTGGACCCTCCGTGGCGGTGTGTTGGCGTTCGGGCCCTGCAGGGGTAAAGGAGTATGGTTATTGTTTCGGTGTGTGCCATGGCGTGCATTTTGAGTGCCCTTGGCCCCCAGTGCTGGCATTCCCTTGTGGGAGGTGTTGTGAGGGTGGGGGGGGGTGTATGGGTATGTGCAATGGTCATGCTTTGGTGGTGGCTGTCTATGGATTGTGTTGGCATTCAGGGGTTGGTGTTGTTTAGGGTGGGTTGTGCTGGTGAGACATTGGCAGGGAGGTTGTGTGCTGGGGGGTTGAGATTGGGGGTGGGGGTGGGGGTTGGCATGCTGGTGGTTGGGGGGGGTGAAGTAGTTGAGATTCGACTTACCAGAGTCCATTCCTCCGCGTACTCCAGCGAGGCCATCAGGATGCAGGATGTTTACCACCTCTTGCTCCCATGCTGTGAATTGGGGTGGAGTGGGTGCGGGTCCGCCGCCAGTCTTCTGCACAGCGATGTTGTGTCGCGACACCATCGAGCGCACCTTCCCCCGTAGGTCGTTCCATCGCTTTCTGATATCTTCCCGATTTCTGGGATGCTGTCCCACAGCGTTGACCCTGTCTACGATCCTTTGCCATAGCTCAGCCTTCCTTGCTATAGTGGTGTGCTGCACCTGTGTGCCGAAGAGCTGGGGCTCAACCCTTATCATTTCCTCCACCATGACCCTGAGTTCTTGGTCCGAGAACCTGGGGTGTCTTTGGGGTGCCATGGGGTGGTGTGGATGAGGTGTGGGGTGGTGTTTGTGGTGATGTGCGTGGTGATATGTGGTGATGTGTGCGTAGATGTGGTGTGGGTGATGAAGTTGGGTTCCAGTGTGTGTTGGGGTTTTCTATTGCTGTGCTCGCTCTCTCTATCTCTATCTCTCTCGCCTTCTCTCCGATTTCCAACTAGTGGGGGTTTGTGGGTGATGTGGGTGTGTGTTTTATAGTTGATTGGATGTGTGGGAGTGTTGTTTGTATGTGTGTCAGGTGTGTGTATTTCAAATTGTCCAATGTGGCTGTGTTTTGGAGCTGTGTGTGTATTTTGAGCGCAGCGGTGTGTACCGCCAATGGAATACCGCGGTTGAAAGACCGCCGCGTGGATTGGTGGGTCAGAATGGCATGGGCGTGTTTGTGTTGGCGTGACGGTGGAGGTTTGGTCATCTCCAGTTTTCCGCGGCCCGCTGATGAGGCGGCCTTCCTTGGATGTCGGATTGTTGGCGGTTTCACAGTTGGTGGTCAGAATTACCGTGGCGGTTTACCGCGGCCGCGGCGGTAGAATGGCGGACTTCTGACCGGCGGTAAGGGCCTTTTACCGCCGAGGTCAGAATGACCCCCTTAGTCTTTTTCTTAAAGATTTTCTTCAGCGGGACGAAGTCACCAATCTGATCCAACCTCCCTGGAGCCCTCTTCAGATATGGGTTGCAGGAGACCTCGGTGAAGAATTCGACCTTCAGACTTAGTCGATTTTTCAGGACTGAAATTTTCATCCGGGCCGAAGCTAAATCTTGATCCAACGTCCTGGAGCCCTTCTTGATTACACTGTGTAGGAAGTCACCGTCAAACTTTACATTCAGAATTTCTCAGTTTTTGGGAGATTTTTCGTTCTGATGTCAGTCGACACTCCACAGCAAGCTGATTTCGATGCAACATCGTCTGATTACCTTTTGAGGAGCCCCCGTTGAAATCCCGGAAGTATGGGGCTCCGAAGCTTTTCAGGAGGACAAACCTGCAAGTCAGGCTGGTTCACCACAGCAGGTCGGTCCCTTTATGGAGCTTTTTACCAAAAGTTCTCCAATCTTCTCCAAACTTCTGGATCTTCTTCCAGAAGGCCTTTGAAGGTTCTTTAGGAGTCCACAGCTCACCCAAGGTTCCAGAAGCTCTGAGTTGCTCCTTGAGGGCTAGGCCTCCAACTCCCAGAATGCATCTGGTACAAACCCCAAAATGACCACTGGACATTGGTCAGCTGGTGAGTTCCTTCAGGATTTGTTGCAGGAGACTTTGGTTAGCTATTTCACACTTATGGCAAACAGAGAGTTCCTTCTTGAACCAGTTGAAGCCAGGCAAAGTCCTTTTAGTGGTGAAGCCCATGTGAAGCTTCTGCAGTCCTTCAGAGTGCAGGGTCCATGTGCAGGTCAGGGGTCCAGCAGGGCAGTCCTTCTTCTTCATGTCTTGTTCCTGGAAGGTGATATCAGGTGTGGATACAGCTCTACCATTTTTTTCCCTTGCTCCTGTGGTGAAAAGCAGGGGGGGGCTCTTGACCAATCACATGCAGGCCACACCCTCTTAGATGACCACTTCATGTGAAGTGTTGCAAAGATCAATCCCAGGGATCAACATTCCTTAAAAATCCCAAATGGCAGAATCTGAATTTTAGAGGTTAGGTCTGGCTGAGTCCACACACTGGTGTGGCTAAGCTCCCTTAACACACCCCACTCCAGCTCTCTTCTAATCTAATCAGGTAGGCACCTGGTTGTCTGGGGATGCAGGAAATGGGAGAGGTCCTAAGCTGCTCTAAAAAACCTTTGCTGGTATAATTTACCTTTACTGTAGGTGGTAACTACCTCTGAATGTTGTAACTGTAAATACCAGGGTCTGTTCTGCTTGCTTTAAAACTTGTGAATGAGTTTAAAAATGTGTGTGACAACCATTAGTGCCAACTAGCCACACTAATCATCCATCTAGACCTGAAATTGAAGAATTGTATGTATAAATATAATTTCTTTAATTGTAGCCAGATCAATGCAAGTTGTTTGCTGCACTGTTTTGTTAAGAAAAATTGTTTCTCTAGGGCTAGGATAGGCTCTCAATAAAGCATCAATGCCCTAAACTTGCAAGTGGTGTGTTCCCCAAATCAATTTCAAATGAATGTTTCCTTTCAAATACTTGTAGCCCTGTAGGGGCAACTGGGAGATAAAAAAGTCAGAATAAATCAATTTAATGTGGGTCAGCATATTTTTCTTCGCTGGGAAAAAGGGTAAGCTTCTAATGATAAGAAATTGCATCTAAAGGGTTGCGTCCTGAAAAATATGTAAACTTTCTCAAATATGTTTTTGAAGTATTCACTGGTGGTGTTGGGCAATGTTCCCATTATGTGTAATTAAAAACTGCTCATGGAGAATTAGCTCTGTGTAAATAGTGTTGATCATAGTGATAATAACAAAACAGTTCTCCATAATTAGCAGAATTTAAATACAAATCTTCAGTTTCAAACACAGCATAACTTTCTAATTCAAAAAGCATGCTTCTTACAGTTGCCATATCCTATTCGTCAGAAATGGCAGCAGGAGTAATTATATCATCCATAGCAATTTTAAAAGCAAAAGGAATTCGTAATGTTTCTGTAGGACCAAAAATATCAAATGGGATCTTATCCCAAACAATTCCATCTGGCAGAGACAATGCAGAAATGTTCTTAAGGAACAGGTCTCTTTGCACCCTATGTGAAGAAGTATGAAGCCTTAATATCTCAGCTACTAATACAGGAGCAGAGCATTCTGGGAGTAATGTCCATTCAGAATCAAGAAGAAAAACATACTAAATGAAATTCAAATGAAAAGAAAAAACAGTAAAATGGCAATCCAAATATAGGACCATGGACGACCCAGATAAGTCTGTTTCAACCAACGAACAAAACACATACTCCATGCAGTGAAGAGTGTGAGGAATCTGAAGATAAACCATCAATATCGACAAAGTAACCAGAGGCAGTCTGCGCAAAAACAGGAACCCCAAGTGGTAAAGGAAAACTGGTAGCCTCACCAAAGGTGGTTAGTTATAACCAACTTTATTATTAGAATGATAGATTGTGCATTCACATTTATTCTACTCCATGCAGGTTTGTATTATAGATTTCTATGGGTGTGACTACAGTGTTCAGTTGACACTCAAACTGGTATAAAAGATTTGCAAGTCTTTATCTGGATATATGCAGTAGCAGTATTCCACTCAGTTAAATTTGATAATGGAAAGGAAGGACTGTGACTAAAAGCAGCTCTTAACAGCTCGCGTATTAGGTTGTGGTCGTAGTTGGATCCATAATTTGTATGAAGTCTGGAGATCTTTAAATAATTTGCCTAGAAGATCTTTGGGTGACCAGACCCCCTAAGAGGTAGTGTTTGGGATCCAGATGTATGTTTCAGATCTGGATAATTCTGATACAGTGGCAGCAGATACACCTTTTGACATCAATGAATGTTTCTCTGTCTTTCAGGAATTATATGATTTCAGGGATGAGTGCTCAAATGAAATGTCCAAACGTTCTTCCACTGTTGACGTGAAGGAGCAACCAGCATCTTCTGGCTGAATTCCTAAAGCTTGAGATCTAGTTTGAGAGACAATTGCAGATCAGGATTTTGGCCAATCATACCGGGCACTGGTGCCAGTCCTTGGCATTCAAGGTACCAGAACTGTGTTGCCACCCCTTGCTGGTTATGGAAACCAATCATTTGTTTCAGTTGATCTGATTAAGCTGCATCGTTTGGCCAGTCCTACACAGTAGGCCATGAGGGCTTCTGGGTAGTTTCCTGGCCCCTTTCACTACCCTGCAGGAAATCCCTCTACAAATTAAGCAATACATGTATTGCTTCTCCCTGGCTGGGGACTTCAGATGCTGAATTTCCACTAGTTCCTGTTGCTGCTGGTAACACAGGACACACTGTGGGATGATTTGTCTGTAGCTTGGGAGCTGTCTCCAATGAACAATCATGATAGAAGGCCATCACGTTCTGTATTCCTAGCCTTGGACGGAGTGTACAGACTGCATGGAAGCAACGCTTTCAAAGACTAGTCTGCATGTACAGTGTCTTCTCAGTACATTATTGCATAAGTGCAAAACCATGTAAAAAGTCACCATCAGAAAAAGATGCCAAGCTAAAATGTGCAGTCTAAATGGAGACCAGTGCAGGCCCTAACAAGCCTAACGGGCTACTCCGTACTTTACAGTTGCACCTTTCTTCCATGTCGCAGGTAAATGAAACAGCCCCTGGATGCTGGTTTGATCGGCTTTATGGACAAGGCGCGCTGTGTCAGTAGGAAGATCCTTCTCATCTCCCAGATTCCAGCTCTGTTTAATTCAGCCATGATAATGACTTAAGTGGGTCGCAGGCCTTCAGGGACCCCTGTACTTAGACGTTTGACACATGAGTGTAGGAGTCATCTTCTGAACTCCCAATGTGGCTCCTCTACATATATGCCCCTGCATCGGAAAGTGAATAGTGCCATGAGAGAGAGGTGTGTCCACAAAGTACGGAGTGGCCCCAACATAGTGTATACAGAAAGCAACGTTAGTAAGACTCCTTTCTTGAAGAAATTTTACCCTGATTATTTTGGGTTCGGAGTCTACTTTTGTTTTGTCCTGATGAGGACCCCGGAGGATTCATCCTAACATAGAGGCAAAACATCAGCTTGATTTTGTGCACACTCCTAGCACTTATTATTGGATACCATTAGACCTGCCAGCTTATGGTGGTCACCCCCAAACTTTTTGCCTGCCTACCTCCATTTTCTGACCCTATTGTTTGCTGGGTTTAAGACTCTGCACACTTTACCACTGCTAACCAGTGCTAAACTGCATGTGCTCTGTCCCCTAAGCATGAGAACATTGGCTCATGCACAATTGTCATATTTAATTTACCTGTAATTCCCTAGTAAAGTGCACTAGAGGTGGTGCCCAAGGCCTGTAAATTAAATGCTACCAGTGGGCCTGCAGCACTGGTTGTGCCACCCACATAAGTAGCCCCTTAACAATGTCTCAGGCCTACCATTCCAAGGCCTGTGTGTGCAGTTTCACTGCCACTTTGACTTGGCATTTAAAACTACTGGCCAGGTCTTAAACTCTCCTTTTTCTTCATATGTCACCCCTAAGGTAGGCCCTAGGTAACCTATAGAGCAGGGTGCTATGTAAGTAAAAGGCAGGATATGTACTTATGTGTTTTACATGTCCTGGTAGTGAAAAACTCACAAATTTGTTTTCCACTACTGTGAGGCCTGCTCCTCTCACAGCATTAGAACTGCCCTTTAAAAAAAAATAGTTGTAGATTCTGATCTGAAAAGAGTAGCCCTGCCATGTTTAGTATGGCCAAAACGGTAAAAGAAAATCCTGCTTACTGGCTTTAGATTTAATATTACTATTTTAGAAAGTGGGCATTTCCCTGCACTTACTGCATTACAGCTTGTCTCCAATCCACATCTGAGGAACCAAGGCTAAGCTCCTGGAAATTGATGCATCACATTGCAGCGTGAAAAGAAACAATGCATCGTCTGTGGCGCACCTGAAAATTTGACGCAGTGCCATATTTTTCAATGCATCTCCTCCTCTGCCACCCCACGTGCATCATTATTTTCAACCCACCGAAGGTACTGTGTGCTGATTCTTAAGGATTAAGACTCCTTTAAACCTTCAAAAAGTGATATCTTGACTTGTGCATATTGGATTTTTGTTGTTTTGGTCTTATTTTGTTCAGATAAATATTATCTATTTTCCTAAACTGTTGTGGAGTACTTTATTTGGTGTTTTCACTGTATGGGTTATGGCACAAATACTTTACACATCGCCTTCTAGTTTAAGCCTGCCTGCTCTATGCCAAGCTACGAGAGGGTGAGCACAGGATAATTTGGATTGTGTTGTGACTTACCCTGACCAGGATTGTGGTCCCTAGTTAGACAAGGGTGTGTACCTCTGCCAACTAGAGACCCAATTTCTAACAGATACAAACTCATGTACTATTTTGGGTTTTAATCCCTGGGTGTCAGTAATCTGGAGGAGACTGGGTGTCCAGTTCATTACTTGTACATTGTGTATATATCCAGATCTTGAGTTGGTATGATTCACTGATTATCACTTGTTCACTGCGCCGTCACTTGTGATGTGATTTTTGAAAATACATACTTACAATGGTAGCAATATGGTAAAAAACTGTTTTTGTTGAAAGGCAACAGTTGACTTGAGTAACGTGTCAATATACATTTTCCATGTCTCATTACCATGGTTTTCTTCTAAAAGCTTTCAGCCCGGTAGAACATTTGTTTGAGTGATGTTGTAACCCTTGTTCTAGGGATTAAAGAGTGCTCTTTTGTTTTTGGAACGTGCTCGTGTGTCATAATCTATGGGTTCTACACTGTCTTTGGCTTTTTGAGTCGCCCTGACATGTCTAACATTGCAAATTGTGCCAAGCATGATCCAGACTTTCTTTGGGCCGTTGGAACATTTCTTCATGAAAGTGGCCAGACTAAGGTCTACCTCTGGGGTCTTCCTCACTTTGCCCATGAGGTTTGGTCTAGGGCAGTGGTTCCCAACCTGTGGTCCGGAGACCCCTGGGGGACTGCAAAGCCTCCTCTGGGGGTCCGCGACTGATTAGAAAATTAAATAATATTAACAGATTAGGCCCCCACCTTTTAGTAATGACTCTGTGGGGGGGTCCTGGATTCCAATAAAGATTCAAGTTGGGGTCCTCGGGCTCCAGTAATGATAAAGAGGGGGTCCACAGAAGTAAAAAGGTTATGAACCACTGGTCTAGGGCATTTGGTCTGCAAGTGGGTCCGATCCTCTTTTTCAAAGCTCTTTCAATGTGTGACTGAACATACTCTATTACTTCGGGCAGAGAGACCAAGTCCGAGGAGTGGGGAATGGACTTGTTCATCTGGGATGGAAGTCCACATTTTTACATTTCTTATTACGCTGACCTAATTTATTATCTGCATGAGTGGAATCCAAGTGTGAAGAGTTGTCAGGCATCTGGTATTCCTGGCAACCCACTGGCATGATCTTTTGCACTAGAAAATTTTCCAAAAGCCTCAATGTGGGGTCAGTTTTGTATTTTTTTTTGGTTTTTGAAGACTGCTAGAGCCTTTAGGCTGCGGAGGTTTGACACCTTCAGTAGTCATATTGTGCTAGGCATATCACAAGAGCGTTTTTTAAAAAAGATTTCTGGACACTATATAAATATATATATTTGCCCACAACTCCAGCAAAGATGAGAGCGGCACACTAATCCCTTGTATCAAGTTTTTTGGCACGAAGAAAAAGCACGATGCATTTCAGCTATAATTTAGCCTTTGTCAAGTGAAAAGGTATTTCCATGTGCTAACAATGTAATCATTGTGGGTTCATAGGTAGAGACTAAGAGGGTCATTATGCCCCCGCCGGTGAGTGTTAATGTGGCGGTAGTACCACCAACTGGCTGGTGATACATACTGCCACATAATGAGAATGGCGTTTTGGCTGCAGCTAACCCGCCACTTCTCCACTTATACCACCATGGCGGTATCTGCTGCCAGGCCGAAGATATCAATCTCCAGCCCGGCGGGTGGTATAGCACCGCTGGCGGCATTATGAGCCTGCCAACCCCCATGGTCTTGGTGGCATTAGCAACGCCACAAAAACCATGGCGGTAGGCCCTATCAGTGACAGGGAATTTCTTCTCTGTCACCGGTAAGCGGCTCCTTCACCCCCCCCAACACACACCAGATGCCCCCGCCCCTTCCATCGAAAGCCCCACCACTCCCCCATACACACACTTACCCTCACTCCCGACATTCAAATACACCCCCATCCTCGGATCAAATGCACCAACCCCACCCCTTCCTAGCCTCTCACTCACCCCCCACCCACATACACACACACACCACACATATACCCAATCACTCACACTGGCATAGATGCATTCATACACACATACTTCCAGACATGCTTGCACACATTCTTACACACAATCACTCACACGCTTACAACCACACAAACAACACAACACACACAGACCCATTCACACACTCACTCACACATCCATGTACACACTCAGACACACACACAGAACACCCGCCGCCCCTGTCAGAAGCCCGACTTAACTTGCGCAAGGAGGTCTTCCTGCAGGGAACGGGAAGGGACATTGCTACCGCCAGCAAGGCCCGACCAGCCAGACACCCCAGGCCGTATTACTTGTCATAATACGACTGGCAGCATTCTACTGGCGTGGCAGTGCTGCTGGTAGCAGCGTCACCTTACCACCATCCGCCACCATGAACACTGCCGGATTTCTGCCCTTCTTGTGTCGGAAGCCCAGAAGTGCTCAAAATATGGTGGACGGATGGTAGCCACAGTAGTGGTATTTTGGCGGCCGTCCCCGCAGCGGTAGGCGGTTTTTGCCTCCAATATCAAAATGACCACCTAATTACTTTACCATCATACTGGCATATGGTCTAATGGAGAACAACAAAACATTAACAACAATAGCATAATTCTGTAATCAAAAAATTATGAAATATGATCGTACAATTATGACCAGAGGGTTAAATTATTTTAGCAATTAATGCAGGAGTGCACCCTGCCAGCATCCTGTACGGAATATGTTCCGTCTAAAGTTGACCACTCTGAGTGAAAAAGCAAACTACTTGAAAAAACATTAAGGATAAGACTGCACGTGGTAAGAACGAAACCTGTGCAAATGTGATAAATAAAATGTCAAAACTACACCCGGTGCAATTAAATTAATAGAACATGTGATCGGGTGTGTTAAAATTCAGCATCTGATCTTGTCTGCATACCAGGCCAGTAATTTTTTAATCTTGTATCTGCAACAATAATATCAGACAATAGACCATATACATGATTAGACAGACACACGTACCTCAATATTGTAATTCATCAGTAATAGTAGGCATAAAGCCTCCATAGATGACAAATGCCCAATTCAGGATCCCCATCCAATACAAAAGGGTGTTACAATCAGAATAACATGATAATTATGCATGATGAAACTCAAGATCATATATATCAAGAAAAGTTATTCATATAACAATTCTCCTGTATCATGAAGAAAAATTATTACATAGTCGAATTGGGCAAGCCGAAGATGATGCCAAAAAACATATATATGAAAATAAGCACAGCAAGTGTACATTCATTTAATCATCTAATGTATCAATCAGAAACACTGGACAGGGGATAACAATTAATTCCCCAATGTGTATTGCCAATTTCTCCTCACTATTGGGACCCTGAGGAAATTTGGAATCTCACTTAATGATGTAACGTGATTCAAGAATTCTTAGAGATTTCTCTTGATTGCCACCTCTTATATTTCTCTCAACTCTGCTGATTCAAAATTATCTGAGGAGATCATCATTACTATTATGTTGTATCTGAAAGAGCCTTGTTACAGGGTAGTTGGTACTCCCCACACATTGTAGGCCACAAGGACAAACCAGGACGTACACTACCAAGTCAGAGGTGAAGGTGATAAATGTTCCGATCTTTTGTTTTCTACCTGTACGCAAGGTATTTTTACTCACATTATCACTAACCTTGCATGCCTTTCAGGAACCACATTTTTGGAAGCCTAACGGGAGCAGCCAATTGGTTTTTATCATCTACAGTGTGTCTATGAACTAACGTATCCCTGATAGACCTGGGTTTTCTATAAGTGATGGCTGCAGCGTCACTCAAGGCTTCCCCTAAAACAGGGCCCTGACCTAAGCACCAATGTTTTTTCAATAAGTCCCTCATTTTGTAGGAGCATCTATTAACTGTAGTGATAAGCCTAGGTGTGTTCCTGTCTGTGGTCTCCAGATCTATTTTGGAAGTTGTACCCTTAAAAGAGGCTTGTTCATGAGTTATACTTCTGACCTTTTGCTGCACTTGTATGAGAATTCTTGAGGGATAGCACAGTTGGGAAAAGCTTTCAATGATATGTGCACTTTCAAGGGCGAATTCTTTATCATCATTGTAATTACGTCTTGCCCTAAGGAGTTTCCCCATAGTGGATGCTCCATTTTAGGGGACTGGGATAGTGACTCTTAGTGTGTAATATGCTATTGCCTACAGTTTCTTTATGATGTAAGGAGGTAATAAGTTTACTGTTCTGTACTTGTAAGGCAATATCTAAGTACTCAATCTGGGTGTTGCTCATTTTATCTGTAAATGATAGATTGAGATCATTCTGTCTGAATGACTCAATGAAGTCAGCTGCAAGAGTGATGTCTCCATCCGAGATGAGAAACAGGTCGTCAATGTACCTGATCCAAATTGGCATATTTTTGTGTACTTTTCATCCGCCTCAGCCCAGACTAACTGCTCTGCCCACCAGCCTAGGAATAAATTCTCAAAGCTGGGGACGAAACAGATACAGTGCGTTGGCGATATACTGTGTCCTCAAATAGGAAGATATTATTTTCCAGACAAAAAGTCATCATATGCTGCAACATGTGTGCATGTTTAAAGTATTTGATTTATCTGGTAAGACAAAAGTACATTCAGGCCTCAACCCCTTTTCTCTGTTCTATGCAGGTGTAAAAGGAACACACATCTAGTGCAATCATAGTGTATGTGTTCTCCCAATTTATGTCATGCATTTGTTTAAGAAAATCGTTACTATCCTGGCAATACAATCTTAAAAAGCACTGTTAGGATACCTTTATTTATACACTTCGTCCATTGAGACTATTAAGTTGTATTTAAGATAATCATTGAAATACAGATATATTATAAAAGTGGATACGTGAGATGGTAGCTGGTTGGCAATAAAATGGCCATTGTGTTCAACACTGTTAATTTTAAAGATGGCTCCTATATTATAATCACAAATTCTGAGAACAAATGTCAGTGTTGGAGTGTAGAAGATCAGTGTTAGGAATTCACCAGCAAGACAACAATGTGCTTTCAGTAAATGATATATTTTAGTGATTAACTGTACACTTTTTAAACCACTTAGTCATGAATAATGATGCCCATATTAGATGATTGCATTATTTATTAATTGAGTATGATCAGATTAAGTAAGAGACAAAATCAAATCTGGAGAAGTGAAGATCAATTTCACACAATGTGCTTTGAATAGATGGGCAGTTTCAAAGCATTGTGACCCACTCAGATGGCGTGTATGATGTCCCTAGGAAGTAAACACAAGACAAGACTATGAGTGGCTGTAAAAAGAAATTCCAGCAGACGGTTATAGTTAAGACCATTTTTTCCAAAGACTAACTATTTTTTTTGCCAATAACTTTGGTGTTGTTTGACAAATCTTCACTAAACTTTCAAAACGTATATGACACTCACTTTAGCTGGTGTCCTGAAAGTTTTGGGTTGATCCATAAAGTGGGGGCTTTGAAAAAGCAGAGGTCTCACAAAACTTTTTCCCCATTCTGTGTCTATGGGGATTTTGCATTCTTTAGACATGGCTACAGTCCTACTACGGAATGGAATTACTCCACATTTGGCAGGAAGCTAGATTTTAGTCCACTGATTGTGCTTTGTAGGATTTGGTGTAAATCCGTTCAGTAGATTTAGAGTTATTTAAGTTTAGAAAGTGAAAATAGATAGGGATTCCGATCCTTTGTGGGAAAAGCAAGGTCCTGATTGGCTGGTCTCAATCTGACAGAAAAGTTTGTTTGGCGCATCGGCTGGGGGTGGGTAAAATGGTGCAAAACCAAATATGGGGTAAGGGATACAAGTATTCTGACCCCATAGGAAACATAGAGGGGTCCCTTAGGGACACCTCATGGGCAAAGAATTGTCCATTTTTTTTTATCTGATCTGCAGATCTGCCGTGGGGCTCAGAATGGGCCCCTCCGGAAATCCGCTGTGGATTCGCAGATCCAAAGAAAAACTGAAAAAAACATCCACTGTATCCAATGCCAAAGGCCGTGCACATCTGATTGGGTGCATATGAGAGGATTGGCCAGGACCTTCAGCCAACCCCCACCAGGCTGAAGACTGTGTGGATGCGAGGCATGGCTTATATTAACGTATGTGTTAAAATACCATAGAGATTCACTGAATAAAACAAAGGATACAGGAATGTCATAGTTAAGCTGACATTTTACCCGTACAAAACCATAAGAATTAAGCAGTTACAGTTATAATTATAGCTATATTTATCTGAAGAAACTATAACTCACACAGGAAAAATTCCTTTAAGTAATGAGTGATAGTTTCTTTAGATAAGTATATCTATAAGTATAGCCATAACAGCTGAATTTCTATGGTTTTGTTTGGGTTAAACATCAGCTTAACTATAACATCCCTGTAACCTTTGTCTTTTTCAGTGAATATATATATAACTAACAAAAGCAGGGGTCCCTGAAGGATCAATCATCTCACCTATGCTTTTCAACATCAACATGATGTCATTACCAGAATTCACCAATGATTTTCAGCTCACATGATACAACTATACAGATGACACACAAACATTCCTTAAGTTGGAATGCCCCAAAGACATTGAAAACTCACAAATCTCCAGTTGCCTCAGAACCATTGATCAGTGGATGACTTGGAGCCATCTCAAACGGAATGCTTCCAAAACAGAAATACTCACATGTGGCGACTGGAAGAATTATGACCCACTCTGCGCTTGGCCTGACGATCTGGGACCATCTCCTCAAGCATATGAGGAAGCTAAAAACTCTGTAATTACCATGGACTTAAAGGTAACAATGAATGCCCAAGTGGACACATTACCACGATCAAGCTACATCACCTTGAAGACTCTGCAATGCATCTTCCCCACCTCGGATTTCCACACAAGGTGCAGGATACTATGGCCCTCATTCTGACCTTGGCGGTCGGCGGAGAGGCGGCGGTCGGACCGCGAACAGACCGGCGGTATTAAAAATGGCATTCTGACCGCGGCGGTCCCCGCCGCGACCGACCGCCACTTCCCCACTCCGACAGCCACGGCGGTCATGACCGACGGGCTGGAGTCTGCGCACTCCGGTCCGGCGGTCGACCCAAGACCGCCAACGCTATCATGACCCTGCTTACCGCCGCGGTTTCTTGCGTTCGGGAACCGCCATGCGAACCATGGCGGTAGGCACTATCGGGGCCAGGGAATTCCTTCCCTGGCACTGATAGGGGTCTCCCCCACCCCCACTGCCCCCCCGAGTCCTCCCCCCACACCCTCCACCCCCCTGCCACCCCCCAGAGGTGGTACGAACCCCCTCCCCACCCCCACCCCGACATGCACATACATGCACCCCGACATGCACACACCCCCAACATGCACATATACACACCCCCTACACACACACATACACAACGGGGACACATACCCGCACACATACATGCCGACATGCGCACCCGCCGAACTACACACATTGCCCATAGGCACAGCAGCAATCCCCGCCCGCATGCACGCACTCACACACCCCCTCTACACACTCACACGCACACCCCCATGCACGCACACATCACACAACACCCCCCGACCCCCTCCCCTCACGGACGATCAACTTACCTTGTGCGTTGGTCCTCCGGGAGGCGACGGGAGCCATAGGGACGTGACCGCCAACAGAAGACCGCCAACAGAAGACCGCCACACAGAAATGTGGGTCGTAATTCTGGGGGCGGTGTTCTGCTGGCGTGGCGGTGGAGGTTGACCAGTCTCCACTTTCCCGCCGACCGCCAGTGTGGCTGCTGGCGGTATTCCGGCGGAACGCTCCCAGCGGTCGGAATACGCGCAGCGGCATACCGCCGCGGTCGGCGGTCTTTACCGCGGCGGTAACTCGGCGGTCTTGCGAAAAGACCGCCAAGGTCAGAATGAGGGCCTCTATCTCTTGTACTAGCTAACCTAGATAATGCCAATGGCTCCTACCATGGATCATCTCACTATGAAAAAACTACAACGTATTCAGAACTCAGCTGCCAGACTACTATCACATGTAAAGCCACAAGCCCATCTCCCCAGCCTTAGGAGCACTACGTCGGTTACTCTTTCCCAGAAGATCCACCTTCAAGCTGCTTTGTATCACCCACAAAGCTATACCTGGAACAGGACCGCTTTTCATCAGAAACAATATAACCAAACACATTCCACAAAGAAACCTCCGCTCAAGATTGGCACCCCATCTTAAAACACCACCATACGAAAAAAGGCAAGAGGTGGTAATTCCTTCTCTGTTCAAGCAGCCAAACTTTGGAATTTATTACCCCCAAATATAAGATCCACGGATACATATCTTGTCTTCAGAAGACTACTCAAGAGTTGTCTCTTTCCTTCATAACTCCCATATCCAAACAGCAATGGACTGCATATGCCCATGATGATAAATATTTATAATCTGATTATGTGTATATTTTAGATATGTATAGTTCTTTAAGAAATTTGTATAGTTACTATTTCATAATAATAAAATATACACATACACAGAAACAGGCTGGCGGTAAGGGGGTCATAAACGGCGGAAAACCGCCGGCCCCGGCGGTGCGACCGCGGCTCTACCACCGCGGTCAGAATAGGGATGAAAGCACCGCCAGCCTGTTGGCGGTGCTTTCAGTCATTATTCAGTCTTTCAGTCATTATAGCCCTGGCGGTCTCGGACCGCCAGGGTCAGAATGACCCCCACTATGTAGAAACGCGTCGTGGGGTCTGCTTGGAAAGCTTTCATTAATGAAAAGTGGATTGTACAGTCTCCAGGAGTGCAGTGTCATTTTCTGTTGTTCTACATGAGGGGTTTGGTCTTTAACCCTAACACTGCACCAGCAGAGAGGTGCGTCGCTGCTTAAGACCAAAGCTTTTTATATGAATTATTGGAACAGCGACAGTGCCCGGCTTGAGGTTTTTGGATTTGCACAGGAGGAAGCAAGGAAATACTGACTTCCTGCACGTGTATTTCACATTGGAAGATGACAGGATTTTGATTGACTTCCAAAGCGCCTGGTGCCCCTCCAGTATGAGGCACTATCTCATTGAGGAAACACGGTGAGCAGATGCCTCTCTAAATATCCCATGTAGCTGATACGGCCCAGAATATGGAGTCAGGGGACTGTGTCTTTCACTTCATTTTATTTGAGAACATGTCGGAAAGGAAATGGTTTGTGGATCTGTTTCACACAAGGAAACCAAGAGACTTTGGGAACATTGTTTTAAAGGGCACGATCTGTTACAGAGGGAAATCATGGAACAATATACTTTATCTGACCTCGAAGTAAAAGATGGATTTTGTGAAGTTCGAAGGAGCAATTAGAATTTTGAAATGTTTACTTTTATGAGGTTTCTGAAGTATTTTGAATTGATAATGCTTATCAGTACACACTTTAAGAGAAAGGAACGTGCTCAAGAGAGGAGGTATTACTTAAGTGTTTCCAGGTGTGGGGAATTATTTGGACTACCAATCCCAGAATACTATAAATAAATCATGATGTTAGCAAAGGAAACAATTAGCAGGCAATACCACCTGGAAGAAGACACTATGTCGAAACGTGTCGTGGGGTCTGCTTGGAAAGCTTTCATTAATGAAATAAAAGAAAAGTGGATTGTACAGTCTCCGGGAGTGCAGTGTCGTTTGCTGTTGTTATATAGATATATTCAAGGAACAAGGAATATATATATATATATATATATATATATATATATATATATATATATATATATATATATATGCTGCACATAAAATTCGAAAGATGGCACTCCATGCAGATTACTTTTATCAGATTAAAATAATTTATGGAATAAATTTTAACATCAAAGGGTAGAAACTAGTTAGTATTTTTTAGATACGCATGGGTTTAAACACATTGTACTCACTGTGAGTCATTAGTGTGTTATATTTTATAACAGTGGTTCCCAAACTGTGGTCCGAGGACCCCTGGGGGTCCGCGAAGCCTTCTCAGGGGGTCCGCGACTGCATAGAAAATAAAAAAATATTGACAAATTAGGTCCCCAGCTTTCAGTAATGATTCAGGCGGGGGTCCCCGGATTCCAATGATGATATAGTGGGGGTCCCTGGGTTCCATTAATGTTAAAGTGGGGGTCCACAGAAATCAAAAGGTTGGGAACCAATGTTTTATAATATTAATTCTGAGTATTTCTCTTATAACAGTGCATATGCACCTTTGTGACGTAATTGATCACAACAGTGTGATTATAAAGATAACTAACAGTGCGACATATAATGTGTGTTAAGTGTCTGATATTTGCGAATCTTTGATTATTTCTTGATGTAATTATATTATAATATTGTGTAGTTACATCAATGTCTTTCATCCCAAATATCCCTTAGATGACATAATAGTAAAACATTCTATTAGTGGTATAATGATGACTGATGGGATATGCCAGTCTTGGATACTTTGGAATAAATATGTGAGCTATACATAGATATGGAATGAATCATTTGCATATGGTATCAATAATGCAACCATTAAGGGGTGATAATAGATTTGACATTAAATAGGTACTTGACCAGGTAGAATCATATTATCAAAACTCTTTTTATATCACAGGATAATGCATTATGTCTCAACCAGCGTAGATTCATCTAGCATTCCCATTTAGGTACTACCAATAACAAAATTAGGCAGCAAAAAGGACATTGAAAAACCAGGACTGGAAGGAACAGTTGTGGAGCATATGTGTGAAGTAGGAGTGTTTTTTTTTCTTTTGCATATAAAAGGGCACTCTATCACAATGAACTCTATGGCCTGTTGAAGACTACGGCCAAAATGTGTCACCATATTTACAAGCACCGAACACTTTAAATTCAATGAATGAAAAAAGAAGGATTTTGATTCTTATCCTATTGGTGCCGCCTTATTTCTCTTTCCTCTTTCTTGGGATTTGAATTTTTAACAAGCCTCGGGCAAAGAGAGGCTCCTAGAGGGGAGAAAGAACGGAATTATATATATATATATATATATATATATATGTGTGTGTGTGTGTGTGTATATATATATATATATAAAAGGAGTCCTGCTGTTCTTGCTGCGCTCGCCTATCGAGGTGGGTGCTCAGACAATGGGCACAGGACCCATTCAATGTATGCTGCACATAAAATTCGAAAGATGGCACTCCATGCAGATTACTGTCCTTTATTTATATCCAAAATTTCATATCAATCCATGTAACTCAGAAATCCCAGATTTAGGGTGATGCGTTTCAACCATCACGGTCTTCCTCCTTGGCCCTCCAAGTATTCAAGTCATGTGACCCATTCTACTCTTTATATAACCACTGATGCATTGCATAGACATAGAAAAAAACGTTTTTTTATTTTTTGAGATATACATATTTTTTTCTTTTTTTTATATATATATTACCGCGTGCATTCTACGCCTATTTTGATTTTGAAATATTAATTACCCAAGTACCCAAATCATCTCTAGTATTCCCCATTTTTCATCCAACCTTCAAAGTTAACCTAATAAACAGTATGTCAATATCTTCAACATTATTTTCGAACTGGTAGCCTGACCACATGACTTTACTAACAAAATTACAAAATAATACTGAAAAATACAAAACTCTGAAACCCTGACCCAATTCTCCCAATTCTTAACAATATCTGACTATCCAATTTGAACATGAAGTTCTTCATCCTTAATCAATCCCCAGGGAAACTACAGTTTAGTCGAATAATGTATTCAGATTCTAACTTCCTCAATTGTTTCTCTCTGTCACCCCACTTGGGGTACCCACTACCCTGTCAATACCAAAAAATTGCATCTTATCCAATTTTCCATCATGTGCTAGGTTGCAGTGGTGCGCTAGTGGGTACGTGGTGCCCTTATACACTATTGCTCTCCAATGTTCTAAAATACGTTTTTTGAGGGGGAAAATTGTGCTTCCAACATATTGCAGCCCACATGGGCACTCAATAACATAAATAGCAAAATCTTGGACCGTTTACAACCTTGGAGGAATATCGTTTTTTACAAATGAGCTCAAGACCACAGAGGAAACCCATGCGAGGCATGGAAGAAAACGCAGGAGTAGAAAGATCAGGAGAGGTGGCATGTCAGCAAGGAAGCGAAAAACGAATTGGCAAAAATATACGTCAAAACAGGAGGAAGAAATAATGAATGATAGAAAGCTGACAGTTGTGAATATCTCATCTCACACTTTATCACAGGATGAACGTAGTGTATTAGAATTAGGGTTATCTTTTTGCCCCACTGCCAATTTTGATTATACAAAAACACAAATTGATATGTTCCATTTAACTAGGAAATTGAAGTTAATGAAAATCTTTGCGCAACAAAAAGATGCAGTCACAACACAGACAGAGAAAGTGGATAATATGGATGGTACTTCAGGATTACTGATCAGTGATATAGAAGGTCTAGTTGCCCTACGAAAATTAGAAATAGGTGAAAAAACATGGGTAACAGATACTGAGTTATTGGGTGATCTGGGTTTGCAGACAGATAGTACAAGTGGTAGCAGCTTTAAAGCTAAATCAAGATATAACCCAAAATTGCCACATGATAACATTGATGCTTTTCACGAAGCTGTGATCTTCGATTTATTTAAATTGTGGAAGAAGCGAACAATGTATTTGCACAAAATCTAACCGCAGGTCAAAGGTCAGCATTAATATCCCTAAACAAAGCATCTTCCTTTGTCATTAAACCAGCAGACAAGGGGGGTAATGTTGTGTTATGGGATGCATTGAAATATCAAAAAGAAGCCAAGAGACAATTGTTAGACTCAAATTGCTATGAGATATCCACTGTTTCAGCGTATCGGCAATCTATAAGCAGGTTCCACGATTTTTTGTCTGACAGTGTTAGCAGAGGTCTGATTTCTGAGGACGAGTACATGTTTTTACTTGTACGGAAACCATTGGCACCTTGCTTTTACCTGTTACCTAAGATATACAAGGAGATCTGTAACCCTCCAGGCCGACCAATAGTTTCAGCAAGAGGTAGCCTTTTGGAGAATGCTTCTATTTACTTAGATCATTTCTTAAGTCCGTATGTATTTAATTTGAGTTCTTATTGCAGAGATACTACGGATGTTTTGACAAAAATACAGGGTATCCCGTGGCAAACCCATTACATTATGGTGACTATAGATGTTGTATCGCTGTATACGTGCATTCCACATGAGAAGGGAATTCAGGAATACAGACATTTTTTCAGAGACAAACCTATTAGACTCTTGGGACATTCTGAGTTACTTCTGAGCATGTTAAGGTTCTGTTTGGAAAATAATTTCTTTATATTTGAGGATCAGTGGTTTAAACAAAAAACCGGGACTGCAATGGGGAGTTGCTTTGCTCCGAATTATGCCTGTCTGTTTATGGGGTGCTTGGAAACACAATGGGTGATGGCGGATGAGAATTTGAAATGGTTCCAGCATATTAGTTTCTGGACACAATATATTGACAATATATTCATGATCTGAGATGGTTCAGAATCAATGTTATATGAATTTATGAATTCTTTACCAAATAACAATTGAATTTACAATTTTCATATAAAATACACAGACAGATCATGGAATTTTTAGATGTAGAGGTCAGTGTGGAAGAAGGCACTTTACACACTAGATTGTTCAGGAAACCCACAGCGGGAAACAGTATCCTACACGCCGCAAGTCACTATCCACACAGGGTTAAATGGAGCATTCCCTATGGGGAATTGCTTAGAGCGAAGAGGAACTGCAGTACACGACAAAGCTTTGACAGGGAACAAGAAACAATGATACAGAGGTTCAGATCCAGGGGATATCTGTATAAAATTATCAAGAACGCCTGCCGTAAGGCAGGAGAAGTCCAAAGGGAAAAGCTATTAGTTCCAAAAAAGAAGGATACTGACCTTAATTCCCTGAGATTTGTGACAACCTTTAATGCATACTAACTGGAAGTTAAAAAGATTCTTATGAAATATTGGCATCTAATTAAGGCTGATAAAGTGATTGGTCAGTTAGTCAGCCCTCTACCGATGATAACATATAAGAAAAGTAGTCCCTTGAGAGATATCTTGGTACATAGTTATGCAAGGAGAAAGAAGGGAACCTTTTTAGATACACAACTAGGTTTCTACAAATGTTCCAAATGTAAAGCATGCAGATATAGCACCAGTCGTAAACAGTATACATTACCCACGGGCAAGAAAGAGAACATTAAGAAATTCATCAATTATACTTCAGATTTAGCTATTTATGTTATTGAGTGCCCATGTGGGCTGCAATATGTTGGAAGCACAATTCTTCCCCTCAAAAAACGTATTTTAGAACATTGGAGAGCAATAGTGAATAAGGACACCACGTACCCAGTAGCGCGCCACTGCAACTTAGCACATGATGGAAAATTGGATAAGATGCAATTTTTTGGTATTGACAGGGTAGTGGGTACCCCAAGGGGGGGTGACAGAGAGAAACAATTGAGGAAGTTAGAATCGGAATACATTATTCGACTAACCTGTGGTTTCCCCTGGGGAATGAATAAGGATGAAGAACTTCATGTTCATATTGGATAGTCAAATATTGTTAAGAATTGGGAGAATTGGGTCAGGGTTTCAGAGTTTTGGATTTTTCAGTATTATTTTGTAATTTTGTTAGTAAAGTCATGTGGTCAGGCTACCAGTTCGAAAACAATGTTGAAGAAATTGACACACTGTTTATTAGGTTAACTTTGAAGGTTGGATGAAAAATGGTGAATACTAGAGATGATTTGGGTACTTGGGTAATTAATATTTCAAAATCAAAATAGACGTAGAATGCACACGGTAATATATAAAAAAAATAGAAATATGTATATATAAAAATAAAAAAAGATTTTTTCTATGTCTATGCAATGGATCAGTGGTTATATAAAGAGTAGAATGGGTCACATGACTTGAATACTTGGAGGGCCAAGTAGGAAGACAGTGATGGTTGAAACGTGTCACCCTAAATCTGTGATTTCTGAGTTACATGGATTGATATGAAATTTTGGATATAAATAAAGCACAGTAATCTGCATGGAGTGCCATCCTTCGAATTTTATGTGCAGCATACATTGCATGGGTCCTGTGCCCATTGTCTGAGCACCCACCTTGATAGGCGAGCACGGTAAGAACAGCAGGACTCCTTTTTTATATATATATATATATATATATATATATATATATATATATATATATATATATATATATTTCTGTTTTATTCTCCCCTCTAGGAGCCTCTCTTTGCCCAAGGCTTGTTAAAAATTGTAATCCCAAGAAAGAGAAATAAGGCGGCACCACCAGGATAAGATTCAAAATCCTTATTTTTTCATTCATTAAATTTAAAGTGTTCGGTGCTTGTAAATATGGTGACACATTTTGGCCGTAGTCTTCAAAAGGCCATAGAGTTAATTGTGATAGAGTGGCCTTTTATATGCAAAAGAAAAAAAAACACTCCTACTTCACACATATGCTTCACAACTGTTCCATCCAGTCCTGGTTTTTCAATGTCCTTTTTGCTGCCTAATTTAGTTATTGGTAGTACCTAAATGGGAATGCTAGATGAATCTACGCTGGTTGAGACATAATGCATTATCCTGTGATATAAGAAGAGTGTTGATAATATGATTCTATCTGGTAAAGTACCTATTTAATGTCAAAACTATTATCACCCCTTAATGGATGCATTATTGTTACCATATGCTAATGATTCATTCCATATCTATGTATAGCTCCCATATTTATTTCAAAGTATCCGAGACTGGCATATCCCATCAGTCATTATTATACCACTAATAGAATTTTTTACTATTATGTCATCTAAGGGATATTTGGGATGAAAGACATTGATGTAACTACACAATATTATATTATAATTACATCAAGAAATAATCAAAGATTTGCAAATATCAAACATTTAACACACATTGTATGTCGCACTGTTAGTTATCTTTATAATCACACTGTTGTGATCAATTACGTCACAAAGGTGCATATACATTGTTATAAGAGAAATACGCAGAATTAATATTATAAAATATAACACTCCAATGACTCATAGTGAGTACAATGTGTTTAAACCCATGAGTTTCTAAAAAAACACAAAGTAGTTTCTACCCTTTGATGTTAAAATGTACTCCATAAATTATTTTAATCTGATAAAATAACGACTTTAGGAATTTTAATGGCTGAGGAAATATATTTTAGGGGAAAATCCTGTGTAAAGTGACTGTGCCTTACCCTAAAAAATTTCTCAGTTTAATTATTATTATAATGAAATGCCCTTTAAAATGCACATTCTCTTCATTAAGTGAATTTCAGATATTACTAATAGTTATCTAAGTAGTAGGTTCTTATAGAGGATACATATTAACCTTATTTTTATTTTTATTTTTACTCTCTTCTCTCTATCGGTTTTCCTCTCTCAGAGATTTGTAATGTGCTTCTAACCTTGAGTAACTTTTTTGGGGAGCTGATATTACAGATGAACATGTAACTCTGCATCTGCATTCAACCCCCTGGGACCCTCAGTTCCAATTAAGATAATCCATCTTGACTCAGTTCTCCGCAGATGTTGTTTTTGATTTCCACCTCTGGGATTGAAGTTGATGCGTTGTATCCCATAATATTATAATCCTGTATATTGTCCATTATGTTGTTCCCAAATTTGCTTTATATACACTTTAAAAAATCAAAGCTACAGGGACGTTATAGGTAGGTTCTGAATTTACATGCATAAAACCGTAGAAATTCAACAGTTATAGTTATGGTCAAGTAACTATTACTAGCGCCCTAAGGTAACTATAACACACAGGTATCTCATCAATAATTTTACTGCTAATGTTACACTGATATTATTAATGATGTTATAAAAGATGTCATGAGTGCTACTATAGTTGGGATAATTAGCAGTGCATGATGAGGGTGAAAATTATAGTTACTTTAGGGCATTAGGGCATGAGTTATGGTTATGTGAGATAACTATAACTACTGAATTTCTATGATTTTGTGCATGTAAATTCAAAATCTAACTATGACGTCTCTGTAAACTGTAGTTTTTTAAGTACATTTCTATGTTTTTTAATTCTAGTACTAACTGTAATGACCCTGTATCGCTTGACTTTCTGATTGAATTTCTATGTTTTTTTATCATAAAGTAATTTTATTTACTGTAAGTTAATCCAACCACTGCCATGCACTACCTTTCGCTATGCACAGTAGGGTTTGGCAACATGGCATGGCCTGAGGCCAGGCCCAGCGGCCAATCCCCTATATCTGACCAACCCCGCTCAGCGCATGGCTGAAGGCCACGCTTGGTTGGCTGGCCTGCAGCCAGACCCTGCGGCCAATCTCCCTTACCACCAACCCCACAGTGCACATGGCCTTCGGCCATGCTCAGTGGGAGATGGTCACATGGTTTGTCTCTCTGGTTATGAGAATAGGTGTGAGAGGGTGTCTGTCGGTATGTCTGTGGGTGTGAGATTGGGTGTGAGAGTGTCTGATTGCGCTCCAAAAGATGAAAGATGCATTCACCTCCATGAAGGATTTCAGATTGATTTTAAATATGTAGTTGCGGAGTAAAAACAGTTACCAAGCCGAGAATTTAGGATAATTTCTCCTTTCCAGAAGTGAGCTTCAGCTGAGGCACCTGTTATGTTTATATATGTAAGTGTTTCCTACTGAGGTTTAATTTCTTTGAAATGAGCATCATGGCCTGAACAAAATCTCACCTGCTCATTTATACAGCAAGAATCCACAGTTTTGCACAAAAATCTCTATCCAAATGGAGCAATTTCTACCGGTTAGTTAGTAAGTGCTACCTCGTTGGGTGAATGACCAGTGTGGAGTAGGGGGGTGTGCAGGCCCTCTTCCCTGGTCAATTTTGGACCCGGGACCGCCAAACCCCAAGGCCCACTACAATTCAATAGTGGGGGCCATGCGGCCAGGCCATCTCTCTCTCCTGGGTACCCTCCAGGGCACCCAGTGTGCAAAGGGACCACATCGGAGCCTCAAGGCACTGACGTTGCCAGCCAGCTGGCCACCTCCTGTGGGAGCCAGCATTGCTGTCACAGACAGGGAGCTGCTAAACATTCAGCTCCCTGTCTGCGAGAGCAACTGTTTCCTCTAACAGAGGAAACCCCCGCTCCCAGTTAGCGAGAGCTGTTTGACAGGTCTCACTTGCTGGGAGCAGATTTGTGTTTGCTCTGACTTGGCGGGAGCTGTCAAAGCTCCCACCATGTCAGAGCAAACAGCTATATCCCAGTGGTGGGTACCTGGGTCACACAGGAGCTGGTTCTTGGGCGACACGGTCACCAGGGCCTTTATTGGCTCCACGGGAGGGCCCATGCAGACCCCCACTGTCTTTAAACAGCCCCAGGGACGTGGTGGTCCCTGGGGCTGCGGGAGGGTGCACGGTCCCCTTCATTATTTTTGCTCAGCCCCAGGGGGGTGCCGGTCCCTGGGGATCTGGGGGTCCGCACCGGACTCCCTTTATCATTGTATTTCTGCCCCAAGGACGTGGCTGTCCCTGGGTCTGCAGGGAGTCACACAGCCACCTTTTCTTTGTAATCAATTGCCATGGGGATGTGGTGGTCCATCCCCCAAGGCATAAATAAGCCCTAGGAGGGGGGCCCATGCACCCTCCTCTTTTATTTTTTATATGGCCCCGGAACGTAGCCTATCCAGGGGCTTTATTAAAACAACCGTGGAAGACCGTACTTTTTAAAACAAAAAATTGCTGCAGATTTGCAATGGCGCAGCAAATTCGTAGCAAATGTTTTTTTTTAAATGTGCTTTTTTTGCATAGGTGGGGTCCCTCTGGGAACCCAGCACCAGTGCTACGGGGTGAAGGTGTCACTATCCTGGACCCTTTTCTCATTATTCATTTTATTCCAGGGACTCAGCTGAAGCAGAGTCCCAAGATGGCTGCCAAAAATTCCTGGTTGAAGTGTTGGCAGCCAATCACATCTCAGCACCATATAAGCAGGATTTGTGAAGCCTTCGTGCCTCTAGATATACACATTTTGTTTTAATTCAATTTCACTTAAACTATTGAAAAGATTTGTGTACCCGGGGTGCCAAAAGCTACCTTTCTGACAATTTGGATGTGATTCCTTCCAGTGGTTCGAGCTGTAGTCATGTTCAAAGCGCCTATGGGAATTAATATGGGAAATGCACTTTTTGACCCCCCCACACATTTTTTCTCAGCCACCCTTGATGGATTACCCCTAAACTTCCCTTGTAAAAGAAGATTCTCAGGAGCACTCTTTCTTCTTGGAAAATGTTGTGAAGATTCATCAAACGGCGTCAAAGATATAGGCAAGTCAAGTCAAAAAAAGCTTTCTTCGTGGAAACATGGACCTAACTATACCTACTGGAAACCACCAGTAGGTAACACACATATACACATATATTTTCAATTAAAAAACAAAAAGTTAGGGATATGCTATAGTTAGGAAAACTTTATTTATTCTTTCTCTATAAACCCAACTTAAACTACACAAACATTAGAAATTCTATAGTTGTAAAGTTGTAATTTAAACACCACCAGTTATAACTTACATTTATAATTTCTACACCACCTTTAATTTATTATATGCTGCACACCTCCATACACAGTCTTATCACCTCACTCACCACACTACATTAACTATTACTTGCTCCTTCCCCATAATTGGTTATACCCTTCCATATTATGGTGGTCATTATGACAATGGCGGTGACTGTTAAAGTGGTGGTAACACTGCCAACAGGCTGGCGGTAATTACCCCCAAATCATGACCCAGGTGGTTATACCTCCCATAGATAGCCAATGTACCACACCAACCGCCAGGATGTTAACACCACTGACCACGGCAGCAACCATCAACAGCCATGCGTAAGACAAGGTACAGCCCACCGTACATAGCAAACCACCATGATTTCCGGGGCAGTACCAACGCCATCAGAAGCCTGGTGAAAACAGAACACAGAAGACGAAAGCCTCATCATCAGAGACTCAGAGAAGATAAACGTCACCATGGAACCAGAACTTAAAGTCTCCACTATGGCATGCTCCACCTAGTACACCAACGCCGACAAATACGACAACATTTAGTACAGCTGCATATCACACAAGGGAGGGAGGGAGGAAAAGGAGAGTAACACACACACGCACAACACACACCATACACACACACACACACATCATACACACAACCAGCTGCAGAGGAAAACCAATCTCACAGGACACACATCATAATAATGCAAGGACAAAATTTACCCAGAACTGATAGTGTAATTTGATGCCAACAGCTACCATACTGTCCATGTGATAAGAGAAACTTGAGTAAAGGTTCAGAAAAGGCCAATGGCCAGTCCAAAGTACAAAAGACCCACATGGCCACAGGGCACAGTCAACCCCCAACTTGTTCCCTGACGAAATACGCACTACACTGTGCAGGTGCATCATGTTGGAAACATGATGGGGGAAGGGGGGCTTGGGGCACCTCAGCTGAAGTGGGGAACGTGCACACTGGTTCTGGAGGGGGCTCCATGCCCATTTCCCTTTGCTGGGGAGGGGTTTGGTCTTTAACCCTAACACTGCACCAGCAGAGAGGTGCGTCGCTGCTTAAGACCAAAGCTTTTTATATGAATTATTGGAACAGCGACAGTGCCCGGCTTGAGGTTTTTGGATTTGCACAGGAGGAAGCAAGGAAATACTGACTTCCTGCACGTGTATTTCACATTGGAAGATGACAGGATTTTGATTGACTTCCAAAGCGCCTGGTGCCCCTCCAGTATGAGGCACTATCTCATTGAGGAAACACGGTGAGCAGATGCCTCTCTAAATATCCCATGTAGCTGATACGGCCCAGAATATGGAGTCAGGGGACTGTGTCTTTCACTTCATTTTATTTGAGAACATGTCGGAAAGGAAATGGTTTGTGGATCTGTTTCACACAAGGAAACCAAGAGACTTTGGGAACATTGTTTTAAAGGGCACGATCTGTTACACAGGGAAATCATGGAACAATATACTTTATCTGACCTCGAAGTAAAAGATGGATAAGATGCAATTTTTTGGTATTGACAGGGTAGTGGGTACCCCAAGGGGGGGTGACAGAGAGAAACAATTGAGGAAGTTAGAATCGGAATACATTATTCGACTAACCTGTGGTTTCCCCTGGGGAATGAATAAGGATGAAGAACTTCATGTTCATATTGGATAGTCAAATATTGTTAAGAATTGGGAGAATTGGGTCAGGGTTTCAGAGTTTTGGATTTTTCAGTATTATTTTGTAATTTTGTTAGTAAAGTCATGTGGTCAGGCTACCAGTTCGAAAACAATGTTGAAGAAATTGACACACTGTTTATTAGGTTAACTTTGAAGGGTGGATGAAAAATGGTGAATACTAGAGATGATTTGGGTACTTGGGTAATTAATATTTCAAAATCAAAATAGACGTAGAATGCACACGGTAATATATAAAAAAAATAGAAATATGTATATATAAAAATAAAAAAAGATTTTTTCTATGTCTATGCAATGGATCAGTGGTTATATAAAGAGTAGAATGGGTCACATGACTTGAATACTTGGAGGGCCAAGTAGGAAGACAGTGATGGTTGAAACGTGTCACCCTAAATCTGTGATTTCTGAGTTACATGGATTGATATGAAATTTTGGATATAAATAAAGCACAGTAATCTGCATGGAGTGCCATCCTTCGAATTTTATGTGCAGCATACATTGCATGGGTCCTGTGCCCATTGTCTGAGCACCCACCTTGATAGGCGAGCACGGTAAGAACAGCAGGACTCCTTTTTTATATATATATATATATATATATATATATATATATATATATTTCTGTTTTATTCTCCCCTCTAGGAGCCTCTCTTTGCCCAAGGCTTGTTAAAAATTGTAATCCCAAGAAAGAGAAATAAGGCGGCACCACCAGGATAAGATTCAAAATCCTTATTTTTTCATTCATTAAATTTAAAGTGTTCGGTGCTTGTAAATATGGTGACACATTTTGGCCGTAGTCTTCAAAAGGCCATAGAGTTCATTGTGATAGAGTGGCCTTTTATATGCAAAAGAAAAAAAAACACTCCTACTTCACACATATGCTTCACAACTGTTTCATCCAGTCCTGGTTTTTCAATGTCCTTTTTGCTGCCTAATTTAGTTATTGGTAGTACCTAAATGGGAATGCTAGATGAATCTACGCTGGTTGAGACATAATGCATTATCCTGTGATATAAGAAGAGTGTTGATAATATGATTCTACCTGGTAAAGTACCTATTTAATGTCAAAACTATTATCACCCCTTAATGGATGCATTATTGTTACCATATGCTAATGATTCATTCCATATCTATGTATAGCTCCCATATTTATTTCAAAGTATCCGAGACTGGCATATCCCATCAGTCATTATTATACCACTAATAGAATTTTTTACTATTATGTCATCTAAGGGATATTTGGGATGAAAGACATTGATGTAACTACACAATATTATATTATAATTACATCAAGAAATAATCAAAGATTTGCAAATATCAAACATTTAACACACATTGTATGTCGCACTGTTAGTTATCTTTATAATCACACTGTTGTGATCAATTACGTCACAAAGGTGCATATACATTGTTATAAGAGAAATACGCAGAATTAATATTATAAAATATAACACTCCAATGACTCATAGTGAGTACAATGTGTTTAAACCCATGAGTTTCTAAAAAAACACAAAGTAGTTTCTACCCTTTGATGTTAAAATGTACTCCATAAATTATTTTAATCTGATAAAATAACGACTTTAGGAATTTTAATGGCTGAGGAAATATATTTTAGGGGAAAATCCTGTGTAAAGTGACTGTGCCTTACCCTAAAAAATTTCTCAGTTTAATTATTATTATAATGAAATGCCCTTTAAAATGCACATTCTCTTCATTAAGTGAATTTCAGATATTACTAATAGTTATCTAAGTAGTAGGTTCTTATAGAGGATACATATTCACCTTATTTTTATTTTTATTTTTACTCTCTTCTCTCTATCGGTTTTCCTCTCTCAGAGATTTGTAATGTGCTTCTAACCTTGAGTAACTTTTTTGAGGAGCTGATATTACAGATGAACATGTAACTCTGCATCTGCATTCAACCCCCTGGGACCCTCAGTTCCAATTAAGATAATCCATCTTGACTCAGTTCTCCGCAGATGTTGTTTTTGATTTCCACCTCTGGGATTGAAGTTGATGCGTTGTATCCCATAATATTATAATCCTGTATATTGTCCATTATGTTGTTCCCAAATTTGCTTTATATACACTTTAAAAAATCAAAGCTACAGGGACGTTATAGGTAGGTTCTGAATTTACATGCATAAAACCGTAGAAATTCAACAGTTATAGTTATGGTCAAGTAACTATTACTAGCGCCCTAAGGTAACTATAACACACAGGTATCTCATCAATAATTTTACTGCTAATGTTACACTGATATTATTAATGATGTTATAAAAGATGTCATGAGTGCTACTATAGTTGGGATAATTAGCAGTGCATGATGAGGGTGAAAATTATAGTTACTTTAGGGCATTAGGGCATGAGTTATGGTTATGTGAGATAACTATAACTACTGAATTTCTATGATTTTGTGCATGTAAATTCAAAATCTAACTATGACGTCTCTGTAAACTGTAGTTTTTTAAGTAAATTTCTATGTTTTTTAATTCTAGTACTAACTGTAATGACCCTGTATCGCTTGACTTTCTGATTGAATTTCTATGTTTTTTTATCATAAAGTAATTTTATTTACTGTAAGTTAATCCAACCACTGCCATGCACTACCTTTCGCTATGCACAGTAGGGTTTGGCAACATGGCATGGCCTGAGGCCAGGCCCAGCGGCCAATCCCCTATATCTGACCAACCCCGCTCAGCGCATGGCTGAAGGCCACGCTTGGTTGGCTGGCCTGCAGCCAGACCCTGCGGCCAATCTCCCTTACCACCAACCCCACAGTGCACATGGCCTTCGGCCATGCTCAGTGGGAGATGGTCACATGGTTTGTCTCTCTGGTTATGAGAATAGGTGTGAGAGGGTGTCTGTCGGTATGTCTGTGGGTGTGAGATTGGGTGTGAGAGTGTCTGATTGCGCTCCAAAAGATGAAAGATGCATTCACCTCCATGAAGGATTTCAGATTGATTTTAAATATGTAGTTGCGGAGTAAAAACAGTTACCAAGCCGAGAATTTAGGATAATTTCTCCTTTCCAGAAGTGAGCTTCAGCTGAGGCACCTGTTATGTTTATATATGTAAGTGTTTCCTACTGAGGTTTAATTTCTTTGAAATGAGCATCATGGCCTGAACAAAATCTCACCTGCTCATTTATACAGCAAGAATCCACAGTTTTGCACAAAAATCTCTATCCAAATGGAGCACTTTCTACCGGTTAGTTAGTAAGTGCTACCTCGTTGGGTGAATGACCAGTGTGGAGTAGGGGGGTGTGCAGGCCCTCTTCCCTGGTCAATTTTGGACCCGGGACCGCCAAACCCCAAGGCCCACTACAATTCAATAGTGGGGGCCATGCGGCCAGGCCATCTCTCTCTCCTGGGTACCCTCCAGGGCACCCAGTGTGCAAAGGGACCACATGGGAGCCTCAAGGCACTGACGTTGCCAGCCAGCTGGCCACCTCCTGTGGGAGCCAGCATTGCTGTCACAGACAGGGAGCTGCTAAACATTCAGCTCCCTGTCTGCGAGAGCAACTGTTTCCTCTAACAGAGGAAACCCCCGCTCCCAGTTAGCGAGAGCTGTTTGACAGGTCTCACTTGCTGGGAGCAGATTTGTGTTTGCTCTGACTTGGCGGGAGCTGTCAAAGCTCCCACCATGTCAGAGCAAACAGCTATATCCCAGTGGTGGGTACCTGGGTCACACAGGAGCTGGTTCTTGGGCGACACGGTCACCAGGGCCTTTATTGGCTCCACGGGAGGGCCCATGCAGACCCCCACTGTCTTTAAACAGCCCCAGGGACGTGGTGGTCCCTGGGGCTGCGGGAGGGTGCACGGTCCCCTTCATTATTTTTGCTCAGCCCCAGGGGGGTGCCGGTCCCTGGGGATCTGGGGGTCCGCACCGGACTCCCTTTATCATTGTATTTCTGCCCCAAGGACGTGGCTGTCCCTGGGTCTGCAGGGAGTCACACAGCCACCTTTTCTTTGTAATCAATTGCCATGGGGATGTGGTGGTCCATCCCCCAAGGCATAAATAAGCCCTAGGAGGGGGGCCCATGCACCCTCCTCTTTTATTTTTTATATGGCCCCGGAACGTAGCCTATCCAGGGGCTTTATTAAAACAACCGTGGAAGACCGTACTTTTTAAAACAAAAAATTGCTGCAGATTTGCAATGGCGCAGCAAATTCGTAGCAAATGTTTTTTTTTTAAATGTGCTTTTTTTGCATAGGTGGGGTCCCTCTGGGAACCCAGCACCAGTGCTACGGGGTGAAGGTGTCACTATCCTGGACCCTTTTCTCATTATTCATTTTATTCCAGGGACTCAGCTGAAGCAGAGTCCCAAGATGGCTGCCAAAACTTCCTGGTTGAAGTGTTGGCAGCCAATCACATCTCAGCACCATATAAGCAGGATTTGTGAAGCCTTCGTGCCTCTAGATATACACATTTTGTTTTAATTCAATTTCACTTAAACTACTGAAAAGATTTGTGTACCCGGGGTGCCAAAAGCTACCTTTCTGACAATTTGGATGTGATTCCTTCCAGTGGTTCGAGCTGTAGTCATGTTCAAAGCGCCTATGGGAATTAATATGGGAAATGCACTTTTTGACCCCCCCACACATTTTTTCTCAGCCACCCTTGATGGATTACCCCTAAACTTCCCTTGTAAAAGAAGATTCTCAGGAGCACTCTTTCTTCTTGGAAAATGTTGTGAAGATTCATCAAACGGCGTCAAAGATATAGGCAAGTCAAGTCAAAAAAAGCTTTCTTCGTGGAAACATGGACCTAACTATACCTACTGGAAACCACCAGTAGGTAACACACATATACACATATATTTTCAATTAAAAAACAAAAAGTTAGGGATATGCTATAGTTAGGAAAACTTTATTTATTCTTTCTCTATAAACCCAACTTAAACTACACAAACATTAGAAATTCTATAGTTGTAAAGTTGTAATTTAAACACCACCAGTTATAACTTACATTTATAATTTCTACACCACCTTTAATTTATTATATGCTGCACACCTCCATACACAGTCTTATCACCTCACTCACCACACTACATTAACTATTACTTGCTCCTTCCCCATAATTGGTTATACCCTTCCATATTATGGTGGTCATTATGACAATGGCGGTGACTGTTAAAGTGGTGGTAACACTGCCAACAGGCTGGCGGTAATTACCCCCAAATCATGACCCAGGTGGTTATACCTCCCATAGATAGCCAATGTACCACACCAACCGCCAGGATGTTAACACCACTGACCACGGCAGCAACCATCAACAGCCATGCGTAAGACAAGGTACAGCCCACCGTACATAGCAAACCACCATGATTTCCGGGGCAGTACCAACGCCATCAGAAGCCTGGTGAAAACAGAACACAGAAGACGAAAGCCTCATCATCAGAGACTCAGAGAAGATAAACGTCACCATGGAACCAGAACTTAAAGTCTCCACTATGGCATGCTCCACCTAGTACACCAACGCCGACAAATACGACAACATTTAGTACAGCTGCATATCACACAAGGGAGGGAGGGAGGAAAAGGAGAGTAACACACACACGCACAACACACACCATACACACACACACACACATCATACACACAACCAGCTGCAGAGGAAAACCAATCTCACAGGACACACATCATAATAATGCAAGGACAAAATTTACCCAGAACTGATAGTGTAATTTGATGCCAACAGCTACCATACTGTCCATGTGATAAGAGAAACTTGAGTAAAGGTTCAGAAAAGGCCAATGGCCAGTCCAAAGTACAAAAGACCCACATGGCCACAGGGCACAGTCAACCCCCAACTTGTTCCCTGACGAAATACGCACTACACTGTGCAGGTGCATCATGTTGGAAACATGATGGGGGAAGGGGGGCTTGGGGCACCTCAGCTGAAGTGGGGAACGTGCACACTGGTTCTGGAGGGGGCTCCATGCCCATTTCCCTTTGCTGGGGAGTGCAAGGTCACAGTCTATGAGGTGTGGCACTTTCCCACTGGTTCTGGAGGGGGCTCCATCCCCATTTCCCTTTGCTGGGGAGTATAAGGTCACAGTCTTTGAGGTGGGGAACTTGCCCACTGGTTCTGGAGGCGCTCTTTGTACTACAGTCCCGGGAGGGTGGCCTACATGCCCTCTGCTGGAGGTGAGGGCTGCTGTGCCCAGGCTGGAGGTGAGGGCTGCTGTGTCCCAGCTGGAGGTGAGGGCTCCTTGCCCACTGCTGTTGGAGGGGAAACCCTGCCACCCTCTGCTGGAGGTGAGGGCTCCCTGCCCACTGCTGTTGGAGGAAACCCTGCCAGCCTCTGCTGGAGGTGAGGGCTCCTTGCCCACTGCTGTTGGAGTGGGCCTCCTGCCTCTCTTAGTTGGTGGAGTGGGATCCTTCCCTCTCTTGCGTGGTGGAATGGGATCCTTTCCTTTCTAGCCTCCACGACTAGGAGGTGCCTCCGCTGTCCCCGTGGACTGTTTGGCTGAGGTGCTGGGCTGGCTCGTTGTGACCAAGTTCTTACGGGCAGGACAGGGAGGTGGAGGGGGAGGGAAGAGGTAAAGGGGCAAGGAAAAGCTTCTTAGGGACGTGGGGCAGGATGAGGGAGGAGGGATGGGAGTGGAGGTTGAGGGAGTGGTTGTTATAGGTGTACGTCTGCTTGATTTACGTGCAGGTGCATGGGCAGTGTGCTGATGTGAGGTGGATGGCTGTTGTGAGTCTGAGTGTGTGTGTTTGTGTCTCTTAGGAGGAGGCAGACAGGGAAGGAGAGGACACAGGGGACGGGGGGATGGATGTTGTTGAGGTATCTGCAAGTGAGGTGTGTGCTGCTTGGTGTAGTGATGGTGGTGGTGGCTGTTGATGAAGTACATGCAGGTGTGAGTGCAGATGTGACAGAGAGGGAGAAGGAGGAGGGGGAGACGGTGGAGGCAGTGGATGTTGTTGTGTGTGCAACTGTCTGATGTTTATGTGAGTGGTTGTGGACTGAAGTGTGCTGCCTGTATTTGTCTGTGCCACTTTTGTATGATGTTTTGTGTGCATGTTTGTCTGTATGTGTGCATGGCATGGGTTGGGGTTGAGGATATTGGGACTGGGAAGTGGTACTTGGAGGGGGGCCGGTAGGAACAGGGGCAATGGCTGCCATCAGAGAGGAGGCCAGAGCCTGGAACTATCTCTGTTGGGCCTCCAATCCACAGTGAATGCCCTCCAGGAATACATTGCGTTGCTGTATCTGGGATGACAGCCCCTGGATGGCATTCACAATGGTTGACTGCCCTACTAAGATGGATCTCAGGAGGTCAAAAGCCTCCTCACTGAGGGCAGCAGGGCTGACTGGGGCAGGGCCTGAGGTGCCTGGGGCGAAGGAGATGCCCACTCTCCTGGGTCAGCAGGCACGGGAAACTCGGCGAGGTGCTACTGGGAGGGCGGTGCTGGTACAGGGAGTGGCGGCTGTACCTGTATCTGGGGTGGTCCCAGAGGTGTCCACCACCACCAGGGAGCTTTCATCAGAGGAGGAATCAGAGTCAGTGTTTCACCTCCAGTTGCCGCTGTGGTGCTCCCCTCGCCTTCCATCCCACTGGTTCCCTCAGCGTCGGTGGACTCTGTCTCCTGGGTCCTGTGGGATGCAGCTCTCTCTATAGCCAGTGCCCCTGCTCCTCCACCAGATGATGCTAATACACACAGGGACAGGATGACAGAAGAAAAAAGGAGGGGAAATAAAGGGAGCACTGGGTCAATTACAGCACCAACACCACAGATGGGATACACATTACTGTCACATACGGGGATCAGGATTGAGCACCATGCATCGCACTGGCATTTCATTGGCTAGGTACCACAGCAAGATGTGAGCCAACCCCCGCCAACTGAACCCCTCCTGAGAGTCACTAAGCCCTGTCTGACATGGAATGCAACCCAGCTAGATTATTAGATTTTGAAATACAACCAATATCCTTGAGCTGGATCACATTGCAGTGTCTGAACGGGCATTAAGGGGCACCCACTAACTGACACCCAACACCAGAAATCCAGGCCACCTACCAATTATAGTTGTAACACCCATTGTACTCAACCCCTTATGGCTGCTGTGTTGCCCTCAAGCCCCCATCCAGCTCTGGGTAGGCCACCACCAGTATGTGGGCCGACAGAGGGGGCAGATTCCGACGGGCACCCCACCCTTGTTGGGAGGCCATCCCAGCTGGGCCCCCGCGGACTTCCGGGCCCAGTGTCTCAGGTCCTCCCACCTTTTCCTGCAGTGGGTGCTCCGCCTGCTGTAGACCCCCAGGGTCTGCACGTCCTTGGCTATGGAACGCCACAATCCGTTCTTCTGATGGGTGCTGACCGGCAGAGGAAACAGACAGGAGGACACCATTACACATACAATCCAGCCTGTCACACATATGGCCCATAAATACCATTTTTGCAGGTATGAGGGTGAGAGGTAGTAAATATTGACTCACCAGTGTCCAATCCTCGGCTACTCCAGTAAGTCCCTCAGGATGCAGTTTTGCCAAGACTTGCTCCTCCCATGCTGTCAGCTGTGGGGGAGGAGGTGGGAGTCTACCACCAGTCCTCTGCATGGCGAGCTGACACCTTGCTGGTATGGAACATATCTTCCCGAGTAGGTCGTTCCATCTCTTCCTGATGTCGTCCCTTGTTCTTGGATGCTGTCCTACGGCGTTCACCCTGTCCACGATTCTCTGTCATAGCTGTATCTTCCTGGCAATGGATATTTGCTGTACCTGTGCTCCAAACAGCTGTGGCTCTACCCTGACTATCTTCTCCAGCATGACCCGCAACTCCTCATCAGTGAAACGGGGGGGCCTCTGTGGGAACATGGGTGTTGTGTGGTGTGTGTTGTGCAGAGGGTGTTGAGTGATGTGGTGGGGTGTGGGATGTGAGGTGCGTGACGGATGTATGGGTGTTTGTGGTGTGTGTAGGTGTCTCAGTGGTCTTCGTGTTAGTCTCGTGGCAATTATTGGTGTTCGTAAAGGGTTGTGTGCAATGTGGATGTGTGTTTTATAGTGCTATGGGTGGGTGGGTTTGGTGTGTGTTTCACTGTCAGGTGTATGATTTTCATTTAGGCCAATGTTGTGTTGTTTTGTATTGGGGTGGTCATTCTGAGCGCGCCAGTGAATACCGCCAATGGTTTACCTCCACTGAATGTCCGCCATGGTGATTTGTGGGTCATAATGTCATGGGCATTGTCTTGTTGGCGTAACGGTATGGGTGTTCATACCAACACTTTACCACTGACCTTTGGGCTGGCGGATATTTGTGTATGTGATAGTATTCTGTCAGTTTGGTGTGTGTGTCATCAAATGGTGAACGGATATTCACCACCGCGGTGGTATGTTGACAGCCGTCACTGCGGCGGTAAGCGGCATTTACCGCCAATGTCATGCTAAGGGCCTATATGTGTTATAGCATGTGAAAATATAGCATTCATAACAACACTTATGACATCATTTCTGAGAACACAGGCAATGGTAGAGTGGTGAGTTACAGTTAATGTAGTGTGACACGTTAGGTGACAAGACTGTGTATAGAGATGCATATCCTTTAGTAAATTGAAGGTGTTGTGTAGAATGGAATGACATACAGTTGAATAGCGCACAGTGTCATGACATACAGTGGAGTGGTATACAGTGTAACAGTGCAGAGTGGAGTAGCATATAGTGAAGTGGCATATAGTGAAATAGGTTAGAGTGGAGTGGTGTACAGTGGAGTAGCGCACAGTGGACTAGCATACAGTGGAGTAGCGTACAGGTAGTGGTTTACAGTGGCATGGCATACAGTGGAGTTTCATAGACTGTAGTGGCACACAGTGGAGTGGGGTAGTGTGGAATAGCATAGAGTGATTTGACGAAGAATGTAGTAGTACCCAGTGGAGTGGTGTTCAGTGGAACAGCATAGATTACAATGGTGTAAAGTGGAGTGGCATACAGTGGAGTGGAGGTATGTACAGGTTACTGGCATAGACTGGAATAAAGTACAGTAAAATGGATACAGTGGAATAGCATACATTGAAGTAGTGTAGAGCTGAGTTACATACAGTGGAATATTGTAGAATGGAGTGGTGTACAGTGGAGTGGTATAGTGTGGCATAGCATACAGTGGAGTGACATACAGAGAAACAGCAGAAAGTTGCATGGCATATACTGGAGTGGCATACAGTGAAAGAGAGTAGCGTGGAGTGGCATCCAGTTGAGAGGCATCCAGTGGACTGAGGTAGAGTGGAGTACTGTAGCATGTGGTGGCAAACAGGGGAGCTGCTTAGACTGAAGTGGTGTAAAGTAGAGTGGAGTAGCACACAATGAAGTGACATAGAGTGGAGTTGCCAACAGTCCAATAGCGTAGATTGGGGTGGTGTTAGAAATTGGGGCTGTAGTTGGCAGAGATATGCAGACTGTCCAAGTAGAGACCACAAATCTAGTAAGGGTAAATCATTTACACAGCATAAATTAACCTGTGCTCACCCTCTGGTAGCTTGGCACACAGCTGGCATTCCTAGCATAGGAGGCATTCTGTAAAATATTTGTGCAATACTTAAAACAATAATACAGTGAAAACAACACAAAAATAATCCACACCAGGTAAGCAAAATAGAGCTTAATTTAATGAACAAAACAAGGACAAAAATCTAATAAATAGAACTTGAAATCTTAATTTTTAAAGAATATCTACAAATATAGTGCTTAAAAGCATAAAGCGCCAACCATGGCAACCTAGTAGCGCTTAACAGGGATAGATCCAAAAGTTCAGGCCAACGCAATGGAGTGCAGTTCGGATACAGGGCCCAAAATTATCTCCCTGAAAAAGCACCTGGCTGCGCCATCGATGGGGCCCAATGCTTAGAGCAGAGGAGGTGATGTGTCAGTGTCAATGAGAAGACCATGTCCACTCACCTGAATTCCAGGTTCCGCTGAAGCGAAGAGAATAAAACCTTTCCCCCTAAACACAATTCTCTCATATCTGAAATGAACAGGGAACGAGCTAATAGCCTCCGGGGGAAAGGGATAGGGAACAGGGATTTGGGAAGGGAAGAGAAACAAAACACTAGTTCACTAAGGAGTGTCCCTGTTGTGCTAAGAAAGTTGCCTCAGGGCTTGGTGGAGGAATTCTAAGACCAAAAACAAATCAAAAGCAAAAGAACTACAAATATCACAGAGTCTTTCAGCAAAATAACAATAATCATTATTATTCAATTGGGCAATCACCGAGTTTTCAGCAAAGTCACAATAGTAATTAGTGCTCGATTGCTCAACTATTCAGCATGCTTTTGTAACTCACAACAAAATCGTTATGAAATCAAACTTATAAATTTGTCTTTTGTTATTCGTTTTAACACAATAGACTCGCTCCAAAACAATCAGAATAAATGTATAAGTTTGCATAGCTATTGAGCGATGCTTTCAGGAGTTCACAGCACTTAACTTCAACAATGCTTTTTGGAAACTAGTCTTGTATCACGGGTTTCTTAGTGTCGACGAATGTCTTTCATAATGCACCAAAAAGTCACTAACCTCAAGAAGGCTGAAAACAGGGAGACGAGAGGGGAATTACAAACCAACTTCTCCTGGAATGTTTCGATTATTTGAGGAAGATGGAATACTTTTTGTAAATTCTCCAGCTGCTGCAAAAGTAATCCGCTCCAGGGAGGGAAGCTCTGATAAAGCCTTGCACTGAAAAGACGACTGCTGAAAGAATCACGGAACTCCAGATGAACCAGGAAAACCTGCTAGTGAAGGAAGACTTGAAGCCAAGCACAGAAGACACCTTGGGAGCTCTATTTATAGACTGGTGTGCTGGTGATGAGTCATCAGACACATGCTGGTGATGAGTCATCAATCATGAGGGGTGTGGATGCTGTGTCGGTGATGAGTCATCAGACCACATGCTGGTGATGAATCATCAAACACTTCTGATTCATATGAAGAAATTCTGTGTCTCCATAAACCACTTGGCACACAGTTCACAAATGGGGCAACACTTGCTTTTATCAATATAAACAAACATGCATTGTAATATTCGGTCTTCAGACGGAAGATCATTTTCCTCATGAGTTACAGGGAAATGCTGTGCTGAAACACATTCATAGCTTTTTCATCTTTTTTCATACATGCTGATTTATTTTGTGAGGGAGCAGCAAGAAGCATGCATGTGTGAATGCGAGTCTTAACAGTCAATCACGCTGGATGTAGACAATGCGTTGCTTCTGAGTCGTGGACATTGAGACGCGTCATCGGTAGCTTCCTCTGATGTAGGCAGTGTATTGTAGTCGAGCCGCTGCCTACAAAGTGGATTATTGGTAAGGGCAGGTAAGTGCCTACACTTAGCAATAGGCCACTAACCCTCACTATGTCCAGTTATGTCTCAGTAAATTAATCCCAGCTCAACCCTTAGTAGCTTGGCAACGAGCGACAAGATTTAACATAGCAGACAGGTGTGTAAAGCATTTAAGAATCACAAAACAGTAAATAAGTAAAACACAAAACACAATACAAATCCAACAACAATATATAACACTCGATTATATTTTGATCTTTAAGATGACACCAAAACAATTAAAATCGGATGAGGGGAACCAGAGATATGAAATTGTAAAGAATGAATGTTTTCTGCCCCCAATCTAGTCTTCTGGTCACTCTCAACTGGGGCAAAGTCAAAGTTTGAGGCCGAATGCAATGGAGCCCTGCTCGGCGACAGCAAGAGGAAGGCCGCAGTCAAAAGTTTACCTTTGGAGTTAGTCTTTTTCTTGAAGATTTTCTTCAGCAGGACAAAGTCACCAATCCGATTCAAACTCCGTGGAGCCCTTTTCGGATACGCATCGCAGGAGAACTCAGTGAAGAATTCTACCTTCGGATTTAGTCGATTTTTCAGGTCTGACATTTTCGTCCGGGCCGAAGCTGAATCCTGATCTGACGTCCCTGGAGCCCTCCTCAGATACGCTGCGCGGAAAGTCCCGGTCAAATTTTATGTTCAGACTTTGCCACTTTTTTGAGCTTTTACCTTCCGATGGCGGTCAACCCTCCACAGCAAGCCAATTTCGATGCAACATCATCGGATTACCTCTCCAGGAGCCCCCAGTGAAACATTAGAAATCTGGTGCTCCGGAGCTTTTCAGGTTGAGGTAAGCCAGCTTGACTCAGCATGGCGGATCGGTCCTTTTATGGAGCTTTTTACCAAAAGTTCTCCAATCTTCTCCAAACTTCTGAAACTTCTTCCGGAAGGTCTTTGAAGGATCTTGAGAAGTCTACTGCTCACACCAAGTTATCCAGAAGTTCTGAGTTGCTCCTTGAGGGCTAGGACTAAAGCTCCCAGAATGCACCTGGCTCAAACTCCAAAATGACAACTGGACATTGGTCAGCCGGTCAGTTCCTTCAGAATTTGATCCAGGGGCCTCTGGTTATATATTACATTAAGTTTGATACCAAATTTGACAGGTCTAGTAATTCAAATAAAGTCTCCCTATTGTAGCCTATGGAGCTTAGTCACTACAATGAGGGAAAAATGAATGTCGCTATTTTTCCTCACCATGGCTTATAAAACATATTTTATAAGGTCCCTGATTATAGTTACACTGCACCCAACTCTAGGGGCACCTAGGGCACATCTTACAAATGACGTATATGTAAATATTAGATAGTTAAAGATTTTGGAAGTACTTTTAATTCCAAAGTCGAATTTGAATGTAACTTTAATTTAAAAGGAGCCAGCAAGGCAGGCCTACCTTTAAAATGACACTGAGCACCCCAGCAGTGCTGCTATGAGTGCACTACCTATGCTGGGGTCCCTAAACCTACATGCCCTACCATATACTAGGGACTTATAGTTAGGTTGGGATGGTCATTTATAATTAGCCTAATTTGTATACTCATTTTAATCAGAGAACAAGCCCTGGGGCTGTTTAGCAGTGCCCTGGGCACCCTCAGAGTCAGGAAAATACCAGCAAAAAGTGAAAAATGGGAGCAAAAAGTCTGGGACCTTCTGCAATCAGCCCAGCAAGCGATGTGTCGGCACCGAAGGAGATGGTTTGGTTGCAATTGGCGCCATGGCACCTATGCGCAGGTCCTGACAGTTGCAGCACTTGATACCCACTTCCAAGGACTAGGACTAGATTGGTATCACTGGGTAGGGCAAGACTTGCAGCAAGAAAAGTTCAGGTGCTGTTGCAGGGTGAAGATAAGTCTTTGATGTCCCTGAGACTTCAAAATAGGAGGCAAGCCAGCAAGCGCTTGGCTTCACTTTGGTTCTGGGGATGTAGAGAAGCAGGTCCAGTCCTCATCACTCCCGGGCAAGGAGGGCAGCAGACAGCAGGGCAGGCACAGCAGAGCAGGGTTCCAGCAAACTCCAGCAGAGCGACAGCACCTTTAGTAGCACAGCAGTCCTTCTACCTGTCAGAATGTCCTCAGGTCAAGAAGTTTACGGAAGTGCTGGTGACTGAGGTCCGGTACGTATTCCCAGTTGTGCCTTTGAAGTGGGAGAGACTTCAAAGATAGACCTTTGAAGTGCACAGGGTCCCTGCTTTTCCTGCCTGGCCTCCATATTCATTACAGGGGGTATGCAGCCCTACATGTGGGGACAGGTAAAGCCTTTTCATTTGTAAGTTCCAGCTCCTCCCTCCCATCCTTCCGCGGATGGCCCATCAGGATGTCAATGGCCTATCAGTCACACCTAGGCTCCGCTTGTGTGTCGCTGTCTGGAGGGAATAAACAAAGCCAAGTTGTCACCCACCCCAGACATTTATTCAGAGAAGGCAAGAAGGCACATTATGGTTGAAATAGAAAATGCCAACTTTCTAAAAGTGGCATTTTCAGAATTACCATTTAAATTGGACGACTTCACCACAAGTTGGGATTTTAAATTGTGAGTCCAGAGACATCAAACTTGGGGGTCCCATCTCTTCCCAATTGGAAATTACAGTTATGAAATGTAATAAGGTAATCCCAATGTTAATCTTTGGGAGGGATAGGCCATGCTGTAGTGTAAAAAGAGTTTTTCACTACCTGAATATGTAAAACTAAAAGGTACATGCCCAACTTTTTAAATACACTGCACCCTGCCTTTGGGGCTATCAAGGCTCACCTTAGGGGTGACTCATATGTGTTAAAAAGGAACAAATGGGCCCGACGAGACGGTTTATTTGCCAGGTCCACATGGCAGTTTCAAACTGCCCAACAGGCTCTGCAATGACAGGCCTGAAACATGTTTAAAGGGGCTACTGAAGTGGGTGGTACAATCAGTGTTGCATGACCACTAGTAGCATTTAGTTTACTGGCCCTGGCACATGTAGTCCACTTTACTAGGGAGCTATAAGTACATTAATTATACCAATTGTAGATAAGCCAATGTTACTATATTTTAATTAGAAAGCATATGCACTTTAGCACTGGTTAGCAGTGGTGAAGTGCCCAGAGTCCTAAAGCCAGCAAAAATGAAGTCAGCAAAACAGGAGGTCAAAGGCAAAACATCAGGGGGAACCAATTCAAGGATGCCAGGTTGAACACATGCCCCCCCAGCTGAATGTGTGGAGACCTACCCAACCCCTTGGGAGTTATCTTTACTAAGGCATACGAACCTGGAGAGACCATCAGCACTGGAGTGGTCTGCTCCAGGATGGTGTTCCACTGTAAAATTATATCCCTGTAGGTAGATAGACCACCTCAACAGTTTGGGATTCTCATCTCTCCTCTGAATTAGCCATCTGAGGGGCCTGACTGAACTTAGAAGTGAGTGCCAAACAGATATGGCCTTAGCTTCTTCAGCACCTAGACCACAGCAAATGCTTCCCTTTCTATTGCACTCCACCTCTGTTCCCTAGGAAGTAGCCTCCTACTGATAAAGGCTACAGGCTGATCCAGGCACTCTTCATTTAGCTGTGAGAGCAAGGCCCGTAGACTATGCTCTGAGGCATCTGTTTGAAGAAGGAATTAATGGGAGGGATCAGGGGCCTTGAGCACAGGCACTGTGCCCTTGGCCTCCTTCTGGGTGTCAAAAGTTTTCTGACATGCCTCCATCCAGATCACCTGATGTGGCTGCTTCTTGTAAGTCAGCTCTGTCAAGGGGGCAACAGTGGTGCCATACTCCTTGATTAATCTCTTGCAGTATCCAGTGAGGCCTACGTTTTCACTTCTGTCTATGCCTTGGGGGTTCCCAAGACAGAATGGTCCTTGCTACCTACAACTTGGTGGCCCAAGTAGACCATTGAACTCTGCCCTATCTGGTAATTACTTGTATTGATAGTCAGGCCTGCACTCTGCAGAGCCTGAAGCACTTCCTTGCAATGGCACAGGTGATCCTCCCAGCTGGAACCGAAGCCCGCAATGTCATTTAGGTATGTGGCACTGAAGTATTCTAATCCAGCCAGGACCAAGTTGACCAACCTCTTGAAGGTGGCAAGGGTGTTCTTTAACCAATAGGGTATGACCCAGAATTGGAAGAGCCCTTCAAGTGAGAATGCAGACCTCTCTTTAGCCCCTTCAGTCAAGGCAATCTGCCAGTACCCAGATGTTAAATCAAATGTGCTGAGGAACTTGGCAGCTCTAAGACGATCTACCAGCTCATCAGCTTTGAGGATGGGGCACGTGTCAGTCTTGGTGTCCTCTTTGGGTCCATAGTAATCCACACAGAACTTACATTCAGGTGTGACACCTAGAGAGGAAGCCTTGGGGACTAACACACCGGGCAAGAGCTGTTTGAGGGCTCAATTACCCTTAAAGTCAACAACTTGGAGACCTCCTCCTTGATGCTGGCCCTCACCTTATCAGACAACCTGCAAATGTTGTTCTCCATAGGTATGCTGCTCCCAGTATCAATATCATGGGTACACCCTGTAGTGATCCCTGGGGTAAGGGAGAATAACGAGGAAAACTGCCTCAACAACTTGTGGCGGTCTCTCTGTTGGTGTAGGATGAGTGTAGGGGAGAGGATGACACCCTCCACTGACCCATCCTGCTCCTTGGAAGATAGGAGGTCTGGGAGAGGTTCACTCTTCTCTTCCACACTATCATCTGCAACCAGGAGCATGGTAAGCGCAGAGCTCTCAAAATGGGGTTTGAACCAATAAACATGCAGACCCCTCAAAGGGTTCCCAGGAGTGCTCCTTCACCTCATAAGCCCCAGACCAGCAGTCTTGCAGAACCTGGGGATCCATGGGCTCCATCACCAACACTTTTTGGCCAGGTTGACAATTCAACCACAGTGGCTTTCTGGTCATACCAGCGTTTCATGTCTGGTTGGCTTCCAGTTTCTCCTGGGTGAGCATCTAGAAGCGTGCTGTTTGGATGCGAAGGGCCAGAATGTAGCTGACCATATCCTGGGAGCCGCTCCCAAGAGCTTGCTCCCAGCCTTCCTTCAGCAAACTGAGAGTCCCTCTGACAGAAATTCAAAAGGGGTGGAGCTAACACCCTTTTGCTGTACCTCCCTGTATGCAAGAAAAAGACATAACAGGAGGATGCCGCAGTATGACTCTTGAGTTCTGGTAGACCCATAATCATTCCTTTTAGTGTACAGTTGAATCTTTCAACCAACCCATTGGCAGGGGTGGTAAGGAATGGAGATCTTGTAGGTTACCCCACCCTCCTTACACATGGCCTTCATGTACCCAGACATGGAGCTGGTACCCCAATCAGATACCACCTCCTTCAGGAAACCCGGGAAACCCACATGGATAGCCTACAGGTACCGGGTGGCATGGTCCACCAAGACCAAAACAAATCTGTTGGCCTTGGCTGTCTTGGGATCTGGAGGCCCAATGAGGTCAATTTCTGCCCTCCCAAAGGGGGCACTAAAGACTGGAAAAGGTTGCAGGGGGGCCTTGCACTTTCCCCTGACTTGCCACTTGCATGGCAGGTAATGTAGGACCTACAGTGCGCATGTGATGCCTTCCTCATTTGAGACCAATAGAACGGGTGACAAGCTTGTCTAAGGTCTTGTCTTGCCCCAGATGTCCTGCCAGTGGCACATCATGAGCCACACCCAGTAGGAAGCCCTGTAGCACTGGGGGACCACCAACACACTTGTACAAATCACAGGAGCCTTAGGATCATTACACAGGAGGCTGTTCTCCCAGTAAATCAGGTGTTTGTCAGAGGCGTCACAAGCTGCTGGGTCTCAAGACCCACAAAAATAGGACATTCCTTCTGTGCCTTTCAAAACCTGTTTGATGATGACCCACCGTCTGCGCTTCCTACTATGATCAGGCATGTGGTTTTTCTGCATCATCTTTCCGGCATACATTGACACTAGGGTAAGCTCTACTCTGCCGCTCAAACTATTTGGGACAGTCTCTTTCCCATTCACTTCATTAGCCAACCCCAGTGACTGCCCACCAGTGGGAGGCTGTACCCGCTTGAGACACTTGGCATCTCTCTTGAAGTGCCTTTCCTGTTGAAAGTTAAAACACTCCAAGGGTGGCTTCCCTACAAATCTACTGTCAGGGAGATGTTTCTTCTTCTTCTCAGTAGGAGGATGGGAGTCCTGATCTAAAGAGCTATTCAGGGGCCCATTTATGAACTCCTCGCTTTTGTTTTTGTCCCCTTTCCTTCAGGTGAGGGCCCTGCCCACCCTTCTGGTGATCCCCTCCAGATACCTTTCTATGGACCCTGGTGCTGACCCAGTGGTCTGCCTCCTTTGCAACCTCTCTGGGGTCAGTGAGCCTACTGTCAACAAGGTGTTGATGCAGACCTGGAAAACAAAGACTGAACATGTGCTCCTGTACAATCAACTTCTACAGCCCCGGATAATCCTTTACTTCACTGCTCTTCACTAAACTGTTAGTGCCTTGAAAAAGAAATCAACAGAATCCACCCAGATCTGTTGGTATAGTTTCTGACTGTCCCTGAACGCCTGTCTGTACTTCTCTGAGGTCAAACAAAACTTCCTGATTAGGGATTCCTTCATAGTATACTGCATGCTCTCACCCTCCTCTAGGGCCAGTAAAATGTCTCACTCTTCGTAAGTGATATGCCTCCACAGACTAGCCACCCAATTCTCCTCAGGGACCTTGTGCATCTGTAGGGCAATGTCATAAGCCTCAAACATCTATCTATGTCATCTACCACCACCACTATGTCAGACACCAAGAGGACACAGAAGAAATGCTGCCAGCATCTTGGCTGTACTCAGGCCTTTATGTCCAGATTGTTTAGGCTCAGCTCCCGAGCCAACATCATTTTACTTTCTTCTGTGGCTTGTCTTTTTGCCTGCAAAGATTGTTCTTTCTCTAATTTGAGTTTGGCCAGCTCCAGTTTCAACTTTCTCTCCTCCCTCCTGCCATTCAGCTCCTATGAGGGCAGGCCTCTGGAAGACACACTGCTCTGTACCCTGATGGGAACCACTACTCCTTGCTCTCCCTTTTGCAGCTTGGCACAGAGCAAGCAGGCTTAACTTACAAGGCACTGTGTAAAGTATTTGTACAACACTTAAAACAATAAAGCAAAAAAACAAAAATAATCCACACCAGGTTAGGAAAACAGAACTTAATTTAATGAACAACACAAGGACAAAAATCCAATAATTAGAAGTTGAGATATTAATTTTTAAAGAATATATGCAAATATAGTGCTTAAAAGCATAAAGCGCCAACTGTAGCAACCTGGTTGCGCTTGACAGGGGTAGATCCAAAAGTTCCGGCTGACCGCAATGTAGTGCAGATCGGACACAGGGACCAACCTTGTCTCCCTGAAAAAGTACCTGGTTGCACCGTCGATGGGGCCCAATGCGCGTTGAAGTGGAGGCGAGGTGTCAGTCTCAATCACGCTGGATGTAGACAATGCGTTGATTCTGAGTTGTGCACATCAAGATGCATCTTTGACCAAAATTACAAAAATCAAATAAGCAGAAGTTGAGATCTGAATTTTTAAAGAATATCTGCAAATATAGTGCTTAAAATTATTATGCGCCAACCGGAGCTAAATGGTCGAGCTTGACCTTGGTACTTCTAAAAATTCAGGTTGGCTGTGATGGAGCGCGGGCCAGATACAGGGACCAACCTTGTCCTGCTGAAAAAATACCTTGTTGCGCCATTGACAGGGCCCGATATGTGGAGCAGAGGAGGCAATGGCAATACCTCTGGAATATAGACTATGCGTAGTCCCAAAAATTGAAATGTGTCAACATCCTCCGATGTAGGCAATGCGTCATAGTCGAGCATTGCAACCAGTCCAAGGCCCAGCTCTCCCCTTGCTGCTGCATTGCTCTTGCTCCTGTCTTATCCTTGCCTTTTCTCCCATTTTTTTGAGTGCCTTCTCCTTGCTTTTCACTCGTTCTTACTGCTTTCTCCTTGCGTTTACTCTGTTTTATGTGTGGCTTCTTGCTTTTCCCTCGTTTTCACTGCTTTCTCCTTGCTTTGTCCCCCATTTTTTGTGTGCCTTCTCCTTCCTTTTTCCTCATTTTCACTGCTTTCTCCTGGCTGCTTGCACCATTTTTTCTGCTCCTTCTCCTTGCTTTTCCCTCATTCTCACTGCTTTCTCCTTGCTTTTCCTTTGTTTTTTGAGTGCCTTCTTGCTTTTCCCCAGTTTTTTTACTCCTTTCGCTTTGCTTTTTCACCCGCTTGATGAGTGCCTTCTCCTTCATTTCCCCCATTTCATTGCTTTTCCATTTTTTGTGTGTTCTCCTTGCATTAACGTTTTCACTGCTTTCTCCTTTCTTTTTCCCTTTTTGTATGTCTTTTTCTTCTTTTTTTTCTAGTTTTTCTCTCCTTTTCTGTGCCTTTTCTCTCATTGCCACTCTTGCATGCTGTCCTTTATTTCTTACCTCTTGCTGAGCCCAGCCCGCCACCTCCCAGTGACTCTTCCTCCTCCCAGGATCTACTTAATGGAGGCCGCAGTGCTACCCCATTGAGCATACCCCAGGCCCAGCTCTCCCTGTGCTGCTGCGTCTCTCTTACTCCTATCTTGTCTGTGCTTTTCCCCCATATTTAGAGTGCCTTCGCCTTGCTTCTCCCTAATTTTTACTGCTTTTTCCTTGCTTTTATTCATGTTTCTGTGTGCCTTCTCCTTGCTTTTTCTTCATTTTTATTGCTTTCTCCTTGCTTTTGCCCCCATTTTTGTGCATCCTCCCCATGCAACTCTGGACCTTCACCTCACTTCCAGAATTCCGAAGGGCCTGCAAGACCTGGATGTTCCAGGAACCCTTCAGGATCTGCGAGTGCCCGAATACCCTTTTGGGTGATTAGCCACAACTTACAAATCCTGATTGATTAATTGAATGTTCTTAGGTCCAAAGGTATACTTAAGTGGTGGTTTCTGAGGTTCAGTACTTTTACCCAGTTGTGCCTTTGAAGTGGGGGAGACTTCAAAGAGAGGCCTTTGAAGCACACAGGCTCTCTGCCCTTTCTGCCCTGGCTCCAGACTCACTATGGGGAATATGCAGTCTTTTGGTTGGGGAGAGGCACAGCCCATTCATATGTGTCAGCTGCTCCCTGCCACCCTGCCCAGGATGGCCAAACAGGATGTTGATGGCCTATTAGTCACACCTAAGCTCCATTTGTGTGTGGTTATCTGGAGGGAGTGCATAAATTCCAGATGTCACCCATCCCTGACATGTATTCAGAGACAGGCAGAAAGCACAGAATGATTAAGTAAGAAAATGCCATGGGGCAGTCCAGGATCTACCGTAATGGTGAGTTATATGCATTAAATGAAAGGACTGGGCCTGGCAAGAAGGTTAACTTGACAGATCGACATGTCAGGTTAAATCAGCACACACAGACTCTGCAATGGCAGGGTAGTAACATGCTTAAAGGGTCTACTAAAGTGGGTGGCTCAATCAGTACTGCAGGCCCACTAGTAGCATATAACCTACATGTCCTGGGCACATGTAGTGCACTTTACTAGGGACTTATAAGTAAATTAAATATGCCAATTTTGGATAAGCCATTGTTACCATATTATACGTAGAGAGCAAAGAAACTTTAGCTCTGGTTAGCAGTGGTAAATTTTCCTGAGTCTTAAAGGGAGCAAAATGAAGTCAGCAAAATAGGAGGTCATAAGGCAAAAAGTCGGGGGAACCATGCCAAGTATGCCAGGTCTAACAGGTGGCATATAGTAGAATGGCATAGGGTGGAGAGGCGTACAATGGAGTTGCTTAGAGTGGAATATCATACAGTGCATTAGCGTACAGTGGAGTGGCATACATTGGAGTGGCCTAGACTGTAGTGGCATAAAGAGGAAAGGGTTAGAGTGGAATAGCATACAATTCAGGGCTATAGACTGGAGTAGCGTACAGTGGAGTTGCATACAGTGCATCAGCATAGAGTGAAATAGCATACAGTGAAGTGCCGTAGACCGGAATAGCATACAGTGAAATAGCGTACAGTGAAGTAGAGTAATGTAGAGTAGAGTGAGATACAGTGGAATACCATAGTGTGTTGTAGAGTTAAGTGGCATACAGTGTAGCAGTGGAGTAGAGTGAAGTAGATTAAAGTAGTGTGTTACAGTATAGAGTAGAGCAAATTGTGGTGGGGTGGCATGGAGGGAGCTTAATAGAGATGAGTAGAGTGTGGTAGAGTGGAGTACAATGTTCCACAGAGACATAGACTTGAGTACAGTGTTGTAAAGTGGAGTAGCATACAGTCGAGAAGAGCTTGGTAGAGTGGATGAGCACAGAGTGTGGTAGAGTGGGTAGAGGGTCGTAGAGCAGAACTGACTAGGGGATAGACTGGACATGTGTAGATTGCAGTGTTGTGTTGTAGTGTGTCATAGTATAGAGTTTTGGGGGGTACAGCGTTGTGGCGTATAGATATGTGGAGTATAGTGGAGTGTGTACAGTGGAACAGCATTGAATGGAGTAGCGTAGAGTGGAGTGGCATATACTGGAACAGTGTATAGTGAAATGGCATACAGTGGAGTGGCATGGAGTGCAGAGGCATACAGTGGAATAGCTTAGAGCAGAAGCATGTAGATTGGAGTGGCTTCCAATACAATATGTGTAAAGTGGAGTGGTGTAGAGTAGAGTGGAGTGGCATACACTGGTGCAGCAAACAGTGGAGTAGCGCACAATGGTGCATCATATAGTGGAATAACCTAAAGTGGAATGGCATATATTAGAGTGAGGAGCTATACATTGGAGTAGCAAACAGCTGAATAGCGTAGAGTGGAGTAGTGGACAGTAGAGTGACATACACCGTAATGGCTTAGACTTGAGTGGCATATAGTGGAAAGGGTTATAGGGGAATAGCATACACTGGAGTGGCACTCAGTGGAATTAGCGTAGGCTGGAATGCCACACAGTGGAATGGCATAGAGTGTTGTAGTGTACATCGTAGTGGCATAGACTTAAGTGTTGTACAGTGGAGTGGTGTGGAGTGGTATAGCAGACAGTGGAGTGGCATAGAGGGAAGTTGTGTAGAGCGTAATAGCATAAAGCGGAGGAGTGGAGTGGTGTAGAGTGGAGTGCCGTACAGCAGAGTTGGGTAGGATGAAATGGCGTACAGTAGAATAGCTTAGATTGGAGTGGCGTACAGTGCAAAAGCACAGGGTAGAGTGGCATTGAGTGGAGTGGCATATAGTAGAACTGTTTAAGATGGACTGGAAAAGAGTGGAGTAAGGTAGAGTGGGTTTGCGTACAGTGCAGTGGCATAGGTTGTAGTGGTGTACAATGGTGTGGGGTAGAGTGGGAAACTACAGATAGGGTTGGGCAAAGTGAAATTGCATACAGTGGAATAGCACAGAGTGGAATGGTGCAGAGTAGAGTAGCAAACAGTGGAGTGGCATGGAGTGGTGTACCGTACAATGGAGTGGCATAGAGTGGAATAGTGTACAGTGGAGTGGCATGCAGTGGAGAGGTATACAATGGGATAGCTTAGAGTGGATCGGCAAACTGTGGAGTGGCACACAGTGGAACAGTGTAGAGTGTAGTGATATATAGTTGACTGCCATAGACTGGAGTGTCACACAGTGAAGTGGGGTAGAGTGGAATAGCATACAGTAGAGTTGTGTAGAGTTGTGTTGCGTATAGTGGAACACCATACAGCAGAACAGTGTAGAGTAGAGGTCTTGAACTGGGGAGCCTCAAGTGATCCCAGTGGGGCCCGGGCTCTGGCCAAAAGAAGCATTATGCAGATAAATGTGTTTTGTTTTAAGCAGAAAACAATGTGTTGCACTTTTTAAAAAGGTAAAGTAACTTGACTGCACTGTTTAAATAAGTCTAGACATATTTAAACATTGCCTTCCAAATACAAAAATTGTGAAAAATTCTGAGAGGGCCCAAATGATTTTTATTTTTCATGGGGGAGGCATTCAAATGTTTAAAAACCACTTACGTAGAATGCAGTTGTGTACAATGGAGTGACATACTGCTGACCAGCGTACATAATAGGGGCATCCAGTGGAACAGCATTGAGTGGAGTGGCATAGATTGCAGTGGCATGCCGTGCAGTGGCGATGAGGGGAATAGCATAGAGTGGAGTAGAGTAGAGTGGAGTGGCGTATAGTGGAATGGCGATGACTGGAGTGTCATGCAGTGGAGTGTGGTAGAGTGGATTAGCATACAGTTTTGAGGCATACATAGGAGTTCCGTACAGTGGAATAGTATAGAGTGGCATACAGTGCAATAGTGTAGAGTGGAAATGTGTACAGTGAAGTGGTATAGGGTGGAACAGTGTAGAGTGGAGTAGCATACCATGGAGTAGAGTAAGGTAGAGTAGAGTGTGGTACAATGGAGTGGCACAGTGGGTTTTAGAGTTAAGTGGCATACAGTGGAGTACAGTAGAGTAGAGTACAATAGTGTATTACACAATAGAGTGGAGTACATTGTGGTGGAGTGACGAAGAAGGAGTTGAGTACAGTGTGATTTAATGGTGTAGCCTACAGTGGAGAAGAGTTTGGTAGAGTGGAGGGGCATAAAGTGTTGTAGAGTGGGTAGAGGGTCGTAGAGCAGAATAGACTAGAGTAGCATAGACTGGAGTGTCACAGAGTGTTTTGTTGTAGCGTGTCGTATCGTAGAGTAGAGGGTCATAGCATAGAGCGTTGTGGTGTACAGATATGTATGTGCAGAGCAGAGTGGCATGTAGTGGAATAGCGTGCAGTGGGGCGGCATTAAGTGGAGTCACATACAGTGGAGTAGCATAGAGTAGAGGGGTGTAGAGTGGAGAGGCATCCAATGAAATATGTGTAGAGTGGAGTGGTGTAGAGTGGTGTGCCATTACTGGTGTGGCAGAGAGTAGAGTTGCATACAGTGGAGAGTCATATAGTGGAATAACGTAAAGTGGAATAGCGTAGAGTGAAGAGGCATATATGGGAATAGCATAGAGTGAAGTTGGGTACAGTGGAGTAGCAGTCAGTGGAATAGTGTAGAGTGGAGTAGTGTACTGTGCAGTGGGATACATTAGAGTGGCCTAGACTTTATTGGCGTACAGTGGAGTGGGCTAGAGTGGAATAGCATACAGTGTAGTGGCACAGAGTGGAATTAGCATAGAGTGGTGTGCCATACGGTGGAATGACATAGAATGTAGTGGCGCACAGTGTGGCGCCATAGACTGGAGTATTATACAGCAAACTGGAGTAGAGTGGAATAGCACACAGTAGAGCAGCGTGGTGTTGAGTTTAATTGAGTAGAATAATGTCAAGTGGATTGGTGTAGAGTGGAGTGCCATACAGCAGAGTGACATAAACTGGAGTGGCATACAGTGGAATAGGTTAAAGTGGAGTGGCATACAGTGTAAAGTACAGAGTGGAGTGGCGTAGAGTGCAGTGGAATATAGCGGAATTGCGTAAAGTGACGTAGATTGGAGTAAAATGGAATGGAATAGCATACAGTGATGTAGACTTGAGTGGATGGCATATACAGGAGTGGCATGGGCTGGAGTAGTATACAGTGGAGTGGGGTAGAGTGGAATAACACAGAGTCGTGGCACAGAGTGAAGTTGCAACCAGTGGAATATCATAGTGAATTGCTGTAGAGTGGAGCAGTGTACAGTAGAGTGTGTATAGTGGAATACCATAGAGTGGAATGGTGTTGAGTGCAGTGGTGGCGTAGAGCAGAGTACTGTACAGTGAATGGCATACAGTGGGATTCTGCACAGTGCAGTGGCCCAGAGGGGAGTGGCATACAGTGAAACAGTGTAAGAATGGATTGGCATACAGTGGAGTGGCATAAAGCAGAATAGTAGAGAGTGTAGTGGTGTATAGTTGACTGGCATGGACTGGAGTGTTGTATAGTGAAGTGGCATAGAATGGAATAGCATGCAGTGGAGTGGCATAGAGCAGAATAGCACTGAGTGAAGTAGCGCAGAGTGTAGTGGTGCAGAGTGGAGTGGTGTACACTGGAGTGTCATATAGTGGATTGGGGTGGAGTGGAATACCATACAGATCAGTGGTGCATAGAGTGGAGTGGTATACATTGTAGTGTGGTATATTAGAGAGGATAGAGTGGAACTGCATACAGTGGATAGACTAGAGTGAACTGGTGTTGCATGGAGTTGCATATAGTGGCATAGCATAGAGTGAAGAACCATATAGAGGAATAGTGTCGAGTGGAGTGGTCTAAAATAAAGTAGCATAGAGTGAAATAGTGCAGAGTGCAGTAGCACACAATGGAGTGGCATAAACTAGAGTGGCATACAGTGGAGTAGGTTAGAGTAGAATAGCATAGAGTGAAGTGGCGTAGAGTGGAGTAGCGTACAGTGGAGTGGAGTAGAGTAGAATAGCTTAGAGACGAGGTGCATACTGTGGAATAGCATAGAGTGGATTTCCGTACAGTGGAGTAGTGTACAGTGGAGTGGCATAGAAGGGGTGGCCTACAGTAGAGTGGTGTACAGTGGAAAAGCTTTGAGTGGAGTGGTGTGAGAAAGTGGTCTCTTTCTAGCATGGTTACCCCCGTTTTTTGGCCTGTTTGTCAGTGTGTTTTTACTGTCTCACTGGGATCCTGCTACTCAGGACCCCAGTGCTCATAGTTTGTGGCCTATATGTGTTGTCAGTATGTTTGACTGTGTCACTGGAATTCTGCTAACCAGAACTCCAGTGCTTATGCTCTCTCTGTGTACCAAATTTGTCACTATAGTTTAGTGACTCTGTATTTCAATTCTGATTGGCACACTGGATCACCTTTACAAGTCCCTAGTATATTATACCTAGGTACCCAGTGCATTGGGGTTCCAGGAGATCCTCATGGGCTGCAGCATTATTTTTTTTGCCACCCATAAAGAGTTCATACAAACTCCCCTTTAGGACTGCCTCTGAAGCCTGAGTGAATCAGTGCACACACCATTTCTCAGCCATTTTGCACTGCACCAGGTAACTTATAAGTCACCTATATGTCTAACCTTCATTTACTGAAGGCTAGGTGCAAAGTTACTGTGTGCGTGAGGGCACCCTTGAACTAGCAAAGGTGCCCCAACATTGTCCAAAGGCCAATTCCCCGGACATCGTGAGTGCGGGAACACCATTATAAGCGTGCATTACATATATGTCAATATAGATATGTAGCTTCACAACGGTAACTACGAATATGGCCATGTGAGGTGTCTAAGATTGTGGGATGGAACCCCCAATCCAAATCTTGTATTGGGGGCCAATTTCATGCACCATGGGGGCTCCATCATGGACCCCCAGTACTGCCAAACCAGCTCTCTAAGGTTTCCACTGCAGCCCTAGCTGCTGCCACCTTACAGACAGGTGTCTGCCCTCCTGGGGATTGAGCAGCCCAATCCCAAGAAGGCAAAAAAAGCATTTTCTTTAGGGGAGGGATTTTACACCCTCTCCCATTGGAAAGAGGAGTTACAGCCATAGGAGGAGCATCCTCCCAGAGCCTCTGGAAATGCTTTGAAGGGCACAAACGGTGCCCTCCTTGCATAATCCAGTCTACACCCGTTCAGGGACCTCCAGTCCCTGCTCTGCTGCAAAACTGGACAAAGGAAAGGGGAGTGACCACTGTCCATCACCACCGCAGGGGTAGTGCCCAGAGCTCCTCCAGAGTGTCCCTGGCGTTAGCCATCTTGGATTCCAAGGTGTGGGGACCCTCTGGAGACCTCTGAGTGGCCAGTGCCAGCAGGTGACATCAGAGACTGCTCCTGATAGGTGCATACCTGGGTAGGTAGCCAATCCCCCTCTCAGGGCTAATTAGGGTCTCACCTCTGGGTGTTTCCTCAGATTCGGTTACCAAGACTCCTCCAGGACTCCTCTGCATCCTCTGCTTCAGCTTCTGACCGTCGGATCAACCGCAGACTGCTCCAGTAACTGCTGTAACTGCAACAAAGATCCAGGAAGACTCCTGTGACCTGTAACTTCAGCTCCAGCCAGCAATTGCAACAGTTTCCATGGTGTGCACGCTCTGAGGACTGCCTGTCTTCACCCTGCACCAGAAGAACCAAAGGAATCTCCCGGGGAGTGACAGAATCACTTCTCTGTTTCAGCAGGCACCTCTCTGCAACAACAACCGGTACTCTGGGACTCCTCTCCTGTTGACGGGCGTGATCCCTGGAACACAGGTGGTGGACTGAAGTGACCCAGACTTTCCAAAGGTCCAGCTGTCCAAATTTGGTGAAGGTAAGAGTTTGCATCCCCGTGCTGCGACAGTATCCCTCTTCTGCAGCTCCTTGGGCCTCTGTGCACTTCTTACAAAAGTCCTTTGCGCACAGCATAGCCCAGGTCCCCTGCACTTTCTTCTGCAACGCACAGCTCTCTGAGTTGTTCTCCAGCAGCATGGGATCCTGTTGTATAGTGGAGTGGAGTAAAGTGGAATATCATAGAGTGGAGTGGCATATAACGGAACGTAATGGAGTGGCATACAATGGAGTAGCGTAGAGTGGAATAGGGCAGAGTGCAGTAGCTTACAGTGGAGTGGTACACAATGGAGTGGCCTAGACTGGAGTGGCATACAGTGGAATAATGTAAAGTGGAGTGGCATGTAATGGAATAGAGTGGAGTGGCATACAATGGAGTAGAGTAGAATGGAATAGGGCAGAGTGCAGTAGCTTATAGTGGAGTGGTACACAATGGAGTGGCCTAGACTGGAGTGCCATACAGTGGAGTTGGTTGAGTGGAACAGCATAGAGAGGAATGGCATATAGCGAAGTGGAGTACAGTGCTTTGGCGTAGGCTAGAGTGATGTATACCGGATGGGGGTAGAGTGGAACACCATAGAGTGGAGTGGTGTAGAGTGGAGAAGTGTACAGTGGAGTGGCACAGAGTGGGGTAGCATATAGTGGAAAGGAGTACAGTTGGATGGTGTAGAGTGGAATCGCATAGAGTAGAGTACCCAAGAGAATAGTGGCGTACAGTGGAGTGGCATAGAGTGGAGTGGCATACAATGGAGTGGTGTAAAGTGGAGTTGTGTAGAGCAGAGTAGTGTAAAGTGAGAGGCATAGAGTGGAACAGTGTAGAGTGGTGGCATAGATTGGAGTGACATACAATGTAATAGCAGAGAGTAGAGTGGCATACAGTGGAGTTGTGTAAAGTAGTATAGCATTGAGTGGAGTAGTACAGAGTGGAATAGCATATAATGGAGTGTTGTACAGTGGATTTCTGTACAACAGAATAATGTAGACTGGATTGGCATGCAGTGTAGTGCAGCACAGTGAAGTGACGCAGACTGGAGTGTCATACAGTTGTGTGCCATACAATGGAATAGCGTAAACTGGAGTGGTGTACAGTGAAGTCCCAAATAGTAGATTGTGGTAGAGGGGACCTGTGTTCAGTGAAATAGCGTAGAGTAGAGTGGCAGAGTGGACTGACATAGAGTGGAAGGAGGTACAGTGTAGTGGCTTACAGTGGAATAGTGCAGAGTGGAGCGGCATAGTATTGAGTGGTGCACAGGGTAGTGGCATACAGTGGGATAGCATACACTGGAGTGGGGTGGAGTTCCATACAGGGGAGTGGTATAGAGTGGAATGGTGTAAAGTGGAATAGCATAGAGTGGACTGGAGTACAGTGGAGTGCTGGAGAGTGGAATACCTTAGAGTGTTGTAAATTGGAGCAGGGTAGAGTATAGTGGGGTGGACTGCAGTAGCCTACAGTGTAATAGTGTACTGTGGAGTGACATAGATTGGAGTGTTGTAGGGTTGAGTGGCACAGATTGGTGTTGTAGAGGGTAATGGCAGACAAAGGAATAGCGTAGAGTATAGAGGTATATTCTGTAGTGTCACATAGTGGAGTGGGCTAGAGTGGAATAACGTACAGTGGAGTGGCATAGAGTAGAGTTGGGTACAGTGGACTAGCATAGAGTGGAGTGGCATATAGTGGAATACAGAAGAGTAGAGTGGCGTACAATGGAGTAGTGTTGAGTGGGACAGCATAGAGTGGAATAGCATACACTGAAGTGGTGTAGAGTGAAGTAGGCTAGAGTGGAGTGGCATAGATTACAGTAGCGTAGTGTGTAGTGGGGTAGAGTTGAATAGCATAGAGTGGAGTGTTGCAAAGTGGAGTTGTGGAGTGGATTGGCTTAGAGTGGGGTAGAGTACAGTTGAGTGACTTGGAGTAGGGTGACATATAGTGGAAAATTGTAGAGTGGAGTGGCATACAGTCGAATATTGTATAGTGGAGAGGCCCAGAGTCGAATAGAGTAGTGTGGAGTAATGTAGAGTAAAGTGGCGTGCAGGGGAGTGGCACATACTGGAGTGGTGTAAGTGGAGTGGTGTAAGTGGAGTGGTGTAGAGTAGAATAACATATAGTGGAGTGGCATACAGTGGAGTTGGGTAAAGTAGAATAGCATAGAGTGGAGTAGCGGAAGAATGTAGAGTTGCACAGTAGAGTTCAGTACAATAGAATAATATAGATTATATTGGTGTCCGGTGAAGTGGCATAGACAGGAGTGTCGTACAGTTGAGTAGCACAGTGAAATAGCATACACTACAGTGGTGTACAGAGAAGCGGTATAGAGTGAACTGGTGTCAAATTGAATAGTGTACGGTGGAGTGGCACAGAATGCAGCGGGGTAGAGTGCACTGGCATAGAGTGGAGTGAGGTACAGTGTAGTGGCTTACAGTGGAAAAGTGTAGAGTGGAGTGGCATAATGTTGAGTGGCATACAGGGAATAGGGTACACTGGAGTGGGGTAGAGTGGAGTGGTGCACTATGGAATAGCATACACTTAAATGGTATAGAGTGGAGTGGCATAGAGTGTAACAGCTTACAGTGGAGTGGGTTCGAGTGGAGTAGTGTATAGTGAAATAGGGTAGCGTGGAGTGGAGTGGTGAACAAGGGTTAGCATTGAGTGGAGTGTTGTATAGTGGAGTGCTGTAGATTGGAGTGGTGTAGAGTGTAGTAGCATAGAGTGGAGTGGTGCAGTGTTGAGTGGTGCACAGTGGAGTGACGTACAATGGAAAAACATACCCAGGAGCAGGGAAGAGTGGAGTGGCGTACAGTGAAATAGCTTAAACTGGAGTGTTGTAGAGAGGAGTGGCATACAGTAGAATAGCATAGAGTGAGTGACGTAGAGTGGAGTGTTGCATGCACCCTGGGGGTTCCTTAGAGGATCCCCCAGTTCTGCTCCTACCAGTTTTTCAGGGTCAGCAGCAGCCCACACTGCTGCAGCCCCCCCAGACACGATTCTGCCCTCCTGCTGCTTTACCACCTCGAGCAGGGGACAGCATAACAATTTATTTCCTGTAGGATAGGAGTGCAACCTCCTTTCCTTTGGAAAATAGGTGTTACTATGTTGGGGAGGGGTAGCACCCCTGTGCCACTGGACTGCATTGAAGGGCACATTTTGTGCCCTCCTTGAAAAATCCAGTTTGCACCAGTCCAGGGACAACTGGTCCCCGCTCTGGTGTAAAACACACAAAGGAAAGGGGAGTGACTACTCCCTTGTCCATCTCCATCCCTAGGGTGGTGCCAAGAGCTCCTCCAGGTGGCTACCTGGATGTGCCATCTTAGAACCAAGATGTGCAGAGGCCTCTAGGAACATCTGACTGGGTAGGCCAGGTAGCTGGCATCAGTGACCCTTAACTCCATTTTTGGGCTATTTAGGGACTCCCTTGCAGGTGGGTCCCCAGACGTGTCGTGCAAGATACTACAAGGAACTCTCTGCAAGACATCTTCTGATCCTGGCCTCTGGAACCACTCGCTAGTGGGCTACACAGGAACTGGACAAAACTGCACTGCCTGAGAAGACTTTTCTTTGCAACATTGTTTCTACAGGTCCTGTCATCATTCTGCAACATCTCCAAGGCTGTGCATCCTCCTGGGCTGGCAAGACTTTGACTGCACCAAGAAGAGGGAATCTCCCTTGGAGTGAGGGACACAACCGGGTAACTTGCCTCTCTGCACCCGGCCGCTGGAGATCTTCTAGGTACTTACCTTTTGGGGTTCCACTCTTCCCCTGCCCTTGGCTAACTACTCCAAACACTCTGGTGGGAGACACCCATTGCATTCCATTTTTTTAGAATATGGTTTGGCCCCCCTATAGGACACTTGCTAATTTATGCTTTTCAGAGTACTTACTAGTGTATATTCTGTATGTTCTAACCTCCAGAGGGAGGTATACCAATGGTATTCTAGTTTAGTGTACTTATAATAAAGTACCTTTATTTTTTAAACACTGTGTGGTTCCTTTCATATGTGATAAGTTACTGTGTGACTACTGTGATAGTGCAAGTGCTTCACTTGCCCTCTAGAAAAGTCATGGCTGCTCACCACAGCTAACCTAGAGAGCCCTGGCTGTCAAGACACTGTAACACTATCTAATCAGGGTTGCCTGGACCCAGTATAAGGTGTAAAACCATAGGTGTCCACCACAAACTGGGCCAGCTTTCTACAGAGTGGTGTAGAGGATACTTGCTTAAGTGGAGCAGAATGGAGTAGCGCATAGTGGAGTAGGGTAGAGTGGAGAGCTGTACAATGGATTAACATAGAGTGGAGCAGCATATAGTGGAGTCACGTAGAGTGGAGTGGTGTAGAATGTAGTAGCGTAGAGTGGAGTGGCCTAGCATACATTGTAATTGCTTAGAGTGGAGTGTGGTGGTTGAAGTAGAGGTACAGTAGGGTGAAAATGTGCCCAGATGCAGATGCAACGTGGCAGGAATACACACTATGAGGTGCAAATAGTCATTTTAGGTAGTATGATTGAATAGTGTAAGTAGTGTTCAAGCTATACATTTTTAAATATTTAGTAGAGTGTAGTGGCATACAGTGGACTGGCACAGACTGGAGTGGTGTACAGCAGAGTGGCATACAGTGGAATAGCTTAGAGTGGCGTACAGTGGAGTTGGGTAAAGTAGAATAGCTTAGAGTGAAGTAGCATTGAATGTAGTGATGTATAGTGGAATTTAGTACAATAGAATAATGTAGACTAGATTGGCGTACAGTGTAGTGGTGTAGACTGAAGGGTCATACAGTTGAGTGGCAAACAGTGGAATAGCATACAGTGGAGTGGTGTACAATGCAGTGAACTGTTATACAGTGGAATAGCATAGGGTGGAATGGCATAGAGTGCAGTGGGGTAGAGTGGACCGGCATAGAGTGGAGTGAGGTCCAGTGTAGTGGCTTACAGTGGAATAGCGTAGAATGGAATGGGGTTGTGTTGGCATACAGGGAATAACATAAACTGGTGTGGGGTAGAGTGGAGTGGCATGCAGTGGAATAGCATACATTGGAGTGGCATAGAGTGGAGTGGCATACAATGGAATAGCACAGAGTGGAGTGGTGTAGAGTAGAGTGCAATACAGTGGAGTGTTGGAGAGTGGAATAGTGTATATTGGAGTATTGTAGAGTGGAGGGGGTACAGTGTAGTGGGGTAGATTGTAGTGGCGTACAGTGTGACAGTATACTATGGACTGACATAGATTGTAGTGTTGTAAAGTTGAGTGGCATAGATTGGAGTGTTGTAGAGTGGTTTGGCGTACAGTAGAATAATATATAACGGAGTGGTGTAGAGTGAATAGTGTAGAGTAGAGTGAAGTTGTTGGTCGAATGTGAATTTACTTTGAACAAACAAAAGACAAGAAGCATTTGGCAAAACCGGAACAGTGTGCCTAATTAAACATTAGGGCTAGGAGAACAGTTACAGAAATGGGGTCTGACGACTGTCTCAAAGCACAATTTATCTGTGCTGTATTTTATACATTTCTCTGAGTACCATAAAATGATAACAACATTCCTTTTTGGGTAAAGAATGTGAGCAGTTGTCTTGGAATCATTATTAAGGTGCCTGATAACAAATGCAGGTGGGCCTCGAACATGCGTAGACACAATGAGGGCTGGTGGGTAAAGTCTCCAGATGTCCGGCCTAAGAGGCGTGTGATTGCTGTGTGTTACTGTGCGAGCTGTTTTCTGATATATTTAGTGTCCCTAACTACATGTGGCATCTGACTTTATGGTGTTTTGGGAATGCATGCACTCTTCTGAGGCCTAGGTCTCAGAGCCTGCCAGACCAAATTCTTTTGAGTCAGGGTTGACAGAGAGTTCATGATAGGTGAATTTGGCAATAGTGATGCAATTTCGTTCTCATATGTGAATGTACAACTTTTTCAATATCAACATTCCCCCCTCTAGTTGAATTATCAACTATAATATAACTCATACTTTATGATAGTCACATTTTTGGGGGCTTGTTGTTCTTCAGCCTTGACTTTTGCAAATTTCCTGGTTACTTGCATTTTATCTGATTTGAGGAGTGTACTTTTATAGCAGAAAAACACAACTTGCAGGCAACCACACAAAAACAACAATAGTATGAAAACAGGCAACAATGTTGTGCACAGATCGGTCAGCCAGCGGGGAGTCAGGAGAACCAGTTTGTGAACCACTCCTGCTCAGGGGCACCTCCTTCCTCATGCATGTCTCTTTGTAAATGGGACAATACTCAGATAGCAAGAATCAGAGTCCTGTTGTCAATCTCATTGCCTTGTATAAACGTGCAGTAGGAGGCACCGATCTTGGTATACACCCCACCGTCCATTGCGGTAATTAAGTACAACACTTATCGATTTTGCATCACCATGAGGCGGATGGCTCTCAGTTATTCCATGATCTAATTTAGGCCGAACTCAGTGCTGTTTATCATCTAGAGAATTTCCCACCTGGGTACTAGTAACCAGCGGGTGTTCACTTTTGTCAGCGCAGTGAAGGGTAAGGACCCTCCTGTTGATATTTGTGTCAGAGAACATTCTGAATTCTTTTGGACTGACCTTGAACTGAGCCCAGCCAAAACTATCAGCAGCTCTTTTTTCTCCAGCCTGATGCAACAGAGTCATCTTCTTCTTTAGTAGGTGTTGGTACAACTCTGACAGATCTTTTCCAGGAATGACCAGGGTCAGAGTGTATATGGAGACCAGGGAGCGGAGGCCACACCATCCAGGGACAACTTGAGTGTAGGCAAACTTGGTGCGTTGTCATTAAGTGTCCACCAGCGTGGAGGTGCCCCATTGCATGTCCGCAATGTGTAGGATTGTGACACAGATTTCATTTGTTCCCAGCTGAATTGTTCATTCATCTTTGAATCACAAGGAATACACTGTGAGTTTCTGAATAATTAATAATCCCTTCTAACCAAGTCTATCTATCATTGTTAGACCTGGCATCCTTGGTGTCGTCTCCCCTGTCTTTTTTGCCTCTGCTCCTCTGTTTTGACTGTGTGCTGGACTGTTTTTGCTGGTTTTGGTACTTTAAAAACTTTACCACTGCTGACCAGTGCTAAAGGGCAAGTGCTCCCTGTGTAAATTGTATGTGTAATTGGCTTTTCCATGACTGGCATATTTGATTTACTGGTAAGACCTTAGTAAAGAGCACAAGAGGTGCCCAGGGCCTGTAAATCAAATGCTACTAGTGGGCCTGCAGCACTGGTTGTAACACCCACACAAGTAGCCCTGTAAACATGGCTCAGACCTGCCACAGCAGTGTCTGTGTGTGCAGTTTTAAACTGCCAATTCGACAATGCACGTGTACCCACTTGCCAGGCCTAACCCTTCCCTTTTTATACATGTGAGGCACCGCTCAGGTAGGACCTAGGTTGACCCGAAGGGCAGGGTGCTGTGTATGTAAAAGGTGGGACATGTGCTGATGTGTTTATGCTGATGTGAAATACTGCCAAATTCAGTTTTCACTGTTGCAAAGCCTCTCTCTCATAGGTTAACATAGGGGCTGCCTTTAAATATCTTTTAAGTGCATTTCCCTTTGAGAGCAGATAGAAATGTGGAGTTTTGTTTCTCTCTCACAATTTAAAAATACATTTTTGGTAAAGTTGGTTTATAAATTGTCAGTTTGAAAATTCCACTTTTAGAAAGTGGGCATTTTCTTGCTTAAACCATTCGGTGACTCTGCTTGCTTGTGAATTCCCCTTCTGGGTCAGACTGACAGCTGGGCTGTTTTTGAATCCCCTCTAGACAGTGACACAAAGGGAGCTGGGGTGTAGCCTGCATATCCTAATGGGCCATCTGGACTAGAGTGGAGGGAGTAGTGGTCACTTACACCTGAAAGGGTTGTGCCTGCCCACACACAATGCAGTCTCCAAACCCACTGGTGTGAGTCTGGAGCCAGGTCTGGGCAAGGCAGGATCTTGTGAACAATAGAGACTTTCCTTTGAAGTTTGCCATCTTCAAATGCAGAAAGGGGTATAAGTAGTGGACCCAAAACCCCAGATTGTTAGATTACTTCTGGATTCAAGAGGAACCTCTGCCAAGGAGAAAAGCTGGAGGGGGAGTACTGCCCCTTTGCCTTGACTGCTTTGCTGGGATGGTTTGCAGTTGCTGCTTCCGCCTGAGAGAGGACAAACACTGGCCTTTGTGGTATATTCCTGCTTGTGAAGAATTTCCAAGGGCCCGGACTGGGCTTGCCTCCTGTTTTGAAGTCTCAGGGCCATCAAAGACTTCCTCTGCCAGCACCTGGATGCTCTGAGAGACTCCTGCCCTGTCAAGTGGAGCCCCATCCAGTCCCTGGCCCTTGAAAGGTGAAGATGGCAGAACAAGGACTGTAATCCATGCACAGAATGCTGTGCGGGGAAACTTTTGTCGCACCACCAGCAACGCAACAGAAAAAGAACGTGCCACCTGCCTCCCAGCAAAAATTGACACATCACCTGCATCACAGCTGGGAGATTGACACATAACAGCTGGAGAAACGATGCAACACACACCTGTGGCTGTTTATAGCGATGCAAAACCCACGCAGCATGATTTTCTGAAACCGTGTGACCACATTTCTCACGCCTCATCATAGGGTGTCAAAAGCCAGTGCAAGCCTGCGCGGATCCGAGGTGCCTGTGTGGAAATCGACGCATCGCTCTCTTGCGGGAGAAGAAAATGATGCAGCGCCTACCTGACGGAGAAGAAAACGACGCATGGTCTCGCTTGCAAGTGAGAAATCAGCGCATTGTTGAGTTTTTCGACGCAAGCTAGCCCTTGTGGCTTTAATTCTGATGCAACCAAGGTATTTTGAGTAACAACAACGTTTCCATTGTTTTTTATGGAGTAAGACTCTTATTCCTGTGAAAATTCATATCTTGTCATGTGTATGTTGGATTTTTGTAATTTTGGGCTTGTGTGATTTAGATAAATATTGGCTATGTGTCTAAACTGGTGTGGTGTCCATTTTGTAGTTTTTTCACTGTATTACTGTGTGTGTTGGTAGAAATACCTTACACATTGCCTTTGAGATAAGCCTGACTGCTTGTGCCAAGCTACCAAGGTGGTAAGCAGGGGTTATCTAAGTGTGTATCTCCATTGCCCTGACTACGGTGAGGGTCCCTGCTTGGACAGAGTGCAAACTGACTGCCAACCAGAGACCACATTTCTAACAAAATCACCATAGTGCCCCTCCAGTGCATCAGTGCTACCTCAGTTTGAATATCGCTAGTCGGTGAAAAGGTACAGTGCTGTGGGATTTGACTTGTATCAGATCAGATTCACTACTCTTGTATGGAGTTCTATCCTGTTGAGTTGTATCTTGGCCCTAATCCTACATAGGTATAGGTGAAGAAGGCATTTTGCTTTTTGAAGAGCTAAGTCGAGGGACAAGTGAAACCTGTCTGCTCCTACTGCATGCAGTATCAGCGGACAGACATAACATGCCCAGGCTGATGTCTTTAAACCCACGACGGTCATGTGCTGATACCATATGTTTTGTAAGAGGGTGCTGTGTAGCACATGTGGAATGCTAGTGTTGGATGCAGTATAATTATAGGTGATATGAAAGAGGTCCCTACGTAAGTGCTATGACAATTTCTGGATGGACGCCATTGGACTAGGCAGTTCTTTGTAAATGAACGAATGCAGCAGTATCTATAGTAAACAGATGGTATACACATGTGAACAACACATAACTTGTAGAGCATTGCAGCTCTTGGGATGAATCCAGTGGAGATGTCTGTAGTCCTCTGGTAATAGAAGTTTCTTAGTTTTAACAGTTGGGGTTTTGACACGGAAGGTCTCAGTCACATGTCAGAGAGGTGGACCCATGCATCTTTCCACTCCGCCTTGAAGGTGGTAGGTGTTGCGGAGATAGGGGCCTTCAAATTCGGCTTGCTTCGATTTGCATCTAAAATTTCAGATGTAGACTTCTTGTCCAGGTTGAGGTGGTTGATATGGTAGCTTGGCAGTGGTGTACTTGGAGTTCTGATGGCTGACCTGTTTGGATAGGAACTTAGCGGTTTTGGTTAGATAAGAGAGATACACATGTACTTTGTCCCTTAGTATTTGAGACTGAGCCTTGGCGCTTAATTTGTTAAGTGTTTTTGGGATGGGTGTCTTCATCAGTCTACCAGTTGAATCTCGTATGGTGTGAGATACTGATCACTGCTGGGTATGTTCCTTAGTGCAAACAAAGCGAGGCACAGACAGTGGAGCAACTTCTTATTATGGCTGGCAAAAATTTGGCTTATTTTTAAACAACCCATTGAGTCTCTCAACGACGCCGTTCTTTTAGGGGTGCTACACTGAGGCCAGTTTATGTGGTATTTCTAAAAGGGTTCAGATGTGATAGAACATGGAGTTGACAAAGTGTTTTCCGTTGTCTGACTGGATGACGCCTCGTATTCCTCACCTGGGTATTGCTTCTCTGACAAGGAATGCTGCTGCTGCCTTCGCTGAAACGAGCTCACACTCATGTAAAACTCATTTTGAAAAATGTATAAACACAAGGGAGGAGTTCCTGCAACTGAATTAATAGACGTTTGACCCATATAAGGAATATTAGGGTCTCATCAGGACAATGACCTGGGGAATGATTACGAAAAGGCAGAAATATATTCAATGGTGCAACTGGAATTTTGCTGCATCTCAATCAAGATAATTTCTAAGAACACTCATTAAGTATTGAGCTAGATAAGGCAGGATTATGCATGATTACATAGGGCCTCTTGTGGTTATTGTGCAGTCAATTTGTGCTTAAGACACTTCATAGATAAGGAGTGCCAATGGCTCTCTAGTAGCCGGTCCTCCCGATTGGAGAGACAAGTGAAGTCACTACTTATAAGGGTCGAAATGTCATGGACAACCAACAAGACAGACCTTATGTTTCCTTCATTCCATAGATAAACTTCCCTATGGACGTATTTGTGTAAAACTATATGGAGCCTGTCTGCATGGCCAAATATTATTACACCAATGAATATTGAATGACAGTGAAAGTTCCCTATTTACAGTTTTTATGGTGTTTGTTCACTTGGGAAGCACTTTTTTTGCACTATGTGTTAATGTTTTTGAAAAGCAATCTGTCTAATGTATATGGTGAATTATAATAAATGTTTTTTTGTGTACTTGAAGTACTGGTGGCAAGAATATATCATTATGAGGACCCTGAGAGAATAGCAACTGTCTAGATGAAAAGAGTTGATATGACAATTAATTCAGTTGCAGGAACTCCTGCCCTAATGTTTAATAAGTTTTCTAAATCAGTTTCACATGAATGTGTGCTCGTTTCATATAGTAACCCAGATTCACATGGACATATGGGTCGCTCTTTAACTAATTAAAGCTGCTGCCTTGGCGTCGCAGTGCACGCCAGGACCGGCTTCGATCCACCTAGAGTATGGGCAGAGTACTACAATCAGGTATCAATAGTTAGGACATCGATCACGTCAATAAAGTTGATGTGTAACACCCTGAAAGGCCCTGTTGGTCTCGGAATAGTTGATGACATGGTCTTGAATGTAGGTTTGGGTGAGTATGATTGGCAGATTGTATATCCGTTTAAATACTTTGTCACGGCTTAAGCAAGATTAGGGATAAACCAGTCGCTCTGAAGTTCCTCTATTATGCTGTCCTTGGCTGTATGTGCTGTTAGCTCTGCTGCCTGTGCTGACATGTGGCCGAGGAGAGCGAGCTGGGCAGCGACTTGTAGTTTTTCTGAGGGAGCATGGCTACAAGACATTGCTAATGCTGCACCAGTGTGTCTTACCCCAGTCTCTTGATCAATCATGGAGGAACTGTTGATGAAGAGTGCCTCACTATCTAGGACGGGATCCTCCTCCTCCTGGCTGATCCCCTTGGGGTGTGTGTTGCGCATTCGTGGATCTCCTCCCCCTCCTGAACCTCGTGGGCCTGCAAGGCGGCTGGGTTTACTAGATGGTACCATACTATTTTTAGTGATGACCTGGAGAGCATCAGTTTGTAACATGAAACCCATTTTGTAGTCAGTATGCTCTTGCTCTTTTGTATAATTGCAAACACTGAGTGTTCTGCATACAATGTCAGCCATGCTCCAATCACAACGGGGTACTTTTGTCAATGGCAAGGTCACTGCTGCTGGTACCTACCCGCATGGGAAATTAGCCTGCACGACTGAGTCTAATAGCCCACTTTAGTATGTAGTAAGAGGTTTGTGCCCCAGAGAATGCTTTTGTGTCAATCAATCAATCAATCAATCAATCATAGTATTTATAAAGCGCGCTATGTACCCGTCAGGGTTTCGAGGCGCTGGGGGGGGGGGGGGGGGGGGGGAGCGCTGCTGGTTTATCGGTCGAAGAGCCAGGTCTTGAGGAGCCTTCTGAATGCGAGGAGGTCCTGGGTCTGGCGAAGGGATGTGGGGAGAGAGTTCCAGGTCTTGGCGGCGAGGAAGGAGAAGGATCTGCCGCCGGATGTCTTGCGCTGGATTCGGGGAACGATGGCGAGGGCGAGGTTGGCGGATCGGAGTTGACATGTTGGGGTGTAGAAGTGAAGTCTGGTGTTGAGGTAGGAGGGTCCGGTGTTGTGAAGTGCCTTGTGAGCGTGGGTCAGGAGTTTGAAGGTGATCCTCTTGTCTACCGGGAGCCAGTGGAGTTCCTTTAGGTGAGGGGAGATGTGACTTCGGCGGGGTATGTTGAGGATCAGTCGGGCGGAGGCATTTTGGATACGTTGGAGGCGTTTGATGTCTTTGGTTGGGATGCCTGTGTAGAGTGCGTTGCCGTAGTCAAGTCTGCTGCTGACGAGGGCCTGGGTCACCGTCTTTCTGGTTTCTGTTGGAATCCACTTGAAAATTCTGCGGAGCATTCGGAGGGTGTTGAAACAGGAGGAGGAGACGGCGCTGACCTGTTTGGACATGGTGAGGGCGGAGTCCAGGATGAAGCCGAGGTTTCTTGCGTGGCTGGCAGGGGTGGGTGGGGGTCCGAGGACGGAGGGCCACCATGAGTCGTTCCAGGCCGAGGGAGTGCGTCCGAGGATGAGGACTTCCGTCTTGTCAGGACAGCTGACAAGATTTGTCCATCACTGTGGCTGAATAGGAAGAATTCCTTCTTATAGACAGGCGTTCCTAACATGGGGGAGTGTGTTATCTCTGTTTTGAGCTTGCAGAAGGTGTTGCGTATCTCAGGCATCCACTATAGTTCCTCATGAGCGGCGTTTGCCTTTTTTATGGCCTTGAGTAAGGATGCAACAAGCGTGCTGTAGTCCTAAGAACTTTCGCATACCCTTTTTCATTTTCGGTGGTGGCATAGCCCTGATAGAATCTGCACAGAGATCAGCTGATCCAGATAACTACTCTGCTGTTGTACATGCTGCATCTTTTCCTTTTCTATTTTATACCCTCACTTGGCAAGTGCAGTCAGGAGGGCTATCATGTCCTGACGGCATAGGCCCTCAAAGGGACTGCATATCAAGATGTTGTCAGAAAACTGTTTCAGTGTGCTATTCATTCAGAAGTTAGTGCAGTCCTTCCTCAGTATTTGATTGAAGATACTGGGGGACTCACAGTACCCTTGCGGTAGTCTTTGGTATAGCCGCTGAACCCCTTGGAAAGTGAACGCAGTTAGGTACTGACTGTTGGGGTGCAGCAGAATGCTAAAGAACACCTTCTTGATTTCTATCATGGAGAAATAGCGGGCGTATGCAGGTATGTTAGTTAGGATGATGGATGGGTCTGGCACCACAGGGAATTCCAGGACCACAATTATATTGAGAGGGTGCAGGTCCTGCACCAGGTGCCACGTCCCTCCCTTACTCTTTTTGACTGGTAAGATTGGTGTATTGAAGGAGGAGACCCTCCACGTGGAGAACCTCCAGATCGACTAGTGCTTGGATTGTGAGTGCTATACCCTCATCTGCTTCCTTCAAGAGAGGGTACTGATACACCCGGGGTAGGATGGCCACTTTTCACAGTGTTATCTTTAATAGTTCTGCGGTATTGATGAGCCCTACATCATAGGGTCCCTTGAACCATAATCGTAGCGGTACTGCTGATTGGCCTTGTTTCAGCCATGTCGTCAATACCGCCATGGGCAACGGAGCCCCATTTCATACTTCTACCCTGACCTTAATTGGATCGGCGAAGATGATTTCTGATGCCCCTGCACACTCACTGAACAGCTGGTCATCTGCTACCTCCTGTATACTGAGACCGGGCGTACCGAAGATGATGCATGCCCATATTGTGTTCGCTTGGTCAGTGGCCAGCAGGACCCCGTGTTTGGAGGCACCTCAAAGTCCTCCAAGCAAAGGAGCGCCTCCTCTGGGGGTTTCATATCATGGTGACCCCCCAGTGGAACACAAATTTGCAGGGTAGCTGTAGTCTCCAACCCAGCAGTCCCAGGGCATTACCAGTGATGGTGAAGACAGCATTAGTGAAGGCCGTCAGATCAGTGGGCTGTCACTCTTATCGGCTGGTCTGTGTAGTGTGGGCAGGTTAAAGGCATAAGTCTTGATGGAGTAACCCCAGGAGTTGAGCAGGTCATTGTCCCATCTTCAGAGAAATGAATGGTCATGTTTAGTATGGCCTTTAAGTCTCTTCCTAGGAGATTAGTTGGGTACTATACAGCAGCTGTTGCTTCACGCAGCTGCCTCCCACATCTAATTCCAGGGGTTTTGTGAAGGGAACCCCCATGCCAGAGAACCCCTGCATGTCCATGGAGTCTTTCTATAAGGGTAAAATCCCTTCCTTTAAACAAGATTTTGATTCCCCAATGTCATTTGGGAAGCTGTAAGGTGTGTTATTTACCAGCACTGTCGCAATAGTTTTCTCCTTGGACCATCAAGTCACTGGCAGCACGGGATATGTGTGAGTGGGGGGGTTTTGGGGTGTGTGTGTATATGTGTGTTTCATCCACTGAACTCAGGGATGATCCCTGTTGGCCCTGCAGCTAATCAGGTTCTGGGAGTGGGGTATTGTGACCTGGTCCAGGCTTTGGGAGACCCCTGTACTACTCCCTCGAATTCGGCCACTACATGCTTTATCGTTCCCAAACCTCTGCAGCTGTTTCCTCATTGGTGCCACTGCCTTCTGCACCATTGCGGCCACAAATGTTCTGACATGGACCGCCTGCTACCAGCTCAGAGATTTTGCAGTAACATCCAAGCTCTGTCTCAACCACTTTTTGTTCTCTCTTTCTTTCCTTCTTTCCGTGACTTGCTTTCACTCCCACCTTACAAAGCATTGCTGCATGTAGTGGAAATTCCAGTCAGGGTTTCTTCTCCCGTATCTGATGTAATACTTTGCCACAACCATGTCCTCTGGCTCAAATGACCCTCCTCTAGGCCAGGACCGGTCAAATTGTTTCCCCTCCTTAGTCCAGTCTGTTAGTAAGTCACATAACAGGCCTGCAAAGATTTCTCCTTCAACTCTCGCTATCTTCCTCAGCATAAGCCTACAATCATTATGCACTCGGGCCTGCCAATACCCACTGTCACTGTAGGGTCCCAGAGGACTGGGGCCCCTTTTCCAAACCCAGCTAGTTGTATCCCTGTCCAGAACTGCTATGAATCTCCCTGTCACTCTAGTGTTTTTTCTGGACCCGTGGGAGTGCATGTTCTCCATGCCACTGGGGTTCAGTGGGCTGAATGTGATTGATTTGGGGGGCGAACTTCAAGGAGCTCTAGTGCTGGACTGGGGTGGTGCTGGGTTTGCCTGGGCCTGTTGGCCTGGTAGACTATTAAGATTATTGGTCTGAGCCTCTTCAAAGATGGTCCATAGTTCTAATAGTGCTTCTTTCCTGTCCTTCTTTTGTCCTATGTATTTGGTCCTTATGTGTGTCCTCAATTGTTCGATTATATTTGTTACTGGCAAGCTGCGTCTGCAGCGGGCCTGAAAAGACCGTCACAACAGCAGTCTCCCCCACCGTATTTACATGCATTGTGGCTAAGTCAAAGATGGCATGACAGAGTGTATTCCACCTCGCCAGCTGCATCCTGCTGCAGACTCCAATGCTGACAATTAGCACTCTTTCACTTCCTGACAGTGGCATCTCGCCAAGCTTATCTAGATCACATAGTTGTGCTGGTGGTGTGTCAGTGGCAGGCCCATGACAGCAAGAGTCCGTTGCAGGACCCAGTCATAATAGTAAAACACACTCCATTTCAGACCATGATCCTTTGCCATTCCACTGCAGAAGACCAGACAGCCAGCTAAATCTACAACATAGGAGACAGAATTTTTGATTCAGTTTACCTTTTCCTCTGTGTATTTGTTGTTAAATCTATTTTTTACAGTGCCATTAATTTTTTTTAGCACTGGTTTTCTTTAGATATATTTCACAATGACAGGGAGAAGAAATCCCTGTTTCACAGAGGGAGAATTGTCTGTCATGGTGGACGACATCATTAGAGTAGAGCCACAATTGTCTGGACCAAAAGTCCAAAATACTACCATTTCCCAGAAAAGGCAAATGTGACCAGAATAGTTGACAGAGTGAATGTAGTAGCCAACAACCTAAGCACAAAGGAGCAGATTAGAAAGAGGTAGAATGACCTGTGGGGAAGGTTCATTCACTGGCCTCCAAGCATCACCTGAAGGTCCAGAGGCCTAGTGGTGGTTCTCCTCTTCCCCCATTACAAATCTTTCACTGGGAGGAGAAGGTCCTGCAAATCCTCCATCCTGAAGACATGACGAGAATCCCTGGTGAATTGGAGACTGGTAAGTCAGACCTATGTATGTCTCCCTAATCACCAATGGAGTCCTGCTCTTAAGGTACGCTTTTAGAATGCTGCAACAACCTTAGAAACAAAGATATAGCTAATTGTGAATAAACAAAATATGTTATGTTATACAAATTACCAGCAGCATGGGTGCAGCTCTCCTTCTAACATAATGCAATATGAATAGTAGGAGTGTGTGTAGTTCCCCATGGATCAACCCTTGCATGGGCTCTGCCCATTACTGTCTATCAATGTATATTGTTGTACTTACAAAAACAGGCCCAAAACTACATTCATTTTCACAGGACAGTATGGTATTCCTGAGTTGTAGTTTCTCCTAGCCACATTATATCCGTATATATGTACCAGTTGCAAACATGTTTTCATCTTTAAGATAGTCTTTGAAAGTGAAGTGTGTAACTTATTTCTCAATCAAGTATTGTCCATGGTGTCAACAGGTGACTACAACTACAATGATGCTCTGTTATTTGATTTGAAAAAAACACTAGTGGAATCTAATGTTGTTACACTGTTCTTTACTTCCATATGCACACACATTTAAAAAACAAATGCATTTGTCGGTCACCATGTCATGCCATGGATTAAAATATCACTTCTCATGTATCCCAACTATGTTGACATCTGCTCGTGCCTACACTAAATTGAAAATGCATACATCATTCATTGTCTGTTGAATCCAAGATATATAAAAAATGTGTTGCGGCATGCTGAACAGAATCAGTAGCCACACACAAGTTAAAATTCACTGTCCATTTGATGACCAATTAAAGTATCATGTGCATTATGAACCACTTTGTATCCAATGTTTTGCACCCTGCTAGGCCTTGGAATGGTCCAGTACCCCAATCTTCTCACCACTTTGTTGGGTTCAATGCCTTCAAATGTAACCTACAAATTTGATCTAATGCTTTGGCATTTCAGGACATATCTACAATATCAGCACCGGAGTTGTCATCTGTGTAAATCATGCTGCATGGGTAAAACAATGAAAATAACACAAAGGCCCAATCAGTCAATCTCACTTTTTCTAGGTTTTATGGTGGCCCTTTTGTAGACAAAGACACATAAAATGCACAAACAATATGTTAAACACATATCCCTTGTATCCTTTATAGATCCAGCCAGCGGCCCAGTACAGCATCATCTGCCAGCCAAGACACTGCCACTCCAGCCAAGGAGCAAGCCTTCAGTGAGGACTCCAATGTTGCAAGTCCAGATGATGAGGAGCAAGCTGGTCCATCTGTTCTTTCTGGTCACACACCTCTAGTGAGTCAAACCCAGGCCACAGCTACACCTCCCACCACAGCTGCAACAAGACCTCAGCGTCAGGACCTATCAACTTCCTGTGCACCGAGAACCAGCACAGCAATCCTGTGCCCCCCAGTCCTGGCTACTGTTGAGCAACCAGCAACTCAGCCTCCAGTTCTGCCAGGTCACAGAGGTTTGGGGCACACTTCAAGGGTACAGGCTAGTGGGGGTAGGGGGTCATGAGAGGAAATTTGTTGGCCAGCCAACTGAGGCCACTGGGATGTTAGCTAGTTTTGGAAAATGGATTATTAGTAAGGGCAGGTAAGTACCTACACTTAGCAATAGGCCACTAACCTCCACATAGGTCTAATTAGGTCTCAGTAAATTAAACCTAGCTCAACCCTTGGTAGCTTGGCAACGAGCGACAAGGCTTAACTTAGGAGACAAAGCATTCAAATATCACAAAACAGTAATTGAATAAAACAGAGGAAACAGTTTAAAAATCCAAAATCAGTTTATAAAAATAGATTATTTTTTTATCTTTAAAATGACACAAAAACGAATAAAATTGGATAAGGGAAACCGGAGATATGAATTTTTAAAGAATTAATGCTTTTTGGTGCTAGAAATGAATATCGCCGATCTGGTCATCTGGTCGCACCTCGACTGGGGCAAAGTCAAAGTTTGAGGCTGACTGCGATGGAGCCCTGCTCGGCTACAGCTCGCGGGAGGCCTTGGTCAAAAGTTTACCTTTGGACTTAGTCGTTTTCTTGAAGATTTTCTTCAGCGGGACCAAGTCGCCAGTCCAATCCGACCTCCTGGAACTCTTCCGCGGATACAAGTCACGGTAGCCCTCGCTGGAGATTTTTACCTTTAGACTTAGTTTTTTTTTTTAGATGAAAATCCTTCAACTGGGGCAAATATGAATCTTGATCTGACGTCCCTCGAGCCCTCTTCGGATACACTGCCTGGGAGGCCCCAGTCAACTTCCTACGTTTGAACTTAGTGACTTTTCAGAGATTTTCTTGCAAATCAGGCTGGGTCGCAGCTGAGGCAAGCCAGGCAAAGAGTTGCCGTGGGGGGTCGGTCCCTTTGTGGAGCTTTTTCCCAAAAGTTCTCCAAACTCCTCCAAACTTCTGGATCTTCTTCCAGATGTTCGATTAAGGTTCTTTTGAGGTCCACAGCTCACCCCACGTTTCCAGAAGCTCTGAGATGCTCCTTGAGGGCGTGCAGCTGGTGCAGTCCTCCTGAGTGCAGTGTCCAGGTGCAGGCCAGGGGTCCAGCAGGGCAGTCCTTCTTCTCATGTAGTTCTTCCTTGTAGGGATCTGAGGTGTGGGTACAGGTCTGCCAGTTCTATCCTGATTCCTGGGTGAAAAACAGGGGGTCCTGGATCTCCAATCAGGTGCAGGGTCCTTCCCCCTGTGATGACCACTTCCTGGGAAGTGTGGCAAAAATCAATCCCAGGGAGCAACATTCCTCAAAAATCTATCATGGCTGAAAATTCTTTTTGGAGGTTACATCTGGCTGAGCACACCCACTGGGGTGGCTAAAAATCCTAAACACACCCCTCTCTTGCCCTCACCTAATCTAATCAAGGGGTCAACTAATTGTTTGGGTTTGCAGGATGTGAGGGAGGTGCTGGGTTTCTCCAAATGTCCTTCCCTGCCTTTGAAGATCAGTTTGGCAGCCCTCCACACTCCCTGCTTTCCCATCTACTGAGAGAAGATCTCCTCCCCCAGGCACATCTATTTGTGTTGAGCCAGCCACTTCACACCTCATCAAGGCAGACTGACTATGCTACCAGAGGCTGGCCAATCAGAGCAAAGCAGCAAAAACACCGTAGGGCTGAAGTTGGCAACTTTTCAGGTAAAGTTTAAAACTCTTTACCTGAACAAATTATATAAAATCCAACAACTGGAATTAGTGGGATTTATTATAACAATTAATTTGATACCAAACTTGAGGTATCTGTTACTATTAGGGGACTTTTAAAATTAAAATAAAGTCTCCCCAGTCTAGCCTATGGAGGCAATTCACTACAATGCGGGAAAAACAAATTTGGCTGTTTTACCTCACCAGGGCTTATAAAACTATTTGTATGAGGTCCCTGCATATAGTTACATGGCACCCAGCCCTAGGGGCATGTAGGGCACACCTTAGGGGTGACTTACATGTATAAATAAGGTAGTTTAAGACTTTGGAACTACTTTTAATTCCAAAGTTGAATTTGCATGTAACTTAATTTAAAAGCAGCCAGCAAGGCAAGCCTGCCTTTAAAATGACACTGGGCACCTCAGCAGTGCACCTATGGGGGCACTACCTATGCTAGGGTCCCTAAACCTAAATGCCCTACCATATACTAGGGACTTATAGTTAGGTTAATTTTGCCAATTATAATTAGCCTAATTTGCATATTCACTTTACACAGAGCACTGGTCCTGGGACTGGTATCTGTTCAAAAGGTTTGGGGGTTACCAGGGCGAAAAGGAGGACTTTCCTACAGTTAGCTAGACCACCCTTGACCAAGTCTTGGGATCAGTCCAACAATCCCAAGACATGATGGATCAGGTCCTAAACAAGCTCCGTAACATTAGGCAGGTGCAGAGAGAGTACAATGTGGAGATGCAGAAAATCATTACCAATTTATGAAATCATGTGCATGGCTTTACCCAGTCCATCTGCCCCAGTCTGTGGTCCATCAACATATGGCCAAAGTACAACACTACACAAAGAATACACAGTTCCACTGAGGGATAAAGAGATGGATCCCTAAACAGAGCGAAAAGAAGGGGAGATAAGAGGGGTTCCTGAGAATCCAGATAAGACGGAACAAGAGCCCTCACTGACCAGATGGTGACATGCTTCATCATCGGACTTTGCTCCTCGTCAGGCCGGCAATTCCTGACGGGCCCCACAAGGGGGCTCTTTGCCGGAGATATTTTACTATGGATAGATGCCAGTTGGTGAATGCTGAAATGTGGGATTGGTACAAAAAAGTGCTGTTAAAAATGACTAGAGGAAAAAGCAAAATGTATTATGAGTTAAGCCTCTGTCATAATTAAAATAAGAGTATAGGGGAGGAAATAAGATTAATGTCTAGTCTCCCCTAATCAGGTGAAATATCTAGTAAACACTGTCCCTATAATCTGGAAGTGTAGTGAGCGCAAGTACGGTATTCCCTATACTGCCTCAGAAAAAAGGTAAATGTTTCTCGTTTCTACAGTCAACAAAGATCTAATGCGATTCGTCAGGACCAATAAACCTAACTAATCCTCATTCTTTATGAAACCTACAGTAGGGTATCTCATAGGAACCTGGAAAAAAACAAAGAGAAAGTATATATAACACAGTACAAAAGGCAAATTATGTGCACTGTGAAGGAGTGGGGAGGTTCAAGAACACACTAATGAATCATCCCCTACGTGATGTGCAAGACCAAATAGTGAAAGGTCAATTAGACAGACACACACAGTCCTCTTGATTAAGAGGAACCATTCTTACCCTCCTCGTATTAAAGGATGGGTCCCACCGGGATAGCAACAAGCTCCAGTGGTCCAAATATCTAAATACATATATGATTAAGGAAAATTAGTTGCAAGCAGTTTCAATGCGAAGGTTCTAATAATTCAATCTAGTAGTTAAGCAAAAGTGGTGCGTAGATCTAAAAAGGTAAAATGTCAGATGGTGTATACACCTCATCCTTGATGTCTTGTACCCTTTGTCTCTACTTGAGGGAATATAGTGATATGAACCAAGAGATGAAATGGTATGTTTGGCTCATCAGATGTATAACGGCCTGCTAATAGTATAGCTCCATCGATAAAGGGGTCATGGATTCAGTCTAGTGTCACAAATCTAATATTTATATATCTCTCACACAGTCCTCATAAAAGTAAAGAAATGGAAGGTGAAATGATGAAAGTCTGAAAATACAGGAGGGCCACGGTGTGCAAAACACTTACACATAGCAAACCCATATGACAGCTCCCACCAATGCAAACACGATAGAGAGGGGCTCCAAACTAGACCTGTATTATTCCTGCTGTAAGAATATTATAATGACCCCACAAGGAACGTCAGTACCTTAGTGCACATCAAAATGACATCATCATATAGTTACTGGTGGTTATGATGCAAATGCAACAATCACCGATGGACAATGTTGCAATGCTCGATACGTGTCGTTAATATGGAGAAAAGGATCAAAAATCAGTAGCTCCACTTGTCTAAGTGTATTTAATAGTGACCCTAGAAAGGTATCAAGGGCCAGGGAGGGGCAAAAGCTTCAGAATAAAAAGCGCTGCTCTCTTACTTGCTTCACCGCCACTCGGTCCAGCGACACCTACCCCGGCTTGGAGCTCCCCGTAATGAGGAAAGCATCCGGAGGGCGCGTTCACATGGGGCCAAATAATCCAAATGAAAAGAGGACTAGGCTATCATAGGAGAACAGCGCCCATCTTAAGTTGCTCAAAAAACTCAGAAAGGTTAAATTGGAAAGGAATGGTAAAGCTAAAAGGACTAAACTCCCCACAGGAAAACTTCGGCCATCTTATGCAATCTAGGTGACCAAATATGCCAACAGATAAGCACCACCCACATTGGCAGACCCCGTAAATGATAGGTAAGAGTGAGAATAACAATAAATGACACCCTTGCCAAAGGGGGCAAATGTTTAAGGGTATAGTTAATGTCTCTGGCAAGGAAATATAGTTAGTGTAAAGGGCAAAAAAAATCCCCATATATAGATTGTAAGTAGTGGCAGAAGAACATGGTAGTGGCTCAATATTAACGATAGACAAAGTCTGTCCAAGGAATATCGTCATTGAGTCCTATCAGCTGTGTCCCCAAACTGTACACCCAATGTTGTTCTTTCTCAAATAATCTGCTAGTCCATTCTCTATTGTCTTTGACACTTTCCAAAACCACCCATTTGAGGTCATTAGGAGTGTGATGTTGCTCAATGTAATGTTTCTTTAATTTAGTAGAGGATCCCTGACATCTTATAGACTCTGATGTTCATTGATCCGTATCTTAACCATCCTGGTGGTCATACCAATGTAACGGAGATCACAAGGGCAAATGATCATATAGATACAGTTCTTAGTACGACAATTCATGTGTGTCAATAGCTGCCATTTTCTGGTTTCACCCAGGTCAAGTTCTTAAGTACTAATTGTTAAAGCACAGACATTGCACCCTCCACAGGGGTGGTGACCTCTGACCCCCAACCAAGATTTTGGGACGGTCATGTCTGGATTCCTATTAGCTGCTGGTCTAGTATGTACCATGAGATCTCTGTTATTCTGAGTTCTTTTAAAAGCAAACAAGGGACATTCTAAAGACTCCCCAGAACTGGTCAGAATTGGCCAATGTTTCTTAATTATCTTTTTCAAATGGTTACTCCGAGGAGTGAAGGTGGTGACACAAGTTAGTCTAGTTTGTGGTTCATGTATGGTCTCAGTCAACAAAACGTCTCTGGGAACGTTCCGGGCTCTCTTCTTGACCTGTCTGATGATTCATTTGGGGTAATTGCGATCCCTTAATTTTTTACTTAGGATGTCGGCTTGGTAGTGGAAGTCAGAGATGTTAGTGCAATTACGTCTCTGTCTCAAGAACTGTCCAAAAGGTAGATTCATCCTCAAAGACTTAGGATGGTGGCTATCAAATAACAATAAGCTGTTCCTGTCTGTCTGAAAAATGGAGGAATGCAGAACTCCATCTGTCAATATAATTCGTAGATCCAGAAAGGAAACCTCCTTATCGGAAAAGTTAGCACTGAAATGGAGGTGGTGGTCCAGGATGTTGTTCCAATTTATAAATGCCTTGACCTGATCCGTATCACCCTTCCATACCACCAGAATGTCGTCAATGTACCGACTCCACAAACGGATGTTCAAAAAGAAGGGTTGTGAGGGTGACAGACTGTGACGTTGTTCAAAAGTATACATTTAGATGCAGGCTAGACTGGGCGCAAATGTACTCACCATAGAGGTCCCTTGTATTTGATGATAGAGATTATCTTCAAACTGGAAAAAAATCTCTTTAAGAGCTAGACTTGCCCATTGTATAATGAAGCTAATGGGGGTATTGTAAGCCCAAGTCATGGAGCTAAGAGTCTCTTCCACTGCTTCTAGGGTGGCATCCTGAGGTATATTTGTATATAGTGCCTCCACATCGAGACATATCAAACATATATGTAGTATCACTAGTGTTAATATGGTCTAACAGTACCAAGGAATCCTTAGTGTCTTTTAGGAAGGTCGATGTCTGTTGAACTATGGATTGTAAGAAAAAGTCATAAAATTTAGACAAGGGTTCCAGTAGGGATCCTATACCTGACACAATGGGGCGACCCGGTGGAGGAGTGCCCTTGTGGATCTTAGGGAGGCAGTAAAAATAGGGGATCCGTGGTTCTTTAGTATCCAAAAATTCAGCTTCTTGATGAGTGATCCAACCCGCAATTTCAGCTTCATTAATAATGCCATGAATTGTTTATTGCAATCGGGGAGTAGGGTTGGTAGAGATGAGTTCATAATACCTGCTGTCGCTCAGTAATCTTAGACATTCTTGTATGTAGAAAGTGGTATTCAGGGTCACTATAGCTCCCCCTTTATCTGCAGGTTTGATAGTAATATCTGGGTGGCGAGATAAAGAGTGAATCGCTTCTCTCTCTAAGTTAGATATATTCTGAAAAGGAGAGATGGGTTTTAAATGCTCTATTTCATGACGTACTGCTTTCTCAAAGGTAGGTACCTCGATGGGCACTGAAGTAGAAGGGGGCATGAAAGTATACGGATTCCTCAAATTCGTATCCTCCTTCAAGGTCAGTGGAATCTGATCTTTAAAAAAGAAAGGAAGGCGGATCTTGCGGAACATAGCTGTCATCTCACAATTCAATCGAAAATGATCCTCTTTAGGAGTAGGAATCGAAAATGATCATCTTTAGGAGTAGGTATAAAACCCAACCCTTTCTCAAGCACAGATAATTCTGTAGGGGATAATATGGTACCTGATAGATTGACAACTAGACATGTTGCCTCCTACCCATGGCTGGGTTCAGACATCTGTATGTGAAATAATAGAAATGAGCTGGGTTAAACGGTCACTTCCTACGTTTAATGTCAATACACAGCATAATTATGTATAACAGTAGAAATGTCATTAGGTAATACATGTACACACATTGGTATCAAATATTTGGTCCACTAACATCTTACAAAATACATATTTAGGATATTTTGGTCATGATGTGCAAGTAATACATTTGAACTGTATTATTTGTAACCAATTTTAGTTTTTAACAATTTTTTTGTTTAAATACCGTCAACAGAGGTAGGACTTTCCCTGCTCCACTACTGTCAAAAACAGTCACAGTTCATATTTTATCGTGTCATATCTTGCCAAGAAAAGTGTCACTCTTATCTGACATTTAGAAATGCACTACCATCTATTTTGAGTACTGGTGATGCAAAAACATTTGTAAAATGCACAGCTTCATACCCTAAAATGGCGGCTGCCAGACCTTGTTGACAGGACATTGGCGACCCGACAGCCATCAGTAGAAGTTGTCTGCATAGTAGGTGTAACCTACACGACGGGCCCTGCCATAGGCTAACATGTGGGACGGCTTTGCACAAAAGCCAATGGCTGCGACCATCTCTGTCACGGATCACCTCTGCCGTGTACTTGTATGCAGCATTGCAAAAAAACACTCACTTTCCTCCTAACACTGCAGCCATGAAGACCTCCTTGTTTTTGCTGCTGTTACTGACCTCTGGGAGCCAGGTTGCTGGGCAAAGCAGGTGTCATGGCCCCTGTCCTGTGGAGCTGGAGCTCCTTGCCAGGAGGTTCTGTCACTGTACAGGCACCTCTATGGGACACCAGAGGAATAGGTACATGTAGGATGTCTGAATGAGTAACCTCTTCCTTTCTGATTCACAGGGTATGTGATTCCTTTTTGGTAATGTGGGTGGTAGTGTGCTTGGAGTTGACAGAATGTTGTATCTGGGACAGAATTTTTGTGACCAATGTCTCTGCATAGCAATGTTATGTCACCTAACAGTAAAATCTGTAATGTGTCTATGTAACACACAAATCATACACACAAACTGAAGGCCACTGAATACCAGTGGCCAGTAGCCAGTGTACCAGTAGTATGTCTGACAACATACATCCAATGTTGAAATTACAATGATGTTGAGTGAAAAATACGGAGGGTCTGGAGTTGTCTGATGCTTTTCTGTCATGTGGGATTCCAGCACATACTGTGTTTCAGTTTGCTCTGTATGGTTCAAACCTGTAATGGAGCCATATATAAATAGACTTATTTTAGGTGCAGCAAGTTCAGATGACACTGGCTCACCATCATCCAACCCAGTATGTTCCATTAGAAATCACACTTGTTTAAACAACCTTGAAGTCCTTGCTCTCATTGACACATAGCAGCCCTCATTCCTTGCCCTCAGTCACTGTATGTGATGCAAATCATGGCTTCTGACTTTTGGGAGTTTAGGCAGGAAGCCAATGTACCTGTGAGTAAGTTTATGTGCATAGATTGTACAGATTGTTTGGCCTTCAGTAGCTCACAATGATTGAGAGTGATCAGAGGTGGCTCTCACAACAGGATTGGTTGCATAGTTCTGGCCAAGATGATGTTGTAAGTCTGATCAAGTAATATCAAAATCTAGCAAGATTTGACGGTGCACATTAGATCACTGAAAATCAGTATTTCCACTCTACCTATGTGTAAGAAAGTCCTCCTTTTTGCCCTGGTCACCCCCACACTTTTTTGGACAGGTACTGGTGGTTACTGACTCTTGGCTGTGCCCTGGGTACTGCTTACCAGTCCCAGGGCCAGTGCTCTGTGTAAAGTGGATATGCATAGTTAGTGCACCCATAGGTGCACGGCTGAGGTGCCCAGTGTCATTTTAAAGGCAGGCCTGCCTTGCTGGCTGCTTTTAAATTAAAGTTATATGCAAATTCGATTTTGGAATTAAAAGTAGTTCCAAAGTCTTAAACTACCTTATTTTTACCATTAAGTCACCCCTAAGGTGTGCCCTATGTGTCCCTAGGGATGGGTGCCATGTAACTATAAGCAGGGACCTTATAAAAGTAGTTTTATACGCCCTCGTGAGGTAAAAACAGCCAAATTTGTTTTTCCCTCATTGTAGTGAATGGCCTTCATAGGCTAGAATGAGGAGACTTTGTTTTCATTTTTAAAGTCCCCTTAAATGACAGATACAAAGAGTTTGGTATCACATTAATTGGTATAATAAATCCCACAACTTCCAGTTGTTGGATTCAATATAACTTGTTCAGGTAAAGAGTTTTAAAGTTTACCTGAAAAGTTGCCAATTTCAGCCCTGCATTGTTTTTGCTGCTGTGCTCTGATTGGCCAGCCTCTGGCAGCCTGGCCAGGCTGCATTGATGAAGTGTGAAGTGGCCTGGCTGCACACAAAGAGATGTGCCTGTGGGAGGGAATTTCCCCTTAGCAGATGGTGAGGAAGGAAGGGGGAGGGCTGCCAAACTGGTCTTCAAAGGCAGAGAAGGACATTTGGAGCACCCCTGCAACACCCCCACACCCTTCACCCCCAGACAACTAGGTGCCCCCTTGAGTAGATTAGGAGAGGGCAGGAGAGTGGTTTGTTTATGATTTTTAGCCACACCAGTGGGTGGTCTCAGCCAGATGTAACCTCCAAAAATCATTTTCAGCCATGATGGATTTTTGAAGAATGTTGCCTCCTGGGATTGATTTTTGCCACACTTCCCAGGAAGTGGTCATCACAGGGGAAGGACCATGCACCTGATTGGAGAATCAGGACCCCCCTGTTTTTCATCCAGGAGCAAGGATAAAACTGGCAGATCTGCACCCACACCTCAGATTCCCATCAGATTCCAACAAGGAAGAACCAAAGGAGAAGAAGGACTGCCCTGCTGGACCCCTTGCCTGCACCTGGAACCTGCACTCAGAAGGACTGCACCAGCTGCACACGTGTGCTTCACCACAAGACGGACTTTGCCTGGCTTCAACTGGTTCAAGGAGGGACTCCCTGTTTGCTACAGGTGAAAAATTGCTAACCAGAGTCCCCTGCACCAACTCCTGAAGAAATCAACCAGCTGACCAGTGTCCAGTGTCCAAAAAGGAGTTTGTGCATGGTGCATTCTGGGAGTTGTAGTCCACACCCCCAAGGATCATCTCAGAGCTTCTGGACCCTTGGGGTGAGCGGTGGACCCCAAAAGAACCTTAAAAGAATATCTGGGAGAAGATCCAGAAGTTTGGAGAACTTTTGAAAAAAGGCTCCATAGAGGGACCAACCCACCGCGGCAACCCTAGCCGGTTTGCCTGAACTGCGACCCGGCCTGATGTGCAGGTTTAGCCAGGTGAAGAAAATCTCCAAAAAAGAGACTAAGTCCGAACGTACAAAGTTGACCGTGACCTCCCAGCCAGCGAATCCGAGGAGGACTCTAAGGACGTTGGATCAAGATCCAGGTTTACCCCGGTCGAAGGATTTTCACCTCGAAAAAAGGACTAAGGGGGTTATTACAACTTTGGAGGAGGTGTTAATCCGTCCCATAAGTGACAGTAAAGTGACGGATATACCACCAGCCGTATTACGAGTCCATTATATCCTATGGAACTCGTAATACGGCTGGTGGTAGATCCGTCACTTTACCGCCACTTTTGGGACGGATTAACACCTCCTCCAAAGTTGTAATAACCCCCTAAGTCCAAAGGTAAAAATCCCCACTGAGGATTCCCATGACGCGTATCCGGAGAAGGGTTGCAGGAGGTCAGATTGGAATGGCAGGTTCGTCCCGGCGATGAAAATATTCAGAAAAACAACTAAGAACGAAGGTAAACTTTTGACCGAGGCCTCCCGCGGACTGTAGCCGAGCCAGGCTCCATCGCTGTCGGCCTTAAACTTTGACTTTGCCCCAGTCGAGGTGCAACCAGATGACCCGATTGCCGCTTTTTGTTTCTAGGCGCTAGAAAACAAAAATTCTTTAAAAATTCATATCTCTGGTTCCCCTTATCCGATTTTATTTGTTTTTGTGTCATTTTAAAGATAAAAATATTATCTATTTTTATTAATTGGTTTTGGATTTTTAAACTGTTTCCTGTGTTTTATTTAATTATCGTTTTGTGATATTTGAATGCTTTACACTCAGGGGGTCATTCCGACCCTGGCGGTCCAAGACCGCCAGGGCCGCGAATGACGGAAGCACCGCCAACAGGCTGGCGGTGCTTCCCTGCCCATTCTGACCGCGGCGGTAAAGCCGCGGTCAGAAAACCAGGTCCGGCGGTTTCCCGCCAGATTTCCCCCGGCTGGGCGAATCCGCCAGGGCATCGCTGCAAGCAGCGCTGCCCAGGGGATTCTGACCCCCTTCCCGCCAGCCTGTTTCTGGCGGTTAACACCGCCAGGAAGAGGCTGGCGGGAAAGGGTGTCTTGGGGCCCCTGGGGGCCCCTGCACTGTCCATGCCACTGGCATAGGCAGTGCAGGGGCACCCTAACAGGGCCCCAGCCTGCTTTTCACTGTCTGCCTAGCAGACAGTGAAAAGCGCGACGGGTGCAACTGCACCCGTCGCACACCTGCAACACCGCCGGCTCCATTCGGAGCCGGCTTCAATGTTGCAGGCCCCCTTCCCGCTGGGCCGGCGGGCGCTAACATTGTTAGCGCCCGCTGGCCCAGCGGGAAGGTCGGAATGGCCCCAGCGGTCTTTTGACCGCGGAGCGGCCAAATGGCGGTTCCCGCCGGGGTCAGAATGACCCCCCTCAGTCTCCTATGTTAAGCCTTGTCGCTCATTGCCAAGCAACCAAGGGTTGAGCTGGGTTTAATTTACTGAGACCTAACTGGACCTAAGTGGTGGTTAGTAGCCTATTGCTAAGTGTAGGCACCTACCTGCCCTTAGCAATAACCCATTTTCCAACACCATGACAGTTTTATGGCAAAAAATTCTAGTAACTGGTAACACATTTTGGCGTAGTCGATTGCAGGATTCGAAAAAAAAATGTTTAACAAAATCAAGGCGAGCTCAAAAGCAAGTTCTCATATATCAAATCCGGACCTAGAAATACTGGGGTGGGAAACTATCCCCGTATAAACATTTAGCTCAGGAATGGTCACGTAGTTCTAGTTTGTGTGAAAATTGGAATGCATGTATGTTGAATGCAGAACCTGAAAATGTTTAACATGTTTACAAAAAGTGTCAATGGACAAGGGAAAAGAGATTTGTATGTTAGGGAGGCGAGGCTGGATTTTGCTCTCTGCATACAGAAAGTTGCTTGAAAAATGTTTACAATTACAGAAAGACCATGAGCAACTGGAGAAGGAGTTAGTAGAAGCCCGAAATTCCTCTACCATGTTAGCTTATCAAAATTAATTGTTAAGTGATAAGCTTTAAATGTACCAGCTGGTTGCAGAGAGGACGGCAGTTAGCGTCGCTCAATATAAACACAAAAGACGAAGAGGGAAAGTTAATAAAAAGAAGGTACATTTAGCCATCTCTCTGGCAGGGTTAGCCTTTGACCCTGAAACATCTGGGACACGTCTGATTTTTCAGATGAGTCCGGGGGTGATAATTGTCAAGATTTTAGTCAGGAAAAGACAGAGCGCAGGAATGTTGTCCGTGCGCAGCCAATATATCGGCGAAAGTTACAGCATAGCCCAGCTAACCCTGGAGGGGTGATGCTGGTTGCTCTGGAGGACTACACGTAGCAAGAACTAAGTGATGTGATAAACAGATTTCGACAGAGGTCAGGGGAAACACTGCTTACGAGGATGGTGCGAGTGCATGATATGGGGGATCAGGGGGTCCAATTAGATCACGGGGACGCCCCGAGGCTTTGTATCTTAAGTATGGACCCAGTTATCCAAAATGAGTTTAGAACTTATCCAGGGAAATGTCCCATGACCAATCTGTTGGAGTTAGCGGCACACGGGTGTGGTCAGAAGTATCCGACAGACAGACTGGCCGCCAAATTATGAACCTTGGTATACTTTGAGAGATGCAGTGCAGAGATTGAAGGAGGAAAGGATGAAAACAGCTATCTTTCTGGGTAATGCTCATAATTTGATGAATGGAATTTTAAATGTGCCTGTGCGAAACCGGCTGATTAGGTCCGCTCCTCCTGCATACAAGCATGTCATCATGATTCTGTTGATTAATCAGACTGGTAACCCACTGTCTCAGGTGGTAGAAGCCGTGTGTGAGTTAAGTAATTTAGGAGAGTGGACCAAGCCAGAGAGGAATTCACGGTCTGAGAATCACACTGATAACAACAGGGTGTCAAGGCGGGACATGTTTTTGGCCTTGCTGAAAGATGGGGTAGCTAGGGATGACATTGATGGGATAACCACCAAGGATATGTGGGAGTTGTACCGCAAACGCGGTTTGGATAAGAATGAGGGAAGCAGGAAAGGAAACAAGAAAGATAACAAACAGGTGAACCAGAGAAAGGCAGGATGGGAGGAGCGCGAGGATGAAGAGGGAGAGAGAGAGAGAGCCCCGCAGCAGAGAGAGATCCCTAGATGATGAGATTGGGAGCAAGAGCACAGGGGCTCAGAGGGAACCCGGAGCAGAGAGAGAGACCGGGAACTCACAGGTCCAGAAAGAACTTGAGGCAGAGAGTGGAAGAGGGAGCTAGCAAGCTCAGAGAGATTGCTAGGTAGAGACAGGGAGGAGGAGCTCCCTGAGAATTACCGTAGACTGTATCCAGATCTGACTTGGACAGACTCCTATGTGCACAGAGTAAAAATAGACTAGGAAATAGGTCAAACTCCGGTGCAGGGATGGGCTCGCAAAGATAACAGACCACATGTTAAAGTAGAATTTTTGGGGAAACGTGGAAATGTTCAGAAAGTTCGAGCCCTTGTTGACACCGGAGTGGAGGCCTCTTTAATTCATGGAAACCCAAGAAAATTCAAGGGACAGTACTTCACCATTACAGGATTGGGCGGAAAAGAAACCCCAGCAGTGCAGATAGTGGTTCCCATGAAAATACGGGCACTCCCAAAGAGAGAATACACTGTCTTGATCGTGCCCATTCTCGAGTACATTATTAGGATTGACATTTTGAATGGGATGACCCTACATTTGGAAGATGGATGTTATGAATTTGGTTCCAAGAGATTTATATCAATAGCCGCCGCGAGGGTGGGGCTGTTGAAGATTCCTCCGGTAACACTTCCCCAGGCCACTAAGGTGATTCAAATGAAACAGTTCAGAATACCGGGAGGACATGAAGAGATTAGCCGAACTATACATGACTTACTGGAGGCGGGGTGGTAATTCCCATCACCACTGCGTGGTATAATGCCGTCTGGCCTGTTCGTAAAAGTGATAACAGTTGGAGGATTTGCATTGATTATCGCCAGTTGAATAAATATACCCCTCCTCTCACTGCGGCGGTGCCAGAGACCATTACCTTGAATGGAAACATACAGAAACAAAGTGGGACCTGGTATGCGACAATTTACATTGCCAATGCTTTTTTCACGATACCAATAGCCCCTGAGAGCCAGCCCCAGCTGGCATTCCAACGGGTGGGGCACCAGTACACCTTTTGTAGGTTGCCCATGGGGTATTTACATAGCCCCACCATCTGTCACTGGGTGGTGACAGAGCATTTGGATGAAATTTTTGGGCATTCAGTGGAATCAGGGACACAGAGAAGGGTTGCCAAAAGTGAAACAAAAGATTAAGGAATTTGCAGTGCTGTGAAATCGGAAGGAAGCCCAGTGTTTTATTGGACTATTCGGGTATTGGAGACAACACATACCCCATTTGTCTCAGATTTTGGCCCCATTGTACAAAGTTACACGAAAGAAGAATGCGTTTGAATGGGGAGAGCAGGAGCAGTGCACGTTTGAATTAGCGAAAGACGCCATTCAGCGTGCTTTGGATTTGTGGCCGATTCGGGAGGGAGACATTGAGCTGAATGTGACAGTCCAAGGGCAGCATGCTAATTGGAGTTTATGGCAAAAACGAGGATGAAAGAGTGTGCCCCTAAGATTCTGGACAAAGAAGTTACCTGAGGCAGGAGAGCGGTACACTCCCTTTGAGAAGCAGCTGCTGGCTTGCTATTGGGCTCTGGTGGATACCGAGCAAATGACATTGGGACATAATGTGATTTTAAGACCTGAAAGCCCCATCATGCAGTGGGTGATGAGTTCTCCTAAGACTCACAGAATTGGGCATGCGCAAGAAGCAAGCATTATAAAATGGAAATGGTATGTCAAGGACAAGGCACGAGTGGGTCCAAAAGGAACCGCCATTTTGCACGAGCAGGTAGCGCAGGCTCCCGTGGAGAATTCAGAAATGTTGCGCGATGTACCTCTGGTGTGTGAATCTCCGGTAGGATGGGGCCAGCCATTTGCAGACTTATCTGCAGATGATAAAAAAACATGTGTGGTTCACAGATGGCTCAGCAAAATATGTGGGAGCGAAAAGGCACTGGAAAGCAGTGCCCTATAATCCTGTTACAAAGAAGCTTTTAACAACTACAGGACAGGGAAGAGGTAGCCAGTTTGCAGAGTTTTACGCTGTGTATCAAGCTTTGAAACAAGAGCTACCTGGAAAATGTCACATTTATACAGATTCCTGGTCTACCGCCAATGGGTTAGCTACTTGGCTTCCCACGTGGCATGCACAACAGTACAAAATCCATAACAAGGAGTTATGGGGGAAGGAGTTATGGCAGGAGATCTGGGAAATGTTACCTCAAAGCACTGTGACGTCTATCATGTGGACGCTCACTGTCTGACTGATTCATTAGACCGATGGTTCAATTGTCTTGCAGACAATCGAGCCAAGATTCAAGAGGCTGAAGTGGAGCCGCAGAATTCGGATTTGGTGGGAATGGGTAAATGGGCACACCAGAAATGCGGACATCTTGGAGAAACAGCTACTCATAGGTAGGCAGAGATTAGAGGGATGCATCTTTCCCTAGATTCAATTAAAACAGCAATCATTGAATGTCCTACTTGTCAGCATACTAAGCACAGACCGGTCCCACAGGTGGTGAGAGGTCAGCTAGGCAGAGGTAAATTGCCAGGACAGATATGGCAGATTGACTACATTGGACCAATGTCATTGAGCAGAGGATGTCAGTATGCCTGCATAGTGGTGGATATTTATCTGGTTATCTCATAGCCTTTCCCCGCAAGCGCGCAACTCAGCAGAGCACCCTGAAAACATAAGATCTGTTGATTCTGTACTATGGAGTACTGCTCCAAATTCAGAGTGATAACGCCAGCCACTTCAAGGGCACACTAGTGCAGGACTATTGTGCACAACATAGAGTGGATTTTTCACATACCTTACTACCCGCAAGCAGCTGGACTGATTGAGAGAATGAATGGGTTGTTGAAAGAACAATTGTGCAAACTGTCTGATGGGACACTGAAGGGGTGGAGGGATAATTTGTACAGTGCTTTGCAAATTTTGAACAACCGACATCTTACGAATGCCGAGACACCTCTCATGAGAATGCTCACACCTGCTTTACAGATCAATCCATTTACAGCAATCAATACCATTGTGTATTGGGAAACAGCTCCAGGAGCTTTGGCTCAATATCGGGCTACACCAGAATCTGCAGGACTTGACCTGCATGCTTTACAAATGCATCACAGACCTAGTGGTGCAACCCGGTGATTGCGTTGACCAGATTGTCATCATGACGGTTTATGGTGGTGTTGTCAAGAAGGGGAGTGCCCCATCCCTTCTCACTGTAAGAGGCAAAGGAGGGTTTGGATCTACTGACAAGAACCCAGGGGCCAAAGTGTGGACTGAATCCCCAAATAACCCTCCTCAACCCGCTGATGTCATTGCCACTGGACCAGATAATGTCCTAGTAGTTATGCGACCAGGTCAAGACAAATGGGAACATGTTCTCACTGACAAATGCTATTTGCGAGAATGATAATACGTGTTTTGTGTTTTGTTCTTTTCAGATCATCCTATGGGGTTCCTGTGCGATGAGTGTGGTGTATGGAGCCCTTTCGGGAGGCTCCACCAGGGAGCGGGAGGGGCTCATAGCCCAAAGATTCAATCGTCAGCCGCAGATGCCGATGCTATTGCATCAACTGAACAATGTTTGGATTCATCTGACGCAGGAAGCGCTGAATGTATCTCACTTCTGTATGAGTAACATGCGAAGCGTTCAAGATCTGATTACCACTTGTCTAGTGGCAGTGCCCACTCCTGCAATGGTATTATTGCACATCTTTAACGATACAAACCAGGAAGGAATGGTGGATGTGAGTGACGTTCGCTCCCATCTGTCACTCTATGAGTACTGCCGTCATTGCCCGTAGGCGGGCAGGCAGTTTTGGAGGAACACGACATCCATATTCACGTTTAACATCTCAAATGGAGATGTGTGCTATTCATTGACCTGTGATCCTATAAAAATAGGTAAATGTGCTCAGCTTAAACTGGAGAAAAGAGACAAAAACGTAACTGCTGCACAACAGACAGTGTGCCACTCACGAAATGACTTGAACTGTTTGAATGTAAATGATTCAATGTTCTGCCAGAATGTGGTGCCTGCTGTCAGCCACATTCGAAACATTAAGTTGCCTAAAGTTTGGCTCTTTTCATGTGGGAACATCTCTTTTACCAATATCCCACCCAATCTAACCGGAGGGCCTTGTGCCTGGACACGCTTAGGCTTTCTCATGTTTCCTATGGATACCGTTCTACACCCTTGCTATGTCAGCGACACTGTTCAATTGCCTGCAGACTGTGATTCTGAAATATCATTGCTTTCCAAAACAGAATATGTCAGTTTAGCTGGTTCTACCGTAGGGGTGCCAGGGCTCGCAGTGTATAATACCAGAGTTATTAATAAACTTGCATGTTTAGTAGTTAAGAATATTAATTATACATCAGCTGCTTTAGCTGAGCTGTTATTAGATGTACAGGGAACTAGAAAAGCTGCTTTGCAGAATCATGCAGCTATTGATTATTTGCTGCTCAAGCACAACCATGGCTGCAGCGATTTTGAAGGGTTGTGTTGTTTTAATTTATCTGATTACTCCATATCAATCAACTCCCACATAAAGGCCCTGCATAAGTTAGTGAAGGTGGTGAAACAAGATGTTGACAAGGGGTGGTGGGGCTGGGTTTTTGGATGGCTGCCTGATTTAGGTCAACTGCGTTATATCCTTGGTGTAATCATTTTCATAATAGTTATTTTAATTTTGTTATGTTGTTGTATTCAGTGTGTGCCTAACCTTGTATCTCAGTGTCGCCCAAGAGCATTGCCATTTCAGCTAATAGGACATACTTAGTTGTAAGTTGGCCAAATGGTCCAAGGGTGGAATGTATTGCTACATGCACTACGTGCAAGGTGAACAGTGGTGCAGGGTAAGGGCAATGAAATATACTATGGACCATTGGCCTCTGCTTCCATTTTACATTGGCTCACGACTATTTTGTCGAGTCTGGTTCTGTGCGTGAATGTAGGAGGCTGGACTGGCTTGTAGTGAGTACCAAGGGGTACTTGCACCTTGCACCAGGCCCAGTTATCCCTTATTAGTGTATAGGGTGTCTAGCAGCATAGGCTGATAGATAATGGTAGCTTAGCAGAGCAGCTTAGGCTGAACTAGGAGACGAGTGAAGCTCCTACAGTACCACTTAGTGTCATATGCACAATATCATAAGAAAACACAATACAGAGTTATACTAAAAATAAAGGTACTTTATTTTTATGACAATATGCCAAAGTATCTCAGAGTGTACCCTCAGTGAGAGGATAGGAAATATACACAAGATATATATAACCAATACCAAAAATATGCAGTATAGTCTTAGAAAACAGTGCAAACAATGTATAGTTACAATAGGATGCAATGGGGACACATAGGGATAGGGGCAACACAAACCATATACTCCAAAAGTGGAATGCGAACCCCGAACGGACCCCAAACCTATGTGACCTTGTAGAGGGTCGCTGGGACTATTAGAAAATAGTAAGGGTTAGAAAAATAGCCCACCCCAAGACCCTGAAAAGTGAGTGAAAAGTGCACTAAAGTTCCCCAAAGGACAAAGAAGTCGTGATAGGGGAATACTGCAGGAAAGACACAAACCAGCAATGCAACAACAATGGATTTCCAGTCGAGGGTACCTGTGGAACAAGGGGACCAAGTCCAAAAGTCACAAGCAAGTCAGAGATGGGCAGATGCCCAGGAAATGCCAGCTGTGGGTGCAAAGAAGCTTCAACTGGACAGAAGAAGCTTAGGTTTCTGCAGGAACGACAAGGGCTAGAGACTTCCCGTTTGGAGGACGGATCCCTCACGCCGTGGAGAGTCGTGCAGAAGTGTTTTCCTGCCGAAAGAACGCCAACAAGCCTTGCTAGCTGCAAATCGTGCGGTTAGCGTTTTTGGGTGCTGCTGTGGCCCAGGAAGGACCAGGATGTCGCAAATTGCGCCAGGAGGTAGAGGGGACGTCGAGCAAGACAAGGAGCCCTCTTAGCAGCAGGTAGCACCCGGAGAAGTGCCAGAAACAGGCACTATGAGGATGCGTGAAACAGTGCTCACCCGAAGTTACACAAAGGAGTCCCACGTCGCCGGAGACCAACTTAGAAAGTCGTGCAATGCAGGTTAGAGTGCCGTGGACCCAGGCTTGGCTGTGCACGAAGGATTTCCGCCGGAAGTGCACAGAGGCCGGAGTAGCTGCAAAAGTCGTGGTTCCCAGCAATGCAGTCTGGCGTGGGGAGGCAAGGACTTACCTCCACCAAACTTGGACTGAAGAGTCACTGGACTGTGGGAGTCACTTGGACAGAGTTGCTGGATTCGAGGGACCTCGCTCGTCGTGCTGAGAGGAGACCCAAGGGACCGGTAATGCAGCTTTTTGGTGCCTGCGGTTGCAGGGGGAAGATTCCGTCGACCCACGGGAGATTTCTTCGGAGCTTCTAGTGCAGAGAGGAGGCAGACTACCCCCACAGCATGCACCACCAGGAAAACAGTCGAGACGGCGGCAGGATCAGCGTTACAGAGTTGCAGTAATCATCTTAGCTACTATGTTGCAGTTTTGCAGGCTTCCAGCGCGGTCAGCAGTCGATTCCTTGGCAGAAGGTGAAGAGAGAGATGCAGAGGAACTCGGATGAGCTCTTGCATTCGTTAACTAAAGATTCCCCAGAGACAGAGACCCTAAATAGCCAGAAAAGATGGTTTGGCTACCTAGGAGAGAGGATAGGCTAGCAACACCTGAAGGAGCCTATCAGAAGGAGTCTCTGACGTCACCTGGTGGCACTGGCCACTCAGAGCAGTCCAGTGTGCCAGCAGCACCTCTGTTTCCAAGATGGCAGAGGTCTGGAGCACACTGGAGGAGCTCTGGACATCTCCCAGGGGAGGTGCAGGTCAGGGGAGTGGTCACTCCCCTTTCCTTTGTCCAGTTTCACGCCAGAGCAGGGCTAAGGGGTCCCCTGAACCGGTGTAGACTGGCTTATGCAGAATTGGGCACATCTGTGCCCAAGAAAGCATTTCCAGAGGCTGGGGGAGGCTACTCCTCCCCTGCCTTCACACCATTTTCCAAAGGGAGAGGGTGTAACACCCTCTCTCAGAGGAAGTCCTTTGTTCTGCCATCCTGGGACAAGCCTGGCTTGACCCCGGGAGGGCAGAAACCTGTCTGAGGGGTTGGCAGCAGCAGCAGCTGCAGTGAAACCCCAGGAAAGGCAGTTTGGCAGTACCAGGGTCTGTGCTACAGACCACTGGGATCATGGGATTGTGCCAACTATGCCAGGATGGCATAGAGGGGGCAATTCCATGATCATAGACATGTTACATGGCCATATTCGGAGTTACCATTGTGAAGCTACATATAGGTAGTGACCTATATGAAGTGCACATGTGTAATGGTGTCCCCGCACTCACAAAGTCCTGGGGAATTGGCCCTGAACAATGTGGGGGCACCTTGGCTAGTGCCAGGGTGCCCTCACACTAAGTAACTTTGCACCTAACCTTTACCAGGTAAAGGTTAGACATATAGGTGACTTATAAGTTACTTAAGTGCAGTGTAAAATGGCTGTGAAATAACGTGGACGTTATTTCACTCAGGCTGCAGTGGCAGGCCTGTGTAAGAATTGTCTGAGCTCCCTATGGGTGGCAAAAGAAATGCTGCAGCCCATAGGGATCTCCTGGAACCCCAATACCCTGGGTACCTTAGTACCATATACTAGGGAATTATAAGGGTGTTCCAGTAAGCTAATGTAAATTGGTAAAATTGGTCACTAGCCTGTTAGTGACAATTTGAAAGAAATGAGAGAGCATAACCACTGAGGTTCTGGTTAGCAGAGCCTCAGTGAGACAGTTAGGCACCACACAGGGAACACATACATATAGGCCACAAACTTATGAGCACTGGGGTCCTGACTAGCAGGGTCCCAGTGACACATAACAAACATACTGAAAACATAGGGTTTTCACCATGAGCACTGGGCTCTGGTTAGCAGGATCCCAGTGAGACAGTGAAAACACCCTGACATACACTCACAAACAGGCCAACAGTGGGGGTAACAAGGCTAGAAAGAGGCTACTTTCTCACAGTGAAGCACTGTTCTGTGTTTTTCCACAAGCTTCTGCAAGCTGCAGGGTGGGGTGTTTTTCTGCTCAACTTCGCTCCCTCTGCCTAGTACGGAGGGCGCTATTTACATTCCACGAGCTATCAGTTAGGACAACAGGGGGATGCGCCTGTACTCAAGGAGGAATGCAAGCTTCACCTTGGAGCCCTCTTCTGGGAACCTGGCCCATTCCGAGGAGGAGTCTCAAAGGGTGAACAAGGTACCGCTGATTGGACAATTTGTAAAGGAGGGTGTCTTTTTCTATAAAAAGACTCCTGGGCGTTAGTAAATACTATAAAGGTCAGGAGCCCTGATGGACTGGATTAGGAACTCTCTTCTGGGTTGGACGCAACGCCAGGAGGACTGATTGTCCCGAAGGAGACTCTCTGCGCCAGTCGATTTGGGTTCCCCGGCTTTGTGTGAGGCGGAGGGATGCAGAATCTCTTTTCGGTGAAGCCTTTCAATTTATAAGCATTGAAGCATATTGTGTGTGTGTGTGTGTAATATGCACTTATTCTTGCATCTATTTTCGTGTTATTTTTCATGATATCACAGAGTGTTTATATTCTTGCAGTTATTCTCAAGTTATTTTTCATGATGTTAGTGTGGTCAGTTTTGCTATATAAGAACTTGCCCCATAAACAAAATTGATTATTCTACCTACTAAGGTGTGTGAGAGTTATTGTTTCACATTGTGCCCTAAACTATCCTGAAGTGCATAGTTCGGTTATTCTGAAGAGTGAAGCAACACAGTAGGGCAGTCAACCATAGTGAATGCCATATAGGGGCTGGTATCCCAGATGCAGCAATACAAAGCCTTCCTGGAGGGCCTTTACGGTGGCTTGGCGGCCCTACAGAGATCGTTTCAGGCTCTGACCTCCTCCCTCACGGCAGCCAGTGTCCCTGTTTCTTCCGTTCCCCCCTCCAACTACCACTTCCCAATCCCAGTCTCCTCACCCCAAACCCATCGCATGCACACATTCTGACAAGCATGCACACAAAACAACAGACAAGACTCGCACTGACAAAGACAGGCAGCACACTTCAGTCCACAAGCACTCACACAGCCAACACACAGATGCAAACACAACATCATCCACTGCCTCCGTCTCACCCTCCTCCTCCTCCTCCTCCTCCCCAATCACACCCGCACTCACACCTGTATGCACTGCAACAACAGTCCCTGAACCTGCCAACTGCACAGCCTTACCCACAGTCAGAACAGCAGACATGCACCCCACACACAAGCGCAGTCACCATCACCACCTCATGCAGCACACCCACTTCAGTTGCAGAAACCACCACAACCTCCATCCATCCTGTTTGACCTCCCCCACCCTGTCTGCTCCCCTCCAAAAACACACAAACGCTCGCACTTAGACCCCCAACAGCCATCCACCTCAAACATGCACACCATCCATGCACTTGCACCCAAGTCCAGCACACCTTCACCTCCTACAAACACTCCCACTCCCACTCCCTCTCCCTCTCCCTCTCCCTCTCCCTCCACTCCCGTCCCATTGGCCCTAAGAAGCTTTTCCTTTCCCACATTGACCTCTTCCCTCCGCCTCCCTCCTCCTCGTCCTGCTCGTGAGACAAAGGTCCCCCCCCCCCCCCCAAACAAAGTTCCAGTACCTCCTGCATCCAGTCTGACCCTGTTCTACCCCCAAAGACTTCAGCTGCCACTTAAGGGCACATGAGTGCGACTCCAGACCCCTGCCCCAAGCCCACTCCTCTGCCCCCAAAATGGAAGGGTAAAGTGCTGCCCCCCTCCCAAACAAAAGGCCAAGGAGCCCCCTACCAATGAGAAACCCTCCTACCCCCGCCCTCTGAGATGCCTGACTATTTTCAACATGATGCACCTGGCACAGTGGAGTCACAATGTTGTCAGGAGTCAAGTTGGGGCTTGGACTTTGCCATGTGGGCTTTTTCAAACTTTAGACTGGCCACTAGCCCTGAATGTGAATATGCGTTGATGTATATATTTTGGATTTGGGCTCTTCATCCAACAGGATTACAGTAGTTGGAACAGAGGTATGTGTCCTCGCTATTTTTTTTCATGGGTTCTGTTACTGTTGTTTAACTCTGCAGATGGTTCTGGGTGTGTGTTGTGCGTGTATGTGTGTCAATCTCCCCTCCCTCCCTTGTGTGCTAGGCGGCTATATTCAAGGTTGTCATCTTCGTTTGCGTTGGTGCTCCAGGGCTGCCATGGAGAGCTACAGCATCAGGAAGACTTGCAGTTCAGGTTCCATGGCGGCCGGTGGCTCCTCTGTGTCCTTGGAGGTGAGTGTCTCTTTTTATATGATGTGTTTCCACCAGGTTTTTGGTGGCATTGGTACAGTCCCAGAAATCCTGGCGGTGCGCTATGTCATAATATGGTGGGCGGATCCTTGTCTTCCGCCGGCCTGGAGATTGCTACTGCTGTGTTCAGTGTTCGTACCGCACTGGCAATTGGTGTGGTACATTGGCTGTCTATGGAAGGGATCACCTCCGTGGTCATTATTTGGCGGCCATTACCACTGGCCTGGAGACCCTACAACTGCTATCACGGCAGTTACGTGACTGCCAAGGTCATAACGAGGGCCTTAGTTTATGGAAATAAGGTAGTGCTGGCTTTAGAAGTCCAAATAAAGGGCTCTGAAAGAGAGAATAAGAATACATAAGCACAAAGTATTTGCACTCAGGCTGTGGAGCTCAGCAGACGTGAGAATGAACTTCACAGTTTGAAGTCAGCAAGCATCTCTATCCCCAACTAATCCCATGAAAACACACTAATATAATTAAACAAAAACATAATTTTAGCTTGTTCTTACTCTCAGGAACCAATCAGTTCTTCTCCAGTCCCTGGCAATAGGTAGACTCCACACTTTCTCATGTCTAAACAATGTTCCATGCATTCTATTCTTGATTTGTTACCGCTGACAGACTGTTGGGTACATTCAGCTCTTACTACAAGTCGCTCTCCCACCCTGACATCATTTTCTCTTTCATGATATTCTCACTACCAATCATCTAATGCATTAGAAATATATATTCACTACCTAGTGAAAAGACATCCGGAAAACACATCTTAAATAGGAAGGAATAAAATCATAACATGCAAAACAAACAAATATAAAACGTGCAGGCCTTTCAGCCCTTGACATGTAAATTCGACATTCAAAATGGCAATAGAAAAAGTGGCTAATGTTAACTATTTAATCATGTCAACTCGTGTGCTGTTTATAATGGCCAAATGGAGTCTCCTACCACAAATTATATAATTGCACCCAGTAGTTAGCAATGTAAATTACATTTGGCTTATAAATGTGCTAATTATGCAAATATAAAATTACTCTCCTTTAATACCTTCAACCTTTTAATTCCAACCCATGCCTAAACACTGCATGGGTCGGGAATTTTAATGAGTAAGAATTTAATGAGTAACTCATATTCAGGGTCTTAATTTCCCCGAGCAAGCTTTGGCAACGTCAGTAGGTCTCACCCCTGCAAAATCTATTGGCTTTGTTGAGCTGCTGCGTAACAGGGCTTAAAGGAAAAAATAAAAGCACTGTGACATGGCCAGCACTAACGTAGGGGGAGGGCAGGGATGAAGGAGAGGTCATGAAAAGTGAAAAAGTACCTGCAGGAGGCTGATGTGGAACGACACTGCCCACCAGATGCACTACTTTGTCCAGGCTCAGCAGCAGGAGGAGGGCTTGAAGCCCAGGATGACTGTGGAAACAAGGAGGATACACTAACCAATTGGAAGCAAGGAACCTAGAGTGACTGGGAGTCAGCCAATGGTAAGTAAAGATAAGAAATGCGTGGTTTCTTAGTCCCGTTTAAGATTTTGTATTCCTAAATACAAGAGGCTTCGCAAGCACAGCACACCACTGCGCAGGACAAACCTAAAGATTAAGGTGATCTTGTAAAATGTAAATGGTGCTCATGTAAAGCGCTCCATTACCAGTTTTGTCGAGTTCGCGCTATATAAAACCTCCAAATAAATAAAGAACATTGGTAGGTTCAAATACAGCTTTTCATTTCCGGGTCTGCAAAGATAGTAAGCAATGCCTGAAATACTACCCGAAGACAGGCATGTACGCTGGCGGACATAACTGAATCCCACGTGTTATACACGTATGCACAATTGCCTTCAGCCCTTTGGTAAATTTCAATATACGGGACACAGATGCCAATACGTCGGAACAGCCTTTTGCTAAAAACCAAGTGACTAGGAACAGCAAGGAAGATCACTTTCAATAAAAGGTCAGCCCATTGCGATTTAGACTGGCGAATACGGCCCTTGTACGGCTGAGGCGATCATTTCCGGAAGTGATAGACCGCCTTTTCCGGGGAGGGCTTTCTGCCTTTTGTAACCATTTGCGAACAGTTCGGGGCGGTACACGCAGCCGTTTACTAATGATACCTTACGTTACTGTGTCATTCACCAGAGATTAATTATCCAATTGGATGTCTTTTCCTTCAGTTTCTGAAGTACTTTGGGGGTTAAAAGGAAGAGAGAGAGAGGCAATTGAATTTTAAAAGATCCTCCGCCGTTAGACGAGAGGTAAGTCCTGACTTTGGGGACTTTCTGTCTAATTTAGGACGGTTGGCTCGCACACAACTTGGCTACAGGAAAGAAGCTGTAATTGTGGCGATAAACACACACTATATGTTTTTGTATGGGGTGGAATATTATGTGCTTATTGACCTGTCTGGTTTTTGTTAGCTTTCTTTCAATTCCCTATGTTTTTTGTTTACAGACTCACCACGTTTTCGCTAGAAAAAATAGACTCTTCTTAATAAGCTATTATTTATGTAACGTTCGCGCATGAGCAAGCCTTTCCAGTGAGCCAAGCATTGTGAGCGAGGTAGATGGATAGCCCCAAAAAAATTCTTACAAAGTCTGCCACAGAGAAATTGACAAGGAAAACTACAGGATGTAACAGCTGCACTGGTAACCCAGCGTCCCTTAACATATTTGCCGGTTCTAACCCCGGTCCTAATTCATAGTAGCCTTTTTTTTATTTTTTTTTACCACCTTTGCTTGCCTTCCTCTATTAACTTGGCTCATGATCCATCTTTGGTAGTTGACTTACCATCTGTAGAAATTGTGCCTGCAGTGGTGCCCACGGACACAAGAGTACCTTTAATGCCACTTTTAAGCCCACAGTACTCAGTTGGGAGCTTGTTGGTGAGGAAGACCAAGGGCCAGATGTACGAAAGGATTTTACCAATTCTGTGTCTATAGGAAAAAGCTTTCATACATATGGCCCCAAATGCTTGGAATTGCCCAACCGTTGGGTCCCTGGGTATCATCATCAGCCAGGGTTGTCTTCCAACTTTGGACCTCTGCCTAAGCTGTAATTTAAGAGCCTGTAATGGCCAAACAGTTTCTGACCTGGCTAGATGCCATACTTTTAAAAGGAGCTCCTATAGAAGCACTCTTGACTACTTTCTATTGGATATTCACTAATGGTGGAATCTTATTGTTATGAGGTGATAGATCAAAAAGCGATCACAACCCATTAATCCTCATGTTGCAGGATTCGTTTCATGACAGCTATTGTTCAACCAAACTGCCACTTAGTAGTTGAAGTATAACTAACAACCAAAAGAACTTACGGTGGGAGAATATAGCAGAAAATGATAGTGTTCTCGCTCCAGGGTACGTGGAATTATGTCTTAGTCCATCTTTGTTTTCGAACCCCGATTCTTCCCCTGATCTAATGATTTCCCATACCACTTGCTTTGATGCACTGATGAATGCTATCTTCTCTAAACCTTTGCCTAAGGCAAATAATTCAATCACCTCTAGACCTGCCTGGTATAATAAATCCTGTAGATTGGCAAAGAGTGCCTTAGTCAAAGCAGTTAAAGGCGGCTCCCAGTGCGACCCACAGCTAACCAGAGCCAAGTACAAACTAGTGCAGAAACAGGCCAGAGTTGACTGGGATACTTCAATCTGGGAGGATGTGCTGGGTGCAATTCGCTCGGGTAGTTGGAGTGATTGTTGGCATGTGGTTAGTCATGGTGCCAAAACAATCACTTTGCGACCAGAAGATGTCATTCTCCCCCAGGACAGGGTCAGACCTTTCCAGGCCCTCTGCACTGGAGGCTCGTAAGGCCTTCCAGACCCTATGGAAGATGAACACCCAGTGTCAAATCCACTTGCTGAACAGACTAATGCTGATGATCTGTCAGGTTATTTTGTTTTCTGAGACCCATAGTGCAATGTACATGCAGAAAGCAGGTTAAGCCCCTGGGCGGACAAGATCCCAGTGGATCTGTTTAAGTCAGAACCCACTGTTTGGCCCCCCCTACCTAAATCGACTCACCAGTGCCATTATAGCAGGTGGCCAAATCCCTGCTACCTGGAAAAGAACAGCGATAGTACCCATTTTAAGAAGGGTCTCAAATCCAACCTAGCCAATGTTCGTCCAATAAGCCTAATAGACACATAGCAGAACATTTTCTGCAGGCACATTTTTGAATCATTTGCTGGATTGGATTGAGGATAACAAACTCCTTTCACAATTTCAAGTGGGTTGCCTTGAAAAAATGACCACAGTGGATCAGATGTTCAGATTTCAGTTGGAAGGAGGTGGATATTAACAAAGGCAGCCTTTATGTGGCGTTCAGAGACTTGAGGGCTGCCTTTGATATGGTTCCCCAGGACAGATTGTGGCGTGTCCTCCAGGAGCTAGATCTTCTTGCCCCACTTTCGAATGTTATAGTGTAAGTTAGGTGGGGAGTAAACGGGGAAGTCACGGAAGGCTGTGTCCTTGTCCCCACACGTTTTCTCCTCTTTATAAATGGTTGCGTTGACTTCCCGATGAACTGTAACAATGATTCACCAACTCCACAAGGCATGAAATTTCAGCACTATTATTTGAGGAATATACCCTTTTGTATCTAAAATGCCACAGGGGATCGAGATCCTTCTTATCCAGTTTAAATTATTTTGTACTAACCACGGCTTGGACAGTAACACAAAAAAAAAAAAAAAAAAATTCATGGCAATCCACCCTCATAGACATTTTAGGGGGGTGGTTACTCTGGAGCATGAGGAGTTCACTAGAGTCATGGACTTTGATTATTTGAGAGTACGTCTTTCTAGTAGTATCTCCTGGGCCAGTCAGATTGTAAAGAATAGGTCCTGGGTTTGCCTAAAAGAACTTCTTTCCATCCTGTGTTTCCCCTCTTGGAAATCTGGAGAGCGCAAGCTGCCACAGCCACAGCTTATGGGGCCGAACTTTGGGGATATTGCAATGTTGATGCTTTAGGGGGTGGCTGAAAAAAAATGTTGAGGGCTCCCCTTAAGCTCCTCATAAAATCGGATAAATTCTGTTAAGCATTGTACTGTAATATGTCTTTTTAATGGAAGTTTTTAATTGTTGTATTTCATTGTTCTTTGGGAAATTGTAAGCAATTTTTGTTTTTTTCTTCTTTCCGAGTAGAGACGTATGTGATTGTGGATTAGTTTCATTTTGAGTATTATATTTTGGTCCAAAATGTTTATATTATTCTTTGTATTTCTTTTTTTTTTTGTGCTTTTATGGTCTTTGACCAAAATAAAGTATTGAATAAGACAAGGAAAAAAGTTTGATCAAATTGTATTCAACGTAGTTCATAGAGTTCAAAAGAATACTGCACAGTTGTTTGTATCTAGTCCTTTATATACCCTAAACACTGGCATCAGGTGGAGCTAACAGCACATATAAATGATTGGTGGAATGAATACATAGGCTAGAAGAGATTAGGTATTGTGAGCTTGCAGAGCTATGGTTTCAAAGGAGTGGTGAGGTGTGGGTAATTTGCAAAGCTACATTAATGAAGATTAAATTAGACAGGCGTGCATCTTAAAGTATGCAATACATGGAGAGAGGAAGCATACAGAGGAAAAACGCTTTTGAGAAAGTTATTCAGTGGAAAAAAGGAGAGGGAACAATCAATAGTTTTAAGACAGTCTTCAGGCATAATTTTAGGGACATAGTCAGATGAGGCATTTTGAGGTAAAATGGAATCTGGGGATACGTCACTGTAGACAGAGGATTCCCACTCACTTGGACCACAAGGCAAGCTTGGATTTAAAGGAGGAGCACATCCACCAGGTGCCCCTGTTGAAAAGGCTATAATGTGCCCAGACATAGATAAACTCCAGTTCAGGTATTCTGTTCTCCACGAAACAGCCTTGCAGAAGATATTTGTTTGGCCTAGGCTAGTTACATGATTTTGTTTATTTCATCCAGGGCCCTTTTCTCCTAATATCGTATCTACATGAGTAGCCAATATTGTATTTGATTAGATCTGTGATTCTGACCAAACTGAAATCAAAGAAAAAAGGAGTCACATCACTCAATTGTATTCTCATGTTAACCTGAATTTATCTAAATTAGACCAATGCACAGCTTCCTTTAGCCTCTGAGCATGTTTAAGGAACCAAGAAGCACACCTTAATTCACATTGTCCGTATGCCGATCAGTTTCTAGTCTTTGGTTTTGGTTTGTTTGTGTTACCTGTAAATAATCAGCTTAGACCTAATATGTATAAGAGAATACTTTTATAACTGTTGCATCTCTATAAATTTAGAACTGATGTTGTTTAAGCCCCAATGCTGTTAATCGCCTTTCATCGGTGGCAAGTGTTAAGTGAAATACATAATTTAGCACCACGATCCCCTCGCGGGTGATAGTGCACTTTCCAAATACACATAACGTAACAATGTAAACACGATATGGCGCTAAAACTAATACCACACTGAGGACACATACTGTAAACAGTTGGCGTTCAAATTTTATTATAATCAAGCCTGGGGAACAACAAATGAGATAAAGAATACATTAAACAAGTAATGCTGATGGTAATGCATACATGGAGACCAATATAGCCTCAGAATAAAGACCGGTTAGACCACACCACTTAAAGGAAGGTGTATACGAAAACTGTGAAGTCTTGACAGGACATAGAGAATGTGCAGCCGGAGTAAGTGGAGCCATTAGTGTAAGGAGGGCTGGGGGCTCACCGCAAGTTGGAAAGATGCTGAGAATCTCAAAGGACCTTGATCAGGAACAAAACTTGGAGAAAGCAGCGCAGGGTATATGAGAATGGGACAAATTGGCAGGAAAATGTGACACAGGTCACATCAAGGAAGTGAAACGGTGAAGAGGCGCAGCAAAGGAGTGTTATCAAATTAACTAAAGCCTACCAGTGAAGGCACAGTGGCAAAGCCTACCAATACACCTGGTCACATGTGGATGCTAGATCAGGTCAGGTGGTTGACCGTATTTCAAGAAGGCTTCGACTGGTGGAAAAACAAAAGGGCAGTAGTAGGAGACATCTTAACAAGCATTGGCAAATCCCATAGGTTTCGTCGATGCAACTTCTATTGGCTTTGTCTTTTTTTTTTTGTTGTTGTTTCTTTTTACATGTTGCATAGCAGTGCGGGCTGCTGGCCAACATGGCTTAAAGCTTTAAAAAAAAAAAAATGACGCAGCCAGTGTTGACTGTATCATAGCACTTTTGCTTTTTAAAATATTTTACTTTAAGTTCTGTTGGACAGCAGCCAGAGCTGCTGCGCAACATGTAAAAGAAAAAAACAGCATGGGTGTTGAAGAAATATGAGGGAGGAGGTCGTGAAAGACATCTGAGGGCAAAGAGATGGTGAAATCACAGGGAGGGGAAGGAGGAGGGATGAAACCACAGGGAGGGTGGAAAGCATTTTTAGTGTTGTGCTTGAGTGCACAAAACGCAGCTGTTGTACTGATCTGGTTCGCATTGCTTAATAGCTGGAAAAAAGTGAGTGACAGAGTGTCCACACTTTACATTTAGTTGTTTAGAGTTGCTCCTGAATTACCAGCGGATTCCTTGTTACTTATCACTCATGGCTTTTCCCTTTTTAGTAACACTCACGTTTGTTGTTCAGTTGCGCCTAAATAAGACTGCAATTCCCCGAAAGGCATTGCTCTGTAAACATTCAGTTTTTTTTATCAGTAGCTCTATGCACTAATACTACTACAGCACAACATGTACACAGTATATTGCGCTCCTTGCTCTTCAATATATACAACATTGTATTGCCGAAGAGGTATGCTGTCTGCAACATAGTAATGGCATCATGTAAATTTGGGGCTGGGGTAAGTACCTAAAACTTGATATTTTGGTGGCTGGCAGCCTCTGCAGTGATATTGCTCGTTGCACTTCAGTGCGGTATAGATTACGCCATGGTGTGCTCGCTGAATAGAATAAATGGAGGATTTTTTTTTTTTTTCTTTTTTTTTACTGCAATGCAAGACCTCAACCTATCGAACACGCAGTTCGAGTTGCCAAAACACCTAGATACTTTAAGTACTAGGCTGCACTTCGATTATGTCTTAGTGCTCTTTAAGAGGAAACAAACGACTAAAGGCTAGACAGTCCAATTAAATGAAGTGACATGTTGTTCCATTGATATAGCCTTAAATTCCCCAATAACTTGCATTGATCAACTAGAGCAGCCTGTTACCATTACATAACCAGAGTGGCCATGTTGGATTTGCTATGTCTATTATTTAGAATACACTGCACATAATTCAGGCAAAGTATTTTTATGATTGTCTTAACAAAAACTAATATAAGGTATAAAGACAAGAAGGTTGTTTTTATAGCGTTTAATAATGTGTCGTGGGAAAGCAAATATAGAAAGGACGAATCAATCACCCTTGCACGCTTCGTGTGCTCTGATCGAAGTTAAGAAAAACTAGATTTTAAAAAAGTCATAATTTTAATTAATGACTCAAGGGATTTGGAGGCTCTTCCTGTATGTGCTGTACAATGAGCTCCTCAGGATGTGATGTTTCAATGCCACTTCTACATAATCAAGCTGGAATGCGTCACTAGGACAACAGAAACTTTCAGTAGCCAACAGTAAAGTATTTGTATTGTTGAGGAAGAATGGCTAAGAGTGTTAGTGAGGGGCCTCATATAGGATATGACCATTCCCAAATGCATACTCGGTCTATATTGAAATCTAAAGGCTCAAGCAAGAATTAGGAGAGACTGGGAGGGAGGTTAATATAAAAAGGTGCAGCCAGTGCTGGGTGTCATCACACTTTTTATACTGAGGCAGTCTGGGGCAGGGAGGCATAAAAGAACAAAAAAGGAGGTCGGAGGGATGGCAACAATGAAGCTGGAGGGGGCTGGAGAGAGAGCGAAACAATAAGGACATGGCAGGGGAAGGAAGGGACGGGGGAAGGGTAGAGAGAGAGTGCAAACACATGCCCTCTAAGAAGTGCCTGATTACAAAATAAAAAAGTACTTTTACAAGAAGTGGCTAGTGAAAGGACACTGGCTGAAGAGACTGGAAACTGTACTTGGTCCAAACCTTGTGGGTGCCAGAGGAAGAACGATGAACTGAAGAGAAAGTGAAAGCTGCAGGAGACCCTGACTAGTTAGACACAAGGGAATGAGACTGACATGGGAGCCAACCAGTGTTAAGTAAAGATAAGTATTGGGTGGGCTCTAAGCCCCTTTTTGAGACTTTTTTTTTATTTTATTTTTTTATTATTACAAGAGAATTCGCAAGCACTCTGCAGGCGAAACCTAAAAATGTGGTGGACCTTGGTCCATACTGGTACTAGAACGTGGCTGGAGCATGCCAAAACAGCTGCCATTTTGGGGGTGAAAATGGTCTTGGAACTAGGAAGTCATACAGCCACATCCTTTAAGATAAGGAAACCATACAATATGGGGAAACAAAATAGTTAAAGATAAAAGTGGCAAAATAATAGTGTGATTGCGTAAAATGTTTGTTTCGAAAGTTGTCTGTTAATTCAGAATGTTTCCCTTAGTCATTTTATTTTTCTTTCCCTTCATGTTTCTTAATAGTTTCAATAACTTGAAATCTTATTTGGCACACTATATCCAAGTTCATGGAAGTGTTGGCCTCTGATTAGTTTTCTTACTGTTCCCGATACTACTTTTGTGTTCATAAAGTTGCATTTTGATTTTGTGTTTTGTTTTGCCAACATAAGTTTTGGCACACTGACATTTTAAAAGATAAGTACAGTTACTGATATCTTATGTGTTGGTACTAAGTCCTGTGTAAGGGTGCTGGATGTAGCGTCTTCCCCGCCTTGGGTACCCACCAAACACTATGCCAAACACAGAGCTATTTATTACATGTCTTTGTTAGTCTGCGTGTAACCTCGAACTCCACATTCTAAATCTGCATTCACTTCACCACACCCTGACACTTAGGTCACAGTTGTAAAGAGTCTATCAGGAGCCAAAAGGGTCCCATCATTCATAACTCACACAACACTACATCTCTGCCTTTGTTAAATAAAAATTCTTTTTTTTTTTTTACAATAAATATATATCTGGCACTCCGATTATTCGTCCTGATGTGGTCTCGGAAACTGGGAACCAGCAATGGATGTGTCCATGATCTACATTGGCGGTGCAGGAGCAACAGCAGTCATGGGGCTTTCATTTGTCATTTCAAAACCAGTTTCTACGTTGACATCCGCATCTAACAAGGGGTGAGCTACATGTCAGAAATGGAAGTAATCTTGCGTAATGGATTTCCCATGATGTTAGAAAATTACTAGGTGTCCTTTGCTGGATGCAACATGAAATGGCTCCGCATCCAGTGGAGCATCAACTGTACTTTTTCTCGACTGTCGAACAAGCACTCTATCTCCTGTTGTGAAAATAACACCTTTTGCACGTTGTTGCTTGCGTTCTTGGTCTTTATTTTTTTTTTATATATATATATATATATATATATATATATATATATATAATATATATTTTTTACGAACTAAGTCTTTGATATGGGTTTCTTCCTCAGTACTTGATCTTTTATTGTCCCACTCAGGTAGTATGATCGTCATGGGCCTCCCAAACATCAAAGTTGCAGGGCTTTCATCTGTGGCCGAGTGAGATTTTAAACAGTTAGATCACATGATAGAGTTCAGAACAGTCGTAAGGTCGAGCTTTTCTAACGTAGCACGCTGAACAGCTTTCTTCAATGTACTCCTGAAAAGTTTGAGGCCATTGGTCTGTAGCCAGCTAGGTGTGTTCTTCTGATGCTTTACATTAAGATGATTGAGAAAATCTTGGAATTCTCGACTGTTGAAAGGTGGGCCCTTGTCAGATTTTAAGATTGCACGAACACCACATGTCACAAAGATGCCATCTAAGCTCTCTAATACTCTTTTTCTTGAGTGATAGATGAGAGAGTTATAAAAAAAAAAACGGGAGTATTCATCAGCAATCGCCATCAGATGATATCAATTGTCAAGAAGGTGAAAAAAGTCAACAGTAATTCTTTCCCTTACTCGCTTTGGCAACTTTGACATGCTTAAGATGTGTTGAGTAGTTTTCAATAACAGGCAGTTGCCTAGAAGACAGGCCTTCAACCCTTTTATCCCGATGAGTAAACCGGACTCTGTCTCGGAGCGTTCACTTTGTGTCAATAATTCCACAATGTCCTTCATGAGCCACTTCAATTCTGTTGTTGCAGCCCATCCGGAATAACAAATCTTGAACCCTTCAGGATAATGCTTCTTGAGTCACAGAAAGTTCATCTTTGACATTTTTACACTTCTATTATTCAGTGTCACTGGCAAGAGGTTGAGTGTGCTGGTTACAGGACTGATGTGTAATATTGTCTTTCAGTTTTAACTTGTCACTATCTTCAATTGGGGCATTAACAATTTGTTCCAAAAAATTGCAACTTTTTTGTTTGATTTCACAATCAAATTTTATGTAGGGTTCAGCCATCTTGGAAGGAGTACTATGACACTATACAGGCACTCTGGAGAAGTAGTTGGCAGGGTTTCAATCATTCCCTGGACGGTGCACAATTGTGTAGTTGTATTTTTGTAACCACCAGTGCTTAATTTGAGCTTGTTTCTGGTGTGGTGCATTGGCTCCTATTTTTGAGGGATGGCACTTATTTTTCTGCCTCAAGCATTTACTGCGAGCAAAAGACACGCATGGGGAAGGCGGCGGAAGAAAAAAACAAAAAAGCGTCACAATGGGAGAATGCTGCAAGAGTGAGCTGAAGGGTAGGTAGTGGCTTTAAATGGATTGAAGAGGCCCGAGATGGCTTCAGGATTTAGCTGCCTCAGTATTCCGTGTTCGCACATCTAATTGCAGGAGCCACTTGTTTAAGAGGAGGGCGCTGAGTACCAGCACATTTTTATTTACAAATTTAGCACTGGTAACCATAGACCCCAGCGTTCAATGTAAGGAGGCATCTTGGCTTTTTTATTGCCAAAGATGGTCAACATTATGTGATGATCTGTCACAAGCGTAGAAAGCTTTCCATATAAGTACATGTGAAAATGTTCACAGGCTAAAATGTATTTCTCAGGTTGTGAATAAGCACGTTCACTTTGGTAGAAACATTTGCTCCCATATGCTGCAATATGTCTTTGAGCATTTGGGTGTCCACCATGCTGGTCAAGAATTGCAGCCAACCCGACTGGGCTAGCATCAGCAACAACTTCAGTATGGAGCTTTGGATCAAAATGTGCCGTTTCAGTAGCGTTCTCAATGGCTTGTTTGATTCTCTTAAAGCTTTGTTCGCATTCATGTGACCAATGAAATTAAGGTTTTTTTTTTTTTTTTTTTTTTTTTTTACACAAGTGTCTCAATGATCACAGTGGTAAAGTCTTGTATGTATCTAGAGCAGTAATTGGCCATGCCATGGCGGGAACATAACATGGAAACATCCTGTGGGGGACTGGCAGTTGACAACACTTGTCTTTAGCTGGATTGGGTGGCATACCCCCATCTGAAAAGCCATGGCCAAAGAACTTTAGCTTTATCTTATTGAATTCACATTACCCATCATTTAAAGTCAGACCTGCATCAACAGACACACCTGTTTGAGAGCTTTATTGGGCTTCTTTTGTGTAGGTCTGAAAACGACTGTTATCACTGTATTTAAAAGCATTCATGACAGGTTATATGATCCGCTGAATGGCATCTTGGAAAAATCCCTCCGGCTGATGACACACCAAAACAAAATGTTTTATACTGAAATAGACCAAAATGTGTAGTAAAGGTTGTAATTTACTTGCAATTATCCTCTCGTTCCAACTGACATCCTTTAAATCAAGGCAAGAGAAGAGTTTTGCTTTGTTCAATTGTGTCATTATTTCAGGAGTGTGGTTTGCCCTGGATGTCATTCTCTTTCACTTAACTTGTTCGTCTGACGCATATCCACACAGATGCAATTAGATCCTTTGCTGTCCTTTTATGGCTACCAACACTGTTGGAGGAAACCATGGTATTGGACCAGTAGAATACTCAATGATACCATGTTTAAGTAATGACTCAAGTTCCTTTTCAACAGCTGTTTGTAATTTAAATGCAATTCGTCTTTGAGCAGTAGGACAGACGTCCTCATTGATATGCAGTTTGACTTTCATGGTCTTAAGTGTGCCTAACCCATGAAACAACAAAGGAAACTTACGATTTTTTGTGATCTGCATTCATGTTGTAGTTCACTGAGATCAGTCCTATATCAGCAGCTGTGCTGAAACCAAGCAAACAGGCATTTGACGCCGTACCTTGAAGCACGTTAATGCGTGGTTGTACTTTTGTCTTGTATTTCATTGTTGCTACAAATGAACCTTGACTTTTTGACAGCGTCAATGCAGCCTATGTATATACTTTAGTTTTCATTCATGCCTATGGAGATAGTTCATTATTTCTCCTCAGGCATGATGTTTATCGACACACCAATGTCGATAATAGAATGTATTGAACAACCTTTTACTTTTAATGCAGCCTTTGAACAATGTTTTTATGACTTTGGTGCTTTTTCATGTTATTTTCTTTGACTGATATTTTTCTTCACATGCGGCCAGTCCAATATATACATATTTTTCTGAGGTAAATATTGACATTGCACAATCATCTTCACTTTCACTTAATATATTGACACTGAAGAACTTTTTGACAATGATTTAGATGAGGAGCTACTTAGATTGGTGTCGAGTTGTCTCATTGCCTTTAAGCTTGTGTCGAACGTTGCTTCTGGAACATTCAGGTGGCCATTTTGTCTTCGTGCAATGACACACCTTCGTCTTGCAAAACGTTACAAAATGGTTCTCCTTCCCACAACCTGTGCATATTTGTCCAGTGGCGGGACATTTACCTTCATATGGAAACTTCTTTTTTCATGACGGCATCGCTTTGTGTTCTTCAGCCTTGTGCTTCTGCTTACTTTTCATGTTCATGACTGATTCTTTAGGCACCTCCAACCTTCATGTCAGCAGCTTGTTGATCAGCACACTCTTCAACTCTGGCAGCCATAGAAACTCGCTCCAGACTAAGAGTTTCTCTCTGCATTCGCCATCTGAAAAATTCTGACAGGCATCTGTCAATAACTCGTAGACATGCTGCTTCCTCATCATTAAATTCATTGAACTTAGTGTTTGAGCATATCCAGTCTCCCAACAAATTTGTCTTTTCAACAATTCTTTCATTCTTGACTGAAAATGTACCTTTCTTTACCTACATTCGGCATGGGATTGTTGAGATCCAAGGCTTCTTTGATTTGTGGGTATGTTACTTCGTCAGCTCGCTGCATTTTCTTTGACTTCCTTTACACCCTCACCAGCAAGATTCTTAAGGTACTTGATAATCTTCTTGTTATCAGTTTCTTCTAGTGCGTCGATGAAATCATCAAATGTCTCTATCGAAGCAGACCATCAATCGCCAGTATTTTGCTTTCGGGCAGAATCGAATGGTGGTGGTGGATTTAGGAATGTGGCAGCATTATAAAATTTTCCATGATTGGCTGCCACTGAGAATGGAGTTTTTTCTGATTCTGTCTGCTGTCTACTAGGATCCTTTTCATCCATTCAGTCCCTAAGGCCATGTGATGTGCAGACCTCTGGGTCATCTTGAACAGTCTGTGGAACCGTGACCTTCCTTTTTTAAATTTTTTTTTTATCACCATTGGAGTCCTTCGCTTTTTTGGAGACCTCTGGAGTTGGTCTGTGCTATCACTCTGCAGTTATGGTGGTGTTCTACCTGAGGTATTGGATATCTCAGTAAGCACAACCCACATGCTTCTTCTTGGGTCTCTTCGCCTGTTGCTGAGGTTGTAGAGCTCTTCTTATTAAGGCCCTGGTAAATATAATGACGGTATGCTTTCTTATCAGTTCTGTCAGCCACCGCATTTGTGTATTTTATACTTATTGACTATGGTAGTTTTTCAGCGCTTCTCTTCTGTATCTGTGTTCGCCTTTAGCATTATCACTTCCTATGATGTATAGCTTTATGTTGTGTAGTAGCACAGTACTTTTCTTTATGGCATTGCCAGCAGGTTCTTTGCGACAATGTGTAGATTTCTCAGTGAAGCTTTTGTTATCTTCAAGTGCTACATTCCGGCTGGAGTTGCGCTTTGACTCCCTATGTGCCAAACTTTGATTCTGCACTTCGACTGTGGCACATGTGGCATACACAAGCAGTTTGCTTGGACCACTGCAAACTCTCTGGGAGAGCCCGGTCTATCTGCGGGTTACTTACCTCATTTCGTGGCCAGTTGTAGCGTCTTACTTAGCCTGGGTACTTGTCAATGACTACGCCACACATGGAGCTATGTATTACATGTCTTTATTCATCTATGTGTAATTGCAAACTCCAAATTCTAAACCTGCCCTCACTTTATTTAGCTTTCCGTAGAAGTCCAAATGCATATCCTGTCACAAACTGTATTGATCATTTCTAGGGATTGTACTTTATAGTCACTTATGACATAGATAATACAGGCGTAACTTAGGGATATGCGGAAATTATTCTGCAGTACCTAAATGATAAAGTCAAAATTACAACACAGTAAAAACCACACAACAATTTATAAAAAAAAAATTAACAATAGATTTAAAAAAAAAAAAAAAAACAATAAGAAGAGTCTGAGACATGATTTATAAAAAAAGTTTTAAGGCAAAAAGTAAAGCGCCTATTGGAAATTGGCCAGGACCTACTTGCAATTTTGGGGCAACTGCGAAGGGGTGGTGGGCTGAAACTCCCTGGCTAGTCGTCCCAGTCAAAGGTTTTACTTCGAGACAGTCTGATTTATGGAAGTCAAAATCCTGCAGCAAGACAGGATGAAGACTGTATCCAGCGAAGTTGAACGAGGTTTAGCTGAATCTGTTGGTTTGGCGAGAAAAGGTCTGAGGTGCTGTGTTGCTCTGCTTTGAACTAAGAAGAAACAATGGCAAAAATGCAGCACTCTTAGTTTGAGTAATGAATTTATTAAGGCACTTCCCATAAATCAAATAAAAGCACACAAATATATGAACATAAGCATTTAACTCCAATGTAGTGAAACATGTGCATATGCCAAAATACTCATAGCAGTTAAACAATGACAGGTGAAAATGAAAATGTGCAATACATCAGCAGTGTACATATGCAGTGAATATTTTATTTATATATATATATTTGTGCTGAACAGTTAAGAATTAAAATGCATCAACATAGGGGTTTAATCCATCATCCTTGCCAGCACCAAGCCGAGAAACCCTGAACAGCTGAGGCACAAGAACATCCCTCTATTGGGATTTTCCTGAGCAGTGCATCCACTCCCAGGCAAGCTCCTTACTCTGTGCCATGATTCCCCGTCTTGTATACCTTAAACTAACTCAAGAGGAAGATTCTAGTAATCCCTCCCTTTTGGTTATGAAATTCAAGCGCTGGGTGTGCTCTTTCAAACATGCAAAGGAATGGGCCCTGCCCCAATGTGCATTCGAGGGACAGAGTTGTACTTTTCCTTGATAAAAACATTCCCAGCTTGAGGTTCTCTTATGTCTACCTTCCACATCCCCCATATTATGTTCCAGCCCTGTATTACCCTGTTCTGGTGAGAAGGGCGAAAACGTGCTCAATGTGGAAAACAAGGTCTGTGTGGGGAAAACCCTGTGCCGCCGCTGTGACTGCACCTGAAGCTAAGCACAAAATTGAGTCAATGGTCAACATGTAGTTGGTGGTCAAATTCACATAGCATTACAGTTTCAAAGTTCAAATTTTGTCCTCCTGAAGCCGTATCACCAGCTAGATGGATACGTTTCACCCCTTAGTCCAGTCAAAATTTCTATCTTCGACCTGAGTTACAAAACCAGCAGCAGGCAGCAACAAATGAGTGAAGACCGAGAGAGGCATTTTCTTTGAAGACCGAAACCATTCAAAAGCCCCCAATCCTTCTGAATATACTGGAGCATGATGGGAAAGTCTCAAGATAAGTCTGGCTGCATATTTTTGAATAGTCAATAAGCAGTGTGAAAGGTTGAGTGGAGCACCCAAGTAAAGTGAATTTCTGCAGTCTAGGCAGGAGAAATTAAAAACCTGAACCACTTGTTTCTTCCAAAACAAGGGAAAGGAATAAGTGACTTTGCGTAAGATCCTTAGCATCTGAAAATACATATTAGGCCACATGACTTACGAGTGATGAAAGATGAAGTTAAAAAATGGCTCCTAATTTTATTTTTACTTAGGACTGGTGTGGTAGTGGGCCCTAAATGTATGCCTCCATAGTTGTGACCAAAATTAAGTCTTCTTACTGAACATAAGGACCAAAGTCTTATCGCTGTTGGGCTTGAAGCAATCTGGACTCATCCGGTGTGTAAAGCCTACCAGGCAGGTTTGAAAATTGTCTTGAATCTGCAAGATATTGTCACAGATAAACACAGTAATTTGGGTATCATCAGCAGAAGGCATAATTTTGCACCCGAAGGAGTGAACCATCACAGGCAGTGGCAATATGAAACTGTTATTTGGGGTAGGGCTTTGGTATGATCTGAGGCATGCTAAACGCGTTGGAGTCAGAGGCAAATTGCAAAGGTTGAAGAGAAAGAAACTGGGTCCTTTCCAGTAGGAAGGAGTAGAGCCATGTGAGAGCCTCCTTACATGTTCCAAAATTGAAGGGATGGGAAATAAGGATTAAAAGGGATACAGTATTGAATGTTGCTGATAGGCCAAGTAGGATCAGAGTGGTTGAATCTCCATGGTGTAGAATGATTCTAAGGTCACCTGCCACAGGTAGCAGGGGAGGTTCAGTGCCATGTGAAGGACAGAAGTCCAAATGTGAGGAATTAAAAAATGCTTTCTCTTCAAATTAGGTTTTATGTACCCGCCTTCTCCAAACTTTTAGCTGGCGGGAGCAGAATAGAAATGGACTATAGTTGGTCACGGCATTGGGATCAGAAAATTATTTGAATGGGTATGATCTAGGTGTGCTTTTATTTACAAGGGACTTTCACACTGGTCGGCAACATTTTGCAGCAAGCACTGGTAAATGCATTCGTTTGCACCTATGTGATTATTAATACACATATTTTTTGCACAGCTTGGTGAGCAGTTGTAAAACTGATATGGGAAACTAATATTTTATCTTATTCAACATCTATCTCAGACCTCTGATCTCTTATTAAAACCCACAACTTCAGTGTGCTGAACTATGCAGACAACACTCAGTTAATTCTGTCTCTTGACAATGGGCAATCGTTGTTGGGAACCACCTTACATAACTGTAAATAATGTCAAGTTTAACGGGGATAAAAACTAGCTTCTATGTTGCTCCGCAAGTAAAGTTCTGACTACTATTCCTTTTAACTAGTGGCCTTCTGATGCAGAGCCTACCCACTCTGTATCTGTTTTTAATTTGGCAGTCACTTTTGACAATAGGCTATTGATGGAAATGCATGCAAACAAAGTAGCAGGCACCTGTTTCTCATTACTTCAAAGCTTTCTGAAGATTCTCCTGTTGTCTTGTACTGTCAAAACGGTCAATGTCTGAAGTGTCATTTTGAGCAGGATGGATTATTGCAATGCTCTTTTGCTAGATGCAACAGGGTATCTACTAAATAGGTTGTATAGAGTCCAGGTTGCAGCTATTAAGCTGTCTGTAAACAGATCCAGGGGACATCTGCTTCATGGTGCTGAAAGACCTGCATTGGCTTCCGCTGCGCATAATTATGAAGTCTTTGTACTGTATTTAAAACACTTCAGGGCAAAAGCCCAGTGCCATTAAAAGCATGTTATCTTGGGAGGTGCCTTTGTTCCACCTCTGCCAACCTTGTGTGCGTTCCTGAAGTTAGAAAGTCCAGATGTGGCTCACATACCTTTATAGTGAGAGCTGCCCAAATCTGGACTCAGCTCCCCGGTTCCGTCAGGTCCTTGACTGACCTCCTGCATTTCAGAAAAGCTCTGAAAAACTGGCTCTACCCACTGTTACAATGGCCTATATTGTAATATGTTTATATTGCAGTTTCTAATTACTTTTTGTTGCAGCATTTCTCTAGCCTTTTCCTCTCCCTCCTGGTCCTGGGGAGAAGGGGGGGGGGGGGAAGAGACTATCAGCACCATAATACCTGAATGGGCACAGTGCGCTTTATAAATGTTTAAAAATAAATATTTGATTGGGGTACCTGAAGGTAAGGGTGTTTCATGCAAAAGGTGTGCATGCTCACCAATAGATGTAATATTAATACCTTACGGTCTGTGAGACACTGTGGGAGAATAAGGGACAACATGGCACTTGGCTGAGACAAGAGCAATAAAAGAATTGCGAGGAAAGAGACCTCTAACCCTCATAATCCAACAATAGAGCAGGCTATGTAAAGCACGTTTTTAAAGATGGGGGTAGTAAGGGTGAGAGAGGCCGCACTCATAGGAAGGAAAGCACAATTGTTCAAATATATAGTACGTACAGAAATGGTGCTGGTGAACTTGATGCCCTACCACCCATGGGCAAAATCAAGTGTCAGAAAAAAGGGGGAATACTCTCTTTAACACAAGTAATAAGCAAGAATAGAACACCGCACACAAACAAATTTAGGTAAAGCATAAGTCCAGTTACAACAAGTGATGTCTAGTTCCCATTGGATAGATGGGACAAACAATACATTGACGTCCAAATCAGACAATTCTTGACAGGAGTGTTGTGTTGGGGGTACACAAAGTACTTCACTGCAGACACAGCCAACACGTGTTTCGTCACGCTGGTGACTTTTTCAAGTCTATTTGAGCGTAATACTGGCACGACAAACTCAATGAGTCAATCAAAAAAAAGAAATACGAGTCCATGTGTCTGAAATCGGGCGAGTCCAAAATCAAGAATTCTATCACACGAAAAACTCCAAAGTAAGTACAGGTGTGTAGATACTATGGACCATGATAAGTCCAGGAGCAAATTCATAGACAGACAGCGATTCCAAGTACTAAATGGCGTGCGGACAAGTAATCTCCTTTAAAAATACTTACAAATGCATTTACAAAGGAGTTTTGACACGAGAGCTAGAGTGAAAAATCAATGACAAAAGGTCTATTTATTTTTGCTGCAGCAAAGAGGACAGATTTACAACTGGCATCCCTGGCCCGAAGTAAAGTGTGCTGGCATGGAGCGTTTAACATTGATATTTATACTCATACATCAAGGGATACATAAAGTAAGTAAATAATGATATACGTCATACAGATATTTTAAGGAGGGAATTAGTTTCCAAACACCGGTTCCATTCCCTGCTTTGTCCTCGACTCCCTTCTGCAGCTGCCTGACTTCCCACATTCTTGAGACCTTTCAAAGGATTGCGTGGTTCAAAGATATAGATATCAGCCTTCCCTCCTCAAAGTACAACAGCCGAGGTCCTTTAGTTATTTTTACCACATGATTATAATGAGTAACGTGCCCCAGCCGGGAAAAGAAACCAGCTGCAAGCCTGTGGTGTGGAACCAGGCTTAGTTTACTTAAACAGATATACATAAGATAACACATGTGATAGGCAGTGTGTTCAGAGAGACAACTCAAACTACATGTGTTAAAGGAAAAGGAGCAATACAAAATGGATTCTTACAATCAACCCTTTTTGAGCTTTTCTCCCTGAACATAACCAACGTTTTTGAAAGGAGTTCTAAATTTCCTCATATATGTTGAATTTTACTCCTACTTCCTGGGAATTGAAATTCATGGGGACATAAACAACCGATGGGTATGAGCAACCAGTATCTGTAGTGAGAAGTGGGATCAGTAGCCATTAGGGAATTTATCTCTTCTCTCTGCATCATAGTTCGGTTTGTTTCTAGTATTTTAACTGGAAGAAGTTTACACAATTTTAAACAGGAACATAAAGCAGGTAAGCACTGTACTAACAGTCAGCTTAATATAATAGCTATTATTATAAAAAGTATGTCTTTAAACAACCAGCTCCACCCGCCGAGGCAAGACCATAACCATGAAAAGCTTAAATTGCCTCCTTTATATTGGCCCCCCTTTTCAAATACCTGTACTGCTTCTCTTATTTTCCCAATATCCAATTCTATCTCTGATTTGTTGACAAAGTAGCAGCATTTTTGCTGGTACTGATGTTGGATTAAAACACATACTCGTCCTAACTTGAAGCAAGACCCATCTACAAACAGCTCTCCCTGTGGGTCAGATAGGGGAGTATCTGTTAAGTCTACCCGTCCCTTGGTTTCTTCCACAGTGTCAAAAATGCAATTATGATCGAATTCCACATTGTCCTGAGGGAGGGGTAGTAACGTAGCTGGGTTCAAGACATTGCACCGCTTCAAAGTAATATTTGGACTGAAAAATGTTAATTCATAACTCGTTAGACGAGCACTGGTGAGGTGCTGCGTCTGTGTCTTGTTTAACAAAATATCAACTGCATGAGGAACCATCACAGTGAGCGGATTGCCACCAACAAACCCTTCACTTTGTTTCACTGCAGCAGCTGCAGAAGTCACTCCTCTAATACAAGTTGGCAAAGCTTGTGCCACAGTGTCCAAGGTGGAAGAGAAGTATGCACAAGGGCGTTGTCTCCCACCTTGATCCTGTGTCAAAACAGACCATGTACAGCCATGCTTTTCATGCACAAATAAAACAAATTGTTTGCTGTAATCCGGATTACCCAATACAGGAGCAGAGCACATCGCCTTTTTTAGTACCTGAAAAGCCTCCTCACATCCGTCAGTCCAAGGTACAGGAGAGGGCACATCTGAAAGTGTCAGAGCAATCAATGGTTTCGCTATAAGTGAACAATTTGGTATCCACTGTCTGCAAAAGGATGTAAATCCCAAAAATGCTCGGACTTCAGAAGTGGTGCGTGGTGCAGTCATTGTATGAACCAGTGTTATTCTGTCTGGATGTAATCTCCTTCTCTCCTTAGACAGGAGGTGTCCTAGATAGGTGACCTCCTCTATACAATACTGCAATTTTGGGAGTGACACCTTATGGCCCAGGGATGCTAAATGATGGAATAATGAAACAGTATCAGTCTTACATTGTATCATGGAATCTGAGGCAATTAAAATATCGTCAATGTACTGCAACAGTGCAGAGCCTGAAGGTGGATTGAATTGGTCTAGTTGACGTTTAAGGCATTGACTATATATATATATATATATACTGGGACTCTCCACAAACAATGGAGGAGCTCTTGTCAGTGAAAATGATCTACCAAATATTGCGAAACTGAACAAATATTGGCTTTCTTCGGCGATTGGAATACTGAAGAACGCATTCTTCAAATCGTGGACGGAGAAGTAACACGCAGTGGGTGGTACCATGGTGAAAAGACTATTCATGTCTGGGACCACAGGAAACTGGGGAATTACTATTTTATTTATTTCTCGGAGATCAATAACTAATCGATATACCGTGTTATCAGTAACTGATTGCTCAACATCTGATCTATAAGCATAATTTTGTTTCTTGACAACAGGAAGAATTGGACTGTTACAGGGGCTGCTTACTATTGCCTTGAGCCCTTTTTCACTTGCTTTAGGTCATTTGTATTGAGGAACGCGAGGTAACGGGGCACCTGGTTTGATTTTTATTACAATAGGGTTGATATCCATAATGCCTACATAATTTTTGCATTTGGCCAATAAGCGAGGGTCTAATTCCGCTAGCTCTGGGTGTAAGTCGTATTCCTGTGAAAACATGCAATGCTATCCATAGTTACATAGACACCATCCATTGAACAGTAAATAACTGCATTTAATTTCTTTAACATAGCTAATGCAAACAAGTTTTCATTGTAACCTGAGGTTAAAGAGAGTGGCGCGTGTACTGTAAATGGTCCTACAGTTACTCTCATAGGTGCTGAGATGGGTCTCACCACGGGGATCCCAGAAATCCCAATTGACGTGGTATGAAGCCCAGACATGGGAGCCCCGGAGACTGCAGAATGTGCAATAGATGTTCTGGTGGTACCAGTATCTAGGAGAAACTTATAGCCCTCTCCTTCGATTTTTACATTCCCCTCTTAATGAGCAAACTGCGTTTTCAAATAATAAGACTTTCTATTAAGAATGTGGGATACTAATGTGCCTTATTCTCCTACGAATTCTGCACACCTTGGATGTTGATACTTATGTATCACTGTTGTGTACATTGTGTGCTGTGGTCTTTATTGTTCATTGTTATTTGTGTATAGCTATACACATTCTCTGTGCTTTAAGGGTAGTAAGGTAACTGACCACTGCACCATTTATAAACTGAAATATTTGCATGTTCCCTTTACGGTGATTATCCCCTGGAGGTGCGGTATTCTACACCCTTATTAGCCTCCTACCTTTGTCCTAGGCCTCTTCTTGTCTTATAGTGCCAAAACACCATTGTTGGTGGTGCCATGTCGTAGTTGGACTCTTGCTCCTAGGCAGACTCCTGGTTTAGGGATGACAGCACTTTTGTTTGTAGGTGACTAGGCCAACCCCACAACAAGTCGCAACTGTCGGCCCAACCCTCCCGGCTTACAAGTAATACCTCACCAAAAACCCAAACAGTAAAAGGTGATTTCTGGAAGCCTTTATGCATGGACTCTAGAATGCGAGAATCGTGGTGGAACAGAGATTACCCTTTTCTCACGTTAGTAATAAGTCTCACACAGGCAAAGAAGATACAGGAACGTTTTCAATAGGTTTATTAAAAAAGAGTGCAATCTACTGTAAAATGCATTAGTTGCAATGATTAGGATAATGAACAATGCAAGAAACAGAATGGTAAAGATGAGTTGTGATTACAAAGACCTCCACCCTCTTACAATAAACACGAGATGTAAAATTCATAAAACCCTAGTATGGAGAACCTAATCTCCAACCTAACGAGAGATAGGTGTGTTAAACCTAATCTGCCAGAACAAGGTCCATGAGAAATGCCCCCAGCACTCATTACCTTGGAATGATGTCCTTAGATCAGACTCTGCGGGAACACGAAGAAGGCTGGGTCTGCTTCGAAGCGACGTGTACCATAGATGGCATCGATAGCATCTGCTAGGAATCCCTCTGATAACCTTGGCTGTGTGAGATGTATTTATACATCCTGTAGAACCCCTGACACAGGTGTGTTCCCAAACAGTAGGCTTGTGGCGGCAATCATGTAAACAATTCCCACCCAAAATACATTCTGTTCCTGTCACATGTAAGTGGGAAAGGTACATGATGTGAATACCTACGTACAGCACTTACTTTTGATGCTGATAGTGACGCTATCACAGAGGGCCACTGATACGTAAATCAAAACATTGCTCTAACTCAAAACAAAGGCAGCCATCTTAAAAGAAATTATAAAATAAATAGGCTAAGACAAAGCAGTATAATTAGGTTAAAAGTCACTAGGTGACGGGGCCACAGGCCTGCAAGCCAGAAGGCTAAGCTAAACACCTGATTTCCATTAAAACTGAGTTGGATCTACTACAGTAACACCTTATCTGGTTGTGGCTCTATCTAGCTGCAGATTCTTTATCTAGCCTCCCATCCTTTCCGCTCTGCCTATTGCGGAAGACTTTGAGTAGTTAACCTTAAATTTAAAACCTTTTATAATTAACTCCAGTTGTTGCCTCTAAGCTGGGATTTAAGTTTATGGGGCTGTAATAAAACATAGAATCCCTTCCACGAAAAACACAGCTTTATATTCTTTTTGCCCATGAATAATGCCTTTAGTTTTAGGGTTAGATATTATATTTTACGCCAGCGGTTGCATTGAATGAACAATTATTAATGGGAAGAGGGGTCACCCCTGTCTTGTTCCCCTTCGGTCGGTCTATTTTAGGAGAAAACTCAGCGTTTTATTTTGAATTGTGTTGTGGAGTAACTAAATTAGACATTATATTTGTGGTGATATTAGGGCCCATGTCTGTTGCGGCGAGCTGTTTTTGCAAAAAATGCCAGCCTACTATATCAAAGGCTTCTACATATCAAGTGAGAGAAGGGCTATTTAAATTTGCTGCGGTTCTATGGAACTTATCAAAGTAAATGCTATTATAATGTCATTTGTGTCTGTTTTTCTCAAATCCAGGCTGCTCAGGTGATAAGTAAATGCCAAATGTTGTCAAGGCGAGATAGAAATATAGAAGTGACTATTTTCATATTGAAATTTAGGAATGCTGCTGGCCTGTAGGAACCACAAATAATACATTATTTACCTGGTTTTTAAAAGAGGACTGTGGTGGATTCCATCATTGTTTTCATGACTTTACCAGATTTTAAAAAAGGAGTCAAACTGTGTGGCTAGCAGCTTAGCAAATAAATTGACATAGCCTAATAGATGGGCATAGGTCCAAGCATTTGTTTATTTTTAAGGTTTTTATTCAATATCTGTAACTCATCTTCTCTAATGGGGAAAATGCTGAGAATTTCTGTTGTGACTACTCATCTGTAAAAGAACGTTTTTGGTTTCAAATTTGTGTAATTTAAAGGCTAGTAGACTTTGCATGCATCTTATTGCCCTTCTCATAATAACATTTGTTATGTAGAGCTTTTTTTTCCCCTCAAAAGCATCTCATCAGGAGTTGTTCCAATTGTCTATAATTTCTCGGACAGAAGATGCAGTCAGGTCTCTAAAAGCTATTTCATTGATAGCCCATCATCTCGGAGAGAGTCTATGGGCTGATGTTCAATCTAATTTACTAAGACCACCAAATATTTGCACCTATCCAGGTATCAAGTACCTTGGGGACTCAACCTTCTATCAATTAAGACATAGTCCGGACTAGAAAAGGATCTGTGGAAGTTGGAGAAGAAACCTACCCCTGTTCTCCCTCATGCTGAGTTCTCTAAATGTCCACCAGTACTAGGTATTCTATTAGATGTGTTAATGATTGTAGGACCTGTGTGTTCGAGTCCTCAGGGGATGATTTATCACAACAGGATTCAGTGATACATTAAAACCGCGTCTAACCATGTTTGTGAAACTGAACTGTCTTTGGGAACAAATCTGCATATAAGTGATGCTTCCGGTCATTGGGGCCATGCGCTGAGACCAGCATCCTTTGTGTGTTGCTGATCATGCAATTAAGGCCTAGTAATATGCTTTCTTTGTCTTCTAGTTTGTTGTATATGGCAAAATGAATGCCTCTCCATAGTAAAATAGCTACTGTTTTAGTTTTAGCATTAGTGGTTGCATGAAACTGGAAGGGGGTACAAATAAAATCTTAGTTCACAGATGACTGTTATTATATAATATGTCTCCTGGAGTAGGAGAATGTCTACCTCTGTATATTTTATAAATTTGAGTTGTGCTTTTCGACTAATGGCTGAATTGAGGCCTTGTATATTTAAAGTGACTTTTAATAAAGTATTGATCCTATGGGTAATAATGGAGCCCCTGTGTGCTCAAATGGCTATTGAAGGAGTTTACAACTTACTTTGTGAATACTCAGGAGCAAGGGGCTTTGACTGGTAACCTCCAGACACTAGGGGATCAACTAAGAACTGAAGGCTTTGTCCTGGTAAACAAAAACAATGACCTGCTGTCCTTGTGGGTTTTTAATAAATGAAAAAACAGAGTGCAAACTTTAAAAAATCGATAAAACCTTTACCCAGTGATAGAATAACATAGTCTTATTGGTAACTGAGCGTCCCAAAGAGGATGTAAAATGATTGTACCATTAGTAGAAAGGAAGAGGAAAAAGAAGGATAATGATGGGACAGCTTGTATGTTCTTCCTCTGGCACCCAGGAGCTTTCTAATGTACGTTACTTCGATGCCGAGGTATTTGACATTTAACATGGGAAGCTTTTGCGCTCCACTTGGGACCACCTCGACTTCTTCCCACCCACAATATACGTATCAGTGTTGAGGCTTGTAAGAGTTCTTCTCAACTCAGTCTTGCAAATCATCTGCAAACTAACAGCACTGATTATAAAGGTTCCATTCTGACTGACCGTGGGCTAATTTTCAACAGAAGTAATTTACTGAGTATTTCTCTTGGAACATTGTTACCTATTCATGCTTTAGGAGGTCCATTCTTGGCAGGTTTCTCTATTCGGGGTTACTGTAGATTTAATCCCTCAGGTCATCTGACAGCTGTAACAGAAGAATGTCTCTTTTACTTGTCCACTGTTTTAAGCAGAAAACTGTTTGTTGTCCTTGGTTTAAAACAGACTAAGAGTGTAACTAACCTGTATGGAATCTAGAATCTCCAGGTTACACTCTATGCCTTTTATAACTTATGTCTGCAAAGTCATGTTTGAATCGTGCATTCCCACCTACTGTTCAGACAAGCCCCCACGGAATGTTCCACCCTGCTTGCATATCACTAGCACAGGGCCCATGCTTAGATTCAGGATAGCTTAACATAGCATTGTCTTGCTCTGGTCACTCCTCCTTGCTGTTGCCTTTTTTAACTTGTCATTAACCCATGGTATCGACAGGATTCTGTACGTCCCATAGACTGCCTACATTGCATCTGCTACAGCTCTTCATTAGTATTTTTTTCAATGGCCTTGTTTTACTCCACAAAATGTATTGTGTTCCCATTGCATTCTTGCTTCACTCAGCCTGTTCAAGTTGATTCTGTTCCAGTACAGTGAAAATATTTCATTTGTTCCCAAAGAACAACAAATAACATCAGTTGATTATTAGCCCATCACAGCAGGTTTGTTCATAAACTGATGGTTTAATTATCTTTGCTGGTTCTCTCTAGAGTCCCTAAAGATTGTTGCTTACGCAGGGTTCTCCTAAGCTATTTGGACAAGCTTCTCCATACATGACTCTTAAATGTCTGCTGTCCTTTTCCTTGCTTCTCTCACCTATTGCATGTCTTAAGCAGAGTAATAGTATAATTACAAGTCTGTTTTAGTAATGTATTTTATGCCTTTTCTATAGATGGAGCCTTCATCTGGTGGGAAAAAGATTTTTCGAGCTCGCAAAACTATGAATCCAAGCAGTCGTCAACAAATTGAATCACTAAATAAATTAAAGGATATTTTGGAAAAAGAGAGAGTTTCAAAGGAAACAAATAAGGAATATAAAACTGTACCATTCACCAAACAAGATGATACAAATTGTGAAAATGATCTTTTTGGTCAAATCTTCAAAGTGGAATCCAAAACCCTATTATCTGAAGAAAAAGATGTGTCTCCAAACCAATTAAAAGTGTCAGTGGAGGTACTGGGCATTGATTCTTCAGTAGCGGCATGTTCACTAGAAAAGGATATCTGCCATTTTAACCATCAGACAGCACAGTCGCTCAGTCCTTCAGAAGTAAAACCTTACACCCTAGAAAAACCTCCTCTTTCAAATGTATCCATTGAAAATCCTTTAATTCAAAATATTTTGAATGACATATATGATCAAGAAGCTGGTGTTTTGTCAGAACACAGTGTGAGTACTGTGGCCTCAAAACTACAAGACAGCTTGTCAAGGAAATTGCATGATATGTTAGCACAAGAGAAAAAATTAATAGCAACTACTGCACCCATCCCTTTGGAGGCTGATTGTGAGAATGATGATGCGATGATGACTGACAGAGTCCTTCCCGTTTCTGAAAAGATTGTGATACCTTTAAATTTAAGTGAAGGAGATGAAGATGAAGGACTTCTTCCAGTGTTGGAACGGATGAATGCAAAAGTGTACCGTAACATTGAAAATCAAGCTGATGGTGCAGTTAGTCTACAAGACCTACACCCTAGTCTCCCAGACAAAAACCCTGTATCACAAAGTGGAGGCATCAGCATTCCTTGCTCTGTGCAGCTCCCTATTAACACTTTGGATACTGATGTGAAGAGGGAAATCATTAGTATACCTGATGATGAGAAAGTAAAGTGCTTGGATGAAAGTAAAACTTTTCCTCAGAAAGACACTAAAGACATAAACCCTGTATCACAAAGTGAGGGTGTTACTATTCCTTGTTCTGTGCAGATCCTTAATAACAACACTTTGGATACTGATGTGAAGAGAGATATCATTAGTATACCTGACAATGAGAAAGTGAAGTGCTTGGATGAAAGTAAAACTTTTCCTCAGAAGGGCACTATAAACATAAACCCTGTATCGCAAAGTGAAGGTGTCACCATTCCTTGTTCGGTGCAGCTCACTAATAACTCTTTGGATACTAATGTGAAGAGAGAAATCATTAGTAAACCTGACGGTGACAAATTGAAGTGCTTGCATGAAAGTAAAATTTATCTTCAGCAGGACACTATGGATGTCGATTTGAATAATAAAGCTTTTGATGAACCGGAAAGCAAAACCAACTCTGATCTAGATGGAACGATATCTTTGCCTCAAAAGGACACACTAGCTAATGATTTGGAAGGAAAAGACACTGCTGAATGTGCTAATAAAAACCTTTCATGTCTTGACGCAGATGCAACTTCTAAGAAAGAAACACTTGTTGACAACTTGAACAATGCAGCCCTGTGCACATATTTTAATGAATCAATTTCATGTCAAGGGCCTGAGGTTTCCTCCCAAAACATAGATTCATCCATGGAATTGGTTATTGGTAAGTGTATGCTCTTGTTGATTAAAAAATGTGTTGTTTTAAATATTTCACCAAAGAGTGTGTTTAGAGATATCCCTTGCGGGGGAAAAAAAGGAAAATATCCCAATCCCATAGCTAGCTTGCGCAACCTCTCATAATATTCTGAGATCCCAGTGAGCAAAATATGCCTAGTAAGTTAAGTGCATTCTGACCCCATTGTTTACCATGTTTTATGGTTAAGGGACCCTATTAATCTTAAAGCTCCACCTAGCTGGTTTATGCAATGTTGGTATGCAATGTTTGTATAGGGCACAGAACTAGCAGTGTGCTGCCCACAGTGGAAGGTGTGTTTTTTTTTTTTTTTTTTAATTAAATCAGTGGTAATTTGGAAGAGCGTTTGAGTAGTTCTGTATTCCAAAATCTGTTTGACTAAATGGTTCTGGAGCTGCTCTCTTCTAAACCCCATTCCCTAAACAGCTGGATTGCAATTTTGAGAAAATAAGCATTGTTGTTTAACTGATTATTGAATGCATTTTGCTGTGGATTTTATGTTTTGCTCTTTACAAGAAGCTACATCCATTTTCCAGTCCGTTTTAGCCATCCATTAATCGTGTTGTGGCATTGACTAAAGCAGCAGTAAACCACAACACATATTCTGTTCTTTCTTGTTGATACCAGATCTGTAGTAAAGTGCACACTTTCCTTGCCTCTTTACACCTAAAGAAGTGTGCTGGGGTTCCATTTGCTTACTTGTCTTTCAAAGGTATGTTAAAATTGTAGAACTAAAGTTGTAGTAGAAGCTTTTCTCACTTGGCATTCTCTCTGGTTGTGCCACTTCTGATCCAACAGCCAATAAGCTCTCCTTTCTTGTAGCTGATTGCATGCTGAAGCCAGGTAGCTGCGCACAACGCTGAGCTTAGCCAGCTAATGATTCCTCCCAATCCTGCTGCTTCACCAGCAACTGAGTATCCCCACCCTGGCTGGCACTTCCTTGCCCTCACACTGTCCATCAAAGGGCAGTAGTCATGAGCTTGTGAAGTTAATGTGCATGAGAAGGGATTGTCTGCAGTACTCCCACTATCAACAGACAGTCTGAATACCTACAATATCTTAGTCTGTAAGATCTTAGTTAAAAAGCTGTTCATTACAATGCCTATCTTGGCTCTAGTCACTTATCTTCCACCTGCATCACAAACAGCAGTGCTTAACCTATAAACAAGCTGGGTTGGGGTTCTTTGTACAGAGCTGTCAGCAAGAACATTCGTTTTTAAAATATGCAACATGGTCAATGTATTGCACATCTATATTGATCATCTTTGGGCTAGGCACTGGTTCTTATCTAAACCTGAGCCAGTGTTCGTTTAGCCTACTAATGTGCTAACATGAGGTCAGACACAACGTAGAAACTGCTGTTGTTCAGCTTGGTGAATCATTCAGAAGTCTTCTCTGAAGTGAATTACTTGAATCTGGTTTAACCATTTTCCATCCACAGAGCTGCTTATACATGAAACTTCCAATACATCAAACTATTTCCACACAAGTATCCTAGAAATATGTAAGATGTAAGTACATTTCTCATAAAATATCCATAGCTTGGCCCTCAGACATCAGATAATGGATAACTTTTCAACAGCCCGCCTCCTCCACCAGGAGTGGACATCACATATCGTAGCCTTTTTCTAATCTGAAAGCAACTATTGTACAGTTATTTACTTGCCATGCATAATATCTAAGATTGTCAGAAAGAAAATCCAAAGGTCTCCCTACGTCCCATTCAAAATGTTTATTGCCAAAAGTTAGTCTATTTTAAGTTAATGAAAAGCACAAATCAGCCTTCTCTTCTATTCGCTCAAAGTTCAGGGTGACTCAGTATTTTTTTTTAGACCGTCTAGAGATGTCCAAACTGTCACATATTGAGAGACTCATGAGAGCAACCGAAGCTGTGCGGCTCCTGTATGTCTCACAACATTCAGTCTTGTCAGAAAGCTCCTTTGATGCTTTTTTTCCATAGAAGGTCATACTTAGTGCTGGACTGGCCGGAGCTGGCATTGGGTGTTTTTCCCGGAGGTCTGGAAGGGTGAGGGCTGGTTTTGGATGGGTGGGGGCTGGTTTTATGACTGGTGGCCGGTTTTACAGCAACTCTGCCCCCAAAACAGCAGCAAGCATGTGCTTGCACACCCCTTATGAGGTCTTAAAGCTGTGCCTGGTACCTTTGCATGCACAGTTTTAAGACCTCATGTGCGTGCAAATGTCCAGTCCCCTCCACTCCCCCTCGGGGGGAGGTATGGAAGGGGAATTTTGGTTGGTCAGAAAAGTTGCCAGGGCTGCTTTTGGTTCCAAGTCCAGCTGTGGTCATACTTATAATCTGAACTCTGCAAAATCCTTGCCACAAACAACCATACAAACCTGTGAGTCACCTAATCTTGCTGACATGTGCTAGGCCCAGACCATTTAGTCCCATGTAGCTAACCAAGCCAATTCCAGAACCTTAGTTCAGGCTCAATCATACCTCAAAAGGAGCAGCCATCTTAGGGGATCTGTGGTCTGTCTAAAACCAAAGCAAGTCCCCAGCTGGTATGGTCCCAGCTTCACACATGCCAGAACTTTGAAAATGATTCCCTCCCATCGTAGTCACCTACAGATGAATGCTACAGGCTGGTCCTAGCCCTCATTGTTTAGCTGTGACAAGATAGCACCTATGCCATACTCTGAAACATTTATCTGAAGTTGGAATTACCTCCTTCAGGGTAGCAAAAACCTTCTGCAACACCTCTGTACAGATCACCTTTTTTGGGCTGTTTCTTGGAAGTCACTTCAATTAAGGGGCAATATCTGTAAACATATCTTGTAGTACCCAGTGAGGCCTAAGAAAGCTTTCACCTTGGTCTGGGTGTTTGGTAGCTGTCAAGCAATAATGGTCTGTACCATGGGTTGGAGAGTCTGAACCATGACTCCACTGACTTAGTGGCCCAGGTACACCACTGTTCCCTGCCGTATTTGTCAGGTACTGGTGCTGATAGTCAGGCCTGCCTTCTGCAAGGCCTGAAGCACTTCCTGGAGATGGTGCAAGAGGTCATCCCAACTGGAGCTTAAAACTGCTATGTCATCCAAGTAAGTGGCACTGATGTTTTCTAGCCCCACCAGGATCTCATTGACTAACCTCTGGAAGGTGCATTCTTTAATCCAGATAATATCACTTTGAATTGAATGTTGCCCTGTTGGGTGGAGAAGGCTGACATCTCTTTGGCCCCCTCAGACAGGACGATCTGCTGATTCCCTAATGTCAAGAACAGATACTGAGGAACTTGTCAGCCCTCAGCCAATCAAGGAGTTAATTTGCTCTGAGGGTAGGGTGCACATCAGTCTTTGTGACTGAACTGAAGCCCCTGTAATCTACTCAGAACCTAAGTTCTGGGGTGTTTCCCAGTGGGAAAGCTTTGGGTACCAGTATCACTGGACTAGATCTATGACTACAAGAGGGCTCAATCAATCCTGCCCTAGTCCAGCATCTTAGATATCACCTTTTCGTTGCAGACTCTCACTTTTTTCAGACAACCTGTAGATTTTATTATTGATAAGAGTGCTGTCCCCTGTGTCTGTCATGAATACGCTAATCAGTGAGCTCTGAGATAAGTGAGACAATGAAGGCAAATTGCCCCAACAAGTGACACCAGTCCCTCTGTTTTGAGATCAGGGTAAGGGGAGAGGGCATCTCCTTCCACTCTCCTGTCTTGCTCTGGGAAGACAGGTGGTCTGGGATATGTTCATTCTCCTCCTCCCCATCTTCCATCACCAAATGCATAGTTACTTTAGACCTGTCAAAGCTGGGCTTGAGGCGGTTCATATGTAGGACCATTAAAGGGTTCCTAAGTGTCTTGATGTCCGCCAAGTAGGTGACCTTCCCTTTTTATTCTCCTTCACTCTATAGGACTGGGACACTGGTCCTTTCAAGCCCAGGGCTCCACAGGCTTCATCTCCACGTATTCTGGCAAGCTGATACCCCTCAAGCGTGGACATCTAATTTTACCACTGCTTTGTGACTTCTGGCTGTTCTCCAGGTTCCCAGCATTCTGTTTCCAGAAGTTTTTAATTTGAGACCAGAGGGCCAACATGAAGCTCACTACATAGGAAGGGTGGTGGTGGGGGGGGTTGTTCTGGGGGCTGGCTCTCACCTGTATTTCAAAAGACTGAAGTCCATGTACTGGGAGGTTAAACAGAAGTTCAAAGGGACTGACCCCACTCCCTTCTGAGGCACTACCCTGTATGCAAATAGCAGACATGACGAGGACGTCCCTCCTGCACATCAAGGACTATGGTAGGCCCATTATTGTGTCTTTCACAGTCCAACTGATTCTTTTAATAAGACTATTGGTATGTGGGTGGTATGGTGTGGAGCGCCCCAGGCTCATCCCATACTAACAAAGTTGGTGCCTCTGCCAGACACAACTTCTTTGGGGAAACCCACACTGGTAAGGATCCCTATCCATTCCCTCAACACCATGGGCCGGACTCTGAGGGAATATCTTCAGGGTACCAGGCGGCATGAACCATTAGGATCAGGATAAACCTGTTTCCTAAGGCAGCCTTTGGGTCTAGAGGCCCAGCAGTGTCAATGCCCATCTTTCAAAGGCTGTTTCCATCACAGAGAATGGGAGCAAGGCAGATTTTTTGATTTACCCTGGACTTCCCACTGGCCTGGCAGGTAAGACCGGATCACCATAACGCATCTGATTGTGTCCTTTTCTGGGCCCAATAAAAGTGAGTGACTAGTCAGTTGAAGGTTTTAGCCTGCCCCTTATGTCCTGCCAGGGGAATGGCATGAGCCAGCTCTAATAGCAAGGCCTGGTAGCACTGGGGTAGGATCAACACCTAGGTTGACCCAGACACAGGGCTCACAGTGTTACTATACAGGAGGCTATTATCCCAGTTAATAAGGCGATTGTGAGAGTTGTTGCCAGCTGCTAGGGACACAGCCTGCTGACTTAGGCCTACAAGAATGGGGCAGTCTCCTTCTGCACTGTGCAAAAATCTGCCTGGGACAACCCCCTTCATTTTGCCACCCAGGTAACTTTGGGTAGGTTTCCTAGGGCAACCATGTCTTTCCCTGTAGGTTCTGGGACGTCACTCTCAGGAACAGCCCCCTCCTTGACATGGTCAGCCTCAGGAGCAGCCTCCTCCTTGACATGGGAGCTTCTGGGTTGGATTTCCAAGCCCTGCGACTTTCCTCTTACTGGCCGTTTTTTGCAGCTCTTGGTCCTTCTGCCACCCTTGATGGCCTTCCGTGGACCGTGTGGTCAGACACACCCACTCCTGCAATGCCAACATCTCTAAATGAGACCTGAGCTCCACCACTTTCCAGGTTATGTGCTCTAGATTATTTCTCAGCAGACAGTTGACAGACAAGACTGGGCTCACAGCTACCTTTTAAGGAACCTTAGACAACCTACCACCCATCCAAGGGAACTAGAGCCACCGGAGAGTGACTTGCATAGTTTTCTGCTAACACAACCAGGTGAACTGCATCAGAGATCAACTGCTCTTGGAGCCCCTAACAGTAGTCAAACTGGCTCCTGTGTCTCTCAGAGCCCCACCTTCTGTTCATTGATGGTGAGCCACTTCCTATACTTTTTAGTATTGTCAGGCATGTGAGATTTAGGCACCATCTCCTTGTCACCCAAGGGCACTAGAGTAGCCTCTGAAATCTCCCCCAAAACTAACATGGTGCAACCTCCTTCCAAGTACATTTGCTATTTCCAGTATAGGCTCACTAGTGGTTTGCTGCTTCCTGTGGTGACCGATTGTAGAGCCCTTGCTGTGCCCATATTGATAACATTTATAGCAATTGGGCCGTAAGTAGCATGGGGACTTCTTCCCAGAAACCCACCGTTCTGCTCAACACTGGACTAGGATTCCATTCCCTCAAAACATTTTGAGGTCCTTTAAAGAACACCCTTTGGTTTCCACCCTCATTCTGTTGATGAGGATTTTGCCTACATTTGTCCAGTGAGCTTTGAATCAATCAGTTGTTTGTGCGCTTCTGCAAAGCAGTTACTCAACATGTGCTCTTTCATAAACCGATTGTATAGCCCATCATAGTCCTTCACTTTGCTGCCCTTCTCCCAGCCATTTAGTGCCTTACTGGAGTAATCCACCGAATCAACCATTGGTTGGTGAGGCAAACTTGACAGCACAGGCTTCTTTCATGGGGGCATGCCTCATCCTGTCAAACTTTGTCTAGGAACTGGCATATGCTTCTAAAGACTAACAAGCCCGCCCCCCCAATACTCCTTTAGGGCCATGTGCATGAATAAAGTGACTCCATAGGCTTCAATCCACTGGTCAGTGTTGTTCCCCACTACAAAGCTTAGGCATCAGGTCTTAGAGGATGTGGACCCTTTTACCTCTAGGCCCTCTGCATCGCTGCCACCATCTTTACTGGACTCTTGGACTTTGTGATTCTCTTGGCTTTTAGGTCCAGTATTTTTTTTTTCTGGCTCCTCTCGTTTGCTAGCAGAATTTTCTTCTCTTCTAGAGCCATCTTCCTTTCCCCTAAGGCTCTCTTAGCCTCTACTTTTTTCTCTTCTAAAGCTCTCTCAGCCTCTGCCTTCTACTCCTCTAGGACCCCTGCTGCAGCTGCTTCAGTTCTCCTCTCTTCTGTTGCCAGCTTTTTCTCGTGTTTGGACTCGGTGGCCGGGTTGCAGCCTCAGTTTTCTCTTTGCTTTACTGTCCCCTCCCAACTCTGTAGGGGTCAGACTGTTAGAGGACACACTGCTCTCTGCCATGGATAAGGCATGTGGCCTCACTCCATTGGGTCTGCCTCTCTTCTCTGGGGCCATTACCAATTAATTCCCTCTTCCTCTTTTCTCTTCCTTGTCTTCTGCACCATCAAGCTTCAGCCCATGTGATGTAGACAGCAACATGTGGATCTGTTCCGGGGCTCTGAGGACTACCTAGTACTCCAGGTTTATAGAGCCTTCTGCTAGAATTAGCCCATTCTCCTTAAAATAAATCATTTTCACCTCTGTCACCGTGAAACTTTCAATGTTGCTGAGTCCTCCCCCACACCACCATCCACTCTTGCAAAAAGCACAGGAGCAAAATATGAGGATAGAAGTAAAATTTAGAAAAAGGGGGAAATGGGCAATTAAAAATAAAGGAGACTTTAAAAAGAAATCAATTTTGATGTTGGAAGGGAGTAAGAAATTCTTGGTTTTACTCCAATCATAGGGTAAAGTGCTGAACCCCACCGCTGTAAACCAATTGGAGTATTCGTTGAGGGGGATGAGAACCCATCTCAAATAATAATCACATTCTTTGTCTGCGTGACCCACTAAATACACCTGTGCCTAACCTCTGGTAGCTTGGCACAAAGCAGTCAGGCTTAATTTGGAGGCAATGCTCAAGGTATTTATGCAGTACACAAATATCATAAAGTAACAACAGCACATTACAGAAAAACCCAGACCAATTTAGGAAAAAAGAGTACAGTTTAATAAATAAAATAAAGAAAATTCAGAGTAGAACCGAAGATATTAAAGTGCACCAAAAAGAACAAATTGCCAACCGTGGTTCTCTGTTCGTGCTAGACTGGGTCAAAGTCAAAAGTTAGAAGCAACGAGATGGATCACAGTTAGATATAGTTACTGGGGTCATCCCAGGTGACAATTGACCTTCTGACTTAGAAACGTTTGTGGCTGAAACATTATTGTCTGTGGGGCAAGCTCTGAGCGGGCAAAGTCCATGCCTAGGAAGGCCTCTGTCAATCAGATTCTGTCTAGCATCAGTACCAATTAAGTCTTCTACCTTCACTTAAAAACGTTTGGGGAAATCTGATCTCCTTCAGCAGGGCAAACCAGCCAGCTGAGGCCTACCAGTGATTTGGCATCTATGACTGTAGCTTCATTGATAAATCCTGGTCTGATTCTCCAGGCAAAAAGTTGGTAGAAAGCTTCTAAATTCCACTTCTCCAATTTGAGGACCGGAGGGATACATTCTAACACCAGCCATGGCTACAGAACCTGGTGGCACAACCACTTAAGGGGTTTAGGATCCACTCCAACAGAGGCCAGTAGCAGTGTCCAGGACAGCTCTAGGTGTAACTGGGCAGGTGCAGGGAGAGAAGCCTCTGGAAACTTGTTGTGTCTCTATAGCTCAGCCATTTGATTCTTGGAATTGCTTCTGGGGTCCTGGGTTCAAGGCTCGCTGATCCAGTCTTCCTTCAGTTTCAGACACCAGGGCAGGTTGTTAGATCTTCACAATCCCATGAGTGTTTTGAGGCAAGGTCTGTTTGGTCCACTTTTCTTTTGCCCAGTGGCAGACTGTGGGTGGAGGGCAAGCCTCGATCCACCCCCCCACCCAAACCAGTTCTGATCAGTTCCTCTTAACCACTGGATTTTGTGCCAGCCTGGGTAGAGAGACAAAAGGGAGGCAGGCCTCAGTGTGATCTTCATTTGCCAGCGACAAGGTGGGCATCATTTGAAGTTCAGGAAGGGGCTGAGGACAGCCCCCGTGCAGTCCTGTAAATGGAAGAGTCTCCCACCCCACAACCAGATCAGTTTGTCCGCTGTCTGTGAGCAATACCCATCTCGCCACAGGGAGCCATCATGAGTCTGGTGACAGCTTAACAGTACCAGATAAGCATTTTGGGTTTAGGCAGGAAAATAATTACTTTCTAAAAGTGTAATTTCCAAAATAATAATATAAAATCTGATTGACCATTAAGTTGGATTTTAAATTACTATTAAAATTGGTCCTTAAACCATTTTTTGTAGCTGCTCCCAAACTGAATTTAGTATTGTAGTCCTGTAAACCAGTGAGAGCAAATGGGAGAGACAGTCTTGTCACAATAAAAAAATTACTTTGGTGAATTTTCACTGCCAGGACATGTATATTTAATGTTTTACATGTCCTTCCTTTTACATACCATGTACCATGTCCTATGAGCCTTTGGGGCGTCCCTCAGGGGTGACTTAAGTATTAAAAAAGAAGGCTTTAAACCAGGCAAAAGCTTTTTAGCAGTTTTAAAAGTGCACGCCCAGGCTTCAGGGGCAGGCATGGAGACCTGTTTTAGTGCTACTTAAGTGGGCGGCATAATGAGTGCTGCAGTCGACTTGTAGCATTTAATTTACAGGCCCTGGGTACTTGTAGTACCACATACTAAGCACTTAAAGTACATTAAATGTGCCAATTGGGTATATTCCAATTTTATTAGGCTTAAAATGGAGAGCACAAACACTTAACAACTGTTTAGCAGGCGTAAAGTGCATGGAGTCTTTTGGCTAACCAAAACAGGTTCAATTAAAGAAGGAAGAAATCTGGGGGAATGCCATGTAAAAGATGGATGTTTCCAGTTCTTATGCAAAATATTGTACCTACCTAACATAATACACCAACACTGGGAGGAGAAAATGTGACCTAACGGCCAGATCTGCCACTTTGGACTTCGGCTCAACATTGTGTGATTTTGGGAAAATTATTTTTTTGATGGATACAACTACCTGTGGATTCCTCACCTAATGAATACTCCCATGGCGCCAGCATTCGACGGAAATCTTCTTACTAGTCTCTGCACGTCGACGAGGACGTCACTCTAGCCCCCGCGACGCCGTCTGAAGTCATACAGGCAATAAGAGGTCCTCGACGACGTGCGGACGTCAGTTCCCTTTTTTCCGTGCATTCGAAACGGTTATCTTCGAGGGAGCAACTGTTACTTTTTTGGTTACAGTGTATTTTTGCTGCGTAGTCTTTCGCTGTGGTAATAATGTCGCAGAGAAAGTCTGGATTTAAGCCTTGTCGTGAGTGTGGAGGCAAGATGTCGGTGACGGATCCTCATTCCGATTGCCTTTCGTGTTTGAGCTCCGACCACGACGTCTCGACTTGTGATTCATGCCAGCACATGAATCCAAAGGCCCTCAAGGAACGTGAGGCGAAGCTGTTTATGGCTAAATCGAAGGAGAAGCATCACAAGAAGTCTTCTTCAAGACATTGGCGTCATCGAGACTCCCGGCGCCGTAGAGAATCTCGGCGTCATTCGAAGGAGACTCGTTCCAGGTCTTCGGATCGGCGCCGAAGGACATGGGAGATCAGTCCCACGGTTACGCCGCATCCTTCGACGCCGTTGCCCTCTCCGGCGTCTCCAACTTCACCTGGACAGGCGTTGGTGATTGAGGTATTGGAGCCTCAGGTGTTTTCTCCGGCGCAGACGTCGAGGCCGGCGTCGGGGTCGCCTCCGAGACAGGCACCTCAGTATCCGGCTTTTCCCACCCCTGGAGCCGATAGTTCCGCATTCTTGAATGCGATGTATGCCATCTTCCAACAGATGGCTCCAGGGGGTGCTCCGGCTGGGCCTTTGGCCTTTTCTTTGGGTGATCCTGCGCCTCTTCGGCCGGCACCCTTTATGCCCTTTCTCCCTTTTGGGAACGTGGGCTCGGCGCCAGTGTCGGCGCCGGTGGCCGCTCCGGTGGCTTCAGAAGGATTGGCCCCGGTGATTTCCATCCCGTCGACGTCGGGATTTCGGCCTGTGACTCCGGTGGGTCCATCTGCTTCAGCTGCTCTTTTGTTGGCGCCGAAGTTACCTGTGGCGCCGGACGCGGCGTCGGTGGCTTCTGAAGATCGGCGCCGATCTTCGGCGGAGGCATTGTCGACTCCGCGTATTGAACAACGACTTCATTCCAGGAGACGTGCTCTCCGTGTATTAGAAGAGCAGGAGTACCAACGAGCCCTGGAGGAAGGAGAGCTAGAGGACTCGGGTGATGGGCTGCGTGGACTGGAGTCGGCCAGTGGGCTGGACACTTCCCCTGAGTGGGATCTTTCGTCCCCGGGGGAATATACTGAGGAGGCTGCTTCCTTTCATGCAGTGGTACGGAAGGCAGCTAGTTTTTTGGACCTGCCTTTGCCGGTGGTGGAGGCTAAACAAAACCTTTTAACAGAGGTGCTACATCCGGCCTCAGCTGCGGCGGAGCCTCTGTTGCCATTTAATGACGCTCTGCTGGATCCGGTGTTAGAGGTGTGGAAGAGGCCGGTATCTTCCCCAGCAGTTCACAGAGCCGTGGCCAGGAGGTATCGGGCGGCTCCGACTGACCCTGGGTTTCTATCTAGGCACCCTACGCCGGAGAGCTTGGTGGTGCAGGCCTCCTGTTCATCCAAGTCAGCGCCTGGTTCTTTCCCGACGGTGCCTGGGGACAGAGACTCAAAGAAGCTAGAGGCGCAGTCGAAGAAGATTTTTTCGTCCTGCAGTCTGGCGTTAAAAGCCACCAATGCAACCTGTATCCTGGGGAGGTATATTCATGCTCTGATGGATGACATTTCCTCATCGTTTACAGAGCTTCCCCAGGGTCTTTTGGATCTTGTCTCAAATGCCCAGGCTGCTGCGACCCAGATTATCCAGACGGGACTGGATACCACCGACTCGGTAGCCAGAGCAATGGGCACAACTGTGGTGTCAAGGAGACAGGCCTGGCTCCGTAACTCGGGCTTTTCTGCAGATGTACAGTCCACATTGTTGGATCTCCCGTTTGATGGGGACAAACTGTTTGGAGCCAAGGCTGATTCGGCCTTGGAACGTTTTAAGGAAAGCAGGGCCACGGCTAAGTCGTTGGGGCTCCAAGCTCCTTCTTCAACGGCCTCTTCCAGATTTTTCAGGAGGTTTCGTGGATTTGGGCGTGGCTCTTCCTCCTCTTCCTTTCGGGGAAGATATCAGCAACCTGCCTCTTCCCATCCCTATAGATCTTTCAGGGGAAGAGGTAGGGTCCGCACCAGAGGAGCCTCTCAGCAGCACTCTGCCTCTTCCTCATCCTCTGGCGGGGTGCAGCAGGGGAAGCAGCCTTAGGCTTTCACCATTTCCCACTCACTCCTCTCCTGTAGGGGGAAGATTACAGCATTTTCTCACCAAATGGAAGACTGTTACAACGGACACTTGGGTTCTCAGTATTGTGGGAAAAGGCTACACCCTTCCCTTTCGGGAGTTCCCGCCCCTCATCCCGCCCCGCCCTTCTTATTGTTCAGAAGAACACCTCCTGTTGCTAGAACAGGAGGTACAAGCCCTCCTTTCCAAGGGCGCGGTGGAGTTGGTCCGAGAGCAGGAAAGGGGTCGAGGATGTTACTCAAGGTATTTCCTGATTCCCAAGAAGGATGGTCGTTTGAGACCAATTCTGGACCTGAGGATCTTGAATTGGTTCCTCAAGCAGGAAAAATTCAAGATGCTGACCCTAGCACAGGTGCTTTTGGCGTTGAACAAGGAAGACTGGATGGTGTCTGTCGACTTGCAGGATGCTTACTTTCATATCCCGATACTCCAGTCACACAGGAAGTATCTCCGGTTTGTGGTGGGATTGCAACACTATCAGTTTGCGGTCCTTCCGTTTGGTCTTACTTCAGCACCTCGAGTCTTCACGAAGGTGATGTCGGTGGTTGCGGCAGAACTCAGAAGGAAGGGGATAGCAGTATTCCCTTACTTGGACGACTGGTTGATCAAAGCCAAGTCCCCGGAGCTTGTGTCTCATCATCTGCAGTCAACAACCCAGTTGTTGTTCGACCTGGGTTTTTCGGTGAACGAGCCCAAATCTCACCTAGAGCCCTCTCAGCGCCTCCTGTTCATAGGGGCAGTACTGGATACAACATTGGGTCGGGCCTTTCCTCCGCCTCAGCGGATTCAAGATATTCAGGATTTGGTTCCAATGTTTCAAAATGGAGCGGTAGTTCCAGTCCTCAAGGTCCTTCGTTTGCTCGGTCTTTTTGCCTCCTGCATTCTGTTGGTCACGCATGCTCGCTGGCACATGAGGGCTCTTCAGTGGTGCCTCCGAAGGCAGTGGTCTCAACACAAAGGGGATCTAGAGGGTACTGTCAAGATCTCTAGAGATGCTGCTGTGGATTTGAAGTGGTGGATTGCAAGCAACAATCTTTCACAAGGAAAGCCGTTCCAGCAGTCGCCACCAGTGGCCACAGTCATAACGGATGCTTCCACTCTAGGGTGGGGAGCTCATCTGGGGGATCTGGAGATCAAAGGTCTTTGGTCTCCAGAGGAACAGATGTTTCACATCAATCTGTTAGAGTTACGGGCTGTACGTCTGGCTCTCAAGGCCTTCCTCCCTTCCCTTCGTGGTCAGTCGGTACAGGTCCTAACGGACAATACTACCACGATGTGGTACATAAACAAGCAGGGAGGAGTGGGGTCGTACCTTCTCTGCAGAGAAGCTCTTCGACTATGGTCCTGGGCAAAGGACCATCAGATTTGCTTGATAGCAAACCATCTGGCCGGAGTCTTGAACGTGCGTGCGGACAGTCTCAGTCGCCATTTCTCGGCAGACCACGAGTGGCGTCTCCATCCAGATCAAGTCCGTTTAATCTTCCAGAGGTGGGGGTTTCCTCGGGTAGATCTGTTTGCCACTCGAGAGAACGCGCATTGTCCGTTGTGCTGCAGCCTCCAGCATCCGATGCAGGGAGCGTTGGGGGACGCGTTTCAAATAACCTGGTGCGGCCAGTTGCTTTACGCGTTTCCTCCCATACCCTTGATTCCTCGAGTATTGAGGAAGATTCGCCAGGACCGGGCTCTAGTCATCCTAATAGCTCCGGATTGGCCAAGGAGGGTATGGTACTCCGACCTTCTCCAACTCTCAATGTGCCCTCCGCTCCGTCTCCCTTTCAGGGCAGACCTCCTCTCGCAGTCGCAGGGGCAGGTTCTACACCCCAACCTCCAGAGTCTGCACCTACATGCCTGGAGATTGAACGGGGCAACCTGAGTTCCTTCTCTCTCCCGCCTGAGGTAGTGGATGTTATATTAGCGGCCAGGCGACACTCCACTAAATCTATCTACGCTAATAGATGGTCTAAATTTGTTGCGTGGTGTGGAGAGAGGCAGATTGATCCCTTACATGCTCATCTATCGGACGTTTTGTCTTTTGCTCTCTCTCTAGCGCAGAAAGGTTGTGCAGTGGCTACCATTAAGGGTTATTTGTCGGCCTTGTCAGCCTTCATTTGTCTTCCAGACCAACCATCGTTATTTAAATCCCCTATTGTTATCAGATTCTTGAAAGGTCTTCTAAATAAATATCCTCCAAAACCATTCGTTATGCCGCAATGGGATTTGTCCTTGGTCCTGACTTTCCTTATGGGGTCCCCTTTTGAGCCTATGCATTCTTGCCCCTTAAGGTATTTGGTTATAAAAACAGTTTTCCTGGTAGCGATAACATCTGCAAGGAGAGTGAGTGAGTTGCAGGCCTTATCGGTAAAGCCCCCTTATACAACTTTTTATGGGGATAAGGTGGTGTTGAGGACCAAGGCTGCTTTCCTCCCGAAGGTTGTTTCACCCTTCCATTTGGCTCAGGCAATTACTTTGTCCACGTTCTATCCTCCGCCTCATCCTTCCAAAGAGGAAGAAAGACTGCACCGTCTGGACCCAAAGAGAGCGTTGAGCTTCTTTATTGATAGAACAGAGGATTTCAGGCTGGAGGATCAGCTGTTTATTGGATACGTGGGCAAGAGGAGAGGAAAGGCAGTCCACAAGAGAACACTATCCAGGTGGGTTGTTCTTTGCATTAAAATCTGTTACTCTTTGGCAAAGAAGGATCCTCCTGAGGGCATTAGAGCTCATTCCACCAGAGCGAAGTCGGCCACTTCGGCCTTGGCCAGAGGTGTTCCTGTGGTCGACATCTGCAAGGCCGCAACTTGGTCGTCCCTTCACACTTTTGCAAAACATTACTGTTTGGATTCTGAGGTTAGAAGGGACGGCCATTTTGCACGGTCAGTGCTGCAGGATTTCTTGGTTTGACCATTTCGGCACCCACCACCGGGAGTGGTACTGCTTTGGGACTCTATTCATTAGGTGAGGAATCCACAGGTAGTTGTATCCATCAGAAGAACGAGTTACTTACCTTCGGTAACGACTTTTCTGGTGGATACATTAGCTACCTGTGGATTCCTCACGGTCCCACCCGCCTCTCCGTTGCCTTTCTGGTCTTACCAAGTAATCCTTGAGTGCGCTCCTCTTGGTCTTTGAGGGTGCAATAGATGTTGTATATATTATATTTATACATATGTATATATCTTTGTGTATATACTTGATGTGTATATATATATTTTTAAAAAGAGAGAGTTTTATATATATATATATATAAAAGATTTACAGTTATTCATGCAATGTTGTGTATTTTTACAATGTAATGGGATGTTGCCTTGCTCTTTCATTGCATTGCCTGGTTGTTCTCATGCACGTAAAAAATGATTGGTACTGACGTCCGCACGTTGTCGAGGACCTCTTATTGCCTGTATGACGTCAGACGGCGTCGCGTGGGCTAGAGTGACGTCCTCGTCGACGTGCAGAGACTAGTAAGAAGATTTCCGTCGAATGCTGGTGCCATGGGAGTATTCATTAGGTGAGGAATCCACAGGTAGCTAATATATCCACCAGAAAAGTCGTTACCGAAGGTAAGTAACTCGTTCTTCTGTTCTGTAAAACCAGCATTGGCAAAGCCAGTAGTTTTACCTATTCCAGATATTGGCTTTGTCAATGTTTTTAGCCATGTTGCACAGCAAAGCGGCTGTGTTTTTATTTTTAAGTGCTATAGGAACATAGGGATTTTATTGTTATGCAGTTCCCACTAAAAAGGCAGGGTTGTGTATTAGGATGGCAGAACATCAGGACGAAAGGACTTTGTCCATCTAGACCATCAGAAACTGTTGGCCTAATTCCTAGCTAGCTTTCAGTGCTTTACCTTGAGCCACCAACCTTCCCAGGGTAACAGATAATTACAGCAACCTCAAACATGTCACTGACTCTCGGGGAAGTTATGGAAACAGATCGTACTCCTTTCATTGTTTTACTCCTGCATGCCTAGGGTAAACGCAAAGATTTGAATAAAAAAGATTTGATTTCAAACGTTTATTTAAACAATGGTGTTTTTGCATAGAGAAAATGAGCTGCGATTATTAGGCAAATAAAACAAAACATTGTAACCAGTGTTACCAGCAAGGTGAAAAGAATATAGTCCAACCATGGTGATTTTTAGATCTATAGCTTCCTACCTAGCTCTTTGTATAATTGGGGAGCACAGCGTGTGTACCCTCTGCCTGTGGCTGATCTAATAGGATAGCTTAATACCCCCATACCTTGAGAGCAGAGCCAGGATGCCGGTCTAGAGTGAAGTTGCCAACTTTTCTTTGCACGATGTAATAGCGGCAGCAGAGCTGCATGTGGAACACAGGAATTGTTCCAGGACAGTTGTGACCGGAATGCTCCGCTGACCACCCTGGGTCAGTGCATTGTTGATATATTCAGAGCCAACATTGTGTTAGATGCTCATCTCTGATGCAGTGATATGTCTGGATGTTAGAACAAGACATCCCAGTGCCTGCTTTGCCCTCTCTGAGACAGCTTCTATGTTCCTAGCCTTGAACAGTGTGTGCAGATTACAAGTCAAGAAAGGGAAACTAAGAACAGGCAGCATATACAATGTATTCTCTGAATAATATTGTTCAAGCATACAGTGCGTAAAATGTCATTGCTAAAATGCAATGGCAACTGAATGTGTTAAATGTAACATATAAAGCTAAGCAAAAGTGGAAAACCGATGTGGGCCCGTGAAGGCCTCACAAAGTTATCTTATTGCTGACGCGAGGTCTGGGCAGGAGGGTGCACTATGATCCATCCAGCGGTGTCTGAGTTATATCCCCTTTATTTTGTTATGGAAAAGTCAGTGGGGAAACTTAAGAAAGGAGGGCGGGTAAGTGAGTGAATGCAAGCAACAATTGAAAGCGGGAATGTGACAGAAGAATGGGTGCATCCAGCACGTTCCAGTTCTAATTAAGGCTTGTACAGTCAAATACAGGAACTAACACTGTATTTTTCTCCCTGTATTTACTTTATTACTATTATTCTTTTGTAACTGTGACTGACTGTGTAAGACTTAATGTACATTGACTTTCAGAGATTTCTTTATTTGGGGCATAGTCTCTTCTTGAAGTTTAAATATTGTAGATATATATCTTTGTACTATAATGCTAAAGGTTTTGCAGAAATACCTTGTCTCAAATAAATGAGACAGGAAATTAGCAGCTCATACATATTTTTCTGTGGCTCAAAAATTATGTATAGTTTTTCAAGCCTACTAGTAGAAATTAAAAAGCAAAAGAACTATAAAAAAAATAAGATCACATTTATAGTATGTAATTGATTATTTAAGAAAACATTAAAATAATTTTGGGTGAGCGTACTGATATTACATGTGGCTGGAATAACGCGCAATACCAACAAAAAAAACCTTCAAAAGCTGACTTTCAAAGCCCTGCACAGTGTACTCCATATTAGCTAAGATGTGTCTGGTTGGTAATGAGTTGATGACCAATGTACATAATGACTTAGCTTGACAGTAGGTGAGGGCGATTTCTGTTTCATGTATTTAACACACATTTCACACATTCTACTCTTGCTTAAGGGTGACTAGTAATGATTTTGAGTAACTCTCAACCGTGCAGTTAATATGCAGTTACTTCCGTGGTATATTTTGGGTACTGAAGTTGCTTTTGAGCTCCTTCACAGAAAGTTAATTGTGTGTAACCAGTAGCAGTAAACTTTCCTTCTTCATGCATAATAAATATGTGACTACTGCTTTCATCCTTTGGTCATCATATTTATTAATGCAATCTGTTTAGTGCACTTTGTACATTACGGATCATAACTAATGGGCTAATGTCTAAGTGAGATTGTTACTTCACACTGTAGCATAAACTAGCAAGTATTTGTTATTTATTATCTTCATGAATTGAGTCTGCAGATAAATAAATTTGAGGGAATTCTAAATAAGAGGACTTCTTTATCCTCATATATTCCTTAATGCAGGCGCATAATAGGGGCGCTGCAGCCCCCACGGTGTTTGAGGGCTCCCAGGCTTACCTCTACTGGAGGTAGCCCTCTCAGCCTCCACTGATGTGTGTGTCAGGGTGCACCTTTAGCATATCTTGCAGGGGAGGAAGTGGGGCGGTCCTCACATTTTGTTTGGCCACTATTTCAATGCAAAGGATTTTCATTGTGCTATTTATAGGTTAGACTTATTGGTTATAATGTAAAAAACAACTGACATTACATGCATCTCTGGTTCTTCGCCCATGGCAGGGAAACATAAGTGCAGAAAAGATTGGCCTTTTAGTCAACATTTGTAAATTACCACATGTGGTGGCAATGTTAGCCAATGAGAATCACTAGGTTACTTAACTCCTCTTGCTTTTCTTTGTGAACAGCATGTCTTCCTATGTCTTAAACATGCTCAAAACCATGTAGGTACCTGACACTGTTGGAGCGTTGTGCAAGCAGAACATAAGTTTCAAATGCTAGTGCCATGTGTGGCACATACATGTTGTCAAGATGGGTGGTTTAAGCAGCTACATTTGGGGAAAGAGTGTGCAATTGAGTTCTTTAATCATGGAATTGAGATTAATATGAAAGATTGGCCATCAGGTGAATTGTGTTCTCTTTAAGGCTGTTATTTTAGAGAGGTTAAAGGATGACTCCACATTGGGGTCATTTCTAGGCTAGAAATGCAGCCAGGATCTCGAACCACACAGGAGCTAAAACGAGTCCTTTAGTAGAATGTAATTTTGTTCTGGAGAGAGGAATGTTACAGCTGCCATCCTGAAATGGGAAAGTTGTGTTCATCATAATGTTGTTGGACAGTAATTTATTTTCATCAGACTAAAGTTTTATGCATCTTCCATTTAGCCTTCATCTTAGCTTTCCTTTGTAACTTAACTTTTTTTTAATGGTGGTTTACACATGTTTTTTTCCTGATGCCTGAATGTGCTACATGCATTTATTCTTGGTAGGTATTGCTGCCCTGTAGTCTGCACAATTGGTTCCACGGTTGTACAGTTGGTACACATTGTCCTTGTTATGATCTGTGCTTGTATGAGACGATTTTTTTCTTTCTAGACTTGATGCTGTTCTGCACCTCTGGCACAGTACAATAAAGATGGAGTTTAGCTATTTCAACAGCATCCATTGTGATCTCAGTGAGGACACCTAGTGCTGAGATTATCACGGCTCTGTCAAATGGTCTTGCTCATATGACCATCATATTACTTCAATAATACCACAGGACTCATAACAAAATTCTAATTCTTAGTGACCATATATTGATGCATAGATCAGAGTCCATAGGGGTGTGTGTGTATTTCCAGATGCTGTATGACAATAGAACAAGGCAGCCAACACTTATTTTGTCACCAGGCGTGACTTTTTCAAGGCTGTAAACAAGATCATAAGTGTACATAATATTTATCAAAATAATTTCATACATGAACGTCCAAGAAAAAAAATTGAATACTACAGGTTGTGCCTAGGGTGACACTTACGTAGTATGTGCAAATCAAAACCGTGAGTTGTTGGGAGGAAAAAATCACAGTAGAAACCTGTAATCCATGGACCACCCAATGGTGTATCAAACGTACTCTTAAAAAGAGGGCTGCCAAAGAAATAAGAGGCAAGATGTCGTCAAGAAATTATAGGGTTGAAATCATGGAAAAGTCCACAGGAGACCAGGACAATGATATGAGGAAAAGAACTTGCCTAAAACATGTTATGTGAAATTCTTAATCATATACGGAAGGAGTAATGGAACACACTAAAGGCTACGTATCAAAACTACTAGGAAGGGAGAAATAAATAATTAGTTATAATGCAATCAAGTTGTATGAAAGGTACAAATTTAAGTCCTTTTGTCCAAATTTACTGACCTGGACAAAGTTTAGATCACATCCAAAGTGTAGATGGTCCAGAAAAATCCTCCATAGAGAGTAAGTAATATGGAATCTAAAGAATTTTCAGCTCTCCTTAGTATGAGCTAGACATAAGAAGAGAAAATACTAGGTAAATATTGTATATTAAAATTCAAATCTGGCTTTAGAGGGTAAAATGTTCAATCTCCTGAAAAGCAAGCATTATGCGAGAAACCTATCCAATCTAAATGCGGTCCATAAAAGTGTTGGTTCCCCGAGTACGCTATACAATCCAAGTCCCTGTAATCCAGTAAGAACCAGTACATGTAAACAAGAAACCACTTGTATATCAAATGTAACGGAAGTAGTAGAGAAGGCAACTAAGGAGTGGGGTTAATATTAGTCGATTGATAATACTTCCGGTAGGTCCAACAAAGTATTAAGCACCGGTTCGCAACTTCACAGTTGCAAAACTGGTCAGTAGCAGGCTACCTAACCATGGCCCTAAAGCAGAAAAAGTAAAATGAAACCGTATGTCCAAAAGAGGTTAAGCTAAAGAATGTAACCAGGGCCTCACACCCGTGCCATGTGAGTAACACAGGAAAGCGGGCAAAAAAATCCCAGCTGAAGGTATAATGGAGGTGGTAGCAATGAATAGTACCGCCATACATTAACACAAAATCTTTCTCTCCTTTGCTTGCTACCCGCATTGTTAACATATATGCCTTAGCCCTTTTCCAAAACCAAGTACCTGATAAGGTGGGTAGAAATTACCACATAAGTCGGGTGTAACAGGCCATGATAAGTTACCCCTGTAGGTAACAAAAGGTCAGAGTTGTTAAATATCTCATAGTAGCTGCAATACAAAAGTCAATAAGTGCAGAATATCCTGCACTTAAGTTAACTGGTGAGAGGGTAAAAAAACGTATCCGTGTGTAAGTGGCTTCAAAACTGCCGTCCGCATTGGCACGTTCTACATGATTAACAGCAAAGAAAGCGTACTTTTGAGGTCATGTTAGTGGCCATGTTGGAACGGTAAAACAAGAAATGCTTGTTTTAGTGTATCTCTGTACTAAAACTCTCACATTTTTGTTGTAAACTTCCAAGAATAAGAAAGTCGAGGGCTGGCCAAATAATGGATCCACTTTCAGATTTAGTCTTGGTTAAGGGGTGGCATGAGCGGCAGTAAAACACCCTTTTTATTCAAAGTCTGGGCATCAAAAGCGAGCCGGAATGTTCTAATATTGGAATCCATGCACTGCTTGGATTCATATAACTGAAAAATGAAATTTGTGCTGTGAATAAGAGATGGAAGATTGGGGACATAAAGAACCACAACATGAAGTGAGATCCCACATGTAGCATGCAAGATGCAAAGCAAAACAAGCATTTGCAATGCAACGGGTCTCGCGTTTGCTCATGTTAGAGCTGATAGCGTTGTAAGGGCCAGATGTAGCAAAGGTTTTTACCCATTCTGTGTCTATGGGAAAAAGTGTTCGTACATATGGCCCTAAACTCCTAACCCGAATTTTCACCTATCGGCAGAACTGCATTTATGTACGTAAGCCCAAAAAGTGCATTAAACTGTGTAAAGCGCTCAACTTTTGCCAAGCGAAATAGCGCTAGTAAATTAGAGAAAAAGTAGTCCACGAGCCGGACAGAAAACCGCGAGCCTCGCATGTTTTCTGTACTTGGTCGCTGCGCTCGAGGAGGGCTAACCACCGGAAAAGGCATGACGTATGCGTGCCTTCGACTAATGAAAGCAGGCAGATTTTAATCGGCAAGCCCACGAACCAAAGAAAAACACTGACGTGACGTCGACAGGGCTCCGAGCCCTTTTCTAAACCCTAAAGAGTCTTGCTGCGATACGCATGCGCGAGCGCATGGGACACAGGCTCGACCCTAAAAATAAGTACATATTCTGTCCAAGATAATGCTGTTATTGTCATTCTAGTCCATGAACTGCAACAATCATACAGTCAAAACACATTGAGTTAGTAATATGGATACGCAAGTGTAAATATCAAAAGGTGTGATTAGAACAATTGATACCTGTGGTATTTAATAATTTTGCATATTGAGTGGGTTTCTTGGGAATTAGGGAACTCAGTACCACTTTAGCACCTATACAGTAACTCTTGCATTGTTATAATTTGCCCCACACTGAATTTGATGTGGAAAGTGCGTTGTATGTACTACTACTATCATTATTGAATACTTGTTTTACGCATACAACGCTGATACTGTACTCTCAGTTCTTCACCACCACAGGGCAAAGAGAGGTTACAAGCAAATAAAAGCTTAGGTTCTGATAGTCGAGTTATTTTGATTGGATAAAGAAGATGATCTTGGTCTCTAGTTGTATCAAGGTTTACCAGTATGCAGTGGCTGTGGGACATCGGCAGCCTGTGGAGGCTGATGATTATCTGTGGACACAGGTGGGGGTGCTCTCTTCACCTTGCTAGAATGAATCCATTCTTTATGCAGTGTTGGTGGTTAACAGTACCTGAGTGGGGCCCTTGCATCTTTGTTGAAGACATTTGTTGCTTTGAAAGTTTTTGGTGTAAACCCAGTCTCCGGGGTTGCAGACCATGTCCTTAGCCAAAGAAGCTACATACAAGGCGTCTTTAACCTGTTTGTGTAAAACATTCAGCCTTTTAGTCAGAGCAATCCAATTATCTCTGTTGAATCACCCTTTGTGTACAACAGCATTTCCTTGAGCGGCCCCCATATTGCCATCAGCCAGCCAGTCACAATCTTATGGGGGCTCAACTTAGTCTGGAATTTGGTGTGCTGCGCCTGCTCAGAAGTGCTACGAACAGTGCATCCACCAATGTCAACTCAGTCTCTGCACATATTTTTGCAGTCTTTGCCTTAAGAATGCTATTTCTCTCCCCTACTGCACCTGCTTCCTGAGGATGATACAATTTAAACTTTTGCTTTATCGCCAGGGCCTTCCATTTTTATTTCACCACTTTAGTTGCAAAATGATGCAAATTATCTGTCGAAATTTTGGGTGGAACTCCAAATCTTGGGATTAGTACTTTCAACAAACACATAGCCACTGTCTGTCTACATCATTTTTCTTTGTTTCACACGCCTCAGTCTAACCACTGAACATGCAGACCACCACTAGTGAAGACCGTAACTTGTGTGTCAAGGAAAACTTTACAAAATCAAGCTACAAGTGTTTGAATGGTGCCTTAGGAGCTGGGAAGTGTCCTGATAAGGTGGGTGTCCCTATACCACTAGTGAATAGTCCACAGGTGACCGTTTTTGTGAGTGGCTTCTGCATTTTTCCGAACGTTCTTGTTATCCTAGAATTCTGAACAATATCTACACATAGTGTTGCATCCCAAATATGCATGGAGCCAAATTATACCTCATAACATCAGGTAGCCAAAAACATTCACTTCGGACATTTCCCCCCCAAAAAAACCTATTAATCTCAGTACCCTCCTTTTGCCATTCAGCCTTCTCCTCCTCAGTTGCATTTTGTTGTCGTAAGTCGGGATCCATGTTTACTTTACATTCTGGTTGCCAGTTCTGTTGAGAATATGCCACACACTTAATACTTCTTTCTGCTAAGGTGATCTCTTTCTACAGATTGCTCAGCAAAATGGTTACTTCTGCTCACATCATCAATCACTTTCTGATGGGCAGCCCACTTTATGATTGCTAAAGACTTAGGTATTGCTAATGCATTGAGGAGGTGCACGATCAAGGTACCATATTTTATTTGCACCACTGGAATTCAGAATCCTCTTTCTTCCCAGAGTCTAACAAAATTGTGCGCAACCCCAAAGACATTCTGGCTTTTAGTGTGGATATTCGCTGTCAGCTCTGTGTTCAATTTACATGCTCCGGTAAGAGCTCTGTTTTGTCCTGCTTGGGCTGATTATTGAGATGTCTCAACCACTAATTACAATGTAGTTATGGCATAAGCTGCCCTACAGTCCTCTGGTGGTAATTTAACCATGGTCTATCCACCCATAGAACTGCATCCCTTGTGGTGAAAGCTTTGTCAAACATATCAACTCTGCCTTTGGTCTGCTGTTCTGTTACTAAAACACAAACATTGCATAAGCGTGGCTGGATTTAAAGATGTACAATGATGCAGGCTGATATCACCAATAACAAAATCAGCTTGTACTTGGTTAATCTGGCATTGGGCAAGTGTTGTGTGTGATTTTTGTTTAATAATGCATCAACAGTATGAGGAACATACGCATTCAATGTATTTCCTAAAACCAAGCTTTCGCTTTGGTCTTCTTTCTTCGCTGCATGCCGTCTCGTCATCTTCACCGCATGCCACCTTCTGTTTTCTTCTTCACTGCATGACGTCTTGTCATCTTCACCGCATGCCATCTTCTGTTTTCTTTACCGCATGCCGTCTTCTTTCCTCAATGCAGTCATCTTTCTTCTCCCCACATGCCCTCATGGCAATAGGTTTAGCCTTTGTTTCTTCTTTCGATCTAACTGATTACAAAATATTCGATAAATGTTGTAGTAATGTTTGTTTTAAATTTGATAAACCGTTAAGTTTTCTTATGTTTAATATTTCAACATACATCACAATATAAACAACTATTAACAGTTTAACAAATTCAGACAAACATTATAACATTTTTCTAATATTTTGGAATCCAGTTCGATAAAAAGAGAAAAACAAAGGCGAAACCTATTGTCTTTGCCAATGCTTGTTAATAGTTTGAACACTTTTGTTGTGTACCTGCAGCCAAGCAACAGGGTCAGTAACATCTTTGTGTATGAGACCTTGTAAAGGTTTGGAGATGAGGGAGAAACTAGGTATCCATTGTCTGCAATATCTTGCCATGCCTAAAAATGAATGTACTTCATGTTGTGTCTTGTGTACAGGATGGGGCATTATGGTATTCCCCTCTTCCTTTAAGAAATCAGGTGGCCTAAACAGGACACATGCTTTCTACAAAACTGCAATTTCTTAGAAGATGTCGTGAGACCAAAAGATGCTAGAAAATTAAGCAAGTTTATAGTAGCTCACATGCATGTTCTTGTTCTTCTGTATAGACTGCTAGGAGGAGGTTGTTTACATATTGTATTGTGCCACCCCAGGTTCTAAAACCTTTTGATCAAGATCTGTTTTCAGTACCTGGGAGTAAATTGAAATTGATTCTGTATACTCCTGAGGAAGGCATGTCCATGAACAACTGTGTCTTTTTCACCCAAGCCCACAAATATGGATTAATTTCCACTTTTTAACAAATGTTGGGCTGAATTTCTCCAAGCTAGGGTATCTTTCTTTGACCTGGTTTATTTTCCTTCTTTCTGACCCTACGCTTATCTTTGTTTCCTTTTGCTACATTCCTTGACCCTTCATCACTTTTCTGTCCCTCACTATAGGAGGGACGTTCTCTATGAGGTGGTGCTTTCAGAAGGCCCTCTATTACTTGATTTGCCTCCTCCTCTTGTTAGCTCCGAAGGCTGTGCCATGAAAGCCTTTATTTCTGTCAAAGCGTCTTCACAGTATTATTCCTTGCCCTTCTGTATGCTTGTAGCCGGTCTAAATCCCTGTAGTTCCCGCTTCAACATACTATACCCTTTACTTGTTTCTCACACTTCAACTTTCTGGCATACGTCTCCCCGTCTCCAAGCAATCCCATTGTGCCAAGTTTTTTCTGCTCTTTATCATTCAGTGTCTTAAATACTGTAATTTTGCTAAGTCAAAAAGTCCCTTCCATGGGAAACTGGAAATAAATATTCTTTTTAGTATACCCATGCTATTAATTCAAAAATAAACCTGTCAATATAGAAACCTCCAGGTGGCGAAGGCTGACCTTGATAGAACCAGTTAAATTTGCTAAGCTCTTGACCCATTTTTAAAGTTATCCTTAGGCACGCCAACAATTCTAACAAACCCTGGGAACCTCACATATCCTACTGTGGAAAAACCAACCAACTAAGTTCCTCCTTTTCTCCCTTATCTGACCTGTCACTCTTACCCGATGACTGACTTCTCCATTATAGTTTTTTAGGATGAAGCATGGATCACTCACTATTTGTTGCGGCCACAGCAGGGCCCTCACAACTGCCGACTTAGAAAACAAGTCCCTCTTGAGGTGCATGCTTCGGAATAGGTAGGGTTCCACGTTGCTCTTTCACTGCGGTGCTTAGAACCAACTGGAGCGGTCCATGTCCATCCTGGCTTTCAGCACCAGTTGATAATGTGGTTTCAGAATCACTCTTGAAATAAAGGTGGTGTCAGTCATGGGAGATCTTCAGATTTATTCAAACCTGCTGTGGCAGAGCTTCTCTGAAATCGTTTGAACAGAGAGCCTGCCCAGTTTACAGACTACGTAGTATACATACATTTGCAAGCACATAGAATATAATCAAAAGTATTGATCTCAACACAAAATTATTAAGGATCAAAGTTGTGGAAATATTACAGCTACAACAGGAAAGATCTGACAGTTTTTCTGCTCACTGCTGCTAATAATTTGATTTCCTTCATACTCCATGTCTTTGGAGGCACTTCATACATTGTTTTTATCACCATCATTGAGAACAGAACAAACTTGGAACAACATCTAATTTTGTGTGAGTAGTTGCGCAACACTGACCTTGTCAATGGTTCTCTTTTAACGTGGTTAATAACATACACAGCTAAAGTATAGCCAAGCATTCTTTCGGTGATCCCTGAACCATGGAGAGACCATTCTGAAATGATAGTACTTACTTTGTTAATCTACTGTAATTTAACATTTTTCCACAGATTTCTGCATGGCTGAATAAACTCCTAAACATTTTTTCTTAGCGGAGGGCAAAGGGACAGAAGCTCAAATCAACTGAAACATAAAATGAAGTGTCTGCTGGTGTATTTGTAGATGCACTAGTTTACCAATAATCTAATGCTAATGTATGGAGTTATATCATTCCAGCGAGCCTGGCAGAGGGGTACCCCTGCTGTACGCTATATAGTGTAGAGATACTAGTGAAAGATGGGAGTAACATTAGCAGGGCCACTGGAATTATGTGGCAGGAGAGGGACAAATTATGTGGCTGGTTTGACTAAATTATGCAGCAAGAAAAGGCAAATTCAGTGTCTGGATCGGAGGTGGGGGATTATGCTTAACCGTTTTTTTTCCTTTTTATTAACAGTAGCAGTTCAAAGCAAACCACATTTCCTAGAACTCCCTGGGAGAAAAATTACAAATGTTCAACAACCAATGAGTGCTCCTCAAGAGTCCAAAAATATGACCAGTCTTCTCATGCACTTCCTCTTTCCTTCCTACTCAGAGAAAGATAAGAGCTCTCGCTGTTTTTGGAATGCTTGTCATATGTTTGCTTTTCCCGTAAGATAAAACTTTTGGCTAATGTGTTTAATGCTAGAGATTAGTTTTGTTTATTGCTTTCATTTTCAGGTGTGCTTGGCCACCGGAGTGTGTTCACCGCTCCACATGCAGTTTTTCCTTTGCCCCTACAGGCCCCGCGGGGGAAACCGCTCGCCTACAGAGGGCGGGGTGGTGCTCTGACCTGCAACACGTGTCTCTGATCTGTGAGGCAATCGCAATTTGGTCATTGGGTGATTGCCCGCGGTAAGGTCCAAACACCCGAGCCCTTGGAAGCCCTGACTCCCCCATCAAACGGGCTCAGTATTGCTATTTGTGCACAATAACTATGGGGTTTGAAGCAGCAGTAGATGTCCTCTTTGCATCTGTATTGAGGCGTTAGGGCTTTTTTTTTTTTTTAAAGATATCAGTGCGTGCGATCGCTTCCAGACTACGGAGGACCAAGCCCAGGCGCATGCCATTGCGTTAGAGTGAAGGGAGGTGGTCCCAGGGGATTACCCCATTTCTTTTCATAGAAGGCACTCGCCTAATATCTTGATAAGGCTGTTCCAGCCACTGCGTTCTTGATTGCACATAGTGCGCATGAATCTGCTGGTCTATCCAGCCCTAACTGATACCTGTACTCGGCGATGACGGAAATTGGATAATTTGACAGAAAGAGAAGAGCTGAAAGAAGACCTGTCTTAAGAAAGGATGAAACCTCTCAACAGCCAAAAAAAAATCAAGCTGATGCCTGATTCACAGTACTATCAAACATTTATACTTTCCGGCACTTGTTGTCACTAGGAGAAACTTACTACCTACCTTGTGACTACAATTCCGAGGCAAGATGCACTGTCCGTCCGAGAGTAGCACGTCAAGTACATTTGGCACGTCAGAAGACTGACCTCACACTCTGAGCTCAATTTATTGATCTAGATGCCTAGTGACCAGGTTATGAGGATCGCACTGTGGCTGAGGTGTTGTGTTTATTTCTTTCAGGATTGTCGCGAGACAATGAAAATTTTATTTCTACATTTTTTGCATAAAAAAAGAGAGAAATGCAAAGAGACTAATTTATGTACAAATGTGAAACTTTATTCTTTTTCAGGGAAACTACTGAGTTTTCCAATAGGAATAGGGATGTGCCCCCCTCCCCTCAGGGAGGAGGCACAAGGAGGGTGTAGCCACCCTCCAGGACAGTATCCATTTGATACTGCCTCCCAGATGTAAACACACCCCTAAATTTAGTATTTAGAGGTGACCCTGAACCCAGGAAATCAGATTCCTGCAACCTGAAGAAAGTACTGCTGACCTGAAAGCCCCACAGAGAGGACGCAGATAACAACTGACTTGGCCCCAGCCCTACTGGCCTGTCTCCAGACTTTAAGAACCTGCACAGCAACGCATCCAGTGGGACCAGTGACCTGTGAGGACTCAGAGGACTGACCTGCACCTAAAGGACCAAGAACCCCCCCAAGGACAGCAGCTCTGTCCAGAAACAACTGCAAAGAAAGCAACTTTAAAGAGACTCAAACTTCCCGGCAGAAGTCTTCACACTCTGTACCCAACGACCCCCTGGCTCGAGTTCAGGACAACCATCACCGCAGAGAGGACTCCCAGGCGACTCCAAAATGTGGACACCCTGAGTCGACCTTCCTGCACCCCCACAGCAACGTCTGCAGATACGATCCAGAGGCTCCCCCTGACCGCAACTGCCTGGTAACCAAGGAACCTGACGCCTTGACAAGTACTGCACCCGCAGCCCCCAGGACCGAGAGGAACCACCTAGCAATCCAGGAATGACCAGCAGGAGGCCCTCACCTTAGCCTAGTTGGTGGATGGCCTGAGATGACCCCCCCCCCCCCGTGCCCTGCCTGCATCGCCAGAGTGACCCCCAGGTCCTCCATTGTTTTCAACGACAAACCTGACACCTACTTTGCACACTGTACCCAGCCTCCCCTGTGCCGCTGAAGGTGTATTTTGTGTGTCCACACGCGCCCCCGTGCTCTACAAAACCCCCCTGGTCTGCTCATGAGGACGCAGGTACTTACCTGCTAGCAGATTGGAACCGGAGCATCCCCATTCTCCATAGGCGCCTCTGTTGTTTGGGCCCTCTTTTGACCTCTACACTTGACTGGCCCGGTGTTGCTGGTGCTGAGGGTTTGGGGTTGCCTTGAACCCCCAACTGTGGGCTGCCTATGCCCAGGAGACTGACTGTGTAAGTGCTTTACCTACCTGAGAAAATACCTATTACTTACATCCCCCAGGAACTGTTGATTTGTGCAGTGTCCACTTTTAAAATAGCTTATTGCCATTTTTGCCAAACCTGTGAATGCTACTGTTTTAAATCCAAGTTCTATACTTACCTGTGTGAAGTACCTTACAATTTATGTACTTAACTAAATTCAGAATATTTTGTTTCTAAAATAAATTAAGAAAATAATATTTTCTGTATCAAAACCTATTGGCCTGGAGTTATGTCTTTGAATGTTTGTTCTCATTTATTGCCTGTGTGTGTACAAAAAATGCTTAACACTACCCTCTGATAAGCCTACTGCTCGACCACACTACCACAAAATAGATCCTTAGTATTATCTAACTTTGCCACCATCAACCTCTAAGGGGAACCCTTGTGCTCCGTGCTCAGTTGCTCCTTATGTATGGGAGCGGGTGCCAATTTAATTGCTGCAAGTACATTTTTCTTAGGTTTAACTCCACTGACAGAGATGGTGTACCCCAAATATTCAACTTTCTCTACTAAGAACAAGCATTTTTCTTTGCGGTGAATTAATCCTACATCAGGAATTCTTAGTAAAGCTTGTTTAGGTACATCATTGTGTTCATTCACACTTCATCAAATATCACGATACCATCTTGGAAATACACTGTTATCCAAGCCTTTAAAAACCTCTGTGACAATGCGTTGGAAAACACTTGCTGTGAATGACAAACCGAAAGGCATGCAAATAAACTGAAATGTTCTTTCGGTGGGGATAAAAGCTGTCAAAGCGTTGGATTCTGGCTCAAGTTTTATTTGGTGATATTCACTTTTTTCAAATCTGATTTGCATAAATATTTATCACCTTTTAACATTAAGACTAGTTCTCCAGTATTTGGCAATATTCAGAGATGTCAGCTACAACATCTAGATTTCGGGATCAGAGGTCTAAGCAAAATCTTAGCTGTCCATCAGACTTTTGTGATTGCCAGAAGTGGTACCCAACTCAGAGCCTCCACAGGCTCTATGATCCCTTCTTGTAACATTTTAATAGGTACTCTAAGTGTGTGTGTTGTACTGGTACAGCATTTTTCTTTAAATCTATTTTGTGCATATAACCCTTCAGTTGACAGTCTGCCATCAAAAACATGGTTTCACAGTATCCAAAATTTCTGCTAAGGATTCTTACTCCACCACCATAACCTGAGTAGGAGCCCTAGTGTTAACCATTATACAAAGGTCGTACAGGTGCATCCACCCTAAAATGGGAGGTCCATGTTCTGCCACATATACTTTGCCACGAATGATTGTTAACAAAAGATAAATGAGCATCTATGTATCCCAAAACATCCATAGATTTGCCTTGATATCCTACTGGAGAGATCTGGCTTGAACTCTCACAGCGGTTACAGATTTTAGGATATTGCTCAGAATGAACAACAATGTCTATTTGCCTGAAGCCTTTAGTGCAATTGTCAACACCAGAGCAGTACGCGCTCTATTGGCGACAAAAATACAAAAACCCAGCACTCTCAAAACAACGTAATTTATGCATTGTGCTGATATGTTGTGGTTTAACCTTTTGCATTGCAGAGTTCAATCCTGAAAACTTATTTTTAATATGTTTTTCAAATACTGTTCCTTTGCAATGTATTGCTGCAGGTTTTCAGAGTGTGTTAGGGTGTGGCCCCTTTCCAGGGCCTTCCAGAGACTTTCCCTGTAACATGCCTGCACGTGGTTCTGGGCTGGGCCAAGAATCTATAAAAGAGTCAGCCCAACTCCCAGTGCTCACTATTCAGAGGTCCCGGTGCAGAGCAGCAGCTTCTTCCTGAGCTCCTGTCCCGGCGATCTTCCAGTCTTCTGCCCTCATCCTTCATTGGTGATCATTGTTCCAGGCAGTAAGACAGTGGTTGGACATTTCCCGATACAGTTATTGAGAATTTTCATATTCTTGGTTTTAATTCTTAAATGAATAACAGATTACTTGCGCACTGCCATTTTTTGACATTTATATGGTGGTTTGCAAATAGGCAGGACGCGCGATTTATTCCATAAAGGTTTGACTTTGTTATTCATTACGCGCTGCCATTTCTTGACATTTACGTGGTGGCTTAAGAATCGGCAAGACGCGCAATTCGTTTTATGGTGTTTGGACATTGTTGTCCATTGTTGTCCATTGCTCGCTGCTATTTCTTGACATTTACATGATGTTTTACGAGTTGGCAAGACGCATAACTCGTTTCATGAGAATTTAACTTTGTTGTTCATTGCGTGCTACCATTTCTTGACATTTATATGGTGGCTTAAGAATCGGCAAAAGAAGCACGATTTGTTTCATTGTACTTTGATCTTGTTATTTATTGTGAGCTGTTATTCCTTGACATTTATATTGTGTTTTACGAATCAGCAAGGTGCGCGATTCGGTTAATGATGATTTGACTTTGATATTCATTGCATGATACCATTTCTTGGTATTTTACATGGTAACACTCGAATTTGCAAGACGCACGATTCTCTCCAAGTTTAATTCATGTTGTTTATTGTATGCCACTATTCTAAGATATTTATTATGTAATATTCGAGTTGACAAGTTATGTGATTTCTTTCCTGAATCCATATTATTGTTCATGGTGCACAATCCTTTCATGGTGTTTACTATATATATATATATATATATATATATATGTGTGTGTATATATATATGTTCGATGGCCTGTGTAGCTGCAGATACACATGCTGTGCACATCCCGCCATCTGGTGTTGGGCTCGGAGTGTTACAAGTTGTTTTCTTCGAAGAAGTCTTTTCAAGTCACGAGACCGAGGGACTCCTCCCATTTTGACTCCATTGCACATGGGCGTCGACTCCATGTTAGATTGTTTTTTTTTTTTTTTTTTCACCATCGGGTTCGGACGTGTTCCTTTTCGCTCCGTGTTTCGGGTCGGAAAGTTAGTTAGAATCTCGGAAAAATCGTCGGTATTGTTTGCGTTCGATATCGGGTTAGTTACAACAGATCAACACCGAATTAAGAAGAGCTCCGGTGGCCCTTCGGGTTTTTTCGTTCCCCGTCGGGGCCTGGTCGGCCCGGCCACGTGTCTCTTCAAGGCTGATGGAACGGACCCCATTCCGCTACTGTCCAAAATGCCATAACAAGTATCCATATACAGATCAACACCTGCGGGGTTATTCCAACTTTGGAGGAGTGTTAATCCGTCCCAAAAGTGACGGTAAAGTGACGGATATACCACCAGCCGTATTACGAGTTCCATAGGATATAATGGACTCGTAATACGGCTGGTGGTAAGTCTGTCACTTTTGGGACGGATTAACACCTCCTCCAAAGTTGGAATAACCCCCCTGGTCTGTAACTTGTGTTTGTCACCAGAACACAAGGAGGATACTTGTGAGGCCTGTCGAGCGTTTCGGTCCAGGAAGACACTCTGGGACTGAAGAGCAAGAAGACTGCAAATGGCGTTGGCGCCGACAGGACAAGGGCGTTTCGAGGAGGAGGAAGAAACACTCTCCACCCAGGATTCGGACTCTGAGGAGATCGATTCCGAAGAAACGCCAAAAACCGTGAGTAAGACGTCGAAACCAAGAACTCACGAAAAGACCGCTAAAGCCCAGGGGACGCCACCGCCAACAGGCCATGGCTTAACCCGAAAAATAGGTGACCGTCCATCGGCACCGAAAAAGGGCAAGCTGGTGTCGAAGTCATCCGACTCCGGTCAAGACACCGGCACACAGCAATCTCGGGCCCGAGAGAGTGGCTCCGAGAAGATTCGGTATCGAGACAGCGGCACCGAAATGGGTCGGCACTGAGAGGGCACCACGCCGAAAGTAAAAAAGATTTTGTCGGAGCCGAAAAAAGCAGCCGAAAAGGTTTCGGTACCTAAACATCCGGCCTCGGAACCGAAAATAAGTTCCTATTCAGAGGCACAAGGACTGTCCTCACAAATGAAGACACACCGATTTGAACAAGAATTAGAGACAATAGAGCCAGATTACACACAAAGGCGGCTCTTTATTCAAAAAGATACGGGGAAGATCAGCACTCTTCCTCCAATCAAAATGAAACGTAAACTTGCCTTCCAAGACAAGGACAAACAGCCACACGCAAAGGTGGCTAAACAAGTAACACCACCACCATCCCCACATCACTCTCCATCACCAGTAGCCACTCCACCAATGACTCAATCCCCAACTCATACGGGAATGAGTCAAGATGACCCTGACGCATGGGACCTTTATGACGCACCAGTGTCAGAAAATAGTCCTCAATGCTATCCAGCGAGACCATCGCCACCAGAGGATAGTACAGGCTACGCACAAGTGGTATCAAGAGCAGCAGCATTTCACAATGTCAGCCTTCATTCAGAACCCATTGAAGACGACTTTCTTTTTAATACACTGTCGTCTACACACAGTCAATATCAGTCTTCCGATGTTGCCCGGAATGCTGAAACACTCCAAACAAGTGTTTGAGGAGCCTGTCAAAGGGAGAGCCATTACTCCAAGAGTAGATAAAAAATATAAACCGCCACCAACAGACCCAGTGTACATCACACAACAGCTATCACCAGACTCTGTTGTAGTTGGAGCAGCACGCAAAAGAGCCAACTCTCATACTTCAGGAGATGCACCACCTCCAGATAAAGAGAGTAGAAAATTCGATGCTGCAGGCAAAAGGGTGGCGGCACAGGCAGCAAACCAGTGGCGTATTGCAAATTCGCAAGCTTTGTTAGCCAGATATGATAGGGCCCATTGGGATGAGATGCAACACTTTATTGAACATTTACCATAAGAGTTCCAAAAAAGAGCGCAGCAAGTGGTCGAAGAGGGACAGAGTATCTCCAATAATCAAATACGATCAGCAATGGATGCTGCAGACACAGCTGCTAGAACTGTCAACACAGCAGTAACAATAAGGAGACATGCATGGCTGCGTACATCAGGATTTAAACCAGAGATACAGCAAGCTGTGCTGAATATGCCATTCAGCGGACAGCAGTTGTTTGGGCCGGAGGTGGACACTGCAATAGAAAAACTTAAGAAAGACACTGACACGGCCAAAGCCATAGGCGCACTCTACTCCCCGCAGAGCAGAGGCACATTTCGAAAGACACAATTTCGAGGGGGGTTTCGAGGGCAGACCACAGAAGCCACAACCTCACAAACCAAGCCCACTTACCAGAGCCAGTATCAGCGGGGAAGTTTTCGGGGACAATATAAAGGACAGTTTCAAAGAAACAGGAAAGTTCCAAAGTCCCAAAACTCCTCCAAACAAACAGTGACTTCAAGGTCACAAATCCCCAACACAACACCTGTGGGAGGGAGACTAACCAAGTTTTACACACATTGGGAGGAAATAACAACAGACACTTGGGTCTTAGCAATTATCCAGAATGGTTATTGCATAGAATTTCTCAAATTCCCTCAACGTCCCACCGAAAACACACAGTATGTCAAGACAACATATAGATCTTCTAGGACTAGAAGTTCAGGCATTGCTACAGAAAGAAGCAATAGAATTAGTACCAACACAACAATTAAACACAGGAGTTTACTCACTGTACTTTCTGATACCCAAAAAAGACAAGAGTCTGAGACTGATACTAGATCTCAGAACATTAAATACCTACATCAAATCAGACCATTTTCACATGGTTACTTTACAAAACGTAATCCCACTGCTCAAACAACAAGACTACATGACAACACTAGACCTAAAGGATGCATATTTCCATATATCAATACATCCTTCACACAGAAAGTACCTAAGGTTTGTATTCCAAGGGATACATTACCAATTCAAAGTGTTGCCATTCGGAATAACAACTGCGCCAAGAGTTTTTACAAAATGCCTAGCAGTAGTAGCGGCACATATCAGAAGGCAGCAAATACATGTGTTCCCGAACCTGGACGATTGGTTAATCAAAATGAACACGCAAAAAACGGTGTTCACAACACACAAAATATGTCATAGAAATCCTACACAAACTAGGTTTCTCAATCAACTACGCAAAGTCACACCTTCTGCCGTGTCAAACACAGCAATACTTAGGAGCAACAATCAACACAGCAAAAGGGATTGCTACTCCAAGTCCACAAAGAGTTCAAACATTTCACAATGTAATACAGGCCATGTATCCAAAACAAAGGATACAAGTCAAAATGGTAATGAAACTACTAGGCATGATGTCTTCATGCATAGCCATTGTCCCAAATGCAAGGTTGCACATGCGGCTCTTACAACAGTGCCTAGCATCACAATGGTCACAAGCACAGGGTCAGCTTCTAGATCTGGTGTTGATAGACCGCCAAACATACATCTCGCTTCAATGGTGGAACAGTATAAATTTAAACCAAGGGCGGCCTTTCCAAGACCCAGTGCCACAATATGTGATAACGACAGATGCTTCCATGACAGGTTAGGGACAGGTTAGGGAGCACACCTCAATCAACACCGCATCCAAGGACAATGGGACATACAGCAAAGACAGTTTCACATAAATCACTTAGAACTGTTAGCGGTATTTCTAGCGCTGAAAGCATTTCAACCCATGATAACAGACAACATGACAACAATGTATTACCTAAACAAACCGGGAGGGACACACTCAACACAGTTGTGTCTCCTAACACAGAAAATATGGCATTGGGCGATTCACAACCACATTCGCCTAATAGCACAATTTATTCCAGGAATTCAGAATCAGTTGGCAGACAATCTCTCTCAAGATCACCAACAGATCCATGAATGGGAGATTCACCCCCAAATACTGAACACTTACTTCCAAATTTGGGGAACACCACAAATAGATCTATTTGCAACAAAGGAAAACTCAAAATGCCAAAACTTTGCATCCAGGTACCCACAACATCAGTCTCAGGGCAATGCGCTATGGATGAACTGGGCAGGGATATTTGTGTACGCTTTTCCCCCTCTCCCACTCCTTCCATAGCTAGTAAACAAGTTGAGTCAAAACAAACTCAAACTCATACTAATAGCACCAACATGGGCAAGACAACCTTGGTACACAACACTACTAGACCTTTCAGTAGTACCTCATGTCAAACTACCAAACAGACCAGATCTGTTAACACAACACAAACAACAGATCAGACCTCCAAATCCAGCATCGCTGAATCTAGCAATTTGGCTCCTGAGATCCTAGAATTCGGACACTTAGACCTCACACAAGAATGTATGGAGGTCATAAAACAAGCTAGGAAGCCTACCACTAGACACTGCTATGCAAATAAGTGGAAAAGATTTGTTTATTACTGCCATAATAATCAAATTCAACCCTTACACACCTCTGCAAAAGATATACAGGGAGTGCAGAATTATTAGGCAAATTAGTATTTTGACCACATCATCCTCTTTATGCATGTTGTCTTACTCCAAGCTTTATAGGCTCGAAAGCCTACTACCAATTAAGCATATTAGGTGATGTGCATCTCTGTAATGAGAAGGGGTGTGGTCTAATGACATCAACACGCTATATCAGGTGTGCATAATTATTAGGCAACTTCCTTTCCTTTGGCAAAATGGGTCAAAAGAAGGACTTGACAGGCTCAGAAAAGTCAAAAATAGTGAGAGATCTTGCAGAGGGATGCAGCACTCTTAAAATTGCAAAGCTTCTGAAGCGTGATCATCGAACAATCAAGCGTTTCATTCAAAATAGTCAACAGGGTCGCAAGAAGCGTGTGGAAAAACCAAGGCGCAAAATAACTGCCCATGAACTGAGAAAAGTCAAGCGTGCAGCTGCCACGATGCCACTTGCCACCAGTTTGGCCATATTTCAGAGCTGCAACATCACTGGAGTGCCCAAAAGCACAAGGTGTGCAATACTCAGAGACATGGCCAAGGTAAGAAAGGCTGAAAGACGACCACCACTGAACAAGACACACAAGCTGAAACGTCAAGACTGGGCCAAGAAATATCTCAAGACTGATTTTTCTAAGGTTTTATGGACTGATGAAATGAGAGTGAGTCTTGATGGGCCAGATGGATGGGCTCGTGGCTGGATTGGTAAAGGGCAGAGAGCTCCAGTCCGACTCAGACGCCAGCAAGGTGGAGGTGGAGTACTGGTTTGGGCTGGTATCATCAAAGATGAGCTTGTGGGGCCTTTTCGGGTTGAGGATGGAGTCAAGCTCAACTCCCAGTCCTACTGCCAGTTCCTGGAAGACACCTTCTTCAAGCAGTGGTACAGGAAGAAGTCTGCATCCTTCAAGAAAAACATGATTTTCATGCAGGACAATGCTCCATCACACGCGTCCAAGTACTCCACAGCGTGGCTGGCAAGAAAGGGTATAAAAGAAGGAAATCTAATGACATGGCCTCCTTGTTCACCTGATCTGAACCCCATTGAGAACCTGTGGTCCATCATCAAATGTGAGATTTACAAGGAGGGAAAACAGTACACCTCTCTGAACAGTGTCTGGGAGGCTGTGGTTGCTGCTGCACGCAATGTTGATGGTGAACAGATCAAAACACTGACAGAATCCATGGATGGCAGGCTTTTGAGTGACCTTGCAAAGAAAGGTGGCTATATTGGTCACTGATTTGTTTTTGTTTTGTTTTTGAATGTCAGCAATGTATATTTGTGAATGTTGAGATGTTATATTGGTTTCACTGGTAATAATAAATAATTGAAATGGGTATATATTTTTTTTTGTTAAGTTGCCTAATAATTATGCACAGTAATAGTCACCTGCACACACAGATATCCCCCTAACATAGCTAAAACTAAAAACAAACTAAAAACTACTTCCAAAAATATTCAGCTTTGATATTAATGAGTTTTTTGGGTTCATTGAGAACATGGTTGTTGTTCAATAATAAAATTAATCCTCAAAAATACAACTTGCCTAATAATTCTGCACTCCCTGTAGTAGGATACTTACTACATTTGCAAAAAACAAAACTAGCTTTCTCTTCCATAAAAATACATCTTACTGCAATTTCAGCTTACCTGCAAATTACGCACTCAACTTCATTATTTAGGATACCAGTCATAAAAGCGTTTATGGAAGGCCTAAAGAGAATTATACCACCAAGAACACCACCAGTTCCTTCATGGAACCTCAACATTGTCTTAACACGACTCATGGGTCCGCCTTTTGAGCCCATGCACTCTTGTAAAATGCAATACTTAACGTGGAAAGTTGCATTTTTGATTGCCATCACATCTCTAAGAAGGGTGAGTGAAATTCAAGCATTTACCATACAAGAACCATTTATTCAAATACACAAGAATAAAGTAGTTCTACGGACAAATCCAAAATTTTTACCAAAAGTTATCTCAACGTTCCACTTGAATCAAACAGTAGAATTACCAGTGTTCTTCCCACAGCCAGATTCTGTAGCTGAAAGAGCACTACATACATTAGACATCAAAAGAGCGCTAATGTACTACATTGACAGAACAAAACTAATTCGAAAAACAAAACAACTATTTATTGCCTTTCAAAAACCTCATACAGGAAATCCAATTTCAAAACAAGGCATTGCTAGATGGATAGTTAAGTGTATTCAAACCTGCTATCTTAAAGCAAAGAGAGAGCTGCCTATTACACCAAAGGCGCACTCAACCAGAAAGAAAGGTGCTACCATGGCCTTTCTAGGAAATATTCCAATGAACGAAATATGTAAGGCAGCAACATGGTCTACGCCTCATACATTTACAAAACATTACTGTGTAGATGTGTTAACTTCACAACAAGCCACAGTAGGTCAAGCTGTACTACGAACATTGTTTCAAACAACTTCAACTCCTACAGGCTAAACCACTGCTTTTGGGGAGATAACTGCTTACTAGTCTATGCACAGCATGTGTTTCTGCAGCTACACATGCCATCGAACGGAAAATGTCACTTACCCAGTGTACATCTGTTCGTGGCATGAGTCGCTGCAGATTCACATGCGCCCACCCGCCTCCCCGGGAGCCTGTAGCCGTTTAGAAGTTGATCTTGAACATTTGTAAATTTGTAAATATATTACTTTAAACTTCATTATGTACATACGTATTCACTCCATTGCATGGGCACTATTACTAGCATACATAACTCCTACCTCATCCTCTGCGGGGAAAACAATCTAACATGGAGTCGACGCCCATGCGCAATGGAGTCGAAATGGGAGGAGTCCCTCAGTCTCGTGACTCGAAGACTTCTTCGAAGAAAACAACTTGTAACACTCCGAGCCCAACACCAGATGGCGGGATGTGCACAGCATGTGAATCTGCAGCGACTCATGCCACGAACAGATGTACACTGGGTAAGTGACATTTTCCATATATATATCCAAGAAAGAAGTGACTCAAACAGATGATCTCACTAAAGAACAAAAATATATTTCTACTACGTTTCAGCTTCCGCCTTCCTCAGGTAGTACAAGATGGTTTGCTCAGTGGCTGCACAGCTGACACTGGTGGATTTTCAAAAAGCATCATGAGTGAAGATTCCAATTGGAATGTGGAATCAATGCAGTCCTGAGAACTCTTCAGATATGCAGAAATCAAGTGGTATTGTCAGTGATGTTCAGTCCATCTGGATGAAGTGATTTTAAACGGTACATCCAGAAATTTTCCCTGATGTCCAGTAGTTCTTCCTTTAAAACATGTTCCACAGGGAAAATCTTCAAATCTGATAGTAAATGGTCCACAAGGTTAAAATGGTTGGCTACAGGCTGGTCAAGTTTCTTGTTAATTATTGCCGATTTGTGGTTCCTGAATCGTGTACGGAGGTCATTCACAGTATGTGTGTATGTATGTATGTATATATATATATATATATCTGCAATATTCGCAATTTGTGTTGAAACATTTTAAGAGTACACAGAAGGCCAGAGTTTCTAGATGCAATATTGTATGGTCCTAGTATACATTCTCAAAACAGGGTTTATATGACTGGTGTCAAATTTAGTCAGAATGTTTTTTCTGATTCTCATGTAAAAGAAAGTACTTGAATAAGAAAGTTTTTCATTTAATTCATCTTGATTCCCCTACAGGTATCCGGCCATCTTGAAACTTAGTCATTTTAAACTTAACTCTTAGATTGTTCATGTTTTCAGAGTGACTAGGCTTACAATCATAGTCTGGTATTGATTTCAGGAGATATAATTTTCATATTATGTGTTCTAACCTTTTTCTTACTACAGGTCTCCTTCCCAGCTCTTCCCTTCCTAATCCCCTCTTCCCCTCTTGAACTCTCTCAGTCTCTGTGATTTATCTATCAGAGTCTTGGAGCTGTTGAGTGGTGGATGTGTTGGGAACGTGCACAGACCCGAGGATCTGGTGACTCTGACAGCAATGCAGTGTCTGACTCTGACTTGTCACCCACTTCCGTTTGGTCATGGGTTCTCTTTTCCAACTCACACCTACATATGTCAGGTTGTTCAACCACCTAAGCTGTGTCAATTTAATTTTTCAAGGTGGTATTTTTTGGCCGCCCACAATCTCTCTTGGATTTCTTTTGCTTTTGCATTAAACTATTAATTGAGCATGAATAAGTTCATCAGTCCTTCCTCCAAATTGACACCTGGTTGACAGTTCTCTTAATCATGCCCACAAACTAATCTATTGATTCTTCTGATCCTTGGTGCAAGGTATAAAATTTGTATCTGGTCAATACTAAACTCAATTGTTTCGCATGTCAGATTGACAATCTGCGTCTAGTCTCTCTGTAAACAACTTGTATTAGTTGACCAATTTGTTCCAGAGCTTGAGGCAAATATATAAAAACAATTTGTCCTTTTCCATGAGTGCTTAAAAGCAGAGCTTTCTTGGCCACCATATGAAACTCTTATCAATCTAAGGCTTCCAAATAGGTATTGAACATTAAAGGCCAATCATTCCATTGTATTGGAGGTGTACCTATCTGGGCTAAAAAACATTATGGTGAAATCACAAATATTTGAAACCATGCTTTAGTTTGGTTATAACATAAAAAAAGAAATATGAGATTCTAATTACTAAAAATAAAAATTACATGTTTTTTTAAATTATCTGCTTAACCTCTTAAATGCGGGCGTCGGCCACTGGCCGACGCCCACACACCCTCCCTGGTGCGGGTCACGACCAGTGGCCGACACCAGGAAGGGCATTAATAAATCCTCGGGTGCATCGCACCCGAGGATTTATTTTTTATTTCCCCCCCCCCCCCCCCCCGGGAGACACGGAAGCTACCGTGTCTCCCCCCGCCCCCCACCCGCCCCTTTGTGACGTCAGCGCGCCGCGAGGCGCGCTGACGTTGCAAAGGTGTTTTCCCCATGAAAGCAGGAAGCAGCCTTGCGGCCGCTTCCTGCTTTCATGGGGAAAACGGCCTTTTTCACGTTCGGGAAGGCCTCGTAAGAAAGGGGAGAGTCTCCCCTTTCTTACGAGGCCTTCCTGAAAGTGTTTCCTGGCCCCCGATCGCAGCAGCACAGCTGCGATCGGGGGCCAGGAAACACTTTCAGGAAGGCCTCGTAAGAAAGGGGAGACACTCCCCTTTCTTACGAGGCCTTCCTGAAAGTGTTTCCTGGCCCCCGGTCGCAGCTGTGCTGCGATCGGGGGCCAGGAAACACTTTCAGGTTTCCTGGCTCCCCCGATCGCAGCACAGCTGCGATCGGGGGGGTCAGGAAACATTTTGAAAAGGCCTCGTAAGAAAGGGGAGACTCTCCCCTTTCTTACGAGGCCTTCTGAAACTGTTTCTGGCCCCCGATCGCAGCTGTGCTGCGATCGGGGGCCAGAAACCGTTTCAGAAGGCCTCGTAAGAAAGGGGAGAGTCTCCCCTTTCTTATGAGGCCTTCTGAAACGGTTTCCTGGCCCCCGATCGCAGCATAGCTGCGATCGGGGGCCAGGAAACCCCACTAGACACCAGGGATTTCACTTTTGGGGGGCAGCCCCCCCCCGGAAAACGGGCCGCCCCCCCCCCCCCCCCGGCATAATTTTCCTAAAAAAATAAAAAGGTAGGTGCCCCCTGGGGAGGGGGGGGGGCGCGATCGCCCCCCCCCCCCCCAGGGGATTTTTTTTTTTTTCTTCAAAAAAAAAAATGAAATGACAGGGGGTCGCCCGTGGGCAGGGTGACCCCCTGTGGGGGCAATTTTTTTTTTAGATGTTGTAGGGTTTCCCTGGGGGCCATTTTGGCCCCCAAGGAAACCATACAACAACTAAAAAAAAATATATGTATATATCTATATATATATATCTATGTAGATAGATATATCTAGGTACATGGATATATCTATAGATATATCTATGTAGATATATATTTATATATATATATATATATATATATATATATAGGTAGATCTGTATCAAAGAGATTTATAAAGCGCGCTACTCACCTGTGAGGGTCTCAAGGCGCTGGGGGGGGGGACGGGGGGGAGGGAAAGGGGCTAGGAGGTTCACTGTTCAAAAAGCCAGGTTTTGAGGCCCTTCCTGAAAAGAAGTAGGTTTTGGGTCTTGCGAATGTGAGTTGTGAGTGCGTTCCATGTTTTGGGTGCAATGTAGGAGAAGGATCTGCCCCCAGTGGTGGTGTGTTTGATGCGGGGGTCAGAGGCGAGAGAGAGGTCAGCTGAACGGACGTTTCGTGTGGGGGTGTGGAAGGTGACTCTCGTTGAGGTAGGCAGGGCCTGTGTTGTGGAGTGATTTGTGTGTGAGGATGAGGATCTTGAAGGTGATCCTTTTGTCAATGGGGAGCCAGTGGAGGGATTTGAGGTGTGGAGAGATGTGTTCGTGTCTGTGGAGGTCGAGGATGAGTCGTGCTGCTGAGTTCTGGATGCGTGTAGTTTGCACTTGAGTTTTAGAGTGGTGCCGGCGTAGAGGGCGTTTCTGTAATCAAGCCTGCTGCTGATGAGTGCGTGAGTGACAGTTTTTCTGGTCTCTGTGGGGATCCATTTTAATGTTTTTCAGTATACAGAGTTTGTTGAAGCATGAGGAGGTAAGAGCGTTGATTTGTTGGGTCATAGAGAGGGAGGAGTCTAGGATGATGCTGAGGTTGCGTGCGTAGTTGGCGGGGGTGGGTGCAGGGCCTAGCGTGGTGGGCCACCATGGGGGGTCCCAGGTTTTTTTGGTGAGGGCCAAAGAGGATTATTTCGGTTTTGCTTGAGTTGAGTTTCAGGTGGTTGGCTGTCATATATACATCACTTTTGTCAATATGTGTGTGGTTTCCCTGGGGGGAAAAGGGTCCGACTTGTCTAGTGGCAGTTTTAGTGCCATAAAGAAGCGCAGAAGGTTTATATGCCTACTGCAAAGAGCACATCTGTATTTTATGTAAATAGCTGAGTACATTAGTAAAGTCTATGGAGAGATGAAGGGCACTTTTGCTGGGTGGTAATGAGGGAATCCGAGGAGGAGGGAGTGGGAGCACCAATAATGATTGTTGGACTGGGCGCAGGAGGTGCTAAAGACTGTGACGAATGGTATGTGACAAGGTGTTTTTTGAGTGTCTTGAAAGTACGTGCTGATTGAGGGAAGAAGCGCAGGTAAGGTGGCCTCTACTGTTGCACGTATCTCACACACACCATCGATTTTGTGACTGTCTACGTAGGCTAGTGTTTTAGAGCAACAGTTTAGCCAATAGCAGAGATGGCATCTTGATGGATGACTGCTGCCTGCACTCGGGTTATAGAGGACCGCTCTGACATAGGATCAGAGACTGAGACATCAGATACTGAGACAGCATCTGAGGGATAGGACAATGGCGCAGACTCTGGGAGTGATTTTTCAGTCAGAGGAGTCCCATTCGAAAACTCCTCTTCCAGTACATTATGAGGGAGGTGATGAGGACAGTCCTGCTGTCCCTTCGCAAGCTGTTCGTGCAACTGGGTAATAGTGGGTTAGGCCAACCCAGAGAGCAGGTGAATGCGGCGGCAAGCAGAGAGAGAGTGCTCTCTTGGGAGCTCACCAATTTAGTTCAGCCCCAAATTCCACCACCCAAATCATATTGTGGAGACATCAAAATTGTCTATGGCAAAACAAACTGGTTTTGTAAGGCAGGCACCTGTGTTTTTGGTCCTGGATTCGGCGGCCATATAGAGAAACACACTAAACCCAAACATTTCTGGAAACTAGACATTCGGGGGAGTCCACAGAGGTGTGACTTGTGTGGATTCCCCAAAGTTTTCTTACCCAGAATACCCTGCAAAGCTGAAATGTTGAGAAAAAACTCAATTTTTCTCGCATTTCTGTCACACAAACTACAGGAATATGCTGGGATCCACAACATTCCTACCACCCAGTGACTCCTCACCTGTCCTGATAAAAACACTACCCCACTTGAGTGCCTACACCTAGTGCCTGTGTCAGGAATGGATCACCCCAGGGTCAACAGCTGCCTCACGTAAGGACCAACATTGACCGTTGTGTGATCTATTCCTGTCGCAGGCACCAGGCCTAACCACACAAGTGAGGTATCATATTTATCAGGAGACTTGGGGGAACGCTGGGTGGAAGGAAATTTGTGGCTCCCCTCAGATTCCAGAACTTTCTGTCACCGAAATGTGTGGAAAACGTGGTATTTTAGCCACATTTTGAGGTTTGCAAAGGATTCTGGGTAACAGAACCTGGTCCGAGCCCCACAAGTCACCTCATCTTGGATTCCCCTGGGTTTCTAGTTTACAAAAATGTGCTGGTTTGCTAGGTTTCCCCAGGTGCCGGCTGAGCTAGAGGCCAAAATCCACAGGTAGGCACTGTTTTCTATGAAAAAATGTGATGTGTCCACGTTCTGTTTTGGGGCATTTCCTGTCGCGGGCGCTAGGCCTACCCACACAAGTGAGGTATCATTTTTATCGGGAGACTTAGGGGAACGCCGGGTGGAAGGAAATTTGTGGCTCCTCTCAGATTCCAGAACTTTCGGTCACCGAAATGTGAGGAAAACTTGTTTTTTTGGCCACTTTTTGAGGTTTGCAAAGGATTCTGGGTAACAGAACCTGGTCCGAGCCCCGCAAGTCACCCCTCCTTGGATTCCCCTAGGTCTCTAGTTTTCAGAAATGCACAGGTTTGGTAGGTTTCCCTATGTGCCGGCTGAGCTAGAGGCCAAAATCTACAGGTAGGCACTTCTCAAAAAACACCTCTGTTTTCTTCCAAAAATTTGGATGTGTCCACGTTGCGCTTTGGGGCGTTTCCTGTCGCGGGCGCTAGGCCTACCCACACAAGTGAGGTATCATTTTTATCGGGAGACTTGGGGGAACGCCGGGTGGAAGGAAATTTGTGGCTCCTCTCAGATTCCAGAACTTTCTGTCACCGAAATCTGAGGAAAACTTGTTTTTTTAGCCACTTTTTGAGGTTTGCAAAGGATTCTGGGTAACAGAACCTGGTCCGAGCCCCGCGAGTCACCCCTCCTTGGATTGCCCTAGGTCTCTAGTTTTCAGAAATGCACAGGTTTGGTAGGTTTCCCTAGGTGCCGGCTGAGCTAGAGGCCAAAATCTACAGGTAGGCACTTTAAAAAAAACAGCTGTGTTTTCTATAAAAAAAATAGGATGTGTCCATGTTGTGTTTTGGGGCATTTCCTGTCGCGGGCACTAGGCCTACCCACACAAGTGAGGTATCATTTTTATCGGGAGACTTGGGGGAACACAGAATAGCAAAACAAGTGTTATTGCCCCTTATCTTTCTCTACATTTTTTCCTTCCAAATATAAGAGAGTGTGTAAAAAAGACGTCTATTTGAGAAATGCCCTGCAATTCACATGCTAGTATGGGCACCTCGGAATTCAGCGATGTGCAAATAACCACTGCTCCTCAAAACCTTATCTTGATCCCATTTTGGAAATGCAAAGGTTTTCTTGATACCTCTTTTTCACTCTTCATATTTCAGCAAATGAATTGCTGTATACCCAGTATAGAATGAAAACCAACTGCAGGGTGCAGCTTATTTATTGGCTCTGGGTACCTAGGGTTCTTGATGAACCTACAAGCCCTTTATATCCCCGCAACCAGAAGAGTCCAGCAGACAAAACGGTATATTGCTTTCAGAAATCTGACATCGCAGGAAAAAGTTACAGAGTAAAACATAAAGAAAAATGGCTGTTGTTTTCAGCTCAATTTCAATATTTTTTTATTTCAGCTGTTATTTTCTGTAGGAAAACCTTGTAGGATCTACACAAATGACCCCTTGCTGAATTCAGAATTTTGTCTAGTTTTCAGAAATGTTTAGCATTCCGGGATCCAGCATTGGTTTCACACCCATTCCTGTCACTAACTGGAAGGAGGCTGAAAGCACCAAATATAGTAGAAATGGGGTATGTCCCAGTAAAATGCCAAATTTGTGTTGAAAAATTCGGTTTTCTGATTCAAGTCTGCCCGTTCGTGAAAGGTGGGAAGATAGTGATTTCAGCACCAGAAACCCTTGGTTGATGGCATTTTCAGGGAAAAAACCACAAGCCTTCTTCGGCAGCCCTTTTTTCCCATTTTTTTGGAAAAAACAAAATTTTCACTGTATTTTGGCTATTTTCTTGGTCTCCTCCAGGGGAAACCACAAACTCTGGGTACCATTAGAATCCCTAGGATGTTGGAAAAAAAGGACGCAAATTTGGCGTGGTTAGCTTATGTGGACAAAAAGTTATGAAGCCCTAAGCGCGAACTACCCCAAATAGCCAAAAAAGGGCTCAGCACTGGGGGGGGGGAAAGGCCCAGCAGCTAAGGGGTTAACATACATATCTTTTGTTAATGTTTTTTTTTTTTTTTTATAGCAACCCCTCCATGGCCAACAGGGTCAGGAGGCCTACTTTGGTTTTGGACCTGGGGTCTGCCTCCCAGGCCAAGTATAGTGCTGCTGTGAAGGCCAGCACCCAGCAGAGGCTATGGGCAGCTGTCAGGACCACATCCTAAGCTCTCCACTTACAGGTGGGTGAGCTGTGTTAGAGGCAACTGTGGGGTTCTGGCACCCCCTCTTGCTGTTTAGAGTGGGGGCTACCACCTCCTGTAGCAGACACCCTTCTTCCACTCTCCCTTCTGTCAGTGCAGGGGCAGTGCCATGCAGTTGGACAGCTGCCTGACTTCACAGGACTACCTTGGGGTCAGACGAGACCTCACCAGTGCCATCTCTGGGCTGCCTCCTAATGGGGCAGAAGGTCTTGGGCTCACTGGAACTCTAATAGTGGCCTACTCTTCTTTTTCATTTTCCCTTTTGTTGGGGACACCTGTCTTCTAAGTGAAGGAACTGGCTCCCCAGGACTTTGGGTTGGCAGGGGGCGGGGCACACTGGGTGATCTTCCCATCTGGGATCAGACCCGCCTCTGACTGGTCTTTGGCCAGGATATAATCTAAGGGGAGGTCAGCACTGGCCACCACCCTATATGAGTCAAGGATAACCACTCTCTCTAGGGGCACTATGACTACAGGTTTGGTGCTAATCTCACCTGTAGCTATCCAGACTCTCCTTGACTCCCCTGGGACATAGATGTCCGGGGACACCAACTGGTCACTCACTATAATGTGACTGGCACATGTCTCTCTCAGGCCAGTGGTAGGGATCCCATTCACCTGAATGGGGTGAAAGTGCCTACTCCACACTCTGGGATCACCAGCTTACCATCTGGACCTGTCTCGCAGCCCATTGCTAGGAGGACCGCCTCATCCGAGAAGTCTTCCTCAATGGACAGCCCAGTGCCAACCATCTTCCTGGGACAGGCTGCATCTCCTCTGAAGTGACCTGTCTGCTGACAGTCAAAGCAAGTTTTATTGTCTATTATCTTATTTAACCCTGGATCTCCCTGCCTCTGCTTGTCAGATTGGGGGTGGGATTTAATTCCCCCCCTCTTGGGGTTCTGGGGTACAGAGGGAGTCTCTGTGGTGGGCTTACACCCTTTAAGTTTTTGGGGATCTGATCCTCCTTTCTTGGAGTCTCTCTCCATGACTTGACAACCACCCTGGTTCTCAACTGCTCATCAGTCGCCTCCCTCAGCTCTCTGGAGGTTGGTCAGCTTAAGTGATGTGTCTACAAAGTCAACCCAAGACTGGGTATTGACCTTCTAGGTGTCCCTGAACTTCATTCTGTATTGCTTTGAGGTCAGACCAAATGTCTTAGTTAAACACTTCATACTGGGATAGGAGTCGGTTCCCCCCCCCCTCCCCCTTTAGGGTCGGGAGCCTATCTCTCCCAGATATTGGGACCAATTCCCATAGGAATGAGCCCCAATATTTGGGCTTAACCCTTCTCATCTGGAGGGCCCTTCCAAAGGCCTCCAACCATTTGTTTGTCACCCCCCTCTACATAAGCAGAAACAACACCCTTTGGTAGTATGGGGCAAAACCCACCACCCATGGACACCTGAAAGTGTGTCGCTGCCACCATCTCTTTGTGCACTCTTTGCTCATTTCTTCTTCTAGAGGGCCAACTTCTCTGCCTCCAAAGCTATGAGGGCTACCTGGGCCTCAATTCCCCTTTCCTCAAGGTCCAATTCTGCTTCCTCTTGATCTGATGCCACAGACTCTCCCCTCCCACTGGCTCTGGATTGGGCCGTAACTGCTGAAATCAGTTAGGCAATCATCATCCTCCTCCTCCTGGAGGTTGGAGAGGAAATCGTCCCTCTCCCTTTCTATTTCTGAAGCTTTCTTTGCCACCATCTGCACTACCCAGGCTTCAAGCGACTTGATCATCAGTCTTCCTAAGGTTGTTAGCAGCAGGCAATCCCCTCTTTCTGCACAACACCCTAAATTCATCTCTGCCTACACCCTAAGCTCAGCTGCAGTGAGTGTGGGTAGGCTAGCTAGCTCAAGCTCTATGCTCTATTACATTTTGTGTCCCTTAAAAATAAAATAAATAAAAAAATAAAAAAACTTTGGCACAAATCGATCAGAACAATTTAGAAATATCAAAAGAGAAGTAATTAAAAAAAATTCCTCCAGATTAGAAAAATCAAATACTTTTGCTGTAGGTCCAATTTAGAGGATTTTTAACTTATTTCACTTAAAACTGTAGTGTAATGTTAAACACAAGTACTGGATCCCACCACTGCGCATCAAAAATATTAGAAAGTTGATTATTGGTAAGGGCAAGTAAGTACCTACACTTAGCTATAGGCCACTAACCACCATTAGGTCCAGTTAGGTCTCAATAAATGAATCCCACCTCAACCCTTGGTAGCTTGGCAACAAGTGACAAGGCTCAACTTAGGAGAAAAGTGTGTAAAGTATTTAAAATCACAAAACAGTAAATGACTAAAACAGAATAAAAATCCAACACCAAATTATAAACATAGATTATATTTTTATCTTTAAAATGATACCAACGATTAAAATTGGATAAAGGGAACTGAATATGTGAATTTTTAAAGAATTCATGATTTCTAGCGCATAAAGAATAAAAGTGCCAGTCTGGTCACCTGGTTGAACTTGACCGGGGCAAAATCCACATTTGAGGCTGACTTCGATGGAGCCCTGCTCAGCTACAGCGAGCAGGAGGCATCGGTCAAAAGGAGCCCTCTTTGCATATGCGTCGCAGGAGACCACAGTGAAGAATTCTACCTTCAGAATTAGATGATTTTTCAGGATGGGAATCTTTGTCGGGCCTAAGTTGAACTTGGATTTGTCAACGTTTTAAAATCTAAAATGGCAGAATCTGAATTTTGGAGGTTAGGTCTGGCTGAGTCCACCCACTGATGTGGCTATATTTTCTTCACACCCCTCTCCAGCCCTCTCCTAATCTAGTCTTCGGGCACCTGGTTGTCTGAGATTGCAGGAAATGGGGAGGTCCTGAGCTGCTCCAAATGTACTTCCCTCCTTTGAAAACCAGCTTGGCTGCTCTCCCCCCCATCCTGTTTCACCATTTGCTGAGGCAGATCTCCTCCCCAGGCATTTCCTTCATGCATCATCAAACCAGCCTGGCCAGGCTTCCAGAGGCTGACCATTCATAGAAGAGCACTACAGAGCTTAAGTTGGCAACTTTCAGGAAGAGTTTCTAAAACTCTTTCCCTACACTAGTTATATTAAATTCAACAATGGCAAGTTTGTTGGATTTGTTATAACAAGTTTGATACCAAACTCTGAATATCAGCTCCTTTTGCGACTTTATTAATTGAAATTAGGTCTTCCTATTTTAGCCTATGGAGCCTATTCACTAAAATGAGGGAAGAACAAACGTGGCTGTTTTTCCGCAACAGGGATATAAAACATCTTTTATAAGGTCCCTGTTTATATTTACACCGCACCCAACCTTGGGTGCACTTATATACACCTTAGGGGTGACTTATATGTGAAAATAAGATAGTTTAAAACCTTGGAAGTAGTTTTAATTCCAAAGTCGAATTTGCATGTAACTTAAATCTAAAAGCAGCCAGCAAGGCAGGCCTGCCTTTAAAATGACACTGGGCACCTCAGCAGTGCACCAATGGGTGCACTACCTCTGCTGGGCTCCCTCAACCTACGTGCCCTACCGTATACTAGGGGCTTGTAGGTAGGTTGATACTGCCAATTATAATTAGCATAATTTGTATACTCATTTTAATCAGAGCACAAGCCCTGGGACTGTTTAGCAGTGCCCTGGGCGCCATCAGAGTCAGGAAAACACCAGCAAAAAGTGAAAAATTGGGGCAAAAAGTTATGGGGATTCTGCATTCCGTTTTCTCACACCATTGTACACCTTTCGCGTTACTCATCAACGGTTCTTTAAAAGGCAACAACAGCAGGGCTGTTTATGTCTGAGGGTAAATTGCCCCATCTATGAAAAGCTCTTGACCCATCCCTGTAGTCCCTTCGTAACTACCTTTCAAACCGAACTCTATTTTTTTTTTTTTTTTTTTTTTTTTTTAATAATTAACATAGTATTTTCTCTGAAGAATGATCTAGACTGTCATCAGTGGCTGATAAAGGACTTCCTTTCCTTATACCGGACTTGACTTTGGCAACTGTTGACGAACAATTTACCCTGTGTTTTTGACCGTATATGACCCCCTGACATAGCTACACGCCAAGTCATAATGCTTTCCAAAATTTAAAACGCATAAAGCTGACATGCAAGCGGCTCTGCATGATTTCTCTAATACCATGGTAACTCTGCCTCTGTTCTGTCAAACCATAATTAACATAATTTAGGTATCGTGCCATCTTCCTTCCCCACCTACCCTTGGCCCCATACCCTTCAATAAACTTTTACAGGGCCGTAACTACAAGAGCAAATTAATAGTAAAATACTTTTTTTTTTTTTTTTTCTCATTTCTGAGGTTATGCCTGCAAAACCCTGCCTTCTCTTTGTTTAGCCACACATGAACAGACTATATTAAAATGAATCAAGGTATGAAAACCATCCAGCAAAAAAAGTACTCCAGCTCAAAGTCTTAGGTTCACCGAAGTTTCATTGGAGGAAGACGAAGACAATGACCAGGTCCTCTTGGGTACAATTATCATTATGGATACTTCAGCGAGCCTCTCAACTCTGACTCTTCCCTGTCCAAAATCTTTTCTTGTTAATCATTTCCAGCTTCCTCCTCCTCTTTTGTTAAGCCACCTTTGAAAATTGAATGTTATTCAAGGGGAGAAGTAGGTCACACGATAGAAGAATTGCTCTTAATTGTATTTTTATTGTAGTTCTTTTCAGTCCCATGTCCCCCTCAGCTAGTTTATCGTGTGGTTTAGTTGCAGACGTTCTAATTATACATTTCCCTTCTCTTGTGGATCATAGAACACAGTGGAGAGCAGTGTACTCCTATCAGCTTTTGGACTTTTCTACTGAATTATTATGGGTGACGGGCAGTAAAATTTGAACTACAATGCTACACACAACTAACTTATCTCTTCTTATGTAATATTTATTATGCTGTTCTTAACCAAGTCTTATTTATTGCTTTGTTTTCCCGCAGAGAGTTGTGCATTTCATTTTTCTATTAAATTAAATTCCCATTAATGTTTGTCTTCGTTTCAAAGGCAGTTTTCATAGAAAGAGGCTCAATTCAGGAAATGAAAGTAGCACTTGTAAGCGCTTCAAAAGCACAGATGACGATTCGTCAAAGTCCGAAAAAATAAATGGAATTTCAGAAAAGGTATGTTTTTTGTATTTGATTGCATGTCACTTTTTCCTAGTTGAAGTACATATATATGATCCTCATTAAATGCAGTTATTTAGTCTTCGCTATACATTCCTCTGGGCTTATAGTGCTGAGATGTATGTAGCCTTTGTGTACATCAGTGGTGGCTATATGATCAGATGCACTTCTAAAAACACATAATTGTCAAGGATTTTGTCCACTGTCTTAAACAACCCAGTTTCCTCTTTCCTTTATTGTGCCTCTCAGTGAATACCGCCAAGGGAAGGTCTCATTGAACCTGTGCACATCCCTATAATGTGATCGTGTGTGCCTCAGGATAACTTGCAACCATGCCACACTTAAAAATGGTCAACAGTTGTGTTGCGTTCCATCCAGCAATGCAGAAAGTTCAAAAGGCATAGTACCATGCTTCTCACTGATGAAGCCTTAATAGGCCAAAAGTGGCTTGGGGTTACTTGTGGGCCTGTGTTGAGGTTTTCTAGGCTAGATGTTCGGCAGGGACGGTTACTTTGGAGTATGGCCCAGACTAATTAGCTTCTGTCTGGTCCCAGGCTAGAGTTGCACCGTGGGAGAGAAGCAATGGACTGGGTTGAGACCCGTATCTGATCACCAAAAAATTTATTCAGTCATTCCTTCCTTCAGTTTCTTAACACAGTAGACATCTCTACAAAGCATCACCATCTCTGGAAAATAATTGGCGTTCTTCCATAAAGCTGGTATGTCTCTTAACTGAAATATTTATTGGAATCACTGTTTTCTTCTTTATTTTGCTTCTTTGGAGTCCAGGATGTTATCCTAAGTATCCACTGGCGGCTCCTCTGTTTGGGCAGACGAGCGTCGCCACCTCGTCAGCAGTGGCAGCTGCTAAGCCTTTACCAGAAAGCCATCATAAACTCTGTTTATGATGGTTTTCTGGTAAAGGGGGTGGGGCCACGGGGGTGACGTGCACTGAGGGGGGGGGAGTGCACAGCACTCCTGATATCCCACGGCACACCTGACCGTTGCTCTGTATACTTTGCCGAGAGGCTAAGGATTGGATGTACATGGATTCTAAACCCTCTTATGACCTGGTGACCGTCACTGAAGAATTTGCACTGCCTTTGACCTTAAATCCACAGCTCTCAATTGTGGCCCATTATAAACACCCAACCACAACATGAACTCAGTTAGATATATGGAGTCAACAGTTTATACTGTACGTATTATACATGACCAATATGTTGCATGAAAATCTACAGAAATCCAACATCCTGGAAAAAGCAAATACTCCTAAACAATGCAAGATGAAGTAAAACGTGAACTGCACCAACATCGCTGTTCCTAGCAAGCCAGAGAACATACTGTCAGTAGTTGGGTCACAGAAAGAGATGGAAGGTCAGTTACCAACAGGGCACAGCCCCCACCACCTACTTCGCCAACTACTAGCAACTCCACTAGGTGCATTACTCTGTGGTCACTTTTGTGACTCAAAATTCACTTCAACAAATGAGTTTTAAAGTGGAATTTAACATTGTTAGTACTTTGACATTTGTGTAATTTTTGAGAGTTTAATTTCTACACTTTTTTTTATTGTACTTATTTGGACTGAAACGTCCACATAAGTATAAAGCAGCCAGGTTTGTTAACTGCAGATAAGTACTGCAGGGTTCTTTAGCGTTAAAGATAGATGTTTTATGTGTATTAGAATTAAGTTGGTCTTTCTCATGATAGCACAAGTTATTCAGCTGAGCTCAGTGATGCTTATTCTGCAGCCACCCCTACATTAGGAGTATTTGTACAAGCTGTGTGTTGCCTTTATTAAAATCATTAATTGAATGATGCCTCTCGGTTTTTTTTTTTTTTGTTTTTTTTTAATGTTTGTGCCATCGATTAATTTGCATGGCCACCTCAGCGTAGCTTACCTGACTATCTATTCCCTCTACTAACAAAGTAAGATGCAATAGTTACAATATAACTGTTATCCATAAAGGACTATTATTTAATGAGCTTTTCAGAGTATCTATGTATTTGCTTCACTGTTTGTTTGAAATGTCATGGGAAACCTACTGCTACATCTTGTGGAATGCATTTTGAAATACAAGAAATCTTAAAATAGCTCACATGCCTTAGTCCGTTGTGCACACTGTGTCCTCAGCTGTCAATTTGTGGAGACTGTCCACGCTTCCAGAAAATGCCGAAAAGTTCTTTGAAGGAGAAGGACGTGATACTTTCAGAAATGGTTTGTAACGAGCACAGAAAAGGTTTGCTGTGTCTGTACTTGGACCCCAGCTTAGGAAAAAGCCAAAGGGAAGCACTTCTCCAACTCAGGACAAATGGAGGCCCAATCTGAGCCCACCCATAATTGTTTGCCGATGTGGCGTAACTAGACACTCTCTCCACTACAGATTAACTTTGAAGGGATCATCCAGAATCAAGAGTTGATTTCCTCCTGCCCCCACCCTTCCCACCCCGAGCCAAAAGGTTTAGCCTTGAGATTTCCCATGCTTCGAGAGCATTACTGTTGAATAACCCTTCAGTGTCCTGCTACAACACATTTGAATGACATGATGTCAAAAACTGTGACATTGACAACTTCACTGCTACAAGCTTTTTTTGCAGACAGTTGGTTTAATGTTCATGTCTTCAGGCACAAACACCAAAAATGCTTTTCAAACTTCTTTGAAAATCACAAAGAAGTTCAGGTATTTCTTTCTGTCTACTTTCATCTCCACCTTTAGAGAACAACTCTTAGATATCTCATTGGGGCTGTACTCCAGTGAGGCTAAGATTTCGAGGTGCCTATGGCCCCAGAAAGAATAGTGTTCCTTTCTTTGGACTACAAAAATACTTCCACAGAGAATTAGTGATTAGCCTAGATCACTTTTTTCCAAGAGCTCAAGCCCTGAAGATTAGCTACAAAACATAACGTTCCTTTCACAGATCTGATTAGATATACATGATTTTGCAACATTTTCCTAAACAGTATCTATTGTGTTTGAGTGGACAATCAACCTGACTTCTCATGGGCATTTTGTTGTCAGATTTTAGTGTGCTGATCACCCTTGCTGAAATACACAGGGTTTGGAACAGATGTGCAACGAAAATTACTGAATCCCTTTCAGTGTAAACTGACAGGCTGAGGGCAGTAGACCTTGAGTAGAATAGTTCAGCAACTTGCTCTACGCTCCGTAGACTGGACGTATACAAACAGCAATAGTTCCCATTGTCTACTGGCAGCAAGCACTCCACCACTGAACTCTCATTACCAAAAGCAGCGGTATCAGCCTAGCAAAAGTTGATTTCAAAAGGAGGGTGACGTGACTGTGAACCCTTTTGCGTCCTGTTTATACCACCTACACTTTTAAAAATGCACCATGGTATAAAATATATATATTTATCCTTGTTGAGAAGGAGGGGGCCTCCATAACCCCCTCAAAAATCAAGACTCACATTTTTTCTGTCTTTGGGTAATAGCCTGCCGGCAATAGATGTCTATTTCCATGTGGTTGGATTGCTGAAGCAGATATTCTGTTCAAGTGTTCATTAGAAAGATTGGGAAAGATCATGTTTTCTCATAGATGCTTGAGGAAAGGGTTATTCTGACACAGGCTATTAACCAAGCAGACAACTTAGAGTGCCCAGGAAAGGTTTAGAATGTTGACATCGGTTTAATTTCTGAATGTATGTTAATTCAGCACATATATTTAACTTGCACTGACTTAATACTGAGTTTTTTTTATTATTCAACTCAGTTTCCACTCTCTGTTTTCGGTTTATGCATGGGTTAATAAGTTGTAGGGATCCTGGCCATGCAAGAGTACTATTGTGAGTTGCAGCAGGCAGACTAGAATTGAGCTAAAGACCCCCATGATGCATATATTCACATCCCCCTTTTGGAAACATACGGAATCCCAGTAGACATGGTCTGCAATCAGCAGTACCACTGAAGGCTGCTTCTTGCCATTTTTTCAATTGTATGAAAATGTAAGCAACTCACCACAGGAGAAATGAGACATTTATCGTCCATGCCTAAACAACTGGTTTCTAAATGGAAATTCACATCAAAAGTTGTAGCGGATTTTCAGGGGCCGCAGAGATTCTTCAGAGCTTCCTACAAGCCCTACTATTCCATAAGAATAAGATTTTCCTCAATTGTCAGCCTGCTCTTTCTTAATCTGTTGTTTGAAGTTTCTTAAAATCAGATACCTTACCTGCCCTTTTACTCTAAACCTTCGTTTATAGTGGTCTCCCTACTTTAAGCTTTATTGCGTACTACCTTGACAGCACCAAAGGAATTAGTATATCAAATTAACTTTTATTACACATTGTGCTAGCTTGTAAAAGCTTAGCTCCTTCCAAACGCCGTGTGGTCGGATGAATAGTGCCACATACACATTATGACATTCTACTGAGAAGATGTATAGTACTTTCCCCAGGACATACAGCAGCTGCATCCTGGGCCTGTTGGAGACAGGTTCTCACTTTTGCCAGACCCTAATGTCTAGATGATAACTTTAGAAAGTAAACAATATTAACACAATTCACTCTTCTTAACTTTTAGCTGAACATCTTTCTTTTTCCCTATTGTTTTTTTCTACTGTATTTTTCCTCACCAAGTATCACTTACGGTGGGAGGGCAGTAAGTGCGATTGGCACACTGTAAACAGTTACATATATTTAAGAACCTTCCATGCTGAAGAATTTAAAGCTAATTAAGCTATCGTCCCGCGTTGAGTGGTGCATAACCCACTGCCTTCCTCCACAGTGAGTGGATAAGGAAAGGTATTGGTTAAAAAATGTGGAACTCCATCTAGATTTAGATTTTACACCTACACATTGTTTAGTTCCCCTCACCTTATGTGATCCCTAAAGGTGCCACAGTTACTTCATTGAAACTCTGTGGTTTTCATTGAGACCCCTGATGCGTCCATGTTTCTCTTTACTTAATGCCTGCAGATGTCTTCACAGGCAATTTGCATGTGTATGATTAGGCTAAATTAGTTTTGTTCTTCTGTTTTTGTACATGTAAATCATGTTTTCAAATAAAGAAACCACGTCTCCTGCATTGCTTGATAAAAACCGTAGACTTTTGGCCACAATTTTACCACCACATATGCCTTTTTGAAATGGATGTATTAGGAATGGCTTAAGTGTCAGCATTACTGCAGTGATTAGGAGGATCATTTAGAGTTCAGGATAGAGGAAACTCTGGATTTATAATGCCAAAGCCACAGCTGGCCATCAGAAACTTCTGACCCTATTACCTATCCACCACAGGACTGTCAGATTATAGTGGACGTTGCCCCATCGTATTTAGGGAGGGTAATAGCTACTAGACTTCTTAACCGTGACCACCATACCAGGCGCAGCGGGCACAGGCACGGAAAATCGAACAATGACTCTAACGTTTAGGGAGAAACCTCCCTGCGTGAAAACCACTTTACCATATTATTGCAAGAAACATGGCACTCGCTTGTAAAGTTTTGTGCCTTCGGCCTAGCTTTGCTCCAGTGGCTTCACTTTAAAGCAGGCAAAGGGGCCAGGAGGGGGATCTTTACATTTGGCTAATGGTCCTGTGCTTGGAAAGGAGACATGGGTCTAGTTTACCTAGTGGACTGCTTGCCAGGCTATAACTGCAATGCCACTTCCCTTGGGAATGTTCTTTTATTTTTTTATTTTTTATGAACCATAGCTGCACTGTGTGTTTTGAATTGCAAATGTGCGTGTAAGACTGTTTAAATGTCTATAATCTAAGACTCTATGGTAGAACCGATCTGGTTTAGTTGCAAAGAATAAAGGTTATTCATAGGAGATACAGAGGGTTCCGTTACTCCCTGGTACTCTAGCTGTGAGTATTTCCCTCACTGGAGCTTTCACTTCATGTTTTATGGGATGTTGTGGTTGAACTTGCAGACTGGACCTTTATAGGTATAATATAAGGCGAATCCTTATCCCAACCTACATGGTTGCGGTTTAGTGCCAGGGCTTGTACAACAGCCCATTCTGTGGCATAAGCTTGTTTAACCTCTTCAGGAACAAGCACAAAGGAAGACTGAATTATTACATCTTTTCGTTGCAGGAGTGGCCAATCTCTTTCAGCCAAGAGAATGGCATTGCTAAGTGTTAAATTTTCCCAGAATATTACTTTAATAGTGTAGGAGGCTGGCCCTCTATGTAGTGTGCCAAACTAGGCACACTGTGCAGGGGGTCCAGGCAATCACATGTTGGTTTCCAGTGGTACAAATTAGACCACCTAAAGTTCAAATTTTTAAGGTAGCTGGTCGAGCAGTTAGGCTAATCCAGGAGATGTACTGAGCATTTGTTGTACTCCCAAATCCAATCGTGCACCACATCCACTCAATGAATAACCTGAGACCAAAATGTATTAAAAAAACAAAAACAAAACTTCAGACTTTTAAAATAAATTTTAAGACCAAGAGCATTAAGATACGTCAAGTACTTTTTGAGATATGACTTTTCAAAGTTTTAATAAAGTTAGTCTTTCTGTGCGTAATTACGCACCATAGGAATTAATAGGCAGTCACTTTTAAAAATGGATTAAAAGTCGTACAGTTAGGTTACCAGTTTCTTCTTTTGGAGAATGGTCGAAGCAGTCGGTGGGCACACTGTGCCAGCTGGAGGCTTTCGGGCAGATCCCAGTTCTGACGGGAGCAGAACTGGATCGTCTCTTGGCACAGGGCCACTCGAGGGGGTGGGGCACCTCGAAAAGGGGCTGGTTTGCAGATTTAAAGATTGTGCCTTGGGGTCCCCTTGGGCTGTCAAGGTTGCAAGGGGTTAGGGACCCGGGGCACACCTCAGATTCCGCGATGTAGAGCTCAGGGCTGCTGGATGCAGGGCGAGTTGGAGGTCTTGGATGCTGTGTGCATTGGAACCCTTTTGAGCTGGAGGTAAGTCTTCTTCCGGGGGCGTTGCAGGATGACGAGGGTGCTCTGGTGGGAGGTCCATGGTGTCACTAAAGTCCCTCGACTAGAGCTTCCTCCTGGTCCAGTTGCAGCTCTGGGTGAGGTGTTCTTGGTGGTTTCTGATATGCACTGACTAGTACCTGGGGTATTGCCACAGCTCTGCCACGAGAGGACACTGTGCTACCAAGGTTGGCACACATGCGGATCTCGTCTGGGCTGTCGGTGTGTCGTTGGGTCCGGCTGTGACTTTTGGATGTGGAGACATCGGATGGTTGGTTAACTGACCGTCGCCGGTCTGCTGGTTCATTTGTAGGTTTCTTGAATGGTGCCTTCACTCAGGAGGGAGATCTCGGGCTATTTGCGAAGCCTATAGATCTTCAGCGTTTTTTTAGGTCGGTCCAGTGGTCAGCTCCTCCGCAGCGGCGATTGTCAGAACTCTGGTGTAGCAAGCAGGGGGTCTTGGAGCCTATTCTGGTGCAGCAGGTCTTCTGTTCTCGAACTGTCGGGTTCTTTGGGGCGGTCTTCTTTTCTTCCTGATTAATCTAAATTCCTGGTCTAGGGGACCCCACTAAATACTGAATTTAGTGTGCGTTTTAGGGGGAACCTGGTAGTGTCCAATGGGGCACTTACCATTGGGTGGCTATACCCACTACAGTACCCACTCCTGTGGGAATGGTCACTTCCTTGAAACTCATTGGCTATTTTCCTGCAGTCCAACATGGAGGAAAATGAAATAGGGGGCAGAGGTCCACTTCGCCCGCAAGTCCCTAGAGGTGGTGCATGCTCAGTGAGACCTCTCCTCCCTCCCTTTGTGTGGTTTCCCGCCTTTGCTCCCGCCAAAAGTGGAGGTGGACAAACGCGGAAGCCATCTGCTGCTCGTAGACCTGGGGGCTCGAGTTTCAAGGGCAGTAGCTCTTTGAAGCTCACCATCAGGAGAGTGCACATTCCTGAGGGAGGGGGTGTTACCTCCTCCACCCAGGAAGGGCATTGTTTTACAAACCAGAGAGCCAGGGCTCTCCCTCAGGTTTGTATATTGGCTGTCTGGAAGTGGCATGCTGGATGGAACCAGACAGCACCTCTAATGTGACCCCTGGGTACACTTAGGGTTAAATCCAATATTGGGACCAGTTTGGATTTAGCATTGGGAGTTGTTTGATACCAAACAACCCAGGTTGCAGAGTCGCCATCATGTAGCTGGGGAACTCATGTTTGACCAGTGTCTGGTATATGTACTTAAAATGGCTGCTCTGTTCACTATGTCCTAGGTTTGGCAAGGACACAGTGGGGGCATATTACTCATGCAACTATGCCCTCACATATAGTATGGTGGACACTGCCTTAGGGCCGGAAGGCCTGCAGAGGGGTAACATACCCATAACATATGCTGTGCAGGGTGGATGGGGGCACACAGGGAGTGTGCCATGTTGAGTTTGTCTTTTTAGGTTTACCCCAGTACACCCAGCCTGCAATGGCAGTGCTGGGTGCAGGGCCCTTGAGGGTGGCACAGTCAGTGCTGCTGCCCTTAGGGGCCTACTCTCAATATCTCATGCTCTGGGAACTGCGGTACCTATTTACCAAGGACTTACAGTGATACTTAAGAGTGTACCCAACTGTGCCAAGCATCACAACAGATTTAGAGAAAGAGCTCTGGCTCAGGAAACCTGGTTAGCAGGGACTCTGGGCACTGCAACTTCTAGGACACATTAAAATCAGGCAAAATGTTGGGGGGGGGGACCATGCAAAAAGAGGCCTCCTCACAAATAGTACCTGTTATGTCCCACTCTTTTTGTATATTTAGTTTGTGTTCTGTCTGAAGGGGTGGCCCACTGATCTGAGGTTTCAACTTAAATGAAGTAGTTAGTTGCTTTCACATCCAGGAACTCTTGAAGATTCTGGCAACCATGTCAAACCATGTGACCTCTGACATGCTGTCTAGCAGAGACACTGCCCACGTCCTGTTCTGAAGGAGCATTCTCAATGTGTGTGGCAACTTTCTTCTTTTTGAGTTGTTTTTTTTTTTGTTGAAGTTTCTCTTACTTTTTTTATGATGGCAGACGAGTTGAGTTCTTTTTTGGTTTCACTTACTCTTCTTGTCTGCACTCTGAGCAACCCACTCACAGACCTTTAGTCAGATGAGTCCTGGACAGAACAAGAAGGGAGTGCTTCAGTCGTCTGATACCTGTCAGACTGTGTTGATACGCAAGTTATAACATTTCTCTGAGGTCTCTGGTTGCAGAGATTGACCCCGGGAATTCACTTTTTTTTTTTTTTTTGTTCAGTTTATCCCAGCATTTTTTTTTTATTTTTATTTTTTTAGTTGGGTGCTTGTTTGGTATTTCCCTGTTTGGAACCTTTAAGCTATGGCTTGTTTGGTCTGGTTTCCAAATTGCCACGACATATGGATGTATAGGTGTCAGCAATCATTTTTGGTAGTTTGCGCTCTTGGTCTGCAACCTTGACCAGCGTAACGCGTTGGTGGATTGCCAGCATTGCTGCTTCCCCTTTAATATTGCATAAAATAATTGAGGATATTGTGGCAAAATTGCCAATTAATTCAATCCCCAAATGTCAGGTCAGGGCAGCCCTTTATTAGTTTTGAATCTGTTTTGGCACTTCAGGCAAAACAGCAGGTGATGGTGTACCATGTGCTTTGGTATGTATTGCAGCAAAGGCTATGCCCCATGTTGCACATTGCCTGATGTAGGAGGATAGCTGAAGACCCCCATAACAGGAGAGCTGAGTCAGGGAGCCAGTCTAGAGTGAAGTTTGACAGTCCTTCTCTGCAAGATGGAAGATCAATGTCAGCAGAGCAGTATGTTGAACACAGGATTTGTTCCAGGACAGTAGTGGTCGGAGTGCTCCTCTGACCCCTTTAGGGCAGTGCACCTTTTATAGAATCAAAACCAAACTGTGCGAGAGGTACAGCAATGAGATGTCTAGATGTTAGAAGCGGTCTCAGAGCGGGCACCACAAGTACTAGGATATCTTGTTCTGTTTCCAAACCTTGAACAGAGTGTACAGATTACATCTCGAGGAAGGCTAACTAAAAACAAGCAGCATGTACAATTAATTCTGAGAATATCGTGCAAGTATACAGTGTATAAAATGTCAATGTTAAAAAGTGATGTCCGCCTTAGATGTGTAAAATTATAAAGCTAAACTAAGATGGCGAACCAGAGTGGGTCCAAGAAGGCCCTAAAGCACTTGTTTTTTCAATCCCCCTAGCCAACACCTGCAACTATAACATCCTTACATCTGGCAGATATTCCATAGACTATTCCTAAGCACTGATGCCACTATTTATTTTTCACCTGTAGGTTTAGCTTGCATACATTTAAGGATAAGTGATTTGACCTTCCCCAGTTTGCCCTTCAAAAATGGATTGCGGTCGAATGACAATACAGTGTATTTTGACACTTTAGAGAGCCTGCTGTCTTAGTCATTATGTCAAAGGGAGGTCTGTTAATCCTTCTCCATTTTGTTTTAATTCCTAAGCATTTTCAATTTAGTTGGTAAAATTTTTAAAAAGGTCTTATTGGCAAGCTACTCATTTTTAAGGTTGTTTAATTCTAACCTGAGACAAAATGTGGACAAATTTTTCAAAGCAGCCATTGGTTTTTACGTCTTTGAAAACGTTTAACAACTACACGTTTCAAACGGTATTTTTTCAACACATTTTAATGTTTATTTTTTCACATTGAGAAAAAACAACGCTTTTATCTCTACAGCCCCCATGGCCGTGGGTCCAAGCACCGGGCTTTGGATATGAGATACATAGTAGTACATTAAACCCATTCCAGGAGAGTGGCATTGAATCAGATCTGTAATGTGTTCAGAGACCGGGAAAAGGAAAAATGTATCTAGTCCGTGTCAGCCCAGAGATGGCAGACCCAACCCCCAGAGTTGTTCAATCAGTGAGTCTGGCACAGTTCCATCTGGGTGCATATTTTTGGGGAACCCCACATGCCTTGTATAGCAGTTTCTCCATTGCTGCACACTAGTCCATGCCACTTGCCCACTCGTGCAGTTTGAAAAGGCATTGTGTGTTTAAATTATTTACTCCCTTTGCTTCTGAGCTGCCTGCACACCAATGTGCCAGGTGCTTCTTTATCTTTTTCACTGATCTGGTACAAACAGTGTAGAGACACTTCCTCTGACAGTTGTGTTTTGTGGTTATGATGCACATATTTGACAAAGACACATGTTGACTCTACTTGTTTTTGATTGTAACATGCAATATTAGGGCAGAGAAGAAGTGAAAGCTGATACCGGTAAGAAAAGCACTAGAATTTAAAATATTTTTTCCATCCCTATCTGTGAGTGTAGGCCATTTCAGTAAAGTCCCAAGCGCTGTGAGAGGACTTCCAGTACCATGAACCATTAGATATTTGCAAAGGGGCTACTTAGGCTACTTCACATGCTTTTGTCTAGACTTCAGAAGTTTCCATTAAGCTTCCCTATCTTTTAAATATTATTACATATTTCCATTAGTTAGAGAGGGATGCCTTAGCGAAGTTATTCACCTGTGAAACTTTGTATTGTCTTTTTTTTTTTTTTTTTTAACCTACTCATTTGTCCCTCCTAGAAAGAGAAAAGGTAGTGAATTCATTACTTACTAGTAATTTTATTACTAGGAGTTCAGATGTCGGTCATCAAGTCCTTCCTTAATTAGGGTGTTCCACCTTCCGCGAAAGACCACCCTAGTATATACATCTGTGAAGAAAGACTTTGACTACACAGACAACAAGTCCTTTTCCCCTTTTCATTATGAAAGGCAGTCCTGCCCTTCTCTTACATATTCCTTACTAGCTTGAGAGGAAGAACTCTGAAATACCAGAGATAAAATTAAAAAAGGGGATTACAAAATTTAAAGGTTTCAGAAGAAGTAGTAATAGGAAGGGTGAGAATAGGGCTGGGCCAAGGAAAACTTGGAGTAAAGAAGATTACCAGTAAGTAATGGTTTACTTGCCTCTTCTATTTTAGTCGCCACAGTCCTTTATTATGTACCCAAACTTAAAGAACGTAGCACTCCTCAATCTCAAACCATCTCGGTTTGTATGATATAGGTTTATTAAGTAAAATGAATGACAGAAAGTTGCTTTTAGCACACCAGAGGCAACATTAGGTTAATCTGAATTCAAGACATCTAAACGAAGAGAAACAAAGATGTTTGGGTTATCCAGTATGTCAGCCTAACCTATTTCCTGATGAGAACCTTCTTTAGCTTCAGACTATGAAACTTCTCCTCTGGTGGAAATGCTTTGTATTCTTAAGTTTCCCTTGACCTAAAACGTAATAGGCTTAGGAGGTGGTAGCTGTAGAGATTGTTTTCCCCTTTGAAAGACACCCTTCACCCCCTCCTCATACACCCTCCCCCGCCACATCCCCCACCCCCAATATGAAATTAACAAAGCAATGAAGGAACGAAAATATTTAGTTACTCCTAAATAAATTGGAAGACCTGTGAAAACATCTGGTGCCTGAACTGGACTTGCCTCGTTCAGAAGTTGAAAAATGGAAAGGTTTATTGTCTGAGACATGACCAAGAGAGGGAGAATTTACCTACAAAACTTAGTCCACTTGAACAATGACCTTATGAAAAAAGTTGAGGGCAGGAGAGATTAATTACCAGGAAATCTAACTCAGCTAGTATGCAAGCAGAAGTAATTTTAATCAGAAAAGGAACTTGGCTGACAACCAAGACAGAGAAGTAGAAGATATAGGTTCTAAAGTCTAAAATAAGGAAAGGATCACATATTGTGGGATTTGCACAACCTCAATCTTTGCACCTTCTTTCAAACTGTAGAAAGTGTTTAGTATAATAGGCTTTAGTGGCTGGGCAATGAGACTGTTTAATACCTAAAGCAATGTTTCTATTGTGATTTTGGTCATTTTAGAAACACCTTGGCATAAACAATATTTTTCGGAAGAGATGTCATCCTGATTTTTGGTTTCCATGGAGACTGTTGAAACTCAATAGAATATCAATTTTTTTTCCCCATCCAAAATCTACTCATCCTGGAATCTTGAGTCACATTTCGTGTAATTGGTAGTCTGATTTTAAAGGTCAGCCTGCGATTCTTCAGTTCCTATAAGAGTTTGTAGTCTTCACCTGCCTTTAAAACTGGGCTTTTGTAGAGAGGGCAGCCCCTTCCCTCGTGCTCTGCTGCGAAAGGGACATCATTTCTCCTGGGGTACCTGATATGTTCTGCATGGTATAAAAGTTCAGCTGAGATAAGTCTGGATCCCAAAAGGCTGCAGCATTTGTCATTCTTATTCATTCTTGAATGAAACCTTTGATCATGGGAAATTAAGGGGATTATTTAAAGCTTTTGACTTATATCTCGTTTTTGAAGTTCTATCCAGAGATGACACATTGCTGCTAAGGAGGCTTCGCTGCCATTGATAGTGACTACAGCAAATTGAATATAATGGCTGAAAGAATAATGCTAACCGCTCTATGTAACCCGATAAGGGAGTAGTATTGTCGTCCTTTAGATACATTCAAACAAACTCTGAAGGTCATCATTGTTTGAGAGGCATAGACTGCATAAGCACCTGGTCTATTTAAAAATTCTGAAGAAGCAAATTACTGGTTTAGGGATCCTTCCACTTTTTTTAATCTAAGGAATTGGCAGGATTTCTTTTTGTGAAGTTAATGAAGAGAACAATGGCAATATAGAATTTACTCTCGGCACCTGTGGAACTTCTCCTTTTAAAATCCATTAAACTTGTACCTTTTGCTCAAAACAAATCTTGGAAGTTTAGTCTGATCAAGGCCTTTTCACTCTTTCAGCAACAGAACTCTTATTATTTTGCATAAAGATAAATCATCAGTAGTCAGAGAGTTATGTTTCACTTAGAAATAGTCTCTTATTCCATTGTCTGGATCTTTAAACCCAACAGGTCTCTTATATGGGAAATTACCTCTTGTACTTAAGACTCTGGTTTAGATTTTCTTCTGAGCAAAGGATCTTAGCTTCTTTATCAGTTTCCACAGCTTCTTGAAAAATCTCTGAAGCTGCCCATTGAGCAGGAGGGTCTGCCATAGTTGCAAAAGCTGTAGAAACAGCTTCTGAAATTATTTGTTGAAGCTAAGAACGAGATGAGGTGAAAACATCCTCACTGTATCACGGGATCAATATCGTGCCTTTTCTCCGAGCACTTCCTTTCCTTCATCTTGCTGACTTGATAATAGTCAGAAACACCACCTTTCTGTATTTAGGCAATTCCCTGTGAAAACCTGCAAGATTTGGAAGGGAAAACTTCTATAAAATAGAAGAGGGTTACTGTTTTCCTCTCTAGTCAAAATGGTAGGAAGTAATGAAAAGAACGTTCTGAGCAGGAACTATTGTGCCCGCATGTGCCTGTAGCCATACCCATAGCATTAATTATTTAAAACAAATTGTCCTCCTAGTACTTCGCATAGCAGAAATTTAAAAAGGGGAGAACGTAACTGTATGATAAACCCATATGGAGTGAAAACGTAGCCTAGGCAACATATAAGACGTAAATCCAAGCATATCTAATCCACATCTTTCTGCTGCACAAACGAGAAAAAGACCCTGCTACACTGAAGACTAGGAATGAGTATATGTAGCTTAAGCTGCCGGGGTTTCACAACATCCGTATCCTGCAAAGCGCATCAGTGGAAAATCCCACCTAAACCACTTCCTGCTTTACTACAGAGGCCTCACTATTGCTGAGACTTGGAATGATCAAATACAGCTTTTGGCTTAAGTTCCCCGCTTAACTGCAGCTAAGACATTCAAAAGTAAAACCACAAACTAGTGAGAAATATGTTGGCTTTACCGCAAAGGCCCCACTACAATGGAGATGTGAGGTGCAATTTTTGTTATATATCTATATGCTCCTCTAACTACAATACCCTGCAGCAAAGAGAAAAAAAATCGAAGACGCTCACTTAAAACACAGTAAATCCAGCTAGAGGATCAAACGGAAAAAAAATGTTCTTTCTGCTGGAGTCCTGATGGATATGGAGGGAACACCAGGCCTAGCTTTCATCATGAAAATGGTAGAAAGATGTTGTACGAGCATATACTAGTGTGGCAGGAATGATGAGGCTGACAATTTGGTTGAAGTAAGGAATGTGGTGAGGAAAATGGGTCAAGAGGCTGTATTGCTGGAAGTTGGTAGTCTTCTAAAGAAAACAGTGGGGCGCACATTACTGTGTGAGTGGAAAGGGAGTAACATTGGCAGGGTTAAAGATCTTGTTACAAGCATCACTAATCAATCATATTTTGTGTTAGGGTTAAATACCTACTTGTCAACTAACTTGCTGCCCTTATAAGTTGCATGGTTCCAGTGGATGGAGGAATTAGAATACAGTGTATTGATCACTATTGTGAGTAGCTTATTCTTCTTCAAATTGTCTCTAGAACCGGGATCTCCAACCTTTTCAGTGAAAATAATCATGAGCAGCCAAGGCTAAACTACTCGGACATTGTAGGAAGTTGGCTCTGTATGCACTATTTCAAAGTAAGGAATAGTATGCACAGAGTCCAAGGGTTCCCCTTAGAGGTAAGATAGTGGCAAAAAGAGATAATACTAATGCTCTATTTTGTGGTAGTGTGGTCGAGCAGTAGGCTTATCAAAGGAGTACTGTTAAGCATTGGTTGTACATACACACAGGCAATAAATGAGGAACACACACTCAGACAGTTCCAGGCCAATAGGTTTTTGTATAGAAAAATATATGTTCGATGGCATCTGTCGCTGTAGATACGCATGTTCTGCAATAGCTCGCCATCTGGTGTTGGGCCGGAGTGTTACAAGTTGTTTTTCTTCGAAGAAGTCTTTCGAGTCACGGGACCGAGTGACTCCTCCTTTTGTCTCCATTGCGCATGGGCGTCGACTCCATCTTCGATTGTTTTTTTTCCGCCATCGGGTTCGGACGTGTTCCTGTCGCTCCGAGTTTCGGAACGGAAAAAATAGTTAATTTCGGAAGATTTTCGTCGGTATTGTTGCGTTCGGGATCGGCGTACTTAGATTCAACACCGCATCGAAGATCGAAGAGCTCCGGTGCCCTTCGGGGTAGTTTTTCGATCCTCCGTCGGGGCCTGGTCGGCCCGACCGCGTGCTGAGGAACGCCGATGGAACGGACCCCGTTCCGTTTCTGCCCCAAATGCCACAATAAATACCCCTACACAGACCAACACTTGGTCTGCAACCTGTGCCTGTCACCTGAGCACAGCGAAGACACCTGCGAGGCCTGTCGTGCGTTCCGGTCCCGAAAAACACTCCGAGACCGTCGAGCCAGAAGACTTCAAATGGCGTCCGCACCGACAGCCCGACGGGAGTTCGAGGAACAGGAGGAGGAAGGTACCTTCTCGATCCAAGACTCAGACTCCGAAGGATTCGACGATACACAAACCGTGAGTAAGACGTCGAAAAACACACAGAGAAACATTTACAAGGCCCAGGGGACGCCACTGCCACCAGGCCATGGCTCGACCCAAAAATTCGGTGACCGACCGTCGGCACCGAAAAAGGCCAAAACAGTGCCGAGATCGTCCGACTCCGGTCGAGACACCGGCACGCAGCCTTCTCGGGACCGAGAAAGTGCTGGAGACAAGCCTCGACACCGAGATACCGGTGTGGACACGGCTCGACGCCGAGACAGCGGCACCGAAACAGATCGACGCCGAGAGGTTTCGGCCCCGAAAAGGAAAAAAGTCACCTCGGAGCCGAAAAAACACGCAGACAAAGTTTTGACGCCGAAACAAACTGCAAGCGACCCAGCTTCAGGCTCTTATACAGAAGAGCACTCGCTAACCTCCCAAATGCAAAAGCATAGGTTTGAGGAAGAGCTACAAGCAACTGATGTGGACCATACGCAAAAGCGTATCTTCATTCAGCAGGGGACAGGAAAAATAAGCACCCTTCCCCCCATTAGGAGAAAGAGAAGGTTGGAGTTCCAGACGGAACAAGCACCACAACCAAAAGTGGTTAAAAGAATTACACCACCACCCTCTCCTCCGCCCGTGATTAACGTTTCACCAGCACAAACTCCATCTCACTCCCCAGCTCACACCACCATGAGCCAGGGTGACCAAGATCAGGACGCATGGGACCTATACGACGCCCCAGTGTCAGATAACAGCCCGGAGGCCTACCCTACAAAGCCATCTCCACCAGAAGACAGCACCGCGTACTCTCAGGTGGTGGCTAGAGCAGCACAATTTCATAACGTAAGCCTCCACTCAGAACAGGTCGAGGATGATTTCTTGTTCAACACACTCTCCTCCACCCACAGCTCCTACCAAAGCCTGCCTATGCTCCCTGGTATGCTCCGGCACGCAAAAGACATATTTAAGGAGCCGGTCAAAAGTAGGGCAATCACACCACGGGTGGAAAAGAAGTATAAGCCGCCTCCTACGGACCCGGTTTTCATCACTACACAGCTGCCACCAGACTCTGTTGTTGTAGGAGCAGCTAGGAAAAGGGCCAACTCTCACACATCTGGAGATGCACCACCCCCAGATAAAGAAAGCCGCAAGTTCGATGCAGCTGGTAAAAGAGTCGCAGCACAAGCTGCAAACCAGTGGCGCATCGCGAACTCCCAGGCACTACTTGCGCGCTATGACAGAGCCCACTGGGACGAGATGCAACATCTCATTGAACATCTGCCCAAGGACTTCCAAAATAGGGCGAAACAAGTGGTTGAGGAGGGACAGACCATCTCCAACAACCAGATACGTTCCTCCATGGACGCTGCAGATACAGCTGCACGGACAATTAATACATCTGTAACTATCAGACGGCATGCATGGCTCCGAACGTCTGGATTTAAACCAGAGATTCAACAAGCAGTTCTCAATATGCCTTTTAATGAAAAAGAACTGTTCGGTCCAGAAGTGGACACAGCGATTGAGAAACTCAAAAAAGATACGGACACTGCCAAAGCCATGGGCGCACTCTACTCCCCGCAGAGCAGAGGGAATTACAGCACATTCCGTAAAACGCCCTTTCGAGGGGGGTTTCGGGGTCAAAGCACACAAGCCAGCACCTCACAAGCAACACCGTCCACTTACCAGGGACAGTATAGAGGAGGTTTTCGGGGACAATATAGAGGAGGGCAATTCCCTAGAAATAGAGGGAGATTTCAAAGCCCCAAAACCCCTACTACTAAACAATGACTCACATGTCACTCACCCCCTCCACACAACACCAGTGGGGGGAAGAATAGGTCATTATTACAAAGCATGGGAGGAAATCACTACAGACACTTGGGTTCTAGCAATTATCCAACATGGTTATTGCATAGAATTTCTACAATTCCCTCCAAACATACCACCAAAAGCACAAAATTTAACAACACACCATTCCAATCTCCTGGAGATAGAAGTGCAGGCACTATTGCAAAAGAATGCAATCGAATTAGTGCCAAACACACAAATAAACACAGGAGTTTACTCACTGTACTTTCTGATACCAAAGAAGGACAAAACGCTGAGACCAATCCTAGACCTCAGAGTAGTGAACACTTTCATCAAATCAGACCACTTCCACATGGTCACACTACAAGAAGTATTGCCATTGCTAAAACTACACGACTACATGGCAACTTTAGACCTCAAGGATGCTTATTTCCATATACCAATACACCCATCTCACAGGAAATACCTAAGGTTCGTATTCAAAGGAATACATTACCAATTCAAGGTACTGCCTTTCGGATTAACAACCGCACCAAGAGTCTTTACCAAATGTCTAGCGGTAGTCGCTGCACACATAAGAAGGCAGCAAATACATGTGTTCCCATATTTGGACGACTGGCTAATCAAGGCCCATTCGTTCATACAGTGCTCAAATCACACAAATCAGATCATACAAACCCTCTTCAAACTCGGGTTCACCGTCAATTTCACAAAATCCAAAATTCTGCCACGCAAGGTACAACAATACCTGGGAGCCATAATAGACACATCAAAGGGAGTAGCCACTCCAAGTCCACAAAGAATTCAAAATTTCAACACCATCATACAACGCATGTATCCAACACAAAAGATACAGGCAAAGATGGTATTACAACTCCTAGGCATGATGTCATCATGCATAGCCATTGTCCCAAACGCAAGACTGCACATGAGGCCCTTACAACAATGCCTAGCATCACAGTGGTCTCAAGCACAGGGTCACCTTCTAGATCTGGTGTTAATAGACCGCCAAACTTACCTCTCGCTTCTATGGTGGAACAACATAAATTTAAACAAGGGGCGGCCTTTCCAAGACCCAGTGCCACAATACGTAATAACAACAGATGCTTCCATGACAGGGTGGGGAGCACACCTCAATCAACACAGCATACAAGGACAATGGAACGTACATCAAACAAAACTGCATATCAATCACCTAGAACTGCTAGCAGTTTTTCAAGCACTAAAAGCTTTCCAACCAATAATAGTTCACAAATACATTCTCGTCAAAACAGACAACATGACAACAATGTATTATCTAAACAAGCAGGGAGGGACGCACTCCACGCAGTTAAGCCTGCTAGCACAAAAAATTTGGCATTGGGCAATTCACAACCAAATTCGCCTAATTGCACAGTTTATACCAGGGATACAAAATCAACTCGCAGACAATCTCTCTCGAGATCACCAACAGGTCCACGAATGGGAAATTCACCCCCAAATTCTGAACACTTATTTCAAACTCTGGGGAACACCTCAGATAGACTTGTTTGCGACAAGGGAGAACGCAAAATGCCAAAACTTCGCATCCAGGTACCCACACAAACAATCCCAAGGCAATGCCCTATGGATGAACTGGTCAGGGATATTTGCTTACGCTTTTCCTCCTCTCCCTCTCCTTCCTTACCTGGTAAACAAACTCAGTCAAAGCAAACTCAAACTCATATTGATAGCACCAACTTGGGCAAGGCAACCCTGGTACACAACGCTGCTAGACCTATCAGTGGTACCCTGCATCAAATTGCCCAACAGGCCAGATCTGTTGACACAGCACAACCAAAAGATCAGACACCCAGATCCAGCATCGCTGAATCTAGCAATCTGGCTCCTGAAATCCTAGAATTCGGGCACTTACAACTTACCCAAGAATGTATGGAAGTCATAAAACAAGCAAGAAGGCCATCCACCAGGCACTGCTATGCAAGTAAATGGAAGAGGTTTGTTTGCTACTGCCATATTAATCAAATACAACCATTACACACAACTCCAGAACATGTAGTGGGTTACTTGCTTCACTTACAAAAATCTAACCTGGCTTTCTCTTCCATTAAAATACACCTTGCAGCAATATCTGCATACCTGCAAACTACCTATTCAACTTCCCTATATAAAATACCAGTCATTAAAGCATTCATGGAGGGCCTTAGGAGAATTATACCACCAAGAACACCACCTGTTCCTTCATGGAACCTAAATGTTGTCCTAACTAGACTTATGGGTCCACCTTTTGAACCCATGCACTCCTGCGACATACAGTTCCTAACCTGGAAGGTGGCATTTCTCATCGCCATTACTTCCCTGAGAAGAGTAAGCGAGATTCAGGCGTTTACTATACAGGAACCTTTTATACAACTACACAAAAATAAAGTCGTCCTAAGGACCAATCCTAAATTTTTGCCAAAGGTTATTTCACCGTTCCATCTAAATCAAACAGTGGAACTTCCAGTGTTCTTTCCACAGCCAGATACCGTAGCTGAAAGGGCACTACATACATTAGATGTCAAAAGAGCATTAATGTATTACATTGACAGAACAAAAAACATCAGAAAGACTAAACAACTCTTTATTGCATTTCAAAAACCTCACGCAGGAAACCCAATTTCAAAACAAGGTATAGCCAGATGGATAGTTAAATGCATCCAAATCTGCTACCTTAAAGCTAAACGACAGCTGCCCATTACACCAAGGGCACACTCAACCAGAAAGAAAGGTGCTACCATGGCCTTTCTAGGAAACATCCCAATGCAAGAAATATGTAAGGCAGCCACATGGTCTACGCCTCACACATTCACCAAGCACTACTGTGTAGACGTGTTATCCGCACAACAAGCCACAGTAGGTCAAGCTGTATTAAGGACATTATTTCAGACTACTTCCACTCCTACAGGCTGATCCACCGCTTTTGGGGAAATAACTGCTTACTAGTCTATTGCAGAACATGCGTATCTACAGCGACAGATGCCATCGAACTGAAAATGTCACTTACCCAGTGTACATCTGTTCGTGGCATCAGTCGCAGTAGATTCGCATGTGCCCACCCGCCTCCCCGGGAGCCTGTAGCAGTTTGGAAGTTACCTTCAATTATTTATATATGTATCATCTCAACCTTAAATAGGTGCATACTTAGTCACTCCATTGCATGGGCACTATTACTACAATTCAACTCCTACCTCACCCTCTGCGGGGAAAAACAATCGAAGATGGAGTCGATGCCCATGCGCAATGGAGACAAAAGGAGGAGTCACTCGGTCCCGTGACTCGAAAGACTTCTTCGAAGAAAAACAACTTGTAACACTCCGGCCCAACACCAGATGGCGAGCTATTGCAGAACATGCGAATCTACTGCGACTGATGCCACGAACAGATGTACACTGGGTAAGTGACATTTTCATTTCTTAGTTTATTTTAAGAACCACAGGTTCAAATTCTACATGTAATACTTTGCATGAACGGTATTGCAGGTAAGTACTTTAGGAACTTTGAATAATGACAACAGCATATATACTTTTCAAATAAAACACATATAGCTATTTTAAAACTAGACACCGTGCAATTTTCACTGTTCCTAGGGGAGGTAAGTAATGGTTAGTTCTTGCAGGTAAGTAAACCACCTACGGGGTTCAGATTTGGGTCCAAGGTAGCCCACCGTTGGGGGGTTCAGAGCAACCCCAATGTTACCACACCAGCAGCTCAGGGCCGGTCAGGTGCAGAGTTCAAAGTGGTGCCCAAAACACACAGGCTTCAACGGAGAAGGGGGTGCCCGGTTCCAGTCTGACAGCAGGTAAGTACCCGTGTCTTCGGAGGGCAGCCCAGGGGGGTTTTGTAGGGCACCGGGGGGGGGGGGGGACACAAGTCCACACAAAGTACACCCTCAGCAGCGCGGGGGCGGCCGGGTGCAGTGTGCAAACAAGCGTCGGGTTTGTAATAGGAATCAATGGGAGACCAAGGGGTCTCTTCAGCGGTGCAGGCAGGCAAGGGGGGGCTCCTCTGGGTAGCCACCACCTGGGCAAGGGAGAGGGCCTCCGGGGGGTCACTCCTGCACTGGAGTTCCGATCCTTCAGGTCCTGGGGGCTGCGGGTGCAGGGTCTTTTCCAGGCGTCTGGATATGAGAGTCAGGCAGACGCGGTCAGGGAGAGCCTCAGGATTCCCTCTGCAGGCGTTGCTGTGTGGGCTCAGGGGGGACAACTTTGGTTACTCACAGTCTCTGAGTCGCCGGGGAGTCCCTGAAGTGTTGTTTCTCCACCAGTCGAGTCGGGGTCGCCGGGTGCAGGGTTGCAAGTCTCACGCTTCTGGCGGGAAACGCAGTCGTTTTAAAGTTGCTCCTTTGGAAACAAAGTTGCAGCCTTGGGTGAACAGGGCCGCTGTTCTCGGGAGTTTCGTGGTCCTTTTAGAGCAGGGCAGTCCTCTGAGGATTCAGAGGTCGCTGGTCCTGGGGAAAGCGTCGCGGGAGCAGTTTTCTTCCGAAGGAGGGAGACAGGCCGGTAGAGCTGGGGCCAAGGCAGTTGGTGTCTCCGTCTTCTCTGCAGGGTTTTTCAGCTCAGCAGTCCTCTTCTTCTTAGGTTGCAGGAATCTGAGTTCCTAGGTTCAGGGGAGCCCTTAAATACTAAATTTAAGGGCGTGTTTAGGTCTGGGGGGTTAGTAGCCAATGGCTACTAGCCCTGAGGGTGGGTACACCCTCTTTGTGCCTCCTCCCAAGGGGAGGGGGGTCACAGTCCTATCCCTATTGGGGGAGTCCTCCATCTGCAAGATGGAGGATTTCTAAAAGTTAGTCACTTCAGCTCAGGACACCTTAGGGGCTGTCCTGACTGGCCAGTGACTCCTCCTTATTTTTCTCATTATCTCCTCCGGCCTTGCCGCCAAAACTCCACTAGCTGGAATGCCCTGTGGTGCTGGAACAAAGGGGGTGAGCCTTTGAGGCTCACCGCCAGGTGTTACAGCTCCTGCAAGGGGGAGGTGATAAGCATCTCCACTCAGTGCAGGCTTTGTTACTAGACACAGAGTGACAAAGGCACTCTCCCCATGTGGCCAGCAACATGTCTGGTTTTAGCAGCCTGCCACACTCGAGTCAGCCTACACGGGTAGTTGGTTAAGGTTTCAGGGGGCACCTCTAAGGTGCCCTCTGGGGTGTATTTTACAATAAAATGTACACTGGCATCAGTGTGCATTTATTGTGCTGAGAAGTTTGATACCAAACTTCCCAGTTTTCAGTGTAGCCATTATGGTGCTGTGGAGTTCGTGTTTGACAGACTCCCAGACCATATACTCTTATGGCTACCCTGCACTTACAATGTCTAAGGTTTGGCTTAGACACTGTAGGGGCACAGTGCTCATGCACTGGTGCCCTCACCCATGGTATAGTGCACCCTGCCTTAGGGCTGTAAGGGCTGCTAGAGGGGTGACTTATCTATACTGCATAGGCAGTGTGAGGTTGGCATGGCACTCCGAGGGGAGTGCCATATCGACTTACTTGTTTTGTCCTCACCAGCACACACAAGCTGGCAAGCAGTGTGTCTGTGCTGAGTGAGGGGTCCCCAGGGTGGCATAAAATATGCTGCAGCCCTTAGAGACCTTCCCTGGCATCAGGGCCCTTGGTATCAGGGGTATCAGTTACAAGGGACTTACCTGGATGCCAGGGTGTGCCAATTGTGAAAACAAAAGTACAGGTTAGGGAAAGAACACTGGTGCTGGGGCCTGGTTAGCAGGCCTCAGCACACTTTCATTTCAAAACATAGCATCAGCAAAGGCAAAAAGTCAGGGGGTAACCATGCCAAGGAGGCATTTCCTTACAGACATTATTACTAAACACTCCCACACCAAACTTCCTTTATTTTAAGCCTAATGCTCAAAGCCAGATACTATGGTTTGAACAAAATACTTTGACCAGGGGCACTATGTCAGGGCTGACGTGTCAGTGAGAGCTTGGTATTTGGGATGTATGAACATGTATGCATATGAATGGGATATGTGTATGGGTAACTGAGAGTCGATGGCATATGCACTTGTGGCACAGGGCATACTTTTCGCCATATGGGGCGACGTTAGAAATATAGCACAAACATACAGCCAGGTTTTTAAATGGGATACATTTAAAGTGCAAAAGTTTCATAATGTGGAACACTTTAAATATCTCCCAATTAGAAAATGATTATATGTTTCAGTTATAAATATTGCAGTGTTCTACTGACCACTGGGAGCAAAAGCTCTGCTGTTTTGTAAATGCAACACTTTGAAAAATAATTTGAGAAAATAAAATGAAAAGTTAACTTAATTATAAGGTAACATTTCATTTTCTCAGATGTAAAAACATTGAGAAACATTTTTGTTCTCACTTCCAATAGATTTGACATTTAAGAGTTAAATACCTTAGGGCTTCAATTCTTCACCTCTGTGCCCTGGGTCATACATCTGACTCAGCACTGCTCCTTATCAGGCACAGCTATCTGCAATCTGGTGATAATAATTTAAAATAAACACAGCCTTCCCCTAACTTTTAAAGGAAAAATGTGGCCCTGTGCTTATGTAAAAATTAACTTCAGGATGTGAGCTACTCTGAAGGGGTGTGGGAGCTAATGGTAGCTCGCGGTCCACTGGTTTGAGACACTTGCTTTAGAAACCCTGACTGCAAAGGCTAGCTGCTGCAAATTTGCTCTAACTGTATAATATTTCTCAATTTAATATTGCACTGTCGGCTCAAAACATGTTCCAATATCCGTTTATGATCTGACACCTAACATGTTAGAATTCAAACAGTATCTTTCAACCTGTAAACTGGTGCTGAAAATAGTTTGGGTGGTCAAATGGACACAATTCTATTTTTTCGGAAAATGATAAAACCTGCTATGAAAGACTGGTACCTTTAATTTGTCAGTACGGTGTGCGGTGTTACAGGGAAAGTGTTTGAGCCCAGTGCCCAAGAATTCATTTGAAGTTGTCCACAGTGCAATTGCACTCAATTGAAGTATCAGTAAGTTACCTCTGGCTTTTATTGGATTGGGATTGTATTATGCTATTTTATGACCTGTTCACAGTTACAACAATGGGATAACCCAGAATGTGTTCTTAAAAAAAAAAAAAAAAAAAAAAAAAATTGATTTGTTTGATTAAAAATATTTTTACTGTTTTAGGTCAAACTTTTGATTAATCGGCAACTGCAAATTTTCTTCTCTGATGTTTTTGATGAAAGACTGGAACAGTTGACTGAAAGAGTTAAACAAATACAGTGTGGACAGAGGCATGAGGAGCTAGCTGCTAAGTGTCTTGTAAGTGACAGTACAGTTATTTTAAAATTTAAATCAAATTTCCAGTTCTCAGACCACTATTTTCATGTGTACTTGGTTAATAATGGATGTAGAGGTCTAGAATCCTACTGTAAACCCTTACATGTGAAAAATCAGAAATATAAAAGCAGCTCTGCATTAATCTGTTAACTACTGCAGGCCACTCCTGAGCAGTTCCTTAATCTGCATGTTTGATGTCAACATAGCCTAACATAATGTTTGTGACAGGGAAGTAATGCATTAAGACAGATTTTCTTTTGTTACATTTTTGGAAAATGTTTTACAATGCGGCATCTTTATTTGTAAATGACAAAGTCTGGCAATTATTGAATCTTCTGTCCATTAGCAGTGAAATCACTTTAAATCACAACACTTAATTGCTGCCACCGCTAGTTTTATGTACTCTACGCTGCCCCTTTCAATCTTCTGTCTAGTTTCTTTATAGTGTATTAGAGTTACAGCTTCCTCTTTTGTGAAATTTATTTCCATCGTCATTTGAGGAGTAACCACTGTGGTATCATACACAAGAAAGTTAAAACTTTTGCTATTTCCACCCCCGGGATCTTTACAAGAATGAAGACCTCTTATTAAGAGGCAGATCGACCTCTCCGCAGAAGGAAGAAACTTAGCAGGTTATATTCCATTATCATCTACTGAACTTCCCTTAACGCCAAGACAACACCAGCACACACTATGGTATTCATTAAACGTCAAGGGCTAAATTATGATCCCTTTGCAAACGTGTTTGCATAGGGTTCGGAATGACGAGTTCTGTGATAATTATCACACCCTCACTTTTCACCTGATAAATTCCAGCTGTTCAAACCTGCTGAAATCTATTGATGGAAAAGGCCCAAAATAAAAACAAAACATGCCGAACTCAGGGTGTTAAAAACAGATTCTGCATGTCAGGTTGGGGTATTTACCATAGGAGGTAAACAAATTACCGCAGATTACTCTTATTCAACAACAAAATGAGGCCTATTATGACAAACTTGTAATTAGGACCCATGGAAGTTATAATATAATGCCCAACTTTTTCAGTAGATTTTGATTGTCTCTTTCAAGAACTGGACAGCAAGGAATCCATGAAGTAGAGTGCACGGGCTTAAGCTGCTACTGACTCATCTGTTTCAACATTTTGTCCATTGTGCATTTCTAAGGACAAACTTACCTTCACCCGCATAGGGGGAAGCTAATCCGAGAACCCACTTGATGCTTCTCCTCAAGGGTCCCTACAATCTGACATGGGTGGGGGGGACCAGGGGAACCCCTAAGTGATCCTGATACTTGGGACACACATGATACTGATTCCACTACCCTAATGATCTAGACCTCTATCCTTCTCATCCCCCCACCCGAGGATACCACTTCTTTTCAACATGTTATTTCTAGGGCAGCAGCGTACCATACTATTGAGCTCCATGGGGAAACCCTAGAGGAGGATTTCCTTTTTGACACCCTCTCCTCCAAACACAAGGACACTCAGTTTCTTATCATACTTCCTGGCATGATGAGACATGCCGAGGATATTGTCAAGGAGCCAGTCCATGCCAAGATTATCATCCCCACCTCCACCCCATCCCCAGTAGACAAGAAATATAATGCGGCTCCTTTAGATCCTTTATTAGGAGTCAAGTTCCACCTGACTCCATTGTCCCTGCCACTACTCATCAATGGGCAAAAAGTATGGCCACTGAGGGCACTCCTCCTCTTCAAAAGGAGAGTAAGTGTATTGATTCTGCTGGGAAGAGGGTTGCGGCACAGGCCGCAAACCTTTGGTGCATCACCAATTCGCAGGACCTTTTTGCCCGCTATGAAAGACGAGATGGAGGAACTCTTGCAGCACCTCCCAGAGGAACATCGCAAGAGTTCAGCAATTGTCACTGGAGGGCAGGTTATTACTAATAACTCTGTCCGATGCACCCTAGACACAGCTGATACAGCAGCCACAGGGGTATTAACACCTGCATCCTCCTAAGAAGGCACACATGGCTATAATGTTCTGTGTTTAAGCATTAGGTCCAGCAGGTAGTTTTCAGTATGCCTTTTGATAAGCAGCACCTTTTTGGACCACGGGTAGATTCTAACCAGAATAAGATGAAAAAGGGCACCAATAACACTAAGGTGATGGGAGCATTACAGACTTCCACTTCCAGGGGCTCCTTTCATCACCCAGGCTACAGAGGGACATACAAACCCACATCAATTGAGGCCTCCACTTCCCAACAGAAGCAACATCTGTCATCCTACAACAGGGTATTTTATAGAGGTTCCTTTAGATTTACTAACAATAAAAGAAGGGGAAAGGTTTCCTCCGCAAGCAGAGCAACTCCCACTGCAAAGCAAATACTACTTACATCTTCCCCCGACCATACAACACCAGTCGGGGCAGACTACAGTTTTTCCACCCAGTGTTGAATACTTTCACTACAGACAAATGGTTACTAGCCATTATCCAACTTGGCTATTGTCTGGCCCTCAATACCACACCAAACAAGAAGTTGAAGCCCTTCTTCTCAAAGGGACTCTAGAACCTGTTCCTCCTCAACACCAAGGATAAGGAGTATTCCCTATACTTCCTAATCCCCAAAAAAGACATAATTCCAATCTTAGATCGCAGACCTCTGAACAAGTACATTCTATCAGAACACTTCCGTATGCTCACACTAAAGGATGTCATTCCATTTTTACGCTAGACCTAAAAGAAGCCTATTTTCACATACTGATACACCCTGCATACTGCAAATACCTAAGATTTGTCATAGCAGGAAAACTCTACCAATTCAAAGTGCTTCCATCTTGGGTAACTACTGTATCTCGAGTGTTCACAAAATGCCTGCCGCTGGTCACAGCACATCTACGAAGACAAAATGACCATGTATACTCCTATCTGGGCGACTTGCTCATCAAAGCCAGCACTCATCCGTGTCAACAACACAATCAGATGACAATAGATCTTTACAGCCTAGGCTTTACTGTTGACATCTCCACGTCCCACCTACAACCACTACCGATTCAACACTTTTTAGGAGCAATCCTAAACATACAGTTTGGATTAGCCTACCTCAGTCCCACTCGAAATCGGAACTTTCAAGGAACTTTGCCCCAGTTCCAACCAAACAATCACAGTAAGGACAGTTGTGCGTCTGTTAGAAATGATGGCGTCTTTTATTGCCATTGTTCCCCATGCAAGATTACACGTGCATCCTCTGTGACAATGGCTAGCGCGCCAGTGGTCTCAGTCACAGGATTACCGAGAACATCTAGTGTTGATAGACCTCCACACTCACCGTTCTCTGCAGTGGTGGAACATCAACAATCTGCTAAAGGGTCTATCTTTTCTGGACCCTGTTCCCCACGGACGCATCACAGACTGGTTGGGTGCCCATCTACAAGACTTGACAATACAAGGTCTTTGGGATGCCAGACATCAGTCTTTACACATCAGCTACCTAGAGCTTCAGGCGGTCAGCCTAGCACTGAAAGCTTTCCTTCCTCAACAGTCTCACAAGGTTGTCCTAGTCCAGATGGGCAATATGACTGCCATGTATTATCTACAAAAACCGAACGGGGGGGGCTGGGCTTCACAACTGTTGGAAAGGGACCTTTCTGCAGGGTTATCCCCAAACCTTTTGCCATCTTCCTCCTATTTTTTTCAGGTCTGTTTTTGCGTGTTTATTGTCTCTGGGCACTTTACCACTGCTAAACAGTGCTAAAGTGCATATGCTTTCTGTGTAAATTGTACTGTTGATTAGTTTATCCATGATTGGCATATTTGATTTACTGGTAAGTCCCTAGTAAAGTGCACTAGAGGTGCCCAAGGCCTGTAAATCAAATGATACTAGTGGATCTGCAGCTCTGGTTTTGCCATCCACATTAGTAGCCTGGTAAACATGGCTCAGACCAGTCTGTGTGTGCAGTTTTAACTGCCAATTCGACTTGGCAAGTGTACCCACTTGCCAGGCCTAACCCTTCCCTTTTACTACATGTCTGGCACCCCCAAGGTAGGACCAAGGTAGCCCCAGGGGCAGGGTACAGTGTATGTTTTAGGTAGGACATATACTAGTGTGTTTTAGATGTCAACACCGCAGCCTGGGCCTCCGTGATGACACAGCTCCTGCTGACACCGGTGCCTCCGTCTGCACCTTGGCCTGTGGACACTGCTCGTGAGGAGCACAAAGCACCATCCCGTCCCACACTGCAGCCCCGGTACACCAATGCCAGCACCATCGACTCTTACGGTCACCAGGCATCCCTGCCTGGACCGTGGCATGTGGACACTGCTCGGGATGGTCACGAAGCACCTTCCCGTCCCACACCGCTGGCTTGGGCCTACTGACGACCGCGCTTCTGCAACAACTACGCCGCTGCCTGCACCGTGACCTGTGGGCACTGCGTGTTGCAGCATCCCGCTTCACCCCGCAACCCTGGTGTCACAGACACCGCTGGCCGTCGTCACCGAGCCGCTGCCTGCACTGTGACCTGTGGGCACCACACGCCGCATAGTCCCGCATAGTCCCGCTTAGCACCGCAGCCCCAACGCCATCCACGCCAGCGCTCCTGACTACATCAGCCCGGAGTTCGATCTGCAGCGCGTGTAATTTCAAGGGCCCGTTGACTCCTGCACTGACTCTGGAACAGACACCGCAACGCCGCTCTCCGGAGCGCACCACGAGGATCACAACGCCTTACAAATCCATGTAATCCATGGAGTACATTACCGATTCAAAGTGTTACCATTCGGGATAACAACAGCACCAAGAGTAGTTACAAAATGCCTTGTGGTAGTAGCTGCACATATCAGGAGACAGCACATACACGTATTCCCGTACCTAGACGATTGGTTAATAAAAACCAGCACTCGGAAACAGTGTCTTCAACATACAAAATACGTCCTAGAAACCCTTCACAAGCTAGGGTTCTCAATAAACTACCAAAAATCACACTTACAACCATGTCAAATACAACAATACTTCGCGTCCAGGTACCCACACCCTCATTCCAAGGGCAATGCGTTATGGATGAGTTGGTCAGGGATATTTGCTTACGCTTTTCCCCCCTCTCCCAATCCTTCCCTATCTAGTAAACAAATTGAGTCAAAACAAACTCAAACTAATACTAGTAGCACCAACTTGGGCTCGCTAACCATGGTACACAACACTACTAGATCTGTCAGTGGTACCTCATATCAAACTACCAAACAGACCAGATCTGTTAACTCGACGCAAACAACAGATCAGAAACCCGAATCCAGCATCGCTCAATCTAGCAATCTGGCTCCTGAAGTCTTAGAATTTGGACATTTAGACCTTACACAAGAATGTATGGAGGTCATTAAACAAGCTAGGAAACCTACTACAAGACATTGCTACGCAAATAAATGGAAAAGATTTGTTTATTACTGCCATAATAATCAAATTCAACCACTACATGCAACCACAAAAAACATTGTAAGCTACTTATTACACTTACAAAAATCTAAGTTAGCATTTTCGTCCATTAAAATACATCTCGCAGCAAAATCTGCCTATCTGCAGATTACACATTCAAAATCACTCTTTAGAATCCCAGTCATAAAAGCATTTATGGAGGGTCTAAAAAGAATCATACCCCCAAGAACACCACCAGTTCCCTCATGGAACCTCAATATTGTATTAACATGACTCATGGGTCCACCATTTGAACCTATGCACTCTTGTGAGATGCAATACTTAACATGGAAAGTAGCCTTCCTAATAGCTATCACATCTCTTAGAAGATTAAGTGAAATACAAGCATTTACCATACAAGAACCCTTTATACAAATACACAAACATAGTGGTTCTACGCACAAATCCCAAATTTTTACCAAAAGTTATATCACCGTTCCACCTAAATCAAACTGTGGAACTCCCAGTCTTTTTTCCACAACCAGACTCTGTAGCCGAAAGGGCATTACATACATTAGACATCAAAAGGGCACTAATGTATTACGTTGATAGAACCAAACAATTTCGCAAAACAATTGTCTGTAGCCTTTCAAAAACCTCATGCAGGAAATCCAATATCCAAACAAGGCATAGCCAGATGGAGAGTTAAGTGTATTCAAACCTGCTATGTAAAAGCAAAGAGAGACCTGCCTATTACACCGAAGGCACACTCCACTAGAAAGAAAGGCGCCACAATGGCCTTTCTAGGAAATATACCTATGAGAGAAATCTGTAAGGCAGCCACATGGTCTACGCCTCATACATTCACGAAACATTACTGTGTGGATGTGTTAACAACACAACAAGCCACAGTAGGACAAGCAGTATTACGAACATTATTTCAAACAACTTCAACTCCTACAGGCTAAACCACCGCTTTTGGGGAAATAACTGCTTACTAGTCTATGCACAGCATGTGTATCTGCAGCTACACATGCCCTCGAACGGAAAATGTCACTTACCCAGTGTACATCAGTTCATGGCATGAGACGCTGCAGATTCACATGCTCCCTCCCCGGGAGCCTGTAGCCGTTTAAGTTCATTAAAATTATATATTATATGTTGATAACACGTGTACATTTGTAAATATATATCACTTTTAGACACATTATGTACATACATACTCACTCCATTGCATGGGCACTATTACTATATACACAACTCCTACCTCACCCTCTGCGGGGAAAACAATCTAAGATGGAGTCGACGCCCATGCGCAATGGAGCCGAAAGGGGAGGAGTCCCTCGATCTCGTGACTCTCCGAGCCCAACACTAGATGGCAGGATAATGCACAGCATGTGAATCTGCAGCGTCTCATGCCACGAACAGATGTACACTGGGTAAGTGACATTTTATATATATATATATATATATATATATATATATATATATACACACATATATCTCTGTTCAATGGCATGTGTAGCTGCAGATACACATGTGGTGGGCTCGGAGTGTTACAAGTTGTTTTTCTTTGAAGAAGTCTTTACGGAGTCAAGGGATCAAGTCACTCCTCCTCTCGGTTACAGTGCTCATGGGCATCGACTCGATTGTTTTCTTTCCGCTGTCAGGTTCGGGCTTGTTTCCTCTCGCACCAAGATTTCGTATTGGAAAACCTACTTATTTGTCTGTATTGTTTCGATCGTGTTTCTCATCTAGCATCGAACCGGTAGTACTGTCGGAACCTTCATTCCGCCCTTTGGGGCATGTGCGCCCGACTCAAGCCTGTTTGGGCCTACCGCGTGGAAAGCCTGATGGATCGGACTCTGTTTCGTTTCTGCCCACGGTGCCATGCGAAGTACCCATATACAGACCAACACCTGGTTTGTAATTTGTGCCTTTCTCCAGACCATCGGGAGGAAGATTGCGAAGCCTGTCGATCGTTTCAATCAAAGAAGACCTTGGACCTCAGGCCTCTCAATCTTTACATTCTGTCAGAACATTTTAACCTGGTAACACTGCAGGATGTCATTCCATTACTACAAAAACACGATTAAATGACTGCTTTTGACCTCCAAGATGTGTATTTCCACATACCCCTCCATCCAGCTCACAGAAAATACCTCAGGATTGTCATAGCAGGAAAACATTACAAGTTCAAAGTGTTGCCATTCGGCATAACAGCAGCTCCAATAGTGTTAAAAAAATGTCTAGACGATTGACTAATCAAAAAAAGCAATTTTACACAATGGCAACAACACTCTCATTATGTGATTGAAACCTTGCATATGCTAGGTTTCACTCTCAATTACCAAAAATCACACATTCAGACAGCACAGGTACAACCTTACCTAGGTGCTATCCTAAATACTCAAAAAGCCTTAGCTTATCAAAATACACAAAGGATACAAGCTTTCCAAAATCTTACACCACACATACAGCCAAATCAACAATATACTGTAAGATTTATCATGAAGATTCTAGGAATAATGGCATCTTTCATAGCTGTAGTTCCACATGTAAGAATAAACATGGGCCTCTCACAACAGTGGTCTTAGGCACACGGTCAACTTCAAGATCTAGTGTTGATCGACTGCCAAAAACAAATGTCCCTTCAATGGTGGAATCGCAGCAATCTAATGAAGGTGCGGTCATTTCAAGACTCTGTGCCTCAGACCATAATCACAACAGACGCATCAATGATCAGTTGGGGAGCTCACCTCAACAATCAGCCCATTCAAGGACAATGGGAAGCCAAACAGAAACAGCTTCACATAAACCACCTAGAACTATTAGCTGTATTTCTTGCCCTGAAAGTGTTTCAACCTCTTCTCAAACAGAAGACTGTTCTAATAAAAACAGACAACATGACAGCCATGTATTACCTCAACAAACAGGGTGGGACACATTCATCTAAACTGTCCCTACTAGCCCAAACAATATGGAAATGAGCACTTCACAATCACATTAATCTATTAGCACAATACATTCCAGCGATAGACAATCAGCTGGCAGATCTCCTAAGCAGAAAACCCCAACAAACACACAAATGGAGATTCACTCCCAGGTATTTCAAAAGTACTTTAAAAAATGGGGAACACCAGAGAGAGATCTATTTGCAACAAGCAAAAACACAAAATGCCTAAACTTCGCATCCAGACGCCACATCCCCTATCCAAGGGCAATGCTCTATGGATCAATTGGTCAGGGATATTTGCTTTCACTTCCCCCCTCTCCCTTTCCTTCCCCTTCTGGTCAGCAAACTATGTCAGACATCACTCACCATCATTCTCATAGCACATACATGGGCACGCCAGTATTGGTACACAACACTCCTAGATTTGTCTGTAGTACCTAATTCCAAATTCCCAAACAGACCAGATTTGTTAACACAGAACAAAGGTCAAATCAGGCATCCAAACCCCAGTGCTCTCAATCTAGCGATTTGGCTCCTGAAGTCATAGAATTTGGTTACCTAAAACTTCCACCAGGATGTATGGAAGTAATTAAACAATCATGTAAACCTTCTACTGGACAATGCTATGCAAACAAGTGGAAAAGATGTGTCTACTACTGTCAGTCTAAAAACACTGATCCACTTACAGCACCTATACAAGATATTGTATGCTATTTACTTCATTTGCAAAAATCTAATTTGGCTTTCTCATCCATCAGGATACACCTTACTGCAATATCTGCATACTTACAGACTGAATACAGAAGTATGTTGAATAGAGTTCCTGTTAAAGCCTTTATGGAAGGACTAAAACACCACATGTTCCATCGTGGAATTTAAATATTGTACTTACCAGACTTATGGGACCACCTTTTGAACCTATGCACTCTTGTCAAATTCAGTTTTTAACGTGGAAGGGCGCCTTCCTTGTAGCTATTACTTCTTTAAGAAGATTTAGTGAAATACAAGCATTCACTCTTGGAGAACCTTTTTTCCAAGTGCACAAACATAAAGTTATACTTGGAACAAATCAAATATTTCTACCAAAAGTGATATCTCCATTTCACATCAACCAAACAGTGGAATTGCCAGTCTTCTTTCCACAGCCAAACACTGCGGCAGAAAGAGCTCTTCATACCCTAGATCTCAAAAGAGCTCTTATATACTATATAGACAGAACTAAAGATTTTAGGGAAACAAAGCAACTTTTCGTTGCTTTCCAACAACCACATAAAGGCAATCCTATATCAAAACAAGGTTTAGCAAGATGGATTGTTTAGATGCATACAAACTTACTACATCAAAGCAAAAAGACCACTTTTGATCACACCTAGAGCACATTCTACAAGAAAGAAAGGTTCGTCAATGGCATTTTAGGAAACATACCAATGGTTGATATATGTAAAGCAGCCACATGGTCAACTCCTCATACAATTACAAAACACTACTGTGTTGATGTTTTTTCACAGCAACAAGCCACTGTAGGTCAAGCTGTTTTAAGAACACTATTTCAAACAACTTCAACTCCTTCAGGCTAGCCACCGTTTTTTTTTTTTTTGGGAGGACTAACTGCGTTGTAGTCTATGGATAGCATGTGTATCTGCAGCTACACATGCCATCGAACGGAAAATGTCCCTTACCCAGTGTACATCTGTTCGTGGCATGTAGTGCTGCAGATTCACATGCCTCCTCCCCGGAAGCCGGTAGTAGTTTAAGTTTAACATTTGTACATATGTATATACATTTACATTTGCATGGACATCTCTTTGTATTCTTATACTCTATCACTCCTTCTGTCACCCTTTACGGGAGAACAATCTTCCAATGGAGTCCATGCGCACTGTAACCGAGAGGAGGAGTCACTCAATGCCGTCACTCCGAAAAGATTTCTTAGAAGAAAAACAACTTGTAACACTCCGAGCCCAACACTAGATGTCGGAAGAGCTATGCACAGCATGTGAATCTGCAGCACTACATGCCACAAACAGATGTACACTGGGTATGTGACATTTTTCATATATCTGTGTGTGTATGTATGTATGTATACAGAAGCAGTCAGTGTGATGGTGAGAAAGGAGTGTTGTGTGGCAGAGGATACCAGAATGGTGAACTAGAGGAGCGATAGGAGCTTGTTTAAACAAGGGCAGGAATTTGTGTGGTGAAACTGAGGAGCAAGCAAATACAAGTAGGATAGCAGTAGGCAATATAACTAAAGAGTGAAATGAGATGAGCATGGATATGCGTGGCAGCGAGAGAGGTCAACATGCAGTGGAATAGCTAGTGGTAGCTGGGTGAAACAGCAAGTGTTGTTGGGATCCATGTCACTGGTCAGGGACAGGGAGGTCAGACGAGGGAAGTGTGGAGGCAGAAGGGGGCAATGTCGGAGGGACAGTGATTCAGTAGCAGATTTGGGTAGATTTAGGGAGACCGAGGAGAAGGTATATTTATCAGTGGGACTGAGTAACAGAGATTGAAAGCTGGAGAAGACCGTAAGAGATGACAGTAAAACAATTGTGGAATTTTCAAACAATGTGTTTTATACCAAAACACATTCATAAAGAGAAAAGGGAGATTGCTTTGTTTCAGTGGGTTTTCTATCTTTAAGGGTTAGTACCTATTGTAAGACCTATTGGTTTTTACAAAGGTTGTTCTCCAAGGAATTAGACTTTTCATTATTTGTTCTGTTAGGAAATAGTTTTTGTAAAACTGTGTTACAAATATTCAAAGATTGCTGCCCATGAATGGAGATGCACACACCTGTTGGCTACCCTCCTAGATTGGTTGTCATACCCAAGTAATGTGATTTGGCATTTGCTTTGGAGTCAAGAGTGTCACAGCAGTGACTAATTAAGGAATTCAGGACTTAGTACAGTAAGATCTTGGAAATCGTTGGAAGTCAAACGGAAATTCAAAATACAATATTTACATGTTGGCTAGGCCATGGCTCCAAGTGGAAAGAGAAGCTATGTCACTATTCATTTTCTATACAGTGCATCTTTTTTAATAGCTAGTAGATTAAAATAATGTACTGTAGGCCAAGGTGCATGTGTACTATGTAGAAGGAGATGGAACATCAATCCTGACAATCTAATTGGTATCTTCGGCCCCACAATACAATTATACACACACAGACTTGTCCTGGGCCTTTTTCTGAGCAACCTCTGTGCACATTGTGTGTGTCCTAATAAGAGCTAGTGAAACAAGTGAGCTCTTCATTGAAGTAGAGCTCCTTTAGTTGTGGCTACCTAGTAGCTGTAACGCTTGGTTCTCCATAACGGGATTCTGTATCCTAACTAAAGACAAGAAATATGTGTTCCTCTTTGTTCTTTGTTTATTCATTAAGCAACTACGAATATCCGAATCGCAAGCAGTATTCCTTTTTTTTCTTTTTTTTTCTTTTTTTTTTTTTTTCGGCATGACTAATGTTTTGAGTCCAGAACTAAAGCATCACTACCAGTCACGATGGTAGGATCCACCACATAAGGACCTCAGGCGAGGAGCACCTCTTTCTTTGTCGCTCAGCAGGCAGATAAATGCTCTTTCTCTGAAGGTCTATTTTGTGGATAGTGTTAAACTGTGAGTTTCACCTTTGCACCAACAAATGTTATTTATGATGTTTACTTGCATTTGCTCGACTATGTACCTAATGGCAAGCGTAAGCAGCATTGGGTGCTAGAGGAGCAATGTATCTCTGTGCATTATCCGTAGAGCCTTACAGTCCGGATCAGAGGGGCTGCTGTAGCATATATACCTACATACAGTCCAGCCTGCCTCTTTCAAGCTGTCAAGTCCAGGCCTCAGCTTTTCTAATCGGGCAAGTTTGCTTCCACTTGTATTGACTCTAAAGCCTGGTACCAATTACTTATCTTTATCTGCACTGTTTCTGACTTCATGACCTTTCCTGAGAAATGGAAAAACATACTTTTTTGCCAAATTCATATGATTATTTCATTTGTCACATCCTATTTGTACAGGAGTGTTTTTAATATTTATTTTTCTTAGCTTCTTGAGCACCAAGATACTTTTCAGGTGGATCCCACGCTTTTAAATATTTCTTCATTCAGTCATTTATTTCTTGTGACCACAGATTCTTTCTTGAGTGCTGCACATTGAGCACAGTACATTTACACTCCTTCACAAAACAGGTGAGACCAGTGAGAAGACTAGCTGCCAGGTATACACACATGAGTACTTAAGGAAGGTGGGTGAGGCTGACGGAGGAGGCGTGACTCAGAACACAGTTCACGCACTCTGCAGGATGTTTTTGTCTCATGGTAGTCCATTTTCTTTTTTGTCCACCCACTCGATACATGAAAGTAATGTGTGCACCTGGGCCAATGGGCTCAAATGGGATGGCTGAAGATCATCTCGAAACCTAATAATTTGGACCCTCTGACCTCCCTTGCAAACCCCCTTTTTCCTTCAACTCCCTCCACCTACATGACTCGAATGCTCAGTGGTCTGTATTGAGTAAATAAGCTTAGCACATCTAGAGGATGACTAACACAGATATAGGGCACTGTGCCCTACTGGAGATAAACTGCATATTACTGTTTGGCACATATTCATCCCCTTCTGCGCTCTCTTGAGGGACCTTTCTCAGGTAAACACAGCTTTCTCTGGCTTGCTTGAGGTCTTGTGACTTTTTCTAAATATGGCTAGTATCCTGTTAGGTTATAAATATAAGATAGGGAAGGAGATGGTGGAAACGTTCTTATTGGTAGATCCAAGCTTCACTGAGGCCGTTGATTCCCTGGTGAAGAAGGCGGTCAATGAGCCCCTGAAGTTCCTAGGTAGTCAGTAATGGCTGCTTGCCACTCAGACTCCTCCACTATAGGAAAGAATTATTGTTGGACGATGACCAAGGCCCCCAGGGTCAAAAGCTGTCCTAGGCAGATGCCAGGGCTTAAAGGAAGAGGGACATGCCCTGCCATCTCGATCCCTTTGAAGCACTTGAAGGAAACGTTCCTCAGAAGCTCATGGTACTTGAGGCCCTTACTGTCCTGGGACACTATGATACATGTGACTTTTAGGAAACATGTTTCCGCCGGAATAATTACACCTCTCTCCCTCCTGTGTATCCTACCTTGGTGGACTTTCTGTACTGAATGAGGGGACAGCTGATGGGTGTTGACCAATTCTAACACGATTCTGCACCTTTTGCACCCTAGTCGGTTAGCAAAAAGGACTGCTATGACGCTGTCCATCTTTGGAGAGCACAGAATGTTACCTTGTCCTTTGTTAGACACTTGAGTGCAAAAGAACCTGTTGGGAGTTCTGCAAATCCGATAAGAAGTCTCATCTTCTGACCATCTCCCTCCAGTGGATAAGTTTCCCGCAATACGCCCACCAGCCCAAGTGGATCTTACACTTCCGGCAAGAACTATTTGCACTTCAAGATGTACAAGAGCATCACAGTTAAGGCAGAATTTCTCCTAGGAAGGCAGAACATGGTGGCAAACTGAAACTAGATGTATAGCTGGGATGCCAGTGATTGGAAGCTATGTCTCTGTTTTCTGGAAACTGATGTGCAGATAGGGACCTTGCATCTATTGATTTATTTGATTTATTTGCTTCATATCTGACCCATCAACTGCCATAATACTTCAGTTGGAGATTGGAACTGGGAGCATTGGCCACAGATGCCTTCCTCCAGGTTGATGGACACGCATTATGAGTTTGCTCCACTGGCAGTGATAGCCAGAGTGTTTTGTTAGTATGAGGCAAATTGCAGACTGATATTGGTACCACCTATGTGAAGATTGCAGATTTTGTTTCCAGTTTTCCAAACTTTCTTGGAATTCTGAGTCAGACGACTCTAACACTCCTGGTCTCCTGGATCAGTAAGTTCTGGACAGGTTGTTGCAGCTTATGGCCTGGAGGATCAGAAGGACTATTGGTACATCCCAAGGACAATTGAGCCAGGCAGCTTTTTCTCACCCTTCTTGAGCAGAAGGTACAATTAAATGGTATTCATCAGCCTTGCAAGGGTGGTTATGTTTGAGTGGTACAAGGTTTGGATCCTATGGGGGCAGAGGTTGTGAGGGGCGGTCAGTATCTTGAATTTGTGTCAGAATGGGCAGCAAAAGTGATGCCAGATAGGATAACATAAACCATTCACTCTGCCATCTAAGTGCAACACTTGCCAGTTAATGATCTACCAGCAGGGGAGCACGCTTTAGTGGCACATTACTGCAGGGGATTGGTCTCTGTCCCACTGGAACCAAATATTCTAACCTCTGGGACGAAAACCTGGTGTTTAACTTCTGTTGTCCTGGCTGCCGAATGCACCACTCTTTTGGAAAGAACAAACTGACATGGCCCTGGTGTCATGTCACAGGGGCTCTGATGAGAGACCACTGGCTCATTCAGGAAGAGGCTTTCACCATGGACAGGCAAAAAAAACTTGTTCTTGTACGGTAATATATCTGGCTTTCCTTGAGGCCTCCGAAGTTGTGCATGGACAAGTGCATTTAAGCTTAAGAAGATAAAACCACAGATGTTCACCCTGTGTATTATCATTAAGAAAATGTTTGTGACGATGTCACCCCCTTGCTTTGTTTGATGGATTATGATGGAAGAAGGGATTGGCATCTCATCTTCACCCTCTCTGACTCACTCTAATTGAGGAGCTACGGCTTGCATGGCCTTTGTATTAGGCAGGATTCTGGAAAGCATAATCTGGGCAGTGAACTGGTTGTGGGAGTCTACTTTTAAGAAAATGTTTTACTTTAAGCCAGTTCAAGGCATTGCAACCCTTGTGGTGAGTCGTTTTGTACATGGATAATCCTCACCTACCTACTCATGTAGAATATAACATTTCCTACCTTTTGTGTGAAGAAACATTTCAGTTGTTAATGACAAAACAAAGGTTTATCCTGCCTGGCAGCTCAGACTTTACAACTCCCCACCCCTGACGGCAACAAGACCTTGCAAGATATGTTTCTTGTTGTTTAAAGGCTCTGCATGAGATGTTTTTGATGTTTGTGTTACATGTATAGTGAATTAGGATAGGTTCATTGTTAATGACTGAGGTGTTCTTCAATATAGTGGTATCTGATGTTTAATGTCCTTTTTTGTAAGAGGCATTGATCACAATCTGGAGTCATGAATTGTGAATCTTCTCAGGCAGTTATAATTTCGCTTCACGAAAGTGAAGGTGCACTTCCTTTTAACCTGTTCTGTGCCTTGGACGAGATGATCTCGTCCAAGGCTACAGTTCCCCTGTGCCTTGGACGAGATAATCTCGTCCATGGCACAGGGGAACTTGGGGGCGCGCTAGCGTGCACCCCCCTCCCCCCCCCCCCCCCCCCCCCCCCCCAAGTCGGGGATGGAAGGGGAAGACCTTCCCCTTCCACCCGGAACCCCCCCCACCCCCTCCTGTGACGTCAGCGCGCGCGCTGATTAGTCACAGGGGCCTCCCTCGTCGCGCTGGAAGCTCTGCTTCCAGCGCAATTGAAAGAGAAATGCAAAATAATTTCTCTTTCAATCACTGGGGAGGCCCGGAGGGGCTTCAAAGGGAAGGAAAAGTATTTCCTTCCCTTTGAAGTCCCTCCGAGGGTTTCAAAAGCCGGATTGCTTGCAATCCGGCTTTTGAAACCCCACTAGACACCAGGGATTTTTTTTTTTTTTTTTTTTTTTACTAAACTTCACATAAGGGAGCGACCCCTTGGGCAAGGGTCGCCCCCATGGGGGGCATTTTTTCAGGAAGGCCTTTTCTGCCCCCCCCCTGGGGGCAGATCGGCCTAATATTAGGCCGATCTGCCCCCAGGGGGGGGGAGAAACCTCTAGGCGCCAGGGCAATTTTTTATTTTTTTATTTTTTATTTTTTTTAGAGATGGGGAGCGACCCATCAGGCAAGGGTCGCTCCCCTGGGGGGCAAATTGTATTTAGGCCATTTCTGCCCCCCTTGGGGGCAGATTGGCCGATTTTAGGTCAATCTGCCCCCAAGGGGGCAGAAACCACTAGTCACCTGGGATTTGTTTTTTGGCGCCAATGTCACGCAGGGGGAGCGACCCCGTAGGCAAGGGTCGTTCCTGGGCAGGGGGAGCTTGGGGGGGGGTCAAATTTATTTTAGGGCATTTTTGCCACCCCCCCCCTCCCGGGGCCGGCTGAGCTAGAGGCCAAACTCCACAGGTAGGCACTTTGCAAAAAACACCTCTGTTTTCTGTGAAAAAATATGTTGTGTCCACGTTGTGTTTTGGGCCATTTCCTTTCGTGGGCGCTAGGCCTACCCACAGAAGTGAGGTACCATTTTTATTGAGAGACTTAGGGGAACGCTGGGTGGAAGGAAATTTGTGGCTTCTCTCAGATTCCAGAACTTTCTGCCACAGAAATGTGAGGAACATGTGGCTTTTTTTTTTTTTTTTTTTTTTTAGCCAAATTTTGAAGTTTGCAAAGGATTCTGGGTAACAGAACCTGGTCCGAGCCCCACAAGTCACCCCATCTTGGATTCCCCTAGGTCTCTAGTTTTCAGAAATGCACAGGTTTGGTAGGTTTCCCTAGTTGCCGGCTGAGCTAGAGGCCAAAATCTACAGGTAGGCACTTCGCAAAAAACACCTCTGTTTTCTTCCCAAAATTTGGATGTGTCCACGTTGCGCTTTGGGGCGTTTCCTGTCGCGGGCACTAGGCCTACCCACACAAGTGAGGTATCATTTTTATCGGGAGACTTGGGGGAACGCTGGGTGGAAGGAAATTTGTGGCTCTTCTCAGATTCCCGAACTTTCTGCCACAGAAATGTGAGGAACATGTGGTTTTTTTAGCCAAATTTTGAGGTTTGCAAAGGATTCTGGGTAACAGAACCTGGTCCGAGCCCCGCAAGTCACCCCTCCTTGGATTCCCCTAGGTCTCTAGTTTTCAGAAATGCACAGGTGTGGTAGGTTTCCCTAGGTGCCGGCTGAGCTAGAGGCCAAAATCTACAGGTAGGCACTTCGCAAAAAACACCTCTGTTTTCTTCCAAAAATTTGGATGTGTCCACATTGCACTTTGGGGCGTTTCCTGTCGCGGGCGCTAGGCCTACCCACACAAGTGAGGTATCATTTTTATCGGGAGACTTGGGGGAACATAGATTAGCAAAACAAGTGTTATTGCCCCTTGTCTTTCTCTAAATTTTTTCCTTCCAAATATAGGAGAGTGTGTAAAAAAGACATCTATTTGAGAAATGCCCTGTAATTCACATGGTAGTATGGTCACCCCGGAATTCAGAGATGTGCAAATAACCACTGCTCCTCAACACCTTATCTTGTGCCCTTTTTGGAAATACAAAGGTTTTCTTGATAGCAATTTTTTACTCTTTATATTTCAGCAAATGAATTGCTGTATACCCGGTATAGAATGAAAACGCACTGCAGGGTGCAGCTCATTTATTGGCTCTGGGTTCCTCGGGTTCTTGATGAACCTACAAGCCCTATATATCCCCGCAACCAGAGGAGTCCAGCAGACGTAACGGTATATTGCTTTCGATAATCTGACATTGCAGGGAAAAGTTACAGAGTAAAACGTAGAGAAATATTAGTTTTTTTCACCTCAATTTCAATATTTTTCTTTTTCAGTTGTTATTTTCTGTAGGAAACCCTTGTAGGATCTACACAAATGACCCCTTTCTGAATTCAGAATTGTCTACTTTTCAGAAATGTTTAGGTTTCTGGGATCCAGCATTGGTTTCATGCCCATTTCTGTCACTGACTGGAAGGAGGCTGAAAGCACAAAAAATTGCAAAAATGGGGTATGTCCCAGTAAAATGCCAAAATTGTGTTGAAAAATTGGGTTTTCTGATTCAAGTCTGTCTGTTCCTGAAAGCTGGGAAGCTGCTGAGTTTAGCACCGCAAACCCTTTGTTGATGCCATTTTCAGGGGAAAAACCACAAGCCTTCTTCTGCAGCCACTTTTTCCAATTTTTTAAAAAAAAACGAAATTTTCCCTGTATTTTGGCCAATTTCTTGGCCTCCTTCAGGGGAACCCACAAAGTCTGGGTACCTCTAGAATCCCTAGGATGTTGGGGAAAAAAAGGACGCAAATTTGGCGTGGTTAGCTTATGTGTACAAAAAGTTATGAGGGCCTAAGCGCGAACTGCCCCAAATAGGCAAAAAAAGGCCTGGCACAGGAGGGGGAAAAGGCCTGGCAGCGAAGGGGTTAAAGGGGTTTATGTGGCTGATTCAGACATTCTAATTTGTTTTGATGCCTTCTTTCTAGAATCCTGAATTTGTAGTACTAAAAAGCTTTCTGTTTGTCTGATATACCTTTGACTGCTGAATTAATAAATGAAGAGTAAAATGCATAATCATTGCCTCCATGTCATTAATAGGTTTGAAACTTTACTTCACATCAGCTAAGTTATATGTTCGTTGATATTCATAAACAGTAGAATATCTGCTGTGTGGTGTCTCAGAAAACACTTTTTAAATATACATTTTCAATTTTGAAAATCATTTTCCAAAATAAATATGCTCATGAACGGCACATTTTCTGTCTTGTGTTTTTTTTTAAAAGCCAATTAAACTCAGTTGGCCAGAGTACAGTAAATTTGACTGAAAGCACAATCCAGAAATTAAAACCAAAAAAACAAATTTAGGAACTGAGCTCCTGTGTGTAATCCTAATCATGTAACAAAACTGGCAATGCCACTTCAAGAATTGTAGAACTTCTCTTGTACCATCCTGCATAGTAGGGTGGCTCATAAGATTTGTTTTATCAGTTAGGTAGAGGAGGGAGAGAAGAGTCCATTAAATAGTAAAAACCAAAATTGTGCTTTAAATCCAGGTGACTGTTGGATGCAATATGTCGACATTTTCTTTTTTATAGTATGCCTTTGATAAAGAACACAGTTTCTAAGTGTGTTATGACAAAAAAGCAGTCTTTTGGGTTGTTTTCGTTATCTCCATTTCACATATTTCATGAAAGCACACCCTTTGGTGCACAAAGGTGTTCTGTGGGCTGGGAGAGGCGCCAGCTGCTGTACTCACTCAGTTGGCGTTTGTGTCAGAAGGTATACATACCACTAAAAATAAGATGCCTCTTCTCTTGAAGGCACATAAGTGCTCCCTGGCTTTTGCAGATGATCAAGTGGTTGAGCAATGATTTCAGTTCTGGCTTCTGTTGAAAGTTAATTAGAACTTCTAAAGCGCTTTCCTTCATATACTTTTGAAATCCTGTTTATTTTCCAGAGTGAAAATTATTTGGAAAATAAACCTTGCCATTAATAAAGAATGAAAATATTGAATTCCGTGCATGGATGTTGGTGTATCTTAAGATATGTTAGCTTTTACTCTCGTATTTATTTTTTCTTTTATTATTTAAAAAAAAAGTTTTAAATTATTTTTTGACAATGCTTTACAAACACTAATTGGCAAAGCTGGTAGCTTTGCACTGTAATTTAAGGCAAGGCCTGTTGATTTTGCCGATGGATGTTGTGGTTGCGAGTGGTTTTGGGCAGTATTTTCAATACTTTCGAATTTTTCAATCTATATTTAAAGTGTTAATGGTTCCGGAATTGAAAGGCACTATCCAAAATGGAGAACAAGAATTTCAAATCAGTATCTCAATTTAAACCAATTTCTGCTCCAGGTGGGATCCTAACTGGTGTGAAAGTAGGGGAGCAAATGTAGGAAATCATTTTGAAGGACATATTTCTATTATATGGTGTAAGTACATTTATTCACTACGAATTCCTGCTCCCATCAACAGTTTTCCTTAGAATAACCATTTTAATCATTACCTCCATAACGTTCAATCTCTTAAGTGATCAGGTTTGCTAGCAATAGCATGATGCTGATTACTGGGAATTATTTGTAACTGAATTTGTTTAGTTTTTTTGTTTTGTTTTGCTTCTTTACAGCATAAATTACGAAGATTTGAAAAAAATGCAAATATTGCTGTGAAATCGATGAAAGAACTGTTACGACAACGCAGGATGGAGTCACTCACAACGGAACCAAAGGTATGACCAATTCTGCTCCGTTCTTATTTGTGTCTGGCTGCGAAGTACTTCAGTTGTTTGCCAGAGCTTTTGTCGTGGCTTTTCTATAGCTGTAGGTGGCTTCGGTCAGAGGATTATTTCTCTTTTCTGCTGTGCTGTGGGCTGCTAATTCTATTAGTGTATTACTCTGCCTTCTAGGAAGTTCCTCCATTGCAATGCGTGAGGTGCATTGTTTTCTGGAGCAGCAGCGGTTGGTACGGGCTATTTGGTGAAAATCAAACTATCTTTGGACAAGCATTCGCAAAGCCATTGGGTCTCACCTTTAAAAGATTTGAGCAAAACTGAGTTTGCCATTGCTTGTTGCCAATGCTGATAATATCTGCAGAATGAAAAATAATTTAAAGGTGGTTTGACCATGCATGACTTTCACTGTGCTGATGTTGGTTCCTAGCCCCTTCATGCACCATATGTTTTTTCCCTTCATTTTGTTTTCCTAAAAGGGATTTGTCTTTCAAAATTTTGGCATGGGGCTTGTGATCTGGCTCCAGTCTGGTCTGTATTTCGGATGGGCCGCATTCACAAGAGACTTGACAAACCATAATCTGCCTTTCAGATTTCTGTCTTAATACTTTTGAGGTTATTGCTCTAGATATTGTGTTTAATAATCTTAGGAACAGTGTCCATCTTCATTTTTCTTATTTTTCTGTATGTGTTTTGGATATGAAGTTGTAGTGCTGCCTGTTTGATAGGCTTATTTGCGTAATAAACCAGGGTTTAAAGCTGCTTGTGGAAGATGATCTGGACGTACTCGTAAGTAAGTTACGCACAGAAATGCCTATGTAATCCTCCGACCATCTTCCTCAATATGAAGGTTTCACCTTCCCTTCCATCTGTGGTAAGTAGTCATTGTTGGAGAAGAAGCTCTAGGGAAAAAACAAGCAAGCATGTGATACAGGGCTGCAGCAACACATCATTACCTCCCGTCCCTCCCTCGCCTTCCTTTTAAACCAATGAGGCCTCCCGCCTCCCCCCTAGACCCTCCCTTCCCCTTTTAAACCCCACCCCACCTTTACCTCCTCCTGTTTCTTTCTTCTAGCCCACGCTAGACGTTTTTTTCTTTCACTTACCTGCACGGCGGGGCCTGGAGGTCTTCGTTGAAGGTGCTCCTCGGGGTGCGGAGCTCCACGAGGAGTACGGCAGCTGATCGCGTTTGAAGGCGAGCAGCCGGGCTGCTCAGAACTACGCGGAATGAGGGCCGGCCGACGGGGTCGACCGGCCCTTTGTGGCTGGGGCTTTCATTTCCGGGTTACCACGCTGCTGAGCAGCGAGGAGCTGCGGGATGGAGATTTTTTGGGCTGAGATGCCAGGAATCGACTGGTAGGACGGGCGTTCTGCCCGCAGTTTTATTGTTTGGCCAGGAATGTTTGACCTTTTTGGGGATTGGTTTATTTCTAGGGGGCAGGTCCTAGTCACTATATATGGGGAGTGATTTGGGATGTAAGGCAGTGTTTATTGGATAGTCATGCCGAAGGTTCAGGCAAAGAGGTGTAGGATTGTCTCATCTTCCTCCTCTGAGGAGGAGGGTGCTGCTGGAGTTTCCACTCCTGGGGGGCTCACAGTTACAGGATAGGGGCACTCCCCTCATGTCCAGGGAGGAGGTACAGGAGATGATTGAAGTGGCGGTTACCAGGGCTCTTCAAGCAGGGGTGACCAGGACTGGTCACTCTAAGATTTCTCATTTATCGGCTGCTACAAGGAAGTCCTCGTCAGACAGTGAGGGTGATGAGGCCCCATCTACGTCTTCTGGGGGTAAATATGTATCCAGAGAGGAAATGTGGGAGGTGATGGCACATGTTCGGGACAATTTGGGTTTCCCATTGTTTCATCCTTCAACCTAAGATTCTCAATTATTTCCTCAATATCAGACCCCTTCCAAGTTTGTCATGCCTTTTCAGGGTCCTGTGAAGGAGATGGTGTTTCGTGAATGGAAAGATGTGGATAAAGCTCAGGTTCCACGATTCCTGCAGAAACTGTATTTACTTGAGGGTGAGGAGGTATTACCTCCTTCGGTCCGCCTGGATTAAATTTTAGCTACCCTGATTGGCAAAACGGCAGTAAATCCGGAGGATTGTGTGCCTACGGATGCCACGGATCGTAAAGTGGATTCAGGTCTGAAAAGGGCATTTGCCGGTGAGAATCTGGCGCTAAGGGCAGGTATATATTCTGCTTATGCAGCCCAGTCGTTGGTGCAAGACTTTGATAAGCTGGCGGTGGCTGTTCAGGAAGGTGCAGAATGTTCAGAGCTCCTGGCTGTTATGGAGCAACAGGCCAGATTGTTGGCGGATGTTTCTTCGGATGTGGTCCGTACTTCGGCGCTAGCCTCGGGGGCTTTGATTGGGGCTCGTAGGTCCCTCTGGTTACGTTCCTGGAAGGCTGACCCAGGGGAGAAGGCGGCCTTGCTGAGACTGCCGTTTGATGGTCGTAACTTGTTTGGAGAGCAATTACCATCCATGCTTTCCAAGGCGTTTAAGGAACGGAAACATGCCTTACCTTATAAAGGGGGTTCTACTTCTAGTAAAGGGTGGAAGAAGCATTCCTGATCTTCTCCGAATAGGGAGGCCAAATCCTTTTAATTTAGGAAACGGCGTTTTCAGCCGCGTTTTTCCCCTAAGAAGGCTGCTCCTGCGAACCGGGGTGGTGTCAAGAAGGGGTCCTGACAATCACTGTGGGCCTGGCATAGGGACAGTTGGGGGAAGGCGGAGTCACTTTCTTTCAGCTTGGGAGGAAAGTATCAACGATCGTTGGGTGCTAGACATTGTGGCCAATGGTTATGTCATCGATTTTTTGTGAGGGTTCCTCCAGATTCAGGGGTGCGTCCCACACCTCTGCCTTCAGGGGGTCAAGGAGAAGGGCATTATTGGACGGAGTAAGGGACTTGTTGGTCAAGAGGGCCATTTCCCGTGTTCCACTGGAAGAAAGGGGTCAGGGAACTTATTCGGTCCTGTTTCTTGTGCAGAAAGTTTCAGGGGGTTTTCGACCAGTGCTCAATCTGAAGAAGGTGAATACTTGGATCAGGACGGTGCATTTCTGCATGCTGTCTATTCAGACTATCTTTCCATTGGTCAGGCAAGGGGATTTTCTTGTGTCGCTGGACCTGCAGGATGCTTACCTGCACGTGCCTGTGGCAAGATCTTCTCAGAGGTTCCTGAGGTTTGCCGTGGATCAAGAACACTACCAGTTTTGCGTTCTTCCTTTCGGTCTGAAATCTTCTCGAATTTTCACAAAGGTGCTGGCCCCCCTGATGGCTTTGCTACATTCAGAAGGGGTGTTTATTCATCCATATCTGGACGACATTTTGATTCATGCCCAGTCACGGGTCCTGTTGCAGAGCCAGGTGGACCAAGTTCTGGGGGTCCTGCAAAACCACAGGTTTTTAATCAATTGGGAGAAATCAGATTGTTCCATCCCAGGATCTGGTTTTTCTGGGGGCTCGGTTTCAGACTCTTCTAGGCTTGGTGTCGGTATCAGAGAAGAGGTTGGGTGTACTCCAGGCCTTGGTCAAGAAGGTTGTATTACTGACTGCGCCACGAGCTCTTCTTTGGTTGCAGCTGCAGGGTCATTTGGCATCTGTGATTTCTGGTTCCTTGGGCGCGTTTCCATCTCCTGTGCTTGATGACGTGGTTCCTGAAAAGGTGGACTCCGGGGTCCGGGCTCTGAAGGACAGGGTTCCGGGGTCCAGATTGATTCACAGGGAGTTGCAGTGGTGGTTGGATGCAGATCATCTTCGGGTAGGGGTGTCTTTGTCTCCTCTGAGGCCCATGGTGGTGACTACGGATGCCAGCCTCTCCGGTTGGGGTGCGTGGATAGGGTCGGCTCGGGTTCAGGGGTTTTGGTCCCCTCGGGAGGCGAGTCGGTCCTCAAATTGGCGCGAATTGAGAGCGGTCTTTCTGGCTCTGGTCCATTTCCAGGGGTCCCTGAGGGGGACGGCGGTTCTTATTCGGACGGACAACTTAGTGGCCAAAGCTTATGTCAACCGACAAGGAGGGACCAGATCAAGGGCTCTGTTCAGTCTAGCCAGGGAGATTTTTGTGTGGGCTCAGGAGTGGGTTCCTTCTCTCAGGGCTACGTACATTCGGGGGGGTGGTCAATGTTCGGGCGTATCTTCTGAGCAGGGTGATTCCTTCGTCTCAACTTTTCTCCTTCCGGAAGTCTGTTTCTGCATCTGGTTCGGCTTTGGGGGCTTCCAGTGTTGGATGTGTTTGCATCCGCAGAAAATGCGAAGTTGGATCGCTTCTGCTCCCGGTTTCGGTGTCCCCAGGCCTGGGAGGTGGACGGGATGTTATGTCCTTGGCCGAGGGGTCTGTTGTATGCATTCCCTCCGTTTCAACTTCTCAGGGCATTTCTGTTGAGGGTGAGGGATCTGGGCTCCAGGGTTATCCTGATTGCACCTCTTTGGCCGCGAGCGAATTGGTTCCTGTTGTTACGGCTGATGGCAGAAGGAAGGATGTGGGCTCTGCCTCTTAGTCCATCCCCCCTGGAGTTTCCCTGCCTCTCAGTGGTGTCGTTGAGGAGGTTGCACTTGACGGCCTGGAAGTTGAACGAAGGGGCTTGACGGGTCTGGGGGTACCTGTAGCGTTGAGTTCTACATTATTGGCTTCCAGGCGGCGTTCCACTTTACTTTCCTATGGTAGACAGTGGCGGGTTTTTTCTTCTTGGTGTTTGAATCATGAATTGGATCCTACCTGCGCGTCTATCTTTGAAGTGATGCAGTTCCTGCAGGACGGTGCACATTTGGGTTTGTCGGTAGCATCTCTGAGGGTACAGTGGGCGGCGATTCAGGCATTCAGAGGTCCGTGGCGTCTTCTTCAGGATGAAGGGCACCTGATGCCTAGATTCTTTCAGGGTCTGGTTAATTTGTTTCCTCGCCCAGTACGTTCCTTTCCTTCCTGGGATCCTTCTTTGGTTTTGGATGTTTTGACAGAGGCCCCATTTGAGCCACTGGGGGACTGGGATTTACGCCATCTGTCTTTGAAGACGTTCTTTTTGGTAGCCATTACTTCGGCTCGTCGGTTAGGGGAGTTGGGGGCATTGGCCTGTTCCTTTCCTTTTTGTAAGGTTTTTCCCGATCGGGTAGTTCTGGTTCCTTCCTTTATTCCGAAGGTCAATTCTTCATTCCATTCCCTTCAGGAGGTTATCCTTCCTTCATTTTGTCCTGATCCCTCCTCAAAGGAAGAGGTCCGTTTGCATTCGTTGGATGTACGCAGGGCTTTATTGGAGTACCTGCGGGTGGTGGCTTCTTTTCGTAAGGGGGATTCGCTTTTTGTGAATTTCAGTCTGGCACGTAAAGGTGAGAAACCTTCCACGGCTTCCTTGAGTCGGTGGGTGAGATCTTTGATTCTGTTGGCCTATTCCTTGAAAGGGGTAGTTCCTCCTCAAGGGATTCAGGGTCGGTCTACCAGAGGTATGGCGGCTACAGTGGCAGAACTACAAGGGACCTCCGTGGTGGAAATTTGCAGGGCCGCCACTTGGGCTTCACCTTTGACGTTTGTGCGTCATTATAGGCTATCGGACTTGGGTAGTTTGGAGTCGGTATTAGGTCACCGGGTCTTATCCTCTATGAGGTAATAGGGGTAGGGTGTTTTGGTGTCCTTGGGGCAGGATATGAATAAAGGTTCTTGCAACTCAGTGTCCGTCTCCTGTGTTTTTCTTGCTATGTCTCATTGGTTTAAAAGGAAGGCGAGGGAGGGACGGGAGGTAATGCGTCCATTTTCTTACGATAATGGCATTACTCCTAGTCCTACTCCCTCGCCTTCTTTTTCCGTTCCCTCCCACCCTCCCGGTACGGACTGTCCGAGTTGCTGCTTGGGCTTGGTTTTTGTACAGGAGGAGGTAAGGGTGGGGGGGGGGGAGTTTAAAAGGGGATGGGTGGGTCTAGGGGGGAGGCGGAGGCCTCATTGGTTTAAAAGGAAGGTGAGGGAGTAGGACTAGGAGTAATGCCATTATCGTAAGAAAATGGACGCATAGTTTACCCTTCATTAGTGGAAGGTTAAAATGTCACTTTTTACTTTGCAGTATGGACAGCTCACAATTCTGGAATAAAAGACTGCTAGTGCATGTGTTTGTAACACAGATAACCTGTCCTATTTATCTCTCTCCAGGCTACTGTTCCCCGTGATAATGTATTGACAGTACAACAAGCATTACTGATTGACCGAACTGTACCTGTGAATGAAGTCACTACCAGCACAACTACGAAGGCTTGTTTGCCTCTGTACCTTCAGGCAACCTCTTCTGCTCAATTTGCTTCTACTGTCTCTGAGACCACCACGGCAAATGCAGCTTGTTTTGCGTATGGTCATGACTCTAGTACTCTAAAGTCCAGTATGCTGGTTTCTGCCAGTCGAAATGTGCCTGGCCATGTGGATTTCCAAAAAGTTAGTTCATGCGCCTCACGTGCCAGCTGGAATTCCAAACAAGCAGAAAGCGGCACTGAAACCGTTGTTCTTGATGAACGTCATGAGTCTGAAAGGTTAGTAGCAAAGTAAAAGTTTGCTTGAGCAAATGTTACCCCTCCCCCAAATGTCTGTATGGTGAATACTTTTGTGCAATACATTTTCTTTATGAAGCGACAGTCATGTGGCCGATAAAAAAAATTAAAAAACAGAATTAAAAAATCGGACTTACGTTTTAAGAACTGTACTCCAATGTTTTTTTTTTTTATTTTTTTTTTTAAAAGGAAACGATTTTATCAACTTTTTTTTCCTCCCCAAACCTTGTAAGGGTGCAACTCTAATATCACTGCAAGTGTTAAAACTTTGGTCAAGAGAAAGGAGCAAGCAAGCTTTCTGAGAAACTTCTCAGTAGAAAAGGAGAGTTGGTGTGCACTGCCTGAATTTCTCATAACTCCTGTTCACTAATACATTTGACATTTTGCCTTTAGGCAGCATGATTTAGGTCATTTGGTTGTGTGTGCGTTATCAAAAATGCATTGGCCCTCAAATTACGCAGTAGTGTATCTGTGAAAATCTATTGTTTGTAGACTACATGCTGGAAATTAAATGTAAAAACCTTTCAGTAGAGTTTTGTTGAGAGAATGATCTTTCTGTAGGAGGCTCCCATTTGTTTGATGGTAGATAAATGAACTGGACAATTTCAGACACTTTTGTAGTGTTTCATCAAGCTCCCCTCCTTTAAAAAATGTATGGCAAGTATGCATATACATACGCGTTGATAGGCCTTTTTCATCTCAATGCCCGCCTGAACATTTTTCTTTTTTCCTCTGTTTGTACAAAAAAGTCTTATTTCATGGCTGTGAAACAATGTGAGCACATAGTTCTACAAATGAAACCCACAAACTGGCCCTGTTCTGTCGGTGGCGCCTACTTCACTTGCACTTTTATTACAGAAAGGAGACTGGGGAAAAAGCATTCACACATGGAAAGAGACATGATATCATGAATTCTAGAATTTTTGTTTACAAACCAAGAGCAGACAACCCATTTTTTTTTTTTAATGTTTACCTTCCCCATTCCATTGGAGATTCTGCATTCACTCAAGTAGTTAAGCAGTGGCACCAAGTGGTGTAGCGCAAGCCAGTTCTTAGTTACTCTTTATAGTGACCCACGGGTGTTATGCCTTATTCTGATAGTCTACAAAGCCTTTTGAGGGACTTCTGTGACCTACCTTTTTTAGGAAATACTCTGGAGTCTCTCAGCCCAGCTTTTTCCGCCTCGTGATTCGAATAACCATTCACAGTTCTCTAGCCCGCACATTTGGGAAAGTATTCCTGTATTTTAATGGGAAAACAGGGACGACAGCAGAGTTGTAGTGCCACATCAGCCTGTTGATAGATCCTTGTTTCTTAGAGAATTTAAGACTAAAACACTTCTCTTGCCAGTGCAACTGTAATGAGCACTCCATCACACCCATGCTTTAAGTGATCCTCCTCAATTGTTTCCTAGTACCCTTTTGAGTATATTTTCAGGCAGTCAGCAGTAGTGTTCTGCTCAAGCTTTCAAGATGCCTGGTGTACCCTGTGCCAATACAGAAATTATAGTCAGGATTTGTAAACTCTTAAGTTGCAGTTTGTCCTTTCTGTGCATTGGTTGTTAGTTAACATTAGAGGATACTCAAGCGTATACAGTACCATAACGGGGGTTATCTTCCTCCGCCCAAGTCCTGTTTCCCCCACATAACCACTGAATTTCGGTATTCCATGTTTAATCAGGGTCCTACCTGATATATTGATCTACTGTATTGAAAAGCCTAATGTACGAAATTTCCATTCTCACAAAGTGGTTGCAAAATGCCCACCTACCTTTTTCTATGTTTTGCAAACCAAATTGAGTTTAGGTTCTGCAGGTTGGGCAGTCATGAAATATTCTGATATTTTTATGTGGAGTTCAAGACTAGACTCTTACTACATACAGCTATTTGGGGATGGACCCCTATTTACCCTTTCTTCTTTCTGTTATCTTTTTTTTCACTTTTTTTCCTTTCAATCCTTCCTTCCCTTTTTCTTTCTTTTTTCGTTCCTTTTTTCCATGCTAACTGTATCTTTTCCTTCTTTCTTACACTTTCTTTTTTTTTTTTTGCACTTTTAGCTTTCTTTTTTGCACTTTCTCCTTTTCATGTTCGTTTTTCTTTCTTGCACTTTCTAGGCTTTTTATAGTTCTTTATAACTTTCTTTTTAGCTTTCGTTCTTCCATGCTCTCTATTTATTTTCTTTCTTTTGTCTACTCTTTCTTCCTTGCTTTTTTGTTCCAGTTGACTCTTTCACTTTTTTCTTTCCTATTGTCATAGACTTCTGACAAAGACTTAATGCTGCTTCTGCCATCTAAAAAGTCTCAGCACTACTGACATTCACACTGTTTTCTTTGCTGCACAGAAACTTATTTGGAAATATGCATCTGGTCATGAGGTGCATACATGCAACTGTAGCAGTCGGGTTTTGTACCTCGCGTCTCATTATAACTGTGTTAGCTGCGTACTGGTGCCTCCAGTGGAGTGTCTTCCTTTAATTCAGCGGCCAGGGAATCACAAAGCCTGTTTTTAGGTCTGGCTTGAAAGCGTAGCTATCGCCAAACTGCGTTAACAACAGAAAAAAGACATTTAAGAAGCAGTTTTGAGAGAGGGCCTTTTGCTTCGCCCAAGTAATAATTTTTTTTAATACAGATTTTCATTGGGTGGACGACATGCTTTCTCTGGAAAAAGACTACTTGTATTTCACTTTTTACCATGTGGGAAAGTTTATGCTTGGCATAGCTGGACTAAGTTGGTTATGATGACATGTCATTCACCAGACATTAGACCAGATTTATTTATTGTGAAATGTCTGTTAAATCCAGTAGGCCCATAGGAGTTGAATGTCACTTCTCTGTTATAATATGTGGACTGGTACCTAGTTCCAGGGAATCTCACCGATTTACTAAAGTGCCCCAGGGTTTTGGTGTTGGTTACCTATTGTGGCAAATGAATACACTTGCCCATTGAGAAAACTTGTTATGCGGCTTTAGGAAGCTTTTATATTGTTGTGCCAGCTGTATTTTGTACATATTTGTAATTTTATGACTGCATGAAAGTTCCTGGCTTTTGAGATTGCTTATGCGGAATACGGTAGGCCTCGGCTGTTAAGGTTGACTTAGCAATGAGAAAGGCTGTCTTTATTCATTTATTGGAAAAAGTTATGTCTGAGGCCTATTTATTCATGAAAATATACAACAAATGCAGTAGGCATGATTTATTTATTGTAAAGCGTGTATCTGATAGAGACTTCTAGCTTCAGATTCCTTACCTTTTGAGTTCTCCCCAAGCATCAGATTTGATCCAGAACATTTTTGTGAGCATTACCCCTGCATGCCAGTAGGTGGCGTCAATCAGCACATCGTCCGTCGTCAGCATTGTCTGTCCTGCATATGACGTCGCAGACCCTATGTAGGTGCCATCCAGGTGCGCTGACGTAAGTTCTTTTCTTTCCGCGCCAGCAAAGTGCTGATCCGAAGAGAGCTACTCCTCAGTCAATTTTTGACTGGCTTTGTTTAACTTTTTGTCAAGTCTTTTTTGAGTTTTACTCTTGGTGCGTCGAGGATGTCTTCTAGAAAGACCAGATTCAAGTCTTGCAGATCGTGTTATTGGGCGATGGACGGATCCACATCTCATGTAGCTTTGGTGTCTACAGCGTGACCATGATCCAAAGTCATGCTCAGAGTGCCGGTCTGTGCATCCGAAAGCTTTGAGGGAGCAGTCCCTGAAGCTGATGGTAGACCAGCTCTTGACTCCACAAGTTGAGGTCCTGGTCGAGAGGAAGACCCTGGGATGATCGAGTAAGTCGAGGCACAAGAAAAAATCCAAGAAGTAAATGAGATCTTCGATTTCTCGTCCGTCAGCCGTCAAGACAAGGAAACATTGACGCTCTAGGCCTCGTTCTGCAGAGTCTGGGCCGACTCCGCATCTCCTTGAGTTTCCAGGAGTCAGAGACACCCCTGCCAAACTCCCAAGATTTCTCTGAGGCCATGCGCCTCATTTTTTGGCAGACCAATCCCACTGAAGCACCTTCAGGTTCCACATTGGCAGCTTCAACCTCAGCGGTTAGGGGCTCTCAAAAATCCAGTCCTGGATCGGGACCGGTACTGGTCATGCCACCTCAACCTTTCCCGATGCCAGTTCCCGTGCCGCCTGTACCCAGGGGCGGTGCAATCTCCATTGTAATCCCTGAATCCACATGGAGCCAGATGGACGTCGTACAACGCCAACATAGACACCGGTAGGAGCCTTGCCTCCTTGTTCGGATCCTGCACCCTTTTCCTATGGGCTAGACTTCGGGGATAAATCAGAAGGGCCATTGGAACTTTTAGAATACCAGCCCCATGAAGCAGTGGACTGGCATCAAGACCATAGTGAGGCCAGCAGACTGGACGCTTCTCCAGATACTGCCATGCTTTCTTCCCCAGGCATGGCTACGGAGGAGGGAGCTCGCACGTTCTGGTGGTGAGGAGCGCAGCTGACGTCCTAGACCTTCAACTGTTCTCAGTGGGAATCAAGACTGATCTATTGACAGAGGTGCTGCAACCAGGAGCTTCCACCTCAGAAACCCTCTTCCCATTCAGTGAGGTCCTCACTGATGGCCTACTGGGTTACCTGTACCAACGCAAGCACAGGGGGGCTCCTGTGAACAAGACGATTGCCCGCCGCTATCGCCCGCACGTGGTCCAAGAATCTACCTCCCAGGGTGCTCCCTTCCGCTTCCCAGGACACTGAATGCAAAAGGTTGGATTCACTTGGGAAGATGTTTTCTTCCACCAGCCTTGCATTGCAATCCGTTAGCACCGCAGGCCTTTTGGGCAGTTATTCCAACACGCTGTGGGATTTGGTTGTGCAAGTGCTGCCGCAGGTCCTGAAGGAGTCAATGACTGTACTCTCTCAGGCTGTTGCAGACGGGAGAGACACGGCAAAGTTCACAATTCCTTCTGAACTTAACACGACTGACTCAATAGGTACATTGGTTTCTTCAATGGTGGTCCTGAGGCGCCACACCTAGCTGATCACATCTGGCTTTTTCGGGGATGTCCAGGCTTTCATGAACATGTCCTTTGATGGCACACGTCTGTTCGGAGTCCAGGCAGACACGCACTTGAGCGCTTCAAAGACTTTCAGACTACGGCCAGGCCCTTGGAGCTCACGGCGGCCCCTAATTTCTCTTAGACTGCCTTTTGTGGCTACAGAAGGGGTCTTTATCCGTGCCCATTCCCCGTCAGCCAATCTGCTGCACATGCTGCCTAGCCTTTGTGTTGCCAAGGGTGCAGGACCCACTGACCTAGTGGGTCAGGTGGCCAGCGGTCTGGTCAGTCTAGCACCCTCCAAACCCCCTCCCCTCTGCAGTGGCCTACATGGGCCAGTCGGTAGCTAGATTCACCATCACCTGCTTTGCTGGAAATCCATTATGTCAAACAGGTGGGTGTTGCAGATAGTCCAAAGGGGCTACTACCTCTCCTTGGAGGCCACCACTCGAACCATGCCACCGTCCTACGATCGGATGACGAAGGGTCATTTGTCGCTTCTCTGCAAGGAAGATACAGTTCTCTTGGCCAAGGGAGCCATAGGAAGGATTCCTATGCCAGAAGTAGGCTGTGGTTGCTATTACCACTACTTTCTGGTCCCCCAAAAAGGACAAGGCTCTCTGTCCTATCCTAGATCTTCAGTCCCTTGATCTCTTCCTCAAGAAGAAGTTCAGGGTGCTCACATTGGCTCAGATTCTAGCTGCTCTGGACCCAGGAATCTGGATGGTAGCGTTGGATTTGCAGGATATTTATTTTCACATCCCATCCCACCTGGCCACAGACGATACTTGCGGTTCACAGTAGGCCAGTACTTTCAGTTCACCATGCTCCCCTTTAGCCTTAACAGCACCCCTCAGGTGTTCACCAAGGTGATGGCGTTGGTTGCAGCTCATTTGCGGAGATTAGCGGTTTCAGTCTTCCCATATCTCGATGACTGATGCCTAGGCTGTCGTCTCCCACCTCCAGACTATGGCAGACCTCCTGCATTTGCTGGGGTTCATTTTAAACGTACCGAAGTCACACCTGACTCTCTCTCAGACACTCACTTTCATCAGAGCTGTTCTAAACACAGTGCAGTTTTGTGCGTATCCTCCCTTGTGGTGAGTCCAGAATATTCAGGGTATGATACAGATATTCCAGCCTCCCTCCTATACTGGATTTCAGTGAGAATGACTTTAGCTGCTGGACCTCATGGCCTCCTCCATCCTGCTGGTGATACATGCCAGATGGCATATGCAGGCTCCGCCATGGGACATGAAGTTCCAGTGGGCGCAGCATCAGGGGAATCTCTCAGACAAGGTCCAGATCTTGGAGGGAACTGCGAAAGATCTGCAGTGGTGGTTAACGAAGCACGATTGGGTCAGAGGCAGATTCCTATCCCTTCCCCAACCAGTTCTTACAGTTACAGATGTGTAACTTCTGGGATGGGGTGGCCACCTAGGAGAGGTGGAGATCTGAGGCATCTGGTCTCTGGCTGAAGCGGGACGCCACATCAGTATGTTGGAGCTCAGTGCAATCTGGCTGGCATTGAAAGCCGTTCTTCCAACTCTCAAGTGAATGCTGATGCAGGTGTTCATTAACATCACCCCCGTATGGTCCTGCAAGAAGTGGGGTGGGATTGTGGACCCTTTGGCAAGAGGTCTGTGCCTCTGGACATGGCTGGAACAGCAGGGCATATCCCTGATGGTTCAACATCAGGCGGGCTCTCTGGATCACAAATGGTGTTTCCATGTGGAGGTGGTGCAAGGTCTTTCAGCAGTGGGGGGGAGCCTTGGTTAGATATGTTGGCCTCTGCTGAGAATGCTCAATGTTAGCAGCTTTGCACGTTGGATTTTCCAAGGTGACAATCGTGCAGAGGTGCTTTTCATCTCATGTAGAGCTCAGGCCTCCTGTAGGTCTTTCTGCCTATAACACATCTGCCCAGAGTTCTCAAGAAGATCAGGAATGACCGGGCCCAAGTAATCCTTGTGGCTCCAGACTGGGCAAGGAGAGTCTGGTATACCAAGCTGTTTGACATGTCCATTGATTCTGTGATCAGAATGCCGTTTCGCAAGGATCTTCTGTTGCAGCAGCAGAGGAGATATTTGCACCGAGCCCGTCCACGCTCCACCTTCTGGCATGGAGATTGAGCTGTGACAGTTGACAGCCTTTGACCTCCCTCCCAAAGTCTGAAATATAATCTTGGCCCCTGCACCAAAACTGCATACACTTGTCGTTGGAGGAAATGTGTGGCATGGTGCACAGATAAGTCTGTCAATCCCCCTCCCCCCCCAACACCCATCAGGGCTCTTCTCTGGCCACTCCTAAGGGAGAGTGGTCTGTTATTTCTGCTTTTTTGAGGTTGTCTGATCAACTTTCTTTAAGTCTCATATTGTACATAGGTTTCTTAAAGGTTTTGCACATATTTTTCCTCCATCCCCAGTCATTATGCCCTAATGGGATCTGAAGTTGGTTATGATATTTCTGATATGCGCTCCTTTCAAGCCTCTCCACAATTGTCCTCTTAAGCTTATCACTTTGAAAACAGCCTTCCTTGTGGCCATTGCATTTGCCCGCAGAGTGAGTGAGCTCCAGGCATTGTCATCTATGCTGCCCTGTTTTTCTGTCTATCCTTGCAAAGTGGTGCTTCGCGTGAGGGCCTCTTATCTGCCAGAAGTAGTTACTCCCTTTCATGTAGGTCACTCCATTACCTTGCCTACTTTTTATGCACCCCACATCCTTCTGAGGAAGAAGAGGGACTTCACTGCCTGGACTCAAAAAGAGCGTTGATGTTCTTCCTTGATCGTACAAAAAAGTTCTGGATAGTGTATGTGGGCACGAAGAAAGGTTGGACAGTGCAGAAGCGGATTATCCAGATTGGTCCTTTTCTGCATTATCTGCTACACGCTGGTCAGGAAGCAACGCCCCCAGTGTTTGTATGCTCCTTCTACCTGCGCTAAAGTTGCGACCACTGCGTTAGAACTTCTGTCAGGTAGCAACATGGGCATCCCTGCACACATTTACCACACACTACTGCCTTGACAGTCGGGTCCATAGGGACGGGCACTTTGCCCGTTTGGTCCTGCAGGACTTTCTTGTTTGAACTTGGTTTGCACACCCAGCTCTGGGTATGGTGTTACTTGAGTGTCTATTTAAAGGTAAGGAATCTGCAGCTAGAAGTCTCTATTAGTCGGAAAAGTTACTTTCCTTTGGTAACGCCTTATCTGGTAGAGACAATATCTAGCTGCAGATTCCTTATTGACCCACCCATCCTCCTCTCTCTACAAACTGATTTCTAGGGGCAGGAGTCTGTGTTCTTCATAGCTGTGTACTTCTGGCGTGGAAAGTTGTGAAAAGAAACTGACGTCATTGCACCTCAGTGGCACCTATATTGGACCCTCAGCGTCAAATCCGGTGCGGACAATGCCAACGACTCCATCTACCAATAAGCAGGGGTGCTGCTCACAAAAAATCTTCCGGGTCCAGTCTGACGCCTTGGGAGAACTCAAAGATAAGGAATCTGCAGCTAGATAAAGGGCCTGATTTATATAATGGTGAAGGGATTACTTAATCACAGCGGTAACAAATTTCCTGTCTGCCATAATCTAAATCCCATTATAGCCAATGGGATTAGATTTCGGTGGACTGGATACGCATCACCATTGTGACGGTGTAATTTCTAGTAGCTAAATCAGGGCCATATTCTCTACCAGATAAGGCTTTACCGAAGGTAAGAAACTTGTCCGTTCAAGCCAATAGATCTTTAAGGGTGGGTTATCACGTTGTGTTAAAGCCTGTTAACCGGTATTGCGTTCTATGGCTTTCCACACATTGCAATAGAAAGCAAAAGTTCTGGTGTTGGTTTTTAACCCAACCACCGGCTCACTCCCACCCTCCAGTTACCCTCCTGGGAGAATATTGCAATTGATAATCTTTGTATCAACTTCTTAGGAGGCTTTGTATAATGATTTGCCAACTGTAAGTTTTTGTATATTTTAATTTACTGACACTATGCTTGAAAATTGCCTTGTAGGGAAGCTTACATAGAATTCAGTTTGCATGGGCTGGTCGTGGTGACAACAAACCAGTGATACAGGGCATAGGTCTGATTGGTTCTCCTATAAAATTTGTCAAATTCCATAGGTCTGCTATGATTATTATGTAAAGTTGTGTCAATAGTAAGCCTGTTTTGATAAGCATTTTTTAAAGTCAACAGACCTTTGAGAGTGGATTGTCTTTATACTTCACTAAAGGTTGTAGAAGTATATTTTGTTACATTGAAACGCACAGATTCCAATATTAAGCAAGATGATATTGGTTACACCCTCTTAAAAACGCATGGATTTGAAGATTGACTGATAAGCCTGGTTAGGCCTTTTTCATAGGGGTTGTATTTTATTTAGCAAACTGTAATTTTGTGTATGTTTGTAATTTTATGACTGCATGCCTGATGTTTCCCAGCTTATGTGCAATACAGGAGGCCTTTGTTGGCTGCCGCGACAAGCCATTGGTAAAGGCTATACGATTGTGTAGTCCATTGGCAAAAGGTATGTTATGACCTAGTTATGATGTGTTTACTATTAAATGTTACCCCAAAGGAGCAAGCCTGATTATGAAGTGGTTTAAAGTAAGCAGATGTTTAACCTATTCAGTGCTGAAGACGACCCACTGCCATCCTCAGTACTACCTATGTAGTGCTAAGGCAGTTTTGTTTTTTTTAATATCTTTTTGGTAATTCCTCATTTTAAATCATCTAGGCAGTGCTCATAGCTGCTTCTCTGGTCCCAGTGGTCATTCCTCATTTTAGGTCCTCTAGGCAGTGCTGCTAGCTGCTTCACTGGTCCCGTCAGCAACTCCACCATTCCAAGCCCTCTAAGCAGTGCTGCAGCTGTGTCTCGGTTCACTGTGGTAATTCTTCATCCTTTGTCCCCTAGACAGTGCTGCAACTGCTTCTGTCAGTAAATCCCCTATTCTGTCCTCTAGGCAGTGCTGCAGCTGTGTCTCTGTTCCAAGTGGTAATTCCTCATTCTTAGTCCCGTAGACAATGCTGAACCTGCTTTTCTGGTCCCAGTGGTAATTCCTCCTTCTTAGTCCTCTAGGAAGTGTTGCTAGCTGCTTCTCTGGTCCCGCCAGTAATTCCTCATTCTAAGCCCTCTAGGCAGTACTGCTAGCTGCTTCTCTGTTCCTAGTGTGAATCCCATTCTTACTCCATCAGACAGTGCTGCAGCTGCGTCTCTGTTTATACATCCACTACACTCAAAACCAAAAGACATTGTCATTTACAGCACCAGTAGCTCTAATCTCATAAATGTAAGACCTATTGCATTGCAATTAGAGTTCCCAACTTGGCTATCATAACATTAGTTGAGAGCACAACTGAGATCTTGCATTTCAAAGAATGTCAAACGATTATAGAAGACAGCCCAGTGATTTAATTTAGCAAGTTAATGTGTTACCTTAGTATATAGTTATCTTTAGATGCTATTATGTCAAACATACCATTACAGTATAAAAATACTGGGGTGTTACTCAGGTGTTTTTGTGGCTGGTTATGACTCCTTTTGCGTTATCATGGCAGGCAGTCTGTTTAATTAGATTGTCTTTGCACTATTCAGAGTCATGTAGGGTAGTTGTAGCTACTCTGTTACAGGTTTCACTCTAGTATGAGTCAACTGATTTCTGAAATGTTTTATGCTGACTCTGCCAAGAGAGATTCCTTCAGGATATGCAATTATTCAAAACTGTGCAATTTGAACATGTAGATCTTTAGCCAAGAACGTCACATGAAACCATATCTGACATAATCTCCATGCCCTTCATCTTCTGGAACGTAGAAGCTGGCAACGTGCTGAAAATGTTGGAGGTAAGTAACTTTGTATTGTGTAATGTAGTACATGTTTGTTCTCCTATTTCTTTCCGTGTCTTATTGCTTCTAGGTATCATCTGTCAAAATGTTTGATTTTGTTCATTTCTGTCCTTTCAGCTTCAGTGAGAAGGTTCGATTGAAATCTTTGACATCTAGCATTCCAGGTATTAAAATCTTGAATATGAGACAAGCATCAAGAGTTAGGTCTGTTTCATTTGTGGTTATTGAATTATTTTTGTTGACATCCTGAATTTTTAGTGTTCTTTCCTGATTTTTAGTTGTTTTTTAACTGAATTTTATTCTTATCTAACATAAATTAGTCTTGATGTGCAGTTTTCCGCACCCCCTGACTGTTTTCCATCAAACAGAAGGAGAACAGTAACAAGGTGAACAACGTGCTTTCATACACCAACAGTGCCTGTGGCACATGGCCGTAAAACCCAGTTAACCTCATTGATAATTATGTTGTCCATCCATTCCTTACCACAGAATGATTATTATCATTGTGCTCCACTAATTAGTGTTCTTTGCTTTGTTCCTCTTCAATGATGTATAACGCAGCTGTATCACCACAAAATCATAGGTGGAGAAACCAAAAAACACAGGAGCACCCTAAATCCATAGTAACTCTTCAACAGTCTGTGTAGTCACACCATTTATAATTTATATGATTTATAGGGACAATTCCTGTCCCTGGCTTCCTTACAGCCAGAGAAGTCTGCATTCTGCATCAGGGTCTAGAGGTGGGGGGTTACACTTTTCCTTAGCTTACTTCCCACCCACACGGAATTGAGATCTCAACTAGGTTTAAATATCATTGCGTATTATTTGTCACAGTTGTCCAGCTTGTGATCTGTGAATTGGCTTGTCCATCATGGAATCTTCAATAATATTAAAAGGGCTTACTTTTTCCATGCATCTGTGCAGTCCCAGATTTTTTTTTAAACCGAGAAATCTATCAAAAGTGCCCATGCAAATGCAATCTTTTCTTTTTTGATTGTTCAGATAATGTTAAGCGTGGATTTAGCAAACAAATTCCAAAAGAAAAATCAAAGATGTTTCTTTAATTAAATGGAGCAACAGCTAGAGAATCCAGTAGTAGAAACATTTAAATTGTTTAGGAATCTGTAGAGTAACATTGTGGTCTATCTTTGTCCTTTTGGGGAAAAGCAAAGCATGCAAGAACATTTCTTACGAAGCAAAAAGTGTTGCCCAGCCCATGTTTCCAGTGTTTCAGAGTAAGGTCCCCAAACACAAAGCTAACCCGTCCATCTACTGTTTTCAAAGAAAATAGTCTTACAAAACAATTTGTTGTCCCTCCTTGCGCAATCTTTTATTTTAGATTATCTAGTGAATAAAGAGTTAGAGTGGTTTTATGTTACTTAGGAGTTGTACCAAATTGTAATGGGTATGGCAAAAACATTGTACTATATAGAAATACTTAGATGCAGGAGCTACTTTTCTGTAGTGGTGATCAATTAGTTAATAACAGTGCTCTAAGGAATGATGACAAGGGTCTGGGGCATGTTAAGAGAAAAGAGCTGCAAGGCTCAGACAATCTGTTATAGGTTGTTGGCATAGGGAGGCCAAGAAGTGTGAAGCACAGTGCCTTCTAGAGACCTCATTGTCCCTACTAAACACTAACCTCTAGGGAAGCTCTTTGGATTTCATATAGCAGTTGAGCTTGATTGTGCAACTCTTTTACTCTGTTGTGTAGGTCTGGTATGCTCAGTGTTCAGAGAGCCTATATAAACTGCATGGTTAGACGCTATAAAAGAGTAGCAATGAAAAGGAAAGTTTCAAGAAAGCCTGCACCTCTCAAAATCAGCCTAAATGCCCTCAACATCGAAAGGAAGAAAGAAAACCAAGAGGCCAAAATGAAGGCCCTAAGGAGGAAGAAGTATTTAAACAACTCCCTGAAAACCTTCTGAATTCCGCGCAAATCAGTGAGTGAAAAGACAAGTGAACAAGAGCCCACTTAATTGCAGTCTTGAACTTCACCGGGGCCAAATTGAGTAGGAATCATTCCAGGGAGGAGAAGTTACAAAAGTGAGGGAAGATTTGTAACAGATTCTCCTTAAGAGGGGGCCGACTCCTGCACATCTAGACATTTACCTCCCAAGGTCATTGTGATATCCGCACCTTAATAAAGAGGGCAGTGGACCTTTTGGGGAGCATCTAGAGGAGAATCAGACAAAATCATGTTTTCTCTTGGAATCACTTCTTCTCCCTCAAAAGAAAAAACTAGGGAAGTAAGCGAGTGGACATGCGCTGAAAAACGGAAAAACTGGCAGTGATGCATTTCAAAATCTAACGCCTAGCTAAATAGGTACACCTACCAACAATGGGATGAAATAGAAGACCCGATGCAACATTCAATACAGGAAAAGGGCCAAAGACTGTAATTTAGAATGGCTTAAATATAACTGACACGCATCTAAGATCCTCACTCACGGCAGAAGGCACTGCCAGTAGGCAGACGTGTGCGGCCACTAGTCTGAGAAGGCCTGCTTGGCGCAGAGACTCAAGTTTCAACAGTAAGTGCAACCCTCAATAATAAGTAGGCCTTTCATGACATAGTTTTGTGTTGCTTAAGGTGGCGAATGCAAGCCACACTGATGTACATTAATGCTGCTGATTACTCCACAGCCATGGCATGCCCGTCACACTAAAGAATCCTGCTATTCCATTGTCTTGTTAGAAGAGAAGTAAACACATGATGCCTATATTTTTTTTTTGTCTTAAGAAGACATCAATGCATACAGCTATAAAACATTATTTAGGAATCTTATTCTATCTTTTTTTAAATTTGTTAATACATTTTAAATTGTGACATGAGAAATTGTTCAATGAATTGTTATGCAAAAGTACCATAATTGAGGGGCTCCCGTTTAAAAGTATTTTCCTCTGAGAAGCATTAAGTGACTCATTACCTTGCTACTGATGGTCTTCTGTTCTTTTCTGGTTTCTTAGCAAGTAATCAAGTTAATCTGGAATTTGTTTTGATATGCAATATCTCATGGGATTGTTTTTAGTTCTGTGTTTCTGAGACGTAATATTTTAGTTTCTTTTCTAACTCCTAACTCTTGATGTGCATTTGACGAAATGCACACCCAAACACTTAAGGTTAAAATCCCCATTCTTAATTCCCAGCCCACTCATTCTTGAATCTAGTTCAAGGAGTCTTCTGTATTTTGAGTATCTTTACAATGTACTCATATGCCTTTAATTGTTGCCCTGCTATCACCTTTGCATATCTTTATTTTCTTATTAGTCAAGAGACATCGAGGTAACCTTTAAAGAGCATGCACAATTTTCTAAGATACTAACATGGGAGAGATAGTGTTAACAAATTAACTTTTTCTACTGCAGCACATAACGTTTAGTTTTCTTTCTTCACTTTCTCATGTATAAAACACTATCTCATAAGCAGGTTACTTTTTGCTCTCCTGTCCCTTTTTTGTTTTCTACCATTCTTTTTTGTAAAAAACAAAAAACAAATCCGCTGCAACTTTAATAGCCTCACTTTTAAAATTGGTGATTTTATTTATTAGTTGGCTTTCAGGAATTTTTAGGCGAGGAACGTCTATCAATCTTATTAAATTTGAATGTTTGCGTGTTTTGGGGGACTTGCGACTCGTGTTTGCGACTTGTGTTTCTTTGTTTTCCCCGCCCCATTGTTGATAGTGGGCAGGCAGCTTACCCTTTGCTCGGCTCTCCCCACGCTATTTAAAATGGGCCCGTACCGAAGACAAGCCCACCTGTGCCCGTCACTGTTCAGGACGTGGCCAGAGCTAGCCGCTATGCTCCTTTCTTGCAAAATTCCAAGGTAAGCTTGAAGTCCTTTAAAGAAGAACTTCTTGCGCTTAACAAACCTACTTCTTGTCCCTACATACCAATCGCCTCAGGAGCAGATACTCCTTTCGCCTGCACACTATGTATGTAGCTGGGAGCATAAGGTACCCCTTTTAGTATTAAATGTGGCAGCATCTTTACTGACCCTAATAAACCCTTGAAGGAAAGTACCATCTTGCCTGGCATGTTACCCCAATTTTTACTTGTATGTATGTTTGTTTTTGCCTGTGTCACTGGGATCCTGCTTCCAGGACCACAGTGCTCATAACATGGGCCCTGTATGTGTTCCCTGTGTGGTTCCTAACTTTATCACTAAGGCTCTGCTAACCAGCACCTCAGTGTTTATGCTCTCTCTGCATTTAAAATTGTCACTGCAGGCTAATGACTAATTTTACCAATTCTGATTGGCACACTGGGACACCCCTATAATTCCCTAGCATATGGTACATAGGTACCCAGGGTATTGGGGTTCCAGGAGATCCCTATGGGCTGCAGCATTTTTTTGCCACCCATAGGGAGGTAGGCAATTCTTACACAGGACTGCCACTGCAGCCTGAGTGAAATAACGTCCACGTTATTTCACAGCCATTTTACACTGCACTTAAGTAACTTATAAGTCACCTGTATGTCTAACCCTCACTTACTGAAGGTTCGGTGCAAAGTTACTTAGTGTGAGGGTACCCTGGCACTAGCCAAGGTGCCCCCACATTGTTCAGGGCAAATTCAATGGACTTTGTGAGTGCGGGGCCACCATTACACGCGTGAACTACATATAGGTCAATACCTATGTGTAGCTTCACAATGGCAAGTCCGAACATGGCCATGTAACAGGTCTAGGATCATGGAATTGTCACCCCAATTCCATTCTAGTATTGGAGGGACAATTCCATGCATCCCCGGGGCTCCAGCATGGACCCTGGGTACTGCCAAACTAGCTCTCTGTGGTTTTCTCTGCAGCTACTGCTGCTGCCAACCATCAGACAGGTTTCTGCCATCCTGGGGTCTGGGCAGCCCAGTCCCAGGAAGGCAGAACAAAGGATTTTCTCTGAGAGAGGGTGTTACACCCTCTCCCTTTGGAAATGGGTGTCAAGGGCTTTGGAGGAGTAAGGGCACAGATGGTGCCCTCCTTGCATAAGCCAGTCTACACTGATTCAGGGAGCTCCCAGCCCCTGCTCTGGTGCGAAACTGGACAAAAGAAAGGGGAGTGACCCTGTCCATCACCGCCCCAGGGGTGGTGCCCAGAGCTCCTCCAGTGTCTCCCAGACCTCTGCCATCTTGAATGCAGAGGTGTGAGGGCACAATGGAGACCTCTGAGTGGCCAGTGCCAGCAGGTGATATCAGAGACCACTTGTGGAAGGCTTTTATCTGGTTAAGTAGCCAATCCTCCTCTGAGGGCTATTTAGGGTCTCTCCTGTGGGTTTCTCACCAGATAACGAATGCAAGAACTCACCGGAGTTCTTCTGCACTTCCCTCTTTGACTTCTGCCAAGGTTCGACCGCTGACTGCTCCAGGACGCCTGCAAAACCACAAAGTAGCAAGAAGACTACCAGCAACATTGTAGAGCCTCATCCTGCTGGCTTTCTCGACTGTTTCCTGGTGATGCATGCTCTGAGGGCTGTCTGCCTTCACCCTGCACTGGAAGCCAAGAAGAAATCTCCTGTGGGTCGACGGAATCTTCCCCCTGCTAACGCAGGCACCAAACCTCTGCATCACTGGTCCTCTGGGTCCCCTCTCATCTTGACGAGTGTGGTCCCTGGAACACAGGAGCTGGATCCAAGTGTCCCCGACAGTCCAGTGACCCTTTTGTCCAAATTTGGTGGAGGTAAGTCCTTGCCTCCCCACGCCAGACAGTAATACTGCGTGAACTGCAGCTGCTAGAGCTTCTGTGCACTTTTGCAAGGCTTCCTTCGTGCACAGCACAGCCCAGGTCCCCAGCACTCCGTCCTGCATTGCCCAACTCGATGCATTGATCTCCGAGTTCGTGGGACCCTCCTTTGTTGTGCTGAGACGACCGCTGTGCTCAGATCTTCTGAACGCCTGTTCAGGTGCTTCTGCGGGTGCTGCCTGCTTCTGCGTGGGCTCTGTGTTGCTGAGCGCTCCCTCTGTCTCCTCCTCCAAGGGGCGACCTTCTGGTCCTTCCTAGGCCCTGGTAGCACCCAAAACCTTCAACCGCGACTCTTGCAGCTAGCAAGGCTTGTTTGCGGTCTTTCTGCTTGGAAACAACTCTGCATCCTCCAGCACGCCGTGGGACATCTTCTGACCGAATGATAATCTGCAGAATCTTCGGCTTCTTCCACCCGGAGGCAGCCCTTTTGCACCTTGATCCAGGGTTTGGTGGGCTCCTGCCCTCCTGGACACTTGCGTGACTCTTGGACTTGGTCCTTTTCCTTTGCAGTCCTCAGGTCCAGGAATCCGTCTTCAGTGCATTGCAGTCAGTTGTTGTCTTTGCAGAATCCCCTATCTCGACTTTACTGTCTTTCTGGGGTAGTAGGGTATCTTTACTCCTACTTTTCAGGGTCTTGGGGTGGGGTATCTTGGACACCTTTAGTGTTTTCTTACACTCCCAGCGACCCTCTACTCGCTACACTAGGCCTGGTGTCCATTCGTGGTTTGCTTTCCACTTTTGGAGTATATGGTTTGTGTTGCCCCTAGGCCTATTTTTTCCTATTGCATTCTATTGTGTTCTAAAGTGTTTGCATTACATTTCTAAGTGTCTTACTTACCTCATTGTGGTTTGTGTGTAAATTTTGTGTATTTTACTTACCTCGTAAGGGAGTATATCCTCTGACATACTTTTGGCGTATTGTCACTAAAATAAAGTACCTTTATTTTTAGTAACTCTGAGTATTGAGTTTTTTTATGATATAGTGCTATATGATATAAGTGGTATATTAGGAGCTTTGCATGTCTCATAGTTCAGCCTAAGCTGCTCTGCTATAGCTACTCTATCAGCCTAAGCTGCTAGAACACTTATCTACTAATAAGGGATAACTGGGCCTGGCACAAGGTGTAAGTACCACAAGGTACCCACTATAAGCCAGGCCAGCCTCCTACAACCCCCTTCAAAGCACTTCTTGTCAATGTATGGTCCCTGCCAAAGCATGCAGTCTGTATTCATGACCTTCTCTGTGATGAGAGACCTGCAGTCCTTTTTATCACTGAAACCTGTGTCTGCCTCATCCAGACCTTTCCTGGAAACTGCCATTCCAGTGGGATACAAGATTCGGAATCCTGACCGCTGGTCAATGGTAGAGGTGGAGGAATAGCTATTATCTTTAAGGCCACATATCCGTACACAAGTTTCTTTTCTTTTTTTTTTTTATTTTTTTTTTTAAGTCCATTGATCTATAAGAGGCAGAATCCCTTGTCTTCTGCCTAACTTTGAATGCCTAACAGTCAGTTTGGGGCCTTCTGATCTATCAAACCCCAGACCCTGCTGGCCCTTTTCTTAACTCCCGCAGTGAAGTGGCATTGCAGGTCTTACTGCACTTTCACACTCTGATTTTAGTATCCGGTGGGATTCCGCCTCTGATAAAGACACTTAGAGGTCATTATAATTTTGGCGAACGGAAAAGGCCGTCGGCCAAACTCCTGAGGTCAGGTTGCTGCCAGTGCAGCCGCCTTCCTGCGGACCCCATTATTAGTTCCCTGCTGGGTCAGCATGCAGAAACTGTGTTTCCGCCCGCTGGCCCTGTGGGGAACAGCCTCAACCAGCGGCAATGTTGCAGTGCGTAGGAGGCACAGCACCCATTGCGCTGTTCACTGTCTGCTAATGCACCGGGCTGACCTTGGTTCCCCTGCACTGCCCATGCCAAGTGCGTGGGCTGCCCTGGGGCCCCCTGCACCCTGTCTCCGCCAGCCTTTACATGGTGGCATAACCGCCATGTAAAAGCTGGAGGAGGGGGGGGTCGTAATCCCCATGGCGGCGCGGCTTGCAGCTCTGCCCTGGAGGATTACGACCGCCAGTCCCTCCTGTGGAGGTAAACTGGCGGTCCAACAGTGGCGCAACCACCACGGTCCTAATATGACGGTCAGACCGCCGCCAAAGTGGTCAGACCATCGCTCTGGCAGCGGTCATACCGAAACTGCTACCTTGTGGGTCTAAAGACCACCAGGGTCGTAGTGAGGCCCTTAGTCTTATCGTTGTCATGGCCATTCTTGGCTTTTCTCAATCTGTTAATCCCAGGCATTACGGGGGAGCACACTATTGACCTGCTTTTCTCAAATAAAAACTTAAGCCTGTCTGACACTCCTCCCTCTCCCATGGACTGATCACTATCTAATCCATTTTGGGTGGTAGGTAGGTTCACACAGAAATCGCAATACTTCCACCTTCACTGACAAACCTTGTCCTTTCTCCAGGTTTTCTCAGTACAGTTTAACCACTTCAAAAAACAGTGTCTGTTTTTCATGGCTCACTTGATTCAGACATTCAGGTTTTTGACAATTGGGTTGGTTCCGCAGCAGAACAGCTTGAATTGAATCCCATCCTCTGAGACGCACAACAGGCAGAGCAAAGCCCTCTTGCCCCTGTTTTAATGACTCTCCTAGACAGGCAACAAAAAAAATGTCAGAACACCAAAAGAGCCTGGCGTAGCCGTTACAGGCTGGAGAATAGCATTAAATAAGTTGGCACTCAAAAGTTAAACTGATCTTATCAACTTTACTAAAAATATTTTTTACGAGGAAAAGTTAAATAAGGTGGATAATAAGTCAACTGAAGTCTTCAAAATTGTGAGAAAATTCCTTGATCCTGTAGCTTGTCACCATAGCTTAGATTCCTCGGCCCAGTGGTGTGAACAACTGGCTTTTTTTTTGTTAAGAATAAAATCGCAGAAATTCAGAGTAGTCTCAACAGTGAATCTTCCTGACATCTGCTTTCCTCCTCCTGACGCCATCAACTGGGTAGTCTTGTCTTTTAACCAGATTTTGATGAAGTATTAAAAACTTGCTTTTCTAAGTCTCCGATCAGGCTTTCGCTCTGAACCTTACTCCTGTCTGTTCTTGCAAAGGAGTGGATGCCACCAATCCAGTGTTGAACTCCCTTCTTATTAGATCTCTGTTGTCTGTGATTGTCCCCTTCTTCTGGAAACAGGCCAATATTTTGACTCATTTAAAAAAAAAAAAAAAAAAGGTCAAGACCCCAATATTCCAAGTAACTACAGACCCATCTCCCTGTTGCTAGTTTCTTCTAAAATCGTGGAGAAGTGTGTGAATCAGCAGCTTTCCATCTACAAACAGTCCAATAGGCTCTCAGCTAGTCGGTGCTCAGACCTAATTATAGCTCTGAAACGGTGCTCCTGGAAGTATCTGAAGAGATAGATAGACTTTAGATGCTGGTGGTAAAATACTCCTGGTCCTGTTAGACCTTTCTGCCGCTTTTGGCACCGTCCCACACTCCAAGCTGCTGCTTCTGTGTTCATGACCTAGGCATCATTGGCACATCGCTAAAGTAACTGAGACCCTTCCTCGAAGATAGATGTGAAGAGGTCTGGCTGCCACCTTTTTTTTACATCTAGGAAGAGTAGTGTTTCTTTGGGAGTGCCCCAGAGCTTGGCCGTCAGCCCAACTATGTCTAACATCCACATGACTCCCTTGGCAACACTAGTGTAGAGTCTTTCGTGGCCGAGATGGTTTCCTACACCAACGACACCCAGTTACTGCTTTCTTTTAAGAAAGATGAGCCAATCTACCAAGATGCCATCAAACTGTGCTTATCTGCGGTCTTTGAGTGGATGGGTTTTAATCAACTGAAATGCAGCACTGATTGGACTGAGATTCTCAGCTGTGGACATAATTTCACTTTTAACCTACAAGCTCATTGCCTGATTGAGGCACCTCCACCGAACACCAAAGCAGAAGTAGTGAAACTTTGCTGTTAAGATTGACAAATCTCTCACTCTACACGTTCAAATTAACAAGGTAGTTGACACAGGCTTTGGTCTGATGCAAATGGTCAAAGAAATTCTTCAAATCCTCACCCTAGCCGCGAGGATTACTGTTCTCCTGGACTTGGTATTGGCCAGATTGGCCAGTGCCAATACTCTTTACGCAAGACCTTGACCCTTATACACAGGGCTTTGTACCAGTCTGGGCATGAATATCTGTCCTCCAGGATTCAATTCTACTCTCTCCTTAGAATTCTGCGACCATCTCTCTGCCGCTTTGTCAAAGTTCTAAGGGTAAAGTGAGCAAAAATCGGAGGCAGAGCATTCTCCCTCTTGGGCACTCAAGCTTGGAACAGCATGTCTGCTGAGTTACACCAAATGGACAGAGTTCTTTTTGAAAGCAACTGAAAACCTGACTTTTCACTTTCTAATGAGTCTCTTCGCACCCTCTTACTTTCCAAATTAGCGCCAGGACACTCCCTGGAGTAGCTGCGTGCTTTAGAAATCCTGACATTCATTCATTATTTTATATATTTTTAATCTTCCAACAGCATATCTTATGACTTTTGTTATTCTTTTTAGCATTTGGTACAGACATTTGTTCTTATCCTATATACAAAAAAAATAGCATTACGATTTTAGATGGCACTAGTTAGTTTTAGCCAACACAAAATTGTGGGTGATTAAAGCAAAACCATTTTAGAGTGGTTTATGTTTCCTCTATCTACAATCAGTGAAGCCCAGCAGAACACAGAGGTCTTATAGATCATAATGAAGGCACATACTCTGGGTAGTAAAATGTTTTAGACAATTAGTTATTTCGCAGATTTGAGAACAGCAATCCTTGAATTTTAATCCCAGTGTTTCACTTTACTTAATTGCTTTTTGTCTGGGTAAATACCTTTTTATTATCCAGTGATTCAGCTTCTTTATCTGCAGAAGCAATTACAGAGAGGCTACGCCCAAGTAACCCTTCACTCTATAGAATTTTCCCATCTTACAGGGTTGCATTTACTTAAGGGGAATTGCTAGTTTTTCTCATAGGTTGGTAAATATTGCTCTAGTGGTAATTAAGTGACTAGTAGCCAATACTGTTAATAAAAGGGGAAACTTTAAAATGTCTAACTTTTTTTTCTGCAGATGGTCTGAGCAGAAAGGCATCCACAGATAAAGGGTCTGTACTAAATGGGAAATCCAATTATGAGGTATGTTGGAAAATCTACATTTCCTTTTGTTAATATTAGTATAAAAAGATATAACCTTAGTTTTTATACTACCAAAGTTAACGCAGTTAAAATTGTCCAGCGGCTTTTGAGTCCTAAGACCAAAGTGTGGCATATTTGCCAGTCTGAACCCTCAAGAACGTTGTAACATTTTGTGATGCAACTCAAAGTAGGAATGAATTGCTTGAATCCCATCTACGTGCTACATACATATGACCAACAGCTTCAGATACATATAGCCTCCTCTCAGTTGGCGCAATTAACAGACCTGTTCATGCAATATTCCACCAGCGATTAAACAGAAGTCCTCAACTCTTATGTATTGTTTCACAGATTCACCAACACAAGCAGCCGTCAAAATCTGACTTGCGTGCACTTCATCTTTCTAGCATATATCTGCATATTCTGATCCACTGTCTAACCAAACTATTTTTTTTTTACCAAGTTTAATTGCCAATGTGATATAATTCAACTTTGTTTCTCAAACAGTTGTCGTTAGCTATATTCCACCTTCCACTGTAGTGTTTGAATGTACACTGAATTTCAAAACCACTATACTCCTACTTTTACTTCTGAGACACCAGTTTCCAAGTGGGCTACCTTTCTTGTATGGGATTCTATTCATATTCCTTCTTTATTTCCGTTCTTTTTCAAAACAAATAAACTACAACACAGGTGTGACAATTAGAGAAATATGGAAATGCTACCTTTTCGTATTCCATACTTCATAAAATCAAAATTTCATAAGTTTTTATACTTATCTTTTCAACATCCAGAGCATTCCAAATGGTATATTGGTATTTTTGTTGTCATTTAAAAAAAAAAAATTGTGTGTGTTGGTTACTTTCTGCCATGCACTTTGCATAGTTAATCACCTCCATCCGTGGTTCATGCTGCAACTGTTGCTCCGTGTCATAACGGGCATTACAAAGCCAGTCTATCTCTTTTGTCAATACTTTGTGGTTGTCTTATTGGTTTTATCTATATTGGATGCTTTTAAAGTGTGCTTGCATTGGCAAAGCCAACAGCAGTGACCAGCCATCTTGAAAGCCTAATTCTTATACCATCAAGATGGTCTCTGTGTTGTGTGGTGCAACATGGCAGTCATCTTTAAAGTCCAGAAAACAGTGTCCTTTAAGATGGCAGCCATGTTGTGTGATGCAGCATAATGTGGTGCTGTGCAAGAGCTATATTCTTCTTAGAGATAACCAGTCACTGATGTTGGTTTTGTGAATGCTGCTGCATTTTAAAAGCATCTGGCATTGGAAAAGCCTTTGGCATATATAATCATCATGATGCTCAGAGGGACGGCTGAAGCGGAGTGAAAATTGTGTCATCAAAATACACCGGAAAATGCTGTGGGGCAATATCCAGGACGTCACTAACCCCACCATCGATCACCTAATATGCAGACAAAGGAGACCAACCGGTTTCAGAAATATCTTCCTCAATCTGGGTAGGGGGAGATTGGTGGTGGGGCTAGCGGGACGGTAGAGGGACGTGAGAGAATGCTGTACTAGGTGAGAAATTGCAAGGGGAAAGATGCCCTGGTAGAGAAGGGGGTAAAAAGTAAGAGTTTGCTCTTATGTAAAAATTAAGCCAAAAAGCAGGGCATACACTTCCATAAAGTGCTACATAAAAAAATGAAAACCACCAAAAATAGTTTTGCATCTTGAATAGTTTCTGAATTCATATGCTGTGCATTATTCTGTCATATAGTGAATGGCTCTAAAATTGTATTTTAGTCCCTTTTTTGTTTTTAAAGTGTCAAGCCAGAAATGGTATGCGCTAGTGCATGCGTATCACTAGTGAGAAGCTGTTGTAATTAGAAAAGGGCTTTGAGCCTACCTTTAACTTACTGTTTGTTGGCTTGCAAGGCCCTCTTCTTTAAAGCCTTCTGATTAGTCACTGGAGACCATATCATCATTTCTGTTCCCATCCGTGGAGCAGGGACCAAGCACTGATTGATTCAACTTAATCAGTACTGTCCGCTGCTCCCAATGTGATTGAGGTACTATTTTCTTCTTTTCACTTTTAGTGCCCTACAATCAGAAGGCATGTGACTACCGAAAACGTGTCCAGCTGGACAAACAAAATTGCAAAGTTGTATTTTCTATATTTTTTTTTTCTTTGTCAAATCTTCTTTTCTCACTTTGCACTCATGTTCTGTTTTTGCTCGTGGGCACTGGACTCAATAGATGACTATTGTCTTGCAATAAATATTGCAGAGTAACATTGTTTCTTTCTTATGTGTAATTTTCAAAATTATACTTTAACACACAATCGTGTAGTATGCCATAATCCACCCCGCCTCACCCCAATCCACTCCAGTCCACCACACCGCAATCCTCCCGACCCACCACACCGCAATCCTCCCGACCCACTGCACTCCAATCTGCACCACCCCAATCAAAAACAGTCTGCCCCGCTCCAATCCAAAGTAATTTGCCCCACTCCTGTCTGCCCCACTCCAATCTAAAACAGGCTACCTACTCTATTCCAAAACAATATGCCCCACTCCTTTCTGCCCCACTTCAGTCCAAAACAATCTGCCCCACTTCAATCCAAAACCATCTGCCCCACTTGAATCAGCCACATTCCAGACCATTCCTCAACACTCCATTTCCACTTTATCCCACTCCATCCCATTCCACCACACTCCAGTACTTTCAACCCACCCACTCCAATCTGCCCCTCTCCAATCCAAGACAATCTGCCCCACTCCAGTCTTTCCTACTCCAATCTAAAAGTCTGCATACTCTATTCCAAAACAATATGCTCCACTCCAGTCTGCCTCGCTATAATCCATAAAATCTGCCCCACTGCAATCCAAACCAATGTGCCCCACTACAGTACAAAACAATCGGTCTCTCTAAAATCAGTCCCACTTCAACCCAAAACATTCTGCCCCACTTCAACCCAAAACATTCTGCCCCACTTCAACCCAAAACATTCTGCCCCACTTCACTCAAAAACAGTCGTGCCCCACTCCAATCAACCACACTCCAGTCCATACTGCCACACTCCAATATAATCCACCCTACCCATCCCACTCCAATACTCCCAACCCACTCACTCTAGTCTGCCCCCTTCAATGCAAAACAATCTGCCCCACTCCAGGCCATTCCACCCTACTCCATCCCACTCCACCATCCTCCAATACTCCCAACCCTCCCCTTATCTGCTCCACAACCATCTGCCCCACCCCAATCCAAACAATCTGCCTCACTCCAACCTGCACCACTCCAGTCCAAAACAATCTGACCCGCTCCAGTCTGCCCCACTCCAACCCAAAACAATCTTCCCAGCCCCAGTCAACCACATTCAAGACAATTCTGCAACACTCCAATCCACTCCATCCCATTCTGCCCACTCTAATCCAATCCACCCCACTCCAATCCAGTTCACCTTACTCCAATCCACCCAACCCCAGTGAATCCACTCAACACCACTCTGATCCATCCCACTTCACTTCAGTCCACCCTACTCTACCCAATCCACCCTAGTCCACTCAATCCACCCTAGTCCACTCCAACCCAATCCACGTCACCCCCACTCCAGTCTATCCCACCGCAGGGAATCCAGTCAACATCACTCTGATCCATCCTACTTCACTTCAGTCCACCCCATTCCACTCTAGTGTAATCCACTCCACTCTACCCAATCCACCACACTCAGATCCAATCCACCCCTCTCCAGTCCATTCCAATCCTCCCCACTCCAGCCCAGTCTAGTTCACCCCACAACAATTCGCCCCACTCAAACCCAGCTCAATCCAATCTACCTCATCCTAGTCCTGTCACTTGAGTCCAATCTAATCATCCCACTTCAATCCACCCAACTCCATTCAATTCACCCACTCTTCTCTAAGCCACCCCACTACCTCCGCACACTCCACCCTATTCCATTCATGCCACGGCACAACACTCTGCCACTGAACCGTTGAACTCTACTCTCTTCCACTCAGCTCTACGACGCTCTGCTCCCCCTTACTCCACTCTCCAATACTCTACTCCACGCCATTAACTTTTAGCCTGCTGAACTTTAGCCACACTGATGTACAACATACCAAAAAACACATTGCCATAGCCAATAGGACTTGTTTAGGCGAGACCTTTATCGTTACCAATGCTTGTTTATTTTTGATTTCGTGGTGAGCGTCTTTGAGTCCTCAACAATTTAATGCCATGCTCCTCCTCGAATGACATCACACATGGGCCCTCTGGGAAATGCATCAGTTTCTTCTTCCATAGTTTGATCTGTAAGTGCAGCTGTGTGCTCTGGATCCCAAGAAGGGAAAAACAAAAAGATTTTGCCCCAAAATGGTGAAAGACTCGACCAGAAGTTACTGTTTTTCCGACCGAATTAGCATTGGATGTCGAAGAAGAGCATGAAGATGTTGAGGGAAACCAAAAATCGTTGACTTGTTTCAAAAGGAAGTAATCCACCACATGGGTCTGAGAATGAGGCGGGGTATGGTGCACACAGCATTTAGGTTTTGCCTCAACTGGCATGTGTGCAACCATTAAGTTGGAGGGTGTGCCAAGTTGGAGTCTGAGGCAAGAGGTGGGCATTTTGTGCTGTGGTGCAGTCCCAGCACAAACTGTGGTTGCTCAAAAACCTGGCTTGTTAAGCAACAAGGAAAACCCATAAGACCCCACGCTAGTACATGGCGAAAGCTCAGCTGCTGTGGGAAGAAAGGGAAAATGGAATATGGGATGGCATGTGTGGCTGTAGATGCACCTTCTCTGCATACTCCTGCCATCTAGTGTTGGGTCTGGAGTGGTGCAAGTTGTTTTTCTTCTAAGAAGTGTTTCGAGTCACAAGATCAAGTGGCTCCTCCTCTCAGAGATATTATGAATGGAAAATTACTCCTTTGTTAAATTGTTTTCTCTCCGTCGTTTGGTTCCGATGTGTGTGCCTCGGTTTTGTGTCTTTGACTCCGTTTGGTTCCGATTTCTATCTCTGTTTCTGTTCCAGCAGTATCGTATGTTCTTGCCATTTCAGCACTCCCTAGGTTTTACGTCTGTTCAGGCTTCGACCAACCTCTCTTCAGAAAGTTAGCGCCCGTCTTGGGCCTTCATTCTTCATGGCTCAGGCATTGATGGAAATGGTTCCCTGATGGAAACTACTCCATTACGCTTCTTTTTTTTCTGTGCCACACTAAGTTCCCACACACAGACCAACACCTCATGTGCAACCTTTGCCTCTCTCCAGTCCACTGTTAGTCCGACTGCAACAGCTGCAAGTTGCTTAGATTGAAAAATACCCTTCAGGGGAGAAGGGCTTGTCAACTTAAGATGGCCCAAAAGATGTTGGAGGATACCCCAGATCCTGGGAAGAAATCATCCAGGAGGAACAGCACAGGAGGAGGAAACTTTTTCCATCCAAGACAGCTCAGAGTCTGGTGTGGAGTTCATCATCGAGAGTCAAGAATTTTCTTCTGCCCAATGTGTGAGTACTGTCCCCTGCTCTCCCACAAACTCTCCAAAAAGGCACAACTTTCCTATACTACAGGCTGCCGGTCCACCACTGCCTCCCAGCCATGGTCTGCACCGAAAGACTGTTTCGACTGCCCCACCTTCTAGCTCTGCTTCGAAAATGGGCACAAAGTCTAAAGCCTCAGCCTCCGATTTGACCTCCTCGGATCAAGAAATAGTTTGTCGATCCAAACCTTGGGACTGATCTGGACCTCCGTGCCAACCAAGACCACAAAGCACAAAACCTCAGTGCCAAAACCCTCTGAGCTGAGGGACTCTGGACAGTCTCTGACCACCCTGTCTCCATTTGGCCAATTCCTGAAAAGATGGACACTAGACACCACAAACTTTATATTCAAGAGGGTGCAGGCTGCATCATAGCAACACCTTCCTCTCCTGTGCTGCCAAAGAGGAAATGGGCTTTTGAGAAGGCCTTAACGTTCCTTTCCCTCCAAAGAAGAGGACAAGGTTACTAGCCCAGTTCGTAAGCCTTCTCCACCACCTCTTCCTTCTCTTCCTTCTCTTACTTCTCCACTACCTTCATCACCGCCACCTCCTTCCCCTCCCTACTCTTCACCCCAGTCACCTATACAAGGGGATGGCACATCCAGGGGTCACCGCAGTCTTACACACATGGGGACACCCAATAACGTCCGATGCATTCTGGTATACTCAGACATGCAAAGGACATTTTTGAAGTACCTGTGAGCTCTAGAGTTATCACACCACGGCTGGATAAGAAGTGTAAGGCGGTCCCTTCAGATCCTCACACAAGTACCACCTGACTACAGCGGCCATCACTGCCAGTAAACGGGCTAATAGTCTAGAAACCTCACCTCCCCCAGAGAATGAGTAAACGGATTGATGCTGCAGAAAAGAGGGTGGCGGCGCAAGCTGTATATCATTGCTGCTTGGCCAGTTCTTACGCCCTTTTGCTCTGATATGATTGGGCACATTGGGATGAGATGGAGGAATTGCTGCAATGCCTTCCTAAAGAGCACTGTAAACGAGGACAGCAAATTGTCTCTGAGGGCCAGATATTCACAAACAACTCCATACAGTGCACCCTTGATGCAACAGACACAGCAGCCAGGGGGGATAAACACCAGTACCCTCTTGAGAAGGCACGCTTGGCTTCAGTTTTCTGGCTTCATGCCAGAGGTCCAACAGACAGACCTAAGCATGCCCTTTGACAAGGAGCACCTGTTTGGACCTAAAGTGGATACAACACTTGATAAAATGAAGAATGAGGCCAACACTTCCAAGGCCATGGGCACCTTACAAACTCCCACACATAGAGGTTCCTTTCGCCGCTCAGGGTGCACAGGAACGTACAAATCTTCCACTGCAGACACTTCCACGTCCCAAAACAAGCAGCCACAGTCCTCTTACGGTAGAGGGTACCACTGAGGCTCCTACATGGGGACGAATAACAAAGGGAGAGGTAAGAGTGGTGTAACACATATCCACCTCCTATCAATTCAAAGTCCTTCTGTTCGTGGTGGGTACCGCTCCCCGGGTATTCACAAAATGCTTGGCAGTGGTCACAGCGCACCTACAACGACAATGTCCACATCTTTCCTTATCTGGACTACTGGCTCATCAAAGCCAATACACTGCAACAGTGTTAACAACATGCTCAGCTGACAGTGGATCTCCTTCACAAACTAGGCTTCACTCTCAACATTCCTAAGTCTCACCTTTAGCCTCTACAAGTTCAACCTTACTTGGTAGAATTATTGAACACACCCTTAATGTTAGCATACTCCAGTCCCACTCGCATTCAGAACTTTCAAACACTTGCATCTCTTGGGAATGATGGCTTCTTGCACTGCCATAGTTCCACATCCAAGGCTACACATGTATCCCCTACAGCAGTGTGTCTGTCACTGGGTCCCCTGGGATATCTAGTGTTAGACTGCCAAACTCATCATCTCTGCAGTGGTGGAACACCAACAACCTCTTGAAGGGGGTGGCCTTTTCTGGATCCTTTTCCTCACATAAGTGTTTTCACATAAGTGTGTGGTGTGTACCATGTAGCTGCCTTTAAAGATGTCGGCTATGGAAATGTTTCAGAGAAAAGCCATAGTAGTGCCTTTTTTACGAGTGGAGTGAGCTTGAGGAGAAACAGGTAAAGGTCTCTTAGACTTAATGTAGCGAGTTTGGTTACATTTGACTATCCACCTGGCTATGCATAATTTGGAAATTGGGTTGCCTTTGAGGTAGAGAAAAAGCAACAAAGAGCTGTTTTTGTTTTCTTAAAAGTTTCAGTTCTGTCCATGTAGAACTTGAGTGCACTTTTAACTTCAAGGGTGTAAAGAGCGTTCTCTGCACCTGAATCTGGTTGTGGGAAGAAAACTGGGAGCTCAATAGACTGGTTGAGGTGAAATTGAGACACCACCTTTAGGTAAAAACCTAGGATTAGTTAGAAGAACTACTTTCTGTCTATGTATTTGGAAGAAGGGTTCTTCTAAGGATAGTGCCTGGAGCTCATTAACATATGAGTGAAGTGGTGGTGAATAATAAAGCCATTTTCCATGAAATAACTTGAAGGGAGCATGAGTGATGCGGCTCAAAAGGAGTCCCCATGAGTCTAGTGAGTGCAGCGCTAAGGTTCCACGAAGGGGCTGCGGGTACCCTTGGTGGGATGACTGGTTTGAGTCCTTTTCTAAATGCTTTAATAACTGGAATTTTGAATAATGAGGTATGTTTTCTGTCTTGAAGGTATGCAGCTATTGCTGCGAGATGCAAGCGAAAAGAAGTGTAAGCGAGATTTGCTTTCTACAAATGAAGCAGGTTCCAAACAATTTCTTGTGCTGTGGCTTTCATTGGATCATTGTGTTTGGGTTGTCACTAGCAAGCAAAATGTTTCCATTTTGCAGCATAACAAGCTCTAGTGGTTGGTCTGCGTGCTGTCCATACCTTCTGCAGGCGAAACAAGGTAGCCAACCTTTGACCTCAGGAGCCATATTGCAAGGTTGAGTGACTTGGGGTCTACTGTTAAACTTGTCCTAGATTCTGTGTGAGAAGATCTGGCCTGTTGGAGAGCTTCTCGTGTGGTACTACTGAGAGATCCAGGAGAGTAGTGAACCAAGGCTAGCGTGTCTATGTGGGAGCGACAAGGATTATGGTGGGAGATGTTTGCCTGAGCTTCCAAACTAGAAAAGGATTGAGAGTGAGAGGTGGAAAAGTGTAGGCAAATATCCCTGACTAACTCATCCATAGAGCATTGGCCTTAGACAGTGGTTGTGGATATCTAGAGGTGAAGATTGGGCATTTTACGTTTTCTGCTGGTGAAGTATGACTGGAGGATTTGTGGGTGAAGTTCTGACTCAGGGACTTGTTGCTGCATCCTGCTGAGCAGTTCTGCAGAGTTGTCAGTTCCCTTGAGATATTCCACGAACATTTGAATATGGTGGTGAAGAGCTCACTTCCATATTGCCTGAGACCGGTGTGATAGTTGTAAAGACCGTGTCCCTCCCTGTTATTGTAGAATGTAACCACTGTTGGTAAAGTTTACAGACACCATATGTAGCAATGATACCTGAGTTTTGAGCTGTGATGTAACAAGGGTCCGATTGGCTAGCTCTGAAGCCCTGTGGGATTTATAAAACATGCTTGACAAACATTTGTGTCCACTGGCCACAATAACAATCTGCCCCCCCCCCCCCCCCCCCCACCACCACCACAAGCCCCCCAGTCCCTCCGACTCCCTCACCGCCAGAGACGTGAAAGTGAGGAATTAAAGGTGGCATTCTTAACCCAACTAGGGAGCTGCTTTTCGGTGACATTTAAAAGTGCCGGCCAATTGTTAAACTTAGCTGGTGTCAGGATACTGAGAGCATTCAGTTCTTTTAATTTTGCTAACTCCAGGCAAGTAGTTTGCTGAACTGTCATTTAAAAATATAATTTGCAAAGCACTAAGGAATGCTGTAAATAAAGCTTCCCTACCCTGTATTTACCATTCTCGTGTTCCCAGTCTCAGCTATAATAACATCATTCATAAAAACTTTGACGGTATATGGAATTTGAAAGACCTCTGTAGGTCCAAAAACACGGTCACACAGGCTCTCATTATTCTAATGAGACTACTGGATTTTGAGCTGCAGAATCGCCTGTGGTGTGGGAGACTGAGTCTGACCCACTACAGGTGACGCCTGTCGCCTAGTCCTCGTTTTGCTCTGGCTAACTAGTAGTGCCTCATCTGTACCCCAGGGATGATTAGGCAGCTGAGCGCATGACATAATTTATTTCTCAGGGAAACCGTGGTCACTCAGGTCCCATCTGTTTCTCTCAGTTACGTTAGTCTCACATACACAATGACAAATAGAGGCAGTATATGTTTCAATAAGATTTTAAAGAAGCGACTGAATCTTAGATAGCAAAGCATGTGCTGCAATAACCAGGACGATACAGCATGACAAGATTAAAATGGTGACGGAGAGTAAAGCATAGAAATAACGCTACCATATTGTCACTAGAGTCAATAGACTAATACCTACCTTGGCTATAATAGAGCACAGCATGCTAAGTTCTAAATCTGCCCTTCAGGTTCCTCTGGGAAGACGTCCTCCCTCATACCTGAGCGAAGGCCTCAAGTCTGCTTAAGCAGCTGTAGCGAAGCCTTCAGCAATCAGCATACAGTTGTGGTTCTCTGGCTGGAATCTTCCTCTAACGTGTAAGTAACGTGGACAAGGAAGTGTTTTTATAATAAATCAGCTGATATTCTGAGAAAATGTCCCTATGTAAGGATGTGTGTTTTTCTAAGAATGTCAGAGGCAAAACTTGTATCACATTCACCGGCACCTATCTTACTGCAGCCTTGAAAGAAGCACAGAGTGAGCAAGAATGTCTTGTTTGAGAACGTATTGCTGGCCTAGCAAAAACAGCTGGATAGAGAGAAATAAAACAAGACTGCAAAAGTTGCTATTGTAAGTATAATAAAACGAAACTGAATAAAATATATCTAGGTTAAAGTGCACAGCGGCAGGCCTAGTATGCTAAAATAACATGCATGGTGCTATAACTAAAATGGCTGAACAACACCCTCCCCTTGTCAGTTTTAGGTGGTTCAAAGCTTAAATGTAAAAGCTCCTAAAACTCCACCTAAGACACATATGTAAAAGATGTCAATAATGACTAGTTAAAAGGACACATGAGCATATAAAAAAGGACAATTTAAAATGTTAACATGTGGCAAAAATAAAAAAGGGGGGGGGGGTGTATTAAGTCAGTCCTTCTGAAAATTACCAATTGGATCCGGGACAATAGATAACAGGATGTCTTCCACTTTGGCAGGTGTTAAAGTTGGAAAGGCATTGCCAAGAAGGACCAAGGAGCAGTCGTGTTCCTGAGCCACAGCCAAGGCAGCAGCGTTCCGTGGTGTGCCCAATAATGAGTTAATAGGTGCATCCCCCAGGAAGGGCAGCTCATAAGTAGCTTCCCGTAGCAAATGCACCCTCAAAACACGCATGTCCAGTTATGAACCCTCAGCGAGAACATCAGCAGATCAACGTCCAATGAAAGCAAGTGCTGCGTAGAAAGACAAACTTCAAGTTCATGTTCGAAAGAGCACCAAAGGCACCGAAATACGGGCTTCACACAATGTAAAACCGGTCTAAATAACAAAGACCAGTCACACTCCAATTCCTGCAGGAGTGTTGCTCCAAACTACTGCATCATGTGTTCATGACACAGCTGCGCTGATGGGAGCGCTCTCATTCCTCCTTGTTGCGTCGGGACAGCCATTGCGCATGAAAAATAGCAACAACTATTATAGCCAAAGTTATTGGAAATCCCCCGAAAATACTAGAGACTGAGTGGATGGCTGATGGTATTAAACCGAATATGGAGGAGAAGGTGTAACGAAACCAGAACCAACAGCCTTAAAGAAATTTGCGATTCCAGTAGTACTGGACGCATTATGTATGAATGTATACCGTATTTGTAGAGCGCATTCCAACTCGCAAAGAGCATTGAAGCATTGGTATAGAAGGTGAGAAAGAAGGGATAACAAAGCCGAGGAACCACCCAGAAAAGCAGACTGTAGAGAGAAAGAATTACTGGAGGACAAACCGAAAACAGAACAAAGGCTATCGGGAAAGAGCCAAGTTTTGACCAGTTTCCTGAACCTTAGGTAACAGGGTTCTTGCCTGATGTTCAAAGGAAGCGAGTTCCAACATTTTGCAGCAGCCACGGTGAACGCTTTATCACCCCATTTGGCTTTAAGTGCGGGGGACCTGGATTCTGTAGGCTTTGGAAGACCTCAGATTTCTCTTAGGGACATGCCAACAGAGCCTGGTGGTAAGGTAGCGAGGACCGATCCTGTGAGTTGCAATTTGCAAATAATACGCTGAGCCACCAGGAGCCAGTGTATTTAAGGCTCCCTCTGATTGATGCCCACCAAGAGAGGTTAAGAACCGCTCTAGCAGCCGAATTCTGGACCAGTTGCAACTTGGTAATCAAAGCTTTGTCCAGATTAAGAAGTAAGGCATTACAATAATCTACTTTAGACATAACCAATGTTAAAATAGCAGAAACTCTCCATTCATGCTGGAGATAAGGGAAGATTTTCCTAAGCATTTTAATAAGCCAAAGGCATGTCTTTAAGGTGTGATTAACCTGACTTTTAAAGGATAAATAATCATCAAAGAGAATGCCCAGGTTCCTACTGATATTAATGGGAACAGGAAGGGTACTGCAGTCTGAGGGCCACAAAAGTGGATTCCATAACTCTTTTCCCAGCCCAAAACAGAGGATTTCAGTTTTGGTAGCATTCATTTTAAGCCAGTTAGTCTTCATCCAATTACTAACTGCTTTCATACAAATGTTGAACCGATCCGCAAACTCCTCCCAAGGCTTTTTAATTGGGATGATGAGCTGAGTATCATCCGCATAGGAGGTCGTGGTAAATCCAAAGGATCGAACCAGATTTGCCAGTGGGGCAACATACACATTAAACAAAGTAGGACTCAAAGAAGATCCCTCTGTAATCCCGCAGGGTAGTAGATAAGGTGTGGATCTGAAATTACCACAACTAACAGTGGTCCATCTGTTTGTCAGAAAAGATTCCAGAAGCTTAAGGGCTCGCTCTCTGATCCCTACTTGACAAAGGTGGGACGTCAGTAGATGAGTGGAGATAGTATCAAACGCCGCCGATACATCTAATAATACTAGGATGGCCCCTTGACCTTCATCTGCCAATATCCGAATAGCATCCGAGGATGAAATAAGGGCAGTCTCCGTATTGTGCACCTTTCTAAAACCATGTTGAGAGGAGTCAAGGCCTCCCACTTACGATAAAAATTCCACCCGTTCCATATTCAAGATTTTCTCTAAAAATGTTGCCAGAAAAGGAAGGAAGCTATTGGCCGTAAGTTGTTAGATCCGGACTGTCACCATGTGGCTGCTTCTTTAGGGGAACAACTATAGTCTCCTTCCATGAAGAGGGATACATCCCAGAATTTAGAACCTCCTGAATAATAGGAACTAAAGCCTGAGCCATCAGGTCAGGGGCCAATTTAAAAATAGAAGGGGGGCATGGATCCAGAGGGGAACCCGACTCTGTTTCTAGAATCATCTTTCCAATACTATCTTGGGTTGGAATATGTAAGTCAGATAGGACTTTACAGCTAGCTTTAGAATCCGGGGACACCACAGAGAAGAGTTCCCAGGAAACCTCCTGAGGAACAAAGTTAGCATGTATTTGAAGGATTTTGTTCTCAAAATACCTAGCAACCTTATTGCAGAACTCTTGGGAATTTTCCATATTGGATGGCCTAAAGGGAGTGGATAATGTCTTTATCACTTTAAAAAGTTCTTTAGGGGCATTTAATGCCTCCTTGACTTTAGCAGTGTAGAAATTAGATTTAGCCTTAAAACGTGCCACTTTGTAAGCTTTGAGGGTGGACTTTAAGGCGACCCTTTCCTCTGGGACTGGGTTTAGTTTCCACCGGTGCTCCTGTTGCCGGTAGTTTCTCTGAAAAGATTTAAGTTTGCTCTTAAACCAGGGTTGGCTAAGCTTCTTACGGCTACAGGGCCCCAGGATCTTAGAGGGAGCCAATTGAGCCATGGCCATTTCAACACCTTGATTGAAGCTGTCCAGCAGGGTCCGAACCAACTTCTTGGCCCTGTCCCAACCCTCTTCTAAGGCAGGAGCTAGTTCTTCCACTTTAATCTGCTTCCGTGGCCTAATTACTTTGCTCTCCAGTTCATACAAAGCAGGGGGGTGAGTGGTATCAATTGTAAAGCTTAACAGGTGGTGATCAGTCCAACTTAACTGGGTATTAGTTAGAGCCAACTGTAGGGAAGTACAAGCAAAAACCCCATCTAATATATGTCCTGCACTATTGGTAGCTGCTGAGACTCTGAGGGTCCAATTCAGGGCCTCCAAGAGATCTAAGACCTCCCTGACCACTGGATTGCAGGTCTCATCGAAGTGATTAAATATTCGTCCCACGAGTTCACCAAAGTGTCTCGGAAAGTTGGTACTTAAAAGGGACTGTATCTCTGACGACCTTGCCACCTGAAGTGCGTAGGTCTCGCGTGCAGATGTGAGGGCCACATGTTTTTGAAACAGTAAAGCTTTGAGTCTGCTCAACTTGTCAAAATTCACATTAGAAGTAGCAATATGAGGCCAAATGTCAGCTACCTCTTTTGTTCTAGTGGGAGGAAAAAGTATGTTCCCGCAGCATGTAACAATCTTAGAGACCGAAACAACAAACTATTCCAGCTCGCATCCCACAACAGTCTTCACCGTTGATGAGAACATAGCTGCCGTTTGAAAGCACCTGGAACGTAGGTCTAATCAAGGGGACTGGAACTCCCTTCAGATAACAAGGCAAGTTTGCTGCACACGCGTTACACGCCCAACCAAGGACAGCTGTTTACAAACCATCGAATGGCTGACAGAAGTCTTGCATTCACTGCCGCTAAGAGACTTTTTTCATGCCACTGAGACATTTGTACGAGAAGGGCAGCTCCTACACATCATGGATGTAACCATCTCCCTTCCTTTCATATCTGCCTACCAGAATGTGTTTTAAGCAGGGCGTGAATTGAAGTGTTGAAATAGGCAGAATAATAACCCCATGTATTAACCATTCAGCAGATGGTATTTCAGCCACAGTAAAAGGCAACTTTTCTAACTTTTCGATGTTTAACATGACCTAAGTTGCTTCTTTCTTAGCCATTAGTTGTTGCTGTCGCTTTAAGTTAAATGTAGAAAATGTCTCTTCCGCTAACATGTTACCAGGTACACGACCTGCCTTCAGTGTTTGAAGTATCCAACCCAACTTCATAACGGACCTTAGTTGACTCTGTCCATGGTGTAAAGAAGGCATTTCACTTTGTATTATGTCTGTTGCAGAAGAGACTACGAGTGTATATCCGGTCGGACAGAGTATTCATCCCATTATCTACAACAGCCAATGCCTTCTGTAAATTTTCCTGGTCTGTTTGCCTTAACCGGGCAGCAGCTTCTTCTTGGGAAAACTTCAAAATTCCATTATATACAGCATAAATATGAAGCTCTTTTTGCATTGTTTTCCGGGGCCTAACAGGAAGTCCTGTAAGTCAGGGTTATCAGACAGTAGAGTGAGGTGATCTCTAACAGCATCTACTGACGAACTCTTCAACCATTGCTGACATAGTTTCCCTACACTATATGTTGTTACTATACCCGCTTGTTCGAATGATACATAGTGAGGGTCTGGCCTACTAGTTCTAAAACCCCAGTGGAGTTCATAAAACGTTTGACATCCATTGGTATCTATTGGCCACAATAACCACCCACCAGGACGTGACAGTGAAGCATTAAATGTGCCATTCTGGACCCATTCATTGAGCTGATCTTCAGTTGCATTTGTAAATTTTTGCCATTTATGAAATTTTGCAGGGCCAGGAATACTGGGCGAGTTCATTTCCTTAATCTTTGCTAAGCCTAAACAACTTGTTTGTTGTACAGTTTCATTTAAAAGAATCATTTGAACAGGTATCAGGAATGCTCTAAGAAAAGCTTCCTTCCCCCCTTTTTGCCAATGTCTAGTTCCCCATACACTTTTTAAGTCAATTGACTTAAGCCAATATTATTAGCCTTCTATAGTTAATTGGGAAACAAAGGAATCCGAATAAATACATTTTGTGTTTGTCAGTAATATGCGTACATTTTCTCTTGGTGGCAATTTAAAATAATATGACTCCACATTTTTAACATTGTGCCCAAAAATTATGTAAACTTTTCAGAATATGTTTTAGAACTCCCCTGTGGTGGTGTCGGACAATGTTCCCATTGTGTGCAATTAAAAGCAGTTTTTGGGATACTTGCTCTGTGGATGAAATGGTGCCCATCATAGTTATAGCAAAACCTATCCTCATAATTCTCTTTAGATTGGTATACATCTTTGTTTTCAAATACAGTATAATACTGCAATACAGTCATAGAATCAACTGGTTTCACATCCCAATCATCAGAAACAACTCCGGGTATTATTATATCGTTCATTGAAAGTTTAAACACATAGTATTTGAATGGTTTCTGTGGGGCCGTATATATCAAATGTTACTTTATCCCAAACAGTCCCATCAGGAATTGGTATGGCAGAAATGTTCACGAAGACCAGTCTCTACGGACATTGTGGGAAGAAAAATGTGGTTTTAGGACCTCATCCACCAGTTCAACGCTTGATTTTTCAGGAAGAAAATGACCATGTATTAACAAAAAGAATGTTATAACAAACCCAATACAAAGCTGGAAAGGCAGTATAGTCAAGGAAAGCCACAGTTCCATGGAAGAATAAAGTAAGTTGTTTAAGCCAATTTATCAGCTTACATGTTTTTGACAGTACATGTGTCGAAGAGGCAATTGAGACCGAAATGTTGTCATTCAGGTCGGCGAAGTAACCAGAAGCAGGTCGTGCAAAAACTGGAAACATATTTATAGGTGGGGTGGGTGTTTCCTGCTGTGGCACAGAATAAATTACGCCATCCGTCTGTGTTGAAGTTGTGTCAAATTGATCGGTTATTTCTGTATTGTTTGTCAGTGGAACCAATGCTAGATCACTTTCCACCTCCCCCAAGCTCAGAGAGGTATCAGTGTTGCTGCTTACAACTTGTAGGGGTGATTTCTACCATCTATTCTCAAAACTGGGACTGGTGCATGATAAGAAGGACCAAACTCCTTTTTCACAGCATCCTTTTCACGTACTAGATCCCCAACTTTAGGAATCCAGCCTGTAGGGTTACAGGTACATCCTTAATTCCTGTGGAGGCAGCACTGTCGTCACGGACTGTTATAATTCCTGTAAGACGGTGACACTTTAATTTATGTCAAAGGGTGTTTCTGCCGCCTCCACGCCAGGCCCATCAAGATCTAGAACATACATTTGAGTTCCAAACAGGCACTCATAGGAAGTATGCCCCCACCCCCAGACATTCTAGGAAGATTAAGTGCTCTCTGGACTCCATACAGGTGATTAAGCCAACTACGACCCGTACCTAAGACTCTGGATGTTAAGGATTGCTTTAAATCACGGTTTAATCGCTCCATGACACTATTTCCCTCAGGGTGAAATGGAGACGAGTACTGGAGTTGGACCCCCAACGAAGCCATGGCATCCCTGAATGCCCATGAGGTGAAAGCAGGGACCTGGTCCGAGTTGAAAGCTGCAACCGCATATGTTCCGATAAAGACTCGCAAATCTTTTATTACGGTCCAAGTATGGTGGCCATACCCATAGAAATCTGGAGCAGGAGTCGACAGCGACTAAGATGTATTTGTATGCACTGTCCGGTGTTAGGGGACCACAGTGCTCCAAGTACACACACCGTAAAGGTTTGTTGGAAATTAGGAGGGATGTCTGCGGTGGGCGCTTAGCAGTGGAAACTTTTAATTTGTTGGCAGATGTCACAACAAAGAACATACTGCTTGACCTTGTATAGTCCTGGCCACCAATAACGGGCTTGTAACAATGATATTGTAGCTGCCATACCAGCATGGGCAGATACTACCCCCTCATGCTCTGCTTTGAACAACTCTGGGCTTGTATCATTGTTGGTAATATCTTGAACCCTTCGCATGGTATCTTAACCTCAGCGTTTAGGCAGCTTCCCATTCAGTAGGAATATTTAGCAGGAAATGCTTTTGGATAGGGCATACAATCAGCCGTAGCTTTCACGGCAGCCCATATGTCTTTGTCCGGTTTCGCACCTAAGCGGGTTACTACAGCAAAAGTGGCCATAGCGACTGCTGACTTTGCGGCTTCATCAGCCAGTGAATATCTAGCAACGTGTATTCCAATGCGCCGGTGTTCAAGTGCCTGTACAACATGGACATTTGGTAGCGTTTCCTCCAGATCCGCTACTTTCCCCCACAAGTCTGTGTTTAATGGTGTTCCCTTTAGAATCTCTGAACCCATTCTGGTGCCAGTAATGCAGGTATTCATTGAAGGACTGGACACATTAGTATGAATCACAAACAATCCGTGTTAACTGTGCAGGATCCTTGTGTTCCAGTGCCATCACCAGAGCTTTTAGCTCTGCTAATTGTGCTGTGCAATCCGCTAGGGTTTGCGTGTATGTATGTTGGGGAAACAATTTATTATCCTCTATGTAGCCACCTACGACTGGGCAAGCAGCGGAGTATTGATGCTTTGTGCCAATTGCAGGTTGCGCTGCGCCATCAGTGTACATGACTCTTTGAAATTGATCAATAGGCAGTGTATTTGCTGGAACTGGGTATTCTAGTTCATATTGCAAAAATTCTTGAGTTTGTAATTTTGGGTCAAAGATGTAACCTACATCAGTGGCCGTCAAAGACGTGGCCCATTGTATCCAATGTGGATGTAATGCTTTAGAGTTTGGAATGCTGGCTTTGTGGACAGCCTCAAGGGCTGGAATTGGAGAGACCCACAATGTGTTTTCCCTTGGCTAGAGGTCTTTCTTTAATGTCAGCCATCTGTACAGCAGTGAGAATTTTCTCAGTGGGAGCAAAGCGTTTTTCTGCTGCTGAGTAAAAGTGTGATTTGTATGCAATTCTGACGGTCTCATCCTCGTTAAAGGTTACATAGGTGAAACCAATGGCACCAGCAGTTACCCTGATGACCAAGTGTGTGTTGTTGTCTCTTGTGTGTCAACGTTGTGTTGCAGGCATGTTTGCAGGTCTCTGAGAATGCGTGTATGTTCAACTGTCCAAAATTTACTTAAAGTCAAGACTTATTAAGTCATAGAAAGGTTTTATGCATGATGTATAATCAGGAATGTAAGTTCTGCCAAAATGTAGGAAACCCAATAAAGATAGGAGTTTTTTTTTAATGGTATTTGGAGGTAGTAATTATGTGCATTTTTCCAAGAACTGTGGCTCTAGGCTCTTGCTTTGACTCAATCGCTCATATACCAAAAGCAGCACGCTGAGAAAGGCTATTTTTTGTTTTTTGTAATTGAATTTGTAGCCAAATTCAGCAAATCCCACAACAATGCAGGCTACCCGTCTTAAATGTTGCAGCAATTCATCATCCGTGAGATAGATATCATCTACATAGGACAATTCTTCGGGATCAGTGTCGTGCAAGATTAATGGCACACGAGCCGCGAACAGTTCTGGACTGTTCTTGTTTCCCTGGGTTAAACAGAGTTTTTTTCTGGGAACCTAGTGCATTGAAACTTAAGTCTACTCTCAGGCGCTATATTTTGGCAGAAAAAAAAACACTGGAAATATGTTGTTCATCAGTGCTGTGTGAGTTTTGTATTGCATATTTGCATGTATGGCTGTTTAAATGTCTGTAGTCCAAGACTATTGTATATGAGCGGTCCGGTTTAGCTACCGGGTACTCTAGTTGTGTGAATTTCTCTCACGGGTGCTTTTGCATCATGTTTTATTGGGTATTGGGGTTGAGGTTGGGGTTGATATTTTTAATTTTTTTGTTTTTATTTTTTTATAGGAATTACATGGTAAGGGGGAATCTTTTTCACATCCTACTGGATTGTGATATAACGCGGGTGCCTGCGCTAATGCCCAATTGATGGCGTAGGATTCTGCGAGCTCTTCGGGAACAAGAAGTGAGAAAGAAGGTTCAATTACATATTTCCCATATGGGCAGGTAACGACAAGTTCAGGTGTCCAGTCTTGTTCAGCCATCAAAATATCATATATATTCACTACGCGATCCCAAAAGATTGCATCTATTGTGCGGCATTCAATGTCTCCTAATTGTAGCGTTACATTATAAACCCTGTTGGGTGTGGAGACACGCATATCTGCAGTTTCTACTTGTAGAAAGTCATTGGTTGCTTTCACCTCCAGACGCTCTATAAGACTCCGGCAAACTATTGTGACCTCTGCCGCGTTGTCTAACAGCGCTAGTGCCCACTTCTTGTTCTTCAAGAGAGCCCTCTCCTTGAGTGGCATGTCGGACTGCAACTGCTGCCATTTTTTTCCTTTTAAATTGGGGTTTTTGTTCTGGAGGTTTCTTTCTTTTTAACAGAAACTTCTGTTGAGCATTGATATTCCTGTCTCTGTTTCACGTACTCTGTTCTTCACTCTTACTTCCCACCTCTCACTGCGTTTTCCCGATGAGTCCTGAAAGGAACATAATTAACGTGTATCAGTATATTGATATCTGTCAGGCGTTTTTATATTATCTCTATTTCTGAGATTATATCTATTCTGAGGGGTCTCTGTATGTAGAAATTCTCCCCTTTCTTTTTTAGTAGTTTGTTGTTTTTTATCCTAGCATTTCTTATTACCCTCAGGAGCTTGCTTGGTAAAATCTTTATTAGATTCACCCTGAAATTGTGGTTTTGTTGGTCTGACCTCCAGACTATCTTGACCAATACTAGAGTAGGTCTCTGCGATAATCTTTGGCAGCTCACGTTCTTGATCCTGTTGAGGAACATCCAGGAGTTTCATGCACACCGCTAATGTGATTGCTTCCCCTTTAATGTTTCTTAAAATGATTGAGGACACTGTGGCAAAATTGACCATTAATTGCATCCTCAATTCTAGGGCCGGGGCAGCCCAGTATTCATCTTGAATCTGTTTTAACACTTCTGGTAAATTGGCAAGTGTCGGTCTACCGTGAGCGGTAGTATAGAGCAGCGCAAATACCGTGCCCCATGTATTACAGTTATCTACTTGTGGGAACCATCCCAAATGGCAAGCACATCGTTAGTATTCTGTGTTTATCCTGAGGTCTCGTATGAGGAAATACTGCTTCCAGTGCATTTTTTTTTTTTCTTTTTTTTTTTTTTTTTGTAGCTAACCAAAACTGAATTTCTGCCTGTTTGGCGGGTACCTTACCCATGATCGAATGTACAGTTGCAGGGTTAATACCTGGCGTCGCTACATGTGGTTGCGCTGGAGCAGCACATGCTGGGTTTGTATTTAATGTTTGCATTACAAACTGTACTGACCGTCTGTAAATTGCCATCAGATCAGTATACAAGTGAGGGACTTCAGCTACCGCTAGGTTTGCTACTGCAAGGTGCAGTGTATAAGTGGCCAGTAAAGGCCAGGTAGGACCATCATTACTGTGAGGACCTAACCTAACTGGTACAATCGTGTGGGGGTAGGGCACCATCCAACCAATTATGTTCTTGATAAGATGAATGTATTTCTAAATATGTGTATGCTTTCTATTGTCCAGGCATGTCTGCAAGTGTATAATGGTGAAATTTATGTGTGTTCCAAGCAAATGCTGGAAATGTGACCCCAGAATCAGAGTTCTGTTCTGTAAGCTGCATCTGCGTCTACAACAAATGTGACTGGATCCCCCTGGGCCTTTAGGCCATTTGCCAATAATTGTGCAGTAAGGGGTGGTCTCATATTAACTGCAATTGCTACCTGCTGTTGCGGATTCGCCATATTAGGTGGTAATTTTGTTCAGAGAAATGCACACCAAATGGGGATTTTCCTTTTAGGGTTCAAGCTTGAACAACCTCCAGCTTCAGATAAGTGTTCCCTACTTTGCTGAGAAGGAAATCCTCAATACCACAGACGTCTCCATATATAGTACTGAGGTGTCTTTGTATATAGTGAGACAGAGATACTCAGGAGGACCTGAAAATTTGAGCCTGACCAAACATTGGTGGCGCCATGTCGCATAGGCTCTCATTCTAATGAGACTGGTGGATTTTGAGCGGCAGAAATTGCCTGCAGTGTGGGAGACTGAGTCTGACCTACTACAGGTAACACCTGTCGCACCAATCTGAGTTTTGCTCCGGCTAACTAGCAGTGCCTCATCTGAACCCAAGGGCGGGGATGATTGGGCAGTTGAGCGCATGACCTAATTGATTTCTCCTGGAAACCGTGGTCACTCAGGTCCCATCCGTTTTTCTCAGTTACATTAGTCTCACATACACAATGACAAACAGAGGCAGTATATATTTCAATAACATTTTAATGAAGTGACTGATTTTAGATAGCAAAGCATGTGCTGCAATAACCAGGACGATATAGCATGACAAGATTAAAATGGTGACGAGGAGAGTAAAGCATAGAAATAACACTAGCATGTTGTCACTAGAGTCAATAGACTAATTCCTACCTAGGCTATAATAGAGCACAGCATGTGAAGCTCTAAATCTGTCCTTCAGGTTCTCCTGGGAAGACATGATCCCTCATACCTGAGCAAAGGCCTGAAGTCTTCATAAGCAGCTGCAGTGAAGCGTTCAGCAGTCAGCATACAGTTGTGGTTCTCTGGCTGGAATCTCCCTCTAACCTGCAAGGGACAAGTATTTTCATAAAATACTGATATTCTGAGAAAATGTCCCCATGTAAGGATGTGTGTTTTTCTATGAATGTCAGAGACAAAACTTGTACCACGTTCACTGGAAACCTATTTTACTGCAGCCTTGAAAGAAGCACAGAGTGAGCAAGAATGTCTTGTTTGAGAATGTAGTGCTGGCCTAGGCAAACACAGCTAGATAGAGAGAAGTAAAACAAGTCTGCAAAAGTTGCTATTGTAAGAATGATAAAACAAAGCAGAATTAAATATATCTAGGTTAAAGTGCACAGCAACAGGCCTAGTATGCTAAAATAACTTGCATGGTGGTATAACTAAAATGGCTACACAACAATATCACATGGTGGTTTATTCCAAGCGGAATTCTTGGCCCACCCCTAAAAATAACCATAAGCAGTCTGTGCAAAAACAGGAGCCGGTGCAGAACTGGTAGATGGACACAATTGTAGTGGTTCATAATAAACGATGTAGTCCATTTGTGTTAAATTGGAAAAGTAGAGATCTCATTTTAGAGATTTCTTGTTGGTGAAATAGTGACGGGAAGTAACAAAAGTTAATTCTCCCCCCAGCTCGGGGAGACAGTTATAGCAGTGGTACTTGCAGAAGCATTGTTGAGTGCTTGAAAATGTATATCCCATTGAGTAGTGATGGAAGCTACGGAACTTCCCAGGAAACCTCATGGTCTATTGTGCAGGATCGGCCGCATGGTGCAATTTGACATTGTCAAATGAAACAGAGCATTTTCCTTTAGAACCAGGCAGCGTTTGTATGACAACACTTCTGGTACAGTGTATTCCCAAGACTGGAACCAGTGCTCTATATGCTTGGCCAGACTCCTTTTTCACAGCAATCATTTCTCTACTAGATCCTCAACTTTAAGAATTGAGCCAGTTGATGTTGTTGGCAAATATCTCAATCCCAGGGTGACAGCATTGGCAGATGAATTTTCATCACAGAATTGTATTTCCTGTAGAACAACACATTCCTTTATGTCAAAAGGTATTTCTGCCACCAGAGCCATCAAGATCAGGGACATACATGGATATCCCAAGTAGGACCTTGTAAGGTATATGTCCTCCCGAGGACCTTCTGGGCTGATTATTTAGTGCTCTCTGGATCCCATATAGGTGATGATGCCATCTACAAACAGAACCTAATAACCATGCTGTTAAGGATTGTTTTAAGTCTCAGTTCTTCCTATCCACAACCAAATTGCCCTCAGGATGGTATGGTGAGGAGTAATGGAATTGAACACCCATCGTTCCCATTGTGCTGCTGAATGCCCTGGAGGTAAAGGAAGGTCCCTGGTCCAAGTGGAATGCTGCAGCTGCATATACCCAGATGAAGACTTGCAAATCTTTAATAACAGCTCGAGCACCAGCCGATCGTTGTGGCCATATCCATAATAATCTCAAACATGAGTCAACAGTGACTAAGATGTATTTGTGTGCACCATCATGTTGTGAGATACCTCAATGATCCAAGTACATTCATTGTAGTGGTTTATTGGACACTAAGAGGGGTGTCTGTGGTGTGCATTTGATGGTGGACCCCTTAATTTGTTGGCAGATTTCACAACAAATGAAATACTTTTTGGTCTGCTTGTATAGACCTGGCCACCATTAGCGTTTTTGTAACGGGGAGATGGTGGATGCCACTCCAGCATGGGCAGAATCCACACCGTCATGCGCTGCTTTTATGAGATCTAATCTCTGACCTTGGTTGGGGATCACATGATCACCCGCCCTTTGGATAGTTTCCAATGCAATATTTTGGACACTAAGGTGGTAGAAATATTTTGCAGGGTATGCTTTTGGTAAAGGATTGCTGTCAGAAGAAGCTTTCACAGCAGCCAATGTCCCATCATTCAGTCTTGTATGAGAATGAGTAATTTCAGCAACAGAAGCCTTAGGTACTGCAGTTTTGGCAGCTTTGGCAGCCGAAGTGTTTTCTACAAAATGTACTACTATACGTTAATGGCCTGCTGTAGGAACTACATGATCTTTCGGTAGTCTGTCCTTAAGATCTTCTACCTCTACCGTCCCCCCCCCAAGTTTTTGTGTTTGATGGAGTGCCCTTTTAAGTCTCTGAACCTGTTCAGGTGCCATTTGTGTACGTAATCATTATAGGACTGGACACAGTAATATGAATCGAACAAAGTGTAGACTGTCCAGGATACACATGTTCTGCGGCCACTATTAGAGCCTTAAGCTCTGCAAATTGTGCAGACCCCTAGGGTATGTGTGTGGGTATGTTGAGGGTGGAATGTACCTTGCCTCATTACCCTGCTGACAGCTGAGCAAGCAGCAGAGTATTGATGTTTAGTACCTACAGCTGGCTATCCTGAACCATCAGTGTAAATGATTTTGTACGGATCAAGAGGCAAGATTTAAGTGGTGGTGGGGTACTCAAGTTCTTATTGAAGGTATTCTTGGGTCTGCAGTTTACGGTTGAAAATTAATCAATATCAGTGGCAGTCAGGGAGGTTGTCCATTGAATCCAATGTGGATGTAATGTTTTTGCGATGGGCACTCTGGCTTTGGTGACAGACTTAAGGGCTGGTATCGGGGTAACAACAATGATGCGTTACTTTTGAGCAAGTGCCCTCTCCTTAATGGCAGCAGTTTGTATAGCACTCAATACTTTTTTATGTTGTCGCGAATCGTTGTTCTCCATTAGAGTGCACATATGATTTGTATGCTGTGGGTACCGTATTACCATTATTGAATGTGAAATGGGTGAGCCTGATGGCATAAGGAATTATTCTGATGACCAAATTTGTTTTGTCATTTGTCAAGTGTTGTGCTTTAGAGCATTACAACAGGATGTGCTAAGAGTATGCGTCTGCTCTGGTGTCCAATGTTTGTTTGAAAAGTCATTGACGAATGTAATCATGAAGAGGGGTAATGCGTTGTGCATAGTCATGAATGTGTGTTCGGCCAAAATTAAAGAAACCCACCAGTGACTGTAGTTTCTAGATGACATTTGGAGGTTGAAGTAGAGCACATTTTTGTAGAAAGTGCGGGGCTAGATTCTTGCCCTCATCAGATAGTTTGTATCCTAGGAATAGGACACTAAGAAAAGCAGTTTTGGAATTTAATTTATAGTCTTGGGCAGCAAATCCTAAAACAATGCGATCAACATAGGCCAAATGGGCATTGAGGTTGTCATCTGTGAGATAGCTGCCATCCACATAGGACAATGCCTCAGAATCAATAGTGTCATATTGCTATTACACGGGCATAGAACAACCCCTGGGCTGTTCTTATGCCCTTGAGGCAAAGACAAAACCACCTTTGAGAGCCAGGTGCACTGAAGGCATTAGATCACAGCTTTCCGGCTCTAAATTTTAGCAGAAAAAAACATTAGAAATATCCAAGGTTATTTTATATTTTTCACGCACTATATTGTTAAGAAATGCTGTACTGTGTGCATTTTGAATTGCAAATGTGCGTGTGTGACTGCTTAAATGTCTCAAAGTCCCCTGCCTCAGTTTCAGCAGGATTAAATGATCTTCCTTCGCCTAAAGATAAAATAAAAAGCTTAGGTTTTTGGCTGGACTCCCGCCTCACAATGGAATGTCACTCAAAGAAACTGGCTGCTACCTGTTTTAATCTGAGGACCTGCAGGAAACATTTTACATTCCTTCCCTTTTTAGCTAAACAACTTATTATTCAGGCTCTTATACTGTCTCGTCTGGATTACAGGAATGTTTTATTTATGAGCTTTCCATCTTATGTCCTAAAGAGATTGCAGATGGCACAAAATGCTGCCGCCCATCTTTTAATGGGCACTCCCAGATACCACTCTGCTAAATCTGCTCTGGTCTCTCTTCATTGGCTCTCCATCGAACAGTGTATCAACTTTAAAGCTGCTTGTTTAATCCACTGGGCACTTCATAATAAGGGGATGGCATTTCTTAGGCGGATTATAACTCTTTGTACCCCCAAAGATCACATAGATCCTCATCTGCTTCCCTGATTAATACACATCGTGCCAAGAAAGCAAGACGGGGAGGCAGGTCTTTTGCTTTTAAAGCAGGTAACCTGTTGAACTCTCTTCCATTGGAGCTCCGCCTAGAGAACTCAACTTTTGTTTCGTATCTTTCTCACCTTACGTGGTTGTGATACAGTGCAGGAGCAAGTGCCAAAGCCCAATCTGCAGCATATATTTCCTTCACTACATCTGGAACTAGGACCAAGAAAGGCAAAATGAAGTCTTTCCATTGTGGGAGCATGCAGACAAATTCAGGTGGCCAGTCTTTTCTGCTAATAAAATGGCATAACTTATTGTTAATCTTATGTCTCCCTCAATCTGAATGCTTTATTTGTAAACCCTGTTGGGTGGGGAAACGCGCCTGTCTGCTGTTTCGACTTCAAGGAAGTTGTTAGCTGGTGTTGCAGCTAGAAGATCTATGACTCTGGTGACCTACCATGATCTCTGCTGCGCTGTCTAGCAGAGTCACTGCCCATGTCCTGTTCTTCAACAATGTTCTCAATATGAGTGGCATCTTTGATCAATATTACTGCCACCTTCTTTTTAAACTGGGAGTTTTGCTGTGGACATTTCTCTTCCTTTTTTTTTTCTGAAGAACATTGCGAGTCCTTTTCGACTTCACGTAGTCGCTTTGGTGTTCCGACCGCCCCCTCTGTCACTCTGTTTATCCAGTGTGCGCTGGAAGGGACGAGATGGGCGATTGTCAGTATATTTGGATCTATTGGGTGTTTTTAAAGTTTCCCTATTTCTAAGATTTTATCGTTTCTCTGATGTCTCCCGTGGCAGGGATTCTCCTCTTTGCGTTCTTCTTTGTTTTGTTTTGTTTTTGTTTATCCCATTATTATTTTTTTAGTGCTTGTTCTTGTTTATCCTTAGCGGAATTTTAGTTGGTCTGGTCCACAGACTACCCCGACGTATAATAGTATAACTTTCGGAAATAATCTTTGGCAACTCGCATTTCTTATCCCACTGAGGAATCTCTTGGAGCCGTTGGGGAATCGCCAGTGCTGCTGCTTCCCCTTTAATATTACTTACAATTATTGAGGACACTGTGTCAAAATTGAGGTTCAGTTTCATCCCAAAGTCGAGGGCCGTCACATGTTCAGTTTGTATTTGTTTTAACACTTCTGGTAAATTCTCATGTGCCTGTGTGCCATGCGTAGTGGTATATAATGCAGCAAAGACTGTGCCTCAAGTGGCACATTCCTCTGAGGGAACCATTCCAAATGTCAAGCACATGGTGAGAATTCTAGGTTTACCTTGGGGTTCCGTATGGGAAAACACTGCCTCCAGCTGGTTTGTTTTTTGTGGAAACAATAACGGAATTGTCTCCCGCTCTGTGATCGCTTTTCCCATTATTGAGTAGACCGCTTGTGGATTTATCCCTGTAAGTGCCAATTGATTTATAGGTGGAGCAGCCTTCACTGTGGCAGTGTTTAAGGTCCGCATTACAAAATGCATTAAGCGTCTATATATTGCTACTAGCTCATTGTAAGATGTGTGTACTTCAGCTACTTGCATAGTCTGCACATTGGGATGTGATTTATATGTGCCAATGTTGGCCAAGTTAGTCCGTCTTTACTTAAAAAAACCTAATTTAACAGGTTGTATTACGTGTGGGAGGGCACCATTGAACCAATCTTGGTGGTGTTGATAATTTAAAGGTATTTCTACGTATTGGTATGCTCTGTATTGTTGTGGTACATTTGCTGTTTTGTATGTGTGAAATATGTTTGAGTCTGTATTTATCTCTGGAAAGGTGACCCAAGAGTAAATTATTTCTGTTCTGTAAGCAGCGTGAACAGTTGCGCTCAGGGTGCAGAAAAATACAGGCACCTACACAAGGTAAAATTTTCTATAAAAGTTAACACTCTCGGAGACTACATCATAGTCCCTACGGCAGAAAAGGGAGCGAATGCCCCAACATCTACCAGTCCACCACCAGATAAAGAAACCATGCAAATAGAAACAGTTGGAAGGAAAATGGAGAGATCAGTATCCTTGTAACTGTGAATAGAAAACGCCAATGTTGTTTTTGATCAAGTATCAACAGTAGTAGGAGAAACTGGGATTGATGCAACACCTCTCAGGCCTGTAAATGAAAACTGCAAACATTGTCACTAAAGAGGGGATGACAATAGCCAACAACTGTCTGAAATTAGCCTTGGATGCAGCTGACACTGCCAGCAGGAAGATATGGAGTGGTAACACCACTAGGAGACACACCTGGCTTAGGGTCTCTGGGTTCCAAAGAAGAGATGCATGGATCCATGATTAACATGCCTTTCTGTGAGGAAAGTCTATTTGGAGCAACAGTGGAGGAGTCCCTCCAACAGATAAAAAAACACAATGATACAGTAAAGGCAGTGATGGCCCTGCAGCTAAAGAGGAATTACTCCCATCATCCAGCAAACGCCAATAAAAACAGTTGTGCACGACATAAGTGTAGTGGACACTACCTTATGACTCCAAGACAGCCCTTTAGTTTAAAGGAAAGAACTAGACCACCAGAGTGTCAGCCTCTGTATCAAAATGGCTCTCTGAATAAGGACCAAAAATCTGTAGAGTGCTAACTGGGCAGTTTCCTCCAGGAGAGGAAACAATTGTACGTGACAAATGAGTGCTGAACGATGAATTGAGCTAGGACATCTAAATGTCAAAGAAGCCAAAGAAATGTCTTGCAAGCAACACAAATTTCTATTACAAAAAGAGATAGAAGACCTCCTGCAAATGGTGGCAAGAGAGGAGGAACCAAGACACTCAAGAAGAGGAGCAGGTATAACTTTTGATCCCAAAAGTAGATTTAGCATTGAGGCCCATCATCGATCTTGGATTCTTGGGCAAGTTCATCAAGGCACAAAAGTTCACAATGTCCATAACAGAAGAAGTCTTCTCACTCTCCAAATAAAAAGGGGGGGGGAATAAATGGTGACCATAGGTTTTAAAGGTGTCTACTGCCATATGGTGTTGAAAAGCAGACATAAACACTTAAGATTGGTTGTAAACAGTTTGCATTACCAATTCAAAATGCACCAATTTAGGATAAAATTGCCACCAATATTGTTTACAAAGTGCCTTGCACTGTTGGCAGCTGACGTGATAAGGGGAAGGATATACTTTTTTCTTACATAGGTGTAGGAAGTTGGCTCTGTATGTGCTATTTCAAAGTAAGGAATAGCATGCACAGAGTCCAAGGGTTCCCCTTAGAGGTAAAATAGTGGTAAAAAGAGATAATACTAATGCTCTATTTTGTGGTAGTGTGGTCGAGCAGTAGGCTTATCCAAGGAGTAGTGTTAAGCATTTGTTGTACATACACATAGACAATAAATGAGGTACACACACTCAGAGACAAATCCAGCCAATAGGTTTTGTTATAGAAAAATATATTTTCTTAGTTTATTTTAAGAACCACAGGTTCAAATTTAACATGTAATATCTTGTTTGAAATATATTGCAGGTAAGTACATTAGGAACTTTGAATCATTTCAATTGCATGTATACTTTTCAAGTTATTGACAAATAGCTATTTCAAAAGTGGACACTTAGTGCAATTTTCACAGTTCCTGGGGGAGGTAAGTTTTTGTTAGTTTTACCAGGTAAGTAAGACACTTACAGGGTTCAGTTCTTGGTCCAAGGTAGCCCACCGTTGGGGGTTCAGAGCACCCCAAAGTCACCACACCAGCAGCTCAAGGCCGGTCAGGTGCAGAGTTCAGTGGTGCCCAAAACGCATAGGCTAGAATGGAGAGAAGGGGGTGCCCCGGTTCCGGTCTGCTTGCAGGTAAGTACCCGCGTCTTCGGAGGGCAGACCAGGGGGGTTTTGTAGGGCATCGGGGGGGACACAAGCCCACACAGAAATTTCACCCTCAGCAGCGCGGGGGCGGCCGGGTGCAGGGTAGAAACAAGCGTCGGGTTTGCAATGTTATCTATGAGAGATCAACGGATCTCTTCAGCGCTGCAGGCAGGCAAGGGGGGGCTTCCTCGGGGAAACCTCCACTTGGGCAAGGGAGAGGGACTCCTGGGGGTCACTCCTCCAGTGAAAGTCCGCTCCTTCAGGTCCTGGGGGCTGCGGGTGTAGGGTCTTTTCCAGGCGTCGGGACTTAGGTTTCAGAGAGTCGCGGTCAGGGGAAGCCTCGGGATTCCCTCTGCAGGCGGCGCTGTGGGGGCTCAGGGGGGACAGGTTTTGGTACTCAGTCGGAGAGTAGTCCGGGGGTCCTCCCTGAGGTGTTGGTTCTCCACCAGCCGAGTCTGGGTCGCCGGGTGCAGTGTTGCAAGTCTCACGCTTCTTGCGGGGAGATTGCAGGGTTCTTTAAAGCTGCTTCTTTGGATAAAGTTGCAGTCTTTTTGGAGCAGGTCCGCTGTCCTCGGGAGTTTCTTGTCGTCGTCGAAGCAGGGCAGTCCTCAGAGGATTCAGAGGTCGCTGGTCCCTTCGGAAGGCGTCGCTGGAGCAGAGTTTTTTGGAAGGCAGGAGACAGGCCGGTGAGTTTCTGGAGCCAAGGCAGTTGTTGTCTTCTGGTCTTCCTCTGCAGGGGTTTTCAGCTGGGCAGTCCTTCTTGTTGTCGCAGGAATCTAATTTTCTAGGGTTCAGGGTAGCCCTTAAATACTAAATTTAAGGGCGTGTTTAGGTCTGCGGGGTTAGTAGCCAATGGCTACTAGCCCTGAGGGTGGGTACACCCTCTTTGTGCCTCCTCCCAAGGGGAGGGGGTCACAATCCTAACCCTATTGGGGGAATCCTCCATCTGCAAGATGGAGGATTTCTAAAAGTTAGAGTCACCTCAGCTCAGGACACCTTAGGGGCTGTCCTGACTGGCCAGTGACTCCTCCTTGTTGCTTTCTTTGTTCCCTCCAGCCTTGCCGCCAAAAGTGGGGGCCGTGGCCGGAGGGGGCGGGCAACTCCACTAAGCTGGAGTGCCCTGCTGGGCTGTGACAAAGGGGTGAGCCTTTGAGGCTCACCGCCAGGTGTCACAGCTCCTGCCTGGGGGAGGTGTTAGCATCTCCACCCAGTGCAGGCTTTGTTACTGGCCTCAGAGTGACAAAGGCACTCTCCCCATGGGGCCAGCAACATGTCTCTAGTGTGGCAGGCTGCTGGAACTAGTCAGCCTACACAGACAGTCGGTTAAGTTTCAGGGGGCACCTCTAAGGTGCCCTCTGGGGTGTATTTTGCAATAAAATGTACACTGGCATCAGTGTGCATTTATTGTGCTGAGAAGTTTGATACCAAACTTCCCAGTTTTCAGTGTAGCCATTATGGTGCTGTGGAGTTCGTGTTTGACAGACTCCCAGACCATATACTCTTATGGCTACCCTGCACTTACAATGTCTAAGGTTTTGTTTAGACACTGTAGGGGTACCATGCTCATGCACTGGTACCCTCACCTATGGTATAGTGCACCCTGCCTTGGGGCTGTAAGGCCTGCTAGAGGGGTGTCTTACCTATACTGCATAGGCAGTGAGAGGCTGGCATGGCACCCTGAGGGGAGTGCCATGTCGACTTACTCGTTTTGTCCTCACTAGCACACACAAGCTGGCAAGCAGTGTGTCTGTGCTGAGTGAGAGGTCTCCAGGGTGGCATAAGACATGCTGCAGCCCTTAGAGACCTTCCTTGGCATCAGGGCCCTTGGTACTAGGAGTACCAGTTACAAGGGACTTATCTGGATGCCAGGGTCTGCCAATTGTGGATACAAAAGTACAGGTTAGGGAAAGAACACTGGTGCTGGGGCCTGGTTAGCAGGCCTCAGCACACTTTCAATTGTAAACATAGCATCAGCAAAGGCAAAAAGTCAGGGGGCAACCATGCCAAGGAGGCATTTCCTTACACAACCCCCCCCCCCCAAACGAAAGAGGATGAGACTAACCTTTCCCAAGAGAGTCTTCATTTTCTAAGTGGAAGAACCTGGAAAGGCCATCTGCATTGGCATGGGCAGTCCCAGGTCTGTGTTCCACTATAAAGTCCATTCCCTGTAGGGAGATGGACCACCTCAACAGTTTAGGATTTTCACCTTTCATTTGCATCAGCCATTTGAGAGGTCTGTGGTCAGTTTGAACTAGGAAGTGAGTCCCAAAGAGGTATGGTCTCAGCTTCTTCAGGGACCAAACCACAGCAAAGGCCTCCCTCTCAATGGCACTCCAACGCTGCTCCCTGGGGAGTAACCTCCTGCTAATGAAAGCAACAGGCTGGTCAAGGCCATCATCATTTGTTTGGGACAAAACTGCCCCTATCCCATGTTCAGAGGCATCTGTCTGCACAATGAACTGCTTAGAATAATCTGGAGCTTTTAGAACTGGTGCTGAGCACATTGCTTGTTTCAGGGTGTCAAAGGCCTGTTGGCATTCCACAGTCCAGTTCACTTTCTTGGGCATTTTCTTGGAGGTGAGTTCAGTGAGGGCTGTCACAATGGATCCATATCCCTTCACAAACCTCCTGTAATACCCAGTCAAGCCAAGGAATGCCCTGACTTGAGTCTGGGTTTTTGGAGCTACCCAGTCCAGAATAGTCTGGATCTTGGGTTGGAGTGGCTGAACTTGGCCTCCACCTACAAGGTGGCCCAAGTAAACCACAGTTCCCTGCCCTATCTGGCATTTGGATGCCTTGATAGAGAGGCCTGCAGATTGCAGAGCCTTCAAAACCTTCTTCAGGTGGACCAGGTGATCCTGCCAGGTGGAGCTAAAGACAGCAATATCATCAAGATAAGCTGTGCTAAAGGACTCCAAACCAGCAAGGACTTGATTCACCAACCTTTGGAAGGTGGCAGGGGCATTCTTTAAACCAAAGGGCATAACAGTAAACTGGTAATGCCCATCAGGTGTGGAGAATGCTGTTTTCTCTTTTGCTCCAGGTGCCATTTTTATTTGCCAGTACCCTGCTGTCAAGTCAAAGGTACTTAAGAATTTGGCAGCACCTAATTTATCTATGAGCTCATCAGCTCTAGGAATTGGATGAGCATCTGTCTTGGTGACAGAGTTGAGCCCTCTGTAGTCCACACAAAACCTCATCTCTTTCTTTCCATCTTTGGTGTGAGGTTTGGGGACTAAGACCACTGGGCTAGCCCAGGGGCTGTCGGAGCGCTCAATTACTCCCAATTCCAGCATCTTGTGGACTTCCACCTTGATGCTTTCCTTAACATGGTCAGACTGTCTAAAGATTTTGTTCTTGACAGGCATGCTGTCTCCTGTGTCCACATCATGGGTACACAGGTGTGTCTGACCAGGGGTTAAGGAGAAGAGTTCAGGAAACTGTTGTAGAACTCTCCTACAATCAGCTTGCTGTTGGCCAGAGAGGGTGTCTGAGTAGATCACTCCATCTACTGAGCCATCTTTTGGGTCTGATGATAGAAGATCAGGGAGAGGTTCACTCTCTGCCTCCTGATCCTCATCTGTTACCATCAACAGATTCACATCAGCCCTGTCATGGAAGAGCTTAAGGCGGTTCACATGGATCACCCTCTTGGGGCTCCTGCTTGTGCCCAGGTCCACCAGGTAGGTGACCTGACTCTTCCTTTCTAGCACTGGGTAAGGGCCACTCCATTTGTCCTGGAGTGCCCTGGGAGCCACAGGCTCCAGAACCCAGACTTTCTGCCCTGGTTGGAACTCAACCAGTGCAGCCTTTTGGTCATACCAAAACTTCTGGAGCTGTTGGCTGGCCTCAAGGTTTTTGGTTGCCTTTTCCATGTACTCTGCCATTCTAGAGCGAAGGCCAAGTACATAGTCCACTATGTCTTGTTTAGGCTCATGAAGAGGTCTCTCCCAGCCTTCTTTAACAAGAGCAAGTGGTCCCCTTACAGGGTGACCAAACAGAAGTTCAAAGGGTGAGAATCCTACTCCCTTCTGTGGCACCTCTCTGTAAGCAAAAAGCAGACATGGCAAGAGGACATCCCATCTCCTTTTGAGTTTTTCTGGGAGCCCCATGATCATGCCTTTTAATGTCTTGTTGAATCTCTCAACTAAGCCATTAGTTTGTGGATGGTATGGTGTAGTGAATTTGTAAGTCACTCCACACTCATTCCACATGTGTTTTAGGTATGCTGACATGAAGTTGGTACCTCTGTCAGACACCACCTCCTTAGGGAAACCCACTCTGGTAAAGATACCAATGAGGGCCTTGGCTACTGCAGGGGCAGTAGTCGACCTAAGGGGAATAGCTTCAGGATACCTAGTAGCATGATCCACTACTACTAGGATGTACATATTTCCTGAGGCTGTGGGAGGTTCCAGTGGACCAACTATGTCCACACCCACACTTTCAAAGGGGACCCCCACCACTGGAAGTGGAATGAGGGGGGCCTTTGGGTGCCCACCTGTCTTACCACTGGATTGACAGGTGGGGCAGGAGAGGCAAAACTCCTTAACCTTCTGGGACATATTGGGCCAGTAGAAGTGGTTGACTAACCTCTCCCACGTCTTGGTTTGTCCCAAATGCCCAGCAAGGGGAATATCATGGGCTAAGGTCAGAATAAACTCTCTGAACGACTGAGGCACTACCACTCTCCTAGTGGCACCAGGTTTGGGGTCTCTGGCCTCAGTGTACAGGAGTCCATCTTCCCAATAGACCCTATGTGTTCCATTTTTCTTGCCCTTGGACTCTTCAGCAGCTTGCTGCCTAAGGCCTTCAAGAGAGGGACAGGTTTCTTGTCCCTTACACAGCTCTTCCCTTGAGGGTCCCCCTGGGCCTAAGAGCTCAACCTGATAAGGTTCAAGCTCCAAAGGCTCAGTTCCCTCAGAGGGCAGAACTTCTTCCTGAGAAGAGAGGTTCTCTTTTTCTGACTGTGTTGCAGTTGGTTTCCCAACTGACTTTCCTTTTCTCTTGGTAGGCTGGGCCATTTTTTCAGACTCCAGCTCTACTTTTTCACCCTGTGCCTTGCATTGTGCTCTTGTTTTTACACACACCAGTTCAGGGATACCCAGCATGGCTGCATGGGTCTTTAGTTCTACCTCAGCCCATGCTGAGGACTCCAGGTCATTTCCAAGCAGACAGTCTACTGGGATGTTTGAGGAGACCACCACCTGTTTCAGGCCATTGACCCCTCCCCATTCTAAAGTTACCATTGCCATGGGATGTGCTTTAGTTTGATTGTCAGCATTGGTGACTGTATAAGTTTTTCCAGTCAGGTATTGGCCAGGGGAAACCAGTTTCTCTGTCACCATGGTGACACTGGCACCTGTATCCCTCAGGCCCTCTACACTTGTCCCATTAATAAAGAGCTGCTGCCTGTATTTTTGCATGTTAGGAGGCCAGGCAGCTAGTGTGGCTAAATCCACCCCACCCTCAGAGACTAGAGTAGCTTCAGTGTGGACCCTGATTTGCTCTGGGCACACTGTTGATCCCACTTGGAGACTAGCCATTCCAGTGTTACCTGGATTGGAGTTTGGAGTGGAACTTTTCTTGGGACAGGCCTTGTCTCCAGTTTGGTGTCCAGACTGACTACAGTTTCGACACCAGGCCTTTTTGGGATCAAAGTTTTTACCCTTGTACCCAGGATTGTTTTGTGAAGAGGCTCTGGGCCCACCCTCCTGTGCAGGTTTTTGGGGGCTTGTAGAAGACTCTTGACTATTTTTATTTTTGGCTGTCTCACCACCTTTCCCCTGGGGAGGTTTTGTGACCCCTTTCTTTTGGTCACCCCCTGTGGAAGTTTTGGACACCCTAGTCTTGACCCAATGGTCCGCCTTCTTTCCCAATTCTTGGGGAGAAATTGGTCCTAGGTCTACCAGATGCTGATGCAGTTTATCATTGAAACAATTACTTAACAGGTGTTCTTTCACAAATAAATTGTACAGCCCATCATAATTACTTACACCACTGCCTTGAATCCAACCATCTAGTGTTTTTACTGAGTAGTCTACAAAGTCAACCCAGGTCTGGCTCGAGGATTTTTGAGCGCCCCTGAATCTAATCCTATACTCCTCAGTGGAGAATCCAAAGCCCTCAATCAGGGTACCCTTCATGAGGTCATAAGATTCTGCATCTTTTCCAGAGAGTGTGAGGAGTCTATCCCTACACTTTCCTGTGAACATTTCCCAAAGGAGAGCACCCCAGTGAGATTTGTTCACTTTTCTGGTTACACAAGCCCTCTCAAAAGCTGTGAACCATTTGGTGATGTCATCACCATCTTCATATTTAGTTACAATCCCTTTGGGGATTTTCAACATGTCAGGAGAATCTCTGACCCTATTTATGTTGCTGCCACCATTGATGGGTCCTAGGCCCATCTCTTGTCTTTCCCTCTCTATGGCTAGGATCTGTCTTTCCAAAGCCAATCTTTTGGCCATCCTGGCTAACTGGATGTCCTCTTCACTGGAGTTATCCTCAGTGATTTCAGAGTTGTTGGTCCCTCCTGTGAGGGAACCAGCATCTCTGACTATTATTTGTGGAGTCAGGGCTTGAGTAGCCCTGCTCTCCCTAAGTAGGACTGGAGGGGGGGAATTTCCCTCCAAGTCACTATCTTCATCCTCTGAGTTGCCACCCTCAGAGGGATTGGCCTTTTCAAACTCTGCCAAAAGCTCCTGGAGCTGTATTTTGGTAGGTTTGGGGCCTATTGTTATTTTCTTTAGTTTACAGAGTGACCTTAGCTCTCTCATCTGTAGATGGAGGTAAGGTGTGGTGTCGAGTTCCACCACAGTCACATCTGTGCTAGACATTTTGCTTCTAAAAGTTGGAATACTTTTTAAGAATCTACAACTAGTTCTAGGTTCTAATTCAAACTTTTACAAACTTTTAAACTCTAAAAGAAATGCTAAACAGGATCTAACACAAGGCCCTAGCAGGTCTTTTAAGAATTTAGAAAACTTTTCAAATTGCAAAAATCAATTTCTAATGACAATTTTGGAATTTGTCGTGTGATCAGGTATTGGCTGAGTAGTCCAGCAAATGCAAAGTCTTGTATCCCACCGCTGATCCACCAATGTAGGAAGTTGTCTCTGTATGTGCTATTTCCAAGTAAGGAATAGCATGCACAGAGTCCAAGGGTTCCCCTTAGAGGTAAAATAGTGGTAAAAAGAGATAATACTAATGCTCTATTTTGTGGTAGTGTGGTCGAGCAGTAGGCTTATCCAAGGAGTAGTGTTAAGCATTTGTTGTACATACACATAGACAATAAATGAGGTACACACACTCAGAGACAAATCCAGCCAATAGGTTTTGTTATTGAAAAATATATTTTCTTAGTTTATTTTAAGAACCACAGGTTCAAATTTAACATGTAATATCTTGTTTGAAAGGTATTGCAGGTAAGTACATTAGGAACTTTGAATCATTTCAATTGCATGTATACTTTTCAAGTTATTGACAAATAGCTATTTCAAAAGTGGACACTTAGTGCAATTTTCACAGTTCCTGGGGGAGGTAAGTTTTTGTTAGTTTTACCAGGTAAGTAAGACACTTACAGGGTTCAGTTCTTGGTCCAAGGTAGCCCACCGTTGGGGGTTCAGAGCAACCCCAAAGTCACCACACCAGCAGCTCAAGGCCGGTCAGGTGCAGAGTTCAAAGTGGTGCCCAAAACGCATAGGCTAGAATGGAGAGAAGGGGGTGCCCCGGTTCCGGTCTGCTTGCAGGTAAGTACCCGCGTCTTCGGAGGGCAGACCAGGGGGGTTTTGTAGGGCATCGGGGGGGACACAAGCCCACACAGAAATTTCACCCTCAGCAGCGCGGGGGCGGCCGGGTGCAGGGTAGAAACAAGCGTCGGGTTTGCAATGTTAGTCTATGAGAGATCAACGGATCTCTTCAGCGCTGCAGGCAGGCAAGGGGGGGCTTCCTCGGGGAAACCTCCATTTGGGCAAGGGAGAGGGACTCCTGGGGGTCACTCCTCCAGTGAAAGTCCGGTCCTTCAGGTCCTGGGGGCTGCGGGTGCAGGGTCTTTTCCAGGCGTCGGGACTTAGGTTTCAGAGAGTCGCGGTCAGGGGAAGCCTCGGGATTCCCTCTGCAGGCGGCGCTGTGGGGGCTCAGGGGGGACAGGTTTTGGTACTCAGTCGGAGAGTAGTCCGGGGGTCCTCCCTGAGGTGTTGGTTCTCCACCAGCCGAGTCGGGGTCGCCGGGTGCAGTGTTGCAAGTCTCACGCTTCTTGCGGGGAGATTGCAGGGTTCTTTAAAGCTGCTTCTTTGGATAAAGTTGCAGTCTTTTTGGAGCAGGTCCGCTGTCCTCGGGAGTTTCTTGTCGTCGTCGAAGCAGGGCAGTCCTCAGAGGATTCAGAGGTCGCTGGTCCCTTCGGAAGGCGTCGCTGGAGCAGAGTTCTTTGGAAGGCAGGAGACAGGCCGGTGAGTTTCTGGAGCCAAGGCAGTTGTTGTCTTCTGGTCTTCCTCTGCAGGGGTTTTCAGCTGGGCAGTCCTTCTTCTTGTTGTCGCAGGAATCTAATTTTCTAGGGTTCAGGGTAGCCCTTAAATACTAAATTTAAGGGCGTGTTTAGGTCTGGGGGGTTAGTAGCCAATGGCTACTAGCCCTGAGGGTGGGTACACCCTCTTTGTGCCTCCTCCCAAGGGGAGGGGGTCACAATCCTAACCCTATTGGGGGAATCCTCCATCTGCAAGATGGAGGATTTCTAAAAGTTAGAGTCACCTCAGCTCAGGACACCTTAGGGGCTGTCCTGACTGGCCAGTGACTCCTCCTTGTTGCTTTCTTTGTTCCCTCCAGCCTTGCCGCCAAAAGTGGGGGCCGTGGCCGGAGGGGGCGGGCAACTCCACTAAGCTGGAGTGCCCTGCTGGGCTGTGACAAAGGGGTGAGCCTTTGAGGCTCACCGCCAGGTGTCACAGCTCCTGCCTGGGGGAGGTGTTAGCATCTCCACCCAGTGCAGGCTTTGTTACTGGCCTCAGAGTGACAAAGGCACTCTCCCCATGGGGCCAGCAACATGTCTCTAGTGTGGCAGGCTGCTGGAACTAGTCAGCCTACACAGACAGTCGGTTAAGTTTCAGGGGGCACCTCTAAGGTGCCCTCTGGGGTGTATTTTGCAATAAAATGTACACTGGCATCAGTGTGCATTTATTGTGCTGAGAAGTTTGATACCAAACTTCCCAGTTTTCAGTGTAGCCATTATGGTGCTGTGGAGTTCGTGTTTGACAGACTCCCAGACCATATACTCTTATGGCTACCCTGCACTTACAATGTCTAAGGTTTTGTTTAGACACTGTAGGGGTACCATGCTCATGCACTGGTACCCTCACCTATGGTATAGTGCACCCTGCCTTGGGGCTGTAAGGCCTGCTAGCGGGGTGTCTTACCTATACTGCATAGGCAGTGAGAGGCTGGCATGGCACCCTGAGGGGAGTGCCATGTCGACTTACTTGTTTTGTCCTCACTAGCACACACAAGCTGGCAAGCAGTGTCTGTGCTGAGTGAGAGGTCTCCAGGGTGGCATAAGACATGCTGCAGCCCTTAGAGACCTTCCTTGGCATCAGGGCCCTTGGTACTAGGAGTACCAGTTACAAGGGACTTATCTGGATGCCAGGGTCTGCCAATTGTGGATACAAAAGTACAGGTTAGGGAAAGAACACTGGTGCTGGGGCCTGGTTAGCAGGCCTCAGCACACTTTCAATTGTAAACATAGCATCAGCAAAGGCAAAAAGTCAGGGGGCAACCATGCCAAGGAGGCATTTCCTTACAATAGGCCACTGTCTGGTAAAATCATGCTCAATGACCAAATGCCAGGAATATATGCAGACAGTAATACAAACACTACACAAACTACGTTTCTACCTAAACGTAGAGAAGTCAGCCCCCCTTTCCACGAAGGAAAGTATTGCAGGCAACTACATTGAATTGGTGAAGGCGAAAGCAATTTTAAATACAAAAGTATTCTAGCATTGGCAAAGCAACTTTGTCTTTACCAGAAGAGATGGGCTCTTTTATAGTGAAAACCAGTGAGAATCTGTTTTGCCACCCTAAAAATTAAACCAGTTTAAGAGTGGTTGCAAAGCCAGTGGTCCCAATCAGTGGAGGACTGGGATGATTTAGTGGTTGTTACAAACGCTGTACAGAGAGAGAATCATCATATGGTAGAAAACATCATTGAAGGCAGAAGTTTCAAAGAACTGTCTCCCTCTGTGGTCTTTACAACTGATATGTCCCACATTGGGATGGGGTGCTCATATGGGGAACCTCAGCATCTGTGATCACTGGAACCCACATGAGGCAGTGAAGCCCACTAATGTGCAGAAGTGCACTCTCCCTGGCACCTAAACCATTGCTTAACCCAGCTACCAAGGGTGAACCATATTTTCTTTGCCATGAGCCAATACCTAATAGAAGCCAGATGTTTTGAGGAGTCTGCCACGGCTTACATCAAGACAATTACTCCTCCTGCCTCCATCCTCTCCACCCCCAATACGTAATGTTATTTTTTACGTTACTAACAACATTTTTGTGTATTACCCTCAATATAGAGGCTTTGCCAGAAGTGTTCAAAAAAAGTTAGTGGTGGTAGTGCATCAAAGACTGACCGATGGCCACTTTTTGGACTGCATATCAACTGCGGTAAACCCAGATAATCCTGATCACCTCTGGCACTTGCAGACCTACAACATATTTCCCAATAGTGAAGTGTGATCGCCCCGCTACATAATTGGGTATTGTGGTCCACCATAACTTGGCTTTAGTCATTCAAGAGAATAATGATCCAGCAATCTGTAAAATCAAAGAGCGGACAGAATGACTGGATAGGGTCCTACTTTCATGGTCCGGACACATTTCTCTGTTTAAAGATGTTTTTCACCACAGTTACTGTACTTATTCACATATAGACCCTTAACATTAGCAAGAGCATTCTACAACAAACTACATTGTGTTGCTGAGTTTTGTATGGGAGAGGAGGCAACCAAAGGTTAACAGGGATGCTTTGACACTGTTATGCAGAAAGAGGGACTGACCCAAGCCAAATGTTTCTTCAGATACCTCCTGAATTCTGTCTTCCATCATATCTAATAGGGCAAGTTATGGCAGAAGGCACTCCATTGACCACTATTGTGGCTTGTACGGCTATATGACTTCATTTACACTGTGACTCTGTGACATGTTCTGTGTACTCTTGCCATAGATTGGTTGCCACGTGGGCCTGAAGAGACTCGTCAATCACTGATCCCGATTAATAATAGCCCCTAGATGTTCACTTTTTATCAATCAAAAGCCCAAAGAAAAATAACTGACTTGGGGCTGAGGATATTGAATGATCGCTTTGTTGATGGCCAGGTGATTACATTAGAGCTCTTTAAATAGAGAGGTGGACCACACCCTTGTATTTTTTTTCTCCAAAATAATATATCCTTGATAATCCAGCTACACCTTTGGCATGGTTTGCTCACACTCTAGTACATGCTTTTGTGGTTCCTGAAGATCTGCTAACTAAACTTTAAAACGCAATTTCAGATGGCAGGTTAGCAGCAGAAGGCTATGCAAAAAAGTTGGGAAAAGGACTTGCGTGTGATCATTTCCAAAAATGTTTGGCTACACTGCTGTATTCAAGCACAAAACATGATATCAGATAGAAGACAATGGCTGGTGCACTTTACATTTTTACATCAAGTATATTATCCCTCATGCTCAATTAAATTAAATTGTCTGAATGTGAACCCAACTCGCTCTAGGTGTTGGCAAGTTGGCAACCTGAGGTGGTTTATTCCCATGTGGTTGTGGACCTGCCCCTCGAGTGTATACATGCTTGTAGGGGTGTTTAAGACATTTGCAACATTAAGGGTGAAGGAGACATTGTCAGCTCTTGGCTTCTCGCTCTTTTTTTTTGTGTGCTATTGTGGTTCCAAGAAGGGGACAGTGGTTTAGATGGGGACATGACACACTATGGCCAAGAAAGAACCTCCCGAAGTGATCGGAGCCTATTCCTCTAGAACAAAATCAATTTATGCACTTGCCAGGGGATTACTGATAGAGGTGTGCAAAGCATCGACATGGACGTCTCTACACACCTTAGCCAAGCATTACTACTTGGATTTTGGAGTGTGTAAGGATGGCAACTTTGCCAGATCGGTCCTGCAACATTCCTAGTCTCACTATCCATCAGTTCTCACCCAGGGCAGGTTACTGGTTTGAAATCTATTCTACAGGTGACAAATATGCAGGTGAAAGTATCCATCAAAAAGTTACATACCTGTGGACGCAATCTTTCTGGTGGAACATCTACCTGCCTCTATATTCCTCACTGACCCACCCGCCTCCCAGTTTGATGCATGTGTTATAGGGAGAATTAATAAGATTCCAAATTAATTTTAGTATTGATAACCTTCTAGATGGGAACTGGTATCGCTGCTCCAAGGTGGGCACTATATAGCTTTGGTGATGTCACATGACACCACTTCCAGCCCTGATGCAAACCCAGTGACCCCTACCAGAAGCGTGAGTTTTGAAGTTTATGGGTCCAGTCTAGCATCTTTGATTATTCTATAGTTGAGAAATCTGCAGGTAGATAAAATACCCACCTGGAAGATCATTACTGCCAGTTTGTAGCTTTTTCTTCCTGCGGGTTGAGCAAAATTGGTTATGAAGGCATCTTCCTGTTATATCACAGGCCACTTCTCATTACCTGTGCCATGAAGAATTGGATTTAAACTACAAAGGAAATATTATCAAACTCTCACCAGTGTTCCTATGGGTCTCTGTTTTGATCAATCCTGCCCTAAGCTTTAACCATGAAATTACCTTAGGATGTCCACTAATTAATCTCTAAAATGTGTTTGCTATCCTGTAGGAAAGAGGTATCTGATAAGCTTGGTAAGCCTGAGCTTTTGAGACCTTCCAGAACAAGATAAAGTTAAGTTGTGTGCTATAAATATCTTTTTTCAACATAGGTGCTAATTAATTGATCCATTGAATTACCAAACACAATGTGAGATTGTTTATAGCCACTGAAACCTGTTTAGTATAAAAGCCTACTTAAGTTTAGTGCATAGTTTATATAATAGTAAATTGTTACCTAAATTCAGTGCAGGTCATATGCACCATTTATTGCTTCTTACTTAAGGATGGTGCATTCCATGTTTGTTGTGAATATTATAAACTTGCTAGCATATGGTACCTTGTTCCTCTGTTAAAACAATTCTACTAGGTGCAAACTAGCATTTTGTGTAATTGTTTTTTTTATTTAAATGTTGTCTTCTCCTAATGATTGCTTTGCCATGGTTGCTTTCTGCACAAGTCTTTTAAAAAGAGATCATCATCTCTGAAGTTCGTTTTGCTAATATCAAGCATTGTATATTTATGAATAATTTTTACTTTGTATTTTATAATGTCCTTTTTTTGTTTTTATCATTGTTTTTAACTGAAACTGATGTAGGTAAGTAACTTTTTGTTTTATCACTGGCTGAAAAGAATTGGATTCATCTGTCTACATGGAAATTGGTAAAATGTGGGACTGCATTTTCTTGTAATTTTGTGTTTAAGCCAGAGCATGCATAGATTTATTTTAAGTAATCATTGTTAACATTTAAGTTTGATGTTTTTCTCTTCTTTACCAGTGTTCATAGCTCAAGAAGCCTAAATGTTACTATTCTTTAATATTTGATTCTTACAGGTTTCAATTGAAGAAATGAAGAAGGGTTCTGGAATAGTGATTGACCTCACTGAAGAAGAGTCCAGTTCGAAAAGAGGTGAAAAACTTTAAATGTTTTTTAGATGAGTTGCCATTCTGCATCCTATAATCCTTCAACTACTTATTTTGTTTGAAATTTGTTGTTTTATGGCAGAGCCAGAAAGAACCCATAGTGATCGTACAGAAATCAAGTAGCCCCATTGTAACCCCTGCACTCCTGTCTACACGTTTTTCTTATTTTTCTATCCATTGTAGTTGCACTCCACACTATCATCTGTAATTTGTTTTATTTGGCTTGTTTAATGTTGTCATCTTTCTACATTGGATTAAACAACTATATTTTTTAAGTTTTATAAACACTTGATTTCATCTGTACTTTGTGTTATGCCCTTGCCTTACAGGTTGGCTAAAAAAAATCCTGGACTGGCTAAAAATTATTTTAAGTGCATTTGCTTAGCTCATTTTCCAATATAAGGTCATTATAGATTCACATGCTTTCATCAGTTCCCTTCGTCAAGCTGCAAATCCCTAGAAAATGTTCATATTCCTAAACCGTATTAACTAGCCCATAGGCAAAAGAACAGTTTTCTTAGTAGTAAGTTCACCTAATTTCAATCTCTCTGAATTTCGGCCAGTGAGGTGAATGTGCTAAGCACCCCCCTCCACCCAGGAGACTCCTACAGTTTAGGTTTTTTCACACCTTGAGTGTGAGGGAATCTCCAGACAGAACTGTATTCTGTCTCTATTTTTCCGAGTGTTTTACCTCAGAAAGTATTCCTGGATGTCTTGCACCAGCCAAGCTTAAGGTGCAACTTTTCAAATTGTTTCCCAATTATTATTTTTTTTATTTTTTTTAACCCCCTTTCTCGTTTCGGGCCAAGACAGATTATTTGCATCACCATGGCAGACAACTCCTTAGAGAAAAAAGTATCTTTACAAGATCTGCCCAACATGTAGTCATAGAAATATATTTGTTAATTAGCTCCACCAGGAGTGCCTTCAGTACTTGTTACCTAAGAATAAAGGTGTGCCTTGATAAACTTTGAGTCAGTCCCTTCAGATTTTCTGTAAGACAGACCGTAGATTGGCTTTGAACTTTTCTTAATTCTCCGAAAGAATCAAAGTTCTTTCTCCAGGATACGCTGTCTCTTCAGGGGATGATGCTGTGTGAAGTACATATAACCTGTGGCCTGGTCAATGGGCCCCCTGTTCCACAACCCATTTGATGGTGAAAAGCCCACTAAAATATGACATTGTGTCCCTAAAAGTCCAATACATTAGCTCTTGAGCCATCCACCCACTAAGGTATTGGTACAAATGCCAGTTCCAATTTGCAGCATAGAAGAAGAATCAAAGAAAAATGAATATGATCATGCATGGAAAGCACCAATATCCCAGGTCAACTGAAGGTCCGCTACATCTACTTCAGTCCTGGTGATGGAGAGAAACAAGAGCATGATAATGCACCCCCCCCCCCCCCCACCCCCCCAGTTGCTGACCAAGGTTTGAAGCCCCTAGATAGAACTATTCAAATTGCTACAATAGAGGCAGCCATACACTAGAATCTTAACCCTGTGCCCCATATAACCCGATTGGAAAGGCAATTAAGTGACCATACTACAACCTAGATGTTACACTACAAAGTCATTCATGCCTAAAATGTCTCTGAATAGCTTGGAATCTATACAGCACATGATGAAAACCTTTTACAGAAGGCTCTGAACACTATTTTAGGACTAGGACTTAAAAACCACAGCTACCCACTTTGTTAAAAACGGGGCAGTTTTGCATGGGAAAAATTGATGTATTCATGTTGTGTTTTGGGCTGTTTCTTGTTGCGGGCACTAGGCCTACCCATGCAAGTGAGGTACCATTTTCACCAGAAGGCATAGGCGAATGCTGGGTAGAAGGAGGTTTGTGGTGCTGTGCAGATTCCAGAACTTTCCAACACAGAAATGTGAGGAAAATTTGCTTTTTTTTTTTTTTTTCTTTTTTTTTTTTTTAAGTCAAAGTTTGAGGTTTGCAAAGGAGTCTGGGTAAAACAACCTGGTAAGAGCCACTCAAGTCACCCCATCCTGGATTCCCCTAGGTGCCTAGTTTTAAAAAATTTACAGGGTTGCTAGGATTTCCTAGATGCCAGCTGAGGTAGGGCCCAAAACACACAGATATCCCCTTGCAGCGGGTCAGATCCGGGTAAACTGATCAGTTTTGCGTGGAAAAATTTGATGTATCCATGTTGTGTTTTATGTCATTTCCGGTTGCGGGCACTAGGCCTACGTACGAAAGTGAGGTACTATTTTGATTAGAAGACTTAGAAAAATACTAGGTGGAAGGAAGTTCGTAGCTCTGTGCAGATTCCAAAACTTTCAATCCGTGAAATGTGAGGAAAATGTTTTTTAGTCCAGGTTTAAGGTTTACAAGGGATTTTTTGTAAATAAACTGTGATGAGAGCTACACAATTAAAGTCACCCTGGATACTCCTAGGTGTCTAGGTTTAAAAAATGTATAGGTTTGCAAGGTGTCTATGGGATCCAGCTGAAGTTGGGCCCAAAAACCACAGCTACCGTCTTAGCAAAAAAAAAAGAAAACAGGTCAGTTTTGGTGGAAAATTTGATGAATCCGTGTTGTGTTTTGGGCTGTTTCCTGTCATATGCACCAAGCTTACGTACTCAAGTAAGGTACCATTTTTAAAGGAAGACTTAAGGGAACACAGATTAGTAGAACAAGTGTTATTACCAATTGTATTTGTCAGCATTTACACCTTCCAAATGTAAGACAATGTGTAAGAAAGAAGTTATTTTGAGAAATACCCTCTAATTCATATGCTAGTTTGGGTACCCACAAATTCAGAGATGTGCAAATAACCCCTGATTCTAAACTCCATATTTTGTGCCCATTTCCGAAATACATTGGTTCCTTGATACCTACTTTTCATTATTTACATGTTACCATATGAATTGCTGTATACCTGGTACACAATGAAAAACCATCACAAGGTGCAGCTCAGTTATTGGCTCCGGGTACCTTGGGATCTTGGTGACCCTACAAGCCCTATATATTTCTGTGACCAGAAGGATCCCTTGCTATGCCCAGGATGTTGGAAAAAAGGACACAAACTTGGCTTGGATACCTTATGTAGACAAAAAGTTAGGGATGCCTAAGAGTGAACTACTCCAAATAGCCAAAGAAAGGATTAGCAGCGAAGGGGTTAAATATACATCTGTCAACTAAATGTGTGTTTGATTCCCCTCTCCTATGCATGTCCCCGGGTCCAATATTTTGATTAGAAGACCAGACTTTTTATGCAGCTTACTTTCGTTGACTTACTGCTTTGTGTATGCATCATCCTCTCAACAATTGTGATATCCAGTATGAACTGTATGTTGTTAATATTGATGGATTCTTTAATATGTTTGGTTTACAATGAGTAGTACCAGTTTTACCGGGGGATTTAGGGAGTACCTGCCTGGCAATTATCGCCTGTGTTACTATTTATATGTGGTAAATTGCACTGAAAATATATTTTTAAGCCCCAGCCTGCATTAACTACTGTTAGCTGGTACATCTAGTCTTTAAAGCCATAGACGCCACAGGTGCCATAGCCTTAAAACAATTTCTCCAAGGAATTAAAGAGTGCATTGCTAGTAACAGCCTTGATCTCAATAGTCTTAAAACTGAGCTCATTCTCCTTTCCTGCAACAAGAGATATTGGCCTGGTTTTACTATAATGCTGATCACCAACAGCATTACAGTGTTTAACATTGCAAATCGACCTATGAACCAACAGGTCAGTTCCCAAAATTCCAAATATGAGTTTGTTGCAAGCTGACCTACCTTATTAATATTCATGTGGTAGATAGCACATTGTGACTCAGTCAAATTGATCACAATTACAGTGGTGGCCTGCAGACCACCATGTCTGTGATCAGGTTTAAGTAAAGACAACTTGTTTTTGTTTCTATTTTTTAAATTCCTTAAAGGAAATTGTGCTGCCTTTAAAAAAAAAAAAAAAAAAAAACTTTTTTCAAATGTTTCACAGAGTGTGGGTGATTCTGTGGACCACTGCCTCCTCTCCTTGAAACTTTTTTCAGTATACACACAGGAGAAGAGATCCAGATGGAACCTCTTCTACTTTACATACAGGTTAACACCCCAACATTGGGGTATGTAACTTCTGAAGGCTTTGCAGTTGGAATTACAGTCCTACATCATTGGTAAATCTCTAGTGAATCGTTGTTTGGAAGGGATGCCCAAAAATCTTCTCCTTCAAATAGAGATTCAGTATGTATTCACAAAACTAGTTTAGGCTTTACTAAAAATGGACAGTCTCCTAAAATGTATTAAGCACATTATAAGAAATATTTTTACTGTTCAGAAACCAGCATTTATTTAGCAATTAATAATGCTATGCTTTATTTTTATGCTGACCTATAGCTTAACACTCATGTAAGTGTAGTAGTTAGCTGCTTCCACTACATCACAGCTTGAGACTCAGATAATCCCCACAGAGCCACAACAGTGCAACTTGCCTAGGGTCTTTCTGTGAAAGAGATCATATCACTCTAATGAGTCTCTTCACCAGCTGCAAATGCAATAAACGATAGTCTTTACATTGAACATTATCCTTTATAAGTGCCTAAGTAGCTTGGCTCCCAGGTACATCAGAGACAAAATCTGTCATTGGGTCCTAATAAGTGTTCTGCAGAACAATGATTACAGCCTCCTAGCGATCTACTGAGTTAGTTTCCTTCAAAGGTGGGACAGTTTCTTTAATTTGAAGTACAGCATAACACACTCTTCAGGCCTTTATGAACGCTTTGAAAAAATTCATTAAAGAGATTTTTTTCTCAAGAACCTCATCCCATTCATAGTGTGTGTTATAAATGCAGTCAAGTAGGGATGTCTGCTTATCACTTTTCCCCGATTTGGGGAAGTAGTGTTCTCGGCTTGAAAATAGTCTGCATGAAGCAACAGCCAAGTGTTTGAACAAAGTACGTCCAAGCTACAAATTCTAAGAGATTAATTTGTGATCACTACTGCTAGGATGGTGTCAGTCACAACTTTGTGCAAAAACCTGTTAACGAACATGACATTCTAGCTTTTCTTCACCTATTCAGATAAATTCTACTGGAAGAGAAGTATTATCAAGTTGCCCCTGAATGTCCTCATAGAATGGACAGCAAAGAAAGGAATGTTTCAGTAAAGTTAAACTCTTTCCCCCTCTGAGAATTCTGGAAGCCCCAGGCCTCAAGATAAGATTTTGAGTTGGGAGCATTTTACTCAATGCATTAGAATATTAGGAATCAAATAATTTCTTAAAGAAAAATGTAAATGGTTCATGGTTCAGCCATGTAAAGCTTGGCCAGCCACTTGATTGCCTTCAAGTACATCTGGGGGCAGTTGTCATAATATCTGTAGTTAGGCCTAGGCCCCAGACAGGATTTAAACTCTTGAGTCTTTGGTGTCAACTTCCTTTGCTATGCTACCAAAGTAAATTGAATTAAAAACAAAAACATGTGTAGATGTATGTGTGTGTATATATCAGTCAAAAGTAAACAGAAGCAGAGCTCTGGACCCATATCCGAGGTCACAGAGGGGTAGAGGGGGTTGGGGGAGGGAGAAGCAGAGGGGACCAGATGTCAGCTTGCAAGGTTGGCATCTGTCTACAACTCCCATTCATCATATTCAGGTCAGTATGCAGATGCAATGTACATCAAGGCAACATTTCTCAGTACGTAGTAGCTATTGAAGCTTATCCTGTCCAGTCTGGTGCCTGGAAGAATTATATCATATGTCACTGCCAGCAATGTAATTTCTGGTCTACGAAGGGGAAGGAATCCTGTTTGAATCAATTCTAGTAAGTTAATTTCTAGGTCCGTGATTAACAAATTACATTTTTTCCTCTAAAAACGCTGAAATACATTCACACAATTTGGAAGATGGTTCAAACCTCATGGGCAAGGTTGAGGGTATGAAAAAAAACTTTCTCAGCACTCCAAAAAACTTCTTAGCTCAGGTTCTGACTGGAGATTCATCATAAAATACAATTTTTCATTTCTTCCTCGGCTGTTTATAAATGTTCTCTTTACTAAAGTTATTTATTTATTATTATTATTATTATTATTATTATTATTATTATTTTTTTTTTAATCCTCAGCGTTGTCTGTTATTGGCTCTCATGTGTACCATGGAGCAGTCGGAGACTCCCTTTTAGGCCAAATCTCTTTGATGGGAGCAAGTTACCAAAGAGGTGTATCATTATCTATTGCTACTGAAGAAATTAAATTTTAAAAAAAGGCAAGACATGGTGCTGCAAGGACCACAAGTTTCCTTTGAGATTTAGAATCAGTTGAGGACCAGAGAGTGAGAATGTGTTTAGAGTTAGGCAGATTTTGTTTGCCTGGAATTTGAAAGTGGGTCATTGTAAATCTCTCCAGAAGATGAAAACTATAGGCAGCGCACTGCCTTTCATTCATGACTCTCAACTATGGAGCCCCCTCCCCCCAAACTGTTTACATTAAAAAAAACAAAAAAAACTGAAAGGGTTCCAGGGTTAAAGAGGAGGCTACTGCAGCTCCAATCTCAAAAGTGATCGAGGCCTGTGTTAGTTTCCATTTTCAGTTGTCACTAACATGGTTTACATTTGCCATCTAGAAGGTTAGCAATGCCATTCTGAAAAAGGTCCTAGTACAGTCAATATCTTCTCTTCATTGTCCTAGTAGTAATCAGTACTGTAAAACTGTGTTTTTAATATGACACTGAATATCACTGGGTTCTTATCTTTGCTTAAAAAAAATAAAATAGGAGCCATGCTCTGATGTGCCAAATCTCACTCTTAAAGGAAGTGGCAATGTGGAAAATCTCATCTGCATTAGATTTGTGCACCTGTGGGCCTCACCCAGGACAGCAAACACCATAAGTGCACCAGTCGGTCTATACCCAATCCTACCATAGTGAAACAAGTTATTCAAATTTACTGAGGAAGCAAATAAAGAGGTTTCAGCTTCATGATTGCCTCTCACTCACTCCCAATTCAGGTCAAACTGAGAGTCTATGAACATGAAGAAAGGGAGCATCAGAAATACTGCATTTTGTACATAAATCCAAATTCAACAATTTGGTAGTCAAGTAAACACTCATTACTCCAGTATTGGAACTGTCATAGATTCACATGCGTGAATCCTTCCCCGTCGTCGAGATGGGAGCCCCCGGTAAATTAAAACAGCTATACATACAGGCTACTGCAATGAAAAAAGGCCTAAGGCTTTCACTTTAGTAGCCCATCCTTATCATTATGAGCAAAAGGACCAAAGCAAGTTCCCAGCCAATCAGGCTTCCCCTCCCTCTAGAACCCTCCTGAGAGGACTTCCCTTCCATCAGATTTTCTACTGCACGTTGTGCTAGGGAGTCTCTATTGAGCTCTGCTCAGTCAACACTTCAGAGAAGTTCATTTTTGCTATTTTTCCTTAGGAGAAGGATTTCCTACAGCAAGTAAAGTGTCTTCTTCTTACTTTACTTAAGGGAACTCTACTTTGAAGAGAATTCACCATGTCTGATCAAGAGAAGAAAAGCCTTTTCAGAGCCTGTAAGACCTGTGGGCAGAAAATGCTCCACTCTGAGGACCCACACAGGGACTGTATTTATTGCCTCTACCCTGACCATGTAGCCAAAGGCTGCAAAGTTTGCAGGGCCTTTTCTAACAAAACCCTCAGACTGGGAGGTTAGGCTACTAATTTGGCTCCAAAATTTTAAGTCCAGATCTAATCCAGTGTCGGGTTCTGACAGTGAGGAATCTACAACTTCCTCCAGAAAATTACAGAAAAGAGGCAGATCTCCTCAACCACACTCAGAAGATCTTCCAAATAAGGCTCACAAGAAGACCAAACGGGTGTCCTCTAAAGCTGGAAGTCCTTCCAGTTCTCTTCACAGGAGTTCTGTTTCTTCTAAAAGGCACTCTAAAGAAAGATCTGTCTCCTCAGAAAGCAGAAAGAGCCTTTTCTGAGCCTCCAATGCCACCTCCAGTGGTGAAACATGTCTTTAAGAGGCCATCTGAAAAATCTAAAACAACAACACCGTCGACGAGAGCACCATCGACTGCGTTGTCTAAAGGTATCTGTACAGCTTCGTCGTTGACAGCTACAACTTCTACAGTCTCAGCGGCGTTGCCTTCTCATCGGCGATCATGTCGACGTCCTTGTCGATGGCGTTCATGGTTGCCTCGCCCATCGCCTCTCCTTCATCGATGCTACCGCTGGTGAGACCGTCGACGTTAACTCTGCCGTCGTTGTTTTCCTCGTCGATGAGAATTTCTCCAGCGATGTCTCCGTCGGTGATGCCAACGAGTGTGCCAGCTACATCCCAGTCGTCACCCGTGTTGCCGTCGACGATGCCGTTGACCAGGGTTAAAGCACATAAGAAGTCTGCTTTCCTTTCAACATTGGTGACATCTCCAAGTAGGTTTTCAGCCTTGGTCCCTACGCATTTACTGGAACAAGTGGACTCAGATGATGAGGGGCCTTTCTGGGTTGCTCATAGCCCATCAGAACTACACATCAAGGTCCAGGATCTAGAGGAAGACACCCAGCATGACCCGCACTCTTACTACCCGCAGACACACCAGTATCCTTATCAGGAGCAGATTGTTTCTTTGCTGGGATCACTCACAGCTGATCTACAACTCATGTTGGATAACTACAGAAGGCGGTTTCCACCAGCTAGCTTGGAAGTTCAGCAGCCTGTTGTACCCTCGGTGCCTTCTACTCCCGTCCACCCAGGAATCCAACCATCTCCTGTACTGCCACAGACACCAATTTCCATCCCTAATCAGGATTTGTCCTCTGATGATGATGATGACAGAGAGGAGGGAGAATTGCCAGCTGCAATAACAGAATGGGATGAAAATCAAATTCCTACTCCGTCCTAGCCCTCTCCGGTTCCTGTAGATTCCCCTCCTGGTGACATTGGTGGTTTCCACATCCTACTTGAAAGATGCTAAAAGGTTTGAGTTGCCCATGCCCACAAAGCAGATGGACTGCTTTTTGTATGATATTTTTAGGAGCTATTTCAAAAGTGTTCAATCTATGCCAGATTGTGGACTAAATCTGCAATGAGGGCATTAAAGTTATGTTGAACCCGGCCACGGTCACCTCGGTTCTAACTCGTCTTGATAAAAAGTATAAGGCGCCTGAAGACTCTCCGGCCTGCCTCACGGGCCATCCCAGACCCGACTCAGTTATTCCCCCCGGTGGCACAACGCAGATCTAGGAACCCTTCAGCACCAATCTCTGCCCCACAAGACAAGGATGTTAGGAGATTAGACAATATAGGAAAACGTTTTTCCATAATGGCTTCGCTTATTATAAGGGCTTCTAACTCTCTGGCTATCATAAGCAGATACGATAGACAGCTGTGGGCTGACATTGCTCCCTATTTGGATCAACTGCCTGAAGACTCTAAATTATAAGCCAGGAAAGTCTTGCAGGAAGGAAGGGGAGAGGTCTTCTACAGAAATCTTAGACTGTGCTATGGACATCGCCACCACGGCTTTCCGTCAGATGGCAGATTCTGTGGTTCTCAGAAGGCAGGGTTGGCTTTGAGCGACTTCATTCAGACCTGAGGTCCAAAACAAAATCCTTGACCTCCCTTTCGATGGTGAAGCCCTTTTCGGGAAGCACGTTGATGATGCGCTTCAGTCAATCAAGACAGATACTTACATGGCCAGGTCCCTTGGCACCCTACAGTTTAAAAAACAGCCTTTCCGAGGAGCTACAGGCCGTGGCTACTAATCGTATAGGGCAGGTTTTCAGCAGTATAGATATCCTGTCTCTCTGGCGTGCCATTCCTTTTGACATCAGTTCCAACAGAGAATGCCTCAACAGGCAGCTTATTCGAGGGCTTCCCAGAGAGGAAAGGCCGGAAGACAACCAATAGATACAGGCCGTAGACCATGACTTGCTATCGTCTCCGACTACGAAGACTAGGGGGAAGGATTTCCCTCTACTTCCACAATTGGCAGAAGAGAACATCAGACCAATGGGTCTTAAATCTCATCCAGTTTGGCCATACCCTTGAGTTCTTGCACTACCCTCCTACAAGGCCTCCCTTTCCTCAAAAGGTGAAGCACTAGCATCTGCTCAAGCAGGAGGTCGAGTCCATGCTTCTTAAGGAAGCTATAGAAAGGGTTCCACATCAGGAGAGAGGAAAGGGTTACTACTCCTGATTCTTAGTCCGAAAGAAGCAGAAAAGTTGGCGTCCAATTCTAGACCTCAGGGAACTCAACACTTAATCTCAAAAAGCAATCATTCCATATGATCACCCTATCAGACATTCTGTCCCTTCTAAGTTCGGGGAATTTCATGGCCACCCTCGATTTGCAGGACACATATTTCCATATCCCTATTCATTCCTCCCACAGAAGATATCTCAGATTTGCAGTAGCCGGAGACCATTTCCTGTTCAAAGTCTTGCCCTTCAGCCTGAAATCGGCCCGAGGATCTTCACCAAGTGTTTGGCTCCAGTGGCAGCTTTCCTCAGAAGACAGAATCATCAAGTTTTCACGGATCTTGACGATTGGCTGGTCAAAGCCAGATCTCAGGCTCAGAAGTCCACGGGAGCTTGTATAGAGCTGTTCATGAGCCTGGGCCTAACGGTCAATTGCGAAAAGTCAGCATTCCAGCCCTTAAAGAGAATAACTTTTCTAGGGGCAGTACTGGGCACTTCCACCAACAATGCAGCCCCTACAGAGGACAGACAGAGAAAACTCATCTCCCTTGCGAAGCGTTTACAAAAAAGAAAGTACGTTTCAATTTGCCTCTTCAAGTCCCTGTTAGGGATAATGTCCTCCTGCATTCCTCTGGTGCCTTTCTGTCGTCTAAGAATGATACCCCCTACAGGAGCAGTTAGATCTTCTTTTGGCACAATCCACGGGGTCTTTCAACGATATCATCAGGATAACAAAGCCCATGACACCCTCTTTAGCTTGGTGGACTCAGGAGTCTCACTTAGCGAAGGGGCTTTCTTTTCTTTCCCAGCAAGCACCTTGGGTGATAACTACAGACGCTTCTCTTGAGGGATAGGGTGCTTTCCTCCAACACCTACAAGTCAGAGGCAAATGGAAGCCACATCAGAAAGTCTTTCACATCAATTACCCCAAATTGAAGGCTGCTCGACTAGCACTTTGCGCTTTTCTCCCAAAAATAAGAGGTTCCTCAGTTCTCATCTGGGCGGACAACACAACGACGATGCATTATATTAACAAGCAGGGAGGAACCAGGTCTCTGCTCTTCTCGAGAGACAAGAGAATCTCAGCGCATTTGGGAATGGTCTATCAGCCGCAAAGTAAACCTTCGAGCGGAACATGTCCCAGGCATACAGAACATAATTGCGGATTCCCTGAGCTGATCACTGTCGTCCAGCCACGAATGGGATTTGGACCAAGGAGTCTTGAATCAAGTCTTCGCCCGATGGGGGAAACTGGGCCTGGATCTCTTTGCCATCCCGCAGAATGCTAAATGCCATTTCTTCGCAAGTCCGGATCCACATCGGGGCTCTTGGGGGAATGCGTTTTCCATGGCATGGTCAGGAATTTGCCTATGCTTTTCCTCCCATGCCCCTGATTCCAAGAGTTCTGGTGAAGATCAAGATCGAAAGCTGCAAGCTCCTTCTGATTGCTCCGGCATGGCCTCGTCAGTTTTGGTATACAGAACTCCTTCACCTCTCGCAGAGCCGCAACATCCCTCTACCAGTCATGCCCTTCCTGCTTACGATGAACGAGGCCCAAGTTCTCCACCCGGATCCGGCTTCACTTCACTTGACAGCCTGGCTCCTGAACACCATGAGTTTGCACATCTAGATATACCTTTGGATTGCAGAGCCATTCTTGCCAAAGCTGTAGCTGAGAGTACCAACAAATGTTATCATCTAAAGTGGAAGAGATTTTGCTCTTGGTGTGCTCCGGTTCAAGTGCATCCCTTTTCTTCATCACCGCAGCAGATACTACCTTATCTTCTGCACTGGCCAGATCGGGTCTGGCAATATCTTCGATTAAGGTCCACCTGGCAGCGATGTCCCGTTATAGGCGTACAGAGAACGTGCCTCCTCTGTGGTTAGCGAGAATCATAAAACTGTTTCTTAGGGGTCTATTCAGGTCCTTCACTCTGGTACGGCCTCCACCTCCTTCATGGCACCTTAATTTGGTCTTGTCTCAATTAATAAAACCACTGTTTGAGCCAATCCACAAGGCGGACATGAAGTTCCTATCCTGGAAAGTCTCTTCTTCTCGCTCTCACCTCATCTAGAAGAGTAAGCGAAATACAGGCATTCACGATCCAAGATCCTTTCTTACAATTCAAAAGGGATCGAGTAATTTTGAGAACAAATCCAAAATTCATACCTAAGGTCCCGTCCGATTTTCATATAAACCAACCGGTGATACTGAAAGCATACTTTCCTAATCCATCAACGCCAGCAGAGCAGGCTATACATTCTTTGGATGTTCAGAGGTGCCTGAAGTTTTACCTGGACAGAACTAAACAGTTTAGACAATCTAACCAACTTTTTGTGGCTTTCAGGGCTCCACGTAAGGGACGTGCTTTATCTAAACAAGGAATTGCAAGGTGGATAACCTCTACTATTAACTATTGTCATACAGCGGCAGGTAAACCTTTGCGGAATCCAGCGCGTGCACATTCTACAAGAAAAATCGCTGCATCCATGGCACTTTTTGCAGGAGTGCCCATTCAGGACATCTGCAGGACAGCCACGTGGAAGTCTGTGCATACTTTCGCAAGGAATTACTGTTTGGAGGAAACTCAGCAAGGTGACATGGCAGTAGGACAAGCGGTGTTGCAACATCTTTTCCAGTAACAGTGAGCTGTTGTAAGTTCTTTATTCCTTTTTTCCCACCAGCCTAGTTTAATTTGCGCACATTGCATAGATTTGTTTCTCCCTTTACAGCTCTCATATTCATTGTTTTACCTGTTTAAGGTAACGTTCTATTACCTTATTTATTGTTTACCTAATATGCTATTCGTTCCTACATAATCTTTTCTTTAAAGATTTTGCTGATATATGTATGATCCAAGGTGTGTGTGTGTGTGTATATATATATATATATATATATATATATATATATATCTATCTCTAAGTACACATATGGATTAATGTTATACAATGTGCTTCATTACTGCTTGCTATTCTGATTCAAGCATGTGAATCTATGAAAGTTCCAATACTGGAGTAAGAAAATAAGTTACTTACCTGTAACTGTAGTTTTCCAGTATTGGAATCTTTCATAGATTCACATGCGACCCTCCCTCCTCCCCTGGGAAGCTCACCTTTTCCTGTCTTCAGATACTCTTACACTCCTGCTTGAGATAATCTGATGGAAGGGAGCTCCTCTCAGGTGGGTTCTAGGGGGGGGGGGGGGGAGGGGGGTTCAGTTTGTGTAAAAAGTTGTGAAATGTTTGGATCTTCAAAAACTATCAGACATGGTAAGAATATTGTTGATAAGTAAGGGTTTGTTTTGATCTTCACTTGCGTGTAAATGCCTCTTTATGGAATAACCCTCCTAATTGAAAATGGTGAAATGCAGGTTCAAGGGGCTGGAGGGCATATTCAGTATGGCATGTTTTGAGAGGTGATTGGGTAGTTTCATTTAGTTACCTACACTGAGTGTATGTGAAGCCTTTGGAAAGTATGATCATTACTGCTTGTTAGCGTCATGCTTGATTGGTCTGGTTTTCTATAGAAGATGTGTAGTGCCGATGAATGATTGTTGAATAGGGTATTCACAAGTATTATTGAAAAAGTAAGGTTGCATTCTTAAATAGAGAGATGGTAAGTGAAATTGAGAACTGGCTGCAATTAGAATGTTTAATCAGGTGTATTAGGGATTCTTGAGAATTATTTTGTTCAGGATTTTTGAGGATTTATTCAGATCGGAAGTTAATGTTGAACCATCAGAACATTATATTCAAGACTTTTATGGTTCAGTGAGACTTGAGAAGTTAGGTCTTGCAGAAACCAATATTTGTTAGAAATGTGGAGCAGTCCAAACAATTTTCTATTTTATCCTTTTCCCCTTTATTTGAAACTATGTTGGGAGAAAATTGGTGTGATATTTAATATTGCAAAACAAAAATGTTTAATAATCTATCCGGTCTTAGTGGTTTCCGTTCAAACCTCAAGGGTTGGACTCTAATGGCCTTGTTGACAGAAAAATATTAACTCTAAGAATTAAGTGTTTCAGCTAGCCTCAATGGAAAATTTGTTGTTCTAAATCCTAAGATTAAACTCAACAATATCCTAGCAGGCCTGTGAACTTATAATTTTTGTTTTCCATCCTTCATCTTTACTTTCTGAGTATTTTTGTTTGTTTTAGGAGCGATGTCAGTGTCCCTTGTCGCTGTGTGTTGCACAGTGATATGTTATACTATGTTTAAACCTGATATTATTTAAATAAAGATTACTGTGGCTACCAGATTTTCAGAATAGTTATTAGTTAAGGGGCTTTGAGAGAGTGTTAGTGTTTTGTTGAATTGCCGTGCAAATGTTTACCAGTGCATTTATACATCCACCGATGTGTGTGTTAATTATTACGTTCAAATTGATGCAATAGTACCCTGCACTTACTTAAACTGAAAGACATGAACCTGTAACTACATGCATCTTTGTGTAACCTATTTTTCTTCAGTGTAATAAATTACAATTGACTTGTATTTGCAGCTGTGACCATTAAAGACCAAGATTCTTCCTTGAAAATTCAAAACTTACATTGCAAACAAATTGAAACCACTGGGACAAAAAGTGTGTGGAGCCTGAAGAATGTGAATGATCATAAAATTAGTGCATTTCTAGGAATGCAAAAATTATTGCAGTCTAACATGTCACCACAAAGGTCTAACTTGGAACATTTGAACTCTTCCGAAGTTACTAGAGTTTTAGTAAGCACCAACTCAAACCCTAGTCATGAGACTACTAAGGAATTGGGGCAGAAGTCTTTTGGAGTTTCTGAAACTGCTGCAAAACCAAAATTTGATAAATCAAATTATGGAGAGATAGAAAATCCAAACCTGGAATTGAAAGGAATGCAAAAGAGAAGTATAGTGCCTTTAGCAACCCATTCGAAGAATGTTGAAAAAACATCACAAAAGTTAGCCCTTGAGAAAAGGACAACTGTTGAAAGCAGTGCAAAGCCCATAAGCACAGTCTTAACTGACTCTCGGAGGGCACAGTATATGTCACAAGTAGGATCTGTGTTGGAAAATAAAACAACATCATTTCCAAGCAGCTTAACATCTCAGGAAAAGGAGACAACAAAAAAGTCAAATCAGGTACTGTACTTTTTAAATGTCCTTTTTAAGAAAATAGTTACGGCTCATAGACATGAGTACATGTAGAGCATTATGCTGCTTGGTTTTGGGGCATTATGTGTAAGCATTGTCTATTTTATTGCATTGTATAATCTCTATTTGATTGTTCATGGATGGAATAATGATTCTATCTACAGGCAACTGATTGTTTACTTATCTGCATTGGACTTAGCAGTCATGGTACTCTCAGATTCAATGGTTTTACATTATTTTGTTAATTTAATGGTGACCTTTCAATAATACTTTGCACAATAAACCTGGAAGTGTACAAGCATGAGATGATCTTTGTTCCGTGAGTCTTCTCAACTAAGTCTGGTATTAGGTCAAGACAATACAAAAAAACTTAAGTGAGATCCATTAGGCTGTCCACACCCTCGGAAAAGACATGCACCAGATGTTTTTTTTTTTTCTTGTTTTGTTTCTGATAATTGGTTGAGGTCAATTCAGGTGATTTAGAAAGATCTGATGAAGCACAACAGGAGTATAAAACATAAAATAAAATCTCTGTGTTCTTTTAAAAATATATTAGCCCAAAAGAGGAAATCCCACTCTATTTTTTCATGGATGGGTCCATAAGAGAAGGCTAAAATTGCTTGAAAGATAAATCACTTTTTACAGAATTTGAAGCTAGACGCTTGTACTCTACTTTGAAGAACTGATATATTGATTGTAGGGGGAAGGTTTTATGTGGTAGAAAAAGATCCCCATGAAAGATGAAGAAAAGTAATCCAGTAGGGAAAGGGGGTTCCTTCAGGAGTAATATGTTGCTTCTATTAGGGTAAACATGTCGCCTGGCCCCGCCCCCCCGAATTGAGACTAGCCCAGCAATTTTTTTTTGTGGCTTGTTTATGACGGATGCAACAGACAACAGAGATAGGTTAAAATCTTTTAAAAGGTACAATACAAGGGACTTTTGTGTGCTGAACTGGATCACTGGTGATCTGCTACAATGTTAACTCGAGACTGTTGCAGATAGTGCATGGTTACCTTTTAAACCTAATTTTAGGTTACTCCTTTGACAACATTAGTAGACAAGAAATATATGGCTCCACATTCTTCCTAACAGGTATGATCCTCTCGCTCGGTCATATGTAGTGGCAGCATTTGTACTAATACATATAAAAAGTAAGGGGTTAACATTTTTCTCATGTTGGGTTACTGCAATTCAGCTTGCTTTATTCAACTTTTTAATTTTGGTTACATTTTGTAGTCACAATTACACTTCATATAATCTTCATACTCTCAGTTCACGCAATAAATTAATTTGACATAATACCTCAAATAACTTAATCAAATTCCCACCACCAAAACTTAACCCAGTCACAGTCATGGTGTATTTAAAGTATTAGTATTGTCGCAGTCCGATGCTAGTCAGTCCTCCATGTGTTCTGTGTTAATTACAATTTTTCTTAAAGGATCTGATGCAGAAATAACCCAACTACATGTGAGGCAGTCTTAATATTTAGCAAAAATAAGAGTCATGCCTCCACTCAAGGTCCGATTTACAATGTCACAGTTTGTAAGTTTCTCGTAGCTGGGTTACTCAAGGCTAGAAAAGTCTGTGAGTCTGTATCTCCTTGGTAATCATGCCGTTAGGGCATGTTTAAGCCTCCTGTGGTAGGGCGATAAGTATACTTTCATAAGGAATTGTATCCTCAGGTGCACTAGCTTTTGCTAAAAATGTCTACCTAATTAGTGGCCAATGTTAAAACACATTTATAGTGTGTCAGTTTCCTTTGTGACACCCTGCCCGTAATATATTGGAACCGTTCATTTCCAGCCTTTGTTTCAATTTAGTGTGTCATTTCTGTGTATTAAAAGCCCAAATAAATGTGGTGCTATTGGGGTGTTGAAGCTTTCATTGCACATCCTTAGTGAACTAAGATCACTTATCACTCTTATTCTCGAACTACTTTCCTGATGGTTTTAGAGCTTTGGTCTAAGATTTGGTCTAAGATTATAAAATCTCATTTATATTCATACTCCTAACCATCACATTCCATCCTTATAGCGCCTGTGTGCTATCTCAGTGCATCTGTTCTCGTAATTCAGTTGTACCTGGTATTCCACATTGCGTTCTTTTATAGAAATAGTCATCTTTGGCTTCCAGTGAAGTACTTGTCGCTTCGCTATCTGGTGGTTAAAGAGCAATTCCAAACCAAGGCATTTTGTCTTTACCATGTAAACATTTAGACTGATAGCCGCCTTTCTTTGTGTTGCACTCTGGGCCAGTTTGCATCAATCAGCCCATATTTTGCAACTCCCCTGAATAACGTACCTTATGGCTTTGAGGATACGTGCTTCAAACATCTGGTCAGGTAAGCTCTTCATATTACACACATTTTAGCTGTGAGACTGAATTCTCATTATTCTCTCATCTGTTCCTGCCCACCCTTCTCCTTGGATTTCTTGCATCTTTCTTTAGCTTACAGAGCTTTAATCTCGAGCCCAGGGTTCAAACAATGTGTAGATTAACACAAGAAGTTTGCAGCAAGTAAGGAACCTTCAAAACTGCATTACATTGAATGTTTGCCCAGTACTGGTCAGAAGTAGGCTTTCCAGACTGAGGTAAGATTAGACCTAGTCTGTGGTTCAGAGAGACTCTTCTTTCTTGGGCAGATTTACAGGTTACGCATGTGGAGCCTGATGGTGTTGTCTTGGATCTTACTGATTCCTAAGGCCAAATGAGAGACTGATGAAATGTAATTGAATCTGTGAGCTCCGTGATACAAACACTATGGGGACATTTATAGTACTCTGATATTGAGGTAACATCTTCATTAGAGCAATTCTCCCAAAAATCACCTTTTGCGACAAATATTCTAAATTAGCCTCAGTTAATTTTGCTATGAATGCCTTCTTCTTTGTTTGGGACAGTCATCTGGTCAGTTTTGCTTAACTAGATTTTGAAGTGAGAGAGTTTGAAAATCACATTAATGTCCTGGAGTTTAGAGCCATTTGACTAGCTTGTTGCCTTAATTTCCCTCCACGCATCATTAACTTCCGGCATATAGGGGGAAGTGCTGCAGCAAGGTACATGCGTGAACAAAAGATGATGTGAGTTGTGAGCACAAATAGCCATGAATCTGTAGTTTTGGTCTCTGAATTACAGGGTCTCAATATTGTATGCTATACTAGTTTGGAAAAATAATTCAGGCTTGGCTCAAATGTGTGCAACTTGTTTTTCTTTGAACAAGTCTTTCGAGTCACGAGGTATAGTGACACCTCCAATGACTGGTAATGCGCATGGGCATCAACTCCAGTGTTTGTTTATTTCCACTGTCTGGTTCATGCGCGTTACGGATCGAGTGCTAGATTGTCGCCTTGGGGGGTTCGTCTGATCCCTTCAGACTATCTACTTTCCTTTGCCATGGAAACTCAACATCAAAAGTCCGTCAGACTGGGCAATTGGGATTCCACTTGCTGCCCCTCTACAGGTGCCTGCCCTTCATGTAGCTTTCTGTCTCCCGTTTTTTGTGTTTTTTTTTTTTTTTTTTTTTTTTTTTTTTTCTCTTCAAGGATGACTATTCTGTGATGGAAAGGACTTTTTCAATACTACCCACAGAGAGACTCCAAGTATCCTTGGACCGACCATTACCATGCCTGCCTCACTTTCATCTCCAAAAGTATCTTTATGGTATCAACTGGATTGGCACCTCAATTGACACAGAATGGATCGCCCTTCTGTAAGATGACACCCTGGACATATTTGGGGAATGGACATTGAGGAGGAGCTGGAGGCCAGACCCTCCACCAGTTCAGCCTTGAACTGAGCTCCCAATCAAAGTTGGGGACAAAAGAGCAGCAGGACCGGGAGGCAGACCAAGGTGTAAAATCTTCTACGACCTCCCTTTCACTGGTTGCACATCGACAATGTGCCCAGGCTGGCACAGCCAGATAGATTGTCAAGTGTATTCAAACTTGAAATGTTAGAGGGAAAGGGCAGTTGCCTGTCCCAACTCTGCCCCACTCTGCCGCAAATAGGGGGTCTTGATGACCTTCCTTGCCAACATCCCATAGGTGAAATATGTAAAGCAGCTATTTGGTCCACTCACACACATTCACAAAGTACTACTGTGTGGCTGTCTTAGCACACCAACAAGCAAAGGTTGGCCAGGCTGTCTAACATGCACTTTTTCAGTTTTCTGCAACACCCTTCGATTACGGGGAGAATTGCTTTATAGTATACACAGGGCATGTGTATCAACAGCTACACATGCCACAAACTGAATGTTACTTATCCTGTAAGCATGTATTTATGGTATACGGTGCTGTAGATTGAATTGCGCCCACACTCCTTCCCGGAAACGTCTTGTTGCAGATTTCTTTTTCTCTTTGCATGGCCATCTCCTTCTCGTCTATGCTCTGTCTTTATCCTCACCCATCGTGTGTCAAACAGTCAAACAGTGGAGCCAATCCTCATGTGTATTACCAGTCATAGGAGTTATCACTATACCTCAACAGACTTCTTCAAAAAAACAAGTTGCACATGTCCAAGCCAAACACTAGATGGCAGGGGTATGCAACTCATGTGAATCTACAGCACTACATGCCACAAACGGATACTTCCATGGTAGGTAACATGTTCCTTTTTTTTCCTACCAATGACAGCTGCAGTTGCAAATATTCTCTTGTCTGCTCCTGGTAACTCCTTTTGAGAGCCTTGAAGGGGAACAGGTTAGTTTGCAAGTGTGCTTTTCACTCTGTGCCCATTTTCTCTCATTCTAGTTGTCATTGATAAGATTAGTGTTCATTGAAGGAAGTACTTCACTTCATGTTGATTTCCTTGGATCACTGATTCTGGAAATTAGCCTTTGGCCTGTTGTGATGCTATGCTTGCAGGAGGCTCACCTCTTGAAGAAAATTAAAGAGTTCTTCACCCTGACAGGTGAATACACCACTTTCTGGCATGGAGAATGAGAGGGGTGGATCTGTTCCTAAAATAATAGTCCTAACCTGAGGATGTGTGGGTGTTGTTCATGTAGCAAGATTTTCTGCTTCCATGTGAATCCATTTGTACAGGTAGAAGAACTTGCCTAAATGGTGCCCCTGGCTTTGTGGATCATGCTTCAATAAATTATAGTTTTTGTTCTGGATTTTTATCAATCCCTGGCTTGTGAAGGGATTAATGCAGACACTGTGATAGGGTATTTGTCATCCATATTTGGAGCTTCTTTTTCAGAGGCCAGTTGTCCTCTTCTTTTAAGAGGACTCAAAACAAGTTTAATCATGAAGTGTTTTGTAACTTAATTAAACCACTAACCTTTCAGAAGATAGCTCTTTTTAAGACTGTTTCTGCTCATGAAAGGTAATGACATTGAAAACTGTCTTACTCACTGCAGTTTCTACTTGCAGAGTGTGGGTGTTAAAATCACTGTGCATTAAGCTGCTTTCTACAACTTGAGGTCTTCTGTTTGCCAAAAGTTGTTTCATAATTTCTTTTTGTACAAAAAGTAGTGTTCCCCTCTTTCTTTTCTACTCCACACGCTTCTAAGTCAGACAAGAGACTATATAGACTTGACGCCACAATAACCTGAACTATTTTTGTAGATTGTTTTGAGGAGGATACGATCTTCTGAATTTCTCAGGAACTGGCAGGACAAGTAAACAATTTCTGATGGTGTTATGTTTTGCTTAGGGATGTTTTGGAATCCATTCCACAAGGTAAAGCTGGTGCCTAAGTGCAGGTTTGAGGGGTTACTGTGCTTGATACCTGTCAGATGGTCACATTGTTGCCCTTGCATACATTTATTGAACATTGTCTGGATTCTGTTTTACATAGTGAAGCCTAGTTAGGTTGTGCTGCTCTATCAACAGCCGATAGACTAAACGTTAGGTTCCTCATCTGCCTAAGACTCTTATTTCAGCATACTTCTTTGACAAAAACAAAACTAGGTAGATTCTTACCAAACTGGGAATAAGTGAAGCTTCCCAGTATCATTTGTAATCCTTTTGTAGTTTTGTGTAAACTCTATCTGTTGAGACTTATAGCAGCATGTTCCTTACCTTAAAATTATCACCAGGCGTCAGACTGCATCCGTCAATTTCCTGTTAGCATTACACCTGTGTACCAGTAGGTGGCGTAATTCGGCCTCGCATAGCTTTGTCCACCCTGGAAATGACATGCGTGGTGGCTATATAGGTGCCTCCACATTGTGCTGATGTCAGTTATTTTCTTCCTGCGCCACTCAGCACAGTTCCGGAGAAGAGCTACCCCTTAGTCATTTTCTGAACACATTTTTTTTTACTTCTGTGTTAGTCTTTTTAAAGTTTTTCCTCCTGGTGTGGCAGGGATGTTATCAGAGGACAGCTTCAAGTCCTGCAGCACCTGTCACTGATCGATGTCTGTGACAGACCCACACCTTTATATGCCTCTACTGCTTCAAGCACGACAAGTACCACAACCCAAAGGCATGCGCCAGTTGCTGCATCATGAATTCGAAGGCTTAGAGGGAGTGATCCCTGAAGCTCCTTGTGGCTGGACATGCAACACTGCAACAATCAAGATCCTGGTTGAGAGGAAGGTCTCTGGAGCATTCATGGATTCCGCAATCCTCATCACACTTGTAGTCGTCTGGTCACTCTGGTAAGTCACATGACCCAAAGAAGTCATCGAAGAGATCCTCAACTGCACCACATCTGTCGGCTGACGAGAGGATGTGCACATTCAAGGCCTGGCTTTGCAGCAGCGATGGCGCTTGGCCGTCTCTGTGCCTCCCCGAGTTTCCAGAACCTGGAGTGAACCCCACCAAGCTCACAGTTCTGTGAGGCCATATGCCTCTCATTCGGACGCCCTGTTCCTTCTGGCATGCCTTTGGGCCGTGCAGGTTCTGGAGGGAGCACTTACTGGATCCATGCTGGCGGCTACACCCCCGCACCAGTCTGTCTCAAGGGATCCACAGATGGATCTGCATCAGCACCAGTCATGCCATTTCGACCCTCTCAGGCGCCGGTCCTGATGTCAGCGCTCCTGACGGCACTGTCCCCTTTCTTATCCTTGAGTCAGACAGGGAGCCAGAAGGGTGTTCTCACGCCGACTCTGGGTCCAACTGGAGGCATGCCTTTCAGGCCAGAGCCCTGTTCCTATGGGCTTAGACTCGAAGAGAAATGGAAGGGGTCACTGGAACCTGAGGAATACCAGCCTTTTAACACTTCGGAATGGTATGAGGATCTGGGTGAGGCCAGTGGATGGGACACGTCTCCAGATAATGGCATGCTTCCTCCACCTACTGTGGCTGTGGAGGAGGGCGCCCCCTTCGCAATGGTGGTTAAACGGGTGGCTGAGGTCCTGGACCTCCGCTTGCCCTCTGTGGCAATCAAGACAAATGTCTTGACAGAAGTGCTTCAGCCAGGTGTGTCCCCATCATAACTGCTTCTTCCTCTTAATGAGGCACTTACTGATATCCTTGCTTGGGACTTCATCCAACCTTCGCACAGAGGCTCCTGTGAACAGGGAGATTGCCCATCACCACAACCCCACTTCAGGGGACGCAGACTTCTTTCAACATACCACCCCGTAGAACTTGGTGGTCGAAGCTCCCACCATTCATGTAAATCCTGGCGAATCCCCAACTGCAAAAGTCCGTGAACACTGCATTCCTTTTAGACCACTACTCTCATGCTCTGTGGGATACGGTTGCGCATGTGCTGCCAAGTTCCGATCTGACTGGAGTGTAAGGTCTGGAGGAAGCTAGGGCCATACACTTGCAGACTGTTGCCGAGTTGAGGGCCGCAGCGAAGTTCACAATTTGTTATGGACTAGACACAAGCAACTCACTGGTCAGAGCGGTTTCAACAGTGGCCTTATGACACTACGCTTGGTTGAGGGCAACTGGCTTTTCTGGGGATGTCCAAATGTTGGCTGTTGTTTGATGGCTCCCTTCTCTTCGGAAACAAGGCTGATTCAGCATTGGAGGGCTTTAAGGACAGTACTGCTATGGCCAAGACCTTGGGCCTTTCCATGGCCCCTTGTCACCCCCATCTGCCTTTTCACTCCTTTCATGACCATGGAGGGGACTTCCAACCACTTCTATAACCCACCCCCTTAGCTCCCCAGCCACTGAAACCACTTCCCAACCTCTGCGTGGCTGAGGACATGGCTCCCAGATCCTCTGTGGTTTGGGCAGCCACTGGTCCAGTCACTCCAAACCCTTCTAATCTGCTTTCTTGCGTCTTGAGTACTCGGTGGATTGCAGGATTCACCATTACTTATAGACACTGGCGGTCTGTAACATCGGACCAATGAGTTCTGCAGATCGTCTGAAGGTGCCACTTAGCCTGTTGCAAGATGGTGGCATTGGGGACAGGGGGACAGGTTTACCAAACCGTTCTCTGCCAGGAAATGATGGTTCTCTTCGCTCTAGGGAGCCATAGAGAGGGTACCGACCCCAGAAGTAGATTGTGGTTGCTATTTCTGCTACTTTTTTGATGCCTAAAAAGGACGGAGGGCTTTTTCCTATCCTAGACCTACACCCTTTCAATTGCTTCCTCAAGGAGGAGAAGTTCAAAATGCTCACGCCAGCTCAAGTCCTGCCTTTCATTAGACTCGGAAGACTGAATGGTAGTGTTGTACTTGCATGACACACACTTTCATATTCCTGTGCTGCCTGCACAAAGGCATTACCTGTGGTTCACGGTGGGCCAAGAGCACTTTCAGTTCACTGTACTCCAGTTTGGCCTTAACTGAGTCTGGACTCTACATCAACCTGTTGGAGCTCTGAACGGTCTGGCTGACGTTTCAAGCCTTTCTGCCCTCCATCAAGGGAAGGCTAGTGCAGGTGCTCATGGACAATACCAGCGCCATGTAGTACTGCAACAAACAGGGCAAGGTGGGTTTGTGTATCCTTTGACAAGAGACTCTGCATTTCTGGGCATGGCTAAAACATCAAGGCATATCCCTGGTGGTTCAACATCTGTCAAGCTCTCTAATAGTCGGCGCAGACAAACTCACCTGAAGATGCCTCGCGGATCCACAACTGGCATCACTAGGTGGTAGAAGGTCTCTTTCAGCAGTGGGGAAAGCCTTAGTTAGATCTGTTTGCCACTGCCAAGATCATGCAATTCAGCAGCTCAACGTGCAGGAGTTTCCAAAGCATCTTGCTTGGATTTGCTTTCAGGTGCAGTGTGGCCTCCTGTACGACTTTCCATCGATACCACTCTTGCCCAGAGTTCAAGAAGATCAGGAACGGCCAGGCCTAAATCATCCTTGTGGCTCCGGACTGAGCACCGAGTTGTATTCCAAGCTGTTTAGCATGGCCATCGGTTCTCCAATCAGTGGCGGCCCGTCATTTAGGGTGGAGGGGCTATACCCCCCCCCCACCACCACCTTTTGCCCCTTATGAAGAGTGTCTGTCAGGCTGAACAAAGGTCAGCCTGACAGACACTCTTCATGTTCCGGTCAGGCAGCCAGGAGCAGACATCCGCGATTTGCATAGACTCCTGGCTGCCTGAGCTGAACTTTGCTGGGCTGAGGAGGTCACAGCTCCTATGGCGTGACATCCTCTGCTCAGCAAAGGTGCCTTGAGGCCCTCCCCTGGGTGATGAGGAAAGCGTCACCCATTGACACCCGCCCTGGGTGCTTCTGGTTTAAGCCCTGAAGTGCCCAGGGCGAGGGTCAATCAGTGACAGTCTGACTGACCCCATCCCACTCTGTGACGAGGCTGGGACTGCTGCTCAGGACCTCAGGTTAGCCAATGAGGGAAGGCAGCAGTCCCAGCCCTCCTGGGACCTGGAGGCTGAAGGTAAGTGTGTGTGTATGTGTGTGATGTTTTAACTTGAATGTTTGGTGTGCACATGCATGTTGAGAGTTACGAGTGTAGTTAATGGATATGCGTGCATGTGTGTGAAAGAATGAGTGTGTGCGATATTTTAATATGAATGTTTCGTGCATGTTTGAATGGTATAAGTGTTGTTAATGGATGTGCGTGTGTGTCTGTGTGTGAAAGAATGTGTGTGTGCCCCGCCCGCCCCCTCCCTCCTAAAGCTGCCGGCTGCCACTGCCTCCAATTGGGCTGTCCCTCTGGGCGTCTCTTCTGTTGCAATGTCAGCAGCAATTGCCAGCTTTCAACCTTCTTCTCGAAGTTTGTGATGTTATCTTGGCAGCCAGGCTTCCCTGCACCAAGACACGATATGCCTGCCATTGGGGAAAAGTTGTGGCATGGTGTACAGAAAGACATGTTCACCCCCTTTCTGCCCCCCTTTCTCAGACTCTCCTTTTCAGCCTTTCTTTTGCCCAGCAGGGCTCTGCTCTGGCAACTCTAAAGGGCTATCTCTGAGCTATTTCTGTTTTCTTGCGGTTGCCTAACCAGCCATCACTCTTCAAATCCCCTGTTGTAAATAGGTTATCTAAAATTTCTTATGTGCACTCTCCCTTTGAGTCTTTGTCCACTCGGGCTCCTTACCATCAAGATGGCCTTTCTTGTGGCTATAATACTTGCCTGTAGGTTCAGTGAGCTTTAGGCTTTGTCATCCAAACCTCCCTACTTGAACATCTACCTTGACAAGCTGGTGCTTCGTACTAGATCTTCCGTTCTACCGAAAATGGTCACTCCATTCCATATAAGCCAATCATCCACTCTGCATATCCTCTATGCTCCACCACATCCCTCGAAAGAGGAGCCGCTTCATCATCTGCACCCAAAATGAGCGCGTTCTTTCTCCCTTGACCGCACATGAGAGTTCTGGGTGGACGACCAGCTGTTTGTTGGGTCTGCCGTAGCAAAGAAAGGACGGGCCGTGGAGAAGTGGACCATCACCTGATGGTTCGTGCTCTGTATCAAGGTCTGCTACACGTTGTTTAAGAAGCAACCACCTGAGGGTTTGAGCACTCTCAACCACAGCTAAATCTGCGACCACTGTGTTAGAATGTGGAGTTCCGGCCCTGGACATCTGCCAGCCAGAAACATGGGCCTCCTCGCACATGTTCACAAACCACTACTTCCTGGGCAGTCTGGTCCATCAAGATTAGTATTTTGTCCGTTCAGTCCTGCAGGACTTCCACATGTGGAATTGGTCTGCAGACCCACCTCCAGGGATGGTATTGCTTGGGTATCTATTCTAAGGTAAGAAATCTACAACTAGAAGTCTCTATCAGATGAACAAGTTGTTTACCTTCGGTAACGCTTTATCTGGTAGAGAGATTATCTAGCTTCAGATTCCTTACTGACCCACCCATTCTCCCCGCTCTGCAACTGGATTTCTAGGGATAGTGCTGTTATCCTTTCAGGGCCCAAGTTTTTCACACCAGCAGTGTTCTTTGAGGCTTCGCGTTCCTGGTGTGTAAAGAAGTCAAAAACTGACTTCTGCTCACATCATGTCCAGCACGGGAGACGCCGATGAAACCATGTGGAATTGAACAACGCACCCTACTGCACAGGGGTGTATTACTCACGAAAAATGTCCAGATCCAGTCTGATGCTTGAGGATAATTCTATGGTAAGGGATCTACAGCTAGATAGTCTCTACAAGATAAGGCATTACTGAAGATAAGTAACTTGTTCTTCAGCTATTTTTGTAAACAAGCCTAACACCCAGAGGTCAGATTGGATTCAATGTGGCTAAAAAATAGTTGTCCAGACAGCCGGAACTGCAATTGCAAAATCAGTTTCCATCAATCTGATTTGAATTTTTGACGTGTGGTTTGTTGTTGAAAGCCTTCAATTTAATTTTTATTTGCCTTCTTGAAATCCAGATATTGACATGCTGGAAAAATACTCTGTCCCACATAAACATGTAATCAGTATTACATAGTGTATTGGTGTGGGAATGAGGGCTACAAAATACATCTCTGGGCCTGACAGGAGGCATAATAAGTTCCTTTGTGAAAGCAGGGAGAATATTAGAATTCATCAGAAGGGTCACAAAAATATTTTAGGTGCAGTTTTTTTTTTTAAATTGTCTTTATTGGAGCCGGCATTCTTGTTCTCGAGCGCACATGAAGCCGGCAGAGCCTTTGAGAGTCAAAAGTGCAGTAATTTGCTCCATTTTTATCAGTGGGTTCTGTGGTAGGATAAATTAGTTCAGAGCTATATCTAAGACAAAATAGAGAGTGTTAAGTGGGAGGTTGAGGCTTGGAGAGGACAAAGGGAGGTGGGTGGGGTGGAGGTAGAAGGGAAGGGAGACGGGCATTTGGCACGATTAGGTCCAAAAAGTGCTGTCTGTCCTCAATATGTCCAGGGAGCAATGATCAAAAGTCTAAAAGGATGGGTTATCTAGTCCGTGGCATGGAGTCTTCTGTTCTGATGCAGGGGTCCCTGAATGGTCTCATCGTTATCAGTGAGGGCTGGGCCCCCCACAGAGTGCTGTCAGTTAACTGCGCTAAGTGATAGGTAGAATACTTGAATGAATCTTGGCCACAGGAAATTACTCAGGGGAACACAAGCCACCTCACCTTACACCCAGCGTACACAAATCAGTCTTGGTCCTGCTCCAAAAGGGACAGTCCCTCCTGAACTGCCAGGCCAGAGTCCTCTCTGAATTGGAACACAAGAAATTTGACATCGGTTTTGCCTTAGTTTGGGCTCTTCAGTCGGGTGCATCTTGGTTCCAGTAGCACATTGAGCACAGGACCCAATCTGGGCATTTCAATCACTCTAAAGTAAACTGTGCGGAATGCTTTAATTATTCTCAACCACTGTAATTACTCTGAGCTGCATCCTAGGCCATGTTTCTTTTTTTACACACTATGCCACCTCCAATTAGATCCAGCCATTTGCTAATCAGTGTTGGTCCTGCTCCCGTAGGAACAGTCCAGTAGAAATTGCCAAGTACTCGCTCAACTGTAAAGCAAAAAACGTAAGACTGGTTTCACCCTAGTTGGGGCGTTTCCATTGATGCAGTTTGGTTCCAGTTGAACAGTGAGCACAGGACGCATGCGTGGCCAAAGCCCATCTTCTTCTGTTCTTGAGGGAGGAGCGGTGTTGACTTACCGCAGGGCGTGGCCAATGGCTAGGTTCAACAATCACAGCCTAATGCACAGGGCCAAAGGTAGACCTGAGCTGATTTGGACGAAGTAAGGTTGTTTGAGATGCAACATGTCATTAAAAAAAAATAAAAAAAATAAAAACTGTTCAAAACTTTGTTAAAGATAATTTACATTTCCCATTGTCCATTTGTTTTAAGAAAAATTTAAAATATATCCTGCTGATTCTTCAGTCTGTCCCTAATGGAGGGATACATTGTGCTAGGCTTGACTGCAGCAATTCAGTGTTACCTTAGCAATATTCCGAACAAGCTCCGACTTGTCTAAACATAGTTGTACTCAAGTTTGAGATAATTTCCAGCATCTACTTGACCTCCTTTGGTTCCATGTAGAGCAAAACAGTGCCTTAAAAGTTGTCTGCATATTTCACTGTGCAGTTTGTGGTGCATCTTTCACCCATCTTTCTGTATTCCTTCTCCCACACATTGCATTTCTCTTGTTGAATCTTTTGTGCATTCTGTCATGGAAGTGCCAGGAAAAGAAGATATTTAATTCTCCACACTTGCAGCACTGACCTGGAGCTCTTCCTTAGGACCTCCATGTGAAGTTGTCTTCTTACTTTTAAGAAGTAATTACAAATGTTTTTTGCTGCCTATTATGTTCTGCTCATTTGGCTGTACTGCAAACCCTAAGGGTGTTTGTGCGCTTTCTACACAATAAAAAATGAATAGAAAATTCGAAAAATTCCAGCATCTGTCCACTGAACCATGGCATTTACAGGTAGCTACTAAGAGCCTTTGAATATATAAAGCAACTGCAAAATGTACGCAGTTCCCTTCAACAGTTCTCCGCAAAATAGCACCCGGTGGTAAACTCTGTTCAAATTTCACATGCCACCAACCTGCTTCCCCGCCGTCATAGAGAAATTCTGCATACCAGTCCTATGACTAAAAATAAAATGCCCCAATTCCATGTAGTGCTGTAAACATCTGCCCTAGTCAGAAAAGAACAAGTGAAGTGAAAATGTCTTGCAAGTGGCTAGATACTATCTCGAATATTTTGTACAAGTTCACTTCATAGAATATGTCCCTTCACTATTCCGTCAGAGAACATAATGGGAAAGGACTCTGAGGACAACTGAGGGAGAAGGAGTTCAAGGAGACACACTTAAATGTAAATAAAGAATATCAGATGTCAGACTCCATTAAGTGCCACAGAGCAGGACATAGCCTTGTTCTGCAAACACGGCCAAGTGCAACCCTCCATGCCACTTGATTCTCACACATACCTTTTGCAAGCAGTCACAGGCATCTAGCTCTTCTCACCCCCAACCACCACCAGCCCTAACCCCATAACTCTGTATAAGCTTAGTGTGGGAGGTTTCAGGCACAGAAGCAGTGCTTCCAATCTTGCTTTCTGAATTTGTGTCCTCAGTTTTATAGTTTCTAGTCCCAATGTCCGTCTCGGAAGTGTGAATCCTTTAGTCCAACCCAGGCCAGAATCGAACTCGCAGCATGTGTCTGGTCTCTTCTCCATCTGCCAGACACATATTGGCTGTGAGCCCAGCGGCCTTCTGGCTCCAGTCTTAGAGTCTCCAGGAGTGTGGTTAAACGTTGTAGGCCATCATTGGGACTTTTCAAGCCACAGGGTGGGTCCAATTTCAATGCATCAATTTTCACAATTAAATCGGCGCAGTCAGCTCAGGCACACTTCAGGACACTGCCACAGCACAATTCTTTCAGTCAGGAGCACACCAGTTGCTCCTTACAAGCTTCTTCAGCACGCACCCAGATCTTTTGTCAGCAGTTTCTTGCTCACCTGGTATTCACCACCTCCTACAGAATTGGCTCGATAATTCCCTCTTCTTCCTAGGCAAATCAGCTTTCAGTTGCTTCAGGGCAGGGCGGATGCTCTTCCTTCCAGGTCAGACTCCAGGTGATATCCTGTTAAGTTTGAGAAATTGACCGTCCAGCAGACAACATCTCTTGTTGCACAGTAGTCCTCTGGGTACTCTGAGCACTCCCTTCCTTGGTCAAATAGACCTTACAACTGGAACAATAGTGGGTTAGTAGCCCCCACATTTATACAAACTAAGCATACTTGTAATGTTTTTTCTCTGTCATCCCTTTCAGAATTGAAATGCAACAGTTCTTTCATTCATGTTTCCTTTCTTAGGCTGTCTTCCGGCCTCAGCCTTTCTATAGAGTGATTCTCCTCACAACAGGGTTGTATCCAGGATGAAGCATCAAGAGTTGAGGGCATTCTGCAACTTGTGATCAACAACTACAATTAACAGTGACCAGCAAGAGAGACAAAAGTCTGGCCTCACCTAAAGGGTCCTTCAAACTCTTAACAGAGAAGGCAGTCCAATCCTCCACCTCCCACCAAATAGAAGTGCTCCTGCAACAAAAGGACATAATCAAATTTCTAAAGAGAACCTGGTCTCCTCTTTTCCCAACTTCTGTCTAAATCTCTTCCCACCAGCTTCAGGACTGCCAACAATACACTTCTGCTGCCTTTGAAAGCAACCCAACCTCCATCTTGTGTATATGAACAGGACAGGAGCTTCCGAAATAGAACACACAGGTCTCCATTACCCTGGTTCACTAATGCACTTGTTGTGTACACCATGCATGTCACACACTTGCTCACACAAATAAACATGCACAGATTGTTAGCTCAGGGACTTGGGCTAGCATGTACCAGTGGAAATTATCAGAATGGCCAAGTAGGCCACTTCTGTGATGAAAATAAAAGTGTGGTCACAATTACAGATTCACAAACCGCTGCTCGATCTACTGATACCATGACCAGTAAAGTAGACCACTATCTGACCAATGAGAGCACACTTTGTGCCCCTCCAAATCCAGGATCTGTCTCATGGCAGAGGAGAGCCAGAGCACTTCAAGCACGTACTGGAATAGTGATAGACTGGGCCAAAATCAAAATTAATGATACTAGATACTTGCATTGGGCACTCAAGGCAGAATTACTGACTCTACAGATTGCAAGTGCATTCTCGTCCCAACACCAGATAACTTGTGTAATACAACATAATTAAAGGAAAGTCAGTAGAGGTCAGATGCAACAGAACTTAAGTATGAGAAAATACATCTGCTGTAAATAAGAAAGATCCTCGGAAATGACTGTCTTCATGAAATGCTTTTATAGGCTCGATTGACAGTTAGGCTGGTTGTCTACTTCGATCAAGTGTGGTAGTTATTCTTAAAAAGGTATATTCCATGCATTCTCAATGCAGACTTGCAGGTTTAGTAAAATTGTTGAGATTGCTCAAGGCGTGGCCAGAGATATGTGTTCCAGACAAGCTATGTGTACGTATACCTATGTCTCTGCAGATTTCTGGTGTACATTACAGATCTATTTCTCTTGCAGAATAGTTTTCACAGCTAAAATTACAGATGCAAATATTGTCGTCATTTAATCTCTATCCCAGAGTATATATTGCTATTTTGAGAATTCAGTAACTTTTCGGTTGATTAACTTTGTAAGCTACCCAGTTTAAATCTTGCTGAAGGAGGTGGCCAAGATGGCGGCGCGATAGGAGGTGCCTGTCCGAGCTCCGCCGCCCTGGCCGGGAATACCGATGACTGGCCTTGCAGGGGGACGTCCTGAGGCCCCCCTCTGAAGCGCCGGGGCAGAGCGGCGTGCAACGCTGCTCCTGGGGAGCGAGGAGTGGCTGGACCCGAAACTGCGCCCCGGGCCGCGAGACGGTGCCTCTCTTCGGCGGCTGCCTGGGCCCTTTATTGGAGGCACCGGGGGCACGGAAGGGGCCTAGACCCCAGGCTTAGTAAGCGCCTTGGTCGTGGAAGGCGCCCCGTTTGAAGGACCTGATCGGGGGCTGGAGGGGAGCCCCCCCTCCCCATAGGGTCTCTCCAGGACTGTGGAGGGACCTGGAGGCGTGGGCAAATGGAGGAGAGGCCTTCGTTTTGCCCTGAGGTCACCATACTCACCAGCAAGGTCTACAAGCAAGTGCGGGCCCCTGTGGGAGGCTGCAGAGGCTACATAAGGTGAGGATTCACAGGAGGAGGCTACAAAGTGCGAAGGCCAAGCACAATCTTTGACACGGAGACACCTGGTGATTTACTCCCGGACGGAGCTTTTGGAGAGACTTGGGGGGGGGGGGGGGGGATGATGACCCGGCAAGCCGAGTCCGTGCCCGCGAGCCATGGCGGCGTCCAAATCCAAGCGGGAACACTCAGTGAGAGAAATGTTGACAGGGGCCCGCATGGCATCGGGGGCATGGCTGAGGATCCACTGGCGACAAGACCCCTGGAGGTTCGGTCGGAGAAGGAGTTGGATGAGGGCTCCCCAGTCACGAAGGGCTTTTTGACCTCCCTGTTTGATTCGCTTCGGAGCGACATCCAGGAGCTTCCTAGGGACATATCCCAGGAGGTGAAGGAGCTGCGTGGAGAGGTCACCTCCCTGGGAGATCGAGTGGCGCAGCTGGAAGATGACGAAATTCCTCGTGGTGAAGAGGTGGCGGGCCTGCAGCAGGAGGTCCTCCGTCTCTGAGAGCAGCAGGACCTCCTCCAGATAGCGGTCGAGGATTTGGAAAACCGTTCGAGGAGACAAAATATCCACATCAGAGGGGCCTCGGTGGGGGCGGAAAAAGGAGGACATTGGAGAGTATGTGGTGAGCCTGTTTCGCTCTCTGCTGGGTCCGGAGGACACTCAGGAGATAGTCCTAGACAGAGTTCATCGGGTGGGCCGCGCTGGTGGCCCTGGAGACCCTTCCTCGGATATCCTAGCCTCTCTCCACAATTTTGTGCTTAAAGAAACAATCCTACAGCGGGCTCGCAATCTTCAGCAGGTACTTTTTAGAGGACATGAGCTTCAATTATTCCACGACCTCTCTGTGAGGACCCTGCAGAGGCGGAGAGAATTTAGACCTATTACGGAGCACTTGCGGGCGCACGATGTGTCTTACTCCTGGGGCCACCCGTTCCGCCTGGTCTTCCATTGGGAGGAACAGCTCTGGCAGGTGAGATCCGTTTCGGAAGCATTTCGGATCTTGGGCTTGGAGGAGAACTGCCAGGATGCGAGTGAGAGGGCGGCCTTGCCTGTTGGGGGGGCCCCCCACGTTGGCGGCGGAAGGAGAAAAGAAGGAAACTGCAGCGCCCTACGGCCTCGGAGCTGAGGTTGGAGCGGGAATACGTTCTGAACAGCGTGGCCGCCGGAACTTCAGCTTAGAGGGGGGGGGGTAGGAGGGACCTGAACTGCGGATGGCCTTAATGCTGACGGCTTGTCGGCTGCTGAAGAGGGTCGGGCGGCGGGGGCGTTGGACCTGGTTTACCAAACATGGATGGTTCTACGGCCCTGTGGACACATTTCCTTGTGAAGCTGGATGCGCGAGGACTTCTCGGTTGTGAGCACCTGTTTTGCGCATTGTTTGAATGTTGTTGTGTTTAGTCTCAGGCCTTGGTGGTTCATCTTGTGACCTGGGGGGTGTACTTCCTGTGAGGTCCCTTCCTTTTTGAATACTTCTCTCATTATAGGGTATGATTATTAAATGTACAAGCTTGAATGTCCGAGGGCTTAATAATCCTACGAAGAGGCTAGCCATCTTGTCCGCCTTAGAGAGGTCGGGGAGTCATATATGCCTGCTGCAGGAGACACATCTCGTCCCAAAAGATATTTACTGCAAAGTGGTTCCCTAGGCAGTTCTGGTCTTCGGCTTCAACGAAACATGCAGGGGTTGCGATACTGTTGGCGCGCTCATTCCCTGGGGAAGTGGTGACAAAATTGCATGAGGTGCAAGGTAGGCTTCTAGCCATGAGATTGAGACTGGTGTTTTTTCCTTCACTATTGCTTCTATATATGCGTCAAATTCCCAGCAGGAAGTCTTCCTAAAACAGGCTTTGACCCCGCTGTTACAATCTCCGGACGGTGCTATCCTGGTGGGGGGGCGATTTTAACCTGGTGATGGATGGTGAGCTGGATCGCTCAGGTCACCGGTATGGGCAGATGGGGTCAATGACAGTGGCGGGTCGTCAATGGCTGAGTGAGTGTGGTCTGGAGGATGTGTGGAGGAGGGCGCACCCCACGTTACGGGACTATTCCTTTTACTCTGCAGCGACCAAGACATACGCTAGGCTTGACATTTTCTTGACCTCGCAGGAGTTTCTTCCCCGGGTTAGGGAGTCCGTGATCGAGCCTCAAGCCCTGTCGGATCACGCTCCAGTTACTATTGAGGTTGTCATGAGTATGGAGCGCGTGGGCGTATCGGGGTGGCGATTCAGGGACTCAATGCTTCAGAACGGTGCAACAGTAGAGGCGATTCGTAGCGCAATAATAGACTACCTTAGCCTCAATTATGATGGGACCACTTGCTTGGCGATTCTGTGGGAGGCATTGAAGGCTGTATTGAGGGGTGAGGTGATGTTGCTGTCCGCTAGGGATAATAAAGCAAGGAGATTGCTTAGAGAGGATTTAGAACAGAGAGTGAGAGTATTGGAGCGTTCACATAAACATACCGGTGCTCTGAGAGTCTGGCGAGAGCTTGAGAAAGTGAGGAAGCAGTTGAGGTGGTTGGATTTGGACAGGGCAGAGTATGCAGTGGTGCGCCTTAAGCATAAGTACTATATAGGGAGCAATAGATGTGGGAGGCTACTGGCACATCGGTTGCAAGCGCAGTGTGCTGCGTCAATGATAAAAATGGTTTGCTCTCCCTCTGGAGCGGAAGAGCTCACGAGCGACAAAATTGCAGAGGCCTTTGCGGAATTCTATCTGGGACTATATGGGGCTGAGGATCCCGGTAATGCATCTCCGGAGGCCTTTCTAGAGGGTATAGCAATTACTACTTTGACCAAGAGAGAGGCGACCTCATTAGATCAACCTATTGGGGCGGAAGAGGTCATATCAGCAATTTCACGTTTGCAGGTCGGGAAGTCACCTGGCCCTGATGGTTTTTCCACACTTTTTTTACAAGACCTTCTGTGTGGAACTTGTACCGATATTAGTGCGACGCTTCAATTCCTTTCGGCAGACGGGGGCTCTCACAGCCAGTATGCTGGATGCCACTATTGTGGTTATTCCGAAACTAGGGAAGGATCCCGAGGAGTGCGCCTCCTACAGGCCTATTTCCCTCTTGACTATCGATGCCAAACTGTTCACTGGCATACTCGCACACTGTCTCAATTATTACATGCCGGGCCTTGTGGATCCCGACCAAGCAGGATTTATACCGCATAGGCAGTGTAGTGATAACACTAAGAGACTGCTCCATCTATTCGATAAAACTGATCTCTCACTCAGGGATGCGCTTTTTCTCTCTATTGATGCCGAAAAGGCATTCTATAGGGTTCATTGGCCATATCTGTTCATGGTGATTGAACGATTTGGACTGGCCCCGGGTTTCATGACTTGGATCCGTTGTATCTACCAGGCGCCTCGGGCGGCGGTCCGGGTCAACGGGACGCTCCCGTTGCCGTTCTCAATTCAAAGAGGGACCCAGCAGGGGTGCCCGCTGTCGCCGCTCTTGTTTGCGCTTTATACTGAGCCCATGGCGCAACGGCTTCGTGATGACCCTCAGATCTTGGGAGTGAAGTTTGGGGGAGATGAGCACATCATTTCATTGTACGCGGATGATGTGATTCTTACCCTCGCGGAGTCTGGGACCTCACTTCCTGCTCTAATGGAGATATTAGATGAATTTGGACAGATCTCGGGTTTCCGGATGAATATGTTAAAGTCCCAGGCCATGAGCAGACTTATTAGTGTTGAACATGAAAGGGATCGGCCCGATTTCACTTTATATGGTCTTCCTCAAAACTCCCGTACTTGGGGATTGACTTACGGTCCACTGGTGCTCGTACGACGACGTTGAATTACACGAAACTGACCCGGGAGGTGCAGCGCGACCTAGAGACCTGGGGGAGACCTAAGCTGTCTTGGCTGGGCAGGGTGGCGGTGGTGAAGATGACCATCTTACCATGCGTTCTGTACGTGTTCCAGGCACTTCCGGTGGCACCCCCGCCACAGACGATAGCAGCCCTCCAAACAGCGGTTTTAAAATGTATTTGGGAAGGAAAGGCGTCAGTTACCACGCCGGGTGTTGTATCGCCCTAAGCAGTAAGGAGGATTGGCGGTCCCCTGCCTTCTACGATACTTTCAGGCAGCACAATCGCATTTTTTATTAGAATGGAGCCGGCCGTTTTCCGGGAAACATTGGTGTTTCATGGACCAAGCGGTGGCGGGTTCCCATATATGGAAGGAGCCCTGGCTCCGCCGCCGCCACAGAGCGCGGGGGTTGTATGCGTCCCCGGTCACGGAGGTGTCGATGAGGGTATGGGATGTGGTAGCTAGCAGACTGGGCTTGGCAACATTCCCGTCCCCAATGACTCCTTTAGGTGCGAACCCTGATTTTGGCCTGGGCCTGCAACGGGAGACACTACGCCGTTGGTATGAAGGGGGCTGCAAAAGGGTAGGTTACCTTTTCGATGAGCAGGGGGTGATCTCCTTTGACCAGATGAGGGAGGCATATGGCTTAAGGGAGGCAGACGGGATGATGTATTACCAAATACGGCACTGGGCCATGTTACCAGCCAATAGAGCATTAATAGATAGGCCGTTAACGCCGTTTGAAAAATGGATCTTAGTGAAAAAGGGCGATAAGCGGGTGATTTCAGAGGTCTACGGTCTCCTGAGGGGGGAAGCCTGTTCGCCTAAGACTCAGCTGAGGTGGGAGAGGGAACTGGAGACCGCTTTCTGATGAGGAATGGGAGGGCATTTTCTACAGGACTCACCACACGGCCTACAATGTGGCAGGCACAGAGACCGCTTATCAGGTGGCATCCTATTGGTACTACACCCCAGCAAGGATTCATGCTTGGGATCCCACTAAGTCTAGCCTTTGTTGGAGGGGCTGCGGGGGCGGTGGGTCGCTTCTGCATTTACTATGGCATTGCCCCAAGCTTCATCTGTACTGGGAGAATATTACAAATACTATTGATGCAGCGTTTGATACTCAGATCCCCAGATTTCCTGCGTATACTTTGCTGGGCCTGCCTAACCCGCTTACTTTCCCCCTGAGATCACTGAAGGGACGGCAGATGGCCTTGGCCTTGAACGCGGCACTGCAGCTGTTGTTGGCCGTGTGGGGGACTGACAAGATCCCAACGGTAACTTCATGGCTCCACAAGTTGTGGTTCATTCTCGCTATGGAAAAGCTCACTTTAGCTTCACAGCAGCGCAGTGGCGACTTTAAGGAACTCTGGCAACCATTCTTACAACTACTATCCACGGAGTTCACAGAATTTACCTGTCCGGCCTACTTGAGGGTGCTCGAGTTGAATTGAGTGAAAGGGAGTGAGTGAGCATTAGAGATATATACGGAGGACCAAGATCACATTGGAACAAGGCTTGGGATCGAGTGGCGGCTGTATGATGTGCCAGTAGCAGGGAAACAATGTTAACTTTTTTTTCATGTTTATTGTTACTATACATGGAGCATGCCTCATACCACGGCAACTGTATTATTTTTGATGCAATGCATATATGATGTTTAGAATTGAAAATAATAAACAGATTTGGTCCATAAATCTTGCTGAAATCAGAATGTAGTCTTTTATAAAAATAGTAATCTGTCTGAGATGAACTCTGATTTTCTTACCCGTTTTACACACCAATTGCTAAACAACCGCAACATGCGGAAAAAACAAATGCAGATTTGACCTGGGTAGCGTTTATAGACAAAAAGACTTCAGCATGAACTGCCAGATTATTATTTTTTAAGTCCTTTGCATTTTTGGGTGTGGGAAAGACGCTTAGGGCCAGATGTAAAAAGGGTTTTGCGACTCGCGAAAAGCGCAGTTTGCGAGGCGCAAAAGCCTCTCCGGTATGCAGAAATGCATTTTGCGAGTCGGATACGACTCGCAAAATGCATTTCCGACTCGCAAATAGGAAGGAGTGTTCCCTTCCTATTTGCGACTCGCAATGCTATGCAATTTCATTTGTGACCGCGAAAGCGGTCGCAAATGAAATCGCAGTTACGATCCACTTGAAGTGGATGGTAACCCAGTCGCAAACGGCTTCCCCTTTGTGAATGGAAGCAAAAAAAAGTTTTCAGAGCAGGTAGTGGTCCTATGGACCACTGCCTGCTCTGAAAAATACTGAAACAAAAGGTTTTGGTTTTTTTTCTAAGTGCAGCTCGTTTTCCTTTAAGGAAAACGGGCTGCAGATAGAAAAAAACAAAAACAAAACTGCTTTATTAAAAAGCAGTCACAGACATGGTGGTCTGCTGTCTCCAGCAGGCCACCATCCCCGTGAGTGCCCATACTCGCAATGGGGTCGCAAACTGCGACCCACCTCATTAATATTAATGAGGTGGGTCTTTGCGACCCCATTGCGAATTGCAGAAGGTGTCTGAGACACCATTCTGCATAGCAAATTGCGACTTGCAATTTGCGAGTCGCACGGACTCACAAATTGCAAGTCGCAATTTGCTTTTTCGCTACATCTGGCCCTTAGAGTAATGCAAATTTCTCCTGCTTGAAACAGTCAGTCTACTAACAATCGTGTGTCAGAAAAATAACCCACAGCATTCTTATTACTGTAATTGATGCTTACGTCCATTCAGCTACTACTGACAACAAGAACTTGTATTTGTAGTTGTTGTGACGGGAATATCCCCTACATGGTATAAATTAGTGTGTACTTCTGCCTGAATGCGAGACTGCATGTGAAACTGGTATCCTGACTTTTTCTGAGGTTCCATAACCACTGTAACTTAGTGTGCACAGACGCCTACACCAGCCAATGGTAACCAAGGTCCAGAACCTGTAGTGTACCCTAGAGGGACTCACCAAGAGTGCCCTCATAGTTGGCATAGGATTACCGTTCATGCCCTGGGTTGGTTACATAAAGCAGAGATGACAACGTTTTGCAGATCAGTAGTTATGACGAGCACTTGTTTTGGTTGTGTAGCACGTGCGGTATGAAGACTCCATATAGAGTGCAAGTTTGAGTACTGGGACCAATGTGGAGCATTTTTAATGGCTCTTGGTGTGGGGTGGCATAAGATGGAGGCAGGATACAAGACTTTGGAAGTGTATTGACTTTATTCTTGTGGCAGGAAGAGGGTCTATACAGGCATTACTTTGAGGAAGGTAGGAAACAGGGCTACTTTTAGAAATTCAATGAGGTTGTTGTTAGAAAATGCCTGCTGAACACTGCATTCGGTTGATGGTGGAGGGCGGGGGTGTGTGAAAACCAGCTTCTGTTGGTACAAGTGAAGAAGCTTCTGAACAGGGTGTTCCTCTTGTTGTCAGTCTCAGATTACTGCTCCGTGAATGCTTACTACAGCCAGGTACAGAGATCTCATAATTCATTTTGCCCTTGTTTTGAATACTTGGAGCCAGCATCATTGCGAGAGCTGTCACTTTGCACATAGGCTGTGTCCCAGAAACAGCCAGAAAATGACATTTGAAAGTCAGCCAATCCAGTCAGGTTCCAAAGCCTCATTCAGTGGATTCAGTGTCCCCTGTGTGGAAAGTCAGTGTAAAAGTGGGGCCCAAGCCACCACACGTTGTTGCAGTTCCAAGATCTTTTTTGACAAAGGGGTGCTTCGTAGAGTACTTAAAGGACTACTCTGTAAGCAGGGCTATTGTCAGCAGGGTAGCCTGTTCTACAGAGGTGAGAGGGCATCACCTGGGCTTTTCTATTTTATTGAGGGAGCTTAAGGTCTGCCTAGTGCCTAGAATACTGCCTGCCTTCTGAAAGATGGAGCATGTGTGCTCCTTCAAGAGGAGAAACTATCCAGGAGAAGAAACCAAGTGTATTCCTAGCACGGAACACCCAGAAGAAGCTGACTGCCAGTGAGAGCAAAGTCTGGAGTCACCTGTGTCTGACAGTGTCTCTCAGTATCCCTGAGTGGTTCCTGTTGTGAATTGCACCAATACATTCGAGTAAGATGCAACATTGTCATCCAGCCCCACTCATGTGGTGCTGCAACGCTACCCAGTGACCAAAGTACCACAAGAAGCTCCACCATCACTACTTACACAAAAATCCTATCTTATTAAAGTACTTTATTTTCAGCTAAAGATAACCACTGGGCTGAACACTGTTACTGTATCAGTTGGTTTTGAGCTCTTGTCCCGTACTTCCCCACTATCCTGAGAGTCGAGAGTAGAAAGAGTGACCTTGTCCCAGTTTGCAGAGCCATAGGAGAATGGGCATCAGTACTTTAGTGGCAAATAACTGCAACCATCATGTTTGTGGGCCATTAGCTCCTGTCTGCCCTGCTGCCACACTGATGGGGTTTTTGGTTTACCATGCATTCATTTTACTTTGTAGATTGCCATCTCTGTTTTGTGAAGCAAGAGAATATGTGAAAAAAGTGCAATATGGAAATTAGGTGGGTCTTAGTTGAGGTATGACACTAATTTGACCTGTGAGGAATGTTCATTTTATAGGAATCTAATTTTATAAGTAACTCAAAAGTAAAACATGTTTTTGTTCTTTTAGGCAATGGAAAGGTGCTTTCAGCCTTCAACGCTAACCCAGCCGGAACTCCGAGTTGGAGTGAAAGACAGCCTTCCTCCTCAGAAGATAGACCTAAAACTGACTCAAGTGCAAAATCCCAGAGGCATTGCTTTGTCGTGGAATTGTGCAGAGGTTGATCCTAGATGCTGTCCAGCTCATAGCTATTGCTTATATGTGCAACAGGAGGATTTAAAGTGCAGCAGATCAGAGTGGAAGTGGAAAAAAATAGGAGAGATAAAGGCATTACCTCTCCCAATGGCTTGCACCTTATCACATTTTGTAGGGGGAAGCAGGTATTATTTCACCATACGGGCAAAGGATATTTTTGAACGTTACGGGCCATTTTCTGACATACAGACAACATTATTGCCATTGGAAAAACCCCATGACAGCACTGTTGCAAAAACACCAGATCGCACATAACCTCAGTAGTTTACTAACTATGAATTTATCTGTACTTGTACAGTAATAATTTCCACTCATATTGAGTTCTGATACTTCTCCAGGTGTACTTTAAGAAATGTTTTGAAACACTTCAGAATTTTACTTGCAGAGCAGTAAAGGACAATTATGTTATGTTCCTTACTGCTATGTAAACACTTTGTATATATTGGTTTGAAACTGTTTTGATTTTCTAAGCAAGAATACTAATTTTGTTTCTAAGAAAACGTCTCGCTCATTTGAGTAACCCATTTCTCAATGTCATTTCTTAGCACTTTTATCTGTAGCTTTATTCCCACCAGGTCAGGCAAAATATGTGTCATGTATATGTGAAAGTATTGTTGTATTCTTGTTAACAGTATTAATGTTTTACATTTTTGTACAGCGCTTTAGGTTCTTAGCGTGTATGTAGGTACTACATAAAATGTATTGTTTTTATTCTCCATCCCAGTCTGAGTCATTTTCAGTACTAAGTTCAAAACAACCTTGGAAGCCTTCCTTGAAGTGCCCCATTTTTCCTACCTCTGTCACATTCTTAATGTGTGGTCCCAAACCAAAGCTGGTTTTTGCTTTTTTTGTTACATGTTAGCCAGTTTAAGCAAATCCTATTTGCTTAAAACGTTTTCATTAATTAAGCCATGAGACAATATTACAAAGACTTGAAGACCTGATGGAAAACCCAATATTGATGTTTAATTTGGCAGTAAGCAGCACCTCTCTAAATTACTGCTTCCAGGTCACCACAGACAAGAGAAGATATATCCATACTTTCACATTATAGACTGTGCTGTTTGAGATTTTGTATGAAATGCACTGTATATATCCCTAGTTGAGATCTATCTGTTCTTTGAGAAGTACAACAATGGGAATGTTCGTTGCAGCGATTTTTTCAAAGTAAAGTGTTATGAGTCTTGCACAAGAGTTCTCATCTGAGCAGTGCAGGTGTCAACTGTTTGATAGCAGATGTCATATTTTTTTTGCATTACTTCAACTACCTTAATAGAGGTCATTTCTTATCCTTGACTAATGACCACATTGTGTTCTCCTAGTGGCTAGTATCCGTGTTGTGAAAGGACAAACCCATCATATGGAAAAGACATTTTGGCTAGGACCCAAAAGGTCTTTTCCATATGATGGGTTTGTCCTTTCACATTATGCCAAGTTACTTGAAAACTTCCCATGATGATTTGGTCGCTGTAATTTGCAATGTGTGTCTGTTGTGTTTGACTACAACTTACTCTGGGCTGATATTGTCCTAAGAATGATTTTCAAATCATTCTTTACTCACATCTTTCCACCTTCTAAGTCGTACCCTTGTCTTTACTCTAGAGAGCCTACCTGTTTTATTCTTTTCTCTTAAGTACATAATGAAACATTCGTCCACACTTGTTTTATAAGCCCACTGGCTTAATGTTCCGGGGGCTAAATGGAAACTGGATAGGAAAACATTTTGGTAAGTAAGATATGTAGGGTAGTTTCGTTTTTGTTCTGTTTTTGAAAAACAAGATTTGATTTCATAATGAGGTGTTTCAGTGTTCTAGATACATGTTTCTTTCATTTGTAACATTCTGTGAATTATCTTTTTCTCTTCACTGGTTCAACTCCCTTTTTTTCTTTAGAACGTATTTTTCATGTTAGTGTCCAATGGTTTTGTGAAATCAATAAAACAATATAGGTATCTAAAAGATTGACATTTTGTTTGACCTTTTGGACCTTTTTAAATGTATTTCGTTGTTCCCCAGATTCATTAGATTTGAATGTATAGACACTGTAAAGCACTGTATGTTTTTACATTTTGGAAGGTCTTCCTTTGCCCCTTTTTCTAAAAATAAATAAATAAAACCTAATGTCAGTTTCTATCAAACCTCTTCAAAATCCACTTCTAACACTGCAGAAGGCATTCTCTCCACACACCTTACATTGCTGCTTTGTCTTGGTATACCACTGTGGAATTAATGGATATATATGATTCACCAATGTCTTTTTAACGACAGCTGCTTTGTTTGCACATAGGTACCTTCCATCTAGTCTCTACATTTTACTTAATGGCGAGATCCCCATAAAACATTGATAGAACAAAGGATTGCCTACTTTTTAACACCCTTAGTATGACGTTAGAGACGGTCTTTCACACTGACAACTTAATGAAATGGACAGGTAAAGCCAATTTCTGTCCAGTCCGCCCCAAAGATGGTAGCTAGATCTCATAATTTCTGTACCACAGTAGCTGAGAATCAAGACACTGAACTCATTTTGTACAGTTGGCTTAAGTGTTGTTGACAGGTCACATCTCACCTGCTGTAACCATCCCACTGTATTATCACTTTCATGCGAGAGACTCATTCAGATTTGAATGAGCTAGTAAGCCTCTAGTTTAGTCACGTGTACAAACATTTCTATGCCAGTATCTTCACAACTTCTCTATACAGAGATGTACAAGCCTCTTAGCCTAACCTTGAAGACTTCTTGAAGAACTGTTTGAGAATCAACTGTGTCAACCGTGGTAAAGAAAAATAATTCAGCTTTTAGGTTTCCTATGTGTGCTGCAACTGCTATACTTTGACCATTCTCTGCGGGAGATGGTAGATTCAGGATATGCTTCATTTTCCTATTCCAATTCTGCTTCTGTTGAAGCACAAGATTTATCCACAAATCAAAAATCCTAAAGTACGAGCAGTGTACAGCTGAATATAAAGGTAATCCTCATATAGGGGGCTTAGTTGCCCTTGAGGATTTTATCAACCCACATTGCAGTGGCACTTGAATGTCCAAGTTACCATTTTTGCTGTCCTCCTAAACCTATGTTTCTCAATCAGTGAAACAATTGCCAATCATTTATTTATGGAATCTAATCAATCAGCAGAAATATCCTCAGACACCCACATTTCTCTCATGATCCTCTGAGTGCACCTTACCTTCCTTAAATGGAATAGAAACTTCTTTCTAAATCAGAACCCTCTGGCAGGCGAAGTATAGTTGAACAAGTAAGGGCAGCCATCACATCCATACTTCTGCTGTTTCCCACACTTTCCTTGACCAGCGAGTCTCCAGCAACTAGAGACTGTCCTTAGTTCATGGACCACTTTTGCGAGGATGAAACCTATGCGATGCTTCACTACGCTCAGGGTCTAATGGTCATCAGGCAAACCTCACCCTACCTTTCCCACAACTTACCCTCTGTTGTACTATAAATGTATATATAATCTGCTGATATTTACGTACTGTTATATTGTAAACTGATTCTCATCTGACTTGTGTTGTCATTGTATCTTTGTTACCGTCTAACCTCAGTTGATCCCCTCCATCCTGCACTGAATCTTCTATGGCACTTTTCAGGTCCTCAAAACGGTTTCTTTTAGCATCCATGAGTAATTTAGCAGGACTAACAATGTATAAATCACATTTTTCTTTTAATTAGTTTTTTCACACCTACAAGAGTTTTACCTTGCTTTTGAGTCCTGATGCAGTTATCAAGGTGCATAGATGTACTTTTTTAGTTAAGCAATTATCAAGGTACATTCGTTAAGTACTCTTGCTTCAGATAGGAGACATACCTCCTCCATATCCCTTTGTGGGCTCAACATGACTTTACTTTGAATGGATCCCATAGTTTGTCACTTCATTTAAGGCAGGTAAGCCCTGTCCACCTAATACCTTATTATCATAGGGTATTAGTGTCAGTAGACAATGCAGGCAGAAACATTTTTATAATTCCCCAAAGAACCCCTGATTGTTCCTCTCATGCAGGTCTAGGAAATGAACATTGTTGAATGTGTACTTCACCGCTGTGAAATCCATTACAAGCTTCTGCAATTCTGCCAATTAGCTTTTCTGTATCTTGCGTGACAGTACACACAATGTGTGCTCGTTTGTCTATTGTCTCTTTATTTTTACAGTCTTTCTCTGAATTGTTAGCTTCACATTGGGCTTCCACATGCATACAACTTTCACTTCCCTCAGCCATATATGATAGTTTCACAGGATCCTTCTGTGACTCACTCATACATAATGTAGTTTGCACCTTTTCTCTACCTCATTTTGCTTCGTGTTTCACTGATTGCCAGATGATATCTTTCACACCTGCGCATAGCCCAATACTACTTCTTGTGTTGACAATACCTGGTGCTTTTAACAAATCTATTATTGTTTTTTTTCTTCTTTCAAATAAATAAATAAGTACAGCATAGGCATTTAAAATAAAGTAGGGTCAGCAAGTTATTTCAATGCATTATTAATGTTTTTCTAAAGGACTACCTCTTTCTAGTGAAGAGCAGGGAATAACCTAGGCGCTCTATATATCTACTAGTCTAGAGGTGTACTTAGGGAAGCAGAGATTGGAGTTGGGGGTGAGAAAGTTTATAACAAACTGGTTCCGGATCTTGGGGCCTCAGGTAATCAAGTTGGTTCCCATCTGCCATTTATGCACAGGGTTGAGGGGAACTGGTCGTCTGGTAGGACTGGTAGTATAGCCTGGGGACTCCAGATTGGGAAGGGCATCTCCGCACAGCTTGGAGATAGTGTCCTCTTACTTTTAATACTAGTGTGGTGAACACCCAAACACCAGACCCATTTACCACTGCTTCTTCCTCCCCCTGGCCTACATCACTTCCTTAATCCTAGATCAGGGATGATTCTCTGTCTCTGCACCTTGACAGTTTTGCAAACAAGCCTTGACCTGTGAATGTAAGTAGAACCTCAACTGCCAATTCCTGTGGTAAGGGTGGTCCACAAATGCTTGCACAGACTGTAGGCAGGTCCACTGGTGTGCAGGTAAGCAAAGCCAAAGGGTCTGTAAGATCAGCGTGGGCTGCAGCATCGCAGGTCCACAATGAGCGACTGGCCTGGCACAAACCGAAGGTGAAGAGGAGAAGCTTGGGTGCTAACTGATATTAAGGGCGCAAGTGTTCACTGAGACTTCTGTCATAGATCTAGGTGCCTCATGGCAGTAGCCTGGGTGGATACTTAGGCTGAGAACAAGTGTTGCAGGTAATTCACACTTTAGTATTTTGTTGCCCGGCCTAAAAACTGCCTTGGTCAGCAGTGCAGAGCTATTGATTATGGCCCAGTAGTAAAATACTATATTCAGCCTTACACTTTCAGAATTTACATGTAGTTATGCTACTTCTAGGTCCCAAACTGATTTTTGAATACATTTTAATTTAGTGGCATTATTAAATTTGTTTTACTAACAAGTCATTCTTCATTCGCAAGCGTCATTATTGGCCCAAAGCCATTTTTACCCAACAGCATGCAGGAGCCTTTCTAAATATAGTTGTTAGTCAAATTATCAGATTATAGGTGCTAGTGCGCACACAGCAACCCTAAGTATTTGAACCTTGTCCCATATTAGTTATTCCCTCGTTGAATACTATTTTAAACAGTCATAAAGACTGTTCAGACTTCTGATCCTTTAAATATGATTATTCTACATTTATCAAGGTGCACTGGGGACTCTTTTCTTGGTAGCCCCTATATTTAAACAATATTGAAACAAGTTGGACAAAATAAGAGCTATACATTTTCGGCAGCTTTCCCCACAATATTGTCACTGTGTTTTTTTTAATTAGCAATGCATTTTGATTACAGATTATATAATCTTGTGTTCCAGGTTTTTTTTTTATGTGGTAGTTCTTATCTGTGGATTTACCATTGCTATGTTAAAGTGCTTCAGTGCCTTGAGGCCAAGTCTAAAAAATCCTTTTGCTAACAAAACCCCTAGTTGAAAAATAGACATATTTACAAAGTTAAGCACAATAGTCTGATAATATGCTGCTTTAAGAAATGCAAAAGGCATTAATAAACCTAAGTTGATATTTTTATTTTACTTTTTACAGTTGTATTGTGGTTTATTTTTGAATTGGTACCACCATGAACTGAAACAATATTGCAGTTCTAAAAAGACTTAGCTGATGCTTGTTTTTTTCGCATGAATGATGTTATAATAGAAAGGAAAATGTTTTGGGCAAATGAATTTGGTTAACAATTTTGATGTCTAAATTATTAATAAAGTTAAAATGAATTAAAGTTTGGGTTTATATGCATGTGTTTCTCCTAATATTCAAAATCAGTTCTCAACTTATAAATTGTTCATTAAAACAATCTGAGATTATTTTCTTAGATTGTCAGAAAATGCATCAGAAGTACTTTTGGCTGGTCTAGCTTGTTGCCAGCTGGTTTGATAGCATAAAAACCCCCAAACAAGACAGATGCTGTATTAAGAGAAATGTGGAATAACCGTACACAAACCTATTCAGTTAAGACTTGTAGATTATTTTTCTGAGCTGGATGGTTGCTCTTGATTTGGCCTACCTGTCTCTCACTTCCTCACTTAAATGGCTTCCATCGTTACCTGGTGGACTGTGTGAGACAATCTATTTTGAGAGTAGTCCCTCTTAATATGTTTCAGTATACCAGCAAAGCAATGAAGGGGTCAAAAGGCTTCACTGTAAACTAAAGTGGGGAAGGTTCTTTGGAGGTGGAAACCCCATAGAGTATTGGAGAACTTCCCTCCTTCTTTAGAGAAGACCATGCAGCTAGTATCCTCAAGGGAACAGCATAAAGAACAGAAATAGTCCCCCTCACCCCCACTACTCAGAACAAGTGCCAATGTATCTTGTGCTTTGCTGGTCAGCAGAGTCATACCTGCTATGGTTGTTAAATGGGTCCTAGATTGTGGTAGTGACCCAAGCAGAATCCAAACAGTGTTGCATGATATTAGAAATCGGGTTATTAATTGAGAGGGGTGAGAGCCATACTTAGTAACAAAATCAAAACCAGGGTGAGCCGAGAAAGGCACTAAATAAACATGTACTTCACCGTTGGGTAGCTTGGCACTGAAGCAGTCAGGCTCAACCGTCGAGGCAATGTGTAAATTATTTATTGAGCCCTCGGTAAAAATGAAAACACAATAGAAGAAAAAACCCAAATCAATTTAGAAAAATAGAGTATATTTTAATAAATAAAATGACAATAAAACAATAAGTTGAGCCAGAGTTATGTTTAAAGTTTTATGTAAAAATAGCACCAAGAAGCATAAAGTGCCAGTTGTGGTTATCTGGTCATGCTGGTCCGGATCAAAAGTTCAGGCTGACTGTGGTGGAATGTGTGTGGGAAACAATACAGGAGCCAGGTTAGTCCCAGTTGAACTTTTGCCATCTAACTTTGCCCAGTTTCACATGAGCAGCCTCAGTTGGAGCTTTACATTGGCGGGGACCATGAGGGGATGGTTGTTGCCATGAATAGCTGGTCCCCGGTCTGACCTTCACATTGGTGGGAAACACGGGCAGTCATTGCTGACACAAAGAGCACCGTTCTGGTAAAGTCCGGAATCTATAGCCAGTAATGTCACATTGGTTAGTCAATGCAGGTCTCCAGTTGGCCTTAGTGAAGTCCACTAGCATTCGCGAAGAGACCTGGGGTGAGTCTTTTTTTTTTAGACATGAAGAGCCGAGAATCTCAGAAATTTCTTCAGGAATCCAGTTCCTAAAGTTTTTAGGTGGGAGGATACACTCTGACACCAACCAATGGTCGAGGAGCTGGTGGGGCACCTGAGAGGGGAGGGGTATTTAACCCAGTAGCATGGGTCCTGTTAGTGCTGGGTAGTGTCAGGAGAGACCCCTTGAAGCTGCTTGTGCCCCTGTATCTCAAACAGGAGGCCAGACAGCTGTCCATTTGATTCATTTCTGGGATCCTGGGTTCAAGGCAAGCCGGTCCAGTCTATCTCCTTCAGAGAGCAAGTGTAGTCCTCCTGAGACTTCACAGGTGCAGGAGTGTTCTTCTGAGAGCGTCTGAGGATGCCACTTTTATACCCAGTGCCAACCTGTGTGTGGGGATCAACCCCATTGTCTAACCCTAAACTAGTTCTGATAATTTCTTCCATTTTCCCTGGTTTTGGCTTTATTTGGTCTAGGGGGACAAAGGACAGACCGGCCCAGATGTAAGCTGAATTTGCCAGTGACAATGCAGGCATCTTGAGAAGGCAGGAGGGGAACGGGCACAACTCTCAAGCTACTCTTTGAAGTTCAGGAAGGGCTAAGTACAACCCCAGGAGAGGAACACTCTTTCCCCCACTCCCAATATCCTTTTGTCCCCTGTCTTGAAAGAATACAGAATACAGAACACACAACAGGAGTACCACTAAGTCATGCGACCGTGGAGACTGACAAAATCACGTTTGGATTAGGTAGAAAAAGTCCAACATCTTAAATTGGCATTTTCAGAATAGTAAATTAAAATCCGACTTTACCATTAAAAAGGATTTTAAATTGCAGTTCAAATGAGTGGAAGAAGTATTTCTCTGTCTGCTCCTAAACTGAAGTTCTCAGTTATTCAGCATGATGAGGTAACGCAGTGTTGGTCTATGGGAGCACTAGCCTGAAGTGAAAAACGACTTTGGGGGTTTCCATTACTAGTACATGTAAAAATGTAAGTACACATGTCCTACTTTTACCCACTTTTTAAATACCATGCTGCCTGTCTGTGAGCTTTTAAGGTTTACTCAAGGAGTGACTTATATATATTTAAAATGAAGATTTTGGCTTAGCAAAAGATTAGTTTTTACAAGTTGAAGAAGCAGTAGTTTAAATTTGCAACTTGGGCTAAAGTGGCAGGTCTGAGACCTGTTTTACACTGCTACTTTAGTGAAAGGGTGCTGCTGCTCACTTGTAGCATTTAATTTACAGGCCTTGTGTACAAGTAGTACTATTTACTAGAGAACTATAGGTAAACTAAATGTGCCAATTAGGTGTTTTACCAATTTTACCATATGTGTAATAGAGAGCACAAGTCCTTTGCCAGTGGTTCCAAGAATGCAATAAAGCAATAGCACAGAGTCCCAACACCAACAAAACAGGTTTAGCAAAACAAGTGAAGGCGAAGATCTGGGGAGATAAAATGCAAAATATGGTCATTTCCAACACATGTCTTCTGGACATATCTTTCTTAGGTGTGGGCTGACTTGTGTAAGCAGCAGATTACAGCCTCATCTGTGAGGAAGGGCCCGTGGTAACATAGAAAAAGCAGGCAGATTGGAAGAGATTATGTCATACAACTCACTTGGGGGGTGGGGGGAGGGCATATTCCTGAGATTGAGCAGACAACTTAAACATACAGAAAGGTTTCAGGCTGCATAGATTTGCTTGGGTTACAGGCATTCCATTAATTTATTCATAGCAGCTACTATGGCTAGACTAGTACTCCTAACTGAGATCAAGTGGTGGAGTGGATGGATGTGTATAGAATGAGGGTTACTTCCCTTAAGGATTTTCAAATTTCTTGATTAGAAGTGGCATCCTTATAAGACGCTAACACCTGCTCAGGCTCAGTTAAGAACTGAATACAAACTGCCTTGTCATGCTTTGCTTCTGGTTTCTAACTTCGGAGGAAGCATCAAGGAATGTTGTAGCTAGTGATAGAAACCAGATGTTTTCATTAGGTGATGAGACTAGGGAGTAGACTGTCAGTCTAACATTTTCTATGTTCCTGGCTCATACTTCTAGCTGCAGTTTCCTCATGTTTATAATATTCCCAGTCACTAGACTTGATATAGAAATAGTCCAGCAACAGCTCCCAAGTGCGACCACGTGGTGCTACATGGTTCTGTAGCAACCTTGTAGGGCCCCAGAATGGATAATAGGAAGCTACATAATGGTGACACCCCTGTGTGCTGATGTGAGTTCCTTTCTTTCCCGACCTGTCAAGAGCTCTGCTCCCAGTTTGTCGATCTTCAGACATCTTTTACATTTCTCAAGACGGTGTGCTATGAAGAATATCTACCCTAAAATTACATAATTCAAGCCAGGCCATGACTGCAGGGAAAAGATGTAATTTATGGACCCCCACAACATACGTTTGTTTCCTGGGCTCCTGTCACGACTTGAAATTGTGTGAAAATGCACCCTCATGCATCCAAAGGTTATCGGGGCAGTAAGAAAAGCTGTATGTTGTCAAACATAAGAAGTCGCCTTCCGACTATCAGCCCACTCCAGCGTTCTATTGTGAGGCCATCCCATGAGAAATCTAGGTCCCAGTGAAAACCCTCAGGTAATTCAAAATCCAAAGGCACATCATGAGCAGAAGGAGACCAAGTGGAAATCGACAACCCCCTCCACACCACTCTGAAAATCAGGCAAGTTATGCAACCAGAATTCCAAGGGCCTTTCGCCTTCAGTGTCTACTGACTTTGAACCTGTTCCACAGTTGGTCCTGGCACACCCTGAATTCCCTGAGCTGCTGTTGACCCCATTGCACAGAAGCCTTCAAGGATTCCATTCTGCTGATTTGTAAGATGCTGCAGGCTCCTTCTGGAGTGCCTTTCCTCTGAATGGTGCTTTAGTTGCACTTCTGCCAGTGGGCCTTTTCCTGGCGCCGACTGTCGTCAATTCGATCGGTCTCCCACCCTATGCTGATCCCGGTCCTGATATCCACTCTAGCTCCACGTGAAGCAGGCAGGACACACATATAAGCTGTCAGTGATCCTCTGAGATTGTTGAGCTTGTCAGTGTACTAGGCGTCTCACGAGTCAGACACAGCAGCGTAGGAGCGCAGTAGCAGCTGGCCTAGGAGCCCGTGTGACTTGTGCCTTGGCGCTACTCCCACTTGAGTTTCCCACAACACATTGGCGTCCCTAAATAGCACCGTCCAGATCTCTGAACCACCAACGTTTAGCAATTCAGTCAGGAGGTCAGACCTGATGCAGTGAGGCAGCAAGGTGGGTTGGGTCTGTTGGATCTGCAGGGCACACTATGGTTCTACCAAAATCCAGATTAGACACTGACCAGACCCAAGAGAGTAAAGGAGCTAGATGCAGGGTCAAGCCATGAAGAACGACAAAAGACGCAGGGCAGTGCCGAGTTTGACCACAACATAACTTAGCATATAACACGCATCTATGTCCATCTGCCTGAGGATCTGCGGTCAGTGCAGTTTTCACCAAAAGGAAGTAAGCATGCATAATACTCTCCTAAACCGTATCAGCCCACACTCCACCATTTGACAGCTTGGGGATCCTGCTTGTCTTTTCGATGCTCTCAGTCTGCAGCCTTCAGGCCTGCCACCTAAGATCCATTCCCACCTACAGAGTTCATACATCTTGGTTGTAGGAGGCTAGCTCAGATTTTGGTGTACACTTGTGTACCACCCTGTAATAAGTCCAGGCAACCCTGAGTAATAGAGTTTTTTGCGCCTAGATAAGCAAAGCTTTCCAGGGTAGCTGTGGAGAGCAGCTCAGGCTTATCAAGGAGGAGTGTAAAGCACTTACAATACCACAATAGTCAGTGATGTCATACAAGAACCACAGCAAGTGTTACAAAAATAAAGAATTCTTTATAACACAAGTACTATCCTAACATTGGTATAGCTCTACTTGGAGATATCTACACACAGAAAATATACTTGGAAACAAACAGAAAAAGCATAGAAATACATGGAGCCCTATTGGGGATGGGGGAGGCAAACAATATACTAAGAAAGTAGCATAAAAATGGAGGTGCCCAACTAAGGTAAGTGTGTTAGGATCTTAGGGGCTGGGGGAGTATGAAATCACCCAAGGTAAGTAATACAAATCCCCCAGGCGCCTGTTTGCAGAGGTGTTACCTAGCTGGGTGTCCCTAAACTATCACAGGACCGTTGCGGTTGGAGTTATCAGGAATCAGGACCCTTCCAAGTGGACCCCGAGGAAACCAGTTGGCACAAGGAAGCATTGATAGTGCCCCTACCCGTGGATACCCATGTAAGTGAAGTATCTACACCAGAGAGCCCAGGTGCATAGGGGTGAAGTGACTTCAGAAAAACTTTGTTGGAGTCAATGAGAGCCTCGTTTGTCCAGCTGCTGTCGCGACCCCTGGACCAGGTCGGTGGAACCTAAGGGTGGATTCCAGACAAGAAGAAACTGAAAATGAAGGGGATCGTGTCCATGCCACTTGGAGAAGTCCAGATGGTGCAGGTAGGCAATGCCCACCCTTCTTGAGGAGAAATTCCTGCAGGTCGGTGAAGAAAGAAGCACAGCTGCGTTGTCCTGGTGATGCAGGAAGATCCTTGGAGTCAGCCATGAGCTGTCCCCTGTTGGTTTCCGGATTGCAGAGTGGTCAGTGGTCATCAGAACCACCAACAAGCATTGGCAAATACAAGAACAAGCTGCAGGGAAGTTTGCAGAATTTTGGGGACCCTTGGAGGGGAGTCAGGGCTGGCCCTCGGCACGCAGGGGAGCCAGTAGGAATCATTGGAGCCCCCATGAGGGCCTACTGGCAACATGTAAAGTGAGTCGCAGGGAGGCCTCAGCAGCACAACAAAGAAGGAGTTCCACGCTGCAGAAGTTGCAGGGTGGATGCTGTTCTCTGAGTTGTAGTGTGCTGGAGGATGGGGGCTTCTTGGAGCTCAAAGAGTTTCTGGAGGAAGAGTTAACAAGCCTTTGCAACAGAAACAGATGCAGTGCACAGGGGTTCCATCCCAGTGTCCACAGCAAGGGCCCACTGTCTCCCAAGTTAGATAGAAGACAAGTTGGACCTGGAGGGGCCCACAGAACCACCACCTGTGTGCAGAGCCTTCACAATGTCTGTGGGATAGCAGGATCCAACTGTCGGTCGTTGTTGTTGAGGTGCCTGCGGATGCAGGGGAGTGATTCCTTCACTCCAAGGAATATTCCTTCTTGCTTCATGATGCAAAAATAGTCCTTGTGACCGTGGAGGATGCACAGCCACTGATGTTGCAGGAATCTTGCAGAAGCTGGAGAAACAATGTTGCAGTGGGAGCACTCCCCACTTGATACAGTCTTCTTTCAGTTCCTAAGGCAGACCAGCCGCAGTTCCGAGACCAGAATGCAGAAGAGTCTTGCAAAGTTCCTTGTAGAGCCTTTGCTCAATAAATCTGGGAACTCACCCTGAGGGAAGCCCTCAACTAACCATAAAAGGGGGTTGTACACTATCTGCAGTGACCCACCTATCAGAGGGGGGTCAGGGACGTCACCTGGATGGCTTAACTAGTCAAAAGCTTCAGGGGTCTCTGCACATCTTATTTTCATGATGGGCAAATCAAGTGACCACCTGGTAGAACTCTGTGCACCTCCTGTGGGTCCCTTGTTCACTGTGCCACTGGATTCAAGCTAGCCTGGCTGATGAAGGGTGAAAGTTTCAGTTCTCTGTCGATAATCCTGTTGTGTTGCACTGCACCTTTTGACTGCCACATTTTTGCACACCTATGGAGGTCACTTCGTAGAATACCGTTCTAGATGATTAATTTATCTCTGAGATAATGTGAAAGCTGGATTGTCAGCTCCTCTATGTAGGGTTGATTTTCAAATTGAAACCAGAGTTGCTGACCTTGATACTGGGGAACTCAGTTTGTATCTGGCATCTGCTCACCATCCTGTGATACCAGGCAAATCTGTCTAGTCTAGTTCCCAATGCCCTCGGGTCCAGTTCACGTTATTAAAAAAGAAAAAAAAAAAACACAAAAGTTCCATCTTCGGAGTGAGAAAAATAAACTGATTTCCTGGCCACTGGACAATGTAATAAGTGAGTGACGATGGCGGTGAAAGTGTTTATTTTTATATTTTTTAATAACAAGCATTAAGCACTCAGATTATTTTAGGAACAGTAACCGCTCAGCTTCCCTCATGTACACATCACAGGTACAGCAATAACTAAAACTGGGCAAGATTTGTGGGCGTGCAACCTCCTAAACTGGGCTCAGGTGACACGTAATAGGGCAGTGACATCTACTACCCTTAGAGGTCGACTCAAATCTTTTCACTCAGACCGGAGTAATAAGATCATCAAATACAACAATAAGAACTAATAGCCATAAGCAATAATAAAATGCAATAAGAAGTCAGTAAATTACACTCACCATGACCTATGTGGCCATGAATCACCTCACCAATTTAGTAAAGTTTAAACATTTATTGTCCTTATATTAACAATGCTAAAGTCACATAAATAATATGCAATACCAAATGATAGCACTACAGAAACAACACAGACTGTCCAAAATGTCTGATGAATATCTATCTAATAAGAGCAATCACCATTAAACACTCTGAAAGAATTTGACAAAATAACGGAATTATTCTAGCAATAGCAACAGATTTCATTAATTGTGCCGTTGAATCAATCATAATCCGTTTTACCGCCGCGGTCAGAATGGGCATGGAAGCACCGCCAGCCTGTTGGCGGTGCTTCTGTCATTCGCGGCCCTGGCGGTCTTTGCCCGCCAGGGTCGGAATGACCCCCATATGTGGTTGGATTTCTAAGGGAATCCTGCAAAAGGAAACACAATGCACATTGGTTATACCTCTCCTAAGAATGACAGCAGCTAGTAGAGTCTTTGTCAGCAGAGCACAGGAATAGCAGGTCTTCAACGATCATCGCCAGGAACATCAAAGGGCAACAATTCAGTAAAGATGGACTTAAGGTAACTGAACTGTTAAAATCATAAGCATGTAAGTGATCTTCAGAGCAATCAATTCTTACTCTTCTGAACTCTTCCCATAAACCTAACAGCACTTCTTCTCATCAGCTGAACTACATCATCTGAAACTTTGCTAAATTGAAGTCCCAAAAGTCAATAACTAAACCCCTATTGGACAAGACTATGAGGTGTGATAATAAACAACCAATTGGATTACGCTGTTTCTTTAGTTTGTATCTTTTCTTCTTTCTTCTTCAAGATAGGCCCATGTTGACACTCCTCTCTGGACGGCAGTTTCTGCAGGATAACATTGTAGAAAACAGCACAGAACATGACATTTTACTAATGTTATTTCCTACCAGAAACTAATACCCATTGCTGAAACTTTCAATATTTATCACAAGGAAGTACAGAATGAACAGAGCTGAAAAACGAAGTAGATCTCCACTGTGAGGCTTTAATAGGACAGTTAATACACAGTTTGCAAAAGACTTTTCATGAAATCAGCATAACATCTCAACACTGCTCTGGAAAAATACTAAAGCTTAGGCCTTTTACGAATGCTAGTACATGAATAGGAAAACAGTTGTAATAATCAAACCATATTTAGTGCATTATTTAATTAACAATTTCAGATCATTAGTTTTATTCATCCATATTAATTATCTTTTGTCAGTACAAATGGTTATAATTAATCAAAATATGTTTTCAACCTTATTTATTATTTCACATAGTATTGTAGAGGAGGGACACCATGTCAACCACATTTCAAACATGCACCTGTTATATTTCTAGCGCAAATTTCTCTAAGTTCTTTTAGTACACATCATGTATGCAATTTATTTATTCATATTTTATTAATGTGTGCTCTAACAATCCATCTGACGGCATTATGTGCTGTCACAAAAGATCACTACATTAGTGAGACAATTCAAAGCTTAGTTTGTTTACTATATCTGCAATTATGTTTTCTCCTTTCTTCAAAATTTCTCAGATCACAAAAGTATCTGCTTCTCATCATTTCTATTTCAGCCCTCCTCTATTCATTTTTCATCTTTTGCAATGTTATGCAAATGTACAGTTTGTAAAATCTGATTATACATGCAACACAACCACTATTAATAATTGTTTCTGTATTGTTACCACAAAACCTTGACTAAGATTTCCCAATCAATTTCCCACTTTAGTAAAACCTTTATCTGTATTTTCCCACACTCTTGGTTGTTTCATGTCCTTTAAATCAGAGCTCAATTTCCTCACATTTCTCATGTAGCTCTTAACTTCTTTATTATTGTCTCGAATAAAAGTGCAACAATGTTGCATCTTTACCATCCGACAGACTCCTCTCTCTTTTGCTAAAAGGTGCAAGACAGTTCTGAAGAACCATCGAATGGACTGCAGCCATTTCTGTATCCATGAGAGGTATCGCTCCAGAAAAATCTGTTAACTTCTGTCTACAATGTCTGACCACTTCCTAATTTTCGTGTCATTCAGAACAACTCCTACAGAAGGAATAATTGCCCCAATACATCCCCAATTATTTCTGAATAGCTTGCCCCTTTTGCTCTTGGTCCTGATTTGTAATGAGTATAATTTATGTTGTCAATCTGGTACACTTCAGGGAAAAGCACTCCAATATAACAAGTCCCAAACAATCCCTTAGGGAGACAGAAATCAGCATTTTTACCACACATATGATGCATAGCATGAATCATAGGATCTTGTCCATTTAGCAGAAAGTCCGATATTCCTAAATAGAAATACATGTCTGCATTCACTTGTTCCCACAAACTTAGTAACATTTCTAGATTGAGTCCTCTGTACACAAAAGCTTGCCAATGTGTTGTAATCTAAAGCAAGCTTTCCTTTCGTGTTAGTTACACAATATGCACAATCATTCTTATAGTTGCGTTTCACTAAGCCCTTTTCTATTGTCTTTCATTGCTTTTTTTCTATCGTCAGCCTGATTCAGGAAACTTTTCTCAACTGTTGAAAGTATGCATGTCAAATTATTCCTGTGAGCATAAGCAGTACCAAAGGTCAGTGTGGGCTCAAACTAACCTACAATGTCTGGTTCTAGCTTTATCAATATTACACAGTTGTTGGTTAACTGTTACAAGCGAAAAGAGCAGGTCAAAATTTGAATAAAAATACTGCATGTATTATTATGAAGCCTTGCTAATAAAAGACTACAACCGATCATAAGTTAATGGTAAACTATGATATGTAATTCATTCTTGAACCGAGAAAGGAATTTGTGTACAAACATAACATTCTCTCACATCCATAGTCTTAACATATTCATAGAGCAAACAAGAGTAAACATTAGAAGAAAGATATTTTTGCGAGACGTCTAATTGGAAGTAACTCATCCTTGTAGAACTTGCCTAACTCATAGTGTAGTAACCTCTAACATTGAAGAAGGTGTGTAATTAGTTTCAGATTAATCAGAAACACTCATGCTTATAATCAACCACAAACTTAACAACACACAAACTGCCAATCCAACACACACATACTGCACCCATTGTTTCTATTACGATTCGTATTCATGGCCTGTAAAGAATCAAAGTGTAAGAAAGAAAATATAGAATTAACTCTGCAGCCACAAAAAAAAATCAAAAATAATCTTCAGCCTTCTTTGTGATTATATACTGCAACTTTTAGGCTCTCCATAATTCGTCAAAAATCAGTTTAGTAGCTTTATCAAAATCAGTTTTCCAGTGTATAATGTATTTTTTGTTCAATTGACAAAGTAATTTCAAAACTCAGTTCAATTGTGATTTCAAGTTCCAAAATGTTGACTTGGATTTTCACAATCAAAACAAAAGGACATAAACTTGTGTTCCCACTCATCAGCTGCAAGGTACGCCAATTCAGGACCTGCGTTTTTTCAACTTGCAACTCTTTTTTCCTTTTTGGTTTTCAACTTGCACTTATTTCTTCTTCACCCAGATCTGTTTCTTCTGCTGTTTCTGCTTCCTCACTTATGCTTGACAACCCATCAGAAACCTTTTCAGCTGCAGACGAAGGCGGCCACTTAACTCCTTTCACAGTTTTTCTAGGCAGTGATGATACAACTGGACTTACGATTCTTCTTGGTCTAGCAGGGATCTGACAAATTCTTCTTTGACTTGTTTCACCTGCACCACTAGCCAATTCAGGAGGAGTCACATCTGAATGACTGTGATTCAAGTCAACTCCACTTTTGGCTACTTCAGGAAACAATTTTGCTTTAGCCTTTTTTTGTAATCGTCTGCTTCTGAGAGAGTCCTCCTGTTTAGACTCGACTCTCCTGCTACATCTACCTCTGTTTGTGCTGATTGGGGAGTATCAGGATTGGCCTCAAGTTCAGCTGTCAGAGGAGTACTTTGATCAGGATCTTCACCAGTTTGCACTGTCTACTTCTGCAGTCTCTTGCTTTGTTTCTGTCTCTTGTTTCTCTTGAGACTGTAAGGTTTATGCTGGTGCTTTCTGGAATATTGGATTTTCATCATCCAAAGGATTTGGCACTTTACGAGTATGGCTTATATTAATCCTGTTTGGAACTCCAGCACACTTCCCAACAGTCGTCACTGGTATGACCTGAAAAGGACCCTTCTACCTAGGCTCCAAGCAAGACTTCTACACTTGCTTCTTGATCACGACCCACTCACCAGCCTGTAGACTGTGACATTGGTCTTGGGATGGTGGCACAGCTGTTGCTTCCACCTGGTGTGACAAAGAGCGAACCACATCAGCTACACCCTTGCAGTAATCTAGGACAAAGTCATCTGTTATGCTTACAAGTGCATTTGCAGGAACAGCTGACAATCTCATAGCTCTGCCCATTAGTATTTTTATGAGGCGAGAGACCAGTCTTTCTGTCAGGTGTTTTTCGCAAGCTCATCAGAACCAAAGGTTAAAGCTTCAGGCCACTTCAGAGAAGTAGATGCACACATTTTTGCTAATCAGTCTTTCAGGGTACCATTCATTTGTTCCTCAAATCCAGAAGCTTCATGTTGGTAAAAACAGTGTCGCTTCTGCGCAATGCTTGAGGCTGAACATAGCATTTTTATTGTCTCCTAATTGAAGTGACTTTCACTATCTGATTCTAAAGAGGTCGGGAACCCGAATCTCGGGATCAGCTCCCTAAGTAACAGTTTTGCTACTGTGAGACTATAATTTCTACTTAGGGTAGGCTTCAATCCTGTGACTAAATATACAGACAATCACCAACACATAGCTCAACCCACCACACACAGGCATTTCAATGAAATCGATCTGCATTCTATTAAATGGACCACCTGATCTTCCAATGCGACTCAAATTGACAACAATTCTCTTTCCCACGTGTATTTGCTGACATGTAATGCATCTGTGACAAATTGGTTACACAACCTGTCTAAATTTTGGATTAAACCAGGATTGCTTAAATGTTTGAATCATTGCATCTCTGCCAATGTGAGTTTGACTATAATAGTGTCTAGCCATTTGTGTTAGTAGACAGTTTGGCAGGACTACCTACCCTTTGTTTCAAACCCAGATTTCATCAATTTCTCCTTGGATTAGAACCCAATTTTATTCAGCTTCATTTTTTCATCTTCTGGAACCTCATCTTGCAATCTTTGAATTTCTTCACAAGTGTCAACCACTGTCAACAGAAAACTTTGTCTTGTCTCATCAGTACCTATTTACACTCTTGATTAAAAGTGGCACAATTAAGTGCACAATAGCTAACAACTTAATCAGCATATGCAGTACCCTTAGTGATAAAATCATTTGCCTTGTGATGTGCAGTATACTTCACAACTGCAACTTTCTCAGGTAATTGTAAAGCTTCTAATAATTCAGGAATCCGGTCACCATTTCTGATTGGTGAGCCAGAAGAGATCATAAAACCTCTTTGGGTCCACAACTGCCAGAAGCAATGAACACCACCAAATCCACATTGGTTGTCTGTAAAAACCATAATGTTGAGCTGTGATGAAATACTGCATGCTCTAGTAAGAGCAACCAGTTCAGGGACTTGTCCAGAAAATACTCCTTGAAGCATCGATTACACCAGAGACGGTGCACACAGCATAACCAGCTCCGTGTTCCCACATTATCTCTTAAACAGGAACCATCAACAAAAAATATTTTGTCATTTTTCTCGAACAGAGTATCTTGAATATCAGGACTTGTTTTGATTCACAGATCAGTAACATCCAGGCAATTGTGTTCCACTTAATTTACATTTTCAGATTCAGCAGTGTCTATAGGTAACAAAGTAACTAAGTACTCCTCACCTTTTTAGGGTTATATACGATGATCCTAAAATCAGCATCTCATATCTTGTCACTCGAGCATTTGTCAGGTATTGAGTCTTAGTCCTGGTGAGCAGGACCTCAACTGAATGAGGGACGAGAACAGTTAAAGAATGTCCTATCACAATGCTCTCACTTTGGGCAAGACTAATTAAACAACTGGTAAAGCAGTGGCAACTGGATCCAATGTAGTTTAAAATTTATGCTACAGGACAATTTACGTCACCATGTACCTGTGCCAGGACAGAAAGAGCATAAAAATCATGATAAAACAGTAAAAATGGTTTTGTTTAATCTTGTATTCGCAGAGCTGGTGCTCTGCACACACTCTCTCAGCTCAGTAAAAGCTTTCATACAAGCTTCATCAAGGGGTACTGGATCAGTAATATCTTTGTGGGGGCAATCTTTGCAAAGGCTTGGAAATGATATAAAAACTGGGAACCCATTGGTGACAGTAACTTACCATTCCCAAAAACATCCTGACATCTCTTTGAGTAACAGGAGGATTCGTTCGCAATATAGCTGTAACCATTTCTCTGGATACCTTCTTTGCACCTTTTTCTATTTGATCTTCCCAAATATTTAACTTCTTTTTGACAATACTGTAATTTTGCTAGAGACACTTTGGTGGTCATTAAGTCTGGTGTTCTCAGGACTGCCATGTTGGCGGCGATGTACTGCCAACAGGTGGGCGGAGAAGGCAGCCAAATTATGACCATGGCGGTATTCACTACAGAATACAGCCAAACAATTGCCAGCACCGCCAGTGCGGTCAGCTCACCATGGATGACGGTAGCTGCCTTCAGGCTGGCGGACACCAGGTCCCGCTGGACATAATACGAGGCTGCACACAGCCAAGGTTTCCACCGCAGTCGCACCACCATGGAAAACCTGGTAGCAACCAACTCTATAAAAGGAGACTCCCACCTTCTGGAACACATACCTGTCTGGAGCTGCCATGAAACCTGAACTGCACATTCTCCCACTGCTCCTACTCGCCCAGTGACTGCAACAACAACCACGAGTACACACACCTACCTGACATTGTAGGGAAAAGGCATAGTAGCCACGTGCACACAACATACTCACACGCACATAACATACACATCCGGGACGGGTGGGGAGGGTAACATATACACGTTACTTCACACTGATACACACATTCACACACAGCCACATAAACTGCACAAACCACGACTAACACACACTTACAAAACACACACCAACCAGCAGACACAGCACCGGCACAGTCTAACACAACAATGCACAACACCACAAAATCACACAACTATATCACAACCGCAACTTCTCAAACGTATCACCAAGCAACCACAAAACACGCCTCCACCTGACACTGCATACATACAACAACACGTAACAACAGCTGACAACCATTATACACACTCATGCAGCCATACATGAAGCTTATGCCATATCACGTAAACACAGCACACAACGGTTCTGATATACCAGTTACCACACAAGGGCACAAAACACTACCAATTACACATGTGAACACAAACAATACACACAATAGCAACATATATGCATTTACCATACACAAACAAGTCCAACACACAATACACAGCCATCACAGCAGGGCAAATGCTAGGGCCACACCCATACAGGCTGCCCAGACACAACTGCCAGCACAACCAACACACACACACACACGTCATACACACTGTAGGAAGTTGGCTCTGTATATACTATCTCAAAGTGAGAGATAGTGTGCACCGAGTCCAAGGGTTCCCCTTAGAGGAGTGTCAAAATTAGATAATATTAATGCTCTATTTTGTGGTAGTATGGTCGAGCAGTAGGCTTATCAGAGGGTAGTGTTAAGCACTTGTACACACACAGGCAATAAATGAGGAACACAAACTCAAAGACTTAACTCCAGGCCAATAGTTTTTATATAGAAAAATATATTTTCTTAATTTATTTTAGAACCATAAGATTCAAGATTTGAGGTAAGTACATAAAATGCAAGGTACTTCACACAGGTAAGTAGAGAACTTTGATTTAAAACAGTAGTACACACAGTTTAGGTTAAAATGACAATAAGCTACATTAAAAGTGGACATAGTGCAAAAAAAAAAAACAGTTCCTGGGGAGGTAAGTTTGGTTAAGTTTCTCAGGTAAGTAAAGCACTTACACAGTCAGTCACCTGGGAATAGGCAGCCCACCGTTGGGGGTTCAAGGCAACCCCAAAGCCACTGCACCAGCAACACAGGGCCGGTCAGGTGCAAATGTCAAAGGAGGGCCCAAAACACATAGGTGCCTATGGAGAACAGGGGTGCTCCGGTTCCAGTCTGCTACCAGGTAAGTACCTGTGTCCTCAGCAGACGAGGGGGGTTTTGAAGAGCACGGGGGAACACAAACAGGCACACAAAACACACCCGAGGCGGCCGAGTGCAGTGTGAAAGTAGGCCTCGGGTTTGCGATTGAAAGCGATGGAGAGACCCGTGGGTCACTTAGGCGATGCATGCAGGGTACAGGGGGCTTCTTGGGCCAGCCACTGACTGAGCTAGGAAGAGGGCTGCCTACTGGTCACTCCTGCACTGGTGGGTGGTTTCTCTCGGTCCTGGGGTCTGCGGGTGCAGTGCTTGGTCCAGGTGTCGGCTTCCTTGTTACCAGGCAGTCACAGTCAGGGGAAGCTTCTGGATCCTCTCTGCAGGTGTTGCTGTGGGGGTGCAGGGGGGTCGACTCAGGTTACTCACGTCGTCGTAGTCACCTGGGAGTCCTTTCTGCGGTGTTAGTTCTCTGGAGATCGAGCTTGGGGCGTCGGGTACAGAGTGAGAAGTCTCACGCTCCTGGCGGGAACCGAGAGTTCTTTGGAAGTTGCAAAAAAGTTGCAAAGTTGTGTCTGTTTTTGAACAGTGCCACTGTTCTTGGGAGTTTTAGTCCTTCGATTTCAGAGCAGTCCTCTGAGTCCTCAGCGGTTGCTGGTCCCTGTCGGATGGGTCGCTGTGCAGGTTCTTTGGGTCTGGAGACAGGCCGATAGGGCTGGGGCCAAGTCAGTTGTCGTCTCTGCGGGGCTTTCAGGTCAGCAATCCTTCTTCTTGTTGTAGGTTGCAGGAATCTGATTTCCTGGGTTCAAGGTTGCCCATAAATACTAAATTTAGGGGTGTGTTTAGATCTGGGGGCGGTAGCCAATGGCTACTGTCCTGGAGGGTGGCTACACCCTCTTTGTGCCTCCTCCCTGAGGGGAGGGGGGCACATCCCTATTCCTATTGGGAGAATCCTCCAGTCTCAAGATGGAGGATTTCTAAAGGCAGGAGTCACCTCAGCTCAGGAAACCCTAGGGGCTGTCCTGACTGGTGGGTGGCTCCTCTTTGTTTTCCTCATTATCTCCTCCAGCCTTGCCACCAAAAGTGGGGGCAGTGGCTGGAGAGGCGGGCATCTCCACTAGCTGGGATGCCCTGGGGTGCTGTAACAAAAGGCATGAGCCTTTGAGGCTCACAGCCCCAGATGTTAAAGTTCCTGCAGGGGGAGGTGAGAAGCACCTCCACCCAGTACAGGTTTGTTCCTGGCCACAGAGTGACAAAGGCACTCTCCCCATGTGGCCAGAAACTCGTCTGGTTTTGGCAGGCTGGCAGAAACTGGTCAGCCTAGCACTATGAGTCAGATTGGTATTCAGGGGCCATCTCTAAAATGCCCTCTGGGTGTATTTTACAATAAATCCCACACTGGCATCCGTATGCATTTATTGTGCTGAGAAGTTTGATATCAAACTTCCCAGATTTCAGTGTAGCCATTATGGAACTGTGGAGTTTGTATTTGATAAGCTCCCAGACCATATTCTCTTTATGGCTACCCTGTGCTTCAAATGTCTAAGGTTTTATTTAGACACGTTCGGGGCATAGTGTTCAGGCACTTATGCCCTCACCTGCGGTATAGTGCACCCTGCCTTATGGCTGTAAGGCCTGCTAGAGGTGTAACTTACCTAAGCCACAGGCAGTGAGCGGTGGGCATGGCACTCTGACGGGAGTGCCATGTCGACTTAGTCATTTTCTCCCGACCAAGACATGCTGCAGCCCTTAGAGACCTTCCCTGGCAACAGGGCCCTTGGTACCAAGGGTACCATTTACAAGGGACGTATCTGTGTGCCAGGGCTGTGCCAATTGTGGGAACAAAGGTACAGTTTAGGGAAAGAACACTGGTGCTGGGGCTTGGTTAGCAGGGTCCCAGCTCACTTTCAGTCATAACGGACATCAACAAAAGGCAAAAAGGCAGGGGGTAACTGCCAAGAAAGGCATTTTTCTCTCTCTCTCTCTCTCTCTCTCTCTCTCTCTCTCTCTCTCTCTTTCTTTCCCCCCCCCCCCCCAATGATGGAACCAACAACTGGTTGGCCCAGATATGTTTAAATAATTTATATATGCAAATACATAAATAACTATGTACAATATAAAAGGCCATAGGCCAGTTCAAACAACAATGTGCACAATGCACATATAGCACATCTGTGTGCCCCTGCATGTCTCCTGACTGCTAAATGACCTCCACAGGGTAGGGGCATCAAGGGAGTAGGCAGGCACCTCAGGGATTAGGTGGGGGGTGCGGGGGGTTGGGCTTCAATTTGGGAGGGGGTCTTTGGACATGGGCTTCAGAGGGGGGCTTAGGGTGAGGTTTAAGGGAGGGACGGAAACACTTGGGAGAGGTCGACTTCTTGGCAGGGAGAGGGGCTTGGGTACCAGCAGAGGAGGCAGTGGAGGACTTGGAGGTCGAAGGGCTGGACTTGGGGAGGGACACAGACTGTCTGGGGGTATCACAGGGTGGATGAGGAGTAGCGAAGAGGGAAAACTCAGAGAGGAGCACCTTTTTAGACACAAGGGGGTGGTCATGGCAAAAAGGTTTGGGAGTGGAGGCAGAGGGAATGGCTGTAGGAGGTGTCACAGTGGATGCCTTGGGTGCATATTTGTTCGTGGTATGCTTATCGGTGCTGGGTGTCTGTTGGGTGAGGGTGGGTGTTTGTGTCTTTGGAGGAGGGGGGAGGACGTGCTGGGAGATGCCATGGTGGATCGGTGACTGTGTTAGGGTGGTGTCTGTATGTATGGACAATGTGTTGCATGCTTGGTGTGTCGGTGGTGTGTGTCTGCGGATGTGGGGACTGGGGTGGATGTCTGTGGGTCTGCTATTGTGCTGACCGTGATAGGATTGGAGTGGTGGCTTAATCAGTGAATGTTGGTGTGGTGACTGCAGGTGTATCTGGTGTGGTGTCTGTGAAGGTGGGGGGGTGGGGGAGTCAGTGCAGGTAGTGGATGTTGGTGTGTCTGCAGGTGGGTGTTTGTGTGCATGTGTAGGAGGCTGGCCTAGCTTATAGTGGGTACCTTGTGGTACTTACACCCTGTTCCAGGTCCAGTTATCCCTTAGTAGTAGAATAGAGGTGTTTATAGCAGTTTAGGCTGATAGAAGGTAGCTATGGCAAAGCAGCTTAGGCTGAACTAGGAGACCTGCAAAGCTCCTACTATACCACTTATATAGCATGCACAATATCCTAAGAAAACACAATACTCAATGTTACTAAAACTAAAGGTACTTTATTTTTATGACAATATGCCACAAGTATCGCAGTGAGTACCCTCAGTAAGAAGGTAAGTAATATACACAAGTTATATGTACACAAACCCAAAACAGGTAAGTAAGAGTCAGAAAAATAATGCAAACAGTGTAAAATTACAATAGGCAAACATAGGTCTAGGGGCACCACAACCCATATGCTCCAAAAGTGGTATGCGAATCACGAATGGACCCCAGACCTTTGGGAGCTTGTAGAGGGTCGCTGGGACTGTAATAAAACAGTCAGGGTGTCCAAGATACCCCACAACCCTGAAAAGTAGGAGTAAAGTACACCTACTACCCCAAAAGAACACAATAGTCGTGATATGGGGAATTTTGCAAGAACCACAAACACCAGCAAAGCACTGAAGACGTATTCCTGGACCTGAGGACCTGCAAGGCAAGGGGACTAAGTCCAAGAGTCGCTATAGTGTCCAGGGGGGGGCAGGAGCCCAGGAAACCCCGGATGAAGGTGCAAGGAAGCTGCCTCCGGATGGAAGAAGCTTGGAATTCTCCCACAACGAAGAGGACTAGGAACTTCTCCTTTGGATGGAAGATGTCCCACGTCGCGATGAAGGTTGCAGAAGTGTTCCCACACAGCAATATCACAAACAAGCCTTGCTAGCTGCAAGGGCCGCAGTAGAGGTTTTTGGGTACTGCTGAGGACCAGGATGTCGCCCCTTGGAGGAGGAGACAGAGGGGGTGCTCAGCAACTCAGAGAGCCCCCACAGAAGCAGGCATCACCAGCAGAAGTACCCGAACAGGCACTTGGGAGATTTGTGAACCGGAGCTGGATCAGAGTCACAAAGGAGGGTCCCATGACGCCAGAGGCCAACTCAGAGGGTTGAGCACTGCAGGACAGTGTGCACAAAGGAAATCCTGGAAGAGTGCACAGGAGCCGCAGCAGCTGCAAATCACGCAGTACACAAGTTTGCAGTCTAGCGTGGGGAGGCAAAGACTTACCTCCACCAAACTTGGACTGAGGGATCACTGGACTGTGGGAGTCACTTAGATAGAGTTCCTGTGTTCCAGGGACCACGCTCGTCAGGATGAGAGGGGACCCAGAGGACCGGTGATGCAGTCTTTTGGTGCCTGCGTTAGCAGGGGGAAGATTCCGTCGACCCACAGGAGATTTCTTCTTGGCTTCCAGTGCAGGTTGAAGGCAGGTGACCCCCAGAGCATGCACCACCAGGAAACAGTTGAGAAAGCCAGCAGGATTAGGCGCTACAATGTCGCTGGTAGTCGTCTTGCTACTTTGTTGCAATTTTGCAGGCGTCCTGGAGCAGTCAGCGGTCGATCCTTGGCAGAAGTCAAAGAGGGAAGTGCAGAGAAACTCTGGTGAGCTCTTGCATTCGTTATCTGAAGAATTCTCCACAGGAGAGACCCTAAATAGCCAGAAAAGGAGGTTTGGCTACCAAGAGAGGTAAGAGCCTATCAGAGGGGGACTCTGATGTCACCTGCTGGCACTGGCCACTCAGAGCAGTCCAGTATGCCCCCAACACCTCTGTTTCCAAGATGGAAGAGGTCTGGGACACACTGGAGGAGCTCTGGGCACCTCCCCTGGGAGGTACTGGTCAGGGGAGTGGTCACTCCCCTTTCCTTTGTCCAGTTTCACGCCAGAGCAGGGCTGGGGGATCCCTGAACCGGTGTGGACTGGCTTATGCAGAGATGGGCACCATCTGTGCCCATCAAAGCATTTCCAGAGGCTGGGGGAGGCTACTCCTTCCCAGCCCTTCACACCTATTTCAAAAGGGAGAGGGTGTAACACCCTCTCTCAGAGGAAATCCTTTGTTCTGCCTTCCTGGGCCGGGGCTGCCCAGACCCCAGAAGGGCAGAATCCTGTCTGAGGGGTTGGCAGCAGCTGCAGTGTAAACCCCAGAAAGGCAGTTTGGCAGTACCCGGGTTCTGTGCTAGAGACCCGGGGGATCATGGAATTGTCCCCCCCCCAATACCAGAATGGTATTGGAGTGACAATTCCATGATCTTAGACATGTTACATGGCCATGTTCAGAGTTATCATTGTGATGCTATACATAGGTAGTGACCTATGTATAGTGCACGCGTGTAATGGTGTCCCCGCACTCACAAAGTCTGGGGAATTTGCCCTGACCAATGTGGGGCACCTTGGCTAGTGCCAGGGTGCCCACACACTAAGTAACTTGGCACCCAACCTTCACCAAGTGAGGGTTAGACATATATGTGACTTATAAGTTACTTATGTGCAGTGAAAAATGGCTGTGAAATAACGTGGACGTTATTTCACTCAGGCTGCAGTGGCAGGCCTGTGTAAGAATTGCCTGAGTTCCCTATGGGTGGCAAAAGAAATGCTGCAGTCCATAGGGATCTCCTGGAACCCCAATACCCTGGGCACCTAAGTACCATATACAAGGGAATTATATGGGTGTACCAGTGTGCCAATGAGAATTGGTCAATTTAGTCACTAGCTGTATGCCAACCCACACACCCACATCAAAATCAAAGTAAGTTAGCACAACTGGGTAATCCACATGATCACCAGCAAAGCCATGTCTGCATACACATCATGCCCTGGCTGAAGTACAAAGGAAAACCTGAATCCTGATCATACCTCTCCATACTCCTATCACCTATTGGAAGAGCAGGTGACTGAACAAAACACATCAAGCCTGTACTGTAACTACACCTGATCAGTCCATGTCCATTTGTAATGTTCTTTGATAGTGAAGACTACTCTGCTGACAGACCAAACAGCACCTGCCAGTCATGTAACATGGTTGACCTAACACTCAGGCATTTCTGTACAATGTCGATCAAATGACTGATGTATCCACTACAAGGTGGACTCCAATACAGGTGACATCTGATGTGTAGAATACAAGTCTGGTGTACAGGCATGTGATTAGTCTGACCCTATCACAGATGAAGTACTGCAGACACCAAACACATATATACTGCAACTATTCATACATCTAAGTGCATCTACAATGGTCTACATCAGTGGTTCCCAACCTGTGGTCCGGGGACCCCTGGGGGTCCACAAAGCCTCCTCAGGGGGTCTGCAAAAGCATAGAAAATTAAATATTATTAGCAGAATAATGACTTTCAGTAGGGGGTCCCTGGGTAATAAAGATTCAGTGGGGATCCCCAGGTTCCAATAAAGATAAAGTGGGGGTCCACAGATGTCAAAAGATTGGGAACCACTGTTCTGCATAGCACACATGACACATCCATAGTCAATCACTGAGTGCAGTGTCACAACTAATGAACTTCAGGAAGCCACATATTACATCATAGGCCCTATACCAATCCACCTGACATGCAGTTACAGTAGTTTGACTTCACATGATCAAACCACCATCACTCACACCATTCCTGACATTTGATTACCTAAGTCCTGACAACACACGTCATATGGAAATTACATTTACGCATACTGCAAACACGGACCGACATGACTGCCATTGCACTGACAACATATCCCACTACTACATAGGGTTGCTTCAGTAACGATGATAAAACTAAAAGTTTACATCACCATCTCATAAGTCTTACAAAACCTTATCCTGTCAAAATTAAACACATCAGCTAGGCCAATGGTAGCAGTCACTGTCCCACTTCATCAGATGTGCCCCCATGTAACCATTGAGACATAGGTAGTCATTATGAACATGGCAGTAAACACCGCACTGCCGGCGGTGGCGGTAACTACTGCCAAAAAGCTGGCGGTCAATACCACCAAATAATGAAGCACATGAGAAACAAGTAGCGGTCCAACCACACACCGCCATTTTTGTAGTCCCAACGATGACGGAGGAGGCCACCCACAGGCTGGCAGAAAGGCCCTACCCGCCCACCAAATAAGGAAACACCAACCTGCCATCAGTTCCGGGGGAGGGGGGGTGGAAACCACCGTCAGGCAAAGTGTGGCAGAAACAAGCAATATAAAAGGAAACACTCACTGGAGGTACTCAGAATACACTGAGGCAGACATGGAGCGAGAGTTGGAAATAATGCCAGTGCTTCTCCTTGTCATATTCCTCCAGGACCTTGACCAATGACGAAGATGACGACGGTAAGTAACGCAGCCTACTACACATGGGAAGAAAGGGCACAGTTACACACCCACTCCACCCACCCCGCAACGCACTCCAAACCCCTCCCACATCCCAAACCATACATACCATAACAAGATGTACTTACCATACACAAGCCAACAAATACCTGCACCAATGCACACACCTGACCGAGGTAGAGACTTAGGTCTGGAAGGGGGGGGTCTTGGGCTTAAGTTTGGGAGGTGGAGGGTGTTTGAGCTTCCCCTTGGAAGGAGGGGGAGTGGGCCTGGACCGGGGGTGGCAGAGGGAACTGGGGTAACACAGGGCCTCTTCCTCCCTGTGGAAGGGGCACAGGAATGGGATGGGTGGACTGGGGAGGACTTTGAAGAGGAAGGAGTGGACTGGGCAAGGACATGGAAAAGTTTAGGGACAAGATGGGGTGGGCCAGTGGGTTCAAACAAGTCAACATGGGATAGGAAAAGCTTCTTAGGTGCAGTTAGAGAGGATTTGGAGGCAGGTCTGGGAGTGGAGGCTGAAGGAGTGCTCGTACCAGGTGTAGGTGTGCCGGATGCAGGTGCCTATATAGTATGCTTATGTGTGGTGGATGTGTGTAGTGTGGATGTGTGCAAATATTGGTTTTTTTAGGAGAAGAGGGGGTGGACACAATGGGAGAAGACAGGCTGCCAGTGTAGAAGGATGTTGTCTGGGTGTCTGCAGGTGTGGTGAGTGTGCTGCAAGGGTCTGTAAACGTAGTAGTGGTAAGTGCAGGTGTGCTGTCTGGGGTGCATATCTAGATGTCAGATGTTGTGGTTACTGCGTGAATGGGAGCAGCAGCAATGACTGAGGGTGCAGTGCATGTGGGTGTGCATGGTGAGGTGACAGACAGGGTGGCGGGGGAGGTTGACACACTGGGGGAAGTGGATGTTGTTGTGTGTGCTTTTGTATGTTGGGTGTGTGCCTGCCTGTGGTGGGAAGTGTGGTGCTTGTTTCTCTGTGTGCTTCTTGTGTGTTGATCTGTGTGCATGGCTGTCTGTATGTGTGCTTGGGATGGGTGAAGGGAGTGGGGTGCTGGAAGGGGTAGAGGTGGGGGGTGGGGGCGATGGAAAGGCCAGGCACACTGGCTGCCGTCAAAGAGGTCAGAGCCTGAAAAGATCTCTGAAGGCCAGACATGGCACAGTGAATGCCTTCCAGGTCTGCATTACATTGCTGCATCTGGGATGCTAGTCCCTGGATGGTATTCACGATGGTTGTCTGCCCTACAGAGATGGTTCTCAGGAGACTAACAGCCTCCTCCGTGAGGACCGCAGGGCTGACTGGGGCAGGGAATGAGGTGCCAGGGGTGAAGGAGATGCCCACCCTCCTGGGTGAGCGGGCAAAGGCAACTCGGTGGGGAGCAACTGGGAGGGCGGTGATGGTATGGGGGCGGTGAAAGATGACAAAGAATGGGTGGGCCCAGTAGGGGCTACCAAACTAGGGAGCTGCCATCTGAGGAGGTATCAGAGTCACTCCCTCAGTGGTAGTTGCCTCCCCCGTGGTACTCCCCTCGGCCTCCAACCCACTTGTCCCCCTGGCATTGGTTGACTCTGCCTCCTTGGAACCGTGGGCTGCTGCATCCCCACTCACCGGTCCCTCAGCTCCCTCGCCAGATGATGCTATTGTGCACAGGGACACAAGAGCACATGGGTGGGAAAACAAAACAAGAAAGAAGTATGTCAAATCCTGCATATATGTACATTTTGGGTCACACACACTCCCACCCAGGTCAGGCACATACCCTCAGCAGACACAACATACGTTATGAATGTGCCCCTGACTAGCTAGCATGACCCCAGAATACACCACCTAACTCTCATGAAACACAACCCTGATACACTGTGTGGGGTACCCCCATGAGAGCCCATGCCCAGCCAATGCACTTACAAGTTCATAAGGCCACAATGAATACCAGATGTCAAAATAGGAAGCCCTCATAGGCTTATAGAGCCTGCCAAAACTAGCTATTACACCATCCCAAGGACTTGGAGGGGGGCAGGACTCCAGGGACACATCTGCCTGAGTGCCTGGCACTAAAATGCATACATCCCACAGCACCCAAATTCAACCATCAAAGTGGTATCACAACAGTATTGGTACTCACGTCCTTGTGGCTGCTTTGCTGCCTTCAAGCGCCCACCCAAATCCAGATAGACTGCCGCCAGAATGCGGGCCATGGGTGGGGGGGTCAGGGTCTGAAGGGCACCCCTTCCTCATTGGGAGGTCACCCCTGCTGAGCTTCTCCAGTCTTCCTGGCCCAGCGTCTAAGATCCTCCCAGCACTTCATGCAGTGGGTGCTCCGCCAGTTGTAGCCCCTCAGGGACCGCACTTCCTTGGTGATGGCTTGCCACAGGCCTTCCTTTTGATGGACGCTGACCTGCATGGGACACACAGAGCAAAGAAACAGACATCAGTGTGGGTGCCCCATATACAAATGCCATGCCGTTCCATATTGAATGGCCAATGTTGACATGCATTTGAACAAATTACAGGCAGAGCATGCCAGACAACCTACGACTGGGCAGTCACACATCGAACACACATGCATACAGGCATCTACCACAATCACACACATCTAAGGATGACAGATGGCAACTCACCTGCTCCTCTGGTCGCCCATAAAACTTTGCATACAGGGGTAGGACCCTGTCTCCAGCTTTTCCAGCTCCTTCGCTGTGAAGGCAGGGGCCCGTTCCTCTGTCACATGCGCCATCTCAAGGACCAGAGTCGGGACACAGCAGCACACTCAGTGGAGTACTACCCTTCACATGATTCAAGAGTCAAGCGTCAAGGGTCTGACAAAATGGCGGGAGATACCGCGGCTGTGTGTACCCTCACCGCCGGTGGCGATCATGATTGACCAAGGTTCCCCATTGACAACCATGTAATCCAATGATCAGGTGCATGGCTGTGAACACCGCCTTCTGCCATGACGACTAACGCCAGAAAAATGAAGTCACTTCCACTCTATCATACCTGGATGGCAGGAGGCTGCCATTTTGCTTTCGCCACGTCTCCATAGCCATGGCCCCATTCTCTCTCCCTTTCTTCGCTTGCTGACATGATTCTATGATCCCCACATGTACCCATGGTTGGAAGTGTGTCCACACTGTGATGCCATTATGACAGTGAAACCTCAGCACACATTTGCCTGATGATGTACCTCATTCTTTCCGTTTGTGTGCGTTACTTATGTGTCACATTTTGAAAAGTACAGTGACATCAAGTGATGCAAGTGATGTTGACACTCAGAATGTGTTCTTTGTTCTCCCATAGGTAAAGACCCATGTGGCGAGGGAGAGCCCCATCTGTTTACAGACCCCTCGTAGATCTGGCCACTATGGAGGAACGTCACATCATCATCACCTACCGACTCAATAGAGCTACAATCCATGACCTCTGTGCATTAATGGATCCTGTTATGAAGCCGGTCAATCAGAATCAGTATGCCATCCCTACAACTCTGCAAGTGCTATCTGTGCTCCATGTTTTGGCCACGGGCTCATTTCAGGTGACAGTGGGCATGGCTGCAGAGGTCTCACAGCCAATGTTCTGCCTCATCCTGTCCAAGTTCCTGGATTCCTTTGTTCACCACTTGCCAAAGTATGTCCAGTTTCCCCAAAGGGCGAACTCACCGCCATCAAATCTGTATTCTATGCCTTCGCTAATATACCCCATGTGATAGGTGCCATTGATGGAACCCACATAGCTCTCATAACCCCAAGAGTGAATGAACAGGTGTATAGGAATTGTAAGAACTATCACTCCATGAATGTCTAATTGGTATGTACTACTGATCAGTACATATCACATGTCAATGCCAGGTTCCCAGGATCAGTCCATGATTCTTTCGTCCTGAAAAAACATCAGTGTGCCACACATGATGAGACAACTACAAAGGGACAGACTTGGCTTGTAGGTGAGGGTTTATGACACTGGATCAGTTACATAGCTTCCAGCCAGGCTGTATGCAAGTAAAGCCAGTTTTTCCAAGTCCACTTTCGACGACTTTTGCAGGTGATTCTGTCTACCCCAACTTTCAGAGGCTCCTGACACCTGTGAGGAATCCCAGGACAGATGCAGAGAGGAATTATAATGAGGCCCAGTCGAACTAGGAAGGTGATAGAGCGCACTATAGGACTCCTGAAGACAAGATTTTGTTGTCTCCATCTCTCTGGGGGATCCCTGTGCTATGTCCCTGACAAGGTGTGTAAGAAAAGGATAGCCTCCTGCATGCTGCACAACTTGGCTGTGAGGAAAGCTATCCCCCTTCTGGAAGAGGAGGGTGTTGTCCAACCAGCCCTGCAACCTCAGAAAGAAGGGATGAGAGTGATGGTGAGGAAGAAGGGGGGGGAAGATCTCAACTCCAGGACCCAGCTAATCCAGCTATACTTCCAATGACTCTAAGGTACTGTTCAATGATGCTGATGTCTTCACTGCATAGTTACAGCCTGTTTCATGTAAGAAGTACTGTGGTGTTTTTTGTCAGTGACAATGCTAAATTATGACTGAAGTGGCATGTGCCAGGGAACCAAATATTTGGTACAGTGTGACATGCTTCAGATACTACAGTGTGTTGTATCCCCTCCTGCAATAGAAGTGTGATTATGATTGCATTAGCCAGTTACATTCACATTCACAATTGATCTCTCATATTGATGAAGGACATACGATTTGTGTGCATAAGTGTATTTATTCAATGGCAAAATATACATAGGTTTTGGGACAGTGAAAGGGAGTAGGCACACGGTGAAAAACATACTTATGTACATTTGCTCAGCTGTTGGTTGCACTGGGGTATATTCCATGTTGCCATTGGAAGATGGTGTGATGGCTGGGGCATGTCAACAAGGTAGCTCTGTGGCACAAGGGAGACCGTTCAGGGCAATGTCACTTCCTGACGCTGGTCTTGGTCTTGGCTGGTGTTTCACAGGGATGTCTGGGCCTGAGGGCACGTTTGTGAAGGTGCAGCCGGGCTGCATGGGTAAGGGTGCTGGTTTACTGTGAGTCCTCTAGCAGTGCCACCAGTCCAGTGGATGCTGCAGATGTAGATGGCAGGGCAGTGTCCTGGCTAGTGGTAGGGGCTTGCAGGTGGGTGGAGGGCTCCTGCTGGCTGTGGTACTGGGGCTGCAACACCCCTGCAATGGAGGCCATGGTGGCATTGAGCTGTTTCCATTGCTCCATGGCCTCCTGGTGGTGTGCTATCTGCAACCTTGGATTCTGCTCGAGGGTGTCCAGGATCTGGCCCATTCTGTCCTGGGAATAGTGGTAGGCTCCCGTACCTCAGATACTAGCTCCTCTGCTGCAGCATCCATCCTTTGACCACCCCCTGGGACACTGATGCCCTCCCATTGGTCCTAGCCCCCTGTGCCTGTGTCCCCTCCACAGGTCTTGCAGTCCCACATGAACTGGGCCCTTAATCATCCTGCCTGTTGGTGGCTGGAGACTCAGGCCTCTGTACATGTGGGCAACCAGTCCATGGCCGGGAGACACTAGTGTGGGGTCGTATGGCCAGAGCTGATAATGGTGGCTGGGTGGTAGGGGTGTCAGTGGTGTCCTGGGTGGGGCTTCTGGAGGGTGACAGTCCAGGACTGTGGGATGGGCCAGGGATTTCCTGTGTCCAGACATCCCTCTGCACTCTCCTGAGTGGGGCATCCGTCTTCAGGTGGAAGGCTGGCACTCCTTGACATCTCCGTCCGGGTGGCGGTGCCTGTGTGTGGGAGAATAGACATGTGGGTGTCCTGTACTTTTTCAGCAATTGCTGCACTAGTCTGCACTATTTTATGCTTATATTCCCCTGTTGAGGCATGCAAGGTCCCTTCCTGTACATTTTTTGCATTTTTTGTGGGGGTGGAGGTGCATTGTGGGTGCTGTAGTGCCACTGGGATTCCATGCAGGGGTAGGTGACTGTGCACAGGGGGCTGGATGGAGATTTGTTTGTGGGATTCTGTGCATGCAAGGGACTTGGATGTGGGTGTTGTGCACTGGGTAGCCGATGGGGTCCTAGTGGTAGTGAGGGGATGGGGTGATACATGCATTATAGGTGTGGTGACTATGAAGATATTGTAGTTGACTTCCCTGAGTCCAGTCCTCCAGTAAGTCCGGTGAGGCCCTCAGAGTACAGGATAGCCCGGACCTTCTCTTCCCAGTCGGTGTATTCGGGTGGATGAGGTGGGGGACCACCTCCAGTCTTCTGTACGGCGATGTTGGGACTAGATGCCATAGACTGAACCTCCCCACGCAGATCGTTCCATCTCTTCCGGATGTCAACCATTGTGCGTGGATGGTTTCCCACTGCATTGACCTTGTTGACTGTCCTCTACCATAGCTACATCTTCCTGGCCACGGGTGTCTGCTGAACCTGTGCCCCGAATATTTGTGGCTCAACCCTGAGTATTTCATCCACCATGGTCCTTAGATCCCTGTCTGTGAGGAGAGGATGCTTAAGGGGTGCCATGGTGTGTGTTGTGGGTGGGTGTTGTAGATGTATTGGTGAAGGTGCTATTGTGTGGTTGGGTGCATGACTTGTGTGATATTGAGTTCAGTGTATGCGTGTTGTGTTGTCAATATCTGTCGTGCTATTGGTGTTGCAAAGGATTGTGGGGTGTGTATGTGAGTGTTTTATAGTGTTGTGGATGTGTGTTAGGTGTGTGGGTTTTGAATTTGCCAATGTGTGCATTTGTTGTTTGTGGGTCCCATTGCTGGCCGTGGCGGTCCATACCGCCAATGGTCATTCGGCATTCACTGTAGGCCAAGCAGATTTGTGCATCATTATTTGGTGGCCGGAGGATTTTTCTGTATGGCGGTGTCCGGGTTGGGTGTACTGCCTTTCCTCCATCGTTGGCCCTGGCGGTAGGTGGAGGTTGCAGGATTTTGGGAGGTTTATCTTTTTGGCATCATTATTCAGCAGTGTGCAATCCACCACCACTGTCGGTCTTCTGTTCACCGTCAGCACGACAGTTAGGGGTGATTGCTGTCAAGTTCATAATGAGGGTCATACTGTAGGCTGCAATTAAGCTAACTTACACTGTAATTGATAGGGCATTGGCACACATGGCATTACACTGCATATTGTCAAAGGCAAGATCTGCGTAGGCACTTGCCACCCCTGGAACAGTCCCATTGGGTTGAAGGTACTATCCCTACAAGTCAAGCACATGGAAATGCATGATGAGTCCAATGTAGCCAAATCATGCACCCAAATCAGATTCCTACTGTTGCTACCTTCACATACCCCATTGATTGAAGATGAACAGATAATGGGGCTACAACTACCAAGCTATAAGTACAGTCCTACACAAGCCATATTTGTGGTGTAAATGAAATTGCTGCCTCACATGGAGTCTACACCTGTAACATGTCTATAGTCTCTGTACCAAATATGAGAGTCAGCCAGTTGCACATACAGGTGGCCATTACAGATGGGAGTGGACAAACACCTTAGAGCCACTAATGCTCATATGCAGATGGGTGGACCAGGTCATATTCAATGGGTAGGATGATCCACAAGCCGCCATCCATAGAATAGGCAGGATGGAGTCACACACATGGCATAGTCATTTGACCATTTCCACATGCAGACATGGAGATGTTATGACACAGGAGATATAAATCTACTGATAGCAACCCATGAAGCCACATCTACATTTAATACTCAGACAAGATGGGAACTACACATGTCTACTATTCTACATACATGTTTCACTTACCAGAGTGCCACTGAAGCTACAGTGAGGCAGCAAAAAGCGTACAATGACCATACCAGCCAATTACCAGGACACAGTCAGTACTCACCTCCTTGTGGCTGCTGTGCTGCCCTCAAACGCCCATCCACCTCAGGGTAGGCTACCGCCAAAATGCGGGTCATTAGGGAGGGTCAGGGTCCGACGGGCACCCCTCCCTTATTGGGAGGACATCGCCAGCTGGTCATCTACAGTCTTCCAGGTCCAGCATCTCAGGTCCTCCACCTCTGGTGACAATGGGTGCTCTCCCGGCTGTGGACCCACAGGGTCCACATTTGCTTGGCGCTGGCACTCCAGATCTCTGTCTTCTGATGTGTGTTCACCTGCATGGATGACCGAGACAAAAGGAGAAAGTCATGTACACATGCACTATACCAACAGGCGTGGACACTACACATCTGTCACAGCAAGCGCCCACACATACCCATCCTCTCTGCTCACACGCCGTCACTTTATGCCCACTGCATACATATACTCCCTCATCAGAACACTTGCCTGAATCAACGTCACACGCAACCCCTATCACACATGACTATGGGGTAGGACTCACCTGCTCCTCTGGTGCCCCATATATAGTTGTCTATACAGTGGTAGGGCCTCATCCACCAGTTTCTTTAGCTCTTCCGGCGTGAAGGCAGGGGCCCGATCACTTGCAGGACGTGGCATGATGGCTCCCAGAGGAAGTACACAGCAGCTCATGTCGTGGACGTCTTGCTAGCAACAGTGTCGGGAGTCAAGTGGGCAAGGCTGTAGAAAATGGCAGTCACGGCTGCCATGTAGAGGACCGTCACCACCAGCGGTCATCGCCGTTGGCCCCAGTCTGCCACAGGCAGCAATGTTAACCAATGGCAAGTTTCACAGTAGTTGGGACTGCCTATCCCCATGACGACTTCCGGCAGCAGACTTAGGTCACTTCCAACTGTCCACTACATCAGGACAGGCGCCTGCCATTTTGTGCACATATAATCGATGCATGTGCCCAAATAAGTGTGCCATGCACATGCTCACCCAAATGGCTGTGTAACTTTGTTGTGCCATCATTGGTAGTGCTTTAATGTGTGTCATTCTTGTCACAGTGACTTCATGTGGCTGTACAATTGTTGATAGCCATGTTAAGATACTCAGAGGCACATAGGCGACGGCTATATATTGGTTGATTCCAATACATATTGTTTGATCAGTGCTGGACAGCTCAGTCAGCCAGACATGTTTAATGACACATGTGACATATGCTCTCTATAACTTAGAAGTAAACCAATATGCAGCAATAAGGGTGTCCAATGAGCATAAGCATGGTCATTATTATATATCATCTGTGCAACGCATCCCCTACAGTGTTAGGTGTTGGCTAATGTAACATGTGCTGCTTACATGTGCCTACTGTTTTAGTCATTGTACATTCTCTCCTCTCAACCTAGATATCTTGCCATGAGGAGACTGAGACAACCACCAGTGTACCGTCCACTAGATGACCTTGCAACCATGGAGCACAGGCATGTAATCCAGAAATATCATCTGAATCGTCAGACCATCATGGATCTATATACACAATTGGAGCCAGATCTGTTGCCAGCCATACGCAATCCCTATTTCATCCCTCCCATAGTACAAGTCTTGTTAGTGCTACACTTTGTTGCCACAGGCTCCTTTCGGAATACAGTGGCTTTAACAGCAGGAATGTTAAAGCCCATGTTCAGTCTGGTGTTGAAGGATGTACTGTGCGCTTTGTTAAGGCACCTGGAGAGCTACATCAGGCTCCCCCCCATTATGTGGACTTGGCCTATGTGAAGGCAGACTTTTATGATATGGGACACATTACTCATGTGGCAAGTGCCATTGATGGCACCCATGTAGCCCTGGTCCCTCCCAGTGCCAATGAACAGGTCTATAGGAACAGGAAGAACTACCACTCCATAAATGTTCAGGTGGTGGGTCTGGCAGACTAGTACATCTCACAAGTCACTGCCAAGTTTCCTGGATCTGTGCATGATTTTTACATTTTGAGGAACAGCAATGTCCCACACATTATAGAACGACTACACACAGAAAGGGGCTGGCTCCTTGGTATGTATGCATATTAATGTGTTTCACTGTTATGGCACCTATCATGAACTTCTGCATAGTCGCTGTACCTGTTATTTCACTGGTCCTAAATTTGTGCACACAGGTGGCTCTGGCTATCCAAACCTTCCTTGGCTGTTGACACCAGTAAGGTACCCTGCCACAGGCGGGGAACTCCGTTTCAATGAGGCCCACGGGACGATGAGGTGTTTAATTGAGCGAACATTTGGCCTACTGAAGGCCAGATTCAGGTGCCTGGACCTATCTGGAGGTGCCCTGCTCTACTCGCCCCAAAATGTATGCCAAATCATTGTTGCCTGCTGCATGCTCCACAATCTAGCCCTGAGACATCCGATACCATTGCTAGCTGATAAGGGTCAGGAAGCTGAACCAGGGGCTGAAAATGCTGAAATGGCAAGTGATGAGAAGCCAGAGGAAGAAGGTGCAGCTGAATCTAGGACTGAGCTCATCAATCAGTACTTCCAGTGACAAACAGGTACGTTGAGTGGGATTTTTCAAGTCCTGTATGTCCACATTCATTGGTGACAATTGTCCTCCTGACGTGATTCATCAGTTGGGGTGTAATGTGGTCCTATCCCTATGTGTGAGCTGTGGAAGCTGGCTGGTTGAATGTAAGGTGCACAGAAAAAGTGGTTCAGCTCGGACATGTGTTCTCACTGCAGTTTCCTACTTTCACTTCTCAAAAGGACAGACAGGTAATGAGCTATGTGTTCTGCATTCTCCTATTCTCATGTGATTCCACCCACTTACTGTGGTATTTAAATATGTGCCTCTGCTACCTATGGCTTGAGGCAAATATAGTCATTAGCCATTGGTAAATCATTACAGAAATGAGGGTTCTACATGACAGATGGCAGGTATGGTGATTTATGTGAATGTTCTGTAACTGGTGATGTATGGGTAATATCTGGGGGCCCCTGCTTAGGAGGTATACTACAATGGGCACAACATCTATGACCTGCATATGTGCTTTGTGTGGCACCATGCCTTCCATCCTGATGGTACTCTCTGTCATGCTGTTTTTAAAGGTTGGAATGCAGACTATACTCTTGTGTGGGTGAGGATTTCAACCTTTCTGGCATCTCTCCTGGGACATATCTGATGGAATGTGTCTCCTGCTGAGGGTGCCTCCCATTGCTGTCCATTACACTGCCTGTTCAAGGTGGGGGGGCATTACCAGACCATAGTTGGCAAGCATCACAATTGTTGATGTTTTATTAGAAACACATAAACAGTAGCTGTGCTCAGTGGTGTTTATTGTGCATATTATGATTGTGTAAGGCAAATTAGGGTGCTCAAATTGTCGAAAAGGTGATGAGTGAGGGCATGCTAAATGACATCATTAGAGTAGCCGCTACAGCAGTTGATTGCAGAGGTCCAGTGTCCATGTGCCATTGGAATATGGAGTAATGTCTCTGAACAGTCAACAGGGTGTCTCAGTGGCACACAAGGGAGACAAATCAGGTGAGGTTTACCACCTGGTAGTGGGTTTGGTCTTGGCATCTGCTCCAACCGAATATCTGGGTGGATGTCCACGTTTGCAGGGGAGGTTCTTCAGCTACAAAGTGAGGGGTGTTGGAGGCCTGTGGTTCCCCTGGCAGGGCCTCCATTCCACTTGCTGCTGCTGTTGTAGATGGCTTAGATGTTGGGTTGCTAGCGGAAGGGGCCTGGTGGTGGGTCAAGGAAGCATGCAGGGTGGTGTTGATGTCCCTCAGCACCCATGCAATGGAGGACATGGTAGCATTGTGTGCCTGCCACTTCTGCATGATCTCCTGATGGTATTCCCTCTGCAGCCTTTGGTTTTTCCCCAACATGCTGATAATCTGACCCATCCTGTCCTGGGATAGTTGGTATGCTCCCAGGACTTGAGAGATGATTTCCTGGTCAGTGGAGTCCCTTGGGGGCCCATCCTCTGGCCCCCAGCTTCCCTCCATGCCCCCTGCCGCCAGGCGCCTGTGCATCTGGCACAGTGTGCCCACTCCCAGTGTTAACATGACCTTCATTCTCTGGGGTGTGATAGGTCGACTCCGGTCCCTGTACTGTGGGGAACCAATAATTTGAACAGTCTTGGAGATACAGGTATGGGGATGAAGAGTTGGCTGTGAAATTGTAGCTACAGGGTTGGGGGCGATAGATGTGGGCAGGGTGAGGCAGGTAGTCGTATACTGACCAGGTGTCCAGACGCGCCAGGAAGGTAGTCAGTGTCCGGACATCCAGGTGTGTTGTCATCACTGGTGCCTTCATCCTGAGGAGGACTGGCAATGTCTGGTATCCTCTCCATGGTGGCACTGGCAGGGGTGTCTGTGGATGGAGTGAGATACAGAGTTACATTTTAAAAATCTGTTTGGTTGTCTCTTTGTCAGATGCATACAGTGGCTTAACATGATTCCCAGCTATGACAATAACAGATGCTGCACAGCATGCCATTGGTGGTACATAGTAGTCTGTGACATGTGTTCCATACTCCATGTTGGGTGCTGTCATTCAGGTTTGGTACATATAGCCCTGCGGATGGGTTCAGGTACTTTCTGATACTTCACATGACTGTTCAGCACTGTTACCTGGTGAATAGAAGGGCTTGCTAGATGTGACATGAAATGGCTGGACATTGCACCATGGAGTCCCAGTGGGAGGACAGTATGTGAGTATGCAAGGTTAAATGTCCTGTCTGTGCATGGTGTGCATGTGCATGGAGTCTGCCATCTTACTTTCCATACCATGGTGTGTCAATTTCAAGTTTGGAGATCTGGATGAGTGGCCATATGGATTAGAGTTGTAGCTGTGTTTAGCCTTGAAGGCATTGTGTTGTGCCATTGCATTGCTGTCATTGCCATGTGGTGGCCCTCAGTTGTACCATCTAGTTGGTGTAGCTCACACAACAGTCATAAATGCAAGAAATGTGATGTGATATGCGCATTCCAGGTTTTAACGCAGATGGGCTAGTGCACTGTGGGAGTTGCAGTGATAGTATTAGCCAATGCCATCAGTGCCTTTGCAAAGTTTTGTGTGGGCAGTTGGGCTGGGTGGAGGTTAGGCATGCAGGAGAGGGGCATTAGGTGAATAGATTGGAGGTATACTGAGACATACAGTGAATTGGGGAGCACCTGAGTGGTGAGGAAGCATGCAGAAGTTATGGGTACTTACCAGAGTCCAATCCCTCAGTTATTCCAATCAGGTCCTCAGGATGTAGAATGTCCAAGACCTTCCCCTCCCAAGATGTGAACTGTAGGGAAGGAGGTGGGGGCCCACCACCAGTCTTGTGCACGGCAATCTGGTGCTGTGAAACTTACCTTCCCACTATGGTAATTCCACCAATCCCTAATGTCCTTCCTTGTGCGTGGATGGTGGCCTACTGAGTTGACCCTGCCAACTATTCTTTGCCACAACTCCATTTTCCTGGCAATCGACATTTGCTGGACCTGGCTCTACCCTGACAATTTCATCCACTATGACCCTCAACTCGTCGTCTGTGAACGTGGGTGATTTTATGGGGACATGGTAGTGGTTGTATTGTGTCTGTGTAAGGGTGCGATGGTGGGTGATGGGGTGGTGTGATGTGACTAATGGGCGCTTGTGGGGAGTTGTGTGTGCTCGTAATGTGTGTTGTGTGTTAGTTGTGCTGGTGTGTGGTAGTGATGCATGTGGTGTGTGTGTGTGTGTGTGTGTGTGTGTGCCTATGGTGCTAGGGTGCTCTCTCTCTGTGATTGCCTGCCCTCTGTGTATGTGTATGTCATTTTAGTTGCAAAGGATTGTGGGTTGTGTGGGGGGGTGTTATATAGTGCAGTGAGCATGTGGGTCTGGTGTGTGGATGTGTGTCAGGGGTGGGGTATTCAAACTGTCCAATGTGGTGTTGTGTTCTGACAGTAGTGGGTTTTGACCACGGCGGTTCGCATTGCCAGTGGTTTATCCCCATGGAAGAACTGCTGTGCTGATTTGTGGCTCATATTCTGGTGGGTGGGTTTGTGTCAGCCTGGTGGTGCTGGTGGTGGAACCACTTCTTTCCTGCCCTCCTGTGTCCTTGCATGTCTGATTTTTGGCTGTTTTATGGAGGTCTTCACGGTGTGACTCTTAATACGGCAGTCGGATGTCCGCCAACATGGCGGTCTTGGCAGCCATCACCACTGCGGTCTTCCCAAAAGACCACCAAAGTAGTAATGAGGGCCTTTACGTCTATTTTCACCCAAATGATTTATGAAGGCAATAGTATCTTGCCTGCATGCTTCTCGTGCCTTTAAACAACCATCAAGTCATTAATGTACTGAACCAATGTAGATTGGAAATGCATTTCCAATGCTTCCAAATTTTTCTTCAACGCCTGATTAAAAATTGAAGGGAATTCTGAAAATCCTTGTGAAATTCTACACCAAGAATACACATGTTTGCAGAATTTAAAACTAAAGAGAAATTGGCTATCCTCGTGTAGAGGCACTGAGAAAAATGCTTGTGACAAGTCCACTACTGCGAACCATTCTACATCACATGGAATTTGGAACAAAATCACTGCTGGATTAGGCTCCACTGGACAACATTTGATCACTATGTCATTTATTTTACTCAAATCCTGAACTATGCAAAATTTCCCACTAGGTTTCTGCAAACCCATAATAGGTGAATCACATGGGCTGCTCAGCATTTCTTTCAAAACCCCTTGCTCAACGAAATCTGCAATTACAGAAGTAACTCCTTCAATTACAACTAGTGCCCTGTGATATGGTGGAGTTTTGGGGAACACTGCATTAGGTGCAACTGTAACTTTGACTGCTTCCACTCCTTTAATTAGACCAAAATCTCATCCAGAAAAAAATCCCATAACTTTAGAATAACTGTATCTTGTAAGTAACTTAGGAGGTCCTGTACTGTAAATGTGGGAAAAAGAGAAATCAATTGGAATTCTTCATTAATTAGATTACAGCCAACTGGTGTGCATGTTTCCTCATCGTCACTTTGTTTGAATTGCAATTCCATCATTTGTGCAAGTAATCAAACATCTTAATTTGCACAACAAATCTCTTCTCAGCAGGCACAATTAACTTGAGTCACAGACTCTCCCAGAAAGTGGCACATTGGGAACTTCTGCAGTTCTGACAGTAGAATGTGTAGCTCCTGTGTCAACCAGGAATGAAACTTCATGGTCCATAACTGTCCCATTTACACAGGGACCACTCTGATCCATCTCTCATTAAACTGCTAGCACACATTATTTTGCATCCAAAATGTGACTCATAATTTCATCATTCAATTCATCTTCACTGTATAAGAAAGATTGTGTAATCAATTATTGACTATTTTAACTTAACGTTTGACCCATGTTCTGCTGAGGAACCACTACCTGCTGCTGTGTCATTGGAGTTTGAGGTATTTGCATGCACTGCTGCTGCTGAGGTATCATTTGCTGTTGAGGAATTTTCATTTGTGGAATCTGCATCTAACTATTCATATTCTGGATGTGTACATTGGGATTCTGATTTCTCGGTCCTCTCAAATTTGGAAAAACATGATGTGCTTTCATCTGCACACCTTCTTGCACCATCAAAGGACATTCCAGTTTCCAGTGTCCAAGACTCCTGCACACATGGCAAGGTAACATCTTCTTCACTACCTGCACATCACATGGGTTAACGTTAGTATCCAGATGAACACGATTTCCATTTACAATATCACCACGTCTTCTTCATCTTGCCATTCCTTGTCCCTGAATCACTTGCATGTTTCCCTGTTGTCGTTGAACTCCCTGCAACCCTGAATGTGCTGCCCTAATCTGCATCACCATTACTTTTTTCTCAATCTTTTATGCTTCATGTCAAGTTGGTCACTGCAATATTTCGCAAACTGCAATACTTCATCAATCAGTTTTGCTTGCCAGCAAATCAAATGACTCTTAATCATGTTACCAAATTCAGGCCTCAACCCCTGCACAAACCTGAACACATGTCTTTGGGCTCAATTGTCTCTGTACCACTATAATGTTTGAATGCCTGCATTACACTTTCATAGTTTGCATGTATTGACTCTTTTGCTTTCTGAGCTGTCCTATCAATTCTCTGCCAGTCAATATCTTTAGGGCAAATACTCACTTTAAAAAATGCAATCACTTTGTGATAGCTTTTCATTACTTCAGCAGACTGCGCACATGCAACCAGATCTTGTGGAGGTTCGCTCGCTGGCCAATCAACACTCCTCTTCCATTCAATCCATAATTCAGCTGGGACCACTATTTCTAAAAGAGTATTCAAATCTTCCCATGAGCATTTTGCAAATTTCACAATACTGTCTGCTGGTACCATCCCACTGGCTTTTCTCTTAATATCTGGAAATCATTTGTGAATGACAAAATATCACTCCTTTCCACGGGGCATGACATTATTCCCTCTAGGAATTTCTCTAATTGGTAATATTTTTAGCAGACTATCAGCCTGCTGAGTGTCAGTAGAATTTGAAGTTGCAGACTCTCTTTTCTTTTAATTTCGTTTCTTTACCCATCTGCCTTCCCATTTATCTAATGTTCCCTATGTTTGAATACTTTGGATTAGTTCCCTAATATGAATTTTCATTCCATGAGATCTCATGTTTGCAATGTCTTTTGAATAAAATTTTAATCTGTAACTCCTCTTTAATGGTTTGGATTTCTCAATATCTGCTTCACATTTTTTGCAAGCTCTGATAAATTCTGATGTGCGAATCCTGCTCCGTTTGTGACATCTTTACACATGAAACTTAACTCATCTTCATTATATCGGCCAATTCTATTTAATTCAAGTGTTCCATCAATCATTTAATTTAATTCTAATTTTAATCTTGCCAAATTCAGTGTCCTTTCCTCTACAGCACTTGTTTTCATCAACAATGTTCCACTCACTTTCTCCAACCATTCTGTTAATTGCTAAACTGTCAAGCCTTGTAAGGAAACATTATTGTTCACTTTAGGCACCCATTGTGGACATTACATGGTGGACCGACTGCTCTTTCAGATGACACAAGAACAGAATTTGGAGAGAGTTTGTGAGATCACAGGACAAGTTAGGTCTATAAGCGGACCTATTTTGTCAAAAGTTTGATTTACTGGAGACATAACTCCTGCAGTAGCATTGAGTGTCTCCATTTCTGCATTCAAATTGAAAGGTGGGAACATTGTATTATTAACGAAGTGAGAAACCTGCACATTGCTCTCATTATTTCCTTGAGCATATAGTGGAACAACTGGACCAATTGTGACAGGAACTCTTAATGCTTCTAGATCTGGTGAAGTATTCTGTTTTTTCAAATAAAAAATCCAGCACTCTGACCTATAAATGCTGAGGAACTTGATTGTGATATTGTTACTGGAGTAACCATTTGCATTGTCTGAGTTTGACTAACAACCTGAGCAGGAGTCATTGAACTAGGTGTAAACCTCATCTGGGCCATCACTGGTTTCTGGAATATCTGTGGTGCCACTGGGACTGTAATACTCAGTGCAGAACTGAAAACAGTGTTAGACCTGACAGCCTTAGGGTGGTCATCCCCCAACTTTTTGCCTGCCTCCCTCCACTTTTCTGACACTGTTTTTGCTGGTTTTAGGACTCTGCACACTTTACCACTGCTAACCAATTGGCATATTTGATTTACTTGTAAGTTCCTAGTAAATTACACTACATGTGCCCAGGGCTATACGTTGAATGCTACTAGTGGGCCCTCAGCACTGGTTGTGCCACCCATATAAGTAGCCCCTTAACCATGTCTCAGGCCTGCCATTGCAAGCCCTGTGTGTGCAGTTTCACTGCCACTTCGACTTGGCATTTAAAAGTACTTGCCAAGCCTTAAAGTCCCATTTTTGATACATATAAGTCACCCCTAAGGTAGGCCCTAGATAACCCATAGTGCAGGGTGCTCTGTAGGTAAAAGGCAGGACATGTGCATGTGTGTTTTATATGTCCTGGTAAGTGGAAAACTCCTAAATTCATTTTCCACTACTGTGAGGCCTGCTACTTTCATAGGGCTACCCTCATATACTGTTTGGTAGATTCGGATCAGAAAGGAGTAACCAGGTCATATTTAGTATGCCCAGAATGGTAATAGAAAATCCTTCTTATTGGTGAGGTTGGATTTTATATGAGTATTTTAGAAATACTACAACTGGAGGCACACTTGGATGAGGACTAGCACCTTGATTTACTTCTTCTGCTGCAAATGCAAGAGGACGATTTCTCAATAATTTTATTATAGATTCATCGTCATCTGAATCACTATCATAAATCAGTGATTTTTTTTTTTTGCTTCACCTGACTTCAACTCAATTTCTTCAAGATTCTTTTTCTTTGGCCTGATATTGTCCCCCTTTTCTTGGGAAATTGCAGGAAACTTCCCAATACCTTGTAAGGTTTCCGTTCTCCAAAACCTCTACTCATTATCCCATTTGGCTTCTAACAATGTTTTCTCATCTTTTTGCATTTGTCTCTCAAATTTTAACTTCTCTTGTCTAGCTACTAGCTCCCAAATAGCTAAATCTTCAAATTGTGCTGGTCTCTGAGGGGGCTTTAATTCATAAAATATTCTTCTCAGATTTTCTAAAATATTGATTTTAAAATTTCCATAAGCATGAAAAGCTAAGCATCCTCTCTTCCCTGTTATTTTGCACCACTGTTTTAACCAAATACATGCTGATGATCCTTTCTATTCAACTACTATGTATGCGGGTGAACCTTCTAGTGGAGCAATTTCTCCTATTCTGACTGGAATTAAAACATCTCCAATCCTCGCACTCTTTAATGCTTTGATAAATTTAATTTTCCCCTTTGATAGAGTTGAAACTACAAATTAAATCCAAAACAGGAAGTATTTAAATCCCAAAATCCATGCTGATCTCAACCAATAGCTGTTCGCGGACCCAGTGATGTCACACTCGCTCACACAGCAGCTGACAAAGCCTTGCGGCTCGTCCTTCAGACTCAATTCATACAACTAAATACAAATATTGTAGGCACTAAAAAAATACAAAAAAACTTTTCTGCTTATTACAGGTAGGACTCAAACACTTCGGAAGCTTTACAGAAATTGTGACTATAGCCTTTCGCACAAACAGCTACTCTTCCGGCTGTGGCTTTCTTACAAGTTAGTACAGACCCTCCATGTCCACTCAGGATTCACCTTATACCAACCATCAACACACACACAAAAGAAATATTATTATTGGTGTTTTCAACAGTGCTCAATTGACCCACACCTTCACCTGCAGACTAATAAACAACAACCAAACAAGTGTCTCATACACATACGCAAACTCCGAAGTCTTAGATCTTGCAGGGTTCGTTACAGCAACAACCATGTGGGCTATTTTTTTTTTAGCACAAAGCGTAATACTCATTTGAAGTATGACTACTTCTCTACTCTCACCCTTTGGAGTATGCACACTCCCTACTCAATTACTTTGAAGTACGCAAACTCCCTATCTCACTCATACATCACAATTCACCTGCGATTTGCTAAAGCATTGCAATCACAAACCCTACTTAGAATTCAAAACACTGGGAACATACCAACCTCATCTAAACAAGCTTTGGCAAAACCAAACAACTACATTAAACATTTAGGTGGTCATTATGACATTGTTGGTGAGTGATAAAGCAGCGAAATGCCAAATTATGACCATGGGGGTGAGAACTCCCATAGCCAGTCAATGTACCACACCATCCGCCAAGGCGTTAACACCATGTACCATGGAAGTAGCCATCAACAGCCAGGCAGAAGACAAAGTACTGCCCACCATATCATGACACAGCACACTACCACGATTTCCGGGGCAGAACCAACGCCATCAAAAGCCTGGCAAAAACATTGCACAGAAGACGAAAGACTCACCATCAGACACACAGAGAAGGACAACGCTGCCATGGAACTGGAATTGCAAGTCTTTCCAATGCTCTTCTACCCCATGCTCCACCTGGAACACCAAGGCCGACGAAGACGAAGACGACGACGGTGAGTACAGCCACCTGGCACACAAGGGAGGGAAGAAAAGGAGAGTGACACACAGAAGCACAACACACACCAACGCACCATACACACTACTAGCTGCAGACAAAAAACAATGGCACATGACACACGGCATAATAATACAAGGGCAACAAGAAGGCAGTAATGGGGATGTTTTGAATGGGAGCAGCCACCAAATGAACCAATTGGATAACAAAGAGATATGTACAAATGTCCATATAGGGTCAGTGCCCAGTCCAAAGTACTAAGGGCCCACATGGCCACAGGGCACAGTTCAAGGCCCAACTTGTTTCCTGACATCCACACAGAACTCTGCAGGGGCATCATTTTGAAAATGGGGAACACCTCAGGGTGACAGGTGGTAGGGGGCACCTCGGCCAAAGTCGGGAACTTGCCCACTGGTTCTGGAGGGGGCTCCATGCCCCTTATCTGTGCTGGGGAGTGCAAGGTCACAGTCGTCCAGGTGGGTGACTTGCCCAGTGGTTCTGGAGGGGGTTCCTTGTACAGCAGTCCCTGAAAGGTGGCCTACATGCCCTCTGCTGGAGTTGAGGGCTGTACTGTCTCATCTGGAAGTGAGGGCTACACTGTGTCAGCAGGTGAAGGTGCTTCCTGGGCAGCCTCTGCTGGAGGGCTGCACTGTCTCAGCAGGTGAAGGTGCAGCTTCTGCAGGAGGAGTGAGCTGCACTGTCTCAGCTGGAGGTAAGGGCTCCATGACCACTGATGGCGGTGGTGGTGGTGGTGGTGTTACCCTGCCAACATCTGCTGGAGGTAAGGGCTGCACTTTGTCTGCAGGTGAAGGAGCCTCCTGGGCAGTCTCTGCTGGATGTGAGAGCTGCACTGTCTCATCTGGAGGTGAGGGCTGCTTCCCCTTCATGGCAGGAGTCGAGGGCTTCTTCCCCTTCATGGCAGGAGTCGAGGGCTTCTTCCCCTTCATGGCAGGAGTCGAGGGCTTCTTCCCCTTCATGGCAGGAGTCGAGGGCTTCTTCCCCTTCATGGCAGGAGTCGAGGGCTCCTTCCCCTTCATGGCAGGAGTCGAGGGCTCCTTCCCCTTCATGGCAGGAGTCGAGGGCTCCTTCCCCTTCATGGCAGGAGTCGAGGGCTCCTTCCCCTTCATGGCAGGAGTTGAGGGCTCTTTCCCCTTCATGGCAGGAGTTGAGTGCTCCTTACCCTTCATGGCAGGAGGTGTGGGATCCTTACCCTTCCTGACTGGTGGAGTGGGATCCTTTACTGCCTTGCCTCCACGACTAGGCGGTGCCTCCACTATCCCCGTGGACTGTTTGGCTGAGGCACTGGGCTGGGTCGTTGGGACCCTGCTCTTATGTGCAGGATGGGGGGAAAGGGAGAGGTCAAGTTGGGCAAGGAAAAGCTTCTTAGGGATGGTGGGGTGGGAAGAAGGAGGAGGAATGGGAGTGGAGGTTTAGGGAGTGGTTGTTGGAGGTGTATGTCTGCTGGACCTGGGTGCAGGTACATGGGCAGTGTGCATGTGTGAGGTGGTTGGCTGTTGGGTGTCTGAGTGCTTGTGTTTGTGACCTTTAGGAGGGGGGACAGACAGGACACACGGGACACGTGGATGGATGTTGTGGAGGTGTCTGCTAGTGAGGTGTGTGTGCTGCTTGGTGTGGTGATGGTGGTGGATGTTGAAGCAGTGCATGCAGGTGTGAGTGTGGATGTGACTGTGAGGGAGGTGGAGGTGATGGAGGAGGAGGAGGGGGAGATAATGGAGACAGTGGATGTGGTTGTATGTGCAACTGTCTGGTGTTTGCATGAGTGCTTGTGGGCTCAAGTGTGGTGCCTGTATTTGACTGTGCCTCTCTTGTGTGATGTCTTGTGTGCATGCTCGTCTGTATGTGTGCATGGGATGGGTTGGGGTTGAGGAGACAGGGACTGGAAGTGGTAGTTGGAGGGGGGATGGTAGGTAAAGGGACAATGACTTCCATCAGAGAGGAGGCCAGAGCCTGAGTCGATCTCTGTTGGGCCGCCAAGCCACTGTGAATGCCCTCCAGGAATGCATTGCATTGCTGCATCTGGGATGCCAGCCCCTGGATGGCATTCACAATGGTTGACTGCCCTGCAGAGAAGGATCTCAGGAGGTCAATAGCCTCCTTACCCAGGGCAGGAGGGCTCACTGGGGCAGGACCTGAGGTGCCTGGGGCAAAGGAGATGCCCACCCTCCTGGGTGAGTGGGCACAGGCAAGTCACTGAGGGGCTACCAGGAGGGCGGTGCTGGTACAGGGTGTGGTGGCTGTACCTGCAGCTGAGGTGGTCACAGAGGTGTCCGCCACTACCAGGTAGCTTCCATCAGAGGAGGTATCTGAGTCTGTGTTGTCACCTCCTATCTCTGCCGTGGTGCTACCCTTGCCCTCCATCCCATGTGTTCCCTCTGTGTCAGTGGACTCTGCTTCCTGGGTCCTGTGGGATGCAGCTCCCTATGTTGCCGGTGCCCCTGCTCCTCCACCAGATGATGCTAATGCACACATCAACAGGATGACAGAAGAAAAAAGGGGGGGAGAGAAAGGGAGCACTAGGCCAATTACTGCACCAACCCCACATAAGGCATACACAGAATCGTCATGCACAGGGATCAGGATTGAGCATTATGCATTGCACCGCCAAACAATTTGCTAGATGCCACAGCAAGATGAGGGCCAATCACCACCAACTACACCCCTCCTGGGACCCACTAAGCCCTGTCTGACATGGAGTGCAACCTAGCTAGGTTACCTTGATTTCCCTTTCAATCATTATCCTTGAGATGGATCAGGCTGAAGTGTCTGGCCTGGCATTAAGAGGCACACACTAACTGACACCAACCACCCAGATCCCATGCCACCTAGCAATTATTGTTGTAACGGCCACTGTACCCACCCCCTTGTGTCTCCTATGATGCCCTCAAGCTCCCATCCAGCTCTGAGTTGGCCACTGCCAGTATGCGGGCCATCGGGGGGGTCAGGTTCCGACGGGCACCCCTTCCTTGTTGGGAGGCCTTCCCCCAGCTGGGTCTCTGCAGTCTTCCGTGTCCAGTGTCTCAGGTCCTCCCACCGTTTCCGACAGTGGGTGCTCTGCCTGCCATAGCCCCCCAGGGTCTGCACGTCCTTGGCACACCATAATCCCTTCTTTTGATGGCCACTGACCTGCCTAGGCGATACAGACGGAGGACGCCATTACACATACAATCCAGCCTGTCACACATTTTGCCCATCAATCCCGTTTCCAACACCATTGGCACACACATCGCCCCCGCCCACCATGTTCACCACCACAGGACATCCCCCGATGAAACGATGCTTGCACACACATCTCCATGCATCCTTCCCACATGCATTGTGCCCAAGGTGTACTCACCTGTTGGTCTGGAGGCCCATACTGCAGTCCCTACTGGGGTAGGACTCCAGCCACCAATCGCTCCAACACCTCCGCACTGAAGGCAGGGGCCCTTTCCCCAGTCACACGGGCCATGGTAGGTTCCAGACATAGGTCACAGTAGCCCATGCAGTGTAGGTGTTCTACTGTTGAAGGTCAGGAAACAAGAGAGGATTCAGATAGAAAATGGCGGTCACATTGTGGCAGTGTACACCATTTACACCGGCACTGATCCCCATTAACCACTGTACTCCATAGAGCACCACATTATCTAATGAGGAATTGCACGGCGGTGCATGACCGTCTTCCACCACGACGCCCAATGTCGGCGGAGTTACCTCACTTCCATATGTCCCTACATACAGGACAGGCAGTCGCCATTTCAAGGTGGTGGACAACAATCCGATTACCTTAACGGCGTCACTGCCTAGATTTGCACATACCTTCCCATTCCCACTATCCCATCACATAAAAGCACTATGTACGCTGAGGTGAGGGTTCCATTGTTCAGATTGTGACCGCCTACTCACTCTTGTGTCCCTTAGAGACCGACCGCTGCGGATGAATGGGAGGAGAAGACAAACCCCTGAGTACAGACCCCTTGTGGACTTGGCTACCCTGGAGGACAGGCACATTTTACTGACCTATAGACTGGACAGGACCTATAGCTGGGTGCCCAATTGGAGCCTGATCTGATATCAGCTATCCGTCATCCCACTGGGATCCCCGCTCTTGTGTAAGTGCTATCAATGCTCCATTGCCTGGCAACTGGTTCTTTCCAAGTGACAGTGGGCTTGGCAGCAGGAATGTCACAGCCAATGTTCTCAATCATGCTGGCAATGGTTTTGTCTGCCTTGGTGAAACACGTGCAGCTACATTGCTTTCCCCCAGGTGGAAGGGTTGGCCACTGTGAAGGCAATTGGGGCGATTGACGGTACACATATTGCGTTTGTCCCTCCCGCCAGAGTGAACAGGTGTTCAGGAATAGTAAGAGTTTCCACTCACTGAATGTGCAAACGGTGTGCCTCCTGGACAAGTACATCTCCAACGTCCCTGCCAAGTATCCTGGCTCGGTGCATGGCGCCTTTGTCCTGAGGAATAGCAGCATCCCAAATGAGCTGGCCCAACTACAGAGGCACAGGGTGTGGCTAATAGGTGAGCCAGAGTTCCCACCGACTGTATGCCTTCAGGCGTTATCCCCATAGCATTGTGTAAGGCTAAATGTTGTCCCTCAATATTTGCAGGTGGCTCTGGCTACCCAAACCTATTGTGGCTCCTGACCCCTGTGAGGAATCCCAGGACAGGGGCTGATGACCGTTATAATGAGGCATATGGGCGAACCAGAGGAGTAATCGAGAGGACCTTTGGCCTCCTGAAGACAAGGTTCAGGTTCCTCCATCTGACAGGTTGATCCCTGTGCTACTGCACTACTCAGCCTGATGCTGTACAACCTGGCCCCCAGACGACATGTGCCTTTCTTTAGGAGGTGGAGACTGGAGATGCCTCTGTGGCAGCAGTGGGCCCTGACGACAGTGAGGAGGAGGAGGCAGAGGATGAGGATGTGGACAACAGAACATCAGTAATACGTCAATACTTCCAATGACACACATTTGAGACAGTGGAACTGATTATTGCTCTTACTATTGATTTCATCTGTGTGACTGTAGCATGATGGCATTCACTTCCTTTGCATCTCAACTTACTGTCACCTATGGCTTCTCATTTTCCAGATGTTGGTGATATGACAACAATGTCCTGATGCGATCACTACAGACAGTTACAGGTCATTATTGTATGCTATCACAGTGTTCAGATCATTTGCACTAGATGTGACTGTTCCCAAAAATGCACATTTTCAACATATATAACAGTGTCACTCAAATTGTGTTCAAGGGTATTTATTGTAGTGCAAATAATTGACCGAAAAGTGCAATGGAAAGGGGTGATGGTGGAGGAAAGTCCAGGGTATTGTTCCAGTCTATTTGTAGCACAGGTCCAGTGTCAAAGGGGCCATAGGAAGAGGAGCAAGGGCCTGTCCTCCCCCTGGCGCACAGCGGTCCTCCCCTTGCCCCGTTGCCCTGTTCCCCTGTTCTCCTGTCCCCTTAGTGGTGTGCCCACTGCCACTGACTCCAGGTCCCTGATTGTCTTAGGGGTGAGGTGTGGACTGGGGTCCCTGTACAGGTGGGCACACTGCTGATTGACGTGTCCTGGGGATAGAAGGGTGGGTATGCTGGGTGGGTGATGTGGTGTTGGATACTGATGGGGGAGGCTGTGTGGTGGATTGTGAGTGGGCTGGGGTGACCAACTTTCCAGTGGTCCGTGATGGGCCAGGTTGTTGATCCAGATTCTGAAGTCCAGAGTTACTGTCATCACTGGGGCATCTTCTGTTGGAGGACTGGATAGTCGTGGCACCTCTTCTCCGCTGACATTGGCTGGGGCACCTGTGGGGATGTAAGTGATGTATTATGCTTTGTGCCAGTGACATATTGTACAGCCCTTTGCTTCCCCTCTATTGTAGCTGTTGCCCTGCCACCTTTGAATGTGTATGGTGATGTATTGTGGGATTGTTAGTATCCCTATACTGTGTATGCTTTGATGATGGGTGTCCATGCAGGGCTGGGAGGGTTGTCCATGCATTGGTATGGCATGCAGGGCTTGGCATTGGGGTTAGTCATCTGCGTTGGTGCAGTGTGTGGGATGGAGTGGAGTGATGGGAGTGGGGGTGAGGGTGTGAGATGGCATTCAGGTATGGGTGGGGTGACAAGTGGTAAATGCTGACTTACCAGTGTCCAGTCTTCCAGCTACTCCAGTGAGTCCCTCTAGATGCAGAAATGCCAAGACTTGCTCCTCCCGTGCTGAGAGGAGGTGGGGGTCCACCGCCAGTCCTCTGTATGGCGAGCTGGTGCCTTGCTGCCACAGAATGTACCTTCCCCCATAGGTCGTTCCACCTCTTCCTGATGTCATCCCTTGTTCTTGGATGCTGTCCCACGACGTTCACCCAGACCACGATTCTTCACATAGCTCCATCTTCCTGGCAGTGGATATCGACTGGACCTGTGCTCCAAAAAGCTGTGGCTCTACCCTGACTATTTCCTCCACCATGACCCACAACTCCTCATCTGTGAAATGGGGGTGCCTTTGTGGGGCCATGGGTGTTGTGTGGTGTGTGTAAGTATGTGGGCATTGGGTAGTGTTGCTGTGTGTGTGTAGTGGAGTGCGTGATGGATGTATAGGTGTGTGTGTGTATTTGTCGCAGTGGTCTTGATGTCTGTCTGGTGGCAATGATTTGTATACATAGGGTGTTGTGGGTATGTGTTTTGTAGTGGTGTGGGTGGGTGTGGTGTGTGTATGAGTGTCAGGTCTGTGTGTTTTTTAATTGCCCAATGTTGTGTAATTTAGTATTTGGTGTCCATTCTGAACGCAGCGGTGTGTACCACCAATGGTTTACTGCCGTTGAATGTCCAACGTGGCGATTCGTGGGTCATCATGTGGTATGCCACTTTAGCACTGACCTTTGGGCTGGCGGTATTCTGACGGTTTTGTGTGTGTGTGTGTCATAATATCGTGAACGGATATCTGCCACTGCGGCGGTATGTTGGCGGCCGTCACCGTGGTGGAAAGAGGGATTTACCGCCAATGTCATAATGAGGGTCTTAGTGTCCTTATATTAACAATGCTAAAGTCACGTATATAAAACTCAATACCAAATTATAGCAATACAGAAAAAACACAGACTGTTCAAACCGTCTGAAGAATCTCAATCTAATAAGAGAAATCACCATTAAACACGCAAAAAGAAATATACAAAATAACTGCAGAATTATTTGAGTAATAACAGGTTTCCTTAGTTGTGCAGTTGAATCAATCATAAACAGTTAATATGCAATCAATTCAGTGATTGGGTAGGTCATCCTTGCTACCAAATTCTAATTCGAAAACCATGTGTGGGACTGGGCTTTGTCACATGCAAAAATTACAATTAGACAAAAATGTATTCGGAAATCGTCTAAAATATGGCACTAACAAAAATAATGTGGTTGGATTCCTAAGGGAATCCTTCAAAAGGAAAAACAAATGCACATTGGTTATACCTCTCCTAAGAGTGACAGAAACTAGCAGAGTCTTCGTCACCAGAGCACAGGAACAGCAAGTCTTCAATGATCTGCATCAGGAACATGAATGGGCAACAGTTCAGTAAAGCTGGACTAAAAGTATCTCAACTGTTAAAATCATAAGCATGTAAGTCTGATCTTAACAGCAATTAATTCCTACTCAACTGAACTATTCGAATCATAAACCTAACAGCACTTCTTCTTCTCATCAACTGAACTACATCATTTGAAATTTTGCTAAACTAATTAATGAAACTCCGATTGGACAAGACTATGAGGTGTGATAATTAACAACCAATTCAACAACACTTTTTCGTCAGTTTGTATCTTCTTCATTCTTCTCCAAGATAGTCCCATGTTGACACTCCTCTCCGTGGGCAGTTTCCACAGAATAATAACATTGTAGAAAACAGCATAGAACATGACATTTTACTAACGTTACTTCCTACCAGAAACTAAGATCCATTGTTAAAACTTTCAATATTTATCACAAGGAAGACCGCATGAACAGAGTGCAACAAGACAATAGAGTTCCAATGTGAGCTTTCAATAGGACAGTTAATACAGAAAGTTTGTAAAAGAAAGTTCATGAAATTAGCATAGCATTTAAACACTGGGCTGTGGAAAAATACTAAAGCTTAGGTCTTTTACTAATGTTAATACATGAATAATAAACTGTTTAAATAGTCAAACCACATTTAGTGCATTATTGAATTAATCAATGATAATTTCAAATCATTGATTTTATTCATTCATATTAATTATCTTTTGTCATTACAAATGGTTATGATTCATCAAAATATGTTTTCAACATAATTTACTATTTCATATAAAATTCTAGGTGGCGGACACCATGTCAACCACATTTCAAACATGCAAGTTTTCTATTTCTAGCACAAGTTTCTATAATTAAGCTCTTTTAGTACACATCAGTTATGCGATTTATTTATTCATATTTTATTAGTAATGTTTGCTCTCTAACAGATTTGCACACTCCCATACATCATAAGGACCTTCATTGCAAGCTTCAGATACATACATGTAGACATGTCGACAAACTTCCCTATTAGGCCCAAGGTGGGTGTGGCACCAGTGTCACACACTAACTCGTCTTGTTTACAGCCCTTCTTCCTCTAGTACAAGTACTATGACCTTTCAGGGGAGAACACGAGAGCAGAGGAAAGGAGGGAGGTGGACAGAGAGAGGATGAAGAGAAAGAGAAAAGACAACAAAGGATCATGGCGCGGGAGACAATGCCAAAATACAGGATTTGCTGTGAAGGAGGGCATTACATGGAGGGGGAGGGGTGAGGGAATTTGTTTTAAGTTCATGAACTGCAATTCAGATTCAGACTGCAGTCAAGGTGGCTTCAATTGTCACTTCGTTCTGCTAGCAGGAGAATCTGCACCCCTTTTGGAGCCATGGTGCAAACCCAAATACAATTGCACCCAATAGATGGACTTTTTTTACTTGTTCGGTGATACAAGGCAACAGGTTGGTACATTTCTAATACCATGGATTCAAATTTGGGACCACAAAAATGGAGAGTGAGTAGTTTGCAAGAGAAATTACAAATTCATTCAATCAAATGAGTCGAATTGTAGTGTCAATTACATCAATACAAGCTTGACTCAACTCAAATCAGCTCAAAATATCAAATGCAAGGTAGGTTATTTAAAATAATAAGAAAATGCGAGCAACAGTTTCCCATGCAGGAAAATACCCTAATGTGGTAAGTTAGAAGAGTTAGGGAAGTTGAGTGAAACCTAGACATGGTGCCATAAGCCTCTTAAGGCAGCATCACATAAGGGTCCTTTCAGAATCTCAGAGTGGGATGTAGCCACAAGCTATTCTCCCTGTAGGGCACATGCTTGCACGTATCCTACTTCTACTCAGCGTGCAAAGTTGCTCAGGTAGCACACACGCCAGAGCACACGTTACACAAGAATGTAAGTACATTACTCAGCAGCTTATTTATTAAATTGAGCGGCACAACAATTCACACTCTCTTTTGGTGGCAATGATTAATAAGTGGAGGCAGAGGCCCACAAGTGACAGAAACACCTAGGTCCCCCTCTTCCTATGATGGTTGCAGGTGTGCTCAGGGTCAAAGTAGGCACCTTGTAAACATGGACATCGAGTCACCAAAATGCCAGGGGTAGTGGAAGTGACATCATGCACCATTTGACCTCCACCTTTACTCACAGACACATACACACACATTCACACTTACAGACACACTCTCTCACATAAACACACTTATCCACAAGCATGCACACAACATACATTTAAGCACATTTTTACTTACCTCAGCTGCCATGGAAGGGTATACTTTATTATTCACTATTAGTGTAATACAAATTGGCAGAAAACAAAAATAGTGAAGTCCCAACTGACGTCCATAAGGATCAGCTTGCCACGGTGATCCAGGCAGAGAATTTGCCACCTCTGAAGCCAGGGATCTCAAAGGGAAAGCCAGGGGTTGCAAAGGGCAAGCCAGGGTCTCAGCTGCGTAAATGACTTCCATGCTCGTCCATGCTCGTACACAATGAAGCACCATCAAATTTCTGGACGACACTGAGAGGAGGCCGCAATATGCTGGTCCTTGTGCAGCGGTGCTTAAAAGGGTAGGTGCCCTGGGCCTCTGCTGGAGGTGACCCTGGGTGATCGTGGGCTGGCGGGTGGGAGCAGCATGGCAAAGTAAGATGGCCAACAGGACATGCTAGAGGAAGGCTCCCCAGCAACATACCATAATCCTGTCAAATCCTGTGGAGTTGTAAGCCGGCGAGACCTTCTAGACTTCCTCAAAGGTGGTCACATGCTGACAGCCACTTGATGGGCCCGACGCTGCCTAACTGACCGCGGCACAGTGCAGCAGTGAAGGGTCTGGCCTGAAAGGCTGTGTGACATTGCAGGACCTGCTGCTATGGCAGTGCACAGCGTGGATTAGCAAGAAAGGGGGGCCCTTGACAGAGTGGAGGCCCTCATGGGGTACAAGAAGTAATGCCTGAGACTGCAGGCCGCCGCAAGCTGGAATCGGGTGGTTCACATGATAGATGATTGCGGCTCTGGGCAGGCATCTGGAGGATCAGCGGGGACACCCTTTCTCTTCCCTGCCTGCCCAGCGGGGTTCCTCAGTGGCCAACACCGCTGCTATTAATGAGGACCCACATCACCTGCCGAGGCATGGGAAGGCTGAGGGAACCTGGAGGTGAGGGCTCCAACTGGTGGATGCCTTTGGAGCTACGATCAAGAGAGAGGTGCTGTTATCTGCTGAGATGTGGATCCAGTGCCTGGGAAATTGATGAGGTTTCCTCTACCCCCACCTCCTCTTCCCTATCTCTCTTAGACTCGGATTGCTGCTGGCTGTCACCAGGCTTTACTGGGTGGGGAGCCCTGAGAGCACTGGTTGGAACTGAACTTAGTGACAAGGGGCTGGATAGGTCTAAAGAAAGGCTTTGAGACAATCTGTGCCCCATGGTCTGGCAGGCACACATGAAGATGGATTTCCTGTGTCTCTCTGCATAAGGGGGGTTGGGCATGCAATTTATCTCCTTGACACACCTGGTGTAACATTAATGCTTGCCCAGTCATCATGGAGGCAAGGTGCGGGCCATATGTTAGGGGGTCAGGTAACTTTCCACCTGATATTCAAAGGTTTGGTTATTCAGCACTAATGTGTCCTGTTGTAAGACCTGACCTGAGCAAATGCAACAAGGGGGCACGCCATTGCTCACAATATGCCAACAACTGATTGAGCTTTCTTAAAAAGTTTGGCTTTAAGCCTGAGCTGCACATCAGAGTTGTGAACATGCTCCAGAACTAAAGCCCCCTACCCTGTGCAGTGTAGTGCTACATGTGATAAATGGCACGCACATGGTTCCTGTATGGGTGCCCTTAGGCCCACAATGAGTTTAGCACTGCAATGGGTGCTGCAACAGTATCCATTAACACTGTACATAATTTGCACATGCATGTCAGACATCATCAAGGTACCAGGTATGCACACAGCATTCGCAGATATGCATATATGCTAAGACCTTCATCAATCACAATTATCATGGTGGCAGGACCATGTTGTGAAAACTGCTTGAGATCTGGTGTGGAAAGAATCATAGACTTTTCACACAACCATCTGGAGGTTAGTTGTAGCATAAATCAGTACCCTACAGATTGTTGTACAGCACAGTATGGCTCCTTGCCGTACTACAGACTCATCATATCTGAAAAGATACTGAGTCACCCGTAGTGTATGTTTCTCCTACATAAGCCCCCTAGAGACCTCTGCAGATGTCACCCACATCTGTACCGCCTTGCCAGTAAGTGTAAGCTATGTGCGGGACACTGTGCTGACAATGGTGCTGTGACAAAGTGGCTGTAAACTGTCAAGCTATGTACATAGACAGCTGCCCTGAGACCTATCATAGTAGACACCAATGACTAATTAGCCAGCCATGACAATTCTCATTTCACACAATTCCATGCCAGCACACGTTGCCCCTTGAACTACATACAAGCCATTCTCATTGCACAACATTCCAACATACATGATGTCACCATCCATTCTCCAATGATATCAGATCGTTGGTCAGGCAAAACCATCTTTCATGGCATTCAACACTACAGACTGACTAACACCAAATCCTGGATTAGCACCCATGACGCACAAGATGACATTTACTGGCTGCATCAGGGTCTTCAAATCGCGCAACCTCTCCCATGGTGTAGGGTGCAGGTCCACCTGCAAGACGTGTGGAAAACATTGGTTAGTGTGATTTGTACATTACAGTAAATGGACGACACTTGTATACTGGCCACTTGTTTGGCTGAGTGAGCACAACATCCTACTGGTAGGGCGGAGCAAGTAACAAACATCTCTGATCAGTCAATCACACATAGTTGCAGATAATGTAGACCCACACACCTACAAACTATCACTGTCCCTGACACTCCTGTGGTGCTTCTCACTGCACCATTTAAACATGGCATTGTCATGCAGGTGTCTGTTAGCTCTACACCTCCATGACCACATGGGACTGCTTGACACTGTATTTTGCATCTGAGGGGCATGCAATGGTTGTTGCAGTGGCTTTCTCATTGTGACACCCATAGCAATTGTGGCTGCCTCGGATGTCCTAGACATCCAACTAGTTGTCACATCAAACTGACAAACTACTGCCCAGGGGCTGTGTGTATATTCCAAGGTGTTGAGAAATTACTTGATACATCCTTCAGTGAAGTTAGTAATGTGTGTGTGCCATCACAAGGCACACACATGAGCAATAATGCTAAGGGAAGTATACTAATGTGAAGACAGTTGTACCTACCTGCACATTGACTGATTGAAATCATGGATGTCTTGCCAATAGTGTGTGGCCAGGCATTGTCGCTATGGGCTACCATAATTTGTCCAGGGAGGAATAAAGACATGGCCATAGAATATGCCTCAACACAGAAACACTTGCACTGTGGCCCAAGGATGCCTTTGTTGCTGCAGGTTACTAAGTGATGTGCCAGTGAAGAAGCAGATGCAGGGCCACTCCATACTGTCAGTGAGAAGCGGCAAGCCTGTGGAACTGACTCTGCACATGTGTGTGGTAATAGACATAGTATAGGGTGTATGTGATGCACAAGAAACAGGGAAGTGCTAGTAGTCTGGACCCAGTGCATGGTCAAGCTCCTTTACATGGCCTCGGTCAATGATACAAAGGGGCCAATAGAACAATAGGGGTCCTGCACCAATTGCATTAATACAGTCTCACTCTCGCCATGTGTGTGCCTAATGAGAATTACAGCACAGCATGATACAGGTAGGGTCCTAATGGATCTATTTCTGTGTAGGTAAATGATTTACTCAGTAGGAGTTGCAACAGATCTTCACGGCTTCTACTGACTACATTGTGTGCCCAGCTCATACATTTTCATCCCCCTATATAACACCTTAAGAGTGCCGGCATAATTGTACTAAGGCATTTCCCAAATTACTCAGTGGCTTATACATATGCCACCCATACAGGTTTTGGGACACCCTTCCATACATGCTGAATGGCGTAGGCCTCATGTGGTGCTGCTCATCACCGAGTTGTCCTATGCTTTCATGACAACACTTTGTAATGGTTGTGCAGTGAAAATGGTACATCTGCCCAGCATTGGCTTCATCATTGTACATCTGACTCATCATACAGGTAGTACGCAAAATTTCCACATCCACAGGCATGACATGCAGCACTCAAATGTATCTGCAACTGTCATTCACATGCAAAAGTAAGGACTTTGTATGGAAATGTGAGACTTACCAACTGCTCCACCAATCTCAATTCCAAGATGTCCAGCAGATCCTGCTCCCTTGTCACCAGATCTGCCCATTGTTGTTGTAGGTGGTGGTCGTTCTTTCCAACGCCAAATATCCTGTTGAGGTGGTGGAGCACTCTGCCCCACCGCAGCCGCTGTGCCTCTGTGGGGTATTCAAGTATTACCTGACCACCCAGTAGCAGCATCAATGGGAGGTAGTGTTGTACAAGCTAGATGAACCCCCCAGCTCATCCGCAGACATCCACTGCATCCTCTCCTTTCCAGACATACTGCGATTGCAGTTCACCCTAAACAAAACATGAAAGTAAACCTAACCGCTGAGTCAACTACCACAACCATCCCAACAACTATTCTACCCCAAACACCCGACAATACAGAGACAAAATCCAATACAATTATACAAAAAAATACAAGTTTAATGACAACTAAGGACAACACCTGCAAGACACAGCACAAGAAACACTGCAAACACTCCAAAAAGCATGAATCCAACTCCATCAACATCTCTATACACCCTCACTCAGTCACAGACAATAAGACTGTGAAGTGAAAGTGAAAGTAAACTCACTGTACCATGTTTGAAGGCAGGATGTCATGTTCCATCACCTCCTGGGTGTTTGTGCCACGTTTCCAGTCATGCATCATTTTATTTGACGCATGGCAGTCATGCGTCGTTTTTGTCACCATTAGCTTGAAAAGGTCTGTGGACATGCGATAGATGCTTAGGTGCTAGGCGTCTTTTAGCTTGTATGGTATATGCGTATACGTGAAAAATGTTGACGCATGACTGTCATGTGTGGATTATACACTATGGTGCGTTCAGTGGCGTGTGTATGTTTAATTGCAGCTCAGGGCCTAGGCGTCATTTTACAAATGTTGCTATGTATGGTTTATGCGTTTGCGTCTAATATGTTTGACGCATGACGAATTTGCATGGATTTTGGCATTGTAGGCCTTGAGTGCACCCTGAGGAACCCAACATGTTACATGGGCGTTGCAGGAATGTTGAATATGTGTTAAGGCAACATGTGCGTGTATGTCTAGTAATGTCACTGTGTGACAATGGTATGTGTAACCTATAGGTTTGTTTATGAGTCTGCTGGATGCGACTACTCATACCTTCTGCATATGTGCATGTTTAGCTACACCATGCCACATACATGTTGGCACATGTGTGCTATGTGTGTACATATGTGTATGTATAGTAATTTGTGGGTGGTATGTCGGAGATACAAATGTTCACATACCTACAACACATTATATATGGTGTCCTATGTCCAACATATGGTAAAGAATGTGACAACCATGAGTGTTTCCACTCACAGTATTCAGTGGACTTGGACTGCAATGACATCACGTAAACCCTGCCAATTTGTGTGTGCATGTGTGTCCACTCCGTGGTGTGTTTTGGGATTTTACTTTGTGTTGCATTTGGTCCCCCATGCATCTTAGTTGCAGGAGATGTACTGTACACATGTGTTGGTGAAGAATAGTATATGTGTGTGTGTATTGACGTGTTTTGTAATATCTGTAACATATGATGACAGTGGTATGTTCATGCGATGTGAAACCTCATATTACTATCTTCCTGCGTAGACACATGTTGGCATTTGACAAATGCATGCGTTGTCAAATCAGTGCCACCTATGTTTCTGTATGTTGGAACACTTGTGAAGGTAATTTCTTGCAGTCACTGATCTTGTGACACCTATGCCCTTACTATAGTGCTAGGTTGCCCTTTGCTCAGAATCCATATGCATTGCAATACCTGAGCCATTACAGTGGCAGATGTGTGCATGCCATCAACTGGACACTCACATTTGTCCATATCATGTTTGTTATGACAGTCACAAACAATGGCATCCCACTGTGTAACAATCTTGCAGTCTGGCATGGATGGCATCATCGCAACTGTGTGATTTTGTATGGCAACACAAACCCTTGGTTGCATGTGAAGGGGGAAGTTGATGGACCTCCAGTTTACTCAGTCCCCTGTGCACATGCATCAGGCCCCTGACAATGTGATCCATTTATGTAGCAAGAGCAGTGGTGTGTGGATTTATTGAGCCGGGACCTAGCCTCTTCATGATTATTACTCAGCAGAACTATGCACACACCCCAGCAGGCAGACACCTCCACAATTGTGGTCATACAGACCAGGATGTCACATTTTCCTCTGCAGTACTTGATGTAAGCTTTACACTCTCATGTACAGAGCTCAGGTGCTTGCACTTGTGGGACATGTCACATTATTTGATCTCCTTAGCTGTTTCTTTGGGCAGTTTGTTGGGCTTGTACAGCTGTTGTGACTTCAATATTGGAAATGTGCCAGGGTACAGATGGTGTTGTCTGTCACAGCCTCCTGCCATGGTGATATGCAATGGGCTAATACCATAGTATGCTACTGCACAGCATGACTGGATTTTGTTTTGACCTGCTCTGTACATATGTGAAATGTTGACATGTAAACATTGATGTTAAACAGATTGTTGTACAGTCAGTGTTGGTCTGTGTGTGTCTCTTCTCCTTGTATTCCTGCACTACTGGTAAGGCATACATCATCACCTATATTGCTCCCATTCTTTAGGCTGCTTGCACTTTGTACACATCTTCTACAGCAACACTGTCTGGTCATACATGGACAGGATGCAACATGACACTTGTGTAATTGGAAGATGTACACATCTCCTTCTACTGGCTTCTTGGAAGTTACAGTTCCATTGAAAGTATTTGAGAAATGTCATGAGTTCCACACAAATGACATTACTTCTGCCACTGCACTTGTTTTGGCTCCATTTCACCTCCCATGTTGTATTTGCAAGTATCTGTGGTTGTCCTGAAGATTTACATCCACAACCTCAATTGAACATGGGTACGCATTTCTTCAAGCATGCCACAACCTAGGTTACTCTTACCATGACTGAATAATATTGAGGTGTGAAATAATCTCAGTGCCATATAGTACATATGCCAGTTGCTACATATCTGGCTAGGCCTACCCACACTCAGATTGGTGTTGTGTCTCAGACATTTAAAAAAAATGCTGAACATAGTAGCACATCCCACACCTGATTGCGATGCTGGAGGCCACAACATGAATGGGACAATTTGTTACTGTTGCTATCATGCACTTGTTCTGTCATGTCAGTGACAATGAGTGGTGTGTATTGCTTTGTGCTGTATGATGTATTTATACACAGCATCCAAGGTATACATGCAGGCACGTCATGAGTTGTTGACGCTGGCAAATCTGTTGCTACTTAGGACATACACCTGTATATCAATCTTCACGTTTGTCTGGATTTGCTCTAGGCATGTGTCAAGACAGCAGATATGTGTGCCAAGTGTGCACCTCATGTACATAGTGAAAACACTATGCCTACATTCAACCCAGATAAAAGTTTGGGGGTGCATTGTCCCAATAACCTCATGGATCGTGACTATGGGTCATGTGTTTGGATAGTGATTCTGCACCCATAGTTGATGATTTAGTCAGTCAACCCACTGCGCACTCCACAGCCAACATGAATGTGCCATAAGTGAGGTACAGTCCACCATGTGCCAGGGTTGTGCCCAATGGCAGTGCCAGGACTCATTCCCATGGATACACTGTGCAGGCTCAGCATCCGACATTGGTTACAATCCCTGGACATTTACTGAGGGACCACATTTAGCAAGCATGTTCCACCCTTGTCACACATGTACCATGCAGGCAAAGCTATTGTCACCTTGAGTTGTGACTGTGTTCAGTTCCTACGTAACTTGATATGCATTTGTTGACAGCCCCTAATTTATGTGTTCCCCCCTTGCATGCATCCTTTAATTTGCACCTTGCCGACTTGACAGAACAAGATATGTTGTGGTACATGGATCTAGACCTTCAGGAGTCACATGGCCTCAAATTGCGTCTCACTGATATGTGAGCTGGTGGCAGTAGACCCACTTACGTCACAAAGCAATGTTGCTACCATACTGGTCACCTTTGTGTTACTTACCTGCTCACTGAGGTTTGAATGACATTCCAAAGGGGTATGTAGTGGAGAATTAGTAGACCACGGAGATTCTGGTGCAAAGTGATTTATTTGCGCCATTTACAATGTGATGGTTAAAGTATGGTAATTATGTGAGGAAGTTCTCCACAATGTGGAGTTTCCTAAGCACTCCTGCAGCAGTGTTCAGTTATTCCCCCTACACATTATCTGCACCATCATCATCCTCCTCATTGTGGAAACATCAACATGTTCATCCCAGGAGATATATGTCCGGACACAAATGTTGTGTAGGATTGCACATGCTAGAATGATCTTACAAGCAAGTGGTGGAGCATACAAGAGGCTTCCTCCTGTCAGGGCTAGGTACCTGAACCTGGTTTTCAAGAGGTCCTTTCCACCACATTGTGAGTTTCCCTGTATTCCTCGTTGTAGGCCTGCTCTTCCACCGTTATGGGATTGGCAAATGGGGTCATCACCCAAGGCTGTATGCCGTACCCTTGATCAGCTGCAAAGGATAGAGAGAAGATGTGTTGGTAAGTGTTGATAGTGGTTATGAACATACCATGGCAGTTTTAATTTTTAGTTGGAGTGGTGACAGAGACTTGCTTATGCTATAGTGTATGTTCCTGTTCTTGTGAAATGGTTTCATTGGACTATGTTGATGGACATGGCAATCTTGGGTTGTGGCTCAAGGGCCTGGATAAATTAATGTTTATCCCAAAATGATGGTAATGATTTAGATAAATGTGTTGTGTGGTCCATATTTGTACCGGTGTTCTATTGTTAGATGTAATCTACCACCTCCTAGTACCACTATGGTGTCAGATGTAGAAACACCATAGTGCCCTACAAGGCCAGACTGTGCCGTCCATGTTACCATGTGGCACTACGCATGCAGTGTGACACTTTGCGACCCTCTGTGACAGATGATGGTTGAGCCAGACATCAAGTGTACAAGGGTGTGTATCACACATTCCTATGATGATGTTATTTGGTGCAGTAGTAGCTCCTAGCTTCCAATACATGATTTCTGACAGACACATTCTACTCATGCACAGTGCAGGCTTTGGGAAGGGGACAGCTATTTGTAACATGGGTCCCTTGGTACGGTGCATGTAAGGTCAGGTATGTCCTCTATACTCCTAACGAGTCCTACTATGACACTCATGATTGTTATTGTTGTTTTACAGACTAGGACCATGGGGGACCGTTTCTGGTATTTACAACGGAACATGGTGTTGTTAGGGGGCACATGTGAGGTGGCACTGGAGTAGGTGCTGCCCCATTTCTCATGATTCAGCCTCATGGTCTTTAATGGCAGATAATTTCATATTTGTATGTGTGCCACACAATGCAGAAGACAGGTGTATGTGCACACTACAGGCATGTCAGGTATGTGTAGCTGACATATATATTTGGTTATGGCACCACTTGGGTTGCATTTGATGCAGGTTCTGCCAGAGGCTTGCATACCATGGTTTACGCGGGACTGTGGGTATGTGTGACTTCATTCAAATGACCATAGCCTATGCCATTGACATACCTGTGCACTTCTATGTTTGGTGAAATGTGTGTGTGAGATCTGTATGTAGTAGTCAACCTGCGGACACTTGTAGCAGCTTGTGAGCAACTTGTGTATGCAAAGGGAACTTGACTCCACCTGTCGACACTTGGTGTGCCAGTCAGGATGTGGCTGTGTTATGAACATTTGGGTGTATGTGTGTGTGACATGCAATGTATGCAGTGTAGTGTGGCATGTTGCATATGTGTTGTTGCCTGTACATCTCTGTGGCCCTGCCCTTGTGTATTTAGTGTGCTGTTTGTCTTGTTTGTCCTCGATGGTTGGTGTGTTGTGTGTAATGATTGGAATGGTGGCTTACCTATGAGTAGCCCACTGTCATATTGGCCATCCTGGAACCGCTGGTTGATGGTGCAATGACGAATGATGTATGCTTCATGGATGTTAACGGGATATTTCACCAGGATGTTGCTGAAGAGCCCACGGTGGTCCATGATGGCCTGCACATTGATGGAATGTGTGTGCTTGCAGTTTCTATAGAGGTGTTCTGTTGCTGCAGGTGGCACCAGTTGCACATGGGTGCAATCCATTGCACCCAGCACATGCGGAAACCCAGCAATTTGATAGAACCCTTGCTTGGTCCCCTGCTGTAGTTGCTGGGTGTTTGGGAAGCAGATGTGGTAGGGTGTGAGGCTTAGGATTCCATCAGGATGTTTGGGAGGAAGATGGAGAATGATGACTGGGAGATGCCAGCCACTTGTGCCACCGTTATCTGGAATGATCCTGACGCCATCATATGGAGGACCGCAAGGAGTTTTGTCATGGGTAGAATGTTATGAGGAGTTTGCACCCTTGCCTTGATGTGTGGTGCAATATGGTGCAGCGGGCATACAATGGACGTCCGGTTGAGACTGTACATCCGGACCACATCTTGTTCCCTCATTCCAAGGATGGTTGTCCACTGTCTAAATATTCTTTCCCTCCCTCCTTTGCTGCCTTTGTGGCTGCTGTGGTGGTGTTTGGAGTTGCTGCGGTGGTAATCGAGGGATCTTCTGTCCTCACAGACGTTTGCGGCGTGTACTTCCAGGTTGTACTGGACATTTCCAGAGCTTCTTCTGTGTGTTTTCCTTGAGTGGTGGTGTGTGAGCCTCTTTTTAACACCTGGTCTGACCAGGTGTTAAATTTTGGCACTGATCGGACTTAGTGCCATTCCGCTTCCTTAGTTAGCGTAATTTTTGCACTGGGAATTAAATATGGCGCTAGGGGGTTAGCGTCATGTTTAGGATGGAAACACCTACCTTGCATATCATTCACGCAAGGCTGTCCAGCATCCTAGAAATGACGCTAACCTCAATATTTTGATGCAAGAAGGGTCTAATGTCAAAATATAAATATGGAGTTAAGTTTGTGCTGTTTTAGTGTCAAAATATATTATGCTAACATGGTGCAAACCAAGCATAATTATGGGCCTCATTGTCTTGAAATTTGGACAATATCTTGGGAAATACGTCAGAGCGCGGCTTCGGTTTTTACTGTGCACAGAGCTCTAGTGAGCATTATTTAGTTTTCCAATACACAAATGTTTACATTTTCTTTTGAGCCCTTTAACACTCCAGTGAGAAACTGAAAGTTATCTTCTTGTTCTGTTAATGAAAGAGTGTGCAGATTTATTTGTGAATTATGTTACAGGCTCAAGAAAAATGCTCAATCAATGAAAGTGGGGGTGGTGGGGGATGGGCATTTGAAAACGTGTGAACATTACATTTGTGTTTTTTGACCCAAAGCCATGAGGTGGTTCAGCCAGCAGGGCTTGAATTCTTTATTTTTAGCATGTTTTTATGTACAAGGCTGCATATTTGTTCAAGCCAATTTAATGAAGTTAAACTGTGCCAACTCATATTTTAAGCAAATTAATTCAAATTAAACTACGGAAAATAAAATCCCAAAGCAAATATGAAAAACAAATGGAGGCATGTAGGCGTGCGCTAAGGAGATCTTGGAAGGGTGATGGGGGAAATGCATAGCATTTTTTTTAATAAGACAGACGGCCAAACCGACATGCGCACTTGCAGCAGTTCCCACCCCTGCCCCTCCGTGCTTGTTGCACTGCTGGCGTGAGGGTGTCCCTGCCCCCAAAACTCGGCACCCAGAAGAAAAATAAAATGATAATAAAAGTGTTTTATTGTAATTTTCTTTTTCAAGCTTGCATCTGTTGGCAAGGGGGGTGACGCTCCTCTGCCATAACGGAGGAACTGCCATTGAAGCCCCTGTTATGCATAGTCCAAACCACTATTTCTAAATCGAGATTGGCACTGCTTGAGTATGCCTGCTTACATCACATAGACTTGGACTGGTATGAAAATATTTGCCAGTACTGCTTTTGATTCCCTGTCCAGCCTTGCCATTTGTGTGGAGTATTCCTCGCAAAGCCTGTAGGTGCCTCTATGAATATCACCTGAGGCGTCTACAGGCTCTATCAGGATTAATCATCAAAGAGATGTGTGATGACCTGGCCACTAACTTGGAAGGTGTGTAGAAAAGATACTAATTGCATTTATATGATTGTTAATGAAACAGGATGCAACGTGAAAATCAACATATGACTTCTCTTTTTTGCAGGAGCGTTACGTTTCTGTGTTGATTTGTGAAAAGACAAGGAATGAAATATATGCAGCTAAATTCGCATTATCAATTAGTCTTTTGGCTCAATCCATGCATGCAGTACATTTCTGGTGTGTTTGCTGAGGGCACATAATGAATTTTAATTTTGGTGCAGAGAAGCATTTATTATATAATTTTATAATCAGGATTAATTAAACCTACCTCTAAAGACAATGGCAGGCACCACAGTTCATGTGCAAGTTGTTATGAAGTGGTACATAAGTACTATTCATGCAGTGATTGGGTGGGCCAGTATCTGTTTCGCAAACTGCCTCAAATGGAGCTAGGTGAGCATACATACCCATATTTTAGAACAGGAAAGTGGGAGGTTTAGAAAAAAATAAACAGGAGAATGTATTTTCCCAACTGATTTCTATTGAAATAGGATCACGTTTATGCCAGAGACAGCTAAAATAAAGTCATTTTTTGGCTTTAAAAAACGGAATCTCTCCCTTAAATCGGTCTATTGGCATATATGGGTAAGTGACAACGCACATTTTTGCATTCCAGTTTCGATGAATACTTTGGAGAAGTATTTTCAGCACATGCACCTTTGGCAGCAGCACACAGACACCATTAACTGCTGCACACAGAAGAAAAACAATTGAGAGAGCATTGCCCACAAGAGAAGTCATACAGGCTAGGATCAAAGTCAGGCTTCACCTAAGAGAAGAGTCAAACCGAGCACCAGTAAAGGATAGAGGGCCTTGTAGTTTGGGGCCCGAGGCCCTCATGCTGGGAAGTAACATGACGCAGACACAGTGGTAGGGTATTACTAACTGGCCTCAGGCACGTGCGCCCGGCCCCTTTTATTGGCAGGGTCACCTGACTGGTGACGCCTGTGTTGGGTGGGTGTGGGGTGCTCATGTAAGACCAGCCCTCAGCAGAGTGGCTGGCAAAAACACTAGAATGAGTCCAGCTGGACTCTACATCCCTCCCAAACTTTATTGAGGAACCAAACAAAAGTCCAACCTGGAAAAGAAACAATAACAAAGCACCACAATCAGTCTCTCGGCCTCGAAAAGGCAGACTGCAGAATTGCAGTAGACAAAGTGCAGCTGAGAGCACCCGGACACCTCCTCACGAGTCCATAATTTAACCAAGTACAGCTGGGCACGAACACTGTGTGGATGAAGTCCAGATACTTCAGTCGCTTGTCCACGACCTCACAGTTCGCTGGATATTGTCGATCCGGTCCTGCCTGGGCTCATGTGGTCAAAGTCTATTTACAGTTTCTGATGCAGGTGCATCTGGAGCAGTGGGGAGTCCACTGTACACAGTTCTGGACGGCATTCTGACTCTGGAGATTGTCTACCTCCTAAGACTGCAGATGATGTGACGGCCTGGGGCACCTGGGAGTCCAGCGGCATAGCAGCGGCAGTCTTCCCTCTCGTGCCAGACCTCCATCAAGCAGGAGTCTCCTCGAGGCCCTTTCGCGGACTTCCACGGGACTGTGTGGACTGTGCTTGCCTATCTCAGGCCAGCAAAGACGTCTCAGAGGAACAGCCTACAGGACCACATCAAAGTCTCACATGGAGCCACAAGGGTGGTTGATGCAGGGTCCACTTGCTCGAGCCATCTGGATTCAGGTGCTCTGGCCATAGTGGAAAGTCTTCAGGTGACCAGTCTCTCGATATGAGACCTCCGTGCTTCCGGATGCCTGACGTGGAGCTGTCTCAGATGCATTCTCTCTCAGTGAGATTCCGCTCTCACAGGAATTCGTTGGAGGCCCTTGTCCCTGGATTGCGGCGAGACTGCGTGGGCTGTGCGGGCCAACGTAGGCCACGCCAAAGGAGTCTCTCTGAACTCCCAACAGGGCCACGTCCAAGTCTTGTGCAACCCCAAGGGTGGATGGTCCAAATGATCTGGTCTGCTCTCACCGGCCGGCGTCAGGTTCATGGGGCTTATGGCAGGTGTTCAGATGATAAGTTTCTACGTTGCCAGACATGCCTCGTCAGCGTTGGTTCTTGTTAGTGACTGTCTCCACTCAGGTGGTGCTGTGCTCCTTCGGTGTTTGGGCGATGCACCTCATCAAGATGATGATGATGATGATGATGATGTTTTTCATCCTTCTGCAGATCAAACCTGGTGGAGTCATCTTCGTCGGCAAAAGGACCACTTGATGGACGTCGTGGCCACTGGCGGGTCTTGTGTGGCCTGTGCAGTTGCCGTCAGGGATGCCATCGCAGCCAAGCAGCCGGTGACAGGTGACAGGACGGACGCACTGCAAAGCATGGGGGACCACCCACATCGCTGTCTTTGGTGACGTCTGCTCACACCGGTGACTGTCTTGTGCTGATGGATACCTTCTCATTTGCTCGCACGAGTTCTCAGTTGTTTCACTCCACTTCCTTCCCCTTGCACACCTGTGATGGAGTTGATCTGTGGTGTGACCGGTCTGTCACACTCCTCTCCTCATTCTTGTTGGCATTGTGCCACTCTCTCTTCTCCCTGGTGTGGCGTCGTGCCACAGGTCGCATGTTGCGGCACATGGACCTTGCGCTGCACCTCTGCTGGTACATCTTCCTCTTTGTCCTCGACGTGGCGTCGTGCCACAGGTCTCATGTTGCTTCACACGGACCTATCACTGCACCTTCGCTGGTGCATCTTCCTCCTCGATGTGACGTTGTGCCACAGGTCGCAGGCTGCGCCACATAGACCTATCACTGCACCTCCTCTGGTGCATCTTGCTCGGTTGCAGCCTCTCGCAGGCTGAGTCCTATGGGTAGGACATGATCTGGTCTTCAGGCAGACCTCTCCCGGTCTGGTCCATCCCCCGATCCTCTTGGTGGACCTCTCCGTGGCAGGAGGGTCCCAGCTCTCTTCCTCATCTCTTCACTTGAGGGCGCCACTCTTGCGCCTCGAGGCTGTGCTGTTGCGGCGCTCACTCCTGCCATCTGCTTTGGCAGGGTCGGTCAGTTCAGATGACCTGCTCACTGATGGGCCAACGGTGGCCATCTTCCGTCGTTATGCGCCCAGCTGACATGGCCTCCTGTCCCGTGCGTTACGTCACGCTCTCGGGTATTTTCTTTCTTTTGAGGTGCATACCAGCACCGTCACGGATCTCTTGTTGCAGCCGCAGCAGCTGTCCTTTGTGCTGCGGCTGTTTTGCCGGCATCTTGTTTTGGTGGGGGGCGGCCCTGGGCATAACTTATTCGGTGTGCGACAGCACCATGAATTAAAAATGAAAACGGGAAAACGGCCCCTGGTCGTTTTCTTTAGTCCTGGTGCCCGATCGCACCATGTACTTCACACGCGGCCGCAGCAGCATGACACATGCTGCGGACTGCGTTCTTTTCTTGGGTGCGACTGGCCCCGGCCATATTTTTGCACTTTCACTCTTCTTCGCGGCGCGCAGCAGTGCCTTCCGCCCATGCACTGCACGGACCCAGCAGCCTTATCTCACGCTGCGGGCCGCGCTCTATCCGAATCTGCAGGGGGGCGGGCTCAGGGCATTTTTCCTTGGGGGCATGGGGGAAAAGCAGCACTGCGCGCCTCGCAGCGCTTTAATTGTTTTCGGCGCCTGCAGCCATTCTGGCTGTGCTGCGGACGCTCCGATCAGCAGCACTCACCCCCTCACTGTCACCGGTGGGGCTGGGGCTGCGACGGCCTTCCATCTCCTTCTTCTTCCACCGATTGCTGTGTCAGAGTTCCTGTCTGCAACCACATGGGGTTGCAGATCCCACCCTCGTCGCCAATGTAGTATGGGGCCCTAGGCCCTCATGCTGGGAAGTAACGTGACGCAGTCACAGTGGTAGGGTATTACTAACTGGCCTCAGGCACGTGCGCCCGGACCCTTTTATTGGCAGGATCACCTGACTGGTGACACCTGTGTTGGGTGGGTGTGGGGTGCTCATGTAAGACTAGCCCTCAGCAGAGTGGCTGGCAGAAACACTAGAACGAGTCCAGCTGGACTCTACAGGCCTCATTACAACCCTGGCGGTCAAAGACCGCCAGGGCTGTTCTGGAGTTTGTACCACCAACAGGCTGGCGGTACAAACTCGGGGATTACGACCGCGGCGGAAGTGCTGCGGTCGCCCCGCCACATTGGTCCGGCGGTTTCCTGCCACATTGGTCCCGACGGTTGTAATCCCCCAGGGCAGCGCTGCTTGCTTGCAGCGCTGCCCAGGGGAATACGAGTCCCCCTCCGCCAGCCTTTTCATGGCTGTAGGAACCGCCATGAAAAGGCTGGCGGAAAGGGGAGTCGGGGGGCAACTGCACCCTTCGCACCGCCGCAACACCGCCGGCTCCATTTAGAGCCAGCTGCTGTGTTGACCACTTAACTCTAGCTAGCTCACAATACACAATTAAATCATACATTCTATGATAACATGATACATTGCTCTCGGTTCTCAGGATGAGACATCCAATGAATATCGAACTTCACCTCGTTCTAGGAAGTCACCCTTTTCCTAGGCATCAGAAGCCCTCTGTGAACGACCTTCAGCAAGTGATACCTCGTGACAGGTTAGTACCTCACGGTCAGCATGTTCTCAAAGCAGGTGCGAAAACTAACCTTTAATCCCTATTTCTTTAAACTAATAAATCGTTCTACAACTAGCAATTCACCTATGATAATGCAACTTGGCTCCTAAAATGTGGAAAAAATAAAAAACAGCAACGAAATGTACTTCATATGTTTCCATAAGTCGACAAACTGAGGCATACATCATTATTGCTAACAACATGAGTATACGCTTGACAAAGATTAATATAATATGAAAACATAATATAAATATCTATAGAGTGGTCCTCTTTATCGTGGTCAACTTTAATATGAAAATAAACGGTTAAAATAAGTAACGATAAAATGCAATGTTATATGCAAATTAATTTAAAAAAAAAACACCAGCTCCTTTTAATAAAGACACAATGTAGCGCTGCTTCTTCTTTCTTTTGTAGCACTGTGATGGTTGGGGCATCTCTTGCGGCCATCTTTCACGAAATAGAAAGGTGGCAAGAATGGTGACCTATGCTTCTTCTCTAGTGTTAAGGCATGCAATAACTCCTCTTTCAAAACTGCGAAGTACCCCTTTGGCCTACAATACGCAACCGGCTCACTTAATTGACATTTTACTATCCAGGCAGAGCAATAAGAGCTTTCCTTTTGTAAAGAAAGTATGTGTGATGCTTCTAACTGCATAATCCATTTCATCTTATTCCAATTCAAAGTTTTTGCCCTACTGACACTTAAAGCACTTTAAGCATTTTAAACAAGGACACAGGGACACTACCTATGTATGAAACTTAGGCCCATATTTCGACTTTTTGACGCAAAACTGCATAGAAGCAGTTTTGAGCCAAAAAGTTTAGCGCCGGCTTGCACCATTTCTCAGCGCCATCCGTCTGTCAAATTTATACTATGACTCACGATGGCGCTAAGAAATGGTTAGAGTAAAAAATAATGACGTAAAAGCTTGCGCCCTGTCGTAAGGCAAAATGACTTTAGAGCTGCAAAACTGACTCTAACCCGCTTTGCGGCACGTGAACATGTTGCAAACAGATTTGCATTAACTTTACATGCACAGGCAGGAAAGAGTGCAATTTTAAGGGAAGATGGAAGCAGCAGGCCAGGAGAGACCCCAGGGTGACCCCATACAGCCAGGCACTAGCCAGGAGGTTACACAGAAGTCCCAGGAGAAGTAAAAGAAAAAGCGAAAGTGTTGTTTCAGTGAGGAGTAGCATGACATCCTTGTCAGAGAGGTGACGGAGCACCAACACCAGTTCATCATCACCTCCAATTTGCCAGTCGGTAAGAGAGAGGCTATATGGCAGCAAATAGTCGACAAACTCAACAATGTGGCAGAGGTGAAGCAAACTGTCACGTAGTGCAAGAAGAGCTGGCATGATTGCAAGCGTAAAACTAAGGAGAAAATGGCCAGGAACAGAAAAGCAGCCCTGCAAACTATAGGTGGAAGTCCATCACCACAGGAGGTCCTGGATGAAATGGAGGACATGGTTGCGGCAGTCATCCCGGAAGAGCTGGTCACAAGGGATATAAGGACAGCGCAGACTTCCACCAACCACCACAAATGCAGGGTAAGTTGCATGGGGGCAATAACTGCCAATTTTACAAATGCTAGAAGGGGGAGGCACATAAGACACACTCAATGCATGCTAAAGGATTGCAGCGGGACACATTGCCCATGAATCAAGATGCACTATTCACACATAAGCCACACGTACAGATGCCTTGGTTGTGTCATGCACCACAAAGCATAACCTAGACATAGGTCAGTCACCAGGGCTGTACACCAACATGTAAATATACACCACATTGGATGGAAGGCATGTCTAATTACTGTGCCTGTGGCTGTGTCATCACAACTCCCCTTGCATATAGTCAAAACTACTCTACCTTCACAACTTAGACATCAGAGACGATGAAGAAAGTCAATACCATTTCTGGGGTTACATCATGGTGGTGTCTCTTGCAGAAACACTTCGCTACCACCATGTCCCATTGCCGAAACACATGTGTGCTGCATCTTATACCACACACTAAAGTGGCACCTTAGCTAACATGACTTGTACATGTGCAGGAAGGACCACCACCCTCGACATATACAAGACATCCCCACAAGGCAGCCACTTCTTCAACATGCTGCATCAATGCCTGTCTGTGTGCAGGGAGAACTAATCTGTGCAACTGCTAGGGGAATTACAGGGTGGTCCCGTATCACAGTAAACATGGCACTACCCTGTGTACCTAACCTGGCGCAGTGTTGAGCCACACATATTGATGCTGATCAGAACTGTGCCACTAGACAAAAAGTTGCAATAGAGATTACAATCTGTAGAACACAACATATACAGGGTGAACCCACAACAACTCTGACACAACCCTATGAGCCACATAGGAATGGGGAAACAATCACACAAATACAACATATGATGTATGTGTGTGAACATCATGGTGCACATTATCACGTTGACGGGAGGGGAATGGCGCACGGACAAGTCCAGTATTGGTAAGAATGCTAGTGTGGTCTTCCCTCCACGGTTGGCATTAGGAGTTTCACGCTGGGATGGTGGGCGAAACTATGTCTCCTCATGTCAACTCTCTGGGGAAGTTACCACAACATTTTTGTTGGATCAAAAAGCACCCAGTGCCAATCTTGGGGCATAGAGGATGTGACAGCACATGCTGCACTTGTCACTGCAAATCAGGCAGTAGAAAGTGCAAAGGGCCTGGTCATGGGGGCTCCTGCACTGCCCATGTCAGGTGCATGGGCAGTGCAGGGGCACCCAGGGGCACACCACACCACATTACCACCAACCTGTGCATGCCGGTTTGACCGCCATGCAAAGGCTGGTGGAAAAGCGGAATCATAATCTGGAGGGTAGCGCTGATTGTAAAGCAGGGCTGGTGTCACAAGACAGGTGGCATTGCCAGTCTGTTTGCTAGTGGCAATCTGCCAGTGCCAGGCCATTGGCCTGTGAGGCTTTCACCACTATCCAAATGTGACAATTTCACCTGCGCTGTTGGCGGTGGTCATATTGCCAATGGTAGTCTGGTGGTCATAGGACTGTCAGACTTGTAATGAAGGCCCATGTGTGCACTTGTCCAACTAGCTGCAATATCTCCATCAAACTAATTAGAGTCCCTGATCAAAGTTGAAAATAAGTAAACTGGCTATGTCCATAGTTTAGTGACATCAGACACTGTCATGTACAAAATGATGTTCACATCAATAAATGATACCCATGCTGACCATCTCTGGGTTGACCCCTTGCCAGTGGTAAATTAGCTGCCCTGCCACAATGATGCATCCCTTGCACCATAGTGCAAATTTGGCTGTGTTGAGGGGGAGATCATAGTTGTGTAGGAGAATCACCTTCCAGCTCAACCAGAAAAAGAAATGGCAATATGCTAGGTCCATGTGTGATATGGAATGCAGCACACATACACAAACTTAAAAATGAAGAGCAATCAAAGTAAACTTCACTGTTGCGCCTTGGTAATGCCATCCCTGGGGTGGTGTAAGATATTGGTTCTGCCTCAGGTGTATGAAAACACGTAAAATTGGGACAGGGGCAAAATGCAATGTGTGTTTGTGTGGTTTGACCACTGCAACAGCCATTTCAAATTCCTCCCATGCAAAGTGTTGCATGGGAAGGGGCCATAATAACAAGGTGGTGTCAAGTCTCTATAAGGGAATACATCACACCTTGTAAATTTGACACACACTATTGCGCCACCTGAGCTTCTCATTACATGACACTAAGGTGGGGCAACGGGCTGATAATTAGGACCCATAATGTACAAGAACAATGTTTGGGCTGTAAATTGTCACTGAGCCTCCAATACCAATTTAACGATGTGCCATGTCAACTGCCACGACATAGAAAGACTGATTTTACACCATCTCATTGTAGAGGATGATGGCTCTCCTGCTGATCTGCCTGCCCTGGAGTTCACCAGTGATCTGGATGACCAGCTGACAACCATCAGCCAACAGACTCTCCAGGATGTCCTGGGATCCCTCCAGACACCACCTCCAGTTGCAAGGAGGACACCCAATGTTGCGGCCTCCCCAGATGACCCAGCCAATACCCTAAATATACTACCTGCCAGTACAAAAACAGCTCAGGACTCTGAAGACTGAGAGGACAGTGGTAGGAGTCCAGTGGGAGCTGGCCAAGCAGGTGCGGGTGGGGATGGAGACCGTGGCAGGTAGTCTAGAGGGAGTGCGCACGTGCCTCGTGACAGCTAATGAACACACAGCTGCCATCTGAGGCACACACTCCCCACTGCATGGAGTCCAGCAGTGTCAGGTGGACATAGCTGCTGCCATGAGGGAGAGGCCACAACAACTGCCCTCCCAAACTGGCAGCAGCATGACAGACAACAAGCTGGACTCCATTCAGCAAGAAGTGGCCTCCTTCAGGGAAGAGATGTTAGCCTACCACTGGGATGTTGCTGCTAAATTGAAAAATCAGCAGTTCATCCTTGCTGTAGTGATGCCATATGTCATACCAAAAATGGCAGCTGACTCTACATCTTTAACCCCTAAAGTGTGTGTGGCCCCCCTCTACCTGTTCACCACAACCACCAATGGCACAGGAGGCACCACACACATCAGAGGATGAAGATGTGGGACAAATTAGTTTTACTCAGAAAAGTACCCGGTAGCACCGGTCTGTGCTACATGGGCAGTTTTCTCCTAGTTCTGGGCTGAAGATCATGCCAGTGTTGTCACAGTGGCTATGTGCATTGTTCACCCACACACTGTTGACCTGTCTACTATGGACTGCCATTGTCTTTCACTTACCAATTGGCAATTTGTGTTACACTTATCGACAATACTCCAAAGCATGTCTCATGACATGTCCTTCAACTCTGGACTTGTATTGTGTCACAAATATCTGGATTTCACAAATGGAGTCTCTGACCTGGATATTGTAAATATCTCACTTTCACACTTCCACTTGTAAATAAACACCATGAACACATTTTGCATGTCTATGTCTACTGTGATCCATCTAGTCAGCTAAATGCTTGTAGTCTGTGAATCCAGGTAATTGGTAACAGAATACCAGAACACGAGTACAGGGCTGTGGAGGCACAAAGCTACATACCAGGATCCTAACATGACAAATGTGTATACTGGTCTCATCTCCTACAAGCAATTCACTGAGTATGTTACAAATGAAAGACACATATATCGTTTCCTCATCATATATGACAGGTAGGGCTGAAAAGCAAGTGCAGGGCAATATCGTCAGCTGGGTTTACCAAAAGAACTCATTGGTGTGGTACAGAGGTTGCTCACCTCATTAGTGATGGCCACTGGTCAGTGTAGCAGGATAGAGTTACAGTTGTGGTTGTTGTCAGATGTGTCACAGTTCGCAACAGTATTACTACAGGACCCCAACACTGACAGCTGAAATGCAAGACTTACCTGTCCAATATAAAGTATACATAGTCATCATGAATTGGGTACACTGGACGGCAGATGTATGGATTAGTAGATGTGATGTTGCAGTCAATGTGACTGCTCCGTTGTCAATAGGGGTAGCACATGGTAAATGAGGATTTTGAAGGCAGGGCGGATTCCCTAGGTCATTTCCACAATTTGCCCAGTGCGCTCACGGGTAGATCTCTGAGACTCACACTAATTACACAAACTGCATGCAATTATAACAAGATATTTATTATTAAAATGATCCACCTAAAAACAACTAAAACCTACCTTATCCTAAAGTAACCTATACTAACTATACTACATGTATCTAACCTACACTAAACTTAACTTACACATAAAACACCACTCTCTAAACATTGGCCCCACCCACACCCCTTAAGAAAAAAAGAAACAAGTAGGACAACAATTACTATGACTACACACGTACTAACTAATCCTGTAGCCTAAACAAATATATATTTTTTGTATTTTTAATTTTTTTTATATAAACACATATATACTCAACATGAACCCCCACCCAACAACCCACCAATAAAAACATAAGAATAGTAACCCACCCCCAGCTACCCTTATCCTAACTAATGTCTACACTACACTAACCTACCACTAACTACATAAAACCCAAACTAAAATATGGTACAATAAGAGGGAGGGGAAAGAACTGGGAGGTAGTCCATTAGTTTACAAGTTAATTTCTTTGACTTTTTCATCTTCTTCCTCTTTATGCATTTCAAGAGTTTGTGGTCCTTTGCCAAATCCTCCTCCAACTTGTCCAAATGCCTGAGGATCAGGTTGGTGTCCTGACATATGTCCAGTTGAAACTAGGATGGCCCAGCGGATAGTGATGGCAGAACTGGTGCCTATGTGGCAACTGGTGCTGCAGATGTGGGTGGGGTGGGTGCAGCTGGGAGCCCCTGCATGGTTGAGGAGCTTGCTCCATGCATTGTCTTGGGTGGCTGTGTGGGTCCCCTGTGTGGGAATGCTCCCCATTCCCCAGAAGCTTTTTCTGCTCGGAAACGGTGTGCCATGTGGCGATATTGTGTTTGCACCTCCAGGATGTGGCGGTAGCGTTCGGCCCTCCGGGTGAACTGGCACCTCTCATCATTAGTCATTGTTGGCAGATGTAAAATGAGGAAAAGCAACCATCAGTATCAGCATTAGGTGGAGTATGTACAGATTTGTAACTTACATTGCTACAGCTGATTACACATACAGTCCTACACACATTCCTCAAAAAAATGAATTGCTTCTTATCTGCGTCTTTATCCAACCATACATCACCAGTATCTTGTACATGTAAGAGGGGTGAAGCCAATCCATTATAAATCAAAAGGGTCCACAGCTGATAGGAATTAACAAAGGCCTGCTCAACATCACTCACATCTACACTGTGAGCCACACATGTCTCAACAAGTTAGGATTGCCTGTCTCCCTGAGCAGAAGGGGGATTGGGCATGTAATCCATCAGCTCAACACCCCTGGCGATACACCAAGGCCTGAGCACTCATCATAGAGTGAAGGTGTGGGCCATTTGTTAGGGAGGCTGCTAACTACAAAGCTGGCAATCCATGTTGTAGTACATCTACATTCATGTGTCCTGGTGTAAAACCTGGCCTGAGCCTACATTACAAGGGTCCAGCTGCATGTCCCATGCTGTGACTACATGTACAACTGATGCTATCTTGCCATGAGAAATGTTGGGCAAACCCTGAGCTGCACATCACTGTTGTCAAGACATAACAGCAATGAAGGCTCCTACCTTGTGCCATGTAGTCCTACGTGTGTTCAATAGCACGCACATGGCGGCTTTATGGATTCCCTTAAGGCCACAGTAATTGTGTCACAGCTTTTGGTGCTGCAACTGTATCCAGAAGTGTCTTGCATCATTAGCAGATGCATGTCAGATATCCTCACAGCACCAGCTACACACACAGCATTGCCTACTTATGCATCTGTGATGTGACCTACAACAGTTACAATTCACATGGTGGCTGCACCATATTGGTTAAACTGCTGACATCTGGTGTTAGGAGATTAATAGACTTTAACGTGAAACTCCTTGAGTGGAGTTGTCCACACATTGTGTACACTGATTACTGCAGTTCTGCACATTATGGTTCCTTATTGTACCACTACCTCATCATCTCTGGAGGGTACTGAGGCACCTGTGATGTGTGTATGTCTCCGACAGAATCCCCCTAGAGAGTACTGCAGTTGGAACCCCTCATCTGTGCCATCTTGTCAACAAGTGTGAGCTATGTGTGGCACACATTTCTGATTATGGTGTTATACAAGGTTGTTTACAACAGGCATGCTATGTACATATACAGCTGGTCTATGACCTATGATGGCAGACATCCATGAATACGTGGTCAGCCATTACTATTCCTTTGACACACAATTCCATGCCAGAACACATTGCCCTTAGAACTACATGCAAGCCAATCTCATTGCACAACCCCACAACATAAATGATGGGAATGTGACGGAGCCCCATGATGACGGACGACTGGCAGCGCAGCACTCTGCCATATTCACAATGCAGGGATGCGCCATATTGAATAGGAAGCGGTGCATCACTGTGTTGTCACCTACGCTTGCGCTAATCTTACTTCCAGTACTTGACCCAGCCACCCTCGCCCCATGGTGCATAGCTGGCTCCGTTGAGGAGGACATAGTCATTGTGCATAGAGGGACACCTACCTACACAAACATAATCTTCAAAGGGTCTTTGCACGTTCGATGTGTGCTGCCAAATGTAGCACCCATTGAATGAGCAGTAACTGAGGGTACAACAACATATATTGTAGCTCGTTGCGGCCTTCTAAAGCCACACCTTGGTGTGTTTTCAGAATTTGGTACAGCCTCTAGTGTAGGAAAATGTGTTTGAACTGGGACACCATCTAATTGCTATGGGTGTTGCTGTGGCAAATGCTAAGTTCTGCAGGTGAAGGGGCAGTATTACTGTCAGTGAGGAGCAGCAGGCCAGTGGAACAGACCTAGCACATGTGTGTGTCATGGAGATCGTATAGGCTTACTCTCATACACAATGCACAGGTCAAATGGAACTGCCAGTAGCCTGAACCCAGTGCATAGTCAAGCTCTCTTACATGACCTTGCATAATGACACCAAGAGGTCTATAGGACTACAGTATTGCAGCACCTATTGCATCTATACTGTTCTTGTGGGCCTTAGTGCATCCCTTACTCACATCCATGTGTGTGACTAGTCATAAATAAGTCACAGCATGATGGAAGTGTGGTCCAACAACATGTATATATGTGAAGGCCAATGATGCACTCAGCAGGAGATGCTACAGATCACAGAAACTTCTGCTGAGTACATAGGGGCCATACTCACACATTTATATGCCCAAATTTCACACCTTCACTCAGCAGCCCTACAGGGTGTTTGGAATTCACACATAGGAAAATATGTTGTGACTATGAGGTTTGAAGTTTACCCTCCCTATCACATTTTTACACAACCTTTTACGTCTGTTTCTTGGCACAGGCGTAATTCCTAGCTGTTTATTGAAATATTTAACTGTGCTTGCAACACTACATTTGGGCCCATACATATGGAAGTGGCGCAGCACCTAGTGTTTTGCGCCTGTTAAAGTGCGGGCCCTAGGGCACTGCTGATACCACCATGTGTGCGCCATATTCAATAGACTGTGCACCATGGTGGTAGTTAGGGGGAGTACCGTCAAAATTGTTTGGCAGTAGTCTGGTTCTTTGCAGGATTAGCATCAAACGTTTTTTAACTAATCCTGCTATGCACCCAGGGGCCCATTGATCATAATGGGAGCATATTTTTAAGGCCTGCAAAGAGCAGGCATTAAGAAATCCGCCACAAATAGGGTGAAGCAATCTCATTGACTTCTTTGTGCTAATTTTGAGGCCCCCTTTACACCAGAACGGCCTCCTTGCATACATTGTGCCTGGCACAGCCATGATACGTGCCAAGCCTTCCCAAAGTGGTGCAATGCATGCATTGCGCCACTTTGTACAGTCAGACACTATGGCAGCGCAAAGGTTGCACTAGGGGCTCTTACATATACCCCTTCATGATGGTCATGCAGGGTTCATCATCATGTGTCCTGCATTGGCTGAATTGTACCACATTTGAACTGCAGACCTCAAGTGGTGCAGAGACTGTTCATACAGGTTGCATACAACATGTTCACAACCATTACATGCAACACTTAGACAAATGTTATATGTAGCCGATTGTATGGCAATAAGGGACTTACCAACAGTTCTGCCAATTTCAAGTCCCAAAGGGTCCAGCAGATCCTGATCCCTTGCCACCAGATCTGCTCACTGATGCTTGAGCTGGTGCTCATTGCATTTGGTCTTGAAAATACGTGCCAGGTGGTATACCACCATTCCCCACCAGAGACGCCTTGCCTCAGTGAATAGCAGAGGATCACCCAGCCACCTAGTTGCAGCATCAGAGCCAGGTTATGGGCCCCCACCCATATGAACCCCCCAGTTAATTAGACAACACTCTCCCCATCCTACCCTTCCCAGACATTTCCAACGGGGAAAGGACGTCACCCAAAACAATATAAGAAAAGGAAACTTAAGCCCAACAACTACCCCAATGCCCCAAACTACCCCAGACAAACACCCCACAATTTAATGACAAAAACAGTACACTTTCAATACAAATTACAAGTAAATAGACAATTTAGACACCAAAATACACAGGACACAGCACGAGGAACACAACAAGACCTCTAAACTAAACACACCACAAATCCACCAGCACCTCCACAACACACCCACACACAGTCACAGGATAAACAGACTGTGAAGTGAAAGTGACACTACACTTATTGTACCATGCTTGCAGGCAGGATATCTTGGTACATCACTTCCTGGGCATGTGCATCAAATTTTTTGCGTCATGCATGTTTTTTCTCCATGGTGCACTGAGAGTAGTGATAACGTTGAATTGCTGCTCATGGCTCAGGCGTAATTTTCTCCATGTTGCGGTGTGGTGTTGATGCATTTGCATCATTTTTTTTACGCATATTGGAATAGCATAATTTTTCCATTGTAGCCCTTGAATGCACTGTGATTCAATTCACATGTTACATGGGCTGTCCTACTATGTGGTATATGTTTTTTGGCTACATGTGTAAGTCTATGCATTAATGTCATTACGGTGTCATTGGTATGTGCAACCAATATGTGTATTCATGAGTCAGCTGTAGGCACTCACTCAAACGTTGTGCATATGTGCATGTGTCCCTACACTGTGTCCACATGTATGTTGGCACATGTGTGCTATGTGTGTACATCTGTGTATGACTAGTGTGTAGCAGATGGAGTCCATAGTTATGTCTGTGGGCAATATATGTCTACATACCTACACACATATTTGTATTTAGGCCCTGTTTCAAACACATGCTAAGGCATGTGTCAACAATGACATTTTGTACTCAGAGTATGCAGTGGACTGGGGCTGCATTGATATCACATATCCCCTGTCAAGTTGAGTGTGCATGTGGGTCTACTCACTGGTTACTAATTGTATTTGACTAGTTATAGGTCAGCTACACATGTGCCATGGAGTTTCCCATGCATCCTAGTTGCTGCAGATGTTATAGACATGTGTGTTGGTGAACAATGCTATATGCCATGTGTCTGTATAGATGTGTTGTGTCAAGGGGATGTGAAATCTCACATTGATATCTTCCTGTGTAGACAAAAGTTTGTTTTTTACTTTTGCCCTTCTAGTCACATCACTAGCACCTATGTTCTGTATGTCACTACACAATTGATGAGAACATTTTTACTCTCTCAGGTTTTGTGATACTTATGCCATTATTTTACTGCTAGGTTAGCTTTTGCACTGAATCCATTCACATTACCATGGCTGACCCATTATGGTGGTAAATGTGTGCAGAGATCTTTGGGATATGTGTGCCTGCCTCCAAATGTATATTCAGATTTGTTAACATCATGTTAGTCATGACTGTCACATACAATGCCGTACCACTGTATTGCAGTGTTGCAGTGTGGCATAGATGATAGGCCTACACATCTTCATCAATGTGTGAGTTTGTGTGGCAACACAAACCCATGGTTGCAGTGAAGGTGCAGGTTAATGGTGCTCCATTTCACTCTGCCCCCTGTGCACGTTCATCAGGCATCTGACATTATAAAACGTTGAGGTTGTCAGAGCGGTGGTGCATTGGTTTATTGAGCTGGGATCTCTACTATTAATGATAGCTAATTTCCAGCCTGTGCACACTCCCTAGTAGATGGAGACATGCACAAATGTGGTCATACAGACCTGATTGTTATGAGTTCCAATGCAGTACTTGGTGTCAGCCTTCTCCTCTCAGGTACAGAGGTTGTGTGCTTACACATGTAGGACATGTATGGATTTTTTGGAATCCAAAGTTGTATCCATGTTCAGCCTGCTTAGGGGTTGTATAACTGTTGTGCTGTCAAGGTTGGACAAATGCCAAGGTACAGATGGAGTTATATGTGACTGTCTCCTGTTCTGGTACCATGCGAAGGACAAATATCATGGTATGCTAGTGGCATACATGTCTGGGTCATGTACGAACGTGGCCACCCTCTCTGTACATCAGTTAGTTTGACATGTAGACATTAGTGACTTACAGTGTCTGTTTTGGTGTATGTCTGGTCATTATCCCTTTTTTTCTGTCTGCGATAACCGGTGAGGTATGTATTGTGTCCTCCATTGCTCCCAGTTATTTGCCAGCCAGCTCCTTGTACACATCTTCTACAGCAACATTGTATGGTGATATAGGGACAGGATACAACATGTGACTTGTGTAATGTGGAGATATTCCCTTCTCCTACAACTGTCAACTTAGTAGTTAATGTACCATTGGTGATATTAGCGAGATGTAATGAGTGCCAGACACACATGACATTACACATGCCACATCACCTGCATAGTCTCCACATGACATGGCGTGTTCTATCAGCAAGAATTTGTGGGTATCTCAGAGCTGTCCATCCAGATCCACAGTTGTACATGGCAATTCAATCTCCCAGCATGCCACAACCTAGCTGACTCTTACCATGACTGAATGATGTTGAGGTGTATTGTCTTTTTAGTGCTGTAATTATCCTTTGCCAGATGCTACTGATATGGCTGTGTCTACTCCCACTCAGTGTGATGTGGGTCTCTGACAGAATAGAACAATGGTGCACATGTTCACACATGCCACACCTGATTGTGATATTGGAGGCCGGTACATGTATAAGCTATTTAGTTACATTTGGTACCATGCAATGGATCTGTCATGTAAGTGACAATTAGTGGTTTGCATGGCTATGTGCTCTGTAATGTTGTTATACTGGGTATACTGTGTAGACATGCAGAGCCAGGTCAATCATTGTGGATAATGGCGTACCCGTTGCTTCCTAGGATGGACACCCACACGTTTGTCTTCATATATTTTTCATTATTAGCAGTAGGCATGTGTGAATGAAGCCAATTTGTGTGACAGGTCTCCATCCTTTGTAAAAAGGGTGTGTTACACACTCTGCCTACATCCCAGTCAGACTATTATTTGGCTGATGCATTCTCTCATTAAAATTCATATAGTCATACAATCTGTTATGTGTTTGTATATTGACTCGACACCCCTAGCTGCTTTATGTCACTGCCAAGCCATTGGCCATTCCCCACCCAATGTGTATGGGCCAGACATGATTTACAGTCCTCCATTTGTCAGTGATGTGGCCAAAGACAGTGCCAGAACATATTCCCATGGACACACTGTGCAGGCTCAGCTTCCAACATTGATTACATTCCGAGGGCAATTACTGAAGGGGCATTGTTACCTATGATGTCCCCGACCCCTTCACACACACATATATCTTGCAGGCAAAGCTACAATCACACAGTTTTCACATTACTTAACCTAAATTTCTTGACAGCCCCTACCTTATGCGTGACCCCCTTGCATACAACCTCTTAGCCATGATGTGTGGGTGAATGGCCTATGACATTGCACATTGCCCACATGATGGCACAATATATGTTGTGGTGCATGGATCTAGGTCTTCAGAAGTCACATGCCAGGGATTTGGGAGTCACTGATATGTGAGATGGAGTCTGTAGAACCCTCTACACCACCAAGAATGTGCGTACCATACTTGTTGTTTTTGTGTTTCTGACACACTTCCTGAGGTTAGAGTTACATTCCAATGGTATATGTAATGGACAATGAGTGGACCAACGATTATGTTGTTCAACATAATTTTATGTGTAGTATTTGCAAAGTACTTTTTTGGTTGACTGGTATAAAGGTTCTGAGCAATGGTCAGTCTCCTGCAAACTCCTGCTGCTGTGTTTGGTTGTTCCCGCTAATGGTCCTCAGCCCCATCATCCTCCTCCTCCTCATTTTGGACATCATCTTGTCCATCCCAGGGGACATTGTTTCTAACACACATGTTGTGCAGGATAGCACATACCAGTATAATCTTGCATACCAGCGGGGGAGCATACATGAGGCTTCTTCTTGTCATGTCCAGGCACCTGAACCTGAATTTGACAAGGCCAAAGGTCCTCTCTACCCCATTGCGTGTTTTCCAGTGTGCTTCATTGTAGGTATGCTGTTCATTGGTTGTTGGATTTGCAAATGGTGTCTTGACCCATGGCTGTATGCCATAACCTTGGTCAGCTGCAAAGATAAGAGGGAAGTTCTGGGGCCCCCATGGACAGCCCTGTAGCGCTTTCCACTGCACCAATTACAGGCAGTAGAAAGCGCAACCAGTGCTGTTGCACCCGTCCCAATCAAATCAAATCATTAACATTTATAAAGCGCGCTACTCACCCGTGCGGGTCTCAAGGCGCTAGGGGGAAGGGGGGGTTACTGCTGCTCGAAAAGCCAGGTTTTGAGGAGTCTCCGGAATGCGGAGTGGTCCTGGGTGGTCCTGAGGCTGGTGGGGAGGGTGTTCCAGGTCTTGGCTGCCAGGAAGGAGAAGGACCTCCCACCCGCCGTGGAGCGGCGGATGCGAGGGACGGCAGCGAGCGTGAGGCCAGAGGAACGGAGGAGACGGGTGGGGGCGTAGAAGCTGAGGCGACGGTTGAGGTATTCCGGTCCCTTGTTGTGGAGGGCTTTGTGGGCGTGGGTGAGAAGTCGGAAGGTGATCCCTTTGCTGACTGGGAGCCAATGCAGGTGTCTCAGGTGTGCCGAGATGTGGCTGTTGCGGGGTACGTCGAGGATGAGGCAGGACGAGGCGTTTTGAATACCTTGCAGGCGTTTTTGGAGTTTAGCGGTGGTCCCAGCATAGAGGGTGTTGCCGTTGTCCAGGCGGCTTGTGACGAGGGCGTGGGTCACGGTTTTTCTAGTGTCGGCGGGGATCCAGTGGAAGATCTTGCGGAGCATGCGGAGGGTGAGGAAGCAGGCGGAGGACACGGCGTTGACTTGCTTGGTCATGGTGAGAAGAGGGTCCAAGATGAAGCCGAGGTTGCGGGCGTGGTCTGAGGGGGTCGGTGCGGTGCCAAGGGCCGTGGGCCACCAGGAGTCGTCCCAAGCAGACGGGGTGTTGCCGAGGATGAGGACTTCCATTTTGTCAGAGTTCAACTTTAGGCGGCTGAGCCTCATCCAATCTGCGACGTCCTTCATGCCCTCTTGTAGGTTGGTCTTGGCGCTGGCGGGGTCCTTAGTGAGGGAGAGTATAAGTTGGGTGTTGTCGGCGTAGGAGGTGATGATGATGTTGTGCTTGCGTACGATGTCGTCGAGGGGGCTCATGTAGACATTGAAGAGTGTCGGGCTGAGCGATGAGCCTTGAGGTACGCCGCAGATGATCTCGGTGGGGTCTGAGCGAAACAGTGGGAGGTAAACTCTTTGAGAACGGTTTGAGAGGAAGGAGGCAATCCAGTCCAGGGCCTTGCCTTGGATCCCGGTGGAGCGGAGGCGGGTTATTGGGGTGCAGTGACAGATGGTGTCGAAGGCAGCCGAGAGGTTGAGGAGGATGCGGGCGACTGTTTCACCGTTGTCCATCAGGGTTCTGATGTCGTCTGTGACTGAGATGAGGGCGGTTTCAGTGCTGTGGTTGGTTCGGAATCCGGTTTGTGAAGGGTCGAGCAGGTTGTTGTCTTCCAGGAAGGTGGTAAGCTGTTTGTTGACGGTCTTCTCTATTACCTTGGCAGGGAAGGGGAGGAGCGAGATGGGGCGGAAGTTTTTCAGGTAGCTAGGGTCAGCCGTAGGTTTCTTTAGTAGGGCGTTGACTTCGGCGTGTTTCCAGCTTTCGGGGAAAGTAGCAGAAGAAAATGAAGAGTTGATGACGGCCTGGAGGTGCGGGCGATGATGTTGTCGGCTTTATTGAAGATGAAGTGAGGGCAGGGGTCCGATGGGGCGCCAGAATGGATAGAGTTCATGGTGGTTTTGGTTTCTTCAGTGTTGATGTGGGTCCAGGCGTTGAGGGTGATGGGCGGGGGTGTGGGTTCGGTGATGCTTGGTAGGGTCTGGTGTCCGAAGCTGTCGTGGAGGTCTCTGATCTTGCGATGGAAGAAGGTGGTGAGGGAGTTGCTGAAAAGTTCTCTGCTGTTGTGGCTGTTTTTGTCCAGTCTGTCGGTAAAAAAGTTCCTTTTGGCTGAGCGGATCAGGTGGTGGTGTTCGCGGGTTGCGTTTTTGAGGGCGGTCATGTTGTCGGCGGTGTGGTCCTTGCACCAGGCCTTCTCGAGGGCGTGACATGTTTTCTTCGATTCTTTGAGGGTGTCAGAGAACCAGAGAGGTTTTTTGGTGATGGCCTATTGATGCGTGCATCTGAGGGGAGCAAGGTTGTCTGCGCAGTTGGAGATCCAGTTCGAGAGGCTGAGGGCTGCGTCGTTGGGATCGGTGGTGAGGGTAGGTTGGTTGACGGTGAGTGCGGAGAAGAGTTGCTCTTCGTGGATTTTGTTCCACTGTCGACGAGGGATGGGTTGAGTGCGGAGGTGGCGGGTCTCGCGTCGGAATGTGAAGTGGACACAGCTGTGGTCGGTCCAGTGTAGAGCGGAGGTGTGGCTGAAGGAGACGTGTTTGCTGGCGGAGAAGATAGGGTCAAGCGTGTGTCCGGCGATGTGGGTGGCGGTGTTCACCAGTTGCTTGAGGCCGAGGTTGGCGAGGTTGTCGAGCAGGGCGGTGGTGTTGGGGTCGTTGTTTTATTCCAGATGGAAGTTGAGGTCGCCTAGGAGGATGTAGTCCGGCGAGGCGAGGGCGTGCGGGGAGACGAAGTCGGCAATGGAGTCGCTGAAAGGGGCGCGCGGTCCGGGGGGACGGTAGACGAGGGATCCTCTGAGGGTGGTCCTGGGGTCGGTGCGAATCTGAAAATGCAGATGTTCAGCGGCGAGAGGGGTGTCTTCGGTGGAGGTGGTGACGCTGATGGAGTCTTTGAAGACGATGGCGATACCTCCTCCTACTTGGTTGGTGCGGTCTTTTCTGGAAATCTTGTAGCCTTCTGGGATGGCAGTGGCGATGTCTGGGGCCGAAGAGGCGTTCATCCAGGTGTCCGTGATGAAGGCGACGTCCGGTGCTGTGGAGTCCAGGAGGTCCCAGAGTGCTTGTGGACGGATCGAGCGTTGACCAGGATGCACTTGCGGTGGTTGATGGCGCGTGGGCTGGTGGTCGTGGTAGTTGCGTGGTGGAAGATGCGTTTGCAAGAGTTGCAGGCGAAGGGTCCATGGGTGCATTTGGGGTGAGCTTGGAAGCAGGTGTTGGAGCGCCCTGGGTTGAGGGCGTGGAGGGTGGTGGGGTCGTAGCGGAACAGCGGGGTTTGGGAGAGCTGGGGACCAGGGGTCGTGGTGCTGGGCGCAGGCCAGGCGCGGATGGGCGCGGACGGGCGCAGACGGGCTTGCCCCTGGTGCGTCTCTGGCGCGCCAGCGGCGCGGTCGCGCAACGGCCGCCATAAGAGGGAGGAGAGGGGGAGGGGTCAGCTGTGGGCGAATGGGAGCTGGGGGGCGGGGTGTACAGGAGGTCGCGGTGGGAAAGCGGGAGGGAGTGGGGACAGGTAGAGTGAGAAGAGCTGGGCGATGGGGGTTTAAGGGTGGAGGGGGGTGAGTGTTAGGAAGTTTAGGAGATTAGGGAGAGAGATAGGAGTAGGGTTGGGAAGATAGGGGAGGGGGGGTTGTAGAGGGTGAGGGTGAGAGGTAGAGTGAGAGGATAGGAAGATAGGTAACAGAGGGGGTGGTGGGAGGGGGGAGAGGTAGAGAAATAGGTGGAGAGATAGAGAAATAGGTAGATAGGAGGAGGTGGTGAGTGAGGGAGATAGATAGTGAGATAGAGAGATAGGTAGATTGGAAGATAGGAGGAGTGAGGGAGGCAGATAGCGAACGGGGTAGATAGGGGTGATAGAGAGGGGGAGGCGAGTGAGGGAGAGAGATGAGACAGGAGCAGGAGGGCAGGCGCGGGAAGAACAGAAGACGGAGGACGAAGAAAACAGAAGAACAGAAGACAGAAGCACAGAAGAACAGAAGACAGAAGAACAGAAGAACAGAAGACAGAAGAACAGAAGAACAGAAGACAGAAGATGAAAAACAGAAGAACAGAAGAACAGAAGAACAGAAGACAGAAGAACAGAAGAACAGAAGACAGAAGATCACAGAAGAAGATACAGAAGACGAAGAACAGAAGGCAGAAGACCACAGAAGAAGATGAAGAAGAAGAGAGGCGACAGGAGAGGCTGAGAAGCACACAGATGAAGAGAGAAGACGGGGAAAAGAAGAGTACAGAAGAAGATTACAGAAGAGGAGCGAGGAGGAAGAACAGAGAAGAAGAAAAGAAGCAGGAGCAGGAGAGAGGGTGAGTAGTGCGGGGCAGGGCGAGGGGCTGGGAGGTGGGGGGTACTTACTGCGAGGTAGCTGGGCGGTCTCAGGAACCTGGAGGAGCTGGAGTAGCAGCAGCGGCAGGGGGAGCGACCTACCCTTGGGTCAAGGGTCGCTACCACTGTCGCGCAGCGGCCGCCATAAGAGGGAGGAGGGGGGGTCAGCTGGGGGCGAATGGGAGCTGGGGGGCGGGGTGTGCAGGAGGTCGTGGCGGGAAAGCCGGAGGGAGGGGGGGACAGGTAGAGTGAGAAGAGCTGGGGGGGGGTTTAAGGGTGGAGGGGGGTGAGTGTTAGGAAGTTTAGGAAAAGGCTGGCGGGAGGTGGACTTGTAATCCCCTTGGCAGCACTGCAAGCAGCGCTGCCCTGGAGGATTAAATCAGCCAGGACCAACGTGGCGGAAAATTGCCAGTCCCCAAGGTGCGACCGCGGCGCTTCCGCAGTGCTTCCGCAGCGGTCGTAATTCCAAAGATTGCACCGCCAGCCTGTTGGTGGTGCAATCGACAAAACAGCCCTGGCGGTCTTTGACTGCCAGGGTTGTAATGAGGGCCTTAATCTAGATTGTGCCTGAGTGTTCCACACCATGAATGAGGTGGGGATGTGCCTAGGTGTGACTTTCTTTACATGGCCATACCATAGCCCATTGACATGGAAGAGGTATTGTTGGTTTGTTCTAATGCGTGTGAACTATATTTAGTAGTCAACCAGTAGACACTTGTAGTGCTTGGTGGTCTTCTTCTGTATGCAAAAGGGACATAGCTCCACCTGCCCTTCATGTGGTGTGGCTTAGTTGGTGGCCGCGTTAGGTACATGCAGGCGCATTTGTGATGGCCAATCATTGTGGTGCACTGCAGCATGTTGCATATGTATTGTTGCCAGCACATCTGTAGTCCCACGCCCATGTGTATTTGTTGTGCTGTATATGTTGTTTGTCCTACAGGGTTGGTGTGTTGTGTGTGTTTTGATTGGTTGGTTGACTTACCAACAAGTAGGCCATTGTGATTTTGTCCATCCAGGAACCACTCGTTAATGGTGGAGTGCCGGAATATAAAAGCATCATGGACGCTGCCGGGATACTTGACTGAGATGTTTGTGAAAAGCCCACGGTGGTCCACAATGGCCTGCACATTAATCAAATGTGTGTGCTTCGGTTCCTTTAGAGATGTTCTGTGTCAGCAGGTGGCACCAGTTGTACATGGTTGCAGTCCATTGCACCCAGCACATGTGGAAACCCAGCAATTAGATAGAAACTTTGGTTGGTCTCCTACCGCAGTTGCTGAGTGTTTGGGAATCAGATGTGGTGAGGTGAAAGGCAGATGATGGCATCTATGGCCTTAGGCAGGAAGACTGATATTGATGGCTGGGAGAGACCAGACTCTAGTTCTCCGGTTGTCTGAAAGGATCCAGAAGCCAGCATGTGCAGAACAGTGAGGAGCTTTGTGATGGGTGGTATGTTATTGGGAGTTTGCAGCCTGGCTGTAATGTCTGGTGCAATCTGGTTCAGCAGGCGTAAAATGGATGCCCGGTTGAGACAGTAAGTCCTGATGATGTCTTGCTCCCTGAGGCCAAGGAGGGTTGTCCTCTGCCAAATATCCTCTCCTGCCTTCTGTGTTCCCTTTGTGAGTGCTATGGTGGTGTTTGGGGTTGCTGTTGTGGAGGTAAAGGGAGCTGCTGTTGTTTCAGACTTCTACGGTGTGTACCTAGCTGGAGCAGTACGACTTTCATGTTGTCCTGGAGGAGCAAATATTCCCTCTGTGAATTTTCTTTAAGTAGTGGTGTATTTGCCTCATTTTAATGCCTGGTCAGACCAAGGTGTTACAATTTGACGCGAAACTGCCTTAATGTCATTTTTTGGGGCCGCCTCCCACCTGTGTGTCATTTTAGCACAGGGGATAAATATGGCGTTACGGGCTTAGAGTTATTTTTTGGACGGGAACGCATACCTTGCATCTCATTGATGCAAGGTGGGTTCACACATCCAAAAAATTATGTTAACTCCTATATTTTGACACTGGATGGGTCTAGAGTCAAAATACAAATATGGAGTTAAGTTTGTGTCGAATTTGAATTAAAAAAATGAGGCAGATTTGGTATAAATATGACCCTTAATTTTTATTTAACTTAGTGACCTTATCAAGTGAATATTTTCTCATATTATGCAAATCAGATTAGCTGATGAAAGGAGTATTGATTCTGGGGCGACATTCATATGCATAAGACACTGTGTTGCAGATGCACCAAAATGCTACCAACCTGGCAAGGAGGACTATGGGGCCCACATACCAGCGTGAAAGGAGCCGCTCGTCATTGTGCAACTGCGTCAGCCAGTGCATAAATCTGACGTTCACACACACTGCAGGGGACGATACCAGTAGGGCCAGGAGAACTACGGGCCCACATATCAGCATAGCAGGAGCCGCTTGTCATTCTGCAACTCCGCCCGCCGGTGAATACATCTGACACTCACACCCCGCTGCGCTTGATGCTACCAGCAGGGCCCGGAGGACTGTGGGACCTACATATCAGTGGGGCAGAAGCTGATTGTCATTCTGCAACAGCGCTAGCTGGCGCATAAATCTGACTGTCACACCCCGCTTCATGGGACGTGTGCGGGCCATGCCTAGGCAAGGCCCGGGCATAGCGGTGAGCTCATCTGCACCCATCAGAGACCGGGCCACTCCTCTTTCATTCTGTTGGGGATCACCTGGGATTTTGGTATTCCTACAGTGTAAGGCCCCAGGAAATAGCAATGGAGAGTCGTAGGCAGCACTTGTTCTCAAAGAAAGCAGTCGGGGCTATTGTGGATGAAATTCAGATTCAAATTTATACGGGAACGCAAAAAGTATAGCGCCGGCTTTTGCCATTCCTGAGTGCCAGCCGGGCACCACATTAATGGAATGGCGCTAGCCTGCGCTCAGCTTGGACTAAAGTCAACTAAAATGATGCTATCCGGATGGGGGTGGAGGTAGGGAAGGAGGAGGTTGTGCTCCAAAAAATGACGCTAGCCTGGTTAGAGGCAAAACAAATGCCTCTAACCAGACTAGCACCATTTCCTGGCGTACAACCACCAAAAACATGACTCCTATCTTAGTAAAGAAAGGAGTCATGACCATCACCCCACTGGCCAGCACAGGGGACAAGTGTCCCTTGGGCATGGCCATTGCACCCTGTGCCATGCAGGGAGCCCCAAGTCAGGGCCCCCAATGGCACTTTAAAACAAAAAATGAAACATACTTACCAATGCATACCCTACTTACCTGGGATCGGGTCCCCCATCCTCTCGTGTCCTTCTGGTGGGGATTGGGGTGTACCTGGGGCTTAAGGAGGGCACCTGTGGACTCATTCCATGGTGTTTAACCCAGGCGTTAAATAAATAAATAAAGCAAGCTTAGCTCCATTATTTAGCCCCTCCTCCCACCGTTCGTCATTTTAGCATGGGGGATAAATAATGGGCTATGGGGATATCACAATTTTTTTAATGGGAACGCCTACCTTGCACCTCATTGATGCAAGGTAGGTTCACTCCTCCCAAAAATTGTGCCAACTCCTATATTTTGACGTTAGGTGTGTCTAACGTCAAAATATAAATATGGAGTTAGGTTTGCACTGAATTTACGTAAAAAAATGATGCACATTTGGTGCAAAAGGAGTATAAATATGGGCCAGAGTGTGCAGAGAGCAGACTGTCTTTATCTTCATCTCGAAAATCCTCCATCAGTTTTACGCCACCTATAGGAGAGAATGCAAATGAGGCTGGTCATAAAGCAAATACGGACATGAATGATTGTAAGACACTACTAGTAGTAGAGAAGGATCCGAGTCAGACTGGCCCCCAGATGTAGCCAGTATTACCACCTCACCAACAGTAGAAGCAGGGGAAATTCACTCATTGCACTGTAGCAGTGTTGAAAATAAAGGTTAAACTGGGAAAAGGAAAAAGACGGACTTGGGGTCGAAGCCTAGGATGTCATGTACATTTAATCTCAGTCCACAACCTGTTCTGCAGTGAGGTAGGGACACGCAAGTATGGGGCCCTATTTATAATCCACTAAAGACTATTGGTGATAATCTTAAAATTGTTTTGATGGAACAGTTTGAACTGATTTTCTTTTGGTTAGGAAAAATAGAAGCTAAATTTGATTGTTTGGGTCTGACGTGTTTAGTGGATAAACAAACAAACGTTGCTTTTCAGATTTTCCTTTTTACCACTTAAGTATGGCCAGTGAGCATGTAATGGGGGTTAAAACCTAGACAAGCAGCTTAAGCACACATTTAAGAGGATTAGCTACCGTTCAAGAATCAATGACATCTTATTAGATTTACCATTTTGGAGATATATGAGTGATATGGAAATACTTGATAAACAGAATAGTGCCACAATGCTTTAGACGTAGATTTAGACTACAAGCTGTTTGATTCCAGAGCTCGTCCAGTGACAGTGGCAACATACCCCTTTATTACAACTAATAATAAAATAAGAATTAAATGGACCATGATTGAGGGGAGTAAAGATATTAAGGCTGGTATTTATAAAAATGTAGTAAATGCACTCATTGATTTAAGGAATAATGAGGGTGAGGTGTGGCACATTGTTACCATTTATCATAATCTAGTGGAAAGCCTTAAACTTTTCTTTTATAAACCCATGAAGAGTAATGTCAAAGGCTCAAACAAAAATGCATGGTACAATGAGTTTTGTAAGACCACAAGGGAAGGAATGAAGAAACATTGAAATCCGGATGTAGCACAGTGGTGGTTTACCAAAAGAAACTTTATGCAAAAGCTCAAAAAGAGGCCAAGATGGATTGGGAGGAAACCCAATGGAGAGATCTACTCAATGCGGCTAAAAATAAGGATGGTAAAACGTTCCGGCATCTTGTGGCAAAAGGTACTAGGTGTCAGGTTACTGAAGGGGACCAACACATACAACCTTGGTTGTGGGAAAGTCACTCTAGTACTCTGTATGCTGATCAGAGTCCTAAGGTTATACGGACAGTTGGGTCACCAGGCCAGAATTATCTTCTGCAGTTGATTATAAGGCTCCATCAGATGAATTACGCACAAATAAGATGGGGTCATAACAGGGAGCTCACTGATCACATGAAGGTAGAGAGGGGGGTGAGGCAAGGGTGTATTTTGGCCCTAACCCTGTTCACCTTGTTAATTAATGGGCTAATTGAATCTTTATCTGATTACAATGGGGACCCACTTAAGATTGCTGGTTGTCCTGTAGCATTGCTGCTGTTTGCAGATGACACACTGTAGATATCAAGAACACTGGTATGACTTCAAAATCTATTGAACAGGTTCTCAGAGGCATGCAAAAATCTTGGGTTAGAAATTAATATTAACAAAACAAACATTATGGTATTTAATCCCCATAAATCCTTTAGTGGTAAGGTGAAACTGGGTGGAATTTATTTAGAAGCAAGTTAAAGAGTTTGATTATTTAGGGGTAAGGCTTTCTAATACTCTAGCATGGACCCCACAAATTACCAAAAGCCAGCTTACTCTTCAGCACATCTGCTTTGCCTTACTAAGGAAAATGAAGACATGTAGGTTAAAGCCTGCAGGCCCTGTCATGGAAATACATCAGGCTAAAGGGGTTGGTGCTGCACTTTATGGTGCAGAGTTATGGGACATACGCAACCTGGGTGGGCTGGAAAAAGCTGAAAATGGTTTTGTGAGATCAGTCCTGAGTCTATCCCGGAATACACCCTTAAGCCCTACGCGTCTGGATTTTGGGTTATGAAATATAGGGCATGTTGCTGTACTTAGACCTTTTGGGTATTGGATGCGAGTTTGGTACAAAAGAACCCCACTTCCATTGAGGGAATCATTTTCTGGATTATTGGAGCTTAATCGTAGATACAGTATCCCCTGTTTGAAACATGTGAAAACATGGCTAACTACTCTTGACATGTGTGACCTGTGGATCAACCCCCACAGTATTAATAACAATTCCCTGGCATCCCTCAAAGAAAAATATTGGGGCCACATATCTGATCTATGGCTGAAAGAGGGTAGCAGGGCGGACCTGACAAATAGGTTTCTGGATTTAAAGACACCATGAAATATGAGGATTTTGATTGAACCGCCTCATGCCAAGTTCCTTTATTTAAAATTCATATATGGCATCTTTCCATAAAATGATTTTTGTAGTAGATAGAATGGGTTAAACATCTCCTCCTTATGTCCACCCTGCCAAGACAGCCGAGAAACTGAAGAGCATGTTCTATTCTTTTGTCCTTATTATGATGAGAACAGAATTACTTCGTTTTTGCCATTCTGTCGAGCATTTGCATCCAGACAGATGAGGTTTACTGTACGAACCTCAGAGGCAATACTACAGATTGGGGGGGGGAGGGTTGTTTTATTTAGATACCTGTTGGACGCTTGCAGAAATAGGTGCAGGCTCTGTTTGCACATTTAAGTTATACTTCAGCATGTTGCAGAGTGGATGTATTCAGAGAGTCAGTTAGGTCTGTGCAATAATTGAAATTAGTTGTAAAATGTCTTGCTAGTAACTGACTGTACTATTTTAAGTATATAAATGAAATGTGTAAAATTTGAGATATGGTTTTTATTGATATATCATAATGTTATAAATTATATTTTTGTTTGTTATACATGATTTTGTGATATGTATGTATTTTATAGGTTTTTATATGATTTTTGGTTTTACAAAGCCGAATAAAGCTACTACTACTACTGCCAAGATTTTTCACTGGGGATGTGTTATTTTTTGTCACAGCCTGTCAAAACATAATTTTAGAGGTTTACTAAGCCATGCAATGCCACTTGCACTGCCTTTTGTTCCTTTGTATCAGGTAGGCTTTTCATGGGTAGTACATGGGCATTTACAAGCATCAACCCATAGATGTTGGCACACTCCCATATTTACTAACGGGAGTAAACCTGGGAATGTATCAAAATGCTATGCCTCCCTGAACCAGGCATCACAAGGAGAAATATCTTTATTTCTCCTTGTTACTTCCTTTTTCTACACTGGCTGCATTCTACAGCATGCACAGAAAGAGGAGCATGCTGTTGAGGATTGTTTTATGCAGGACGGTATTTCTTCCTACACGAAAACTAACTTGCCTGTAACACATGCATCCTTGCACCATGGCGCAAGGGTGCCTGCGTTGGCATTAGGTAGCACACAGTGCCCCAGTGCTACGAGACAGCAGAAATATGTCATATCTCAGTTGATACTAGTCATTTCTGTTGTCTTGATTTCACTCAAACAGTGCTGCAGCTTTGCTTGCTGCCGTCGTTGCATGAAATGAAAGTAAATATCATTTTTTGTATTTGACAGATCTCAGAACAGGGTATTGTACAGGCAGTGGCATAGGATTGGTATTCAAGCAGGTTTAACACTATTAGTTTGGTTTATGTGTGAATATCCAAAAACCTTAAAAAAACAAAGATTCTTCTCGTCCTTGCATTGTTTCTATGCAAAATTGGATTACATGGAAGTAAACTGGAATTATTCAATGGTGAGGACCAAATTATGTGCCATGTTTGGCTGAAATATGAGGCAGAAAAGGCAAATTATGAGACACAATGCAGCACATTTTCTGATAGTATTACTTCATTATTTTGTCATTTGTAGACATGGTAACACGTTCTAGGCAAAGATTTCGCATTATTAGTACCACTTTGTTAGACCTGGCATCCTTAAGACCTGGCATCCTTAGGGTGGTCTTAACCCTGACTTTTTGCCTTTAACTCCTGCTTTGTTGTTGTATTTTTTGTTGGCCTTAGGACTCTGATTACATTTCCACTGTTGTTCAGTGCTAAAATGCATGTTCTTCTCCCCTAAAACATGGTAACATTGGTGCATCCACAATTGGCGTATTTAATTTACCTGTAAGTCCCATGTAGAGTGGTATACCATATGCCCAGAGCCTGTAAATTAAATACCACTAGTGGACCTGCAGCACTGATTGTGCCACCCACCACTTAAGTAGCCCTGTAAACATGTCTCAGGCCTGCCACTGCAGGGCCTGTGAGTGCAGTCTAACTGCCGCACTGACTTGGCACTTAAATCTCTTACCAATTCCTGAATACCACTTTTCTTACATATAAGTCACCGCAAAGGTAGGCCCTAGGTAGCCCATGGGGCAGGGTGCCATGTAAGCAAAAGGCAGGACATATACTTTTAAGTTCTCAAGTCTTGGTAATGAAAAACACCCCAAAGTTGTTCTTCATTACTGTGAGGCTTGACCCTCTCATAGGCCAGCATTGGGAATTCCTTATAATGCCTTTAAGCTGTAATTCCTGATCTGAGAGGAGTAGCTGCATCATGTTTAGCACCATTGGAATGGTAATAAGAAATCCTCTTTACTGGTAAAGTCGGATTTATTACTACTGTTTTAAAAATGCTACTTTTAAAAAGTAGACATTTCTCTGCACTCACTGCCCTTGGTGCCCACAGCCTATCTCAAATAGACGTCTGGCTTGGGCTATGTAACATCTACACTAGTACATTCCCTGCAGACATCCACTACACAGAATACTCAACTGCATCTGCATGTATTTGCGTACTGATGGGTCTTTCTAGGGAGGAGGTTGGGAGGGGTTCACACTACCTCAAAAGGTAGTATCTAGACTCCACACAAAGGGGATGATTAACTCCCACTGGAGCCGAGGCTGACCTGAAAGGGAGACCTGTGCACTTCACAAGAACTCTTTGTAGTCGCCTCCCACACCAAAGGCACTTTCTAGTATAAGTACTGGGTCTCTGACCCCCCTAACTCAAGAAAACGCTGATAGACTAAAGACTGCTGTGTGCCATGATTGCCACTTGGCCAGGATTGACTGTTCTCAGGAACTGCTGCCCTGCTTTGGTGCACAGCCCTGCTACCTGCTGATCTCTGCCCGGTAGCCCAAGACTCATCCTCCAAACCCAGAGTGACTCCAAGTGGCCCTGCTTTCCTTTGCGCTCACCTTCAGTTTCAATTTGAGCCGCTCTTGCCACACTTAGCCACTCACAATTGTGACTGACCCAGAGTGGCCCCGCTTACCTTTGCCGCCTGCCTTAGACTTCAACTCGAGTGGCTCTACTCAGCCTTTCTTCACCCGCTTTCCGAGAGGAGTGCAACCAGGACAGAACTGGAGCTCTTCAGGACATCGTACACCTGTGCCAATGAATCCCTGGCAGCACCCCTTTGATCTATTATATTCACTCATTAACCTTGCTATTTTTGAATATACAAAGCCAATACTTTACCATTTTGTGCATTGGATCTGTATTTTGCTGAACTCAAAATTAACCCGATAAAGAAGCTTTATTTTTCTACATTCATGTGAAGTCTTTTTCTGTGGTTTATCTCATTAAGTTATTGCGTGTGTGTTGCACAAGTACTTTACACATTGGCTTGGAAGTTAGACCTGTCTGCTATGCACCAAGCTACCAGAGAGTGAGCACAGGCTAATTTATGACATGTTATTGACTTGTTCTGACTAGGATTGTGGTCCCAACTTGGACAGGGTGTCTACGTCTGCAAACTAGAGACCCAATTTCTAATACACGTTAACACCAAATACAGCAATAAACAATTGAAAGGTGACCAGTCATCCTTGGCAAATTACTTTCCACTGCTTAGGGGTACATGCCACCACATATTTATTGACCTTTGGTGTGTTTGAGCCAGAAACAGAGTTTTTTATAAGATTTGCAGATTACGCAGCAGATGATGAATTCTGTACAGCAAACCTATAACTACGAAGAAAACACTGCTGCGACAGGATTTCATAATTACAGTGGTCCTGATTATATGTTTTTATCTCTTAGGCAAGTGCATCTTACGCTTTCCCTCTTGTTGGACCACAATTGACTGATGATTTAGGTAAATGAGTGGCTGGCAGGAAAGGCACACAAAGGATAGATATGTAATTATGTAAGTGACGCTTGCTAGAGGACAGTGTACAAAGAAAATATTTAAAGACCTCAGTCATAACAAAGTAAATGGGAAGGTGTCCTCACTGACTGAAATGACTGAGTAGCTAGCTTCTGCCCCCAACAGTGCTGTTCTGCAGTGTAGATTTTGGTCTGCAGTGCCACTGTCAGGGAAGACTTCTGTGACTCAGTTTAGGCTATCTATTTAGGGTCTGATGGAGAGGCTGCTGAGTGGATGGAGCCAGAACAAGGACCACATCGATGTCAATTATGGGTAGCAGCTGTCAATCCAGGGTGTACTTTTCTACCTCTGGTACCGGCCTTTCTTGGTCTCCCAGGTCATAAAGGCATTATCACAAACAGAAAGTAGATAGGACACATTACACTCTATACACTCTCTAGACATTACACTACTTCCTCCTCTACAAACCCTACTGAAGATACTACAAGGCATTGAGGAGCTAAGGGTTGGTGAAGCAGCAGTCCTAGAAGCCTTCTTGACTCAAAAAGTGTGTGGTCCCAATTCCTCCATCCTCTACATTTTGATTAATCAACACCCATGACATAGCAGCGCTGACATGGGAACTGTAGTGTAAGATGGCCAGACTGGGATGCAAGTATATGGAAACAACCATACCTCAATGTCATCAGGTGATGGAGTTGATGCCCGCATCCACAGTGCCAACATTGTTGCCCATGGTGAATCTGGTTCTAAAAGAGATACATGTTCTCAGAGGTAACTTCTCTCTCTCTGAAGGTGATTTCTACATTTTCTGAAGCATAATGCCTCCACACTTACCAAGAGTTAGAGGCGGGAGTTGTTAGACCTTGGATCCTTGGCGTGGTTTCCCCTGACTTTTTGTCTTCAGACCTACTGTTTTGCTGACTTTAGGACTCTGGGCATTTTACTCCTGTTAACCAGTGTTAAGGGTTCATGTGTTCTCTCCTTAAAACTATGGAAACATTGGCTTATCCACAATTGTCATATTTAGTTTACTTATAAGTCCCTAGTAAAGTGCACTACCTGTAACCCCAGCCTGTAAATTAAGTGCTACTAGTGGACCTGCACACTGATTATGCCACCCGTCTCAGTAGCATATCAAACATGTCTCAGGCCTGCCATTGCAGAGCTTATGGGTGCAGTTTTAAACTGCCATATAGACCTGGCATGTTAACCATCTTGGCAAGCCAAAACCTTCCTTTTTAATACATATGTCACCCCTAAGGTAGGCCATGGCCATCCCAAGGTCAGGGTACAGTGTGTTTAAAAAGTTGGACATGTAATGTTAAGTTTTCCATGTCGTAGTAATGAAAAACTCTTAAATTAGTTTTTCACTACTGCAAGGCCTATCTGTCCTATAGGATAACTTTGGGTTACCTTATTACCCTTTATAACCGTAATTTCCAATTAGGAAGAGATGGGACCCCATCCAAGTTTGGTGTTGCTGGAATTGCAATTTAAAATCACAAATAATGGTGATGTCAGACTTTAAATTGTAATTCTGAAAATGCCACTTCTAGAAAGTTGCCATTTAGTTCTCACCATGTCTGGGGTGGGTGGCAGCTGGGCTTTTAGCATTTCCTCTAGACAGCATCACACAAAGGGACCTCAGATGTGACTGATGAGCCGCCCACAGTATGATGGGCATCCTGGGCAGGTTGGGAGGGAGACTCTGACACACCTGAATAGGCTGTGTCCTGTCCTCACACAAAGGGCTGCATACCCTCATGTAGTGAGCCTGAAGTCAGGGCAGGAAGTACAGGGACTCTGTGCTCTTTAAAGGCATCTCTTTGAAACCCCCCCGCTTCAAAGGCACAACTGGGTGTAAGTACTGGATGTCAAACACTACCAACTCAGTACACTTCTGGACCTCTAGATACTCTGCCGTGAAGAAGGACTGCTTTGCTGCTACAAGGCCTGCCACTCTTCTGGACTGCTACCCTGCTGAACTCCTGCTTTGGTGTGCTGACCTGCTGACCTCCTTGCCTGGTAATGAGAAGGACTGGACCTACATGTCACCAACCCAGAACCAAAGTGACTCCAAGGGCTTGCTGGCTTGCCTCCTGTTATCTGAAGGATGAGGGACACAATACTTCCAACTCACCTGCTACAGCACCTGGACTCTACCAGCTCTGACACTTGCCCTGCCAAGTCCTGTCAGTCCAGTCCTGGGCCCGTGCAAGTGGGTATAAAGTGCTGCTCCAGTCAGAACTGACACATCTCAGCCACTGAAAGGATCAGAACCGGCACATCGCTCCTTGTTGTATGGATTGGAACTGGCGCATCAGCCCATTGTGTGACTCAGAATTGATGCATCACCTCCCCAGCGTGGATACACCCCTGTGCATCACTTTCAGAGTCACTGCATCTTGGACTCAAAACATTGCCGCTGTTGCATGGAGAAAATCGACACACCTTTGTTAATGGATGGGAAGGATTGACCAATCATCCTCACTGCAGAGATCGACCCGACGCATTGCTTCAGCCTGCTCCTGCAACCTCGAAGTCGACACAACCAGGATTAAGGTACTTTTGTTCAGTGGGCATCACTGGGTCCATTTAACTGGCCCGCTCTTCAACACGGTCAGCCTGAACTTTTGACTTTGTCCAGGTGTGGTGCGACCAGATGTCCCCGGTTGGTGCTTCTTGATTTTAAGGTCTACTTTACATTTTATTCATTAACAAATCACATCTCAAGTTCTACTTATTAGATTTTTGTCATTGCACAAATACTTAACACACTGCCTTTTAAGTTAAGCCTGACTGCTCTGTTCCAAGCTCATTTAGAGTGTGTTTTTCACTTACCCTGATTAGGATTGTGGTTCCTGCTTAGGCAGGGTGTATACCTCTGCCAACCAGAAGCTCCATTTCTAACAGGAGGTGATGGTGATAAGGTGTTTGTAATTCTGTAGAACATGCAGGATCTAAATGACTGAGTGACATCTTCTCCTGATTACTACAGATATTGTATTGCCTTCTTGAGGAAGGGTCGTTCTACTTTGGAGTTGAAACCATGTACAAGCCAAGATGTAGACATGTGTAGCAAACATATAGATATTTACATAAGGGAGCATGGAATATTGCACACTTTCTTTTTTTTTATTTGTCTTTCAAGGACATAGTAGCTGATGAGAGACACCATTTTCCATACCTGTGATTTCACGATTGGTGCTAAAGAAAAGACCAGTGGTGGGTGATTCTTTCTACTTAACACACTATCTGGTGGTTCAGACCATAGTGGTTCAATTTGCTGACTTCATGGATGACCTAATGTTTTTTCCAATAGTGCTCACTTTAGAAGTGCAGCTAAAGAAAAGGTTTTAACAGTTTTATAATGGAAAGTGGCAAGCATCATTAAGTGTAATGAGACAACTAGTATTTCCGCCTGGATAAATGGCCCTCATTAGGACATTGGTGGTAAATCCTGCTTACCGCCACGCTGACGGCCACCAACTTACCGCTGCGTTGGCAAATATCCGTTCACCATATTATGACACACCAATCCGACAGAATACAGCCACATACACAAATCTGCCAGACCAAAGGTCAGTGATAAACTGGTGGTCCCAAAACCCACACTGTTACGCTAACAAAACAACACCCATCACATTATGACCCACAAATCACCTCAACCGCGGTAAAACATTGGCGGTACATACTGCTGCGCTCACAATGGACACGCACATACAAAACAACACTACATTAGCCAATTCAAACAACACACACCTGACACCCATACACACACCACGCCCACACCACTATAAACATATACCTACATTACCCACAACCCCTTATGTAGAACAATTGCCACCAGGAGACTGAGAAGGAGAGCACAGAGACAACTAGACACACACACCACATACACCCATACACCCCTCACGCACTCCACATCACACACCCCACGACATTACCCAACCCACCCTCACCAACACACATCACACATGACCCATGGCACCACAAAGGCACCGCCGTTTCACTGAGGAGGAGTTAAGGGTGATGGTGGAGAAAACCGTCAGGGTAAAGCCACAGCTCTTTGGAGCACAGGTGCAGCAAATATCTATAGCAAGGAAGATGGAGCTATGGCAGAGAATCGTGGGCAGGGTCAACGCCGTGGGACAGCATCCAAGAACAAGAGACAACATCAGGAAGAGGTGGAACGACCTATGGGGGAAGATACGTTCCATAGCGGCAAGGCTCCAGCTCGCCATACAGAAGACTGGCGGTGGACCCACTCCTCCTCCCCCACAGCTCACAACATGGGAGGGGCAGGTACTGGCAATAATGCATCCTGAGGGACTCCCCTGAGTTGGCGAAGGACTGGACACTGGCAAGTCAACTTTCAACATTTATCACCCACCATACCTGCATGCCATCACACACCCTCACTCCCATCACTCCACCACATCCTGCACACTCCACCAACACATCTCACTAATCCCAATGCCAGGCCCTGCATGCTGTACGAATGCATAGACACCCCTGCCAGCCCTGCATGGACACTCATCACTAAAGCATGCACAGCATAGGGAAAATAACATAACCACAATACACCAACATACACAAGCAAAAGCTGTCAGGGCAACACCAACCATAGAGGGGAAGCTACAGAAGTACAAATGTCATACACTTGAGGCATAATACAAAATTTACATCCCCACAGGTACCCCAGCCAATGTCACTGGAGAGGAGGTGCCACCACTATCCAGTCCCCCAACAGAAGAGGCCCACCGTGATGACAGTAACTCTGGACTTCTGCATCTGGACTACCTAACTGGCTCATCAGGGACCACTGGAGAGCCGGTCACCCAAGCCCACTCACAGACAACCACAGAGCCTCCCACATCAGGAACCAACACCACAGTACCCACCCAGCATACCCACACCTCTGTCCCCAGGACACCTCAATCAGCAGTGTGCCCACCTGTACAGGGACCCCAGGCCACGCCTCACACACAAGACAATCAGGGACCTGGGGTCAGAGGCAGTGGGCACACCGTTCAGGGGACCCTACCAACCAGGGGATCAGGGAGGACTTGCAGGCCATTAAAAACACCCTGATCTCAATAGCAGGGGTGCTGCAGACATGGCCAACATCATGTGGGAGGCACCAGCACACAAGCCGTCCCCTACCACTAGCCAGTCATCTGAACAGCCCTCCACTTCTGCTGCCGCTAGTGGCCAGAAGGCCCCGCCACAGGACTCACAGGCCACCAGCACCCCTCCCGCTGCAGAAGGTGAACCACCCTGCAAACGTTCCCTGTGAGCCAGAGAGAAGCCAGAGAAACTTGCCAAGACCACCGCCAGGAAATGAGACTCTCCTGATTGTCCCCCTTGTGTCCTACTCTGTCACCTTGTCCACCTTGAACTGCCATTGCTCCCCCTCCTATGTCCCCATGGACACTGCCCCTGTGCTACAAACAGAGTCAAAATATCCTGGACTTTCGTCCATCATCACCCCATTCCATTCCACCTCCCCCCTATATTTTAGCACAACAATAAACATCCTTGGATAACACACGACTATTAGTATGCCATGTATTGCAAATTTGTATTCATTGAGACAGCTACAACCATTGCAAATGAACTGTACATAGAATGAGCATAGAATGAATGACCTGTTGCTGGATGTTGTGATCACATCAGGAAAATGTTGTTATATCACCAACATCTGTAAAATGAACATCCATAGGTAACAGTAAGTAGTGGAAAAAGTGGTTAATGCCAGCATGCTAATGCCACACAGGATACAAAAAAAGTCATAGAAATGTGAAGTTGAACTGTCTCACCTGTGTGTCACTGGAAGTACTGACATATTTCCATTGTTCTGTTGTCCACACCCTCATCCTCTGCCTCCTCATCCTCACTGTTCTCAGGGTCCACTGCTGCCACAGGGGCATCTCCAGTCTCCTCCTCCTGCAGAAACAGTACATGGAGTCTGAGGGTCAGGTTGTGCAACATGCAGCATTCCACTACTATCAGGCAGATCTTCTCGGGTGAGTAGCACAGGGATCTACCTGTCAGATGGAGGCACCTGAACCTGTCCTTCAGGAGGCCAAAGGTCCTCTCAATGATCCTTCTGGTTCGCCCATGTGCCTCATTACAACATTCTTCTGCCCTTGTCCTGGCATTCCTCACAAGGGTCAGCAGCCATGATAGGTTTGGGTAAGCAGAGTCACCTGCAAATATTGTGGGACAACATTTAGCCAGACACTATGCCATATGGCCAACAGCATAGGCATACACCAACATATACTGGGTGAGAACCGGGGCTCCCGTATTAGCCACGCCCTGTGCCTCTATAAATGGGCCATCACATTTGGGATGCTGCTATTCCTTAGGACAAAGGCATCATGCACCGACCCAGGATACTTAGCATTGACGTGGGAGATGTACTGGTCCGCCAGGCACACCATATGCACATTCATGGAGTGGGAGCTCTTACGATTCCTGAACACCTGTTCATTTTGCCTGGGGGCGGGGGACAAATGTAATATGTGTTCCGTCAATTGCCCCAATTATATTGGGGATATGTCCCATTGCATAAAACCCTGCCTTCACAGCGGCCAAATCCTCCACCTGGTGAAAGCAATGTAGCTGCACATGCTTTTTATCAGGACAGACAAGACTCTTGCCAGCACGATTGAGAACATTGGCTGTGACATTCCTGCTGCCAAGCCCACTGCCACTTGGAAAGAACCAGTTGCCAGGAAATGGAGCACTGATAGAACTTGCACAAGAGCGGGGGGATCCCAGTCGGGTGACTGATAGCTGAGATCAGGTCAGGTTCCAACTGAGATTGTGACCCAGTCCAGCCTATAGGTGAGGATATTGTGCCTTTCCTCCAGTGTAGCCAAGTCCACCGGGGGTCTGTACACAGGGGTATGTCTTCATCTCCTATTCATCCACAGTGGTAGGTATCTAAGGGACACAGGAGTGAGTAGGCGGTCACATTTTGAACAACTATTCCACAACGCAGTCCACATCGTGCAAACATGTTTGGGGACAGTGTAATATAAAATGATGTGCCTATATATCCTGTGACGCATGAATGATCGATAAGTCTGTTTACCCCCCATGAAATGGAGTCCGCCTATCCTGTGTGGAGGGACAGGTGGAAGTGAGGTAATTCCTCCGACGTTATGCGCCATGGCGATAGGCGGTCGAGAACTGCAGTACAATTCCTCATTGGATATTATAGTGCTCTATGGAGTACAGTGGCCAATAGGGATCAGAGCCGGTGGTGACGGTGTACACTGCCGCGGACGTAACCACCATTTTCTATCTCAATCCTCACTTGTTTCCTGACCTTCCATAGGAGAGGACCTACACTTCATGTGCTGTTGTGACCTGTGTCTGGAACCTACCATGGCCTGTGTGATTGGGAAAAGGGCCCCTGCCTTCACTTCTAAGGAGTTGGAGCGACTTTGTGGATGGAGTCCTACCCCAGTACGGACTGTGTATGGGCATCCAGACTAACAGGTGAGTATACTGGGCATGATGCATGTGGCATGAATGCATGGAGTTGTGTGTGAAGGCATTGTGCAAGGGGGGTGGGTGGATGTCCTCTAGGCGGTGTACATGTTGTGCACTGGGCTATGTGTGTGTCAATGGTGATGGGATCTGGTATGGGGGGCCATTTGTGTGATAGGCTGGACTGTTTGTCTAATTGTGTTTTCCTGTCTGTATTGCCTCAACAGGTCAGTGCCCAGCTAAAGAAGGGGATATGGAGTGCCATCGCCAAGGAGGTGCGGACCCTGGGGGTCTATGGCAGGTGGAGCACCCACTGTCGGAAACAGTGGGAGGACCTGAGATGCTGGGCATGGAAGACCGTGGAGGCCCAGCTGGGGATGGCCTCCCAACGAGGAACGGGGGCCCGTCGGACCCTGACACCACTGATGGCCAGCATACTGGCAGTGGCCTACCCTGAGCAGGATGGGCACTCGAGTGTATCACAGCAGCCACAAGGGGGTGAGTACCATGGCTATCATTGCAACTTCTGCCTGGTGGGGTGGTATCCGGGTGGTGGTTGTGTGTCCTTGGGTGCCCCAAGGCCAGGCCAGACATAGCAGCGTAGGTCCTCTGGTGGCTAAGGGTTTGAATGTGAAATACTGCTTACCTAGCTTGTCAGTATTAACTTCTGGGCAGGCTGCGTGGGCCCCAGTTGTGATACAGTTGGTGGTCTGTGACCCTCCTCATTCCTTAGTGACTAGCCATTTCACTGGTAGTGCAATGCATAGTGCATAGGTCTGTTCCCTGTGTGTGAGTGTGCTGTGTACGCCAACGGTGGTGTTGTAGTCATTAACCCAGTGTATCCTTTGTCTCTCTCCCCCCTTTCTTGTTTTGTCATCCTGTCCTTTTGTGCATTAGCATCATCTGGCGGAGGAGCAGAGGCACCGGCGACAGAGGGAGCTGCATCCCACGGGGCCCTGGAGGAACCAACACTGAGGGAACCAGTAGGACGGAGGGCGAGGGGAGCACCACGGCGGAGACTGAAGGGGACAGCACAGACTCTGATACCTCCTTCTATGGGAGCTCCCTGGTGGTGGTGGACACCTTGGTGACCACCCCAGCTGCATTTAAAGCCGCCACCCAGGTACCAGCACTGCCCTCCCAGTAGCCCCTCAGCATGTTGCCCGTGCCCGCTCACCCTGGAGGGTGGGCATCTCCTTCGCCCAGGCACCTCAGGCCCTGCCTGAGTGAGCCCTGCTGCCCTGAGTGAGGAGGCTATTGACCTCCTGAGATCCATCTCTGTAGGGCAATCAACCATTGTGAATGTCCTCCAGGGGCTGGCAGCCCAGATGCAGCAATGCAATGCATCCCTGGAGGGCATTCATGGTGGATTGGCGGCCCAACAGAGATCGATTCAGGCTCTGGCCTCCTCTCTGATGGCAGCCATTGTCCCTGCTTCTACCTTCCCCCCTCCAACCTTCCACTTCCCAGTCCCATTCTCCTCGACCCCAACCCAACCCAAGCACACAGACAGACGAGCATACACACAAGACAACACCCGCCTCCTAAAGGACACAAACGCAAGCACTCAGACACCCAACAGCCATCCACCTCACAACAGCATACAGCCATTGAACCTGAACCCAAATCCAGCAGACATACACCTCTGAAGACCACTCCCTCATCCTCCACTCCCATTACTCCTCCCCCTCCCACCCCAATGTCCCTAAAAAACTTTTCCTTGCCCAGCTTGCCCTCTTCCTTACCCCTCCCCCCATCCTGCATGGATGGGCAGGGTAGCAAGGACACAGCCCAGCTCCTCAGCACCAGGCAGAGGGCGGAAGAGCCCATCCACCCCTATCAGGAAGGGTAAGGGATCCCCAACCAATGACCAGGTGGAGAAGAGGCACTCTACGCCAGCGGAAGCTGTCAGCCAAACACCGCCATCACCACCAGCTGTTACAGGGCCCCCACCGCCAGCCGTGGATGTGCTGCCACCACAGAGTGCAGGGGCTGGCAGGAGCCTTCCCCAACCACCACCAGCATGCAGCCATCCCAGAGTGCAGGGGCTGTCCAGGAGCCTCCCCCAACCACCACAAGCATGCAGCCATCACTGCTGGCAGATGCCATGTAGTCACCCTCCAGGGGCTACTGTGTGGGCTGCCCCCTCCAGAACCAGTGGGCAAGACACCCACTCGAGAGACTGTGGCCTTCCACTCCCCAGGATAAAGCACAGAGCATGTTGCCCCCTCTAGAACCAGTGGGCAAGACACCCACTCGAGAGACTGTGGCCTTGCACTCCCCAGGACAAAACACAGGGCATGTTGTCCCCTCCAGAACCAGTGGGCAAGGCACCCACTCGAGAGACTGTGGCGTTGCACTGCCCAGGACAAAACACAGGGCTTGTTGCCCCCTACAGAACCAGTGGGCTTGTTCCCCCATCCGGCTGAGGTGCCCCACCCTGAGGTGCCTGCCTGTTTGCCAACTGATGCCCCTGCAGTGTTCTATCCGGATTGGTGCAGGATTCGAGTTGGGCCTTGGACTGTGGCCTGTGGCCATGTGGGCCCTTTGAACTATGGACTGGGCAGTGTCCCTTTTTTATACAAGTGTACATATCTGTTTCATGGCCAAATGGGATTATTAATTTTGATGTTGAGCTGATTACAATCACTTTTGTAACTTCCTTTTGTCCTTGCATTATTCTGCAGATTTCCTGGGTCAAATTTTGTAATACAGCTGGTTGTGTGTATGGTTTGTGTGTGTCGGGTGTGTGTTGTGCGTGTGTGTGTCACTCTTTTTTTCCTCCCACCCTCCCTTGTGTGCTAGGCGGATTTAATCACCGTCGTCATTTTCGCAAACGTTGGTGTTCCTGGTGAAGCATAAAGTAGAAGATCATCGGGAAGACTTGCAGTTCGGGTTCCATGGCGGCGTGGTTCTTTCCTGTGTCTCCAATGGTGAGTCCTTACACTTTTGTGCTCTGTTTCCCCCAGGCTTTTGTTGGCATTGGTACCGCCCCAGAAAAGGTGGCCGTTTGCAGTGTCTTAATATGGTGGGCGGAACTTTGTCTTCCGCCTGGCTGCAGACGGCTACCTCCGTGGTGACTGTTGTTTCCGCCCTGGCGGTCGGTGTGGTACATTGGCTGTCTATTGGAGATATCACCACCATGGTCATAATTTGGCTGTGGTTACCGCCAGCCTGTTGGCGGTATTACCGCCACTTTATGTGCCAGCTACAAGTGGAGCCATTTGTTATCCTGAAGGTGGATACAGCCCCACTCACTAGTAAAATGCAGGTATTCCTGAACCCAAATTTTCCTGGTGTGGGAATATCAGACTCGATTTTACCGACCACAAAATCCAGCTGGTAATAATCATTTTCAGATTGGGCTGCAAATATAGCCCGGTCCCTGCCACAACCCCCCATCTGAGGCATTGAAAGAGCATTACAGTTCCCCCTGCCAGGCCATATCTTTTCCTTCCCTCTGCTACCCCAACCACTATCCTCAAGTACCGCTGCCATATTACACTTCTCACCTCCTCAGAGCAGGTAGAATTGGGAAATGCACACGGAAGTCAGCCCATAGATGAGTGGCCTGCATGCTTATTTCCAATTTCAGAAGTTAAACTGTGGCATGGTAGGGTAAAGAGAGAAATACCAGCCATAATCGATAATACCAGGCACCTGATATCTTCCCACCTATCTCCACCTAGCTCGTAATCAAGGCCATAACAAGAGGAGCCCCAAAGACTCTAAGCTGTTTCCTCATCGTATTGATCAATATCATACATCAATACCTGATAATTATTACTTTTGCAGGCAGACTCCTTCTAGGACTAAACCACGGAAATCAAGGCACTTTTTTCTGGATACTGGGAGAAAAGATTAGAAATAGGAAGCATTTGCCACATCAAAAACATTACATTAGAATCACACACAACCGACTTTTCTTCCTACTGAGAGAGTAAAAATGACTTTCCTGTGCAAAGTACCGGTTATCTGTGGCTTTGAGGCTCAGGTTTGTTAATTAATTAGAGCAATGCACACTGTTCCAGTAGAGAAGATGGTAGTTAACAATTTTAGTTGAGTGTCTTTGAGGCACAAGACATGGAAGCCTGTTATTTTCATTCCCATTGTCCTGGTCAGTGGCCCACACATTTCTGCTAGTATATAAAACACTTAAGGATCACTTAAAGGAATTAAGGTTGTGATGGATAATATTAAAGGGTTACCTTGTTTTGAGTTGGCAGTTCTCCCTACGAATCTGAAGGGGTACATTTATAATTTAATTTATGAAGTGACCATTTTAAAGTGAGGAACATTCCGTAGTCGCCTAGTGAAAACCATTTAAAAAGATATAGAAACATTATCTTATATGGCTCTTTCTGGACAGTCGTATTATTTCTCCTAAACCCTACACCCCATCCCTTTTCTTAGTGAAAGACCTTAAGAGGTTTCACATCTTACATGATCCAGGGTTTGAAACAGGAGTGGGAATTTTTGGAAGGTGGATTTTCTCCTGGGAAACACTAAGAAATGGGGTATGCCTTTCATCTTTATATCTTTTGTATCTAAATGTCCATCTTATAACAAAAATGAATATATTGATACCTTCGCATTAAATGGGTTGAGGTTTTCTCACTGGGCTCTGATGAAGAATGACAACCCTCCTCCTGCTCCCTGAATGATGATGTCATTTTCAAGACACTTGTCAGGGTCAGTTATGCAAACGCATAGTTGTAACATCTACTTTACAGTCTCTGGAAACCTAAAAAAACAGACACAGGAATCATTGTTCATCTCCAAGGAGGACATCGAAAGCCATCTGACTGACCGTTTGCTCCCTACGGTAAAAAAAAAAAACCCTACTTCCAGGGAGGCCTTCAACCTTGTCTTAGCACAACTGAAGAACAATCAGTTTGAACTAACGGCCCTTTGCATTATATGCTGCTTTAATCGAAAAATATTATGCTCGGAAGGATTAGAAATAACTGCACTTTTTTCAATAACAAGTGACATTAGTTAATTAAGAGAGTTATCACTAGCTCTTCTTCATGGCCCCTATTCTTCCTGATCTAAAGATGAGATACACAACTTCGGTATGCTGCAATATTTTCATTTCCATCTGGCTATAGCTAAGGATCTGCATCCTTCTGACCAGCTCTTCGTTTTACATGGGGACCAGACATAGAGTAAACAGTTATAAAATCCACTATTAGTAGATGCATCTTCTCCTGTACATTATATTGATATTCACCAAAGAGCCATCCCTTAATTTGAATATCTGTGCTCATTTCAAAAGTGCCAAGGCATCATTTGCGCATTCTTCAAGCATGTTACCGTCTGATAGATATGCCCAATGTATGCCATTTGATATTTGACACTCGAGTCAACATAGGGATAATGTAAATATTCATGATGATATTTTTAGCAAAAAGGTTAGACTCCCACAGCCTATGTTTATGAAAGTTCGCAAGATTTTATTATATATTTGATATATCAAACCTTATGGACGCACCCAAAGTTCCTTACTATAACAGACATATAAAGAAAGAAAAGGCTCTGAATAATTGCTTAGCACGCACAGTTACAAGCATTAAGTTTAAGTGCCAGTTTTGATTGCCGATGTTTCAGACCAAGGCACAAAAAATGAAACAGCCCATTATTAGGGCTGAGAAATCTGCAGCACGAATATCCCGCTAATGTGACCTCAGAACATATTGGCGATTTCAAATCAGTGTAGAAAAATAACTATGGCTTCTTCAATCTAGCCGACAACGTGTGATCTGCTTTTCACAACGAGACTTGTTAAATGAAAGTTGAAACATTTAAAGAATGTTAATGTACTAAGTCCATATTTCTTTCAGAGTTCAAAACAAGCATTTGCAATGCAATGGGTCTCACGTTTGCTCGAGTTAGCACTATTAGCGATGTGAATTCCTAACTAGACTTTTCTTGCCAAAAAAATAAAAAATTAAAAGTAAAACAGTTGATATAAGCAAGACGATTCAAAGCACCACGGCCGCCATGAGTGGGAAGGAGAGACACAAAAGGAAAAAGAAGTTTGCTCGCAGTTAAATGTATCCGCAATCATGCAATTATCCATGTAACAGGGTCATGGCCAAGGCGGTAACAAAACTGTCCCAAGAAGGGACAAATGTAAAGCATTTACCAATAACAAAGAATATTTGAAAGGCAAGTCCATGAACAAGTAATAGTGATGGGAGTGTGGTGCGCGTGCTTAAAAGCCCATAGATAAATTACAACACGTCAGAGCACTTGTGTGCTCGACCTAAAAACAAAATGGAAGTTAGATCCGCTCATTCGCAAACAGATGATAGCTTGCCCTTAATATAGACAATATTGAAATACCCCTAATTACTGGGTATGCCTTTAATTAAATCAGCAGCAGGTTTGAATACATTTTAATGCAGCAACTTGGTAAAAGTAATTGAAAGCCACCAGAAGGAGCCGATTTACAAGATGACATCGCCAATATGCTTACTCGCTCCACTCCTGAGGAGGATTTTCCAACTTTTCCCTCTATAAAAGGGATTCTGGGAAAAGTGGAACTGTTTTTCTATTCTGAACCTACTACGTGGCCCAACGCTGTTTAGGTCGAGTGTAAGCATTTAACCTCGTGTATACTTTTAGTATACTTACTGTGGGCTTAAAGCTATTTCATTTGTTAGTTTAGGTGTCATTTAAAAATCCTTTCTTGCTCGTGGTCAGTCATGCCTCTTTGTCCCTCCTTCTTCTGTATGGGAGCAGGGACAAAGTACTGTAAAATTACACTTTATTCTGTTTATCTGGTTTCTAGGGGACTTTCTTTTTACTTTGTTTCCTGCTGTGTCCAGGGAAGCTGCCCTTTTAATTTCCAGAGCATTCTTTCTCTGAGTTTAGCTAAGCTATAAACAAGGCTAAAAATCAGGCTGTTATCTTGGTCACATTTGGATTTTGTGGGCTTTCTGTGCCCTCTCTCAACTGCCTGGCTCCCGTCCTTCCTTGGAGTGTGCCTGCCTGTGATCTGGTGCAGACAACAAAGCAGGATCCCTTGTTCACTTAATTACTTGATGGTGGGGTGGTGAAAGTCGTATTCTATTGGAATTAGCATGGCAGATTTAAATTAGGATGCTAAATGGCAACCTTTTAATTTTTGGCTGTAGATAGAGGATGAAGGTAAATGGAAGTCCTTTAGTTATATGCAGGGCCACTGGAATTATGTGGCAGGAATTGACAAAATTATGAGGAAGGGTTGACCATTTTATGTGGCTAGAAAAGTCCAGTTATTAATTTACAACACCAATAGCTCTAACTCAAGTAAATGCAAGACCTATTGCATTACAAATGCTTGTTTTGTCTAGCAGTGGGTAAGATGCTTTTTCATGATCCGGCAATTTTGTGGATTACAGTTGCTGATTTTTTTTTAATCTCATGCTCTCTTCTTATTCCACTTCAGAATAAAATAGCTTTTTGACCTTGTATGTTTCGTTTTGTGTCTTAGGTTTCCTTCTTCAGTTACTTTCTTTTTGACTTTTCGTTGTGAAATCGATTTGCCATTGGCTTCGAATTATTTCTTATTGTGAGTAAAATGTATTGAAATGCCTATAAGCACATTTAAAATACGTATCTAGTCTCAGAAGATATGTCTGTACGTACACCATATGGATGACCAGGATCAAAGTGAGTTAATAATAGCAATATCCCAAAGTAATAAACTCTCTTCGCCGCAGATGATGCGGCACAATACTTTGCTACACGTTTTGGTCACAACCAACCAGAATACTTGGGGTTTACATTTCAGCCTTGAAACTCATCAAAAATATCCCCTCTGTTTTTAGTGAACAGAACCTTTTTGGTATTTTTGTTATGTGCTCTGTGTTAGGCTCTGCATGCCAGTATTACAGTGCTCAGGAACATTTTTATACTGTTGTAGCAACTCAGATACCAGTTTTTCTTAAAAAATGTTATGCCAGACGGGTCATTGACAATTTTATTTGAATTAAAATCACTAATTTAAATTAAGAATACTAAAATACAAGTGTTAACTTAAAAAATAATATGCAAATTTGGACCACTCACAACTAGCAGCATGGGTGCAATCAGATGACGTGACATATTAGCGAAGGAAACTGTTGTGGACAGATTCTCTCATCTCATTCATGCTGACAAAGTACTACGGCTTAACCTGAGAGCTAATTTCTGGGCCAGTGACCATGGAAGATAATATGGAGTCTACTTACTAAGTTTTAGGGCCATATTTGAATCACAAAAGTGATGCAAAACAACAGTAACGCCCATATTTATACTTTTTTAGCGCCGCCTTTGCGTCTTTTTTTTACGCAAAATCGGCACAAAATTACAAAATACAATTGTATTTTGAAAGTTTGCGCCGATTTTGCGTCAAAAAACGACGCAAATGGGGCACTAAAAAAGTATAAATATGGGCCTAAATCTCTTTTCACTAATTTACTTTCCAAATGCTCTGTGGAATGCCATAGTCCAAAATATAAATGCGTTTGTGCCTACAAACAAGACAGCTGGGGAGTGGAGAAAGTGTTGGCAGGACCACAAACAACGTACAAAATAAAATTGGCTAGGAATAGACAGGCTGCATTAGGAGAAGGAGGGGGACCCGACAGTAGCATACAACTGACACCTATGGAGGAGCAAGTAGCAGCTGTCATGGGTCCAGAGTTTGTTGGCGGTTTTGAAGGTGAAGACACTGCAGATAATGAGGTAAATGTGTGTCGGGGTAAGGGAATATAAATTCCCATTAATCTAAAGGTATGGTCACTATAAGTTACTGTGTGATGTCAAATGTCTGTTAGCTCATATAGAAGTACTGAGAGATGTAAATATGTATGTATGTATGTATTTTCAAATCATAAGCCACACATAGCAGAATCACATATGCTATGTTGTATATTCCAATGGATGTGTGATGATGTGTACATACTGAGGTCCATTTGTATGCAGCTTTTGTGTTGTCCTTGTGTCATGTATGGTGATGGAAGAACAATGCAAAGTCAACAGTAAAATTCACTAAGCAATGCAAGGGCGTATTAGCATGTACTTGCATAGCTTTGTGTAGACATGTAAGGCAATGCAGCTGGTTGTGCAGCAGAACATCATGGCCAAGATTCACAAATGTTTAGTGTTCCTCTTGTAACACACACCCAATGCCAAAACAGTGTGGGGACCAACAAACCAAAGCAAATTGTTATTTGCATTGGTTTGTATGGAAATGTAACTCACAGCAGTGAAAAAGCTGACTTGCATTATTTTGCATCAAGGGGGCGTGACATGGGTGGTAGATGTGTGTTCTAATTGCAACTACACATGTTTATAGATGCCAAAGCCTATCTACTAACAATACTTGACAAGGTTTTATGCAAAAAAGATTAAGCTGTTTAAATGAGCTGTAACAAGTAGAAATGTTTTCATGTTTTTCCTTACAATTCTGACTTTGCATGTGTGCATCACTGTGCAGCACACACACAAATTTGGAGGAGCTTTAAACTGTTTACAGGGATAGAAGTTTGTACTGGAAGAGTACCCTTCCAGTACAAAACCCATGCTAGACACACACACACCCCCTTGCACTATGGTGCAAATATGCGTGTGGAGCATGTTGCCTAAAATCTGTTTTGGCGCCAGTGAGTGGGGAGGAGAGAGACTCTCATGCTCCCTCACTGTCACGCAGAGCAGCATCTTCAGGCGCAGTGCTGCATTTCTTGGCATCTTTGTGAATACTGCCCACAATGTGTTGTACGTTGCTATTCAAATATTCAAATATGTGCTAACGTCATCTACTTGAATGCACACTCTTACACAATGAAAAGATACTCCAAAGAAGAACTTAAACCTTTCTCAACACACACACCAAAACCTTTGTAATTCCGAGATAGTATAATATAATTTAGCAAAAATATATAACATGGTATAAATTGAAAATCTGAATGTATGTCACACTCATATTACCATACCCATTACCCATTATGATGAAAATCTTTTCCTGTCGTATGTAGGTAACGTCACGTCAGAGAATCAGGACAACAATACTGAAGTAGTCCAAGAAAATGACAATTTGTACTTATCAAGTATAGATGAAGAAAGCTCATATGTACTACTTCAAGATGTTGAAGACCAAAATCACATATAAACTAGTTTTATAGAGGTAGAAACACATACTACGACACAAACCTCTAATGTGGTATCATCAATTGCAAGAAGACGCATCCTGCAGTCTCAGAATCTTGAGAATTTACATGAATTTGAAGTACGTATCCACAACACACAGGAGAAAACAGTGGAAGTAGTAAAAGAAGCACTCTGCCACCCTAACAGGACCTACTGTTTTAGAACTGAAACATAGATGTGCAGGGGACGAGCTCTGTGGCAGCCCTGCAAGCACGCCAAAGGCAACCCTGAGTGCACCCATTAGTTCCTGGACTGGGCATAGCCCCAGGAATACGGGTCTGATCAGGGCCCTTCAATACTCTCCAGTACTCCTTAGGATGCTCAACCACTGACACTGTTCCACCAACAGCCGCTGAGTCGCACCTCACACCAGGGTAGGAGCTTTACTGTGCAGCTACTGACAGTTCTCTAGCAGCCACACACACACAGCCTACTAATCGAAGTTTGGAACACCGACTCCCAGCACACATGCCACACTTGCACCACCAATGCCTACACCCAACTCTAAACCATCCACTACATCCATCTCACATGTCAACACACACGCCCATGCATACATGCTTCTCAACACAATATCACTCAAAAAACATTCACAATGTGGCACCTAATAAGCAGTGACACATTCAACATCCTCTCCATCACACACAGCTTCTTGAACATCATCATTGCAATTCCACTGGCATACAAGATTGCTCAGCAGGAACACCTCCACAAGCCAGGCAGATATACTTGTAGGCATTCAATGCCAAAGCAATCACCTTGGTCAGACAGTGCAAGTGTGTCTGCCAGAGTCACATAGGTGGTTGACAGGAAAGTGGGCAATCCAATAAAATGTCCTATGGCTATGCAAACATCCACTGCATTTACTCTTTGGATATGTTCTATACATGGCAGAACACATGGAAATCTGGAATTTCCATTAAAAAATAAGGGATTTGTCCTTGTGTGATGCCTGCTTTCAAGTGACATTCAGTTCATGCCTACACCATATCTACTGTTGTTTGTTGTTTGAGCTGTGCCACAAAACTCCTGGGTTTGTGCACAGGTTGTACCAGTTGACAACCTTGGGACAACCCATGTATGCTGAAAGACACAAAGGTGTGATTGGCCCTGATATGCCGAATTCTTTAATACCAAGAAAAAGACATCTCTATTATGCTATGGTTTGTAGTTCCCTGAAAATAAATTACTTTGGGTGCATGTTACAAATATTTTGAAAACATTACCCCAATTTTCGTTTAGTTTGGTACTACATTATGTTACACGTGCAGAGCAACGGGCTGCCACACACATAAATGTATACCTGTCCAGTTACATATACCAGGATTTGCCAGCTATTCTCAACCCAATAACAGTTAGTAAATGTATATTGTCTCCCACCACCTTTGTACAATGTCTTGTATAAATAATAAAGGGGAGTATGCATAGTAGCTGACTGGGATGTTTACACCTGGTCCAAATCTGAATGGCATCCATACCAAGTTATGTGTCAAGTTCACCGCAATGTGGCTTACAACAGTAGCACCATAGTACAAAAAGGTTCACATGTATGATGAAACAGATAATTCAATAAATTAAAAAAGGTCATATTTACCATTAGAAGAGGCTTCAACAAGCAAATCCTCAGGATTGATAGGTTCTGGTCCTCCTTGAAATTAACATTAAGACATATTTTTGATTGGGTCATTCTTTTATATACGTCCTTAAAATATATATGGTAATAAGACACATAAGCCATGATTCTGAAAAGTGTCACAGAATGGAGCACAGCAGCCAAAAATGCAGCACTGTGTTGCATGACAAGGAGAGAGCAGGAGAGTGACATATTCACATTGATATGACTCACTGTTCACCTCTCCCTAGCATTGGTGCTGATTTCAGCTGACATCTACCAGGCACAGACTTTTGCGCCACAGTGATAGGGTATGTGCATGAGTCTAGCAAAGGTTTTGTACAGTAAGGGTACCCTTCCTGTACAAAATACTATTCCTAGACAAGTAAAAACAATGTTTTCCAACCACTTTGTATGTGTGCTGTACAGTGCAGCACACATGCAATGTTTGATAAGAATGGAGAAATTAACATATTTCTCTGTATAACTCCTCCTTTTCAGTGTAGGTTATTTTTGGGCAAAAAAAATCCAGCCCACTAATGTTAGTGAATATAGTTTTGCTTCAAAAAGCATGTGTGTGTGCATGGGAACTCACATGTACCACCTATGTAACACTCCTTTGATGCTAAGTACTGCAAAGCCGCATTTTGCCCTGCTCTGTGTTACATTTTCATACAAAACAAATACCAATTTGCGCTGGTTTGTCAATTAGCTGAAATGTTTAAGGTCACTTTAGCATTAAACAAAGTTACACTAACCCAACGCTAAACCTTTGTCACTCTGGCTCATGAATCCTAAGAACTGAGTCAATATTTGACATCCTGATAAGTTTTGTAATAGATATCTAACATTTACATGCAATTGCGGTTGAAAAACAATTAGGTAAGCTGTCTCCAGGTCATGCAGTATAAGGATGTTTGAAATACCCACAGTAACACCTACATTTTGGCCTAATCCATTTTATTAATCATCTCATTATGAGATCCCAAATGATGTGCATGCAATATACATCACAGAATATTAGACCTGACAGCCTTAGGGTGGTCACCCCTAACTTTTTGCTTGCCTCCCTCCACTTTTTGGACACTGTTTTTGCTGGTTTTAAGACTCTGTGTACTTTACCACTGTTAACCAGTGCTAAAGTGCATATGCTCTCTCCCTTTAAACATGATAACAGTGGATCATACCCAATTGGATTATTTAACTTTACTTATAAGTCCCGAGTAAAGTGCACTATATGTGCCCAGGGCCTGTAGATTAAATGCTACTAGTGGGCCCGCAGCACTGATTGTGCCACCCACCTAAGTAGCTCCCCAACCATGTCTTAGGCCTGCCATTGCAAGGCCTGTGTGTGCAGTTTCACTGCTAATTCGACTTGGCATTTAAAAGTACTTGCCAAGCCTAAAACTCCCCTTTTGCTACATATAAGTCACCACTAAGGTATGCCCTAGGTAACCCATAGGGCAGGGTGCTGTGTAGGCAAAATGCAGGACATGTAACTGTGTAGTTTACATGTCCTGCTAGTGTAAAACTCCTAAATTCGTTTTTACACTGCTGTCAGGCCTGCTCCTTTTATAGACGAAAATTGTGGCTACCCTCATATACTGTTTGAGTGGTAGCTGCTGATCTGAAAGGAGTAAGAAGGTCATATTTAGTATGGCCAGAATGGTAATACAAAATCCTGCTGGCTGGCAAAGTTGGATTTAATATTGCTATTTTAGAAATGCCACTTTTAGAAAGTAAGCATTTCTCTGCATTTAAAACCATCCTTCTGTGCCTTACAATCCACGTCTGGCTGGGTTCAGTTGACAGCTCCCTTGTGCATTCACTCAGACACACCCCAAACACAGGATACTCAGCCTTGCTTGCATACATTTGCATTTTGAATGGGTCTTCCTGGGCTGGGAGGGTGGCGGGCTTGACACTTACATGTCAAAGGACAGTAGCCTGCACTCATTCAAACGACGGCCACACCCCCTATTGGGACCCTGGCAGACAGGATTGAACTGAAAGGGGACCTTGTGCACTTGGAAGCCACTCTTTGAAGTCTCCCTCACTACAAAGGCACATTTGGGTATTTCAACAGGGCCTCTGCCCCTACCAACTCAGACACTTCCTGGAAAAGAGAACCTGAACCAGAATCTGCAACCTGCCAAGAAGAGCTGCCTGGCTGCCCAAAGGACTCACCTGACTGCTTTCTGTGAAGGACTGCGGCCTTGTTGTTGCCCTGCTGCCTTGTTGTTGCCCTGCTGCCTTGATGTTCTCTGGCTGTGGTGAGAAGTGCTCTCCAAGGGCTTGGATGGAGCTTGCCTGCTGTTCCTTAAAGTCTCAGGACCAAAAAGACTTCATCTCTACAAGAAGTACTCCTTGTGCGGCAAAAATCGATGCACAACCTGCCAGAAACAACGTACAGCCTGCATTGCAATGAAAAATTCACCGCATGCTGAACCGGAACGATGCAGCCCGACTTCGCAATGAGAAGATCGACGGAGTGCCTGAGAAGCAACCGGAAATTCGATGCACTGGATCGACGCAAAACCAGCCGGAACGACACAGCCCAACTTCCATAGAGGAATTGACGCAGCGCCTGCCGTCTGGTAGACATTTCCACGCAACGGCCACAAGGTCAACGCAGCCACTGTGACTTCGTCCTGTCAGCGCTGGAAATCCACGCATCGTCCCCGGGGCGTCTGAAAACCCCGCAACCCGAAGAGGATCCAAGACTGAGCGCGGAAATCGACGCTAAGCCTTCCCTGCATGAAAACTAAACTATGCAATGCCATGTGCAGCCAGGAAATCAATGCACACCTCCCTGTTTGCCACGCATCTCCTCCTCTATGCTTCTCTGCAGAGATTGTGAACGCAAACCAGGTACTTTGTGCTTGAAAGAGAGATTTATTGTTTTTAAAAGACTAAAGACACTTTATATCATTTTTACGGTGATATTTCAAAATATACTAAATACTATATAATATATACTATGCATTTTATTTGTTTTGACCTGCATCTTATCAGATAAATAATATATATTTTTCTAAACACTGTGTGGTGTATTTTTGTGGTGTTCTTCTGTGTTATTGCATGATTTATTGCACAAATACTTTTACACATTACCTTCTAAGCTAAGTCTGGCTGCTCAGTGCCAAGCTACCGGAGGGTGGGCACAGGATAATTTGGATTGTGTGTGACTTACCCTGACTAGAGTGAGGGTCCTTGCTTGGACAGGGGGTAACCTGACTGCCAACCAAAGACCCCATTTCTAACACAGAACAATTACTATAATTGCTAAATACGAGTAGCAAATTGTTTACCAAATGAGAAATTCTTAAAGGCTATGCCATAATGATACAAAGGTAATGAACTTACCCATAGGCCAATAGACTTCAATGCCAATATGGTGCAGCAGATCCTTCTCACTGGTCACAATGTCCACCCATCGGTGCTGTACTTGTTTCATGGTGTGTTCAACACCATGGGTCTGGGATACCCCATAGGCAACATGTGGCCACCTATTTCTCCTCTCATTTAGTGGATATCCCTGACCAATACACCTTCCTGCAGCCAATAACCTAGGAAGGTAATGAACTACATACAACATCATCAACCCTATCTCCTCAGAATCAAATATGGGCTGTAAAACCACTTGTGTGTGTCCCTTCTTTCCTGCCCTATGTGTCTAACCAGACATTATGATGTCAATATTAATGCCCAGCCAAGAAAAGGAGATAAGCAATTTAGCTCGGATACATTTAAAAGACTGTCCCAGGCAAGAAGCACCACACACCTTCAGAGACAAAATCAGTTAGCAATTCCTAGGAGATGCTTCACAATTCTATAAGTACTCGTTTTGAAGCCCTGATTCTCGAACCATTTACAGAGCGCAGCACAGCTGCCAAAAAAGGTGTTCTGTTTTGCGTGACAGGTGGAGAACAGGAGAACTGCAAATTCACAGAAACATGGCACTCTCCTCCCCTCTACCTAGGGCTGGTGCATGATTTAGCTGCTGTGTGCCAGGCACAGACCTTAGCACCACAGTGTTAGGGTTTGTGTGTGAGCCTAGCATAGATTTTCTACGGGAAAGGTACCCTTCTGGTACAAAATACTATGCCTAAACAAGTTTTGAAGCTGTTCCTACTTAGTATGTGTGCTGTACAGTGCAGTATGCATGCACATTTTACAGTGATCGGAGAAATAGAAACAATTAGCTGTTTTTTTCCCAAGAAACCCCCGTGTATTAATATTAGTAGGTTTGGTTTAGATTCAATAAGCGAGGGTGGTTGCATGGGAATGCCCCTGTACCACCCATGTTACACCCTCATGGCAGTATGGAACACAATACAGTGTGTAGCGCTTCATGGCATTATTCTTTGGGTGCTTTCCAGAGCAAAACCATTTTTCCAATGGAAGGCATTTAGACAAAAGTAGCAGTTTGTGCTGGTTAGCATCACTTTAGTGACACTTAAGCATCTCACTAATGTTTGATATTGTTTCCCCAATTCTCTATTTGTACAGTACATTTATGGATTTCCATAGTGAATACCTACTAGACATAATTGTTAGGAATAGGGTTGTTGATTGAGTAGGTTGTTAATCCTGTTCAGGCAGCAATCACAATCTCTGTTAGTTGACACACTAAGGTATTTGCATTTGCCCTGTACTTAACCCCCTGCTAACTCCACACAAAAGCAGTCTTTCACAACATAGATGGAGTGCCTAAAGTGTAAATGAAACACACAGAGAGTAATGTATTGCAAAGACAACACAAGACAAATCCCACAACAATTCAGTTGAAATAGTTTTAGATGTAGTAAATTACTTGACAGAACAACTGCAAAAAGTTATGATGGTAGGACAAGATTTGCGATCTTTACAACTTTAAGGTAAATGACTGCTGCATTAGAGATCCAAGTGCCAGACGCAGTTCTCTCGGATGTAACCAAGAGAAAGGCTTAAAATATGGGCAACCGCTATGGAGGGCATGTCAAAGCAAAGAGTGTATTTCTCCTGTTGGAGCTGACTATCCTAATCTGGCAAAATGTGGAGATAATTGGGATGAAAAAATAAAGTAAAATAGGGCAAAACTGCAGGTGGTGTCCAATGAGGAAGCATATTCATTGGGAAGCTGCAGGACAGTGATTTATTTGTTTGCACATGGTCTCTTTTTCAGAAGTGTTGAAAGTCCAGTGGTACACAACTGGGTCATGTAGCCAGCAAAAGTTCTGCAAGACTGGACAGACATTTGACAAAACTGGTTGACAGTATTTGCTGCTGTTGATTGAATGTAGCTAGAGATGCTGCATTGTCAGTAAGATCTGCGTATGCACCTTGGGCATGTATCCAAGCATGTTTGTACCAGTCTCCGTTCAGTTGCCACAGCATTTTTAAAATAAAATGTTTTGAATGCTACAATTGATTTTTTTGAGTATCTGGGCACCTTTAGCACACACAGCAAAGCTCAAACTTTGGAGGGGCACCATTTGGGGGTTAGGATTCAGGCTGACTCCAAGTGCACCTTGCACATGTTTGGACACTCTCTGTCCCTAAGGCTTTTATCAGGAAGCCAGCCTACTATGCCTCAGAGTCACTGTGTAAACCCTGGGTTCATCGTGAGCACCTCTTTGAGAGAGTAGGGCTGCCATCAGTGTTCCATGAAGGCTAAAGGCAGCAGTGCAGTCCTTCCAGGTACAACAAAACAGTATTTTGCAGTACACAGAAGACCACAGCAGTGGCCATCCCTCTGAGGGACCTTCTGCAGGTCCAGTAACTTATCTGGATAGTGGGACTGAGAGTCTTATTTGCATACCTGGTACATACTACGTTTCTTGAACATTCAGGCCCATATTTATACTTTTTGACGCACAACTGCGCCAACGCAGTTGTGAGTCAAAAATTTTACCGCCGGCTAACGCCATTCCAACGCACCATGCGGGCGCCTTATTAATGGAATGACGTTAGCCGGCGCTGCGGACTGGTGTGCGTGAAAAAAAATGACTCACACCAGGCAGCACTGGCGTATGGGAAAATATGGGTTGTGCGTCAAAAAACGGTGCAAGTCAGGTCTGAGGCAAAATTCAGGCCTCAAACGGGATTTGCGCCATTTTTTTTGACGCCCAACCTCCATTCACATGACTCCTGTCTTAGCAAAGACAGGAGTCATGCCCCCTTGCCCAATGGCCATGCCCAGGGGACTTATGCCCCCTGGGCATGGTCATTGGGCATAGTGGCATGTAGGGGGGCCCAAATCAGGCCCCCCATGCCACAAAAAAAATCGGAAAAAAATACTTACCTGAACTTACCTTTACTTCCCTGGGATGGTTCCCTCCATCCTTGGGTGTCCTCCTGGGGTGGGCAAGGGTGGCAGGGGGTGTCCCTGGGGGCAGGGGAGGGCACCTCTGGGCTCCTTCCGAGCCCACAGGTCCCTTAACGCCTGCCCTGACCCAGGCGTTAAAAAACTGCACCCATCAGGCTGTGCGCCGTTTTTTAAGGCCTGCCACCTCCTGTGCGTCAAAATGACGTCAGAGTAAAAATAAGGGGCACAGGCCTTAAAGTAATTTTTTGGAAGGGAACGCCTACCTTGCATATAATTAACGCAAGGCTGGTTCCCCCTTCCAAAAAATGACGCACATGGTGGAATTTTGACGCCTGCGGGGTCGGACGTCAAAGTATAAATATGGGGCAGGGTTTGCGCCGATTGTGCGTCAAAAATTTTGACGCACCTTCGGCGCAAACAGAGTATAACTATGCCCCTCAATTTGTTGTCCTTGATGTTAACTGCACACCCTGCCCTGGCTCCAAAATGCCTGCATGTATAATGCAGGGGTGACAAGTCCTTTGCATTAGTACAGAGCACAGCCAGTTCAAGTGCAATTTCAGCTGGGTGCAGCTCCACTCCCCATCCCTCCTGCCCGGAGATGGACCATCTAGGCATGCCCAATACTTTCCTGATGTGGCTGTCTGTAAGTTATGCGCAAAGTATAACTTGCTGCTTCACCTAGTCATGTGACTCAGAACCAGGCAAGTGACAATGACTTGGGGCACAGAGTACACAAAGGGTATATGTCTGTCAACCATCTTGCAACCATCAATGCACATCTCAATACTTAGGTGAGGAAAGACAATTCAGCACTACACTGTACAACGTAGTATAACACACAACCATATTTTGTTTTATAAACATTACCTTATTTATCGATGACACAATATAAATGTTATATATGTCGCAGTCATTTTATGACTGCTGGGTCCCTAATTCACTGACATACAGATATTTGACAACATTGCATAGTATTTTGTACTGGAAGGGTATTCAGTAGAAAACCTGTGCTAGACTCACGTAGACACCATCACACTATGGTGGAAAGGTGTGTGCGTGGCGCAAGTTAGCTAATATCAGCACCGGCGCCAGGGAGAGGGAAGGAAAATGCAATTTTTATGTAAATGTGGCACTTTTCTATAATCTCCTTCTCGTGCAATGCAACACAGGTTTTCAGCTGCTGTGCTCCGTTGCGTGAGATTTTAGTATATCTGCACCTATATGTTCCAGGCAATATAGCTGCACTGTGGAATCTTAAAACTATTGACCCAAGAACTAAAATCGCATCAGTATAAATTCATCCAGGTTCTGGAGGGAACGGAAATGACATCAGACATCTTTGACCTCTTATCGTATCAGAGAGTTAACAACAGTATCCTAATTGGTACTTATGGGCATAGTGGAAAGACAAAAGGGCAAACTACAACAATAAAACAGGGGTCACAGAACCCTTATTATTTTCTAATCCTGACTTGTCTTTAATGATACCGAGACCAGGGTGGCAAGGTGTGCTAAAGGGCATAAAAAGAAGAAGATGAAACTGTTATAAAATCAGGTTGTTTCTACGCAGTCTCTAGCTCAGTAGTGTGTTTAATGGTTTCCTTTGCATGCACTCGTTTGAAAAGTCTTCTTTTGAGATAGGACCATACACTGTCTTTCCACATACAACCATGCCTATTCCTGCAGGTTCCTGAGGGCCCAGTGCACCAAAGCGTGAATGGGTAGATTTGTAGGTGTAGGGTGTGCTGGGGGTTGACTCTGAGAGGGAGATCCAGCTTTTAGTCGGTTTTTTCATCTGTGTATACTTTAGTCTTTTAGGATTGCTTATTTCTCTGGAACCATATATGGCAAGATGCATTTCCTTTATCCTTTATAACAGATACTGTTTGTGTAAACTTCTCAGTTTCGGTAGACGGCATGAAAGAAATGGCGTGGGGTCAGATGGCCTGAGGCATGGCCGCGATCAATAACTGTTTAAGGGTGCCTACACCCGGCATAATATTGCTGAATCAGGTCCGTGAACTTTTGGTTGTAATTCACAAATGTGTTTGATGTTTTTTTTTTTTTCTTGGTGCAATATTGGTGGACATCTATTTGATGTCTAGCTGTTGCATTATTTGAACAATAAAACCCAACCATTTCTTTCACCTGGACCAACATCAGTTTTCTATTGAAATGCACTGGAGTTGATGAGTTTTTTGAGGACTGTGCCAAAGGAGCATATAGAAAAGGATAAGAGATGAATCTCTTAACTATGCATTGATGGAGCAACACCAATGTCAAGTCGATTGTAGAAACTAACGGTGATTTGACAATGTGGAAAATGCTAATCCCTTTTTGGGATTTGAAGCCCTGTGTTTGAAGAAAAACAGTTTTCACTTATGCCCTCATTATGACACTGGTGGTAAATCCCACTTACCGCCAGGCTGACGGCTGCAAACTTACCGCCACGGGCGGATATCCGTTCACCATATTATGACACACACATACCATCTGACAGAATACAGCCACATACACAAATCCACCAGACCAAAGGTCAGTGCAAAAGTGGCGGTCCAAAAACCCACACCGTTACGCCAACAGGACAACGCCCATCACATCATGACCCACGAATCACCACAGCAGACATTTAACAGCGGTAAACCATTGGCGGTACATACTGCCGCGCTCACAATGGACATCCACAGACAAAACAACACCACATTGGACAATTCAAACAACTCAGACCTGACACCCATACACACACCACACACACCACACCCAAACAACTATAAAACACAGACCCACATTACCCACAACCTCTTACGAATACAAATCATAAGCAGTAGACTGACACTAAGACCACTGCGACATCTACAGCCACACACCACTCACACCCATACACCCCTCAGGTACTCCACAACACACACCCCATTCACATTACCCAACACACAAAACCCATGGCACCACAAAGGCACCCCCATTTCACTGAGGAGGAGTTAAGGGTCATGGTGGAGGAAATCGGCAGGGTAGAGCCACAGCTATTTTGAGCATAGGTGCAGCAAATATCAATAGCCAGGAAGATGGATCTATGGCGGAGAATCGTGGACAGGGTCAACAACGTGGGACAGCACCCAAGAACAAGGGACGACAACAGGAAGAGGTGGAATGACCTACGGGGGAAGGTACGTCCCATAGCAGCAGGACACCAGCTCGCTATCCAGAGGACTGGCAGTGGACCCCCACCTCCTCCCCCACAACTCACAGCATGGGAGGAGCAAGTCTTGGCAATACGGCCTCCTGAAGGCCTGGCCGGAGTCGGAGGAGGACTGGACTCTGGTAAGTCAACTTTCAACAATTATCACCCCCCATAACAGCATGCCATCGCATACCCTCACCCTCACTCCCATCACTCCACTCCATCCCACACACTCCACCATCACATCGCACTAATCCCAATGCCAGCACTGCATGCTGTACCAATGCATGGACACCCCTCACAACCCTGCATGGACACTCATCACAAAAGCATGCACAACATAGGGAAACTAACAATCCAACCATACACCAACATACACAAGTAAAAGCTGTCAGGGCAACACCAACCATAGAGGGGAAGCCGGGGATGTACAATATGTCGTACACATGAAGCATAATACATCATTTACATCCCCACAAGTACCCCTGCCAATGTCACTGGAGAGGAGGTGTCATCACTATCCAGTACCCCAACAAAAGAGGCCCACAATGATGACAGTAACTCTGGTCTTCAGGATCTGGACGATCTACCTTGCCCATCGGGGACCACTGGACAGCCGTTCCCCCAAGCCCAGTCACAGCCCACCACAGAGCCTCCCCATCAGGAACCAACAGCACAGCACCCACCCAGCATCCCCAAACCTCTGTCCCAAGGACACATCAATCAGTAGTGTGCCCACCTTACAGGGACCCCAGGCTACACCTCACACACAAGACAACCAGGGAACTGGGGTCAGTGGCAGTGGGCACACGGTTCAGGGGACAGAGGCACAGGCCACCAGGGACACTGGGAGGTCTGCTGTGCCCCAGGGGGAGGACAGGAGCAGGAACCAACTCTCCAGGAGGCACTCTCCTAGATCCTGGGAGCCTATCAACATTCCCAGGACATGATGGGCCAGATCCTAGACAACGTGCAGGAGAACAGGTGGCTGCAGAAGGGACAGTATCAGGGGATCAGGAAGGACTTGCAGGCCATCCATAACACCCTGATCTCCAGAGCAGGGGTGCTGGCAGACATGGCCAACATTATAAGGGAGACAGTGTCACACCAGCGGGCCCCTGCTACGAGCCAGTCATCTGAACAGCCCTCCGTTTCCACCGCCGCTAGTGGCCAGGAGGCCCCGTCACAGGACCGACAGGTCACCAGTACCCTTCCCCCTGCAGAAGGTGAACCACCCTGCCATCCAGACAGAAGACAGAGACACTTGCCAAGACCACCGCCAGGAAATGAGACTCTCCTGATTGTTTCCCTTGTGTCCCACTCAGTCACCTTGTCCACCTTGAACTTGCATTTCTCCCTTTCCTATGTCCCATTGGACAATGCGCCTGTGCTACGAACAGACTGGAACAATACCCTAGACTTTCCTCCATCATCATCCCATCCCATTGCACTTTCCCCTCTATATATTAGCACTACAATAAACACCCTTTGATAAAAATCAACTTTGAGTATGTCAGGTATTGCAAACATGTATTGATTGAAACAGCTACAACCATTGCAAATGAACAGTATATAGAATGAGCATAGAATTAATGACCCGCAGCTGGCTGTTGTGATCACACCAGGAGTATTTGCCAAATCACCATCATCTGCAAAATGAATATCCAGAGGTGAAAGTAAGTGGGCACATAAATAGGAAATACTTGCATGCCAATGCCACACAGAATCCAACCAAAGTCATTGAAATGTAAAGTTGCACTGTCTCACCTGTGTGTCATTGGAAGTACTGACGGATCACAGATGTTCTGTTGTCCACATCCTCATCGTCTGCCTCTTCATCCTCACTGTCCACAGGGTCCACTGCTGCCACAGGGGCATCTCCAGTCTCCTCCTCCTGCAGAAAAGGTACATGGCGTCTGAGGGACAGGTTGTGCAACATGAAGCATGCCATTACTATCTGGCAGATCTTCTTGGGTGAGTAGCACAGGGATCCACCTGTCCGATGGAGGCACCGGAACCTGGCCTTCAACAGGTCAAAGGTCCTTTCAATTATCCCTATGGTTCGCCCATGTGCCTCATTACAACGTTCTTCTGCACTTGTCCTGGCATTCATCACAGGGGTAAGCATCCATGATAGGTTTGGATAACCAGAGTCACCTGCAAATATTGAGGGACAACATTTAGCCACACGCTATCCTATATGGCCAACACCATAGGCATACACCAACATATACTGGGTAGGAACCAGGGCTCACCTATTAGCCACACCCTGTGCCTCTGTAGTTGGGCCATCACATTTGGGATGCTGCTATTCCTCAAGACAAAGGCATCATGCACCGACCCAGTATACTTAGCATTGACGTGGGATTTGTACTGGTCCACCAAGCACACCATCTGCACATTCATGGAGTGGAAACTCTTATGATTCCTGAATACTTGTTCATTCTGGCAGAGGGGGACAAATGCAATATGTGTTCCATCAGTCGCCCCAGTTATATTGGGGATATGTCCCATCGCATAGAATCCGACCTTCACAGTAGCCAAATCCTCAACCTGGGGGAATGCAATGTAGCTGCACATGTGTTTTATCAAAGCAGACAACACTCTTGTCAGCACTATTGAGAACATTGACTGTGACATTCATGCTGCCATGCCCACTGTCACTTGTAAAGAACCAGTTGCCAGGAAATGGAGAACTGATAGCACTTGCACAAGAGGGGGGATCCCCCTGAGGTGACCGATAGCAAATATCAGATCAAGCTCCATTTGGGCATACAGCTCTGTGATTGTGGCCCTGTCCAGTCTATAGGTGAGGATAATGTGCCTGTCCTCCAGTGTAGCCAAGCCACAAGGGGTCTGTACATGGGGGTATGCCTCCATCTCCTATTCATCCCCAGCGGTAGGTATCTAAGGGACAAAATAGTGAGGAGACTGTCACAAACTGAACAATGGAGCCACAACAGCATTCCTCAATCTGTAAACATGTTATGGGACAGTGTAATTTGTCAAGTATGTGCCTATTTATTCCTCCCTGAAATGGCGTCCACCTGTCTTGTGTGTAGGGAAAGGTGGAAGTGAGGTAATGCCGCTGATGTTCTGCGCTGTGGTAGTAGGCGGTCGTGAACCAATGTGCAACTCCTCATTGGTTATAATTGGGCCCTATGGGGTACAGTGGCCAATGGTGATCTACGCCGGCGGTGATGGTATGCACCACCGTTGAGGTGATCGCCTTTTTCTATCTGATTCCTCACTTGTTTCCTGACCTTCCATATGAGAGGACCTATACTGCATTTGCTGCTGTGACCTGTGTCCGGAACCTACCATGGCTCGTTTGATCAGGGAAAGGGCCCCAGCCTTCACTTCTGAGGAGTTGGAGTGACTGGTGGAGGGGCTCCTACCCCAGTACAGACTGCTGTATGGGCCTCCAGATCAACAGGTGAGTACACTGTGGGCACGATGCATGTGGCATGAATGCATGGAGATGTTTGTGTGAAGGCATCATGTAAGGAGGGTGGGTGGATGTCCTCTTGGCAGTGTACATGTTGTGTGCTAGGCTATGTGTGTGCCAATGGTGATGGAAACGGGTATGGTGGGCCATTTGTGTTACTGGCTTGACTGTTTGTCTAATGGTGGTCTCCTGTCTGTATTGCCTCTGCAGGTCAGCGCCCATTAAAAGAAGGGTATATGGCGTGCCATCGCCAAGGACGTGTGGACCCTGGGGGTCTATGGCAGGCAGAGCACCCACTGTCACAAACTGTGGGAGGACCTGAGTTGCTGGGCACAAAAGATTGCAGAGGTCCAGCTGGGGATGGCCTCCCAACAAGGAAGAGTTGCCCGTCGGACCCTGACCCCCCCTGATAGCCTGCATACTGGCAGTGGCCTATCCAGAGCTGGATGGGCATTTGAGGGCATCACATCAGCCACAAGGGGTGAGTATAGTGGCCATCATTGAAGCTCACGGCTGGAGGGGTGGTATCCGGTGGTGGTTGTGTATCATTGGGTGCCCCTAGGCCAGGGCAGACATAGCAGCATAGGTCCACTGGTGGCTAGAGGTCTGAAGGGGAAATACTGCTTACCTAGCTTGTTAGCATTCACTAGCGGTCAGGGCTGCCTGGGTCTCAGGTGTGGTGCAGTTGGTGGCGTGTAGCCCTCCTCATTCCTTGTTGAGTATCCATTTCACTGGTAGTGCAATGCATAGTGCGTAGTCCTGTTCCCTGTGTGTGATGGTGCTGTGTACGCCAACTGTGGTGTTGGCGCAGTCATTGACCCAGTGAATCCTTTGTCTCTCTCCCCCCTTTCTTGTATTGTCATCCTGTCTTTACGTGCATTAGCATCATATGGTGGAGGAGCAGAGGCACCGGCGACAGAGAGAGATGCAACCCACAGGACCCTGGAGGCAGAGTCCACCGATGCTGAGGGCACCAGTGGGACAGAGGGTGAGGGGAGCATCACGGCGGAGACTGACGGGGACAATACAGTCTCTGAATACCTCCTCCGATGGAAGCTCCCTGGTGGTGGCAGACACCTCTGTAACCACCCCAGCTGAAGGTACAGCCACTATCCCCCGTACCAGCGTCGCCTTCCCAGTAGGCCCTCAGCGAGTTGCCCATTTCAGCTCACCCAGGAGGGTGGGCATCTCCTTCACCCCAGGCACCTTAGGCCCTACCCCTGTGAGCCAGCTGCCCTGAGTGAGGAGGCTATTGACCTCCTGTGATCCATCTCTGTAGGGCACTCAACCATTGTGAATGCCATCCAGGGGCTGGCATCCCAGATGCAGTAATCTAATACATTCCTCGAGGGCATTCACAGTGGATTGGCGGCCCAACAGAGATGGATTCAGGCTCTGGCCTCTTCTCTGATGGCAGCCAATGTCACTGTTTCCACCATCCGCCCTCCAACTTCCACTTCCCAGTCCCATTCTCCTCCACCCCAACCTATCCCAAGCACACAGCCAGACGATCATGCACACAGGACAACACCCAAGAGTGTCACAGGCCAACACAAGCACCACACTTCATCCCACAGGCACTCACACAAACACCATTCATTTGCAGATACAACAACATCCACTATTTCTGCAGTCTCTCCCTCCTCCTCCTCCACCTCCCACCCAGTTATGTCCACCACACCTGCATGCACTCCATCATCATCCACTGCCAGCATCATCACCACAAAAAGCAGAACACACCTCACTGGCAGACACCTCCACAACATCCATCCATGCGTCCCCTGTGTCCTCTTCCACCATGTCTGTCCCCCCTCCTAAAGTACACAAACTCAAGCACTCAGACACCCAACAGCCATCCACCTCACAACAGCATACAGCCCATGCACCTGCACCAAAATCTAGCGGACAAACACCTCCAACAACCACTCCCTCATCCTCCACTCCCATTACTCCTCCCTCTTCCCGCCTGAATGTCCCTAAACAGCTTTTCCTTACCCAGATTGACCTCTTCCCTACCCCTCCATCCCCCGTCCTGCACATGTGTCAAGAGTAGCAAGGACTCAGCCAAGTACCTCAGCCAAACAGTCCATGGGCCCAGTGGTAGCAGCACCTACTTGTGGTGAAAAGGATTCCAGGCCACAAATACTGAAGGGAAAGGAGCCTGCACCAGCCACAAAGAAGGGGAAGGAACCTGCACCAGTCATAAAGAAGGGGAGGGAACCTGCACCAGCCACAAAGAAGGGGAAGGAGCCTGCACCAGCCATGAAGAAGGGGAAGGAACCTGCACCAGCCACAAAGAAGGGGAAGGAGCCTGCACCAGCCACAAAGAAGGGAAAGGAGCCTGCACCAGCCACATAAAAAAGTGAAGGAGCCTGCACCAGTCACAAAGAAGGGGAAGGAGCCTGCACCAGCAGCTGTCACAGAGCCACCAGCCATGGTTTTGCAGCCATCAGAGATTTAAAGGGGCTGAGAAGGAGCCTCCCACAACTACCACCACAGTGCAGCCATCGGAAGGTGCAGGGGCTGAGCAGGAGCCTCCCACAACCACCACCACAGTGCAGCCATCGGAGGGTGCAGGGGCTTAGCAGGAGCCTCCCACAACCACCACCACCATGCAGCTGTCACCGCCTGCGGACGCCATGTAGTCCAGCCTCCATGGGCTGCTGTGCGGCCTGCCTCTACTAGAACCAGTAGGTGAGACACCCACTCGAGAGACTGTGGCCTTGCACTACCCAGGACCAAGCACAGGGCATGTTGCCCCCTCCAGAACCAGTGGGGTATTCACCCACTTGAGAGACTGTGGCCTTGCACTCCGCAGGACCAAGCACAGGGCATGTTGCCCTCTCCAGAACCAGTGGGGTATTCACCCACTTGAGAGACTGTGGCCTTGCACTCCCCAGGACCAAGCACAGGGCATGTTGCCCTCTCCAGAACCAGTGGGGTATTCACCCACTTGAGAGACTGTGGCCTTACACCCCCCAGGACCAAGCACCGGGCATGTTGCCCCCTCCAGAACCAGTGGTCTTGTTCCTGCATCCGGCTGAGGTGCCCCTCCTCCCTCTGAAGTGCCTGCCTATTTGCCAACTGATGCCCCTGCAGTGTTCTCTCCGTATTCGGGCAGGATTCGAGTGGGGCCTTGGACTTTGCCCTGTGGCCATGTGGGCCCTGTGAACTATGGACTGGGCAGTGTCCCATTTTTGTACATTTGTGCATATATGTTGCATTGCCATATCGACTTAATAATTTTGATGTTGATCTTATTACAATCACTTTGGTCAATTCCTGTTTTCCTTGCATTATTCTGCCGATTATCTTGGACAAATTGTATTTCTTGTGCAGCTGGTTGTGTGTATGGTGTGTGTGTGTGTCGGGTGTGTGTTATGCATGTGTGTGTCACTCTCGTTCCCCCCCTCCCTTGTGTGCTAGGCATCTGTACTCACTGTTGTCGTCTTCACTGGCGTTGGTGTTCCAGGTGGAGCATAGAAGATCATCGGGAAAGCTTGCAGTTATGGTTCTATGCGGCGTGGTTCTTTCCTGATTCTCCAATGGTGAGTCCTTTGACTTTTGTGCTCTGTTTCCTCCAGACTTTTGATGGCGTTGGTACCGCCCCGGAAAAGGTGGAGGATTGAAGGGTCAAAATATGGTGGGTGGCACTTTTATCTTCCTCCTGGCAGTAAGCGGCATAACCACCGTGGTGACTGTTGTTTCCACCCTGGCGGTCGGTGTGGTACATTGTCTGTCTTTCAGAGATGTCACCGCCATGGTCATAATTTGGCGGTAGTTACCGCCAGCTTGTTGGGAGGAATACTGCCACTTTATCACCGACCGCCAGGGTCATAATAAGGGCCTTAATATTTTTATGAAATTATGAATAGTGGTCCAGAAATCAGACATGAGGGTACATTTGTAAGCACATTCACAGATACCAAGTGAAGCAAATATTTCCAACACCAGACGTTTGTAGCTATAACTTTACCAGAGGCTTCTAGTAAACAACTGGGCCCTCATTACCTATGGCCTGGGAAAAGGCCTGGTATATTCCCATCTCCAGACTTACTGACACTGAAACATCCTGGTTATTCCAGGGATGGGGTATAATCTGGCCCAGTAAAAAGTGGGCCCCTAAGGTCCATTAAGATAAGAAATGCTAGCAGTGGAATCTGTAATCCCTGGTCTGATTTACTTGGTAATTTCTCATTTTGAGTCAGACTTTCACCTGGGATAACCTGATCAGAGCGGTAAAGGGTAAAAATGTTTAGTTAAAAATTAAACCTCCCTGAAGTGAGTATAGTAATGCGTGAGATCGAATCATAAAATCTCACATACCCAGCTGCATCAAAAGGTTGACAAGTATGATTTTTGTATTTTGATCTGAACAAATATATAATGCTGTATCTTTATTGTTACAGAGATAATCATGTAGGGAGATGTTCAATGTGTTGTTCTCCACTCGCATGAGTTTTTTTCTTACATCTTAATCTCAAAATTGACTCATAAAAATTATTTTTTCCCACACAATGCAAGGGGCTGTGTTTGTTCTTTTCGGTTGGTTTTGTGAAGTGCATGCATCGATGTTCCTACCAAGTGCAATGCTGCTAGTTTGTAACAACGTACATATCGCTTTAAACGTGCAGTGTATGAAATGGAGGCTGGGCCTATGAAGACTGCCAGAAAAGAGAATAATTTATTTTTTTATTTTATTCCTCAAAATAATAGTACTGCTCTTTAAGGGGTTGGCCTAGTGACAAGAGATGCTGTATTTGGAACTGGGGAACTAGACTCGAATCGCAGTCTTGGTCCAACATTACCTGATTCTGGGCAAATCGTTTAATTACCCTGTGCCTAAAAAAGTGTAACTAATCTGGTTCTCTTATAAAGAGACCCAAAGCTCTTGGGCCACGATCCTGCCATAAAAACTGCAAAAAAATCAGATTTCAGTGCCATCACCACATGTCTGGATTTGCTAGTTTGAAATGATTCATCTAGTGCAGTTCCTCTAGTTTGATTAATTCAACTCAAAATATAGGCCCAGATTTATGAGGCCCAGCCCCATTCTAACGTCACATGAGCATCATTTGTTTATGCTAATGTGGCGTTGGAAGGACAAAAAACAATGTGCCACATTTACAAAGTGGCACAATGCTTGCATTGCACCACTTTGTAATCTCTTGCACTACATAATGCCTGTGCCAGGCATAATGTATGCAAGGGGGCGTTCCAGTGCTAGCGGGGCCATAAAAATGGCGCAAAGGAATCTATGAGCTTCCTTTGCGCAATTTTTATTGACATTTTTTAATGCCTGCTTAGTGCAGGCGTTAAAAAGAGGCTCCTATTGTGTTCAATGGGCTTCTGGGTGCTTTGCAGGATTAGCATCAACATTTTTTTCATAAATCTGGGCCATAGTCCCTTCATTCTCATTCAGATTTATGAAATTCAGAGTTATGAAAAGTGGCGCTGCACCTAGTGCAGCGCCACTTTTCTTGTGCCCCTTAGCGCCCCCCTAACGCCACCATGTGTGCTCCGTATTTAAAATACAGTGCACCATGGCAGTAGTCAGGGGGACTAGCGTTATAATTTTTAACTGTAGTCCGGTGCTTTGCAGGACTAGCGTCAAAAAAAATTACACCCCCCTAGTGCCGCAACACCACCCTTGCATACATTGTCCCTGGTGCAGGCAAAATGTGGCGCAGGGGGTTACAAAGTGGCACCATGCAAGCATTGCACCACTTTGTAAATATGTTGCAGGTTTTTGCCCTTCTAATGCCACATTAGCCTAAAAAAACTGACGCTAATATGGAGTTGGAATGGCTCTAGGCCACCATAAATCTGGCCATTTTTAGGGTCCAGCCTGCATCGCATGCACTCGCGCATGCGTATCACCAGCGAGACACTTTAGGTATTAGAAAAGGGCTCGGAGCCCCGTCAACCTCACCTCAGTGTCTTTCATTGGCAAGTTGGCTTGCCTGTTAGAATCCGCTTCTTTTGATCAGTGGAAGGTACGCATATGTCATGCTTTTTCCGTGGTTAGCCCTCCTCAAGCGCAGTGACCAAGTACGGAAAACATGCGAGGCTCGCTGGGGTTGTGGACTACTTTTTCTCTGTTTTCGGAGCGCGATCTCTCGCTGGGCAGAAGTCGAGCGCTTCGTTAAATGCTGTTTTTTTTTCTTTTAATGCAGGGAAAATCCGGTTGGGAGTTTACAACTGTGAACAGTTGTAACTCCGACAAATGCGGGAACCTAGTGCATTGCAAATGCTTGTTTTAAAATGTTGCAGCCATATGATAACTGACGACAACAGAAACGCTAGGTTGCGTTTGTTCGACACCTTTTTCCTTCCGAATTCAATTTCTGCTGAACCGGCGACACATTTTATATTACCAGTAATAGTTTCTGTTCCCTCAAATGGCTGAAATTGTGAGACGACTGTCCCTTACCATATACGCTTCTTAAATTCAAAAACGTTTTCTAGATTACGGTTTATTGCTTTAAAAACGGGGCGTCGTATCTGGGGGTTGTCATTTGCTCGCTGTGTGCTCTTTGACAAACAGTAACATGGCTTTCGTTCTATATTGAATAGTTGTACCATTGGACGTTTGAAAAGTACACTTCATGTGGTATTAAATGTATTTTTCAAATTTCATCTTTCTAGTACCCAAAAAGAACGAGCCTATTACACACATACAAGGGCAAATTCCCTTTGGAGAATTTACGCACTGGTATTCAGCCAAATACCGAGAAAAGATACAAATTACTTAGCGCAATGTTCTTAGGTGCGCTGTTTCAGCAAATTCATGTTTTGTACATTCTGTTGTACGCAGTGTCCACTAAATGTTCTTTCGTAAAAATGTATAGCAACATGCGTTGTTATTTTAGGCTTTAACATGTCTATTACAACAACAGCGTGCGCTGGGAGTTCTGAGGAAGAGTACTGTAGATTGTATGTGTATAGACGAAGAGCACTTTACTCAGCCAAGTAATAGACAACCAACTATCCAACCCAGAGGAAATAGAAGTCCTTAAGCACCCGACCCCAAACACATAACATTCTACTAATATCTTCCATAAATTTCAGTCAAAATATGCTAAACATCCCAGATATAAACCAAACAATGAACAAGCCCAACCAAGCACCAACAAACAAAAGAATTGATTCAGGGCCTTCCTAGATTCCCTCAAAAGGGTGCCCAGCAGTGGCCTAACCAAACTTAAGGGCCCCCTTGCGAAGTGTGTGTAGGGGGCCCTCCACCCTGGAGGCAATCAGGGGCCTGCCACCCCTGTACTGTGTACTGTGCTAAGAGGGGCCTCTGGAGCTCGCCCCTCTCTCCCTTCCCCTTGCCGCAACGCAGGTGCTGCAAGGGTCTTTGTTATGCCACTGGTACCCAGACAGGGAACAGGCAACTAAGGCCACAACAATGGTATTGAGAAAAACAAAATGGCGATGAATGTAATGCTTGAATTAATCTCAGTCATTGATAATTACTCTGTGGGGCATTCCAGTCCAGTGTATTTTTGGCCGATGTGCAACTCCATTTTGACTATGCACACTGATTAAGGCAATTACATGGCAATGCATGCGGGCCCCACTGCAGGGCCAGGGTGGGCTCCCAACCCTCCAGGCAGCCTCCAACCCTATGGGCCAGTGCAAGGCCAATACATTCCCAAGTTTACCCCATGCTGCTCCCGTAGTCCTGTTACCTGTGCCCACTGATTGCTTAAATAAACATACTTGTTTGGACATTTTATTTCTTTTGATTTGCAAATCCAGCTGAGCTCAGTAACTAAAAAAAAAGAAAAAAACACACTTCTGCCATTTTAAATGCGATCTCATTCATTCATTCATTCATGATGTGCCTGCCAACATTTTTTTTTTTTTTACAAAACATTAGCTGTGCTGTACAGCATCAGACAAAGCCAAAAGGTCACGGAGGTGAGATATATTGGCTTTCTTTTAATAGGCACTGAGGCAAGTCATGTAACCTAAAGGTTGCTGCAAGCCTGACAATATGGGGGTGATTCTAACCCTGGCGGTCGGTGTTAAAGCGGCGGCCAACCCGCCAACAGGCTGGCGGTAAAAAATATGGAATTCTGACCCTGGCGGGAACCGCCAACACAGACAGCCACTTTAACACGCCGCCCGCCACGGCGGTACAAACAAACAGCGCGGCGGTCACCGCCAACAGCCAGGCGGCAGACAATGTACCGCCCACACTATCACAACTCACCAATCCGCCACCTTTTCCGGGGCGGGAGCACCGCCGATAAAAACACGGCGGAAACAGACTACGGACGGGAAAACGCTCACCACTACGCACTCCAGGAGGAAGGAGGACAGCATGGAACCCGAATTAAACATCCTACCTGCTCTCGTCTACCTTCTCATCTACCACGAGTATGAAGTCCGGCGCAGACGACAACGGTGAGTACTGCACCTACGACACACGGGAGGGGGGAGGACGAAAGGTTACGGGCACACACATATGCGCCCCCCCCCCCCAACTATGTACACACCAATGCAGAGCAACAAGTCACAGTGACACCACCCAAACACCCCTGAAAAATGCTAGGACATAATCAAATTTGGAATAAATATTTATGTACCAAAAAGCTCCTGAAAATTATCGTACAACCATGAAAGATATTCACAAGAAAACAAATGACATACACATCAGTGTATAACTGAAGTAACAAGTCCTGCACATCCTACGAATTCATCATGTCCGTGGGACAAAGTTATGAGAAACAAGGGCAAAGCCCACACAGGAGACCTGAGTCCTTTGGAGAGAACACTGCAGGGGCATCAGATGTAAAAACTACAGGCACCTCAGGGGGAAGGGAAGGGGGGGGCACCACAGCCACATGAGTCCACGACGCCAGATCCACGAGGAGCCACCATGCCCACTGTACCATCCTGCGGAGTGCAAAGCCACAGTCTCTCAATGTCTCTACAGTGGGTGGGCTGCCCACTGTACCATCCTGGGGAGTGCAAAGCCACAGTCTCTCAATGTCTCTACAGTGGGTGGGCTGCCCACTGTACCATCCTGGGGAGTGCAAAGCCACAGTCTCTCAATGTCTCTACAGTGGGTGGGCTGCCCACTGTACCATCCTGGGGAGTGCAAAGCCACAGTCCATCAGGTGGATGACAGTCTCCACTGGTCAAGGAGGAGGCATGGTGGGCACAGTGAACCATAAACAGTGATTGAGACGGCGGTGCCCAGCGGAGCGGTGCTTGACAGGAAGGGCCCAGCGGAGCGGTGCTTGAGACGGCGGGGCCCAGCGGAGCGGTGCTTGAGACAGCGGGGCCCAGCGGAGCGGTGCTTGAGAAGAAGGGCCCAGCGGAGCGGTGCTTGAGAAGAAGGGCCCAGCGGAGCGGTGCTTGAGACGGCGGGGCCCAGCGGAGCGGTGCTTGAGATGACGGGCCCAGCGGAGCGGTGCCTGAGATGAAGGGCCCAGCGGAGCGGTGCTTGAGACGGCGGGGCCCAGCGGAGCGGTGCTTGAGATGAAGGGCCCAGCGGAGCGGTGCCTGAGATGAAGGGCCCAACGGAGCGGTGCTTGAGACGGCGGGGCCCAGCGGAGCGGTGCTTGAGATGACGGGCCCAGCGGAGCGGTGCTTGAGACGGCGGGGCCCAGCGGAGCGGTGCTTGAGAAGAAGGGCCCAGCGGAGCAGTGCTTGACAGGAAGGGCCCAGCGGAGCGGTGCTTGAGATGACGGGCCCAGCGGAGCGGTGCCTGAGATGAAGGGCCCAGCGGAGCGGTGCTTGAGACGGTGGGGCCCAGCGGAGCGGTGCTTGAGAAGAAGGGCCCAGCGGAGCGGTGCTTGAGAAGAAGGGCCCAGCGGAGCGGTGCTTGACAGGAAGGGCCCAGCGGAGCAGTGCTTGACAGGAAGGGCCCAGCGGAGCAGTGCTTGACAGGAAGGGCCCAGCGGAGCGGTGCTTGAGAAGAAGGGCCCAGCGGAGCAGTGCTTGACAGGAAGGGCCCAGCGGAGCTGTGCTTGAGATGACGGGCCCAGCGGAGCGGTGCCTGAGATGAAGGGCCCAGCGGAGCGGTGCTTGAGACGGCGGGGCCGAGCGGAGCGGTGCTTGACAGGAAGGGCCCAGCGGAGCGGTGCTTGACGGGAAGGGCCCAGCGGAGCGGTGCTTGACAGGAAGGGCCCAGCGGAGCAGTGCTTGACAGGAAGGGCCCAGCGGAGCGGTGCTTGAGAAGAAGGGCCCAGCGGAGCAGTGCTTGACAGGAAGGGCCCAGCGGAGCGGTGCTTGAGATGACGGGCCCAGCGGAGCGGTGCCTGAGATGAAGGGCCCAGCGGAGCGGTGCTTGAGACGGCGGGGCCCAGCGGAGCGGTGCTTGAGAAGAAGGGCCCAGCGGAGCGGTGCTTGACAGGAAGGGCCCAGCGGAGCGGTGCTTGACAGGAAGGGCCCAGCGGAGCGGTGCCTGAGACTGCGGGGCCCTCTTCAGCGGTGCCTATCCTCACGGCGGGCCCTGTTCAGCGGTGCTCTTCTGCACCGCGGGCCCTCTTCAGCGGTGCCTATCTTCACGGCGGGGCCCTGTTCAGCGGTGCTCTTCTGCACCACGGGCCCTGTTCAGCAGTGCTCTTCTGCACCGCGGGCCCTCTTCAGCGGTGCCTATCTTCACGGCGGGGCCCTGTTCAGCGGTGCTCTTCTGCACCGCGGGCCCTGTTCAGCGGTGCTCTTCTCCACGGCGGGCCCTGTTCAGCGGTGCTCTTCTCCACGGCGGGCCCTGTTCAGCGGTGCTCTTCTGCACGGCGGGGCCCTCTTCAGCGGTGCCTATCTTCACGGCGGGACCCTGTTCAGCGGTGCTCTTCTCCACAGCGGGCCCTGTTCAGCGGTGCTCTTCTCCACGGCGGGCCCTGTTCAGCGGAGCTCTTCTGCACCACGGGCCCTGTTCAGCGGTGCTCTTCTGCACCGCGGGCCCTCTTCAGCGGTGCCTATCTTCACGGCGGGGCCCTGTTCAGCGGTGCTCTTCTGCACCGCGGGCCCTGTTCAGCGGTGCTCTTCTCCACGGCGGGCCCTGTTCAGCGGTGCTCTTCTGCACGGCGGGGCCCTCTTCAGCGGTGCCTATCTTCACGGCGGGGCCCTGTTCAGCGGTGCTCTTCTCCACGGCGGGCCCTGTTCAGCGGTGCTCTTCTCCACGGCGGGCCCTGTTCAGCGGAGCTCTTCTGCACCACGGGCCCTGTTCAGCGGTGCTCTTCTGCACCGCAGGCCCTCTTCAGCGGTGCCTATCTTCACGGCGGGGCCCTGTTCAGCGGTGCTCTTCTGCACCGCGGGCCCTGTTCAGCGGTGCTCTTCTCCACGGCGGGCCCTGTTCAGCGGTGCTCTTCTCCACGGCAGGCCCTGTTCAGCGGTGCTCTTCTGCACCGCGGGCCCTCTTCAGCGGTGCCTATCTTCACGGCGGGGCCCTGTTCAGCGGTGCTCTTCTGCACCGCGGGCCCTGTTCAGCGGTGCTCTTCTGCACAGCGGGCCCTGTTCAGCGGTGCCTATCTTCACGGCGGGGCCCTTTTCAGCGGTGCTCTTCTGCACCGCGGGCCCTGTTCAGCGGTGCTCTCCTCCACGGCGGGCCCTGTTCAGCGGTGCTCTTCTCCACGGCGGGCCCTGTTCAGCGGTGCTCTTCTCCACGGCGGGCCCTGTTCAGCGGTGCTCTTCTGCACCGCGGGCCCTGTTCAGCGGTGCTCTTCTGCACGGCGGGGCCCTCTTCAGCGGTGCCTATCTTCACGGCGGGGCCCTGTTCAGCGGTGCTCTTCTGCACCGCGGGCCCTGTTCAGCGGTGCTCTTCTGCACCGCGGGCCCTCTTCAGCGGTGCCTATCTTCATGGCGGGGCCCTGTTCAGCGGTGCTCTTCTGCACCGCGGGCCCTGTTCAGCGGTGCTCTTCTCCACGGCGGGCCCTGTTCAGCGGTGCTCTTCTCCACGGCGGGCCCTGTTCAGCGGTGCTCTTCTGCACCGCGGGCCCTGTTCAGCGGTGCTCATCCAGCAGGTCAAGGGAGCCAGACCTGGCCTGGACTCCCTGCTCAGTCGCCCTCGGACCGTGACGTTTCTGGACCCTTCGGGGACGGACTCCTGGCCTCCTTAGTGTCCTCCTTCCCAGCTGGGACGTGACATGTGGGGTCCACCTTCTCCGCGCTCCTGCTGCCCTTCCGCTCCTTTGATGGGGCTCTCGGGCCCTTGCCTCCCCTAGATGGTGTGGGTGGTGAAGTGGCCGCACATTGCTCCTTGGGGCAGCCCTGTCGGTCCTCGCACGGCGGTCCTTGTTTTTGTGGGTCCTCTTGCCGGGGGGGGGCTGGACGTGTCCTTGCTGCTGATCGATGTGTCACTGCTGGCAAAGGGTGGGCTCCAGAACCCATACACAACAGTGACACCCGAAGCTGGGCTGATGGTGGCTGCGGTGCTCTTGGGACTCTTTGCAGATGGAGGGGGGAGCTCATCGGAGGGAAAGAGGTCAAGATTAGCCAGGAAAAGTTTTTTAGGGCCAAGGTAAAGGGTAGGAGAAGTGGAGATGGAAGTGGAGGAAGAGGAGGTGGTTGTAGGAGAGTCAGGTGTGCTGTCATTGGGTGAAGGTGCTGGTGCTGTAGGCTGTCGTGAGGTGGATGTCTGTTGGGTGGGTGGCTGCCAGCATTTGTGTGTCTTGGAAGAGGGGGTGACAGACACAGTGGGAGAGGACACAGGGGACGTGTAAATGGCAGTGGGGGTGGTGACTGCACGAGTGTGGACTGTACTGGAGGGTGAGGTGGTGATGGAAGCACTGGCTGATGTTGGGGTGCATGCAGGTGTGAGTGTAGACGTCACAGGGAGGGAGGAGGGAGACGAGGAGGAGGGGGACACAGAGGTGGTTGTGACTGTTGGAATGTCTGCATCTGGGTGTTGCTTGGGTGAGTGTTTGTGGGATCTGTGGTGCTTGTGTTTGGATGAGCTGCTCTTGGGTGTTGAGGTGTGTGCAGGCTGGTCTGATGGTGTGGATGGGATAGGCTGAGGAACTGGAGACAGAGAAAGGCTGGAGGCAGTAAGAAGAGGGAGGCTGGAAACAGGGACAATGGCTGCCGTCAGTGCTGAGGCCAGAGCAGTGAACGCTCGTTGATGGGCAGCCTGACCCGAATGAATGCCCTCCAGGTACGCATTGCTCTGTTGCACCTCCCTTTGCACCCCCTGGATGGCATTCAAAAGGGTCGTCTGCCCAACAATGAGCGTCCTCACCAGGTCAATGAGCTCCGCACTGAGGGCAGCAGGGGCAACAGGGGCAACAGGGGCAGGGGCTGAGGTGCCTGGGGCGAAGGAGACGCGCGCCTTCCTGGGCGAGCGGGCACGGAGCATAGGCTGAGGGGCTGCTGGGAGGGCGGTGCTGGTGCGCTGGGTGGCGGCTGTACCTGTAGAGGCGGGGGGCCCGGATGTTGCGCCACCGCTAGGGAGCTCCCATCCGAGGACGTGTTGCTGTCTCTGCTCTCACCAGCGGTCCCCGTTGTGGTGCTCCCCTCGCCCTCCGGATCACTGGTGCCCTCGGTGTCTGTTCCTGGGCCCACCGGGGCCTTGTGTCCTGCAGCTCCCTCGTGCTCCGATGCCAAATCTCCTCCGCCTGATGATGCTAATGCACACATGCACAAGAAGATGAAGAGAAAGGGTGGGGGGAGAAAAAAGAAGACCAGGTTGAGTGCATGCAATGGCAAAACCGTTGGCGGAGAGGACAGACACAGGAGCCTAATGCACTAAGCCGCGCATTCGGGGTACACTACTCAGTACTACTGACTAGGACAACAGGCCAAGAGATGTCAAACGCGCACATGGGAGATGCTGGACCTTCAATGGCTGTACTTGTCACCCTACAGAGGTGGGGGCCGGGGGCACAGGGCCATGCCTAAGGGAGAGGACTACACTACAGAAAGCGCCCTGGCCTAATGTCACCCACAGCCCTCCTCCCCCACCCAGACGCCTCCACTGCGCAGAAAGATAGGAGAATGTGCTGATACTCACCCCCTTGTGTCTGCTGTGATGTCTTAAGGCGCCCATCCAATTCAGGGTAGGCCACCGCCAGGATCCGGGACATCAGGGGGGTCATGGTGCGACTGGCACCCCTCCTAGGTTGGGAGGCCATCCCCAGCAGTGTTTCTGCGGTCTTCCTTGTTCCGCGGCGGATGTCCTCCCACCTCTTGCGGCAGTGGGTGCCCCGTCTGTTGTGGACCCCCAAGTTCCGGACTTCCTTGGCGATGGCACGCCAAATCTCGATCTTCTGATGGGCGCTGACCTATTTGACATGTACAGGGTGGAAAGGAGGAAATCATCAATGACCTGCATGTTAGATGTGATTGGCCCCCCCCCACCAACTTTGCCATATGGCACATACTCTCATCTGTCGGGCGTTGCACTCCTCATTCGCCCCCCACCCCACCAACTTACATCCACCCCAATCCACACAGGCATAGCCCATTCCATGTGCACCCGGTGTACTCACTTGTTGGTCTGGAGGACCGTAGAGTAGCGCATACTGGGGGAGGACCCCATCCACGAGCTTCTCCAACTCTTCAGACGTGAAGGCAGGGGCCCTTTCCCCAGTCGCAGCAGCCATTGTATCTTCCAGACCGAGGTCACAGCAGCACTTGCAGTATAGGTCCTCTCCTGTGGATGATCAGGTCTCGAGTGATTAATCAGATAGAAAATGGCGGTCACGCCCGCGGTGGTGCGTACTGCGGCGGTGCGTACCGCGACCGACGGCGCACATCGTCATTGGCTCCTGAAACCCATAGGGTTCAATGTTAACCAATGCGGCTTTGCGCCGCGGTCTTCGACCGCCTACCGCCACGGTGTGCCCCGCCAGCGCATTGACCTCACATCCCATTGTCCCACTTCACAGGTCAGGCAGCCGCCATTTCAAGGGCCTACATGGCTTAATTTTGACTGCGACACACAGGCCTAGGCCTTGCATTGCCACACATACACGCCTTTCAACCCATTGCCATTCTTTAACTGTGCAAGCTGTCTGTACGTACCTGTGGTTTGCCTGACTCTGTGCTCCATGTTGTCCTTCCTAGGCACCGTCCGCTGGGACTTGCGATGAGAAGGAGGAATCCTCGCGTGTACCGACCGCTGGTGGACCTGTCGACAATGGAAGAACGCCATATAATACTTCGATACAGACTTGACCGTGCCACTATCCATGAACTGTGTGCCCAGCTGGAGCCAGCCCTGATGTCCCCCATCCGCCAACCCATAGGGATTCCCCCTCTGGTGCAGGTTTTGTCAGTCCTCCATTTTTTGGCAACTGGGTCATTCCAGACCACAGTGGCCATGTCATCTGGAATGTCTCAGCCTATGTTTTCAAAGATTTTGAGCAGAGTGTTGTCTGCCCTGATGAAACTCATGCGGAGCTACATCATTTTCCCAGAGGAGGGTGACTTGCCTACAGTGAAGGGTGATTTCTATGCCCTGGGACATATCCCCAACATCATTGGTGCCATTGATGGGACCCATGTGGCTTTGGTACCCCCAAAAGACGATGAGCAGGTGTACAGAAACAGAAAAAGTTATCATTCGATGAATGTCCAGGTGGTCTGTTTGGCTGACCAGTACATCTCCCATGTAAATGCCAAGTTCCCAGGGTCAGTGCATGACGCGTATGTGATGCGAAATAGCAGCATCCCCTATGTGATGGAGCAGCTACAGAGACAACGTGTGTGGCTAATAGGTGACTCTGGTTACCCCAACCTGCCTTGGCTACTGACCCCAGTGAGGAATCCCCGGACCAGGGCAGAGGAACGGTACAATGAGGCCCATGGGCGAACTCGGAGGATCATCGAAAGGACCTTTGGCCTCCTGAAGGCCAGGTTTAGGTGCCTGCATATGACTGGGGGATCCCTGATGTACTCACCAAAGAAGGTGTGCCACATCATCGTGGCCTGCTGTATGCTTCACAATCTGGCATTGCGACGTCAGGTTCCTTTCCTGCAGGAGGATGGTGCAGATGGTGGTGTTGAAGCAGCTGTGGAGCCTGCGGAGAGTGAAGAGGAGGAAGACTCAGAGGACGACACAGACAACAGGGACAGAGTAATAGAACAGTATTTCCAGTAGCACACAGGTAATAATCACCCATGCCATTTTACATTTCCTGAAAGCCTCCTGCATCTCAACTTTGTCGATTTCCCCCCAGACCTATAAACATGATGTTTGATTTTCCCTTCCCTTTTCTGTGCTGTATGAGCCACTGCGTGACCTCGGCTTGGTTGGCCCATGGACTAATGCTAAGTTACCTCGGTATGTGTAATTCACAATGTTAATAATACGTAATTGATATGTAATGTGTCATACATTTGTAAATAAGACAGGCTGAGTCCTGATTGATTTCAGTGCAATGTGTGATTTATTATTAGTGCATAGATATCGGTACATGATAGTGAAACAGTGATGGGTGGGGGTGGAGTAATGTCCATGGCGGAGTCCAGTTCTCCGTCTCACAGGTGCATTGTCCATATGCCTGTGGCAGGATGGAGCAGGGGCAGTTCAAGGTTTGACAGGGTGGCAATGTGGAACAGTGGGAGGACTTCAGGGGGTATGTGATGCTGGCGGGGGACTTGATATCCTACTCTGTCGTTTTTTTTTATCTCAGGCTCCTTTTGCGGGACGGTTGTTGTTCAGTAGGAGGTGGGGTTCTGGTGGGCTGTCGTTGTGGTGGGGCCTCCTGTCCACTAGCGCCGGCGGAGGTGGTAGGCTGTTCCTGTTCCTGGCTAGTGACAGGGGCCCTGTGTGATGCCACATGGTCCCGAAACGTGTCCTCTATACGGTTCAGGGCCTGGACTATGCTCCCCATAGCGGTTGAGATGTTGCTGAGTTGGTCGCTGAACCCCATGTAGCGTTGCTCCTGCTGTGCCTGGATCTCCTGGAACCTGGCCAGTACCGTCGCCATCGTCTCTTGTGAGCGGTGGTAGGCTGCCATGATGGTGGTGAGGGCCTCTTGGAGAGTGGGTTCCCTGGGCCTCTCCTCCCCCCCCTGTCGCACAGCAGCCCTCCGAGTTGCCCTGTTTCCCTGGGCCTCTGTCCCCTGGACGGTGTGCCCACTCCCACTGCCCCCAGGTCCCTGTTGTTGTTGGGTTGGTGGGTTACCCTGGGGGCCCTGTAGTGGTAGACACACCGCTGCTTGACCTGTCCTAGAGACAGAGTCATGGGCCCGCTGGGTGGGAGCTGTGCTGTTGTTCCCAGAGGGGGTTGGGTCTGCAGTGGCCTGTGTCTGGGTAAGGGGAACCGACTGCCCAGAGGTCCCCGATGGTCCGGGCTGGTCGTCAGGTTCCAGGTCGACAGAGCTGCTGTCATCACTAGGGGCCTGTTCCGGGGGTGGGATGGACATTTCTGGTCCCTCCTGACCGGTGTGTTGTCGTTCGGGTCCTGCATGGGGTAAGAGGGTATGCTTATTGTTTCTGTGTGTGCATTAGCTTGCGTTTTATGGGTGCCCTTGTCCCCCAGTGCTGGCATTCCCTTGGGGGAGGTGTTGTGAGGGTGTTTTGTGGGGGGGGGGATGGGTATGTACAGTGGTCATGCTTAGGTGATGGGTGTCCATAGTTTGGGGGTGGCATGCAGGGGTTGGTGTTGGGTGGGTTGTGCTGGGGAGACATTCTCAGGGAGGATGTGTGCTGGGGGTTTGGGGGTGAGGGTTGGGGTTAGCATGCTGGGGGGGGGTGAAGTGGTTGGCCTTGTACTTACCAGAGTCCATTCCTCCGTGTACTCCAGCGAGGCCATCAGGATGCAGGATGTTGAGTACCTCTTGCTCCCATGTTGTGAATCCGGGTGGAGTGGGTGGGGGTCCCCCGCCAGTCTTCTGCACTGCGATGTTGTGTCGCGAGACCATCGAGCGCACCTTCCCCCGTAGGTCGTTCCATCGTTTGCGGATGTCCTCTCGATTTCTGGGATGCTGTCCCACCGCGTTGACCCTGTCCACGATCCGCTGCCAGAGCTCCGCCTTCCTCGCTATGGTGGTGTGCTGGACCTGTGAGCCGAAGAGCTGGGGTTCCACTCTTATGATCTCCTCCACCATGACCCGGAGTTCTTGGTCCGAAAAGCGTGGGTGCCTTTGTGGTGCCATGGGGTGGTGTGTATGAGGTGTGGGGTGGTGTATGTGATGATGTGTGTGTTGGTGTGTGGTGCTTTGTGCTTCTATGTGGTGTGTGTGATGTTATGGTGTATCTCTGTGTGTCTGGCTCTCTATTCTCTGATGTGTCTCTCTCTCCTTCGTCTCTGGTTTTTGTTGGTAGGGGTTTGTGGGTGATGTGGGTGTGTGTTTTATATGGTATTGGATGTGTGGGAGTGGTGTGTGTATGTGTTTCAGGTGTGTGCCTTTCAAATTGTCTGGCAGCGGATCGTGGACAGGGGGGTAGGGGTTTGTAAAGGTGTGTGTATTTTGACCGCGGCGGTGTGTACCGCCAATGGAATACCGTGGTTGAATGACCGCCGCGTGGATTTGCGGGTCATAATGGGATGGGCGTATTTCTGTTGGCGTGGCGGTGGAGGTTTGGTCTTCTCCAGTTTACCGCTGGCCGCTGATGTGGCGGACTGCAGTGGAGGGCGGATTTTCTGAGGTTTTGCAGTTGTGGGTCAGAATGTCCGTGGCGGCTGACCGCGGCCGCGGCGGTATTGTGGCGGCCTTCTGACCGGCGGTAAGCGGCTTTTACCGCCGAGGTCAGAATGACCCCCTAAGTGTTGTATTCTATAGACAATATTTTGATTTCTTGTAAAGAGCAATTATGTTCTTATTGTGACTCCAGATTGTATGGCCCTTTTAAGAATTATATCCATAGTTTGCAGATTAATGGTTTGATAGCCCTCTATCCTTGTGATTTATTACATAGCTTCATGCATCTGTTTAAAAGTCTATCAAAAACAGCTGTGAAAGCAAAAGTTCTCTCTCACAGTAGCGGGTACTCATTCATACAAGAAATGAACAACACAAACTAACAGTGTTGTGTGTGTATGAACAAAATATGTGAGGAAAATGACTAACCTATGACCTTTCTGTGTATTCGACTCCAAATCACCGAGCTCTGTGTGTTCAATCTTCCTACTGCTCTGGGTACCTTAGATTTGGCGTGGCTCTGTAGTGTCAACGAAGAGATATCAAGACCAGAATACTGAGGACCATTATATTGACAGGTAAGTCTGTATATATTTTCTATACCCAACTCCGCATCTTCATAGCTTGACAATATACATAATATTATCAAGGTACGTAAATGTGTAGTTAAGAGTAGTAAATCAGTATCCCCCTCTGTGCGCTTACCTCCTCAATATTTTGGTCATAATAGTGTGTCACTTGATATCCCTTCCTCGATATTGCAGGCTACAATCACAAGCTTCTCAAACCGTTGAGGACTTCACCCAGTACACACTGTCTGCTCTGATGTTCCAGAACCAAATGTCCTTACCGCCAACACTGTTTCTCTTGTAGCACTTTCTGTGGCATTTTCTATTGTATTTTTAGCTCAAGCTTTGGTTCTGTGTTATGCTTTAGGGAAGTGGCTCTCAGCCTCTTGACATCTGTGGACACCCACTCAGTCATCGCTGGAAGATGGGGAGCCAAGCCTAAGCAATTTCTACTGTTTAAACAGTAAAACAATACACAAAAATGCAGGATCTAGTATACAACAAACACATACTTACATTATGAAATATGTAATTTGCAAACAAATATTACAAAAAATAATCTTTAAATAGGAAGGCCTGAATTTTTCAAGAGTTGTTTTTATTTCTGAAAGACAAAAACATTATTAGACTTCAGCACATCACTTCCTTCTTTTTTTGCTCCTAATACAAGCTCTCTTTTTGTCTGTGCTTCCCTGTATTTTAATTGATGCTACCAAATATCACTACTAGATTCTGTTTGCTGTACTTGCGCAGATCCCATGAAGCAAGCCTCCAATTTCAAATTTCTGCAAATTTACATAGCATTTTAAAATTTGCCTTTTAAACTGTTTGCTTTTATGTGTATATATATTATTAATTCGCTAATAATCTTTCATTTTCTGAACAGGTGTGGATGCCCTGAGTAGAAACCGTGGACCTCCAGGAATCCATCTACCACAGGTTATGACCACAGCTTTAGGGTAAAGAAAATATTCTGCTTACCTATGAATAATCAAATTATGCTTGCATTAAGTATTAAAATATACCTCCGATTTTTGAGTGCTCAAAGAACGCAAATCAAATGTTTGGAGGAAGAGCCCAATGAAATTAATGGAGAGAAGTAATTTTGAAGGTTGAGGAAAGCTAGCATGAGGTGTGAAGCAATTAAATCCGTGCGAGTCATTCTGCTTGGGTGGAGGGAAGACAGATCTAAAGAGGGAGAAACTCTCTAAACCACGGTGATCAGATAAATACTTAATACAATGGCTTTCATCTGAAAACCTTACAAAGACAGTGGGAGTCATTACAACATTGGCGTTAAAGCCGCTTACCGCGGCGCAATGCTGCATTGGTTAACATTGGACCCTATGGGTCCCAGGAGCCAATGCCGAAGTGCGCCGGCGGTGATGATACGCACTACCGCGGATGTCACCGCCACGGACGTGACCGCCATTTTCTATCTGTTCAATCACTCGATACCTGATCTTCGACAGGAGAGGACCTACACTGCAAGTGCTGCTGTGACCTCGGTCTGGAAGAGACAATGGCACGTGCGTCTGGGGAAAGTGCCCCTGCCTTCACTGCACAGGAGTTGGAGAAACTCGTGGACGGGGTCCTCCCCCATTACACGCTACTCTACGGTCCTCCAGACCAACAGGTGAGTACATAGGGTGCAAGTTGTATAGGCTATGCCTGGGTGGAGAGGGCTGGATGTAAGTAGGAAGGGGGCAGAGTTATGCAAGCATGAAGGAGTGTGAATGCATGCGCCACATGGCAAGGGCAGGGATGGGGGCCACTCAATTTGACGGTGCTGTTGCTAATGACTTCTCTTCTTCCCCTGTACATGTCATGTAGGTCAGCGCCCACCAGAAGAAGGATATTTGGCGTGCCATCGCCAAGGAAGTCCGGACCCTGGGGGTCCACCAGAGACGGAGCACCCACTGCCGTAAAAGATGGGAGGACATTCGCCGCTGGAGTAAGAAGACGGCGGAGGCTCAGCTGGGGATGGCCTCCCAACGTGGGAGGGGTGCCCGTCGCACCATGACCCCCCTGATGTTCCGGATCCTGGCGGTGGCCTACCCTGAGGTGGATGGGCGCTTGAGGGCATCACAGCAGACACAAGGGGGTGAGTACACTCACATTCTGATGACTTTGCGCGCAGTGGAGGGGTCTGGGTGGGGGAGGAGGGCTGTGGGTTTCCCTAGGCCAGGGCGAGTTCCGTAGGCTAGGCCCCTCCAGAATGCAGGCCATGTGCCACTCCACCCCACCTCTGTAGAGTGCCAAGTGCAGGTATACATCCCCCGGTGTCATCTCTGTGGACAGATGACACTCATAGCCATGTAGGCCATATCCCAGGAACTGAATCTGTAGAGGCCAAGAGCCCGGCGTAGTGCAGGGGGCTGCTGTGTCTGTATTGTCCGCCAACGGTAGCGGTAAGCCATGCACTCAACCTGTCTTTCTTCTGTTTCCCCACCCCTTTTTGTGCTCTCCCTGTTCTTTTGTGCATCAGCATCATCAGGCGGAGGTACAGTGGCACTGGAGCACGAGGGAGCTGCATCCCACATGGCCATGGAGGGCCACACCACGGACTCCGAATACACCAGTGGGACGGAGGGCGAGGGGAGCTTCACGTCGGTCACCGGATCAGCAACCAGCAACACAGACTCGTCCTCCGATGGGAACTCCCTTGTGGTGGCGGCACCATCTGTGCCCCCCACTTCTACAGGTACAGCCGCCACCCCCCCCTACCAGCACCGCCCTCCCAGCAGCCCCTCAGCCTTCGCTCCGTGCCCGCTCACCCAGGAGGGTGGGCATTACCTTCGCCCCAGGCACCTCAGGCCCTGCCCCAGTCACCCCTGCTGCTCTCAGTGAGGAGGCCATTGACCTCCTCAGGTCACTCACTGTTGGGCAGTCTACCATTGTGAATGCCATCCAGGGTGTAGAAAGGGAGTTGCAACACAGTAATGCATTCCTGGAGGGCATTTATTCTGGTCAGGCTGCCCTTCATCGAACCCTGCAATCTCTGGCCTCAGCACTGATGGCAGCCACTGTCCCTGTGTCTAGCCTCCCCCCTCCAACTTCCTCCACCCAGACCCAATCCCCTGTACCCCAGCCTATCCCAAGCACACCATCAGACCGGCATGCACACACCTCAACACACAAAAGTGGCTCTGGCAAACATAGGCACCACACATCCCACAGGCACTCACACAAGCATCACCCACATACAGACACAGCAACATCCACTGCCTCCACTGTGTCCCCCTCCTCGTCGTCTCCCTCCTCCCTCCCAGTGTCGTCTACACTCTAACCTGCATGCACTACATCTACAGCCACTAGGACTCGCACCAGAACACCCAGCACCACACCCCGCTCACCTGCACTCACCACCCCCACTACCATTTACACATCCCCTGTGTCCTCTCCCAGTGTGTCTGTGACGCCCCCTCCCAAAGTACACAAACGCGGGCACCCACACACCCAACATCCATCCACCACACGACAGCCTCCAGAACATGCACCTGCACCCAAATCATCTAAAGTTACACCTCCTACAACCACTTCCTCTTCCTCCACTCCCAGACCCCCTCCAGCTACCCATCCCAGTGTTCGTCAGAAACTTTTCCTGAGCAACCTTGACCTCTTTCCCACCACCCCCCCTCCAATTCATAGGTCCCGTAGTAGCACCCAGCCCAAAAAAGTCTGGTTCCAGTGTTGCGTGTTAGAGGTATGTGGAGTGCACCGGGCACCAGGGCAGCCAGTGTGACATGGAGCCAAAGCACTGCCAGTCCACCCCCTGTAAAGCACCAGAAGTTGGACAGTGCCCGACGGGAGAGGGTGAAGACTCCTGCCGGCAAAGCCGCTCACAAGGGTCCCGGGGGGAGTGCTGAGTCAGCTGTGACTCCTCCCAAGGTGGTGAAGGGGCAGAAGAAGTCTCCAAAGTCTGGTATGAGCAGCATGGCGGAGAAGGCCACCACCCTGAGTCAGTGCCCTGGAGTGCAGCACTAACGTCACTGGTCCGGAGACCACCGCCAGAGTCAGTGCCCAGGAGGGCAGCACAATCGTCACTGGTCCGGAGACCACCGCCAGAGTCAGTGCCCTGGAGGGCAGCACTATCGTCACTGGTCCGGAGACCACCGCCTGAGTCAGTGCCCAGGAGGGCAGCACAATCGTCACTGGTCTGGAGGCCACCGCCAGAGTCAGTGCCCTGGAGGGCAGCACTATCGTCACTGGTCCGGAGACCACCGCCAGAGTCAGTGCCCAGGACGGCAGCACTAATTTCACTGGTCCGGAGACCACCAGCAGAGTCAGTGCCCAGGAGGGCAGCACTATCATCACTGGTCCGGAAACCACCGCCAGCGTCAGTGCCCTGGAGGGCCCCGGCACCCACAGCCCCGCTGGGCACTGAGGGAGCGTCATGCCACACACCGCTGAACAGGTCAGAAACTGCAAAGTCAAGGACCGCTGAACAGGGCAAAGACCGCCATTACAAAGCATCGCTGAACAGGGCAAAGACCGCCATGGCAAGCACCGCTGAACAGGTCAGAAACTGCAAAGTCAAGCACCGCTGAACAGGGCAAAGACCGCCAACGCAAGCATCGTTAGCCCATGTGCAGCTGGGACAGTGACGGAACTGGGACCATCACGGGGAGCGTGATGCACTCTGGGCACCAGTCCCCCTCCAGAACCAGTGGAGAACTGCATCCACTACCTGAACCCTTTACAGGATGAAGCATTCTGGGCACCAGTCCCCTTCCAGAACCAGTGGAGAACTACATCCACTACCTGAACCCTTCACAGGATGAAGCATTCTGGGCACCAGTCCCCCTCCAGAACCAGTGGAGAACTGCATCCACTACCTGAACCCTTCACAGGATGAAGCACTCTGGGCACCAGTCCCCCTCCAGAACCAGTGGAGAACTGCATCCACTACCTGAATCCTTCAGAGGATGAAGCACTCTGGGCACCATTCCCCCTCCAGAACCAGTGGAGACTGTTTTCCACTTGAGAGACTGTGGCTTTGCACTCCCCAGGATTGAACAGTGGGCAAGCCACCCACTGTTATCGAGTTGAGAGACTGTGGCTTTGCACTCCCCAGGATGTTACAGTGGGCAACCCACCCACTGTAGAGACTTGAGAGACTGTGGCTTTGCACTCCCCAGGATTGAACAGTGGGCAAGCCACCCACTGTTATCGAGTTGAGAGACTGTGGCTTTGCACTCCCCAGGATACATCAATGGGCATGGAGCCCCATCGTGAATCTGGCGTGGTGCTGTAATCCGGCTGAGGTTCCCCCCCTTCCCTTCCCCCTGAGGTGCCTGTTGTATTTCTATCTGATGCCCCTGCAGTGTTCTCTCCGTTTATGGACAGGTATCTAGTGTGGGCCTCGCCCATGCATTGTGGGCCCAGTGGTCCACAGACATTGAATTGTGCATACCTGCACTACCAATCGTGATGTAAATATTTGGAATGTGTATATATTTCTGTATATATGAGCTTACTGTATTTGGATACATTACAATGGTTCAAGTAAATTGGTTTTGTCTTTGCATTCTTCCGGGGGGTTGTTACTGTGATGTTTGAAAATGCATTGGTGTGTGTGTTGTAGTGTGCGAGGGTCGGGTTGAGGGTGGGGGTGTTGCATGTGTGTGTCCGTGACTTTTGCCTCCCCTCTCCCCTATGTCGTAGGTGCAGTACTCACCGTTGTCTTCGGCGCCGCCGTTGCTGGTGTTCGTAGAGGAGCAGGAAAACAAGCGCAGGGAGTATTTGGAGTTCCGGCTCCATGGTGGCCTCCTTCCTCGTAGAGTGTGTTAAGGTGAGTGTTTTGCCATTGCAAAAGCTGTTTCCGCCGTGTTTTTATCCACGGTGAATCCGCCCCAGAAAAGGTGGCGGATTGGCCTGTTGTAATACTGTGGGCGGTACTTTGTCTTCCGCCTGTCTGTTGGTGGTGACCGCCGCGCTGCTTGTCTGTACCGCCGTGGCGGTCCGAGTGTTAAAGTGGCTGTCTATGTTGGCGGTTTCCGCCACGGTCATAATTCCCTTTTTTTTCCCGTCGGCCTGTTTGCGGTATTACCGCAGCTTTAACACCGTCCGCCAGGGTTGTAATGACCCCCATTGTTTTTAGTTTACCTATTACAGCTTTCCCAGTTCTTAACACATATGAACCAGAAAAGGGAAATATCACTTAATAGGACAATAAAATAATTTCTTAAAACCACAACTTCTTTATATGTGTGAATATTTGACCAAACTGGCCGCCGTTTTAAAATACAATTAAGTCGCTAACTGCTTGCACAGTTGGAAACCTTTTTCACAGACTGAAGATATCGTAAACGTAAATGGTTAATCAAAGACAGTATAGAGAGCATTTCTTGGAGCCTCAAGAAATTGTAGAAGTATAGGCGAAATCAGTTTATATCAAAACACTAAAACAGCATCACCCTTAACTCTGGTTGTTATGGATCTGAATGAAATGTCAGTTTACATGCCTTTCTTTTGGTCTGAGGTCAGCCCCATAGCCACTTTGAAACTTTAGAAGCCTGATTTGGTGCACTACCAGTTTGTCCCTGTTTGTGGTCCCAGTCCTAATCTATGAGAGTTGCTGACCTTCTGAGGCAGGTACATTCAAGGCCTACCCAGGATGCATTTAAAGGTTTGCAATTTTACCCTTTACACCAAAGAGAGGTTAATGAAGGCCACCCATCTGAAGTACTTCCTTTTTTATCATCGCTCGCTGAGTCAGGGTCTGGATACTGTGATGCCTGCCCCTGGAAATAGCGGGATTGGTCCTCTAATTGTCTCAACTTCCGTTGCTTTTAACTCTCGTGGACTCTGGTGTGCCAGGTATCTTACTTCGTTCCAGCAGTTGGGCGTGTGGGTGCTCTTATGTAGTCACTCAAGGGGATCATGTGCCTAGTTAGAGGTTCAGGTGTTAATCCCCCATTGTGTGGAGCTGCCTGAGTGGTTCCTGTGTGGTTACCAGTTCTTTGGACTACGCAGGAGCATCAGGCCGTCTCTTGTGCACTTAACCCGGTTATACTCCTACGTGCTTCCAGGTTACTAGTGAGGGGGTGGCTTGATTCTGTGGATCCAGGATCAAGCCGCTGCACCCAAGCTCGTCTTTCAGCTTCTCTTACTGATTGAGGAGGAGGCAGGGCTTACTAACATTAGATTTTCGCTTGGATGCAGCACCACGTGACCAATACGTTGGGGCAGCTGCAGAATATTTGTTTCCATGATTTTCCTTATACACCCTGTGCTTCTGGAACGTCGCATTGGTGGTACAACTTGCTGTGCCTCAGTCCTGTGCATTTAGTGCAGGACAGTGGCTGCTAGACGCCCTAAGACGGGTGTCACACGTCACATCGGATGAGTTAGGAGGAATGTCATACACTCCATGTTTATGCAATGATGTTTTTCCTTCGTTTATTCTCTGACTCTCCCTCTTGGGTGTTCCTTAGTCTTGACATATATTCTTCAAGCCCATCTGTGCCTCGGGGAGCCATTTTCCATGCTTGTTGGCATCCCAGCAAAGGCTCTGTTTTTTTAACAAGTGGCCACGGCTACTGGTGGATGTTCCTGGGGTACTTGTGGTGTTTTCTCTTGTACATTGTATGCAGCCTCTTGGGTCTCTCTGTCTAGTTTTGCCATGGGTTTGCTATACATTTAAGTGTGGTTCTATGGTTTGCTTGTGTTTGGGGCTCATCTACCCTTTTCTAAAAGCCACTGTGACCTACTGGCCCAGTGGCCATGTTTGCCTATAGTTCAGAGGGTTGGGTGTTTGAGTCCCTTTTTGGCCTGTGCTCTATGTCCACATTCGACACATTTGTATGATGTGATACTCTTCCATTGTGCTGCTGAGTGACATTTACGTTATTGTGCTGCTGTTAAAAATGGGGTCTTTGGTTGGCAGCCAGGTTACCCCCTGTCCAAGCAAGGACCCTCACTCTAGTCAGGGTAAGTCACACACAATCCAAATGATCCTGTGCCCTCCCTCTGGTAGCTTGGCACTGAGTAGTCAGGCTTAACTTAGAAGGCAATGTGTAAAGTATTTGTGCAATAACTCACACAATAACACAATATAGCACCACAAAAATACACCACACAGTGTTTAGAAAAATATATAATATTTATCTGGATATTTGCAGGTCAAAACGATAAAAGATGCAATAAGAAAATGTAAAGATATCACTGAAAAGTGATATAAAGGGGCTCATTCTGAGCCCGGCGGGCGCTGCCCGCCAGGCGGAAACCGCCAAAAGACCACACCGCGGTCAATAGACCGCGGGGGTCATTTTGACTTTCCGGCTGGGCCGGCGGGCGATCGCCAGAAGATCGCCCGCCGGCCCAGCGGGAAAGCCCCTGCAACGAGGAAGCCGGCTCCGAATGGAGCCGGCGGAGTTGCAGGGGTGCAACGGGTGCAGTAGCACCCGTCGCGATTTTCACTGTCTGCATAGCAGACAGTGAAAATCTTTGTGGGGCCCTGTTAGGGGGCCCCTCCACTGCCCATGCCAGTGGCATGGGCAGTGCAGGGGCCCCTAGGGGCCCCACGACACCCGTTCCCGCCATCCTGTTCCTGGCGGGTTTTACCGCCAGGAACAGGATGGCGGGAAGGGGGTCGGAATCCCCATGGCAGCGCTTCTGACCGCGGCTTTACCGCCGCGGTCAGAATGGGCACTGAAGCACCGCCAGCCTGTTGCCGGTGCTTCCGTTGCCCGTGGCCCTGGCGGTTTAGGACCGCCAGGGTCAGAATGAGGGCCAAAGTGTCTTAACTCTTTTAAAAGCAAACAAAGTCTCTTTCAAGCACAAAGCACCTGGTTTGAGTGAAAAAAATCTCTGCCAAAGGGCCGCAGAGGAGGAGAAGCGACGAAACAAAGGGGTGTGCGTCGATTTCTCTGGCCGCACACGGTCGATGCATCGTTTAGTTTCCACACAGGGACGGCTGGGTGTCGATTTCCGGAGCTCGGTCGTGGACCCTCTTCGGGTTGCAGGGTTTTCAGACGGCCCGGGGTCTGTGCGTGGAATCCTGGGCTTGTTGACAAGCTCTGCGTCGTTCCGGTGGGCGGTGCAGGGAAATTTCTCCCTCACGGCAGGCGATGCGTTGATTTCCCCTCTGGAAGTCGGGCGGCATCATCCCACGTCGATCTTTTCCTTGCGAAGTCGAGCGCCGTTGTCCCGGTTCGGCGTGTGGTGAATTCTTCACAGCGGATCAGGCTGTGTGTCGTTTTTAGCAAGCTGCGCGTCAAATTTTCGCCGCACAAGGAGTCCAGTTGCAAGAGAGAAGTCATTTTGGTCCTGAGACTTCAGGGAACAGGAGGGAAGCTCTATCCAAGCCCTTGGAGAGCACTTCTTCACCACAGCCAGGGAGCAGCAAGGCAGAGGGGCAACAGCAAGGCAGCAGTCCTCTTCAGAAAGCAGTCCGGTGAGTCCTTCAGGCAGCCAGGCAGTTCTTCTTGTCAGGGTCCAGGTTCTGGTTCAGGTTTCTTCTCCAGGAAGTGTCTGAGGTGGTAGGGCAGAGGCCCTATTTTTATACCCAAATGTGCCTTTGAAGTTGGGGAGACTTCAAAGAGTGGCTTAGAAGTGCACCAGGTCCCCTTTCAGTTCAATCCTGTCTGCCAGGGTCCCAGTAGGGGGTGTGGCAGTCCTTTGTGTGAGAGCAGGCCCCCCACCCTCCCAGCCCAGGAAGACCCAATCAAAATGCAGATATATGCAAGTGAGGCTGAGTACCCTGTGTTTGGGGTGTGTCTGAGGGAATGCACAAGGAGCTGTCAACTAAACACAGCCAGACGTGGATTGTAAGGCACAGAAAGATTTAAGTGCAGAGAAATGCTCACTTTCTAAAAGTGGCATTTCTAAAATAGTAATATTAAATCCAACGTCACCAGTCAGCAGGATTTTGTATTACCATTCTGGCCATACTAAATATGACCTTCCTACTCCTTTCAGATCAGCAGCTACCACTTCAACAATGTATGAGGGGAGTCCCAATGCTAGCCTATGAAGGGAGCAAGCCTCACAGTAGTGTAAAAACGAATTTAGGAGTTTTACACTACCAGGACATGTAAACTACACAGGTACATGTCCTGCCTTTTACCCACACAGCAACGTGCTCTAGGGGTTACCTAGGGCACACCTTAGGGGTGACTTATATGTAGAAAAAGGGGAGTTTTAGGCTTGGCAGTTACTTTTAAATGCCAAGTCGAAGTGACAGTGAAACTGCACACACAGGCCTTGCAATGGCAGGCCTGAGACAAGGTTAAGGGGCTACTTAAGTGGGTGGCACAACCAGTGCTACAGGCCCACTAGTAGCAGTTAATCTACAGGCCCTGGGCACATATAGTGCACTCTACTAGGGACTTATAAGTAAATTAAATAGTCCAATTTGGTGTGATCCAAGGTTACCATGTTTAAAGGGAGAGAGCATATGCACTTTAGCACTGGTTAGCAGTGGTAAAGTGCGCAGAGTCTAAAAAACAGCAAAAACAGTGTCCAAAAAGTGGAGGGAGGCAGGCAAAAAGTTAGGGGTGACCACCCTAGGGCTGTCAGGTCTAACAGCTGCACATTTCCAGCTGCATGATCTCGCTTGCAGGGTGTTATCTTTGCTCTGCTGGCAGTGGCGTAGTCCCTTTGGCTGCAGTGGTTAGATGTGGCAGGTGTGGCTTGGTGTATCTATGTTTTACTCTGCGTCCTTCTCGGTTTTTCTTTTTGCTCCACTGCTCAATTTGTGGTGTTATTTCCGGTTATCAACACCAACTCTTAGGCCCATATTTATGGGCATTGTGGCACAGGGCATTCTCTTGTACATTTTCTGCAGCCTCTTGGGTCTCACTGTCTAGTTTTGCCATGGGTTTGCTATATATGCAAGTGTGCTTCTATGGCTTGCTCGTGTTTGGGGCTCATCCTCCCTTTTCTAAAAGCCATTGTGACCTACTGGCTCAGTTGTTTGCCTATGGTTCAGAGGGTTGGGTGTTTGAGTCCCTTTTTGCCCTGTGCTCTTTGTGTACTTTCCACCAATTTGTGTGATGTGATACTCTTCCGTTGTGCTGCTGAGTGACGTTTACGTTATTGTATTGCATATGTCCAGCTGCATGATCTCACTTGCTGGGTGTTATCTTTCCTCTGCTGGCAGTGGTTAGAGGTGGCAGATGTGGCTTGCTTTATTTGTTTTACTCTCTGTCCTTCTCGGTTTTCCTTTTTGCTCCACTGCTCAAATTGTGGTGTTATTTTCTGGTTCTCAGCAGCAACTCTTAGGCCCATATTTATGGGTTTTGTGGCGCAGGACAGCTCAGCAAGTCATTTTGCTGTGCTGCCCTCTGTCATAGGGAAAGGGTTGGGAATGCACTGTATTCATCCACTATGGCCCATTCCTGTCCTTTCTTCCTGCCCTGACACCTTTAGGCAGCCTAGTGCCAATGCAGGCACCCTTGCACCATCGTGCTGGGGTGCCTGTGTTGCATGCAGGATTGTTTTTGTGCAGGAATGGACACCTTCCTGCACAAAAACAATCCTGAGACGTTCTTTCCTCTTTGTTTGCTTCAGAATGTAGCACACATAGAAAGAAGAGTAACAAGGAGAATTAGTGGTCTTTGTAAGGAAAAACGTATGCCATTACACTTTTTCCGGAGCACCCACATTGTTGCACTCAGGTTTACCCTTGTTTTAAATCAGGTGATAGATGTTTATTGGGTATAATAACATGGTACCATGCAAATGAAGGAAACACTTTACCTCTGTGCCCAAGCCACTTAAGGACATTGGAACAGAGGCCATCAGGAGGCGCACTTAGTGTGCGCCACACATAGGTAGCACACAGTCATTGTGGTCCCCAAGGAAAGCCTCTGAAAGGGTGGAAAGAAATCCCATGAACCACCAAGACATCCTTCTACTTGCCTGCAGTGGGATTTTTGTCTTTCCTTTGAAGTGCAAGCCGGTGCCGTCTGCAATGTGAAAGATGGAAGACTGCTTCAAACAGCCACTCTGCCTTTCAATAATGCATTGCCCTTCACTCAGGGCAGCACTTTATATACAACAGGGAGCTCTGTTCTTGTTTGGCACAGTGGCACTGGGGGGTAGATAGGTGGGGAGGGCGGCCTGGCCTACAGTTACTTGCAAAGCTTCCCATACCCAATTAGCATTTTATTTTTGTGACTTCCTGCCTGCTGTTTACTCTCTCAAGGGTGCGCTCTGGTGCACACTGGGACAGTGCACCCTAAGTACAAAACAACCCTTAGTCTCCCCAGTCGTGTCCTCTCTAGATTTCATGCTTGTGTAAGGTTTGCCTGTGGCCTGTTGAGCTGGGCTGTCCTTCATTGTATTTGTGTTTGCCTTGGTCTTAGACTTTGAAGAGTTGGAGGGTAACACGTTTGGATTGCTATACTATTTAGCACCTTGTCTCCTGTTCTTCTCCCTCCCCTGGCCTTCTATTGTATTTCAGTGGCTTTAGGTTTTGCTTGAAATATGTTCTGCCTTGCCTGGCAAACCTTTGGACATTTATACATTGTGGTCGTACAAAGGTCATGACATCTACGACAAACCTGTGAAAGGGTGACTCTGCTTTTACTCCATGATGGTATGTCCTTATGGGTTACTTGCTTCTTCATGTGTTGCACTCTGGATTTTTGTGGCTGAATGTGGGAACGTTTTGATGCTCCTCGTATTTTCTTCCTGCCGCTTATTTGTCAGTTATGATTTTTGAACCTATTCAATTGCAGCTGACGTTGATGCCCATTAAAGTTCATTGCATGTAGTCAGTCTCGTCTTCATTTGTTGTTTCTTCTTAGCAGTTTTGGGGTTATATATTTGCATTACATGGCCTTTTTACATTATCTTAATGCTATAGATTCACTTGGCCCTGTGTGTACGGTTGCCATTTTCTGTGGCATTATCTGAGGTTCATTCTCTACTGGTCAGGTGTCTCACATAGTGGTATCCTGCCCGATTTTTTCTAGTCCTTCTATGCTTTCTTTGTTGCTTTCAGTATTGTTGATTACCTTGAGAGAGGTAAAGAGAAGAAAAACCACAGCACATCACAGGTACGTAGAGATTTCAATGTATTCTTCTATGGTGTCTCAGGAAGCACATCACCTGACCCAGTAAGACACAATGGGCATGGTGTCAAAAGGCCAATACAATTCTCATATTCGGGAAAAAAACAGCCGACATGTGTTTCGTCAGAATTGACTTTTTCAAGGCTCCAACTTGTGGAAGTATCAAGTTGCGTTGTTAAACTCCAATGGTCAATGATGTTTGCGAAATGACATGGCATGAACTAAAAAGAGTATCCGAAGACCATGATAAGTCTTAGTAGAAAGCAGAGGATATTTGCTTGAACTGTTAGCAGCGCCGCATCTGAGAGAGGTGTTTGATTGTTGCGCTCCTTTCTGATCCTTAAGTTCTACAGGCCTGTTCTGGACCACCTGAGGTTCTGCTTCCTATTTCTGTTTCCAGAGGTTCCTCTTCTATTTCTCTTTCCACTGTTTTAGTCGATGTCACCAGTTGCTCCTCCTAGAATCTGTATGCTGTAATTGTCAGGACACTCCACCAGGGATGTTTTTGTGTCTGAGAGAGTGTTTGTGTTTTTAGCTATGTCCAGGGGTGGTCTCAATGTTCCTTGGACTGATGTCTTTGCTGCTTCTTGGGACCTTCTTGTTTGTTTCTGGCTAACAGCTTTGTAATTGTAATTCTTTCAGGTCAGTGGCTTTGTAATTGCTTTTGGGTTCACTGTGGTTGGCTCTTTTTCTGTTGATATTATGGTTTTGTTCTATTGCATATTGTTCTTTCGAGTAGCATCCTTTCAATTGTCTTTGGTTTGAAGCTATGTCCTCCTTAAAGCAATGATAATTTCTCATAAATTAGGATGGGACAAGGAAGGGGTGTAACAATATAGGGCCTCATTACAACCCTGGTGGACGGTGTTAAAGGTGCGGTAATACCGCAAACAGTCTGGCGGACAAAAAAAAGGGAATTATGACCGTGGCGGAAACCGCCAACATAGACAGCCACTTTAACACTCCGACCGCCACGGCGGTACAGACAAGCAGCGCGGCGGTCACCGCCAACAGACAGGCGGAAGACAATGTACCGCCCACAGTATTACAACAGGCCAATCCGCCACCTTTGCCCTGTTCAGCGGTCTTCACCATGGCGGTGATTCCCTTGTTCAGCGGTGCTGTGCCCTGTTCAGTGGTCTTCACCATGGCGGTGATTCCCTTGTTCAGCGGGGCTTTGCCATGGCGGTCTCTGATCTGTTCAGCGGTTCTCTGCCCTGTTCAGCGGTGCTGTGCCCTGTTCAGCGGTCTTCACCATGGCGGTGATTCCCTTGTTCAGCGGGGCTTTGCCATGGCGGTCTCTGATCTGTGCATTGGTGTGTGGCATGACGGTCCCTCATTTTCCAGCGGGGCTGTGGCAGCCAGGGACTTCCTGGGCACTGACTCTGGCGGGGGTCTCCTGACCAGTGACGATACTCGGGCCCTCCTGGGCACTGACTCTGGCGGTGGTCTCCTGACCAGTGATGATACTCTGGCCCTCCTGAATGACTCTGGCGGTGGTCTCCTGACCAGTGACGATACTCGGGCCCCCCTGGGCACTGACTCTGGTGGTGGTCTCCTGACCAGTGACGATATTTGAGCCCTCCTGGGCAATGACTCTGGTGGTGGTCTCCTGACCAGTGAAGATACTCGGGCCCTCCTGGGCAATGACTCTGGCAGTGGTCTCCTGACCAGTGACGATACTCGGGCCCTCCTGGGCACTGACTCTGGCGGTGGTCTCCTGACCAGTGACGATACTCGGGCCCTCCTGGGCACTGACTCTGGCGGTGGTCTCCTGACCAGTGACGATACTCGTGCCCTCCTGGGCAATGACTCTGGCGGTGGTCTCCTGACCAGTGACGACGGTGCTGGCGGTGGCGTCCCGGCCGCCAGGGAGGAGGGTGCCCTTCTCTGCCGTGCTGCTCTCACCAGACTGTGCAGACTTACTCCGGCCCTTCACCACCTTTGGAGGAGTCACAGCTGACTCTGCAATCCCCCTGGGACCCTTGTGACCAGTTTTGCCACCTGGAGTCTTCAACCTGTCCCGTCGGCCACTTTCCAACTTTGGGTGCTTTACAGGGTGTGGACTGGCAGTGCTTTGGCTCCGTGTCACACTGCCTGCCCTGGTGGCCGGTGCACTCCACACACCTTGAACACGCACCACTGGTACAGGAGTCTTTTTGGCTGAGGTGCTACTACGGGACTTATGAATTGGAGGGGTGGGGATGGGGGCAAAGAGGTCAACGTTGCTGAGGGAGAGTTTCTGACGAACACTGGGAAGGGTAGCTGGAGGGGGTCTGGGAGTGGAGGAAGAGGAGGTGGTTGTAGGAGGTGTCACTTTAGGTGTTTTGGGTGCAGGTGCAGGTACTGGAGGCTGTCGTGAGGTGGATGGATGTTGGGTGTGTGGGTGCCCGCGTTTGTGTACTTTGGGAGGGGGCGTCACAGACACACTGGGAGAGGACACAGGGGACGTGTAAATGGGAGTGGGGGTGGTGAGTGCAGGTGAGCGGGGTGTGGTGCTGGGTGTTCTGGTGCGGGTCCTAGTGCCTGTAGATGTAGTGCATGCAGTTGAGAGTGTAGATGAGACAGGGAGGGATGAGGGAGACGATGAGGAGGGGGACACAGTGGAGGCAGTGGATGTTGCTGTGTCTGTATGTGGGTGATGCTTGTGTGAGTGCCTGTGGGATGTGTGGTGCCTATGTTTGCTTGAGCTACTTTTGTGTGTTGAGGTGTGTGCATGCTTGTCTGTTGGTGTGCTTGGGATAGGCTAGGGTACAGGGGATTGGGTCTGGGTGGAGGAAGTTGGAGGGGGGAGGCTAGACACAGGGACAGTGGCTGCCATCAGTGCTGAGGCCAGAGATTGCAGGGTTCGCTGAAGGGCAGCCTGACCAGAATGAATGCCCTCCAGGAATGCATTACCATGTTGTAACTCCCTTTCTACACCCTGGCTGGCATTCACAATGGTAGACTGCCCAACAGTGAGTGACCTGAGGAGGTCAATGGCCTCCTCACTGAGGGCAGCAGGGGTGACAGGGGCAGGGCCTGAGGTGCCTGGGGCGAAGGTCATGCCCAACCCTCCTGGGTGAGCGGGCATGGGGCGAACGCTGAGGGGCTGCTGGGAGGGCGGTGCTGGTAGGGGAGGTGGCGCCTGTACCTGTAGAAGTGGGGGGCACAGATGGTGCCGCCACCACAAGGGAGCTCCCATCGGCGGATGAGTCCGTGTCGCTGTTTGGGGATCCGGTGCCCGACGTGAAGCTCCCCTCATCCTCCGTCCCACTGGTGCATTCTGAGTCCGTGGTGTGGCCCTCCATGGCCATGTGGGATGCAGCTCCCTCGTGCTCCGGTGCCACTGTACCTCCGCCTGATGATGCTGATGCACAAAAGAACATGGAGAGCAGAAAAAGGGGGGGGACGACAGAAGAAAGACAGGTTGAGTGCATTGCATACCGCTACCGTTGGCGGACAATACAGACACAGCAGCCCCCTGCACTATGCCGTGCTCCTGGCCTCTGCAGATGCAATTCCTGGGATCTGGCCTACATGGCTATGGTGGACATCTGCACACATGGATGCCACAGGGGCATGTATACCTGTGCTTGGCACTCTACTGCAGTGGGGTGGTGTGCCACTTGGCCTGCATTACGGAGGGGCCTAGCCTATGGAAGTCGCCCTGGCCTAGGGAATCCCACAGCCCTCCTCCCACACCTAGACCCCTCAACTGCACGCAAAGTCCCCAGAATGATTGTGTACTCACCCCCTTGTGTCTGCTGTTATGCCCTAAAGCGCCCATCCAACTCAGGGTAGGCCACCGCCAGGATCCGGAACATCAGGGGGGTCATGGGGCGACGGGCACCACTCCCACGTTGGGAGGCCATCCCCAGCTGAGCCTCCGCCGTCTTCTTGCTCCAGCGGCGAATGTCCTCCCATCTTTTCCGGCAGTGGGTGCCCTGTCTCTGGTGGACCCCCAGGGTCCGTACGTCCTTGGCGTTGGCACGCCAAATGTCCTTCTTCTGGTGGGCGCTGACCTACATGACATGCACAGGGGAAGAAGAGAAGTCATTAGCATGAGCACCATCTAAGTGAGTGGCCCCCATCCCCTGCCCTTGCCATGTGGCACATGCATTCACAGTCCTTCATGTTCACTGCACTCTGCCCCCTTCCCTCTTGCAACCAGCCCTCTCCACCCAGGCATAGCCCATACAACGTGCTCCCTGTGTACTTACCTGTTGGTCTGGAGGACCGTAGAGTAGCGTGTACTGGGGGAGGACCCCGTCCACGAGCTTCTCCAACTCCTGAGTGGTGAAGGCAGGGCCCTTTCCCAGACGCAGCAGCCATTGTCTCTTCCAGACCGAGGTCACAGCAGCACTTGCAGTGTAGGTCCTCTCCTGTCGAAGATCAGGTATCAAGTGATTGAACAGATAGAAAATGGTGGCCATGTCCGCGGCGGTGACGTCCGCTGCGGTGCGTCTCATCACCGCCGGCGAACTTCATCATTGGCTCCTGGGACCCGTAGGGTCCAATGTTAACCAATGCAGCTTTGCGCCGCGGTCTTCATCCGCCTACCGCGACGGTGTACAACGCCAGCGCAGTTACCTCACATCCCACTGTCCCAGTTTAGAGGTCAGGCAGCCGCCATTTCAGGGGCCCACATGGCTTAATTTGCAACTGCGTCACACACACCTAGGCCTACAGTCGACACAAATACAGGAAGATCTTTGTCTTTGGTGTCGTGTTCTGTGTATCTGTGGGTACATACCTGGGATTTTGCTGACTCTGTTGTCGCTGTTGTCCTTCCTACGCACCGTCCGCTTGGACATTTGAGAAGATGGCGGAATCCTCCGGTGTACCGACCGCTGGTGGACCTGTTGACAATGGAGGAGCGACATTTACTCATCACCTACAGGTTTGACCGTGCCACAATCCAGGAACTGTGTACCCAGTTGGAGCCAAACCTGATGTCACCAATCTGCCATCCCACAGGACTACCCCCTCAAGTGCAGGTGCTGTCAGTGCTCCATTTCCTTGCAAGTGGATCGTTTCAGACAACAGTGGCCATGGCCTCAGGGATGTCCCAGCCTATGTTTTCCAACGTGTTGTCCAGAGTGTTGTCTGCCCTACTGAAACACGTAAGGAGCTACATTGTTTTCCCTCAGGTGCAGGATTTGCCAACAGTGAAAGTTAACTTCTATGCCCTTGGACATATCCCCAACATCATAGGTGCTATTGATGAAACCCATTTAGCTCTGGTCCCCCCCCACAGGAGTGAACAGGTGTACAGGAACCGGAAGAGTTATTATTCGATGAATGTACAGATGGTATGTTTGGCAGACCAGTACATCTCGCAGGTAAATGCTATGTTCCCTGGTTCAGTGCATGACGCCTACATCCTGCGCAATAGCAGCTTCCCTTATATGATGGGTCAACTCCAGAGGCACCGTGTGTGGCTATTGGGGGACTCTGGTTACCACAACCTGTCCTGGCTATTGACCCCAGTGAGGAATCCCAGGACCAGGGCAGAGGAACGCTACAATGAGGCCCATGGGCGGACTAGGAGGGTGATCGAATGCACCTTCGGCCTCCTGAAGGCCAGGTTCAGGTGCCTCCATATGACAGGTGGTTCCCTATTCTACTCACCAAGGAAGGTGTGCCAGATCATCATCGCCTGCTCGATGCTTCACAATCTTGCTTTGCGACGCCAGGTGCCTTTTCTGCAGGAGGATGGTCCAGATGGCGGTGTTGTGGCAGCTGTGGAGCCTGTGGAGCCTGTGGACAGTGATGAGGAGGACGCTGAGGAAGAAGACATAGACAACAGGGAGTCAGTCATACGGCAATATTTCCAGTGACACACAGGTGAGAACAGTTATCTTTCTACCATTACATTCACTTTCACAGTTCTACCTCTATCCTGTCTGTCATTTCATAGCAGTATTTGTTCACTGAGTTGTACCTTTCCATTACGGTTTCACAGGTGTGGTTAGCAACGTGTGTCATCTTCTTGCATCCTTCAAGGACTTGTGATGTGTGACATAGGTATGTTGGCTATAAAAATGGAAAGCATGTTGACACTGTCATTGATTATACATATTTACCAAATCACAGACTGACTCCAGATTGTTTTGTGGTTCAAGGGTGTTTATTGCAGTGCTCAAAAATGGAGGGGGGTAGTAATATGGTGATGGGGGACGGTGGAGGAATGTCCATGGCAGAGTCCAGTCTATAAGTCTCACAGGTGCATTGCCCATATGGGCATAGGAAGTGGAGCTGGGGCAGTTCCAATCGGGACAGGGTAACAAATTGGGACAGGGGGAGGACAATCAGGGTGGTCTCATTTCCTGGCGGGGGTCTTGCCATCTTGCTCTGTCCTGTTCCTGGATCTCAGGGACCGCTTGCGTGGTGGTTGTCCGTCTGCAGGGGGTGGGGTGCTGGTGTGGTGGTCCTGTGGCGGGGCGTCCTGTCCACTAGCGCCGGCGGAGGTGGTGGGCAGTTCATCGTCCATGCTAGTGTCAGGGGCCCCTTGGAGTGCCACGGTGTCCCTCATGGTCTTTGGTATGTCCTTCAGCACCCCTACGATGGTGCCCAGGGCGGAGCTGATGGTTCTGAGCTCCTCACTGAACCCCATATACAGTTCATCCTGCAGGCGCTGGGTCTCCTAAAACTTGTCCAGGACCGTCGCCATCGTCTCCTGGGAGTGGTGGTATGCTCCCATGATGGAGGATAGGGCCTCGTGGAGAGTGGGTTCCCTTGGCTTGTCTGCCCCCGTCACACAGCAGCCCTCCCAGTTCCCCTGTGTTCCTGTGCCTCTGTCCCCTGGACTGTGTGCCCACTACCACTGCCCCCAGGTCCCTGTTGTTGTTGGGGTGGTGGGTTATCCTGGGTTCCCTGTAGTGGTGGACACACAGCTGATTGACGTGTCCTGGGGACGGAGGTATGGGCCCGCTGGGTGGGTGCTGTGCTGGTGTTACCAGAGGGTGGAAGGTCAGTGTTGGGCTGTGCCTGTGTGAGGGGAACCGACTGTCCTGAGGCCCCCGATGATCTGGGCTGGTCATCAGGATCCAGTAGGGCAGAGCTGCTGTCGTCACTGTGGGCCTCTTCTGTGGGTGGAGTGTCTGGACCCTCCGGTGTGGTGACGTTCCGTAGTGGTCCTGCAGGGGTGTAAAAGCATGATTATTGCATGTGTGTGTGTCATGGTGTGCAATGGGTGGGTGAGCGTGTACCCCAGTGCAAGCATTCGTGTGTGGGGGCTTGTGTCATGATGGTTAGGGGGTTGTTATGAGTATGTGCAGTGAGCATGCTTTAGTGATGGGTGACCATGCTTAGTTGTGTCATGCAGGGCTTGGTGTTGGGATGTGTGGTTTGTGTTATGAGTACATTAGTGAGGAGTTGGAGTGATAGGGGAGGGGGTGAGGGCAGGGGTGTGTGATGGCATGCAGGTAGGGTGGGGGGTATAATAGTTGAGATTTAACTTACCAGTGTCCATTTCTCACCGACTCCTCCGAGGCCCTCAGGATGCATAATGGTCAAGACTTGTTCCTCCCATGTTGTTAGTTGTGGGGGAGGAGGTGGGGGTCCGCCCCCAGTCCGCTGTACCGCGATGTTGTGCCTGGAGACCACAGAACGCACCTTCCCCCGTAGGTCGTTCCACCTCTTCCTGATGTCCTCCCGATTTCTTGGATGCTGTCCCACAGCGTTGACCCTGTCCACGATTCTTTGCCATAGCTCCATCTTCCTGGCTATGGATGTGTGCTGCACCTGTGAGCCAAATAGCTGTGGCTCTACCCGTAGGATTTCCTCCACCATGACCCTGAGCTCCTCCTCGGAAAACCTGGGGTGTCATTGGCGTGACATGAGGTGGTGTGGGTGATGTGTGGGGTGATGTAAGTGTTGATGTGTGTGGTGATGTGTAGTGGTGTGTGGTGTATTGTGCGTGTAATGTTGTGTTGGTGATGGTGTGGTGTGCCTCTGTGTGGTGGGGTTGTCTCTTGCTGTGCTCTCTCTGTCGCCTTTTTGGTTGTAAGGGTTTGTGGGTGATGGGGGTGTGTGTTTTGTATTGCAATGGGTGTGTGGGAGTGGTGTGTGTATGTGTATCAGGTGTGTGTATTTTGAATTGTCCAATGTGGCGGTGTTTTGGAGATGTGTGTGTATTTTGAGCGCGGCGGTGTGTACCGCCAATGGAATACCGCGGTTGAAAGACCGCCGCGTAGATTCGTGTGTCGTGATAGCATGGGCGTGTTTCTGTTGGCGTGACGGTGGAGGTTTTGTTTTCGCCAGTTTATCACTAACCTTTGGTGTGGCGGTCTTGTGTGGGCGTCTGAATTTCGGTGGATTCCGAGATGTGGGTCATGATAGCTGTGGCGGAATTCCGCAGCCGCGGCGGCGTTTTGGCGGTCTTCTGCACGGCGGTAAGCGCCTTTTACTGCCAATGTTGTAATGACCCCCATAATGCCATACTTACTTCCTGGTAAAATTCATAACACTGAGTCCTACTCTTCCTCTCAGTCCTACATCCCACCATCGCTCCCTGGGAGAGGTGGGTATTGATGTTATTTAGTTCTTTTATCTTTTTACTGCAAGAAGTATTTTGGTGTGGTGACCTTCTTATACATATTATGGAAGAGGAGTTTAAAAATTATACATGCATTTATCATCGGCATGGTCAGGTGCCTGACTCCAAGGGAGTGCCTTTTTCATATTTTAGGACTGGCACCAAGATGTTCTGATGTTACTTAATCAAGATTAATATTAAGTAATTGGGTGGTCCAAAACTAAAGGTCCAATATAGATGTTGGTGGATTTAATAAGGCAGTCATGGTGACAGAAGACTTTACTTCTTCCACCCAGACTTTACTCTGCCTGCCAAATTTGTAATTCACTGCCAGCCCTGCATACAACTCCATGGGTTTGTATGAATTGCTGTCAGGGTGGTTCATACAAAGTCATTTAAAAGTTTACCATTTTAACATGTTTCACCCTTTTCACAATGTTGCCCATATTTCAGCCAACAATTTGCAGTTCTGAAATAAGTGGAGCAGGGCATGAAGGGACACTGGAATGTTAAAAGTAGTGCTTTAATTGGAGAGGCACTCAGAGGTGCAGTGTACTTGCATTTCCTTAATTTTGGAAATTACCCTTTCAGCAGGTTCATCCCCAGAATATTTTCATTCCTCCTTCTCTGTTGTTTGATGAATTTGGTTTTGTTGGCCTTAGGATACTGTGCACTTTACCAAGGCTAACCAGTGCTAAAGTGCTTGTGTTCTCTCCTTAAAACATGGCTGTGAGAAAAGGCCTCTTTTTGACATGGTTAGCCTCCACTTTTTGCCTGATGTTTGCTATAGGCTAGAAGTTGTAGTGCCCAGGGACCCGCTAACCAGGCTCCCTGTGCCAAAGCATTTTCCCTAAAACTGTTGTGATGATTGACACAATTGGATACACTCCACCTGAGGGCAGCAGCACTGATTGTGGCACACTCTAGGGCCATGCATCCAAATGCACTCAGGACTGTCATTGAAGTCTGAGTGTACTGGTGGAAACCTAAAACACAAACTCAACATGGCACACTGCCTGTGTGCCCTGTCCACCTTACACTGCATTTACAATGGGTAAGGCATCCCTCTGGCAGGCCTTACAGCCCTAAGGCATATGAGGGCATAGCCATATGAGAAATATGCCCCCACTGTTTCCTTGCCAAACCTGGGACATAGTGAGTGAACAGAGCAGCCATTTTAATACATGTGCTGGACACTGGTCAACACGAGTTTCCCAGCTACATGATGTCCACTCTGAACCCTAGGTTGTTTGGTTTAAACTGGTTTAAACTGGTACCAGAATTGGCATTATCCCTAAATGTATACAGGGGTGCCCCCTTCAAAAGCTAACTACCCTGGCATTGTTGCTGACTGGTTATTTCCACCCTCCCACCTCCAAATGCAATATACACACCTTGGAGGAAAGCCCTGTCTCTCTAGTTTGTAAAACAATGCCCTTCATGGGTGGATGAGCTAACACCTCCCTCAGGAATGTTCACTGCCCTGGTGGTGAGCTTCAAAGGGCTTACCGCCTTTGAAACTCAACCCCAAGCCTTCTGCTAGCAGCATATGACTGTGAGGTTGTGTAAGTGAGGCAGCTAGTGGTGTTGTCTTGGAACGCAGCAGGAGGCGCTGTGTGATCACTGATTCGCGAAGCAGTGACATTTCCAGCCGGCGGGGCTGGAGAGGGATACTAAGGGCCGTATTTATACTCTGGTTGCGCCGAATTTGCGTCGTTTTTTTCGACGCAAATTCGACGCTAAACTAACGCCAACTAACGCCATATTTATACTATGGCGTTAGACGCTTCGGGCGCCAAAGTGCCCGGAGTGAGCGTCATTTTTTAGCGTGAACCCCTTCCTTGCGTTAATGAGATGCAAGGGAGGCGTTCCCGTCTAAAAAAATGACTCCCAGGCCTTTACGTGGTATTTATACTCCCGGGCAAAAATGACGCCCGGGAGTGGGCGTGGCCAAAAATGGCGCATTTGCGCCGCTTTTTAACGCCTGGGTCAGGGATGGCGTTAAGGGACAAGTGGGCTCAAAATGAGCCCACAGTGCCCTCCCCTGCCCCCAGGGACCCCCCCTGCCACCCCTGCCCACCCCAGGAGGACACCCAAGGATGGAGGGACCCATCCCAGTGAAGTACAGGTAAGTTCAGGTAAGTATAATTTTTGTTATTTTTCATTTTTTTTTTGTGGCATAGGGGGGCCTTATTTGTGCCCCCCTACATGCCACTATGCCCAATGACCATGCCCAGGGGACATAAGTCCCCTGGGCATGGCCATTGGGCAAGGGGGCATGACTCCTATCTTTACAATGATAGGAGTCATGTTGATGGGGGATGGGCGCCGAAAAAAAATGGCGCAAGTCGAGTTACGACGATTTTTTCGACGTAACCTGACTTGCCCCATTTTAAGACGCCCATGCGCCATTTTCCCCCTACGCCGGCGCTGTCTGGTGTACGTGGTTTTTCTCGCGCACACCAGGCAGCGCCAGTCTGCTTGCGCCGGCTAACGCCATTCAATAAATACGGCGCCCGCATGGCGCTTCAGAATGGCGTTAGCCGGCGCAAAACTTTTTGACGCTAAACTGCGTTTGCGCAGTTTAGCGTCAAAAAGTATAAATATGGGCCTAAGTGCTAAGGGGCAGGTGGTGCCCAGGTGTTGTGGAGTGGTAGTTTTCCATTCCAATGGAGCAGGCGGGAGGTGTCAGGCTCTTTCATGTTTTCTATTCTGTTCCCTACCATATTGCAGTCTGTGTTCTGTGTTTATTGCATGCTGGAGTCAAACTTTTTGGGTATGATGCACAAAAAAAAAAAAATGTGGTGAAATAATTGCGGTGTGTATGGATGAAAGTGGCTTTGAATTATGAATTTCATGGGTAGAAATGAGTGGTGTGCTGTGTGATTTATTTGAATGCATGCATTTGCACTTTAAAAGACAGGAGAGAGGACTGTGACAGTAGGAGGCATTCAGAGGGTGGATTCCTGGTTGAGATAAATTAAAAGGCGTATATAGACATTTATAAAACCTGATGGATTTTAGCTGCTAGGATATCAGGACCCAGGAGAACTAAGTGACTACCCCACAACAGTGCACTATCACCACCCTGCACTCACCATACACTGGTACAAGGGGTGGGACCATTGCTATCTGTCAGGGCAAAGTTTCTTTGTGTCCCTCTCTCTTTTATTTTCTTGTTATATGTGAGTACATGGGTTGTTCACCGCTATTGCTTTACCTGTGTGTCACCGGCCACGGATCTGGTCTGGGTTCCAATACCATACAGCCGCCCCCTGCCTTAGGGCAGGTTAGCAAGGGTGTGGTATTCTTACCTTTCTCTCCTGACTTTCTGTCATCTTTTCCTAGCTGTAAGGACGCCAGTGGTCGCCGTCACTAGCACCTTTGGCACTTTACCCTTTCCAACTTGTGCACGCTTTAGGTGAACACGATTGAGTGCATCGTGGCATGAATGGAAGAAAGTTTTCAGCTTCACTAATACTAAAAGTGGTTGGCAGTAATTATCTGAGTGGATGAAGAGACCCCTGTTTATCCCCTGACGTGTCATTGGGTATGAGTGATGGGTGCAACCTGCCGACACCCCTGTGTTCCCTGATGTGATAGTAATTGTCTTGTATTAAATCAGTTAAGGGAGTGTTAGCCATGGGGAACCCTCTGAGTAAAAACGATTTAGACGCACATCAACCCACTCCTCCAAAAGACAGTCCTTCATACCAAGTAGCTATTAAACAAGGCCTACACGCATTACTGTTCCTAGACAAATGGCATAGACTGACAGCCAAAAGACCTGATTTACAGTTTCCAAAAAATGGCACCTATGACATGAATAAAATTTCAGATTTAGGACAGATGCTGACCCTGAAAGGATGCAAGATAAGGGGATTAGAATGGGACGCTTTCTATTCTTGGAATTATTGTTTACGAGAACTCAGAATGACAGTTTACGTAAAGGATAAAGTACACTAGGAATTATTGGAAATGAAGGATGGATGTTATATTGCGAGAAAGAGGAGTGACAAGAGAGAGGAGTGGCGAGATAAAACGCTTGAGGTGGTGGGGACATTCCCATGTGTTCCTGTGGTAGGTGCACCACAACAAGAAGACAAGGTGCAGGGAATGCTGGAGGAGGAAGAAGAGGATCCACTCATAGAGGACCTCATAATGGGAAGACTAGGGGGAAATAAAACTGGGTCCGAGGGGATGGTGTAAAGTGCGAAATCAGCATCAGGGGCACAGCCTCCGGAGCTCTCCTCAGCTCAGAAGGCTTAGTAAAAGAGGAACAAAAAAAAGTGGATCTGGAAGAGTTAACAGACCAGCAGATGCTGCGGGAGGTGAAAGAGCCTGGCTGTCCTCCATCGAACATTGTTCTTCATCCTTTTTCCAATCTTGACCAACTTGGCTTGGACGACAAAGCAGTCAATTCTGGGATTTATTTCTTTCCTTCTTTTCTTTCAACTCAAGGAAGTCCATTTTTGTAATTGAAATAAAAAGTTTTGGAATTAACTTTTATTGATTCTGCGAATATATCACCATTGAAGCATTGTGCTCAGTATCTTTAATTTTTTAAAGTGGGAGCTCACCTTCAACTAAACTCAGTACCTAAACATTTGGGAGGTTAAGGGTCCAGGCCTCCAGTTGGGGCTCTCACAATAACTTCAATCAATTTGGCAACTTAAGGAAGTCAACTGGCTGGACCTTTTCTTATTCCCTGATCTATGGAAGGATTGCAAAAAAGGTGGTAGAATGGCCAACAGAAGAACCAGAGAGGGGCAAAGTGGGGGGCACCAGGAGACGGGGTGGAGGTAGCAAGAGAAAAAGTGATCAAATACATACGAGAAAGGGTACCAGAAGACACAACCAAAAGACAACTACAGATTGTGGGCACCCAGTAAAGACTGGTGTGTGTCCCATGCCCATATTTTATCTTAAAGGAACATCTGCATTTCACTCACAACATAACATGTGTTTTCTCCTGACCTTTGGATTACCATTTGTTTGGTGAAATAGTTTGTGTGAATATTCCATTGTTACTGAGTATCATTGTTATTTATTTTTTGAGTGCTGATTTCCGTTTAAGAGTGTACTAGTACATGTGATTAGAAGGGCTATCCAATAGTATCTATTTGTTCATACTTCTTAAATGCCTCAGTGATGGGCCTTTAGATACAGGGACAGTAACAAAATATTGATATAATGTTATCAGTAGATCTACAATGTCACTTCCGAATGTATGTCATGTGTTACAGTTACACTTACACTATAAGAGAAGGACTTGATGCATTGATTATTCACTTGACTATACAATGATGGTTGGCTATTACTATTAACATGTGTTTTTCAAATTTATTACTGCATATTATTTTTTGAAAGTATAATTAGAGAAGTTTATGTTGCGAGTGAGGCAGTGATGAGAGGGAGAGAAATTGTATTTCTGTGTACAGATTTATGTCATGTTTCGATGTACCTTTCTTCTTTCAGAAGCATGTGGTTACACACAGAGTAGAGAGCCTTTCCCCCCACGTACCTCGATTGGGTTTTCCTTTCCTGATTAAAAAAATTAAAATAAGATTTAAAAAAAATTATAATAAGGAAACAAAAACATTTTTAGATGCATATTACCCCTAGCTCCACTTTAGCCTCACCTAGTTGAGTTACAGATTTCTGATGTAGCACATGTATGGTTTGCAGTGATGACGATTGTGCCTTTGATGTGTGATATTACTTTCCTGCCTACATTAGTTGAATGGAATGGTGCTACTAATGGTGATGTTGTTTGTTACATGTGATATGATGATCCAGTTTTTTATATGAGTAACAGCTGACAGGTAGTACAATAGACTGTGGGATTAGGTGTGCGCAAAGAGGAGGGGGTGAAATAATTTATTTAATTTAGTTACCCCATAAATCAGTCAGATATGTCCCTTTATAAGATTTTGTGCATCTGCTGAGCGGTTCTGGATTGATGCACTACCACTTGCTTCATTGGTCAAGAGAGGCACCCTTGACAAAGTTGTCAAACTGAGCACCGACTGAAATACGGTTTGACTGGCCTATGAACATGTTCGGTGCTGAGAAGTTATTATCTGATAAGACATTTTGATAGCAGTTTGCATTGCCTTCAGCATTAGGTCCTGCAGGCCCTTCCTGGCTAGACAACACTACCTGGACATGATCTCCAACAGGGAGGTTGTGCTTGGGTCACCTGGAAAATAGGAGGGACTGACCTCCTGGATCCACAGCTCTTACACCAAGAAGGTAGCGGAACATGGACATCTGCAGCAGCAGAAACGAGTGGAACAACTGGTGGACCCACCATCACGGTAGAGTCTCCGCTCAACAAGGCCTGCTCGTGCTGCACGCCTCCAAGAGACCGAGGGTGTAAGCGGGCCCTGTTTGGTTCTAATTCAAAGTAATCAAGTTATCCTTTGATGCCACACTGAAGGGGTACCACCGACTGTGGCACACCTGATTGCCATTCCATGGTACTGTAACTGCAGGCTGTTGGCTCCGGGAATAGGGGCCCTCTACAACTGCAACATTTAAGGATCTCTTCGCCTCCTCCAAAGAGTATAACTGCAAGGACTATGAGCACCGTCAACCTCATCAACTGTCAACTTCAACTTCACAACCTTCATCTCCTGCAGTTCTAGCTGAAAGACCACAGTAAACCTTCAGTTCTAGAGTATCTGGCCTCCATTCTACAATACCTTTTGCCTCAAGTACTGGTGACCTTTGGGGCAAAATATAAGGTATAGGAAATTGATCATTTTGAAATTCTCTTTTGAAATTCAATAAGGCAACAATGTCTGACGCCCCTTCAAGGTCCACCAAGAAATAGCCATGGGCACTAGAGTTTTTGTTGTTGTTGTTGTGCTACTTCTCATGGTGTCTGCTGATTTCCCAGGGATCACCCTTACTTCAAATAGGAGCATTAAATGACAATGAGATTTTGAACATTAAAACTTTGAACTTCTTTCCCAAATTATCAGTAGAAGTAAGCACCACAGAGATGAGCAAAGATGCTTTGAGGGACAAAGAAGAATGTTAGAAGAATGTTAAATTGAAAGTGAAATATGATGCAAAGCTAAATATACTGTGTCATTTGATGTTTGCGCACACCTGCTCCAACAGTGCTTCGTAAAAAAAATTACAAAAATACAGAGTAGTACCATACATCACCTTTACCAACTATGGCTATGAAAGACATAGAACAGCATCAACATTCCATTTCCTGTCAAATAAGAGTTGTCATTGATAATAATGCATAATATCAAGTATAGGTGTAGTGATCAGAATAGGAGGAATGAGTTGTTGTTAGGTTAAGACTGACAATAGCTACAGCAGTTAAGTGTGAGGGTCTCACATCCTGGATTCATAGCTCACACACCAAGAAAGCTGTCGGACCAAGGGATGCCCAGCTGCCACCTACAGTGCCCATGAAAGTTTCACACTCACAGCAGGGATACAACTTTCGATCAACAAGTACCACCAGACAACAATGACAGGACTGCTCGTGCTACAATCCTACAGGAGTCAGAGGGTGTAAGCGGGTCCTTCAGTGAACAAGTACATTGTTTCAGAACTGCTCATGTTGCATTCCTACAGGAGTCAGGAGGTGCAAGCGGGTTCTGCAGGATCTCTTCATAGACTACTCGTGCAGCACGCCTCAGAAGAAGTATACTGATATAAAATACCAGCAGGAGTGGTTTCAAGTGCTAGTAACCTCTGATACCACCCTGTAAAATATACCAGAGGAGCATATAAAGGCTACAAGAGTGAAATTTCAGAAAAAGGACATTGAGGCAATTGTTATGACACAGATTTCATGATGCCAAGAAGAAGAAAAGAGGAGAAGAAGTGGCCTATGGTAATTACGGCAATTTGTACCCCAATACCAGCTATAATTATCACAGCGCTGTTGATAATATATAGAGAAGATATACAGATACCATTTCTAGACCAAGAACATTATGAGAACGAAATTGGTAAAGATGAGGGGATACTGGAAGTAGAAAATGTGAAGAATGCAAGCGTGGGGAACAAGACACAGTGGGTGAAATACACAAAATGGGATGAAGATGTGGAGAATTACAAGGAAAATACATTTGTGCAGATGACAACTATGTATAAAGAATTTGTGAATGAGTCCGACTGTTATATTTGCACTCACCTACCGACCACCACCCCGGGGAAGAGTAACTATACTCAGATTCCCCTCACTGAATATATTGCATGTAATATACTAAACAACATGTACAGGAGGGAAGTGAAAGGGACAATAAAGAGGAGGCTGAAGAAGGAAAAGAACAGAGGGAAAAGGGATAGCATAATTGCAAATTGGGTATCTACACTAGCAGCGGGTAAACTGCCAAGCATAGAAGAAAAGAGTGGAATTGCATATCTGATATCTGTGCTCCGTGCAGATAGCATCCGACCAACTAAGACAAGTGTAGAAGAAGGGACAGAAGGTAAAGGGATGAATATGTGTGGGGAATTAACACCAAAGGCAGGGGAAAAGGAATTGTCGGATGCCTTCAACACAGGAAGGGATAAGGGTCACTCCCAGGGTGGGACTAGCATTGAAATGTTGTCAGCATCCCTTGCGATACACAAGAAGAAAACTCCATGGTGTTTCTGATACCATAAAGGCAGCACTACTACTACCGACAATAGCAGCATAAAGGTAGGAAGTAGTAGCTGCAATAAAACTTCAGGCTTGGACAATATACGGAATGGCTCGACAGGTTTGTCCATAGGTCTCACGACCCCAAAAGGAATATTTATAATATATGGGTCGTCCGCATATTTTAGATTACCAGCGGGTTGGCAAGGCACCTGCTACCTAGCATTCGTGTTACCTCGAATAGTGCATGTAACAGAGTTGCCACAAGATAAAAAAGGAACACCTGGGAGGGTACGCAGAGAGAGGACGCCCACATGGTTGGATAAGTTCATGGCAGTGCAGGATGTCATTGTGATGCCATTAGGAATAGCACATTCACAATATCAAATTCACATATTGGCCGAATTAGTGGAGAAATTGGCCAGTTCAACAGCAGCAGCAGCCTTGAGTAACATTACTAAGGAGCTAACAGACATGCGAGCTGTTGTAATACAGAACAGGCTTACGATAGACATCATACTAGCAAAAGACAGTGGTGTATGTGCCGTGATCCATCAGGAATGCTGCATATATATACCGGACAATAGCGGGAACATCAGGAAGGAGATAGGGGAAATAAGGAAGGTAGAAGAAGGAGCGAAGAAAGTGGAAGATGGGACAGAGGTAGGAGGTATGCTGGATGGCATAGCAGCATGGTTCAGGGGTTGGGGTACCTGGTTGATAGAAGTTCTGGTGATAGGGATGGTGGCATTGATCACATTGTTTGTGCTGATACAGGTTTGTCCGTCCTTCATAGCTCTACTGTTGAAAACAACCTGTTGTAGGAGCCACGAAGATTACCCTAAGCAAGGGTACGAGGAAATGCAAAGAGAAAAGACCAAGGTTGAAATGACGCCAATACATCAGGACCTTTGAGGTTGTCATTGAGTATCAGAGGGCGGAATGTGGAATCGCATTTCGGTTCTTCACCAACTTGGGCCTAATGGGTCCTGTGATACACAATTAAAATTGGGCCTAACTCTGTGGGACAATGTACAATTAACACAAACTATGCTTACTGATATGTTTCTGATATTGCCTGAAACGCACTATATTGCAAGGCTTGCCATTAGAACAGCCACCATCAAATATCATTGTCATTGCATTCTAGCTGAAGCAGTCTTCCTTCTTGAAGATACCATTTGTGTACGTGCTGTTCTCAGTTCTGTCATAAGATACGTAGGACATATTAGGTAACTTCCTTGTATGTGCTTCAATTTACTATATGGTGCGTTATGAAGAATTGACTGTAGCACCTTTAGCAATAGTGAAGAATTGATCACACATCAATGTCAAGGAACAATAAAATGCTCAATTCTGTTTTTGGTTTGATATTATAAAAGATCATGTATTACTTCCTTGTTCAGACTGTTCGAGCTACATTTATGCTGCTCAATCTCCATGTATATGTATTTGTTGTTTCTAAATAAAGCTTTTTGTCAACCAGGAAGAGCTGGCTAACGGTTGTTTGTATCCTGAGATGGGTATCTAAAATTCAGCTTCAACATGTTTATGTACTGTTACCATTTTTATGTTTAATAAAATGACCTTACACAAAACAAACGTCTTTCATTTCGTGGTTGCGGTGTGTGACAGCATGACGAGGGCTGTTTTAAGGAAGCTTTATTATGATACACTAGGAGTTGGAAGCTTCGGAAGCGCCAAAGCTGTTTAGAAGGGTTTGAGTTGAAAATGAATCTGTAAACCGATTAGGGGTGAAGACATGGTTATCGGGGGAAGAGGCATATTCACTCCACAAAACAGCAAGGAGACGTTTTAATAGGAGGGTCACAGTCGGTAGCGTGCAGCTAGATTATCAGTGGCAGGCTGACATAATCAGTCTTCAAGATCTAGCAAAGCATAACAATGGTGCAATGTATATATTAACAGTCATAGATGTATTGTCCAAATACACCTATGCAGAAGTATTAAACAATAAAAGTGGTACCAGAGTTACCGCCGCCTTTAAAGTCATCTTTGTGAGAGGTCGAGTACTTCAAAAACTACAAACAGACGCTGAAAAGGAACTTTTAAACAAACCTTTTCAGAAATTATTAAAGCAGCACGCTGTTCAGCATTTTGTAATGCACACCAAGGTAAAAGCGGTAATTGTAGAGCGTTTTAACAGAGCTTTAAAATCATAGATGTGGCGATATTTCACAGCCAACAATACCTACAGATACCTGGATGTTCTACAGGCTTTTATAGATATTTATAATGCCAGTAATCATAGGATCATCAAAATGTCTCCTGTGTAGGTAATGGCTGATAATTCATTAATGGTGTGGAGAACTGTGTACGGGAGTCATTTCGAGGCGAAGGTCAAGAAACCTGTTTTAAAAGAAGGGGATCATCTCAGGGTTTCAAAGTTGAAGGGCATCTTTACCAAAGGCTACCAACAGACATTTAGTGACGAGATATTCATAGTGGAAAGTGCAGAGCTTAAAGAAGGGGTTTATATTTACAAGTTGAAGGACTATGATGGGGAAATTGTAATGGGTGTCTTTTACAACTAAGAGTTACAAAAGGTGCCCTACGATCCGAACATGGTGTACATGGTTGAAAAGGTTCTGAAAAGGAAAGGCATCGGAGCTAAGAGAGAGGTGCTGGTCATATGGTGGGTGTGGCCTGAGAAATTTAACAGTTGGGTTTTGGACAGCTCGCTGCACGGTATTTGAGGTCGCGCTGTAAGCGCTGAGATGGAGACCTCACCTTATTATATTACGCTACTGTCCAACGCCTCGAAGGACATGTTCCCCGACAATCAGATTTCTAATTATACGGTGAAACTGGCTAAACTGGTGGACCTGAAAGGGTCCGGGGAGGCGGCCCTAATGGAGATACAGTACCCTAGAACGTAGAATACATTTACAAAGCACGAGGCTAAATTTAATCTAAAGCGCTCTCAGCACTTCCTGAGCTTCCCCGTGAGTTTCCCGCATGGGTATTACACTACCATCACGGGGTGGTCGACGCCATCAACAGAGCCATACCCGCATTGAAGAGTATGCGTATATACATATGGTGTCGGATAGCGTTAGAAGAAAAGTGTTTCTTAAAGCCCCGGAGCTCGATACCAGGTATACCTGTACTGGTAAATTACAAAGGGTTTTAGGGACCGTACAACATGTGAAAAGACAGGTAGATCCAGACCCTACGTGTCCCGATAATAACAGCAGATTTTATACACTCTATTTGTATAGCAACATCGTAGAACCTCAGGGGATAGGGGATAGTTATTCGCCGTTGTTGAGGTGGGTCCCGGTGAAGGGAGAAAATAACATGATGGTTAATATACAGCATCACAAACTCGACTACGTGGCAATTTCTAAAAACTATTTAGACACTATAACCATCATGGTCTACGACGATCAGTTAGAGCCTGTGGCCTTTAAATACGGGAAAGTTATTGTTAAGCTTCATTTAAGGCTGCGTCGCGACGGTGACTATTAGGCAGTTACGATGGTCATTGTGAAAACATACGATGATCCCTCTATGTACAGGGAGTATTATGGAGTTCAGGCCGGCTATGGAGGACCGCTGCCTTACTTTCAAGGGCCCCTATTATGTACGGGGCTGGATTGGGGGGTTTCTTTCTGAGATTGTTTAGAAGAGCCATGCCTTTCTTGAGAAGAGTGTACGAAATTGCAAAACGTCAGGTTAAAGCGGCAGCTACGAACAAAGTCCATGACGTTGTGGGCTCTGTAAGGTCGGCTGTAACCGAGTGCATGAACAAACAGCCGCAAGAAGGAGCTGGGTTTATGTACAAGGCTCATGCAAGTGTTAAAATGAAGCAAAGGGCTTTGAGGCGCAGTGGTCCACCAATGCCCTATAAAAAATGGAGGACGTCTTTAAAACGCCCACACAAAAGAAGAGTCGCAAGACGGAAGCAATCTACCAAGAAGAAGAGAACACTGCCTTCATACACTGCGCCTCGGGTGAATGCGCCAAATCTGAGCTAGATGTGTTTTCTCTAAAACCCACACAGACCAGCATTGAGATCAGTTGTTTCATGGAAGTATCACCTCTAACCTCTCTGACGCCTCTGGCGCCGATAAAGCTTTTTGTGTCACGGTCCACTGATATGTATTTGAATGTCAACAACACTCTGCTGCACCTCGTCTGCAAAATAACAAAAGTGAACGCCGCCAACATCGACGCCGATGCTAAAGTGGTGCCGAACGCCTACCCTGTCGCAACCATGTTTAATCAGGTGGACATTAACCTGGGTGATCGACTCATCACGTAAAGTGATAACATGTACGCCTACAGGGCCTACATAGAGAGTATTCTAAATTACAGTTGCGAAGCCCTGGACACGCAGCTTTCAGCGGGGTTCTTCTACAAAGATACTCACGTGCATTTTGAGGACACAGCGTTGTATGGGGGAAACTATGGTTTTTAAAAAAGAGCCAGCTTCGCCACCGGCAGTGGACAGTTTGACCTTCTGGGGCGCATACATTCAGACCTTTTCTTCCAAGATAAACTTCTTGTCAACGGTATCAATATTACGATCAAACTCAACCGCAATAAGGACGTGTTCTGTCTCATCAGTGGCGATGCGGAACAGTATAAACTGGTTATATTGTCCGCAAGCCTGTTTGTAAAGAGAGTGAAAGTGTCACCGAGCGTCAGACTGGCCCACGTCGAAGCTTTACAACTATTGAACGCCAAGTTCGCCATTGAAAGAGTGGCTCTGACGATATTCAACATCCCGCTGGTACTAGATTAACGCAGCAGCAAAATCTATTTCTGGGGCACCTCTCGAAACTCATCATCACAGGGTTTGTGGACAATACAACTTTTAGCGGTCTCTATACCTTTAACCCTTTCAACTTCAAGCACTATGACATGAACTACACTGCTTTGGTCCACAAGGGGGCTGTTATTCACGCTAAACCGTTCACCTCAAGTTTTGGAACATCCAATTTTGTCCAGGAATACCTCGGTCTGGTCTCGATAACGGGGAAACACCGGCGTGACTCGGGACTCGTTTCAAGAGAGGGGGATGGGACCGGCTACACGCTGTTTGCGTTCGACCTGATTTCTGACATGGAAGACGGTGACCATTACAACTTGATCAAAAATGAAAATCTAAAAGCTGAAATACGCTTTACACAGGCGCTGGCTACCAACGTGAACATGGTTCTATTCTCTGTATTCGAAAGCATCATCCAAGTCAATCACGCCCGACAGATTACGTTTGACTATCATTTAAAGACTGTAAAATGGACACTGTGCAGATACGTGATTTTTTAAACAGGCATAAATACGCTAAGAAATACTTTTTAAGTGTATTTCCTAGCGATGGGCTACCGACGGAGATAGGCCCAGAAAAACCCCGCACACTCGTCTTTAGCACCGACCCTCATTACAAGGGTGGTACACATTGGGTGGCCCTGTTTCTGGATGTCGACAAGGTTATAGTGTTTGACAGTTTAACGGAGTTCCCAGAGCATAACATTTATACAAAACCGATATTCAAATATGTAAAAAGAAGCATCACCCATGGTCGAGTATAACAAAATTTGTGTACAGGATTCTCTAGCCATCACCTGGGGGGAACATTGTATATATTTTATTAGTAAAATGTCTGAGGGCATAACGTTTAGAATTTTTTTTAATCTGTATTCCGCTGAGCTGGTAAACAATGACAGTATTGTTCTGAAATATGTGAAGGAAAACTCAAGGACTATGTCGAGCTTTGTTAAAACAGAATACGGTGTTTGTCAAAAGTGTAAGGCCTTGTAATGCCTGTTTTTGTACTAATGACTCTCTACAATAAAAACATTTAAACATGAATTCAGACTATGCATTTTTATTCACCCACCACACATTTTAAAACCATTTTAAAAAAGATGACTGACGACTGCTGAAAAGTTAACAGTGTTTATTACAAACAGTTTCCAGCACAATCATTTACACTGGTAAAGAAAGAAATGAAGTAAAATATTTTGAGACGCGAACCTTTTAACAAAACTGTACAACTATTCAAATGTTGTGATAACGTTAGAGCTGTAGCCAAGTGTTAATTTTGAACAGTCTCTTTTTAGGCCTCATAGTTAGAGCGTTGCTGCTCCTAGACGGTGTTAGCTGCGGAAAGAAAGGTGATGTTGACACGGTGGGATTCGAGGTAAAAACACCAGGGGTCGGATCTTTCAAACTTTCAAGCCTTTGACGGTGGTCGGCGAAGGCTTGAAAGGGCTTCATACCCCCCCTGTAGTGAGTCAAGAGCCAGGGCAGGAAGGGCAGGACCCCTGTGCACTTCAGAGGCTTGTCATGAAGTATCCACCTTTACAAAGGCACCCCTGGGTATATGAACAGGACCTCAGACACCACCACTTCAGTACACTTCTGGACTTGTGTATACTCTGACAGAAAGAAGGACTTCTGTGCTGCTGAAGGACTGTCCCTCTGCTGGACAGCCACTCTGCTGGACTCGTGCTTTGCTTTGCTGACCTGCTGCCCTCTTGCCTGGGAGTGAGAGGACTGGACCTACATCTCTCCAACCCAGAATCCAGAGTGACTCCAAGGGCTAGTTGGCTAGCCTCCTGCTCTGATGTTTCAGAGACACAAAAGACTTCCAACCACCCTGCCTCTGCAACTGGACTCTGTCATCTGTGAGTCTACCCTGCCACATGGTGCCACCCCAGTCCTGGATCCTTGGAAGTGGGCCTAAGGTGTTTACTGGCAGAACCAATGCATCTCCTATGCTGAGTGGTGCATCCCCAGGCCAAAACGAGGCATCTACTCAGCCAAGCAGCCCATCCTCCAGTAGAACTGATGCCATGCTGTTCTTCTGTGGATTGGACATGGATGAGAAGGTCCTCAAAATTGACACATCATCAAAGGTGCAATGCATCTCTGACTCTGGTCCTTGCATCAATGGCAGCCTCAACGCCGACCCTGAACCTGCATCGCAGCTTCACTTGTGATCAGAGCTGATTCATCATTTCAACTGCGCATCTCATCCTCAACACCAGACTTCGCATCGCAAGCCCCGTCGTCTGGAGTCCCCTTAGAGGTAAGATAGTGGCAAAAAGAGATATTTCTAATGCTCTATTTTGTGGTAGTGTGGTCGAGCAGTAGGCTTATCAGAGGGTAGTGTGAAGCATTTGTTGTACACACACAGGCAATAAATGAGGAACACACACTCAGAGACAATTCCAGGCCAATAGGTTTTTGTATAGAAAAATATATTTTCTTAGTTTATTTTAAGAACCACAGGTTCAAGATTTACAAGTAATACTTCAAATGAAAGGTATTTCATGTAGGAACTTTAGGAACTTTGAATTAGCAAAATAGCATATACAGTTTTCACATAAATGACATATAGCTATTTTAAAACTAGACACTGCAATTTTCAACAGTTCCTGGGGGAGGTAAGTGTTTGTTAGTTTTTGCAGGTAAGTAAACCACCTACGGGGTTCAAGTTTGGGTCCAAGGTAGCCCATCGTTGGGGGTTCAGTGCAACCCCAAAGTTACTACACCAGCAGCTCTGGGCCGGTCAGGTGCAGAGGTCAAAGTGGTGCCCAAAACACAGAGGCTTCAATGGAGAAGGGGGTGCCCCGGTTCCAGTCTGCCAGCAGGTAAGTACCCGTGTCTTCGGAGGGCAGACCAGGGGGGTTTTGTAGGGCACTGGGGGGGACACAAGTCAGCACAAAAAGTACACCCTCAGCAGCACGGGGGCAGCCGGGTGCAGTGTGCAAACAGGCATCGGGTTCGCAATAGAAATCAATGGGAGACCAAGGGGTCTCTTCAGCGATGCAGGTGGGCAAGGGGGGGGCTCCTCGGGTTAGCCACCACCTGGGCAAGGGAGAGGGCCACCTGGGGGTCGCTCCTGCACTGGATGTCGGATCCTTCAGGTCCTGGGGGCTGCGGGTGCAGAGTCTTTACCAGGCGTCGGGTCTTTGAAGCAGGCAGTCACGGTCAGGGGGGAGCCTCGGGATTCCCTCTGCAGGCGTCGCTGTTGGGGCTTAGAGGGGTCAACTCTGGCTACTCACGGTCTCGTAGTCGCCGGGGAGTCCTCCCTGTGGTGTTTGTTCTCCACAAGTCGAGCCGGGGTCGTCGGGTGCAGAGTGCAAAGTCTCACGCTTCCGGCGGAAACGTGTGTTGTTTCAAAGTTGCTTCTTTGTTGCAAAGTTGCAGTCTTTGGTGAACAGAGCCGCTGTCCTCGGGAGTTCTTGGTCCTTCTAGATGCAGGGTAGTCCTCTGAGGCTTCAGAGGTTGCTGGACCCTGGGAACGTGTCGCTGGAGCAGCGTGGGGAGACAGGCCGGTAGAGCTGGGGCCAAAGCAGTTGGTGTCTCCGTCTTCTCTGCAAGTTTTTCAGTTCAGCAGTCCTCTTCTTCTTAGGTTGCAGGAATCTAGTTTCCTAGGTTCTGGGGAGCCCCTAAATACTGAATTTAGGGGTGTGTTTAGGTCTGGGGGTTAGTAGCCAATGGCTACTAGCCCTGAGGGTGGCTACACCCTCTTTGTGCCTCCTCCCTGAGGGAAGGGGGGCACATCCCTAATCCTATTGGGGGAATCCTCCATCTGCAAGATGGAGGATTTCTAAAAGTTAGAGTTGCCTCAGCTCAGGACACCTTAGGGGCTGTCCTGACTGGCCAGTGACTCCTCCTTGTTTTTCTCATTATCTCCTCCGGCCTTGCCGCCAAAAGTGGGGCAGTGGCCGGAGGGAGCTGGCAACTCCACTAGCTGGAGTGCCCTGGGGTGCTGTAACAAAGGGGGTGAGCCTTTGAGGCTCACCGACAGGTGTTTCAGTTCCTGCAGGGGGAGGTGAGAGGCACCTCCACCCAGTACAGGCTTTGTTACTAGCCACAGAGTGACAAAGGCACTCTCCCCATGTGGCCAGCAACATGTCTGGTGTGTGGCAGGCTGCTAAAACTAGTCAGCCTACACTGATAGTCGGTTAAGGTTTCAGGGGGCACCTCTAAGATGCCCTCTGGGGTGTATGTTACAAAAAAATGTACACTGGCATCAGTGTGGTGCATTTATTGTGCTGAGAAGTTTGATAGCAAACTTCACAGTTTTCAGTGTAGCCATTATGGTGCTGTGGAGTTCGTGCATGACAGACTTCCTGACCATATACTATTATGGCTACCCTGCACTTACAATGTCTAAGGTTTTGCTTAGACACTGTAGGGGCATAGTGCGCATGCACTTATGCCCTCACCTATGGTATAGTGCACCCTGCCTTAGGGCTGTAAGGCCTGGTAGAGGGGTGACTTATCTATACCTATAGGCAGTGTGAGGTTGGCATGGCACCCTGAGGGGAGTGCCATGTCGACTTAGTCGTTTTATTCCCACTAGCACACACAAGCTGGCAAGCAGTGTGTCTGTGCTGAGTGAGGGGTCCCCAGGGTGGCATAAGACATGCTGCAGCCCTTAGAGACCTTCCCTGGCATCAGGGCCCTTGGTACCAGAGTTACCAGTTACAAGGGACTTACCTGTATGCCAGGGTGTGCCAATTGTGGAATCAAAGGTACAGGTACAGGTTAGGGAAAGAACACTGGTGCTGGGGCCTGGTTAGCAGACCTTAGCACACTTTCAAATCATAACTTGGCATCAGCAAAGGCAAAAAGTCAGGGGGTAACCATGCCAAGGAGGCATTTCCTTACAGCAGGCCTAACTGGGTCCCTGTAGCTAGCCCTCACTTCCTGATGGTCAGCCTGAACTTTTTACCTTGTCCTGGTCCGATGAGACCAAATACCCCGCATTGGTGCTTTATGCTTCTAAGCACAATTCTACAGTTTACTCCTCAAAAATTCAAAAATCAAGTTCTACTGATTGGATTTTTGCCATTTTGTTCTTTTTTATTTATCACAATTTGCTCTGTGTTTCTAAACCATGTGGGATCTTTTCGTGTTTCACTGCTTTGCTGTTTGATATGTTGCACAAATACTTCACACTCTGCCTCTAAGTTAAGCCAGGCTGCTCTGTGCCAAGCTATCAGAGGGTCAGCTTATGCCTTACCTGACTAGATTGTGGTTGCTCCTTTACCAGGACTCCCATTCAGTCAACCGACAACCCAATTTCTACCACTTAGACCCTCATTATGAGTCTGGCAGTCTACTGACCGTCGGACTCGCGGTAGCGGTCCCACCTCCAACAGGCTGGTGGTGGACTGCCTTATTACCACTATGGCGGAGCCGCCACTGTCGGACCTCTGACACCACTAGGCTGCAGGCAGCCGGCAGCCTGGTGGTCCCAGCAGTTGTAATCCACCTGGGCAGCACTGCAAGCAGTGCTGCCCTGGGGATTACGAGTCCCCATACCACCAGCCTTTCCATGGCGGTTACATGGCCATGGAAAAGCTTGCGGAATGGGGGCATCAGGGTGCCACTGAGGGCCCCCATGCACAGCCCCACTGCGCATTCCACTGCTGTTGTACCCGCCCCACCGCCACATTGCCACCGGCTCGATTACGAGCCGGCTGCAATGTGAAGGGCGTGCTTACCGCAGGGCCAGCGGGTAAAAACTATGTTTCTGCCCGCTGGCCCAGCGGTGAACCTGTAATAGGGCCGGTAGTGTTCTGCCCGCACTGGCAGGCAGCTGGTGGGACGAGTTAGGCGGGCGGCTGAGGCTGCCCGCCAAACTCGTAATGAGGCCCTTAATCTAAAAGGGTCTAATATCTGCACATCTCAGCAGTGGTGCAATACAAGTATTGGGTGTGTATCAACACTTCTCAGTACCAATAACATAGTCTGGGTATAGTAAGTACTTGAACTTTTGTTTTTCCATTTCAAGCACTGGTTAAATTTGAGAAGTGCCACCACAACCAAACTTTGTGATATGTTTGTCACAACCACATTTTCATCACATGATCGAATTGCTTATTTTCAAATGTTCTGCTTCTTGGAATTGTGACTGCTGAGAAGAAAATTATTTGTGGTATTCTGAGCTTTCCTAAAGATGTGCTAACCAAAAGATGAAGCCATTTAGAAAATGGCATTTTGAAATTCTGTTTCATGTCATGCCAGTCTAATTTACAGTAGCAGATATTAACAAGAGATGCTTCCTGGCAAATGGTGCGCTAGAAAAAATATGTAGAGAAAAATCTCAACTACCTACAAGAAAATAAGGGTTCAAAACATATTTTGCCATAAAAGTACAAAGAAAAAAGTAAAACCCATCTGCCTGCTTTCACTTATTTGTGTGTAAAGAAAGGAATCTAAAGTCGTAAAACGCAATACAATTTCAAAAAAATCATTGAAGTCTCCCACTGGCTTCCATCTTGGTATTGTTTCTCTACCAGATTGCTATTTCTTTATCAACTTTCAGACAAAGCACACACTGCAAAGTTAATCACACCAATTTGCTCCTGTCAAGGCAGATGAAACAATTTGCCCAGGATCAAACAATTTGAAACAAAGCGGAGAAGCAGGGATTCATTTTACTTGTTCATAGGCTACAGTGAAACACCTGATGCAAGTTTTTTGGCACAGGAAGATTGTGGAAAAGGATGTAGGTCGCCTGCTTGTATAGTAGACAAGAGGGAGAGGAACAGAAACCAGATGGTCTTATTTGCCCCTCTTCTGTTTTATTTCCCAACACTGAAAAAAGTTTTCTCCCCTTGAAATGTGTTTTTATGAAGTAATTCATATGAGTGAGCAGGCTAAGAGTTCTTTGATGGGAATCATGTGAGTAGTTTATGGGGATACCTTCCACCAAACTATTTTTGACAGTTGCAACACCCTGTGATGACGGGGGCGTGGCTAGCCTGCTGGAAAGATGGCCGTCAATATGTGAGGCTCTGCCAGGCTTAGGACATTAATTCGGCATTTTTCCTGTTGAAGCGGCGGCAGCGGAGCTCTGTTGACGGGCCAGGTCTCCCTGGCAGTGGTGCTCCAGTTATTATTTGTTCCCGGACTGGAGGAGGTTCCACGGCGGCCGCTGCGTGAGCTGGTGGGCAGGCTCAGGCCTAGTGTCGGCCCGTGACATCAGAGACACGCGCCTATGCTTGGGCCAGCTGGTTGCTGGCTGGGTCTGCGGATGGAGAGCTGCTGCCGGCTGAGTCCTCGGGACGGGTTGGGCCGAATTGCGCATTTACAGGGCCCGTTCGGCAGTCACTTAGGACTGCAGCCCTGCGGCCCTGTGTTGCAGCGGACGTTGGCCTCACGGACCTGAGGCCCTGTGGAGGGCGGCGCTTCTCTGCATTTGGCGTCAGCGGCCTGCACAGCGCTGTCGGGCCTGGAAGCCTCGACAGCTGGCGGGCCTGCCGAATCATCTAGAATTTCATCTGGGGCGGCTGCCCGAGGCTGTGGGACAGGTTGGGCCCCTCCTCCTCTACTGGGTGCCGGGACACGGCCTTGCCCATGGACTGAGCCCCTTTTTCTGGCCTGCCTGGCGGAGGTGCTTAGCGAGGGGCCTCTGGGCGGCCCCATCGCTGGTCAGATCGGACCAGGGGGACAGTTGGGGGTCTTTTGTGGCCCTCTGGAAGCAGGAAGAGCCGAATTGCTCCCGGCGGAGGCCTGATCTGGGGATGACCTTGGCTGTGCTGGCCTCCAGGCAGTGGCTCCCTATCTGAGTGGTGGTCAGCGTCTGGCGGTAACGGAGTGGGGGGCCAGCTGCTGGGAGGACGTTGCGATATTCTTGGAGCCGCATATTTGTGGTGCTGCCCTCCCGTGTGTACCTGGTGCGCAGGTTTCCTATTTTCTGAACTTGGAGCGTCTCCTTGGTGGGCTTGCGGCGGCAGCTGGCATGGGAAATGCAGAGCATAGGCAGGCGAAGATCTCCTTTGACGGCGGTAGGAGGAAGGGGGACGTCCCTGCTTCTCAGTCGGGAGATATTCCGGCAGAGGATGGGCCTTTGGGTACATCGGTCAAAGCCATGTTCTTGGATCTTAAAAATAGTTTGGCAGGTATATACACTAAATTGGACCACTTAACCGAACAGATGCTCGCTTCGACCACTTAGAGACGTGCACTTCGGAGTTGGAAGATCGACAACATGGAGAGTGGTAGCAATTGCTGCGGATGGAACGGGTGCTGGAGGTTATTCATAATAAAAATGAAGATTTGGAGGCTCGGTCGCGCCGCAATAACATTAGAATGATTGGTCTTCCGGAATCCACGGACATGGGCAGGATGGAGGACTTTGTGGAGAAAATGCTGGCAGACCCATTCCCTGGAGAACTTTCCGGGATGTTCGCGGTGGAGAGAGCTCACAGATCGCTTGGTCCTCGACCTCTGCCTGGGACTCTGCCGCAACCCATTATTATCCGCCTGCTGAACTACTGCGATAGGGATGCAGTGCTGCGGCTAGCCAGGGAGAGGCGCCCAGTGATTTATAAGAACTCAGAGCTGAGCTTCTTCCCGGATTCCACTCCAAGTATGCAGGCAGCGCGAAGGGCCTTCCTGCCAATTAAACGCTCGTTAAGTCTGACTGATTCCAGATTCTCTCATTTACCCAGTGAAGCTCCGTGTACAACATGGGGGCACATTACATTTTTTCACAGACCCGAAGCTGGCGGCTAAGTTTGTTAAGACGATCCCCCGGAGGTCTGCGGCTGTGGGGGTGGCGGATGCTGGAGCTGAGTAAGCCGGCCTAAGTGACAATGATTAACTGTCCATGAGTGCTGGAGAACCAGTGAATTTTGATGATTATTTGGGAGTGCTGTTGCAGTATCTTTGTTTTTCATATTTGCCGCTCTGACTCTATACCTGTTATTTGGGCCCTCTGCCCTCCCTTTCCTGCCCTGGTACGGTTGGCGGGTTGGGTGGCTAGCCTGCAGCCCTTGGATGAGTCCTGTCACTCTGTTGTGGGTCTTTGATTTTGTTTTTTTGGGCTGGGGGGGTGGGTTTTGGTATTGACCCGTTTGGGGGGTCTGTGTGGGTGGGCAGTGGGTCTGTTGGTAACTTGTTTCCTCTTTGTTCTTTGGTCCTTTATCTTTGCTTTCTCTTTCTATGTGTGGCTGGAAGGTTGGGGGAGTGGAGTGATGGCATGGAATTTTGGTATTGTTGCTTCGGTGACGCAGGGTAGGATGGCGACTCTTCAGTGCCTCACCTGGAATGTACGTGAATGATGGATGCAAGGTGCGGCTCATGTCTGCCTATGTTAAGCGCCAGAATATCGACATATGTATGCTGCAGGAAACGCACTTGGTAACGGCTACGCAGCATCGTTTGAAAGCCGGATGGATCTGTGAATGTCACAGTGCGGTGTTTTTGCGGTATGCAAGGGGCGTGGTGATTTTGCTGTGTAAGGGGCTGCAGTGGCGCACGCAACAGGTAATAGTGGATCCAAATGGGCGCTATGTTCTGATGAGTGGAATGCTACTAGACAGACCTTGCAGGCTTGTCTCGATTTATGGTCCTAATGTTGACGATCCTGAATTCTTCTGCGGGGTCTGGCGCCTGGTTTAATCGTTGGGTGGCGCTGTGATTTGGGGAGGTGATTTCAATGTAGTTCTTGATTCGTAGAGGGATCGGGAAAGCTTGTCCAGGGCACGGCACTCTGCCGCTGCTGATGCTTTGTCGACAGTTATGTGTGATGGCGCTTTGATTGACATATGGAGGGCGAGGCATGGGGACAAAAGGGAGGGTACATGTGTTAATTATGTGCACAATAGTTGGTCCCGCCTGGATCGCTGGCTGGGCACGAGCGATGTGGAGCTCTGGACACGTTCAGTGGAGCATCTGGCCCGGACTCTGTCGGATCACTCTCCTGTCAAGCTGGAGCTCGAGATGCCGGGGGGGCCGGGCGCCGCCTTTGCCTGGCGTTTGCCACAGGGGGCGCTTCGGGATGTGGTGTTCCGTGAGGAGGTTCGCGAGGCTATCACTCAATATTTTGATGAGAATAGTGGATCAGTGAACTCTGCTAGGATGCTTTGGGAGGCCTTTAAGGTGGTCATACGTGGGTGTGCCTGTTGAAGCAGCACGGGGTTTTAAGATCGCTGCAGCGGGAGTTGGAAGATTTGGAGGCTCGAATTGCTGATCTGGAGGCCAAATTGGTGGTAGATTGGTCTGGTGAAACGCTAGCGGCCTTGCGGGTGCGGTATCTCTCTATGAGGAGGCCTCTTTGCAGGAAGATTTCTTTTTGGGGAAGTATGCCAGGGCTAGGCTCTATGGTGAGGGTGATAGAGCGGGACGCACGCTGGCGTATATGCTACGCAAGCCCTGGGCTAGCAGCTATGTTACTGAAATAGATGGGTTGGAGGGGGAGCGAGTGGCTGGGATGGAGGGAGTTATGAAAGTTTTTACTAGATATTTTATGGATCTGTGCTCTGCTCCCAATGAGCTGAATGGTGAGGCTATGCTGAAATATTTTTCTGAGATCAGTCTGCTTTGGTTTGACGATGCACATAGAGCTTATTTTGATGCTCCTTTCTACGTAGAGGAGGTGAAGGCAGCGATTAGCGGCCTACCCGGAGATAAGTCCCCTGGATTGGATGGTCTGACCCCTGCTTTCTATAAAGAGTATTCTGATATACTAGCTCCTCAATTGTTGGAAGTTTACGCTGAGGCGATGGAGACTGGAGCTCTTCCTGACTTCCTTCGGGAAGCGCTGATTGTTACGATTCTCAAGCCTGGCAAGGGCCCCCATAGCTGTGATTAGTACCGCCCATTCTCTTTGATTAATGTGGATAGTAAAATCTTGCCCAAGATGATAGCGGCGCAATTGCAGCCGTTGATGTTGCGGCTGGTGCTGCCTGACCAGTCCTGGGTTTGTTCCGGGGCGGTCGACGACGCATAATCTGCGAACGTTCTTTGCGGTGCTGCGGCGGTGTTTTTAGATGCCACAAAGGCGTTTGACTCACTGGTGTGGAAGTATTTGTTTGCGCTACTCGGCAGAGTGGGCCTGGGAGCGCGATTCGTCGCATTGATACGTTGTTGTATACAGACCCTGTTGCTCGATTGCGGCTAAACGGCAATATTTTAGACCCCTTCCTGGTGTCCCTGCTCCTCTTTGCAATGTCAATGGAGCCGCTCGCAGCCTTTCTGCAACAACACCATAATGACAGGGGGATGCCGTTCTGGCAGCGGCCCATATTAATCTCGCTGTACGCTGATGACATTGCGCTGTAAGTCACCGAACCGAGTAAGAACCTCGATGTTCTGCTTAACGAGATTGTTCGATTCAGTGCCTTTTCTGGCATAACGATCAACTGGTCTAAATCGGTTGTGCTGCCTCTCACTGCGGGGATGGCGGGCTTCCAGTCAAGGTATCCTATTGAGTGGGAGACCGGTCTGGTCAGATACTTGGGAATCTGGCTGAGCTGTGATGTTGAAACGCTTTGGTTGGCTAATTACGGTAGGCTGGTAGCTTGGCTGGAAGAGAGGATTGAGGTGTGGCACTTGCTGCCGTTGTCGCTCATCGGGCGCATAGCTATTGGTAAAATTGTCTTACTGCCCACATTTTTGTACTTATTTGTGAACCTCCCACTGGCACTTACTGTTGGTTTCCTGCAGTGCCTTCGTTCGGCTCTGATACGAATGGTCTGGGCGGGCAGGCAGCCCAGGATTGCTTGGGAGAAACTGACATTGCCCTTTGAATTGGGAGGTTTGGCTGCCCCAGATTTGGAGCTTTATTATTATTGTGCGCAGGCCCACTTTGCGTACTATTGGATACGCCCTGTGCGCTACGTGCCATGTCTTGCGTCTGAGAGCGATGCAGTGTGGCCGGATAGGCTGCCACGAGTCCTTGGGTGTTTGTCTCGACCCCGGTCCCGTGGAGTGGAGACAGTGGCGTGCACTTCCGGGGCCTGGGAGGCTTTGTTGCGACGGTCGGAGACATGTGAGCCCTTTGCTCCCACGATGCCGGTGTTGGATGTCGCTGACGAGAGGCTGTCCCGGAACGTGCGGCTGCGGGACTTCCTTGATGGCTTGGGTCTATCTACTTTGTGGGATTGGTTCGAGGGGGGGCGGCTGATTTCACCGGAGGCAGCACTTGGAGAGGGAGCCGATAATGCTATGCATCGGTTATATGCTTTGCGAGTCTATGTGGTGCTTTGCGCACGTTTTGCAGGTCTCCCAGTGATTCCGAGGACTTGTCGGGCTCTGGAGCTGTTGTGGTGTGTGCAGTCACTGTGCAAACTCATTACCCAGCTGTATGGGTGTTTGCAGGAACAGCAGAGGGATATTGCTATGTCTGCTAAAGCCAGATGGGAAATGGACGTCGGGGAGTGCATATCTGAAGAAGTGTGGAAGAAATGCTGTGCACATATGAGAGTGCTGTTGCCGCACTATCGGCTGCGACTTACCATTTCAAATTTGTACACCATTTGTATTGCACCCCTTGTAGACTCTACGCTATGGGGCTGCGTGCGGATGCCAATTGTGAAAGGTGCTTGCCTTCTGGTTAGAAGTGATGCGGATGATTGCAGAAATGATTGGCCTGGATCTGCCTTTCTCCCCTGTGCTGGCGTTGCTTGGACTAGTGGACGGGGTGCTGATGCATTCGCAGAGGCTGGTGGGATTGCTGCTGCTGCTGGCTAAGCGAAGAGTGGCGATGTGCTGGGGAGGGGCCGGGCTCCTCGCGGGGCAGACTGGCTGCGAGAAGCTGCGTTCTGTCAGGAGCAGTTAACGATTTTTTGGGAGCTGGTCCCTGAGGGCTCCCGTCTGAGGGACATTTGGGCGTCCTTGAGCTCCTATCTGGAGTCCCATAAATGATGTGCTGTGTGTTTCCTTGGTTGGCCATGCACGCGGAAGACCCGCCCTGCGTTGCCGCCTGTCTGTGCCATGTTAGTTTGCTGGGATGGATGACTGTGCTGCCCCTGTTCCTCCCCGTCGCACTTCATCTCTTTTGTTGGTTCCTTTCCTGTTCTTTCTTCCCCTGGGAGCGAGGTAACATTTAGCCCCTTTTTTTTTAGACATGTTTCTAATGTTCAGTCCTATGGCCAGCATGTGATATGTAGATCAGCCCCTGCTATGTCCCTTATTACATCTATTATTGGCTAGCTATCAATTGGTGCTTGGGCTGTACTGGGATTGTCTTTGTTTGTATATGCCCTGCTCCCGGGCTTGTTGTCTGATTGTTAAACTGAATAAATAAATAAAAAATAAATAAATAAAACACCCTGTGATGACGTGGGCAATGGCGTAGGTAATGACGTGTATGCCCTGCCCCTAGGTTGTCAAACAATCACCGTGCCTGTCATGTGGCTGTGTGATTCATAGCCCTCAGAGGCTGAGTGTGGTTTGGTGCCCGGACATGTTCAGGCTGTCAAAGGGTTGTGAAAAAGTACAACCCTAACAGTTTGCGTAGTGTGTGCACACCCACTTTTGTTTGGTTGCGCTTAGATCACATATAAGACTCCCATAAGCGAGGAGTGTTAAGTATCAGAGTATCCTGGTCAATAAGAACCCTTGATCACCAATATGAAGAGATGCAATCCCATCCTCAGAAGGACATCCTCCGAAGGAGACATGACAACTTTCGTTAGATATAACAACTGTCCGCCCTCGGCATTGGAAGAGGACATGCTGCAGAGAACCCCTAAAGATACGGGTTTTGACGTTACGGGGTTTCAAGGGGACCCCGACGATCGGTTTGAAAAGCTTCCCCTCAAGGATGTGCCGATGTTGATATCACCTATTAAGGGTGATGGTGGTGGGATCGAAGCCTCGTGTAGCGGTGCAGAGGGTGGAAATAACCACATCGACATGGAAGATCTTGAAGAGGCTGTGCAACCGCATAACTCGCCGGTTTATGACGCCTGGTTTTGGCGACCCAGGCCCTTGAGTCTGTCGTCGTGCAGCAGCCGAGCTCAGACTCTTGTCATGCGACAATGGAACTCGATTACTCTCAAGATTTAAGAGGGGCCACAGAGTCTCGAGGAAGTGTAGAGGTTAGTAAGAACCATCTATAGACAATTAGCATGTATACCGTTATTTATGTATTCTTAACAAATAGTTGTCTTTCTTTTGAATCGTAGGAGTCATCGGATGAAAGAAGAGCTGTGGAGGAGTTGCAACCAAAGGTTAACGCTGTAAATTTTAATTGGTTCTGCTGTTCAAATCAGAGTGAAACTTCCACGAGCCAAAACAACGAAACGTGTATGTAAAGAAATGCCTCCTTGGCATGGTTACCCCTGACTTTTTGCCTTTGCTGATGCTAAGTTATGATTTGAAAGTGTGCTGGGACCCTGATAACCAGGCCTCAGCACCAGTTTTTTTTCCCTAAACTGTACCTTTGTCTCCACAATTGGCACAACCCTGGCACTCAGGTAAGTCCCTTGTAACTGGTACCCCTGGTACCAAGGGCCCTGATGCCAGGGAAGGTCTCTAAGGGCTGCAGCATGTCTTATGCCACCGTAGGGACACCTCACTCAGCACATGCACACTGCTTCACTGCTTGTGTGTGCTGGTGGGGAGAAAATGACTAAGTCGACATGGCTCTCCCCTTAGAGTGCCATGCCAACCTCACACTGCCTGTGGCATAGGTAAGTCACCCCTCTAGCAGGCCTTACAGCCCTAAGGCAGGGTGCACTATACCACAGGTGAGAGCATAAGTGCATGAGCACCATGCCCCTACAGTATCTAAGCCAAACCTTAGACATTGTAAGTGCAGGGTAGCCATAAGAGTATATGGTCTGGGAATCTGTCAAACACGAACTCCACAGCACCATTATGGCTACTCTGAAAACTGGGAAGTTTGGTATCAAACTTCTCAGCACAATAAATGCACACTGATGCCAGTGTGCAATCTATTGTAAAATACACCCAGAGGGTATCTTAGAGATCCCCCCTGAAAACATACCCGGCTTCCAGTGGGGGCTGACTAGTTTTTGCCAGCCTGCCACACACCAGACATGTTGCTGGCCACATGGGGAGAGTGCCTTTGTCACTCTGTGGCCAGGAACAAAGCCTGTACTGGGTGGAGGTGCTTCTCACCTCCCCCTGCAGGAACTGTAACACCTGGCAGTGAGCCTCAAAGGCTCACCCCCTTTATTACAGCGCCACAGGGCATCCCAGCTAGTGGAGATGCTGCCCCTCCGGCCACTGCCCCCACTTTTGGCAGCAAGGCTGGAGGAACTAATGAGAAAAGCAAGGAGGAGTCACCCACCAGTCAGGACAGCCCCTAAGGTGTCCTGAGCTGAGGTGACTCTTGCTTTTAGAAATCCTCCATCTTGCAGAAGGAGGATCCCCCCAATAGGATTAGGGATGTGCCCCCCTCCCCACAGGGAGGAAGGCACAAAGAGGATGTAGCCACCCTCAAGGACAGTAGCCATTGGCTACTGCCCTCCCAGACCTAAACACACCCCTAAATTCAGTATTTAGGGGCCCCCAGAACCTAGGAAACTAGATTCCTGCAACCTAAAGAAGAAGGACTGATGACCTGAAGCCCTGCAGTGAAGACGGAGACGACAACTGATTTGGCCCCAGCCTCACCGGCCTGTCTCCCTACTTTGACGAAAACTGCAACAGCGACGCATCTAACAGGGACCAGCGACCTCTGAAGCCTCAGAGGACTGCCCTGCATCCAAAGGACCAAGAAGCTCCCGAGAACAGCGGCCCTGTTCAACAAACTGCAACTTTCTGCAACAAAGAAGCAACTTTAAAGACTCCACGTTTCCCGCTGGAAGCGTGAGACTTTCCACTCTGCACCCGACGCCCCCGGCTCGACCTGCGGAAAACAAACACCTCAGGGAGGACTCCCCGGCGACTGCGAGCCCGTGAGTAACCAGAGACGACCCCCCTGAGCCCCCACAGCGACGCCTGCAGAGGAAATCTAGAGGCTCCCCCTGACCGCGACTACCTGTAACAAGGGATCCGACGCCTGGAACCAACACTGCACCCGCAGCCCCCAGGACCTGAAGGAACGGAACTCCAGTGTAGGAGCGACCCCCAGGTGACCCTCTGCCTAGCCCAGGTAGTGACTACCCCGAGGAGCCCCCCCTGTGCCTGCCTGCATCGTTGAAGAGACCCCTGGGTCTCCCCATTGATTCCAATACAAAACCCGACGCCTGTATACACTCTGCACCCGGCCGCCCCAGTGCTGCTGAGGGTGCACTTTCTGTGCCTGCCTGTGTCCCCCTCTGTGCCCTACAAAACCCCCCTGGTCTGCCCTCCGAGGATGCGGGTATTTACCTGCTGGCAGACTGGAACCGGGGCACCCTTGTTTCCATTGAAGCCTATGTGTTTTGGGCACCTCTTTGACCTCTGCACCTGACCGGCCCTGAGCTGCTGGTGTGGTAACTTTGGGGTTGCCTTGAACCCCCAACGGTAGGCTACCTTGGACCCAACTTTGAACCCGGTAAGTGTTTTACTTACCTGTGAACTTAACATTTTCTTACCTCCCCCAGGAACTGTTGATTTTTGCAGTGCGTCCACTTTTAAAATGGCTTATTGCCATTATTGTCAAAACTGTACATGCTATTGTGATTATTCAAAGCTCCTAGAATACCTGAGTGAAATACCTTTCATTTGAAGTATTACTTGTAAATCTTGAACCTGTGGTTCTTAAAATAAACTAAGAAAATATATTTTTCTATATAAAAACCCATTGGCCTGGAGTAAGTCTTTGAGTGCGTGTTCCTCATTTATTGCCTGTGTGTGTACAACAAATGCTTAACACTACCCTCTGATAAACCTACTGCTCGACCACACTATGACAAAATAGAGCATTAGAATGATCTCTTTTTGCCACTATCTTACCTCTAAGGGGAACCCTTGGACTCTGTGCACACTATTTCTTACTTTGAAATAGTGTATACATAGCCAACTTCCTACATTGGTGGCAACGGTGGGATCTAAGACTTTGCATTTGCTGGACTACTCAGCCAATACCTGATCACACAACTAAATTCCAAAAATTGTCATTAGAAACAGATTTTTGCAATTTGAGCTATTTTAAACAAACATTTAAAAGTCCCGCTAGGGCCTTGTATAAGTTCCAGTTAGCATTTCTTTTAGAGTTTAAAGTTTGTAAAAGTTTGGATTTAAGTTCTAGAAGTAGTTGTTAGATTCTTAAAAAGTTATTCCAACTTTTAGAGAAATAATGTCTAGCACAGACGAGATGGTGGTGGAACTCAACCTCACCCCTTACCTACATCTAAGGATGTCAGAGTTAAGGACTCTCTGTAAGCTAAAAAAGATAAAAACTGGGTCCAACCCTACCAAAGTACAGCTCCAGGAGCTTTTGGCAGAGTTCAAAAGGGACCACCCCTCTGAGGATAATCCTTCAGATGGGAAAATTAGTGAACAGGAGGATGAATTCCCCCTTCCTGTCCTAAATAGGGATAACAGAGTCCCTCAAACCCTGACTCCTCAAATCATAGTCAGAGAGACTGGTTCTTCCACAGGGGAGACCAGTACCTCTGGAATCATTGAGGACAGTCTCAATGAAGATGACCCCCTGTTAGCCAGGATGGCCAAAAGATTGGCTTTGGAGAAGCAGCTCCTAGCCATAGAAAGGGAAAGAAAAGAGATTGGTTTAGCTCCCATCAATGGTGGCAGCAACTTAAATAGGGTCAGAGAAAACACTGACATCCTAAAAATCCCCAAAGGGGTTGTAACAAAATATGAAAGTAGTGATGACATCACCAAATGGTTCACAGCTTTTGAGAGGGCTTGTGCAACCAGAAAGGTAAACAGATCTCACTGGGGAGCTCTTCTTTGGGAAATGTTCACTGGAAAGTGTAGGGATAGACTCCTCACACTCTCTGGAAAAGATGCAGAATCCTATGACCTCATGAAGGATACCCTGATTGAGGGCTTTGGATTCTCCACTGAGGAGTACAGGATTAGGTTCAGGGGGGCTCATAAATCCTCAAGCCAGACCTGGGTTGATTTTGTACACTACTCAGTGAAAACACTGAATGGTTGGGTAACTGGAAATGAAGTGCATGACTATGTTGGGCTTTATAATTTGTTTATGAAAGAACACATTTTAAGTAACTGCTTCAATGCAAAGTTGCATCAGTATCTGGTAGACCTAGGTCCAATTTCTCCCCAAGAATTGGGGAAGAAGGCAGACCACTGGGTCAAGACTAGGATAACCAAAACTTCCACTGGGGGTGACCAGAAGAAAGGGGTTACAAAGCCTCTCCAGAGAAAGTGGGTGACACTAGAAACAAGGAAAAAGAGTCCTCTGTAGGCCCCCAAAAACCAGACCAGGTGGGTGGGCCCCAAAACAAAGATGGTTACCAGGGTAAGAACTGGGATGCCACTAAGGCATGGTGCCAAAACTGTAGACGGACAGGACACAACACCCAGGACACTTCTTGTCCCCAAAACAAACCCCCTAGAAAAATCCCAGGGGTGACCAGTGTAGCCATTGGGGATGACTCCTCAGATGAGGATGTCTTCATAGCCTTCAACTGGAAAAAGGGCCCAACGGGTGAGTTCGAGATTCCAGAGGGAAGTAGACACTTCCACCACCTACTGGTGAATGGAATCCCAGCCACTGCCCTGAGAGACACTTGTGCCAGTCACCCTATTGTGCATGACAGGCTGGTGTTCTCAAACCAGTACATCCCAGGTGAGACTGCCAGAGTAAGAGTTAGCCCAGACAGGGTCACTGATAGGTCTGTGGCTTTTGTGCCCATAGAAGTGGGTGGGACTTTTAGCTGGAGAAGGGTGGTAGTCAGTACAGACCTCCCCTTGATTGTCTCCTTGGAAATGACGACCCAGAGGTTAGTCAGAGCCTAAGAGAGGAACTGATCCAGTGCCAGTCCTCTCCCAAGGATTCTGGAAGTGCTGCCCCTGCAGTTACCACAAGTAGGCCCCAGAAGAAACAGAAAAGAAAAAAGTGTAGGAAAGGTGGACAACCTTGAGCCAAGGTTCCAGCAAGCCAAGGTGATTCTGCTCCAGTAGGGGAGAAATCCAAAAGGGGCCCTGGTAAAGTCCAACATGACCCACAAGAAGTCCTGACTAGTCAGGTAACTGTTAAACCTAAGTGGGTGGCTCCTCAGTTAACAGAAGAAAGAGTGGAAGAAGGGTGTTTACTACAAGATGTAGTAACCCCCCACTCTAACACAGCATACAGGCACCCTGAACCCAAAGAAGCCTGTAACTTAGCCCCTTCCTTGTAGGTGAAGAGCTAAAGGTGTGGTTCTGGGCACTGACAGCTGTCAGTGGCCTCTGCTGGGTGTTAGCCTTTATGGCTGCACTATCCTTGGCATGGTGGTCTGACCCCATGCCAAATAGCAAGTTAGGCCCCCTAACCCTGTTGGTCCTGGTGGGGTTACTCCAGCTCTGGGTAACCTCTTTGGGTAAGCTAGGGGTGACCCTGGCTAAGATAAGATTAGCAGAGGTGGATACCTCCAACCACAAAATAGAGAGAATAGGTGAAGACATTAAAAAGTCAGACAAAAGGCAATTCAGACTAGGTCCTGTCACTGTGGAAGTAGGTCAGTTCCCCAAAGGGAATGACCTGAACAGGAGGATGTAAGGCAGAGTAGGCCCTGCAACAAAATAGCCTATTTCCTCTACTCTTCCTCGCCTAAGAGACTAGGAAGACTCTCTCAGCTTTGGCTGAGTCTCCTGGCCTGTGGGCTGGGGGGGGGGGGGCTTGTGTAGGTAGATGGCTCCCTGTTGCAGTTACCCCCCACTTTTTGCCTGAAAGGTCTCTAAGGACTGCAGCATGTGTTGTGCCACCCTTAGGGACCCCTCACCTAACACATGCACACTGCCATTGCAGATTGTTTGTGTTGGTGGGGCAAAAAAGGCAAAGTTGACATGGCATCCCTCTCAGGATGCCATGCACACAAAATACTGCCTGTGGCATAGGTAAGTCACCCCTCTAGCAGGCCTTACAGCCCTAAGGCAGGGTGCACTATATCACAGGTGAAGGCATAGCTGCATGAGCAATATGCCCCTACAGTGTCTGAGCCCATTCTTAGACATTGTAAGTACAGTGTGGCCATATTAAGTATATGGTCTGGGAGTTTGTCAAAAACGAACTCCACAGCTCCATAATGGCCACACTGAATACTGGGAAGTTTGGCATCAAACTTCTCGGAATAATAAACCCACACTGATGCCAGTGTTGGATTTATAAAAAAATGCACACAGAGGGCATCTTAGAGATGCCCCCTGTATTTTACCCAATCCTTCAGTGCAGGACTGACTGGTCTGTGCCAGCCTGCTGCTGAGAGACAAGTCTATGCCCCCCTGAGGTGAGAGCCCTTGTGCTCTCTGAGGACAGAAACAAAGCCTGCTCTGGGTGGAGGTGCTTCACACCTCCCCCCTGCAGGAACTGTAGCACCTAGCAGTGAGCCTCAAAGGCTCAGGCTTCGTGTTACAATGCCCCAGGGCACTCCAGCTAGTGGAGATGCCTGTCCCCTGGACACAGCCCCCACTTTTGGTGGCAAATCCAGGGGAGATGAGAAAAACAAGGAGATGCCACCCACCAGTCAGGACAGCCCCTAAGGTGTCCTGAGCTGAGGTGACCCTTGCCTTTAGAAATCCTCCATCTTGATTTTGGAGGATTCCCCCAATAGGATTAGGGATGTGCCCCCCTCCCCACAGGGAGGAAGGCACAAAGAGGGTGTAGCCACCATCAAGGACAGTAGCCATTGGCTACTGCCCTCCCAGACCTAAACACACCCCTAAATTCAGTATTTAGGGCCCCCCAGAACCCAGGAAACTAGATTCCTGCAACCTAAAGAAGAAGAAGGACTGCAGACCTGAAGCCCTCCAGTGAAGACGGAGACGACAACTGATTTGGCCCCAGCCCCACCGGCCTGTCTCCCTACTTCGACGAAAACTGCAACAGCGACGCATCCAACATGGACCAGAAACCTCTGAAGCCTCAGAGGACTGCCCTGCATCCAAAGGACCAAGAAGCTCCGAGAACAGCGGCCCTGTTCAACAAACTGCAACTTTCTGCAACAAAGAAGCAACTTTAAAGACTCCACGTTTCCCGCCGGAAGCGTGAGACTTTCCACTCTGCACCCAACACAATTGTTAATATACAGCATCACAAAGTCGACTACGTGGCAATTTCTAAAAAACATTTTGACACTCTTACCATCATGGTCTACGACGATCAGTCAGTGCCTGTGGCCTTTAAATAAGGGAAAGTTATTGTTAAGCTTCATTTAAGGCTGCGTCCAATAGTAACTATTAGGCAGTTACGATGGTCATCGTGAAAAAATACGGTGATCCCTCTATGTACAGGGACTATTATAGAGTTCAGGCTGGCTATGGAGGACCGCCGCCTTACTTTCAAGGGGCCCCTATTATGTACGGGGCTGGATTGGGGGGCTTCTTTCGGAGTTTGTTTAGAAGAGCCATGCCTTTCTTGAGAAGAGTTTACGAATTTGCAAAACCTCACTTTAAAGCAGAGGCTACGAACATAGCCCATGACGTCGTGGGCTCTGTAACGTCGGCTGTCACTGAGTGCATGAACAAACAGCCTCAAGAAGGAGCTGGGTTTATGTACAAGGCGCGAGCGGGTATTAAAATGAAGCAAAGGGCTTCGAGGCACGGTGGTCCACCAATGCCCTATAAAAAACTGAGGACTTCTTTAAAACGCCCACACAAAAGAAGAATCGTAAGATGGAAGAGATCTACCAAGAAGAAGAGAACACTCTAGTGTACATATTTTTTAAATCAGCTATCATGGCCTTCATACACTGCGCCTCGGGTGAATGCGCCAAATCTGAGCTAAATGTGTTTTCTTTAAAACCCACACAGACCAGCATTGAGAACAGTTGTTTCATGGAAGTATCGACTCTAGCCTCTCTGACGCCTCTGGCGCCGATAGAGTTGTTTGTGTCGTGGCCCACTGATATGTATTTGGATCTCAACAACACTCTGCTGCATCTCGTCTGCAAAATAACAAAAGCGAACTGCGCCAACATCGATGCCAATGCTAAAGTGGTGCGGAACGCCTATCCCGTCGCAAGCATGTTTAATTAGGTGGACATTAGCCTGGGTGATCGACTCATCACGCAAAGTGATAACATGTACGCCTACAGGGCCTACATAGAAAGTATTCTAAATTACAGTCGCGAAGCCTTGGACACACAGCTTTCAGCAGGGCTCTTCTACAAAGATACTCACGCACATTTTGAGGAGCCAGCTCCGCTGCCGGCAGTAGACAGTTTGACCTTCTGGGGCGCATACATTCAGACCTTTTCTTCTAAGATAAACTTCTCGTCAATGATATCGATATTACGATCAAACTCAACTGCAACAAGGACGTGTTCTGTCTCATCAGTGGCGATGCGGAACAGTATAAACTGGTTATATTGTCCGCAAGCCTGTTTGTAAAGAGAGTGAAAGTGTCACCGAGCGTCAGACTGGCCCACGTCGAAGCTTTACAACTATCGAACGACAAGTACGCCATTGAAAGAGTGGCTCTGGAGATATTCAGCATCCCCGCCGGTACTAGATTAACGCAGCAGCAAAATCTATTTCTGGGGCAACTCCCGAAACTCATCATCATAGAGCTTGTGGACAATATGACTTTTAGCGGTCTCTATACCTTTAACCCTTTCAACTTCAACCACAATGACATGAACCACGATGCTTTGGTCCACGAGGGGGCTGTTATTCACGCTAAAACCGTTCACCCGAGTTTTGGAACATCCAATTTTGTCCGGGAATTACTCGGTCTGGTCTCGATAATGGGGAAACACCTGCGTGACTCGGGAATCGTTGTTTCAAGAGAGGGGTATGCGACCGGCTACACGCTGTTTGCGTTCGACCTGACTCCTGACATGGAAGACGGTGACCATTACAACTTGATCAAAAACGGAAATCTGAAAGCTGAAATATGCTTTACACAGGCGCTGGCTACCAATGTGAACATGGTTCTATTCTCTGTATTCGACAGCATCATCCAAGTCAATCACACCCGACAGATTAAGTATGACTATCATTAAAAGACTGTAAAATGGACACTGTGCAGATATGTGACTTTTTAAACATGCATAAATACGCTCAGAAATACTTTTTAGGTGTATTTCCTAGCTAGAGACTACCGGAGGAGATAGGCCCAGAAAGGCCCCGCACACTCATCTTTAACACCGACCTCATTACAAGGGTGGTACACATTGGGCGGCCCTGTTTCTGGATGTCGACAAGGTTATAGTTCCCAGAGGATAAAATGTATACAAAACCAATATGTTTGACCAGTTTCTTTTTAGAAAGAAGCAACGCCCTTTTATTGCTGAGCTTCTTAATAATGTGGCGCTTCTTCAGCACAAGGAACTGGCTCGTTGATATTGGGACATTACCTTTTAGGGTGTTTGGGGCTATTTCTGAAATGGCAGCCACTAAATTCTCCGAAGCCGTGCACAGGATAGCCTTTCTTTTCAGGGGGCTGGCTGTGACCAGCATTTTTAGGCGGTCTAAATTACACCGTAGCCCCACAGACATGGTAGTGACTTTATATTATAAGGTTTAGAGTGAAAATGTTATAAAAGTCTTTTTAATGGGTCTTTTTATAGGCTTTGGGGACTGTTTTAGGCGTGTAAGCGACTGGGAAGTAAGGTGGAAAAATACCAGAGCGTAGTCTGCAGTCTTCTAGAGTATTGGGCTTTAAATCTACCAGTAAGTAACCTTGGGGTTTTGTGGTAGTGTTGTTAAAAGCTTCCATTAAAAACTGTATGTTTCCGGGGTACATCTGTTTAGCTATAATTGATATCTGAAACGTGTAGCGGGGATTTTTAAAGAAGACCAGGTATGAGGCACTGAGAGTTATAGAATGACTGCTCTTACCTTTGTAAAACAAGTTCTGCACAATGTAGCATATGCTTAGATTACAATGATGTGAATATTGAGCAAAAGCCCTCTCGATCTCGGGGTGGTCCCCGCCTTCGCGCATGAGATTATCCACAATGACCATGTTTACAAGGTGTTTAGGTAACAAGTCGTCATTGTTGAGATTACTGGGATCGCCTTCTATAAATCTGATGTGCGGGAACTTTAGGGATAGTTCAGTGTAAAGATCTTGCCAGCAGGAATAAAGCTATACGATGTTGTTAGGGGTCTGAGATAAAACACAGGGAGCATTTTCTAACAGTTTCTTTCTAAAATAACTTTTAACGCTATTCGAGGGACCTGCTAAAATGCAGGAGAACGGGTGTTGCAGTCTTGTGTCCATAGCAATTGGGTGTTTGCCCCTCTAATGTATTTTAATAACCGTACAGCAATGTTTTGTAGTCATCGGTCAGGACCCTTTTATCAAACACTACTCGTAGGGTTTTATATAACGGCTGTGTTGTAATTTCCCACCTTTTTTTGGACCTGACTAGGGTGATTTATGACTATTGTTTTATTATTTTTGCCATCGCTCGATGCATAGTACTCGTCCACCAGACCCTTCAGACTGTTTATTTTAACCGTATTGTTTACTTTTAAAGTGATACCTTTGACTTTCATGCAAACCTTGTTGTTGTTAGTGGTTTTGAAACTATAGGTCTTGGGTCCGGAGGAGGTGAATTTGAGTATGTACTTATCCTTTTCGAGCTCACTGGTCAAATCCCCTAGATAATCACCTAGCGCAGGATCTTCATCACCCTCTTTGCCAACAAAAATAACAGAGTTGGTGTCGTGGTACAAACTGTGGTCCTGAAGCTTATCCAGCAACCTGTAACGCTTTAGACGAGCATGAGCAGTTGTGAAGCACGGTATGAAGATGTTTATATTTTACATTTTGTGGGGTACTCTTTGGTGTATTTCCAGCATAGAACCACCGTCTCATCATCGATAAATTCGCAACTGGACATGTTGTAAGATGGGGCTAATAAGTACTTTAAAAGATTGTCTCGATCTGTGACGATGGATGTGTTTGACAAGTTGGTACGCTGTGTGAATTTTCCTCATAAGGAATTGAGACAGAGCTTAGCTAACTGGCGTCTGGCGGGGTTAACCTTAATGAACGCTGGTGTCAGCGTAATACCCTTGTGATCATGGTAATCGGTGATGTACTTTTGTTTTGAGGGCTCATTGATGCACCAGTTGGGATACCCCAATGCCTCCTGAAACAAGCTGATGTACTCAGAAAAGAGTCGGGTTGTGGTGTGTGGAAAGTGCCAAATTTCCAGTATTATACCGAGGCGGTACCCTTTCTTGAGGGCCGTTTGTACCTCAATGGTACACCATGTCTCCTCCAGCATCCTTTACTCATCACTATGTCTGCACTCGCTAGTATGTTTACTTTCAGTGAATGTTCGACATAGGGGGAACATTAGTTTGCCGTCCACTCTGTACAGAAGCATTGAGAAGTAAAGCTTCCGTGGAGGTTGAATTTGACACTTAACGAGACCAAAGTAATTGTCTAGTGACTTAAAGTTCCTATATATGATCCTAGGATGCCCCACCAGGTGCAACTTCACCTTGTTTACAAACGGATACAGACTGGTGAAGTCGTAGTAGTGTATTTTCTCACCCTCACCAGTGACCCGGTACAGCTGTATGGGGTTTATACGACTGCTGAATAAGACGTCGCGGTGTTCCAACGGTGCTGGTAACTGTTGGCTCTTAATGAAAACACTGAGTTCTGCATCTTTTGTTAGCTAGTCTAACCACTCGTGTTCCCAGAGGGTTCTCAGAACAAAGCTGCAGCTTTCAGTATATTGTGCCTTCGCTAAAGTACGACGATGCAGATGTTTAAACGTGGTGCCCTGCAGTCTATTAAACTTGTGGGGTTTGTAACAACGCGGACACCCGTGGTAAAAGCAACTGTTGAACTCAAAGGCGGTTGGTACCCGTTAATTGACGCATACCCGTCTAGGTAGTAAGGGCCCAAACGGTATTCACCGCCCTGCAACGCGTGTTGAATGAAGATGTTCTCTTTCTCCGAGACATCCATGAGCCACTTAATAGACGGGGTAGAGTAACGTTTCTGATTACCGTTATAGAGGTCAGGTGGTACTACAGCTATTGTTTCAGGTTTTAAAAACATGTACTTATAAATTGACATGCACATAGAAGCCAGCGTAATGTTCTTAAATGGGTCTAGGTGTTCCATGATTTCTTTCCTCTTACGGGATTTGCTTTTGATAATCCTGACCCATTTCGTCATCTCCACCACAAATTCTCTGAAAAGGTTGCACGCTTTTGGCAAGATCATCACATCCACCTGACAGTAAGCTTTCAACTCTGTTTGAAAATTAAACCGATTTTCACAGGTTTTATCGTACCATTGTAGAATGGCATCATGTAATCAATGCTGTAACTGTCAGGTGAAGGCATATGACTGCTGTAATTCTGATTAGCCCATCTGTTAAAAAAGTGAGAGAAGTAACCTTTACAGCCTTCAACACAAAAGGCTTTTGGCAACTTGCTCAACTTCATGGGCAGAAAATGTAAGGTGTCTATGAACCTAATTTCAAAAGGCACAACCTTTCACAGCATCAGTCTGGAGCCCTGGGTGATGAGCTCTATGGCCATCTTTTCACAAATCAGGTCCCGGAGAATAAATAACAAATCGTACGCTTTCAAGTTGTGAGCCAGCATGGTATACTCATAGTATTTCGGCTGCATGAACTTGTTGAGGAAATCGTTCATGCATGACCTGCCTTCAAACTCCCAGTTTTCATTGGCTGTTAGATGATGAGCGTAAATGTAGTTAGGCTGGTGCACACCCGTCTCCTGCGTACACTCTATATCGAATACAATATAGTCTTCTGTTTTTTTTCTGTGGGAAGCCTTCGAGCATGTAACACTGGTTTCCGGTTCCGGCTATAAAATACCCTTTACACCTGGGACATTGCATACCTTTACAATCGTGGTCAGCGGCCTTGTAGCGCCTGCAAGTCCGACAGTCCGATTTATGGTCGCACTGTGACATGTACGCTCAGTCTTGCAACCAACAAAACATCTTACACTTCTAACAGTGCACCTTCTGAGAAGCGTTGTTGACGCACCCGTCCCTCTTACACATTTTACAGTGCATTTCACACTGGTGAATACGATTGTTGTATATGTGCTTGCAATGCTCGCACGTACTTGGCTCCTAGAAAACCCTTCAGGTTCAAGATACCATAAAAGTGGTTTTTGTGATGGAGCACATAAACGCTCTTGTTTTTCACACGCTCGTTGCTAGTGAAGTACTTCCAAGAACTACTGTGGTACAGTACTTGTACCGTAATGGCAAAATGATTCTCAAAAAGTCCCAGGTCCCCAAAACCAACCAGTCTGTTGGACGGTATTTGGACCGCCTCATGGGCTTCCACCATCACAGACAAAATGACATGGTCTGGAGTAGCTCGGACCATCAACAAACCTGCAATGCTCACCGCCAGGCACATATTGGTAGTTCCGGTGTTAAAGTCGAGCAGCCATCGATATATCTTGCTGATGATTTTACTATACATGACGTTCTTTAAGGTTCTGGAAAAACTGCCCTCACGACTCCTCACAACGAGGGTGATGATTCTGAAGGTGCTGTATGCCAATAATTCAGCCTTGCTCTGTAAAAGCTTAGACAGGTTTTCTAGAAACGTCAAACACATCTCGAGATGACCGTCTGGTGAACAAAGGACTGTTGAGACCCTGCCCCCGAAAATGTAGCTGGAAGAAATCGTTAGGCCCCACATTGTGTAACAATCATTCTATGAGCATTTGTACTGCCTGGTGGATAGCTATAACACCCTGATCAGAGGAGTTTATACGATCTAGGTTAACAAACCTAAACTCCTCATGATGCTCTGTAGCTTAAAACTGCTCTACTTTGCGACCATACCATCTCACGCTCTCTATAAACACTATATCGGAAGTCCCATATTGAGGATCTGTACTGGAGGGGGACTCTAGGGAGGGTCATTTTGGGGAGACTGACAGTTGTTTAGGGCACCTGTATTGTTTAACCTCCGAACAGCGCATATTCTGGCTTTCTTTAATTTACTTAATAGAAGCCGGCGCTGTTTGGCACTATCTGCCCACTTTTGCTTCTTACCGGCCCACCCGCTTTTAGGGAGTATCCCACCCCCTACTTGAATGACCTCTGCGAAACACTCTGGAGCTGAAACTGCTGAGGACCCTACTACAGATCCCTCAGATATATCTTCTAAGTCAGTGGTTCCCAACCTGTAGTCTGGGGATCCCTGGGGGTCCGTGAAGCCTCCTCAGGGGGTCCGTGACTGCTTAGAAAGTTGAATTACATCAATAGATTTGGTCCCCAGCTTTTAGTAATGACTCAGGGGGGTCCCCGGATTCCAATAATGATTCAGTGGGGGTCCCCTGGTTCCAGTAATGATAAAGTTGGGGTCCACAGAAGTCAAAAGGTTGGGAACCACTGTTCTAAGTGTTTGGGATCTTTGAGTCGTCCTACTGGTCGCAGAGGGGGTTTGAAGTTTGTGATGGTCCCTGTGTTCTCACTGAAATGTATCTTTTGGGAACAGGGAGGGTCGTCTTTAGACGCTGCTGGCAATATCTTTGGAGGTTGAGGGTGTTCTATATGATTTTTAGTTTTGATGGTGCGTAAGAAACGCAGGGCTTTAGTTAGCATAGCCCCAACCTTTTGTTATATTTGGGCCTCGTGAATTTTGAACCGTCACCCCATAGGTCGCTTCTCAGTCCTAGTCACGCTGGCATCACCCCTGTGTCCGTAGCGGCTGCTTCACAGGCCTGGATTACCTCGGTTCTCCACCGCTCCAGCCTTTGAATTACCTCCCTCGGAACGACCCCCAGGGGTTGCTTCCCTTTTCCAGCCTTCCCCGGTTTTAATGTCTTAGAGGGGAGCAACGCTTTTAGCTTTCTGACAGCCCCCTGGATGTCTTTAATTGTATGTCTCTAGCACATTCTTAGGGTCTAAAATATCTAGCTTAGGGACGTCTGCTGTGTCAGCGTCAAAAGTGCCTATGTGTAGATCGGAACTCTGGGGTTTAAAAAAAACAGTGTCCCAGTGTGAACACCCTGGGACTTCGGAGGCCTGAGAGTCGCTAAAAGACGTCTCAAAACTATGGTTTGACCGTCGCTCCACCCTAAGCTACTGTCTGGGTATGTTGAGGCCGGTGACATTATTATTACCCTTGACACAGGGCTGGTAGGGTCGTACGCTCCAGGGGGTATGGGAGGTGACAACAGGTCTGGGAAACTTAATTGGTTATTGTAGTAACCTAAGGCCTCTCTGGTGTAGGCATTGTAGGGACCGTGTACTAGTGTTTGCCGTTGTTCAAGGTCTACACTGTTCGTGGCTGCTGCTGGGGGTTTCGAACTCTCCCGACCACCTGCCAACCCTTTGAGAAGGTCAATACAGTGGAAATAAGGGGTCTGCTCCTCCTGCTCTGTTTCAGGATCGCCACCCTCGGGCCCTTGATTGTTATTTATACATGGTCTTGGGGATACTCCCCCGGGAAGAACGTAGGTATTATCCGGCTCAGGGGGGCGAACAAATAGAGAGCCCCTGGTTCTATGCTTTTGTCTCAATGGTAACACAATTTGTTTATGATAATTCAAGATGACCTGTTTGTAGGACAGCAGCGCCTGCTTCTGCCTCCTATACTTCCGGGAAAGCTTGTTCCCTTTCGTTTTGTAACCCCCCTCCATTGGGTTTACAATGTCCTCAATGATGTATGTCGGTGCTTGGTAGCGCACGTTCTTTGAAGCCCTTTAAGGGTGGTTGAACTGTGGAACATGTAGGAGTGTTCACAGGGTTTTGTGTGGGCATCATCCGGATAATGGTGTTGTTGCAGTATGATGTACCTGGTTCATTTAGAGCTGCATCACTCCCAACGGTGGCTGGTACCCAGATGTTTTGAAGCTTTATGGTGATGTCTTTGAGAGGCGTCGCAGTTTGTTCACGCTTACGGTGGTCCCCTTCAGAGTTCTCTTGCATTGTCTCTGCGGTGAATACATAAAAGTACGTATTAGAAAAATTATAAGACATCACTTATAATTACCAAACCCTAGCCACATGCCCTGCAGTTCTAGCTTTTTACAATACATTTTTACAGCCCTTACTACACGCACGAGGAGTAACCTGTTGAGAGATAAAGATGTTAGGGTTCTTTTTGACTCTACAGTTTTGAAAAACATACCTGTTTTGTTCCTTGGAGGCTTTCTTTCTTTGCGGATGGCCCTTCACCAACTGCCTTGGAATTTCTTTTCTGACTCTTCTTTTTTGAGATGGGTTTTACCTTTAACGGTCCTACGTGGTCCAGATACGCTTCCATGGCGACTGTAAAGGAGATTTTAAAAAAGACATCAGCGCCGCATTTACAATATAATAACAGGCCTGGTTCCAATAGACCATCTAACGGTTTACACCTATACTATTCTAATGTTAACATAACATTTGTAACAAGTCCCTATTTTATTTACCTGAAAGAGTTGTAATAGGCGATACAGTGTTTACACCAGGTTGATAGTCCAGGATTTGCTGCAGAGCGTCCACAGCCACCTGTACTTGAGCGTTATAACCTGTAAAAATATTTTAGAAAAATTACCAAATAAGGCACCTAGGGTAAAACAGCAGGTCTCTAAGCTATGAAGCTCTAAATACTTGTACCTTGTTGGAAGGCTTCAGTTTGTTGAAATGTCCAAGCTAGTTCTGGGATATCCTGCGTACAGAACAGACAAATTGACATTAATATAATATCCAATGAGAGCCATAGGTTTTAGGTCTCTACACCCTTTGGCAACCCATCATTTATAGAAACCCAGGCACTAGTCACGAGTAAAATAAGTTATAAACAATAACCGTACAGGGGGCTATGCAGTTAAGTAAAACATATTCCAAATATAAACATCGAAACCCATGCGGGCGCGGTACCAAAATTGTGCAGAATTCCAACATTTTTTTTGATTGTCTCTAAACATAATTTACAGCCTAAAAGCATTTACGTCTAGCAAGACACCAACAAGTCCAAAACCACTTTGAAAATTGAAAATGCCAACACCAGTACGTAAGTTGCAAGCGTTAGCTAAAGCTGCAAAAGTGGCTGTAATACATTAGAAAAAGACCACATGCGTATTTCATATTAACATTGCACAATACACCTCTCATCATTAATTAAATATTACAAGCACATGTTTCACAAACACGTCTCCGCGACACCGTCACTTTTCAACATGGGAAATTTACATGTATTAAAACATCCCCACTGGTCAGACAGGTTGAAAACAGTAAGGAATAAAACACCACCAAAGATCAGGGGTTGAACTACTTCGATAAATGTAACACACTCTTGCTACATTTCCGCTTATCACACCTTAGCACTTGACGAGCGCTCAATTGATACAACACCATTTCACAAGCAAGTCTCTGGGACAACATCACTTTTTAGCACAGGCAATTTACATGTATTAAAACAAACCGGTGGGTAGTTTGAAAACTGCGCAGAATAAAATACCACAAAACATCAAGGGTTGAACTACTTAGAAAAATGTTAAAAAAGACCTTTGTTGCTTTTGACATACTCACGCCTTAGCATTATTAGCCCTAAACAATCTATTTTTATACATTTTAACGTTTACAGCTTTAAAATACACATTTGTGAAATGCAGGGGCATAGAAAAGACAGAAAACAGACACATCGGGTCATATTCTAATATTTAGGATTAACTACACAATTGTTCAATATTGTAAAACAGCAGCAGCTTACTAATATTGCTGTAACCCATTTTAGGGTTAAAATATGAACGATGCATGCAAGAGAAAAGCACATTTCTCTGCAAAATTGTCTGCAATGCGTCCGACCCTGGATCCCCAGCATTAAAAACAAATTAAGGGCAACAGCATTTAAAACAAGCTTTATTTAATTTCATCAGGGTAAGCCTCTCAACAGAACAGGGGGTGGCTGGATCAATACCCATGCTTTTCTACATTTATTGGGAGGCCTTAAAGAGTGTTACTGGCACCCTCATATATTTTATTTAAAACTAAAATAAAATAAAAAAAATGTGTTTATTTAAACATGTTTTTTTTAAATTTAATTTTCTTTTTTTAAAATATTTTTTAAAAAAACGTGTTTATTTAATAATATGTTTTTTATTTTATTTTTAAATGAAATAAAGTAAAAAACAAAGAAAAACAAAAAAACATGTGCGCGCTGTGTTTATTTAGCGCCAATGTTCGACATTGAGTGACAATGCCTTTAAACAACGTTGCGCTAACCTTGAAGGGGACGGACCAGCCCCTCGCACTGCCGTGTGGCGAGGGATGGGGCCGTCCCTACAGACAGCCCAAACCAACCCAAACTGGGCTGGACACTTTTTCCAGGGTGGCGACCATGTTTTTCAGTTTGCCGCCGCCGCCCCCGCCCCCGATGTTGCAGGGAGCCCTCCTGGAGGGCTATGGACTACTGCCAGCCATCCACCCCGCCACCACCCCACAACTGCAGGTAGGAGATCGCCACCTCGCATGAAAGCAAAGCGGCGGCTACATACATTATTATTGTAGCAAGGGGACCATTGCGGTCCCGCTGCTGAATTTTTACGGGACCGTATGGTCCCGTTGCTATTAGAATAATGTCTAAAGCCGTTGTTTCGCTCTCATGTGAGGCAACAGCTTTAGACAATATTCTAATAGCAACGGGACCAACGCTTTCCCGCTGTTTATTTTTACGGGACCGGGATGGTCCGATACTAATAGAATAATGTAAGGAGCCGTCTCATTGCTCCTAGAGTTACCGCCTTTCTCCGAGAGCATGCCGGTGACTCCAGGAGCATGGTGACGGCTCCTTACATTATTCTAATAGCAACGGGACAATTTCAGTCCCGCTGCTGGTGTATTTTTATTTAAAAAGCCTCAGGGGGCCACCACCTTGCTCAGAGGTGAGGCGGCGGACCGCTGAGGCTTTTTAAATAAAAATACAACAGTGGGCACCAATGTGGTCCCACTGCTGTTGTATTTTTATTTTTAAAAAAAGAATAAGGGAGCAAAACGGCAGCTCCCTTATGCTTTATTAAAAAAAAATACAACAGCAGTTAGGCCAAGGTCTCCTGAGGCACCATGATTTGCAGTCCATAGCATCAAAACTATACCTTTTGTGAGTATTACAGACCAATTTTCCCTTAAACTGCTTCAAAAAACGTTCACAATTGTTCTCTACCAGATGGTATGTTAGAGTATGCCAGCCCTTTCCCTCGCCAGACACAGGTGCGATCATGTACCAATGCCATTGCATGCAGGTTTGTCCTGTTGTAATAAGCACAATGAAACATAATTCCATATTCCCCCTAACCCACAAAGTCCTATATCACACAGACTGCTCTAGGGAGTGTATTAGTTAAATACAAGCCATAACCTGTGCAAAAACTTAATTATAAAAATGTATTGTACATATGTGTCAGTTACTTACCTGTAGTATCTGCTGGTCTTCCCCTGCATTCTGGGCTGCATCCTTCTGGGCCATATTAGTTGTCTTGGGGTAGGGTCCTTGAATAACTCTGCGCTAGGTACAACTCCAAATTGGTGGGGTCTTAAAATTATCCAAGATGGGCCTGTGCACAGAGTTACTTACAGTTTTTCTATACTGATGACAACTGTTAATTATTCACATATAATGCTTTAGAGAACCATGGTTTGTGCATTTTGTTTTATAGCCCCTCTGTACAACGTGTCCTGTTAACCATACTGTGGGAATAGTGATGCCTGTCAGACGGTCATGTCTAAAGACTTCTTGTGACACAGCCCTCACAATCTCCGGTCGTGAATTCCAACCTCCCTCTGTATTTTGACACCTCTGGGACCCTTCAGATTCGTTTGTGTAGGCTTGATGACAAATACTCTCTGATTTAAATCATCCTCAGGCATTGTGTTTGTTCTAGTTGTTTACATTAGACTTTCAAGGGCCCATTCATTTTGAAATTTTTCAGCTTGACAGCCGTGGAGTGTCTCTGACATGTTGGGTCTGATTTACAGCTGCCTCCTGCATTCTATTTGTTGTAGCTGTTTACACTAGGCTTTCAAGGGGTCCATTCATTTTAAAAGTTTTCAGCTCAACAACCGTTGAATGCCTCTGACATGCTGGGTCTGATTTACAGCTGACTCCGGCAGTTTGTTTCTTGTAGTTGTTTGCAGGGTGATTTGACACTATTGTTTGACTCTACCCTTACCTAACTCTGCGTTACTCATTCTGTGACACTTGAAGGAAGCTTTGACAGGTTTGTGCATTTTGTTCTATGGGTTCCTTTTCAGACCATCCCACTTCTTTTTTTTTAACTCACACTGCCAGTCCCCACCTCCGTTTTAGTCAGCCCTGAGGCACCCTGCCTATTCACACATACCCTTTGCTCTGCTGAGACAGCCATCACAGCTCTTAACATGCCCCAAAAAGTCCCTGTTAGACTCACACAGTTTGCAAAAGGCTAGGGCTTTAATTTTATACATATCCTAACACTGCCAGACTTACCTTGATAGATCCACACACGGCGCAAGCTGTTAGAGCTTTAATTTTTCACAACCCTTTGACAACCTGAACATGACCGGGCACACAACCACACGCCGGCTCTTAGGGCTATCAATCACACAGACACATGACAGGCACGGTGATTGACTGACAACCTAGGAGCAGGGCATACACGTCATGACCTATGTCATTGCCTACATCATTGCATACGTCATCACGGGCATGGCACCTGTCAAAACTAGTTTAATGGAAGGTATCCCTATATACTACTCATGTGAGTGTACAGTTAGGTGTGGAGAGCAAATATATATCTGTGGTTACACAGTGGCTGCCCTAGAACAAATACAACTGCTGATGTGAACTAACTATAGAGAAACCCACCCACCTACCCTCTATCCACACCCCTCCCCAACCTTCGAACAGGTTGCCAGGGCAACCTTGGGTAAAATCAGTCCTATTCCAGACACTGCTAATGCTTTCCTGGCCCCACACAGACACCAGCTTTTTAGAAGAGAATTGGGAGATTTATGTCACGTCTGGCTTTGCATAACGTGATTGAATGTGACTCAACCCTACCTGCCATGCATAGATACCATTTTGTTAAAGAGTTCGAAGATTGCATTAAGTCACATGTCAACCACTGGCTGGCAAATGACCAACTGCTCCACCCTACACCCCCGGACAAAGGAGAGATCTAGGGTCATATTTACTAATAGTTCACACAGGGCATTAAGGCAAGTTGCTGCACTGTGGTGTGTGAGAGGGAGAGGAAGCTGTTCAGCCCCCTCTATGTGCTGGCGCACTTGTTGCTGCCTAGCTCTAATGCAGGCACTCTTGCGTCATGGTGCACAGGTGTCTACATTAATGGTGGGATTGGTTTGTGCAGGAAGGGACACATCTTCTAGTCTGTGTTGCTGCAGAATGCAACACACACAGAAAGAGGAAGTAAGAAGGAAAAAAAGACTATGGGGGTCATTACAACATTGGCAGTAAATGCTGCTTACCGCCGTGCAGAACACCGCCAAAACACCGCCGCGGAATTCCGCCATGGTCATTATGACCCACAGCTCGGAATCCCCAAAAATCCAGACACCCACACAAGTCTGCCACACCAAAGGCCAGTGATAAACAAAACCGACACGGTCACGCCAACAGGAATACGCCCACACTATCATGACCCACGAATCCACATGGCGGTCTTTCAACCGTGGTATTCCATTGGCGGTACACACCGCCCTGCTTAAAATACACACACATATACAAAACACAACCACATTGGACAATTCCAAATACACACACCTGATACACATACAGACACCACTCCCACACATCCAATACAATATAAAACACACACCCACATCACCCACAAACCCTTACGACCACAATTGCGACTGAGGGCCAGAGAGAGACACCACTATCTACAAACTAGCATCCACAGGCACTCCACACCATCACTCACACAACATCCACGCACTTCACACAACACACCTCTAAATATCACCCCACACATCACAACACACACCACCCCACACATCACCCACACCACCCCATGGCACCGCAAAGACACCCCAGGTTCTCTGAGGAGGAGCTCAGAGTCATGGTGGAGGAAATCATCCAGGTAGAACCACAGCTATTCGGATCACAGGTGCAGCACACCACCATAGCTAGGAAGATGGAGCTATGGCGAAGAATCGTGGACAGGGTCAATGCAGTGGGACAGCACCCAAGAACACGGGATGACATCAGGAAGAGGTGGAACGACCTACGGGGAAGGTGCGTTCCGTGGTCTCAAGACACCACATTGTGGTTCAGAGGACTGGCGGCGGACCCCCACCTCATCCCCCACAACTACCAACATGGGAGGAGCAGGTCTTGGCTATCCTGCATCCTGAGGGCCTCGCAGGAGTAGCTGGAGGAATGGACTCTGGTAAGTCAAATCTGAACTATTACATTCCCCACCCACCTGCATGCTATCACATACCACCTCCCTCGCCCGCACCCCCATCACTCCAACTCCTTACGTATGTCCCAATATCACAAACCACACATCCCAAACTCAAGCCCTGCATGTATCACCAAAGCATGGACACCCGTCACCAAAGCATGTCCACTGCACATACCCATACACCCCCCTAAACCATTATCACACAAGGTTCTACACAGGAATACAAGCACTGGGGTACACGGTCACCCACCCATTGCACACCATGGCACACACAGATGCAATAATCATGCCTTTACACCCCTGCAGGACCCCTACCCAACATCACCGGACAGGAGGGTCCAGATATGTCTACTCCACCCACAGAAGAGGCCCACAGTGATGACAGCAGCTCTGTCCAACTGGATCTAGATGACCAGCCCGGCCCATCTGGGACCTCAGGACAGTCGGTTCCCCTCACACTGGTGCAGGCCATTACAGAGCTTGCCCCCTCTGGAAACACCAGTGCAGCACCCACCCAGTGGGCCCATACCTCTGTCCCCAGGACACGTCAATCAGCAGTGTGTCCACTACTACAGCGAACCCAGGCTAACCCGCCACCCCAACAACACCAGGGACATGGGGGCTGTGGTAGTGGGCACACGGTTCAGGGGACAGAGGCCCAGGAACACAGGGGAACTGGGAGGGCTGCTGTGCGACAGGGGGAGGACAGGCCCAGGGAACCCACTCTCCACGAGGCCTTCTCCAACATCATGGGAGCCTACCACCATTCCCAGGAGACGTATTTGAGCTTCAGGGAGGAACTCAAATCCATCAATTGCACCCTGGGCACCATTGTAGGGGTGCTGAAGGAACTCGTCAACACCAGGAGGGTCACTGTGGCACAACAAGGGGCCCCTGACACTATCCTGGATGATGAACTGCCCACTACCTCCGCCGGCACCAGTGGACAGGAGGCACCGCCAGAGGAACACCACACCAGCACCCCACCCCCTGCAGATGGAGAACCACCCCGCAAACGGTCCCTGAGATCCAGGACAAAGACATAGAACAATGCCAAGACCCCCGCCAAGAAATGAGACCACCCTGATTGTCATCCTTCTGTTCCACTTTGTCACCCTGTCCATACTTAAACTACCCCAGCTCCACTTCCTATGCCCCTTTCGACAATGCACCTGTGAGACTAATAGACTGGACTCTGCCATGGACATTCCTCCACCATCACCCCTGACCATTTTACAACCGCCTCCACTATTGAGCACTTAAAAAAACACCCTTAAATCAAAAAACAATCTGGAGTCAGTCTGTGCTTTAGAAAATGTGTATTTGCAATAACAGTGGCAAAATGCTATATCAAATGTAATGTCAACATACCTACGTCACTCAGCACTAGTCCATGCGGAAACAAAGCAGATGTCACACAGTGGGATCCACATCTGTGAAATCATAAGGGAAAGTGACAACTCAGGGATCATACACTGGGTGAAAATGACAGACAGATGAGAGGTAGTAGAATTAAATCAGATGTAGCAGGCTGTATTGTCTTCTTACCTTGTCTCACTGGAAGTATTGCAGGATCACCGTGTTCCTGTTGTCTATGTCCTCTTCTTCAGCGTCCTCGTCTTCACTGTCCACAGGCTCCACAGCTGCCACAACACCTCCATCTGGACCATCCTCCTGCAGAAAAGGCACCTGTCGTCGCAAAGCCAAGTTGTGAAGCATACAGCAGACCACGATGATCTGGCATACCTTCTTTGGTGAGTAGAATAGGGAACAACCTGTCATTTGAAGGCACCTGAACCTGGCCATCAGGAGGCCGAAGGTCCTCTCTATAACCCTCCTAGTTCGCCCATGGGCATCATTGTAGCGTTCCTCTGCCCTTGTCCTGGGATTCCTCACTGGGGTCAGTAGCCATGACAGGTTGGGGTAGCCAGAGTCACCTGTAAATGTCGAGGGACAACTGTTAGACACACACTAACCCTTAGGGACAACCCCAGACCCTGACACCTAGTCACACTGTATAGGGTCCATGTCCTCACCTAATAGCCACACACAGTGCCTCTGGAGTTGCCCCATCACATAAGGAATGCTGCTATTTCTCAAAATATAAGCGCCATGCACTGAGCCAGGGAATTTGGCGTTCACATGAGATGTACTGGTCTGCCAAACACACCATCTGCACATTCATCAAATGGTAACTCTTCCGGTTTCTGTACACCTGTGCACTCCTGCGGGGGGGACCAAGGCCACATGTGTCCCATCAATGGCACCTATGATGTTGGGGATATGTCTCAGGGCAAAGAAATCATCTTTCACTGTAGGCAAATCCTCCACCTGAGGGAAAATGATGTAGCTCCGCATGTGTTTCAGCAGGGTAGACAACACTCTGGACAACACGTTGGAAAACATAGACTGGGACATCCCTGATGCAATGGCCACTGTAGTTTGAAATGACCTACTTGCTAGGAAATTGAGTACTTTCAGCACCTGCACTTGCGGGGGTATTCCTGTGGGATGGCGGATAGCTGACATCAGGTCTGGCTCCAACTGGGCACACGGTTCCTGGATAGTGGCATGATCGAGTCTGTAGGTGATGATCACATGTCGCTCCTCCATTGTCGACAGGTCCACCATCGGTCTGTACACCGGAGGATGCCGCCATCTCCTCACATGCCCCAGCGGATGGTGCCTATGGAGGAGAACAGCGAGCAGTGAGTCAACCAACTCTGAGGTACGTAAACCCACATACCAGCACCGCCCTCCCAGCAGCCCCTCAGCGTTTGCCCCGTGCCTGCTCACCCAGAAGGGTGGGCATCTCCTTTGCCGCAGGCACCTCAGCCCCTTAGTGTGTGTGTTATAGTGGGTGTGGGTGGGGGTGTTGCATGTGTGTGTCCCTGTTTTTTCCCTCCCCCCTCCCCCGTGTCCTAGGTGCAGTACTCACCGTTGTCTTCGCCACCGGCGTTCGTGCTCCTGGTAGAGGAGCAAGAAGATGAGGGCTGGAAAAATGTGCAGCTCTGGTTCCATGGCGTCCGGATTCCTCGTGGGGTGTGTAGAGGTGAGCGTTTTCCCTTCGAAGTCCTGTTTCCGCCGTGTTTTTGTCTGCGGTGAATCCGCCCCGGAAAAGGTGGCGGATTGGTAGGTTGTGATACTGTAGGCGGTACTTTGACTTCCGCCTGTCTGTTGGTGGTGACCGCCAAGCTGTTTGTTTGTACTGCAGTGGCTGTCGGAGTGTTAAAGTGGCTGTCTATGTTGACGGTTTCCGCCACGGTCGTAATTCTATTTTTTCCGCCGGCCTGTTGGTGGTTTTACCGCCGCTTTAACACCGACCGCCAGGGTAGTAATGACCACCTATATTTCTCTTTGTTACGCCTCTGCGAGGTATGCACACCACTTTGGCACAAACTCAGCTTTTTAGGTCTTTTTAAATCTGGGTTTGCATCAAAATACATGGGTGGATACATGGAAATGCCCATGCTCCACCCATGTAACAGCTACCTGCTTCAAAGTAATACAAGCAGTGTTTTGCACTGTGTTGTGTTACTTTGTATTTAGAAAATCATGCAAAGCCACATAAATTGACTTTCCGTAAATTAGTGAATGCGAAAATGGATTTTGTGTCTGGGCTGTGACCCAAAAGTGACGCAACCTCAATGCAAAATCTTAGCACATCTGGGCCTCAGTTCTTAAGATTTACAGTAATGAGATAGTGTTTTTTTAAAGCACATTTAAATTTTGTTTTGGAAAAAATCTTGAAAATATAGACAATGTGATTCATTTTCTACTTTTGCATGAAATTTAAAATTCCAAATCTCTTTGTCCTGGAATCAGATTGCTTTTGAAATCCATAGTGTGGAATAGAGCTTTAGCAAGATCCTAAGAATTGTCACAGTTGCACTCTCCTGAGCCATTTCAGGATGAGTATGCAACTAATCCCATGCAGCCACTTTATAAAACAAGCATTTGCAATGCAATGGGTATCGCGTTTGCTTGAGTTAGAGCTATTATCGTTGTAAATTCCTAACTGGACATTTCTTGCCACATAAATTGGCAATGAAAAGTAAAACAGTTGACATGAGCAAGCCGATTGAAAGTGCCATGGCTGCCATGAGCATGAGCTCAAAGGAGAGACACAAAGGGAAAAAGAAGTTTGCTAGCTGTCAAACGTATCGGCAAAAGTTCAATCATCCATGTAACAGGGTCGATGGCCGAGACGCTAACAAAACTGCCCCAAGGAGGGACAAATGAATGCATTTACCAAGGATAACAAAGGATTTTTGAAAGGCAAGCCCAAGAACGAGTGATAGTGCTGTGCGTGCGGTGGGCGTGGTTAAAAGCCCACAGATAGATTACAACGCTTGCGCGCTCGATCTAAAAATGGAAAAAGTTATGAACTCCTTAAATCGGGTTAGTGCATTTCAAAACGCATTGTGGGGTCGCCAACTCCGAATGGGAGCGTTTGCACCACATAAATGCTTTGTATATCTGCCCCAAGATGTTTGTCACGTTTAGAAGAATTTAGTGCTGCGGGGCCATTTCGTACTCCTCCAGGATATTTATATGCAAGTTCTTGAATGTTCATCTGTCCTCATTGACACTTAGTTGCCTACTCTTAGATACAGAATCCTGGGAGCATAATCGTTTTATATTTTCCTACATTAAAAACAATTTCTCAATCTGGCCACCATCATTTGGCATCATGGCGGTCATTACAGCATTGGCGGTAAAAGCCGCTTACCGCCGTGCAGAACACCGCCAACACACCGCCGCGCCTGCAGAAATCCACCACAGCTATTATGACCGACAGCATGGAATCCGCCAAAATTCAGACTTGAGAGATAAAGATGTTAGGGTTCTTTTTGACTCTACAGTTGTGAAAAACATACTTGTTTTGTTCCTTGGAGGCTTTCTTTCTTTGCGGATGGCCCTTCACCAACTGCCTTGGAATTTCTTTTCTGACTCTTCTTTTTTGAGATGGGTTTTACCTTTAACGGTCCTACGTGGTCCAGATACGCTTCCATGGCGACTGTAAAGGAGATTAAAAAAAAGACATCAGCGCCGCATTTACAATATAATAACAGGCCTGGTTCCAATAGACCATCTAACGGTTTACACCTATACTATTCTAATGTTAACATAACATTTGTAACAAGTCCCTATTTTATTTACCTGCAAGAGTTGTAATAGGCGATACGGTGTTTACACCAGGTTGATAGTCCAGGATTTGCTGCAGAGCGTCCACAGCCACCTGTTATAACCTGTAAAAATATTTTAGAAAAATTACCAAATAAGGCACCTAGGGTAAAACAGCGGGTCTCTAAGCAATGAAGCTCTAAATACTTGTACCTTGTTGGAAGGCTTCAGTTTGTTGAAATGTCCAAGCTAGTTCTGGGATATCCTGCGTACAGAACAGACAAATTGACATTAATATAATATCCAATGAGAGCCATAGGTTTTAGGTCTCTACACCATTTGGCAACCCATCATTTATAAAAACCCAGGCACTAGCCACGAGTAAAATAAGTTATAAACAATAACCGTACAGGGGGCTAAGCAGTTAAGTAAAACATATTCAAAATAGAAACATCGAAACCCATGCGGGCGCGGTACAAAAATTGTGCAGAATTCCCAAAAAAAATTTGATTGTCTCTAAACATAATTTACAGCCTAAAAGCATTTACGTCTAGCAAGACAGCAACAAGTCCAAAACCACTTTGAAAATTGAAAATGCCAACACCAGTACGTAAGTTGCAAGCGTTAGCTAAAGCTGCAAAAGCGGCTGTAATACATTAGAAAAAGACCACATGCGTATTTCATATTAACATTGCACAATACACCTCTCATCATTAATTAAATATTACAAGCACATGTTTCACAAACACGTCTCAGCGACACCATCACTTTTCAACATGGGAAATTTACATGTATTAAAACATCCCCACTGGTCAGACAGGTTGAAAACAGTAAGGAATAAAACACCACCAAAGATCAGGGGTTGAACTACTTCGATAAATGTAACACACTCTTGCTACATTTCCGCTTATCACACCTTAGCACTTGACGAGCGCTCAATTGATACAACACCATTTCACAAGCAAGTCTCTGGGACAACATCACTTTTTAGCACAGGCAATTTACATGTATTAAAACAAACCGGTGGGTAGTTTGAAAACTGCGCAGAATAAAATACCACAAAACATCAAGGGTTGAACTACTTAGAAAAATTTTAAAAAAGAACTTTGTTGCTTTTGACATACTCACGCCTTAGCATTATTAGCCCTAAACAATCTATTTTTATACATTTAAACGTTTACAGCTTTAAAATACACATTTGTGAAATGCAGGGGCATAGAAAAGACAGAAAACAGACACATCGGGTCATATTCTAATATTTAGGATTAACTACACAATTGTTCAATATTGTAAAACAGCAGCAGCTTACTAATATTGCTGTAACCCATTTTAGGGTTAAAATATGAACGATGCATGCAAGATAAAAGCACATTTCTCTGCAAAATTGTCTGCAATGCGTCCGACCCTGGATCCCAGCATTAAAAACAAATTAAGGGCAACAGCATTTAAAACAAGCTTTATTTAATTTCATCAGGGTAAGCCTCTCTACAGAACAGGGGGTGGCTGGATCAATACCCATGCTTTTCTACATGTATTGGGAGGCCTTAAAGAGTGTTACTGGCACCCTCATATATTTTATTTAAAACTAAAATAAAATAAAAAAAATGTGTTTATTTAAGCATGTTTTTTTTTTTATTTAATTTTCTTTTTTTAAAATATTTTTTTTAAAAACATGTTTATTTAATAATATGTTTTTTATTTTATTTTTAAATGAAATAAAGTAAAAAACAAAGAAAAACAAAAAAACATGTGCGCGCTGTGTTTATTTAGCGCCAATGTTCGACATAGAGTGACAATGCCTTTAAACAACGTTGCGCTAACCTTGAAGGGGACGGACCAGCCCCTCGCACTGCCGTGTGGCGAGGGATGGGGCCGTCCCTACAGACAGCCCAAACCAACCCAAACTGGGCTGGAAACTTTTTCCAGGGTGGCGACCATGTTTTTCAGTTTGCCGCCGCCGCCCCCGCCCCCGATGTTGCAGGGAGCCCTCCTGGAGGGCTATGGACTACTGCCAGCCATCCACCCCGCCACCACCCCACAACTGCAGGTAGGAGATCGCCACCTCGCATGAAAGCAAAGCGGCGGCTACATACATTATTATTGTAGCAAGGGGACCATCGCGGTCCCGCTGCTGAATTTTTACGGGACCGTATGGTCCCGTTGCTATTAGAATAATGTCTAAAGCCGTTGTTTCGCTCTCATGTGAGGCGACAGCTTTAGACAATATTCTAATAGCAACGAGACCAACACTTTCCCGCTGTTTATTTTTACGGGACCGGGATGGTCCGATACTAATAGAATAATGTAAGGAGCCGTCTCATTGCTCCTAGAGTTACCGCCTTTCTCCGAGAGCATGCCGGTAACTCCAGGAGCATGGTGACGGCTCCTTACATTATTCTAATAGCAACGGGACAATTTCAGTCCCGCTGCTGGTGTATTTTTATTTAAAAAGCCTCAGGGGGCCACCACCTTGCTCAGAGGTGAGGCGGCGGACCGCTGAGGCTTTTTAAATAAAAATACAACAGTGGGCACCGATGTGGTCCCACTGCTGTTGTATTTTTATTTAAAAAAAAAGAATAAGGGAGCAAAACGGCAGCTCCCTTATGCTTTATTAAAAAAAAATACAACAGCAGTTAGGCCAAGGTCTCCTGAGGCACCATGATTTGCAGTCCATAGCATCAAAACTATACCTTTTGTGAGTATTACAGACCAATTTTCCCTTACACTGCTTCAAAAAACATGCACAATTGTTCTCTACCAGATGGTATGTTAGAGTATGCCAGCCCTTTCCCTCGCCAGACACAGGCGTGATCATGTACCAATGCCATTGCATGCAGGTTTGTCCTGTTGTAATAAGCACAATGAAACATAATTCCAAATTCCCCCTAACCCACAAAGTCCTATATCACACAGACTGCTCTAGGGAGTGTATTAGTTAAATACAAGCCATAACCTGTGCAAAAACTTAATTATAAAAATGTATTGTACATATGTGTCAGTTACTTACCTGTAGTATCTGCTGGTCTTCCCCTGCATTCTGGGCTGCATCCTTCTGGGCCATATTAGTTGTCTTGGGGTAGGGTCCTTGAATAACTCTGCGCTAGGTACAACTCCAAATTGGTGGGGTCTTAAAATTATCCAAGATGGGCCTGTGCACAGAGTTACTTACAGTTTTTCTATACTGATGACAACTGTTAATTATTCACATATAATGCTTTAGAGAACCATGGTTTGTGCATGTTGTTTTATAGCCCCTCTGTACAACGTGTCCTGTTAACCATACTGTGGTATGAACACCCAAGAACACGGGATGACATCAGGAAGAGGTGGAACGACCTACGGGGAAGGTGCGTTCCGTGGTCTCAAGACACCACATTGTGGTTCAGAGGACTGGCGGCGGACCCCCACCTCCTCCCCCACAACTACCAACATGGGAGGAGCAGGTCTTGGCTATCCTGCATCCTGAGGGCCTCGCAGGAGTAGCTGGAGGAATGGACTCTGGTAAGTCAAATGTGAACTATTACATTCCCCACCCACCTGCATGCTATCACATACCACTTCCCTCGCCCGCACCCCCATCACTCCAACTCCTTACGTATGGCCCAATATCACAAACCACACATCCCAAACTCAAGCCCTGCATGTATCACCAAAGCATGGACACCCATCACCAAAGAATGTCCACTGCACATACCCATACACCCCCCTAAACCATTATCACACAAGATTCTACACAGGAATACAAGCACTGGGGTACACGGTTACCCACCCATTGCACACCATGGCACACACAGATGCAATAATCATGCCTTTACACCCCTGCAGGACCCCTACCCAACATCACCGGACAGGAAGGTCCAGATATGTCTACTCCACCCACAGAAGAGGCCCACAGTGATGACAGCAGCTCTGTCCAACTGGATCTAGATGACCAGCCCGGCCCATCTGGGACCTCAGGACAGTCGGTTCCCCTCACACTGGTGCAGGCCATTACAGAGCTTGCCCCCTCTGGAAACACCAGTGCAGCACCCACCCAGTGGGCCCATACCTCTGTCCCCAGGACACGTCAATCAGCAGTGTGTCCACTACTACAGGGAACCCAGGCTAACCCGCCACCCCAACAACACCAGGGACATGGGGGCTGTGGTAGTGGGCACACGGTTCAGGGGACAGAGGCCCAGGAACACAGGGGAACTGGGAGGGCTGCTGTGCGACAGGGGGAGGACAGGCCCAGGGAACCCACTCTCCACGAGGCCTTCTCCAACATCATGGGAGCCTACCACCATTCCCAGGAGACGTATTTGAGCTTCAGGGAGGAACTCAAATCCATCAATTGCACCCTGGGCACCATTGTAGGGGTGCTGAAGGAACTCGTCAACACCAGGAGGGACACTGTGGCACAACAAGGGGCCCCTGACACTATCCTGGATGATGAACTGCCCACCACCTCCGCCGGCACTAGTGGACAGGAGGCACCACCACAGGACCACCACACCAGCACCCCACCCCCTGCAGATGGAGAACCACCCCGCAAACGGTCCCTGAGATCCAGGACAAAGACATAGAACAATGCCAAGACCCCCGCCAAGAAATGAGACCACCCTGATTGTCATCCTTCTGTCCCACTTTGTCACCCTGTCCATATTTAAACTACCCCAGCTCCACTTCCTATGCCCCTTTCGACAATGCACCTGTGAGACTAATAGACTGGACTCTGCCATGGACATTCCTCCACCATCACCCCTGACCATTTTACAACCCCCTCCACTATTGAGCACTTAAAAAAACACCCTTAAATCAAAAAACAATCTGGAGTCAGTCTGTGCTTTAGAAAATGTGTATTTGCAATAACAGTGGCAAAATGCTATATCAAATGTAATGTCAACATACCTATGTCACACAGCACTAGTCCATGCGGAAACAAAGCAGATGTCACACAGTGGGATCCACATCTGTGAAATCGTAAGGGAAAGTGACAACTCAGGGATCATACACTGGGTGAAAATGACAGACAGATGAGAGGTAGTAGAATTAAATCAGATGTAGCAGGCTGTATTGTCTTCTTACCTTGTCTCACTGGAAGTATTGCAGGATCACCGTGTTCCTGTTGTCTATGTCCTCTTCTTCAGCTTCCTCGTCTTCACTGTCCACAGGCTCCACAGCTGCCACAACACCTCCATCTGGACCATCCTCCTGCAGAAAAGGCACCTGTCGTCGCAAAGCCAAGTTGTGAAGCATACAGCAGACCACGATGATCTGGCACACCTTCTTTGGTGAGTAGAATAGGGAACAACCTGTCATATGAAGGCACCTGAACCTGGCCTTCAGGAGGCCGAAGGTCCTCTCTATAACCCTCCTAGTTCGCCCATGGGCATCATTGTAGCGTTCCTCTGCCCTTGTCCTGGGATTCCTCACTGGGGTCAGTAGCCATGACAGGTTGGAGTAGCCAGAGTCACCTGCAAATGTCGAGGGACAACTGTTAGACACACACTAACCCTTAGGGACAACCCCAGACCCAGAGACCTAGTCACACTGTATAGGGTCCATGTCATCACCTAATAGCCACACACAGTGCCTCTGGAGTTGCCCCATCACATAAGGAATGCTGCTATTTCTGCAAATATAAGCGCCATGCACTGAGCCAGGGAATTTGGCGTTCACATGAGATGTACTGGTCTGCCAAACACACCATCTGCACATTCATCAAATGGTAACTCTTCCGGTTTCTGTACACCTGTGCACTCCTGCGGGGGGGACCAAGGCCACATGTGTCCCATCAATGGCACCTATGATGTTGGGGATATGTCTCAGGGCAAAGAAATCATCTTTCACTGTAGGCAAATCCTCCACCTGAGGGAAAATGATGTAGCTCCGCATGTGTTTCAGCAGGGTAGACAACACTCTGGACAACACGTTGGAAAGCATAGACTGGGACATCCCTGATGCAATGGCCACTGTAGTTTGAAATGACCTACTTGCTAGGAAATTGAGTACTTTCAGCACCTGCACTTGCGGGGGTATTCCTGTGGGATGGCGGATAGCTGACATCAGGTCTGGCTCCAACTGGGCACACGGTTCCTGGATTGTGGGATGATCGAGTCTGTAGGTGATGATCACATGTCGCTCCTCCATTGTCGACAGGTCCACCATCGGTCTGTACACCGGAGGATGCCGCCATCTCCTCACATGCCCCAGCGGACGGTGCCTATGGAGGAGAACAGCGAGCAGAGAGTCAACCAACTCTGAGGTACATAAGCCCCCGTACCAGCACCGCCCTCCCAGCAGCCCCTCAGCGTTTGCCCCGTGCCTGCTCACCCAGAAGGGTGGGCATCTCCTTTGCCGCAGGCACCTCAGCCCCTTAGTGTGTGTGTTGTAGTGGGTGGGGGTGGGGGTGTTGCATGTGTGTGTCCCTGTTTTTTCCCTCCCCCCTACCCTGTGTCCTAGGTGCAGTACTCACCGTTGTCTTCGCCACCGGCGTTCGTGCTCCTGGTAGAGGAGCAAGAAGATGAGGGCTGGAAAAATGTGCAGCTCTGGTTCCATGGCGTCCGGATTCCTCGTGGGGTGTGTAGAGGTGAGCGTTTTCCCTTCGAAGTCCTGTTTCTGCCGTGTTTTTGTCCGCGCTGAATCCGCCCCGGAAAAGGTGGCGGATTGGTAGGTTGTGATACTGTGGGCGGTACTTTGACTTCCGCCTGTCTGTTGGTGGTGACCGCAAAGCTGTTTGTTTGTACTGCAGTGGCTGTCGGAGTGTTAAAGTGGCTGTCTATGTTGACGGTTTCCGCCACGGTCGTAATTCTATTTTTTTCCGCGGGCCTGTTGGTGGTTTTACCGCCGCTTTAACACCGACCGCCAGGGCAGTAATGACCACCTATATTTCTCTTTGTTACGCCTCTGCGAGGTATGCACACCACTTTGGCACAAACTCAGGTTTTTAGGTCTTTTTAAATCTGGGTTTGCATCAAAATACATGGGTGGATACATGGAAATGCCCATGCTCCACCCATGTAACAGCTACCTGCTTCAAAGTAATACAAGCAGTGTTTTGCACTGTGTTGTGTTACTTTGTATTTAGAAAATCATGCAAAGCCACATAAAATGACTTTCCGTAAATTAGTGAATGCGAAAATGGATTTTGTGTCTGGGCTGTGACCCAAAAGTGACGCAACCTCAATGCAAAATCTTAGCACATCTGGGCTTCAGTTCTTAAGATTTACAGTAATGAGATAGTGTTTTTTTTAAAGCACATTTAAATTTTGTTTTGGAAAAAATCTTGAAAATATAGACAATGTGATTCATTTTCTACTTTTGCATGAAATTTAAAATTCCAAATCTCTTTGTCCTGGAATCAGATTGCTCTTGAAATCCATAGTGTGGAATAGAGCTTTAGCAAGATCCTAAGAATTGTCACAGTTGCACTCTCCTGAGCCATTTCAGGATGAGTATGCAACTAATCCCATGCAGCCACTTTATAAAACAAGCATTTGCAATGCAATGGGTATCGCGTTTGCTTGAGTTAGAGCTGTTATCGTTGTAAATTCCTAACTGGACATTTCTTGCCACATAAATTGGCAATGAAAAGTAAAACAGTTGACATGAGCAAGCCGATTGAAAGTGCCATGGCTGCCATGAGCATGAGCTCAAAGGAGAGACACAAAGGGAAAAATAAGTTTGCTAGCAGTCAAACGTATCGGCAAAAGTTCAATCATCCATGTAACAGGGTCGATGGCCGAGGAGGGACAAATGAATGCATTTACCAAGGATAACAAAGGATTTTTGAAAGGCAAGCCCAAGAACGAGTGATAGTGCTGTGCATGCGGTGGGCGTGGTTAAAAGCCCACAGATAGATTACAACGCTTGCGCGCTCGATCTAAAAATGGAAAACGTTATGAACTCCTTAAATCGGGTTAGTGCATTTCAAAACGCATTGTGGGGTCGCCGACTCCAAATGGGAGCGTTTGCACCACATAAATGCTTTGTATATCTGCCCCAAGATGTTTGTCACGTTTAGAAGAATTTAGTGCTGCGGGGCCATTTTGTACTCCTCCAGGATATTTATATGCAAGTTCTTGAATGTTCACCTCTCCTCATTGACACTTAGTTGCCTACTCTTAGATACAGAATCCTGGGAGCATAATCGTTTTATATTTTCCTACATTAAAAACAATTTCTCAATCTGGCCACCATCATTTGGCATCATGGCGGTCATTACAGCATTGGCGGTAAAAGCCGCTTACCGCCGTGCAGAACACCGCCAACACAACGCCGCGCCCGCAGAAATCCACCACAGCTATTATGACCCACAGCACGGAATCCGCCAAAATTCAGACACCCACACAAGTCTGCCACACCAAAGGTCAGTGATAAACTGGTGAAAACAAAACGTCCACCGTCACGCCAACAGAAATACGCCCACACTATCACGACAGACGAATCCACGCGGCGGTCTTTCAACCGCAGTATTCCATTGACGGTATTCCATTGGCAGTACACACCGCTGCGCTCAAAATACACACACATATACAAAACACAGCCACATTGTACAATTCAAAATACACACACCTGATACACATACACACACCACTCCCACACACCCAATACAATATAAAACACCCACCCACATCACCCACAAACCCTTACGACCAGAATCACAGAGAGAAGGCCAGAGAGAGACACCACCATCAACGATACTAGCATCCACAGGCACACCGGACCATCACCCACCTCACACAACACACCACTACATATCAGCACACTTATCACCACACACACCCCCCCACACATCACCCACACCACCCCATGGCACGGCAAAGACACCCCAGGTTCTCGGAGGACGAGCTCAGGGTCATGGTGGAGGAAATTGTCCGGGTAGAGCCACAGCTATTCAGATCATAGTTCCAGCACACCTCCATTGCAAGTAAGATGGAGCTATGGCGAAGAATAGTGGACAGGGTCAACGCAGTGGGACAGCACCCAAGAAATAGGGATGACATCAGGAAGAGGTGGTATGACCTACGGGGGAAGGTGCGTTCCGTGGTCTCAAGACACCACCTTGGGGTTCAGTGGACTGGCGGCTGACCCCCACCTCCTCCCCCAGAACTAACAACATGGGAGAAGCAGGTCTTGGCGATTCTGCATCCTGAGGGCCTCGCAGGAGTAGCAGGAGGAATGGACTCTGGTAAGTCAAATCTTAACTATTACATCCCCCACTCTACCCGCATGCCATCACATACCCCCACCGTCACTCTCACCCCAATCACTCCAACTCCTCACAAATGTCCCAATATCACAAACCACACATCCCAACACCAAGCCTTGCATGCAACAACAAAGCATGGACAACCAACACCAAAGCATGCCCACTGCACAAACCCATACACCCGCCTAAACCATCATCACACAAGGTCCCACACAGGAATGCAAGCACTGGGGTACACGGTCATTCACCCATTGCACACCATTGCACACACAGATGCAATAATCATGCTTTTACATCCCTGCAGGACCCCTACCCAACGTCACCGCACAGGAGGGTCCAGACATGTCCACACCACCAACAGAAGAGGCCCACAGTGATGACAGCAGCTCTGTCCAACTGGATCTAGATGACCAGCCCGGCCCATCGGGGACCTCGGGACAGTCGGTTCCCATCACACAGTAACAGGCCACTACAGAGCTTCCCCCCTCTGGAAACACCAGCACAGCACCCACCCAGCGGGCCCATACCTCTGTCCCCAGAGGTATGGGCACATCAATCAGCAGTGTGTCCACCACTACAGGGAACCCAGGCTAACCCACCACCCTAACAACAACAGGGACCTGGGGGCAGTGGCAGTGGGCACACGGCCCAGGGGACGGAGGCCGAGGAACACAGGTCAACTGGGAGGGCTGCTGTGCGACAGGGGGAGGACAGGCCCATGGAACCCACTCTCCACAAGGCCCTCTCCAACATCATGGGAGCCTACCACCACTCCCAGGAGCCGATGGCAACGGTACTGGCCAAGTTTCAAGAGACCCAGCGCCTGCAGGAGGAACAGTATTTGGGCTTTAGGGAGGAACTCAGAGCCATCAATTCCACCCTGGGCACCATTGTAGGGGTGCTGAAGGAAGTACTCAACACCAGGAGGGACACTGTGTCACAACAAGGGGCCCCTGACACTAGCCTGGATGATGAACTGGCCACCACCTCCGCCGATGCTAGTGGACAGGAGGCACCGCCACAGGACCACGACACCAGAACCCCACCCCCTGCAAAGGGAGAACCACCCCACAAACGGTCCCTGAGATCCAGAACAAAGACAGAGAACGATGGCAAGACCCCCACCAAGAAATTAGACCACCCTGAATGTCATCTTTCTGTCCCACTTTGTCACCCTGTCAGTCCTTAAACTGCCCCAGCTCCACTTCCTATGCCCATTTGGGCAATGCACCTGTGAGACCAATAGACTGGACTCTGCCATGGACATACCTCCACCATCACCCCTCCCCATTTTGCAACCCCCTCCAATATTGAGCACTTAAATAAACACCCTTGAAGCACAAAACAATCTGGAGTCAGTCTGTGATTTCGAATTAGTGTATTATCAATTACTGTGGCAAAAAGGTCTTTCAATTGTAATGTCAACATACCTATGTCACACAGCTCTAGTCCATGAGGAATCAAAGCAGATGTCACACAGTGGGACCCACATCTGTGAAATCGTAAGGGAAAGTGACAACTCAGTGACCATACACTGTCTGAAATATGGCAGACAGTAGAGAGGTAGTAGGGTTAAAGTACATGTAGTAGGCAGGTCTGTATTCTTACCTGTGTCTTACTGGAAATATTGCAGGATCACCGAGTCGCTGTTGTCGATGTCCTCTTCTTCTGCTTCCTTGTCTTCACTGTCCACAGGCTCCACAGCTGCAACAACACCGCCATCTGGACCATCCTCCAGCAGAAAAGGCACCTGTCTTCACAAAGCTAAGTTGTGAAGCATACAGCAGGCCACGATGATCTGGCACACCTTCTTTGGTGAGTAGAATAGGGACCCACCTGTCATATGGAGGCACCGGAACCTGGCCTTCATGAGGCTGAAGGTCCGCTCGATTATGCGGTAATGCATGCACTCAACATGTCTTTCTTCTGTCCCCCCTCCCCCTTTTTGTGGTCTCCCTGTTCTTGTGTGCATTAGCATCATCAGGCAGAGGAGCAGTGGCACCGGAGCACGAGGGAGCTGCATCCCACATGTCCATGGAGGGCAAGACTACGGACTTGGAGTTCACCAGTGGGACGGAGGGCGAGGGGAGCTCCACGGCAGGGACAGGAGCTGACACCAGCGACACGGACTCGTCCTCTGATGGGAGCTCCCTTGTGGTGGCGGCAACATTTGTGCCCCCCACATCTACAGGTACAGCCGCCAACCCCCCTACCAGCACCACCCTCCCAGCAGCCCCTCAGCCTTTGCCCCGTGTTCGCTCACCCAGGAGGGTGGGCATCACCTTCGCCCCAGGCATCTCAGGCCCTGCCCCAGTCACCCCTGCTGCCCTCAGTGAGGAGGCCATTGACCTCCTCAGGTCCCTCACTGTTGGGCAGTCTACCATTTTGAATGCCATCCAGGGTGTCGAAAGGCAGTTCCAATGCATTCCTGGAGGGCATTCATACTGGTCTGGCCTTAGCACTGATGGCAGCCATTGTCCCTGTGTCTAGCCTCCCCCTTCCAACTTCCTCCACCCAGACCCAATCCCCTGTACTCCAGCCTATCCCAAGCACACCTTCAGACCAGCATGCACACACGTCAACACACAAGGGAAGCTCAGGCAAACATAAGCACCACACATCCCACAGGCACTCACGTAAGCATCACACACATGCAGACACACCAACGTCCTCTGTGTCCCCCTCCTCCTCATCTCCCTCCTTCCTCCCAGTCTCGTCTACACTCACACCTGCATGCACTACATCTACAGCCACTACTGCCATCACCAGCACACCCACCACCACACCCGGCTCACGTGCAGTCACCACCCCCACTACCATTCACACGTCCCCTGTGTCCTCTCCCAGTGTGTCTGTGATGCCACCTCCCAAGATACACAAACGCAGGCACACACCCACCCAACAGCCATCCACCTCACGACAGCCTCCAGCACATGCACCTTCACCCAAAGTCACCAAACGAACACCTCCTACAACCACAACCTCTTCCTCCACTCCCAAACCCCCTCCAGCTACCCGTCCCAGTGTCTCCAAAAAACGTTTCCTGTCCAACCTTGACCTCTTTCCCACACCTCCCCCACCCCGTCCGTCTCCTAGGTCCCGACTCTCCAGGTCCCAACCTAACACCTCAGCCACAACCTCTCCAGGACCAGTGGTGCCTGTAGTCACCGGAATCTGGAGTGCACCGGCCACCAGGGCAGCCAGTGTGGCACGGAGTCACAGCACGGACAGTCCCCCACCTGCCAAGCATCAGAAGTTGACCAGTGCCCGGCGGGATAGGGGGAAGACACCAGCCACCAAAGCCGCTCCCAGGGGACCCGGTGGGAGTGTGGAGTCAGCTGCAACACCTTCCAAGGTGGAGAAGGGCCAAAAGAAACCAGGAAAGTCTGGGAAGAGCAGCATGGTGGAGGAGACCGCCATCATCCCGCTGCCCAGGAAGCCACTGCCATCATCATCCCCGCTGCCCAGGAGGCCACCGCCATCATCATCCCCACTGCCCAGGAGGCCACCACCATCATCCCCGCTGCCCAGGAGGCCACCGCCATCATCATCCCCGCTGCCCAGGAGGCCACCACCAGCACAAGCCCCGCTGGGACAGAGGACCGCCAGCACAAGCCCCGCTGGGACAGAGAAGACTGCCAGCACAAGCCCCGCTGGGACAGAGAGGACAGCCAGCACAAGCCCCGCTGGGACAGAGAGGACCGCCAGCAGCTGAATCACTGCAAAGGAGCCTGCCGTCTCAAGCACCACTGAACAGGGCCCAGCCGCCTCAAGCACCACTGAACAGGGCACCGCTGCCTCAAGCACCGCTGAACAGGGCCCCGCCACCTCAAGCACCGCTGAACAGGGCCCCGTCGCCTCAAGCACCGCTGGCCCATGAGCGCCAAGGGCACTGACGCTACTGAGTCAGTCACGAGCAGGATGTAGCACTCTGGGCACAAAGCCCCCTCCAGAACCAGTGGGGAGATACATCCACTACCTCAGTCCTTAGCAGGATGAAGCACTCTGGGCACAAGGCCCCCTCCAGAACCAGTGGAGAGATACATCCAATACCTCTCTCCTTAGCAGGATGAAGCACTGTGGGGACCAGGCCCCCTCCAGAACCAGTGGAGAGATACATCCACTACCTCTGTCCTTAGCAGGATGAAGCACTATGGGCACCAGGCCCCCTCCAGAACCAGTGGAGACTGTTATCCACTTGAGAGACTGTGGATTTTCACTCCCCAGGATGGAAGAGTGGGCAACCCACCCACTGTAGAGACTGGAGAGACTGTGGCTTTGCACTCCCCAGGATGGAAGAGTGGGCAACCCACCCACTGTAGAGACTTGAGAGACTGTGGCTTTGCACTCCCCAAGATGGAACAGTGGGCAACCCACCCACTGTATAGACTTGAGAGACTGTGGCTTTGCACTCCCCAGGATGGAACAGTGGGCAACCAACCCACTGTAGAGACTTGAGAGACTGTGGCTTTGCACTCCCCAGGATGGAACAGTGGGCATGTGGCCCCCTCGTGGATTTGGCCTTGTGCACTCAACTGGCTGAGGTGCCCCCCCTTTCCCTCCCCCTGTGGTGCCTGTTTTCTTGCTCTCTGATGCCCCTGCAGTGTTCTCTCAGTCATGGTCGGCGATCTTGTGTGGGCCTCGCCCATACCGTGTGGGCCCAGTGTTCCACGGACTTCATTGGAGCACTACCTGGACTACTAAGCTTGGTGTATATTTTGTTTATGGTGTATATATATATTTTTGCGTACTTGATTTTAACATATTACTATGGTTACACTCATTTGCTTTTGTTTTGTATTCTTCCGGAGGGTTTGGGGGTGTAACCGTAATGTATCATGCTGTATTAGTGTGTGTGTTGTAGTGGGTGTGGGTGGGGGTGGGGGTGTTGCATGTGTGTGTCCCTGTTTTTTCCCTCCCCCCTCCCCTGTGTCCTAGGTGCAGTACTCACCGTTGTCTTCGCCGCCGGCGTTCGTGCTCCTGGTAGAGGAGCAAGAAGATGAGGGCTGGAAAAAAAAGCAGCTCTGGTACCATGGCGTCCGGATTCCTCGTGGGGTGTGTAGAGGTGAGCATTTTCCCTTTGAAGTCCTGTTTCCGCCGTGTTTTTGTCTGTGGTGAATCCACCCCGGAAAAGGTGGCGGATTGGTAGGTTGTGATACTGTGGGCGGTACTTTGACTTCCGGCTGTCTGTTGGCGGTGACTGCCAAGCTGTTTGTCTGTACCGCCGTGGCGGTAGGAGTGTTAAAGTGACTGTCTTTGTTGGTGGTTTCCGCCATGGTCGTAATTCCATTTTTTTTTACCGCCGGCTTGTTGGCGGTCTTACCGCCGCTTTAACTCCGTCCGCCAGGGATGTAATGACCACCCATGTGTTTGGATCTGTTTCTATCTGCTTCACCAGTATACTGGTTGTTCATTGGACTACCACGGTTAAGAGTGAAGTGTAATAGCATGTTGCAGGCTCCCTGGTGCCTGCCTTCTAATTATCACAGTGACTCCATGAGGAATAGCATTATTAAGAGAAGATTAGGCAAGGCGCAATGATTATAGTCAGGATTTTAAAGCTAAATGCACCTCAAAGGATTCCCTAACGTCTACTGGGAGCGCGGTCATTGCTTCAGGGCACATCGCAGCCTGTACTAAGTTGTCTCTTAGGGGATCACACTTAAAAAAAATATTACTGCTCATAGAATACTTTCCTTAAAAAGCGTTTGCATTATGAAGTTACTTTTTTTAATAATAGCTTATTCTGCGTTTACATTACATTTTAAGAGAAACATCGAGCAGGTGTGAGGGTTTTACCTAGGAGTGGACAGCCAATCCCAGTGTGCTGCACAGAATTCTGACGTGTTTATTGGCTGCGGAATCCACACGTCTTCTGGGCACATTTACACTTTGCTAGCTGTTCCCAGTTGGTGAGTGCAATGCTCGGTGCTGCTAAGCCAACAGACCAAAAAACACACGAATGACCACTAAGGATGGCTTCTAAGCACTGCTGAACCGTAGGAGCAGGACCAGCAAAATGAGATTCCTACTGTATTTTGTTGAGGATGGAAGCAATTCATTAAATCTGTGGCTGGCACTTCCCACAGCGCTTTGAAGGTTTGGATGTGGCCGTTCTTGCCACAAGCCAACAGTAAGCTCTTAATGAGAAAACCCAAATTTACTGCAGAGATTAGTCATTTATTTAGAAACAGACTCTTTCTCACGAATTTTGCAATCGACATCATACATTCAAAACCGATAGCTAACATCCCTATTTCTAGTTAAATGGCAGAAGAGAACGCGCCCCGTTATTTTTAAACCCACTCCCTTTCCCCAATTAGACATTTGTCCTAAGAACTGATAAACACTTACTTTGTTAGAACTGAAAACAGAATTCCTTGTGGTACTGATTTCTTTCGTGACAAAGTAAGAAACTTTAAGACAAGCCAGTCACGGAAGCAGACCTTGTTCACACATTGTATTTTATTTTGCATGGTATATGGGTCCCTACTCACTAAGAGTATTTCCTTTTCCCAGATGTTATGTTTTTGTCGTGTTGTTTTTCATTCATCAAATGGTGCTTTGTACAGCGCACGCTGCATACTCATTTGCCTCTGAGTGATTGGGTAAGTCCAGGCTGTGAATGGGTATTCATGACTTAACACGTTTAAGAGCCCTGGAGTTGAAGCTAGAGGCAGTGTGAAACTCTCACAGCACCTGTTAGTAGGTTATAATAGTGTTCTGACTACATGCTCATTCAATCTTAGGCTTCTTTGCAGAGAGTACTGAGCGATGGCCACGTTAACTAAGTAACATCGTCGATGTTATGCAAAGCGCTCAACTTCTGCCAAGAGAGATAGCACTGCGAACAAAAGATAAAAAGTAGTCCACAAACCAGACGAAAAACAGCGATCCTCGCATGTTTTCAGCACTTGGTCACTGCGCTCCAGGAAGGCTAACCACTGGAAAAGGCATGAGGTATGCGTGCCTTCCACTAATGAAAGAAAGCAGATTTTAACAGGCAAGCCCATGAACCAATGAAAGACAACTGACGTCACGTGAACGGGGCTCCGAGCCCTTTTCTGACTCCTAAAGTGTCTCACAAGCAAAACGCATGCGCAAGCTCATGCAACGCAAGCTTGACCCTAAAAATATAACATATGTAAAATCCCATGAACATTCATTGGCTACGGACTTGTTGAAGTATATGCAGGCTCTCAGAAGTTGATAGACAGACAGACTGACCAAATTCTTTATTTGGCACACTTTGCCATAAAAGAATAAACCTATATACACATAACAATAAAACCATGTCATTAATTCTTCCTGAAAACACATGATAAAACATAAATCAATTTACCAAACAATAATTAAAATTGAGATATAAAATCCTACAGGAGGCACAACTTACAATACGAGGGAAATCATATGTTCATATTTGTTTCTCAGTTGAACCGCGCTCTTGATAAAGTTCAGGACTGTGTAACAAATGTCTGTTGTAGAAAGCCTTTGTAGAAACTCCATTGAGGCAAAAACTGTTTAAAACCAATCTGATGCAGTAAAGGTATTAAAAAGCAAATCTGGGACTTGAATACAAAGAGCAAAATAAAATAAAGTGGCACATGATTTGCTTAGAAACGTACTTACAGTGGCATGGGGGTAGATCGTGTTTCCATGTACATTGAATTGGGAAATAGACTTTAAAATTTGAAGGGTTTAATCTAAAAAGAGATAAATAAAAATGATGGGATAGATTCTCAAACCAAGACAAATATGGTTCAGCCCTTTTGAATATGGCGGTAGGAACATATGCCTCCATGGTCTTCATGTACAGCACATTACATAATCTTTCATTTATGCAAAATTCTGCATAGCCGGATTTCCCAATATCCTTTACATCACCCTTAATCAATGTGGGATATGTAAATATTTCAGGTAGACCTATTTTGTAGAAACCTGTTTTTACATATGCCAATCAGGGTATATTATTCACATTTTGTAAAGATAAACATTCCAAGATGCACTCTCTCACCAGATCTGCTTGTGGGTTTAACCAACATTTGATCCATAAAAGAAGAGGAGCGATTTTTACCTGGCCTTCTACAAAGGATGAACCCAGCTCTTCATGGCAGATAGAATTTGCAGTATTTTTAGGAATTGCCAGTCACCTGCGTGCAAAGCCATTCTCAATGCACTGTAATTCATCAACATTCTGGTATCCTCACGTACTAGCCCCATAAACAGCAGCCAAATTATAGTTTACTCATACAAAAGTATCATCTCTGGCAGAGGTTTGTGATTTAAAATCCTTGAAAAACAAAATATAGCTTCCATATTTCTTCCCATTTGTTGCGATTTCATCAGGATGTGCGCTTTCCAGCTTCAATTAGAACTAAAAGTAATACCCAAATTGTTAACATTTTTAGTATAGATCTCCCTTTTCTAAGGGGCTAAGGGCCTGATTTAAGAAAAGTGGCACTGCATTCACTGCAGCACCACTTTTCTTGTGCCCCTTAGAGCCCCACTAACACCACTATGTGCGTGCCGTATTAATATACAGTGCACAATGGCGGTAGTTAGGGATCTAGTGTAAACATTTTTTATGCTAGATTGGTACGTTGCAGGATTAGCATAAAAAATGTTGACGCTAATCCTGTAAAGCACATTGAGGCCCATTATATATAATGGTGTGCCTCCTTTTAACGCCTGCTCTGTGCAGGCATTAAAAATGCCGCAAACAAATGGCATAAAAAAATCTTTTAGATTGTGCCATTTTTTTGCCCCCCCTAACGGGGGAATGCCCGCTGTGCATACATTACTCCTTGCCCTGGTATAATGTGGTGTAAGGGGTTACAAAGTGGTGCAATGCATTCATTGCGCCACTTTGTAAATCTGGCACAGCGATTTTGGCCTCGTTGGGCCACATTACCGTAAAAAAAAAAAATGATGCTAATGTGGAGCAAGGAGCCGCTAGGTCCTCTTAAATCTGGGCATTAGTGTTTGTGTTTGTGGGTCTGCATATCATGATGTTATATTTAGACTGATTTATTTTTAAGTCCAGCCCCTCCATATATTTCATAAATATATATATATATATATATATATATATATATATATATATATATATATATATATATATATATACCTGTAAACTATTAGGTGTACGGATGAGCATGACTGCATATAGGAGTAGAGGAAGTAACTGCTCACCCATCCTTGGTACATCCTCCCCTGCTTTTAAAAGATGTTCGGTTATGCCATTAATATATACCAGGAACTAAAAGCGGCTAAGATACAGCCATGTCTTACCCCTCTACAGGATTCTATCTGTGAAGTTAGATTCCCCTGCAGGCCATAGCGAACAGCGATCTTTAAATCATAGTCAGGCGTTTTAATAGGGAAAGGGGATACTCAAAGTTTTTTCCTATTAACTAGATCAAACGCACTTGAAAAATCTATAATGCTCATGTGAAAGCCCCCCCCTTTTGCCTTTACATATTTGCTGATGATGATTTGCAAATATAAGGATTGCTCTGTAGTGCCAATGCCTGGTCTAAAACCAAACTACACAGAGGTCACAACCTTATTCTCCTTGGCCCAAGTTTCTAAGCAGGCCAAAATTACCCGTGCCAGGACCTTAGCAGTAGCATCAATCAAGGAGATTCACCTATAACAGGTTGGTGATAACTTATCTCCTTTTTTGAAGATGGGGACCTGATTAGCAGATCTCCATTATTCCATTATCTTATCCTCCACTGCACTTCCCGGAACATTTGTTAAAATCAGTCCCCACGGATGAATATGAGATTTAAAAAGGTCCACTGGCACCCCATCAGAACCAGGACTTTCCCAGAAGCTGGAAGGTTCAAAATCCTGACTACCTCATCTAGTGCAATGGGCGAGAAGTTGTGGGTAAATCTACGAAAGGATGCCCAAAACAATCCTCGCGGGGGTGCTGATCTACCCCATTCTGCTGAAAAATTCCAGAAAAAGTAGTTACCCACTCCACTTCGGGGACCAGGGTTTCTACCATGGAGGCATCAGGCTCTGAGAAGAAAGGATGATTTATAACCTCCCAAAACTTTGTGCTTTTCCTGAGGCAGCTGTGATAGACAAATCTTCCCAGGCTTTTCTTCTTATCTCCTGTTTTCTTGCGTCCACTGTTTCCTAATATTTGCATCTTTCTGTGTACACTTCCAAGAGAAAATGTGGCACGATTTTAATGCAAGCTTTAAATGCTTATGGGCTGCCGAACATATAACATTGAGCCAGCAATGTAAAGAGGCTCTCTGTGATGATTTATTGGCCGTCAGTCCTTCTCTAATTGCTCCACATACCAGATTAAATGCCCTTAATACTAAAAAATGGGAGGAATCCTCTGCCAGGCAAACTTCGATGGATTCCATATTCTATTTTACCATTTTATGGGTAAAGGTTACAGGATCTACATGTTCCCATGTCACCCTAATGGCTTTATTCTTATCAAACACCTTCTTGCTGCCAGTATCAGAAGAGTTGATCTTAGTATTCAAATCAAAGGGTAATGCAAACGGGGTTATGATCACTGAGGTGATTGGGAATAGTTTTATGCTCTAACACCAGAGGTACAGCAGTTGTCGAGATAATCATAAACATTTATAGTGCATCCTCTGGCCCCTCCTGAAAACGTAGGGATATTTTCACATGGGTCAGCGCTTGTTTTACACAAGATTTGTAGGTCTAGTATAAGAGTAAGTATGTTCAAAGCTTTGCCCAGTGAATTATGTTTAAAATGGGTCCTATTCAAGCCCCTGCCGCCCTGAGGCATGCCACATAACTAGCTATTGCCCCAGGAACACAGTCTAGTATTAAAATCCGCAACCCATACCACAATCACTTTCTTATTCAAGTTCAAAAAGAACGTGTCCAAAATGTGTTCAAGATGCTCTATTACTTTGGATGCAAGGGGGTTGAAAATATTATTAAGAAAATTAACCAACAACGTATCTCATTCGCCCCTTAAAGATATTTGTGATATTAAGAACTGTGGGATGTCCATTTACAGACAATATTGACCTAATCAATTTTTACTGAAACAAAAGTATCCAGCCCACCTCATGGTCTAACAGCTGCGTAAGGGAGAGCAGGTTGGAACAAAGCATGATAGCCATTTATGTGAAAGGGATTTGTCAACCCAATTTCCTGCTCACAAATAAGGTAAAAGAAAGACATGAAGGCTTGGATTTACAAGAATCTGGTGCATCAGTAGTAATGCACCAGATTTTTTGTGCCCCCCCAAAGCCACCTAATGACACCATGGGTGTACCGTATTGTAAACACAGCACACAATGGCTCATGTTAGGCCAATAGCATCAACATTTGTTATGCTATTGTGGCGCTTCGCTGCACTAGTGTCAAAAATGTTGACGCTAGTGCAGCAAAGTGCAAGGAGGCCCATTGACTTCAGTGGGTGTGTCCTTTTAACACCTGCTTTGAGCAGGCATTAAAAATGACACCAAAAATGGTGCAATTAAATCTTGTAGATTTCATTGTGCTATTTTTGCGGGCATCCTAATGCCAGAACGCCCTCCCGTTGCATACGTTATGCTTGACGCAGGCATAATGTGGCGTAAGGTGTCGCAAAGTGGTGCAGTGCATGCTTTTTGCCACTTTGTAAATATGGTGCTGCGATTTTTGTCTTGTTGAGCCACATTACCATTAAAAAAAATGATACTAATGTGGCACAAGGAAGGTAGGCCTTGTACATCTGGCCCAAAGTTTAACCAATCAGAGTAATCTAACTTATGACGAGAGCCTCCAATATTCCACGTTACCACGTACAAACCTTTCTGTTGATCTTTGATAACTATTGGTAAGCACAAAGAAGAAATTTGGGGTCCAAAACCTTGGGAGCTATTATTCAGGACAGGTGGCTCTGATACAAAATGACCCCTGAAAAGGCTAAAATGAGGCACTTGATTACCGTCCTCTAATTCCACTCTATCCAAAGAACGCTTCTTAGGGCAGGTACACAGGGCAATGGGCCGCTCTCAACTTCCTGCTCATCTCAGAAGTTGTTTTTCCTTCGGTGCTGCCGAATCCCGATGCTACCCAATCTTAAATCCACTAAATGCCTCTTTCTTCCTTTACGTTGTTTTCCTAGTTTTCTCTTTCCTCCCCTTTCTATCTTTTTCTCTCATGCTCTAGGGCAAAGTCTGTGGATAAATGAAAATTCCTGTTCCCCAATTATGAATGCTGGTGTCTACCACCTTCAACCACGGATACAAATTAATCACTGATGGAAACAAACAAACAAACCAGAAATGGCACAAGTAAATAATACGCAGAGCTGTATCTCTCCACTAGATGGCACAATTATCAAGGAAAAACATATACCAGCTACTTGAGATGCTATTACATTCAAGAAAATTAATCCAATAAACACGAACCATACACGTTTTACAATATATTTCCACACGATGAAAAAGTTGATTCTACATGCATTACAACTGTGCGTGAACATCTGCTCCGAAAAAGGCGGTGACATTTTTTTGTGCAAATATTTCTGAAGAAATAAAACATGATACAATAACACCTGCGGACGCATTTTTGTATAACGTGAAGTATAGCTTTCCACCGCTTTAGAATGTTTTTGTACCGAGGAGTGAAATATTCCTAGCATTTTAGGGGATAGGGGAGGGGGTGGGGGTCACCGGATGTATGTTTTTTTCTTAGAAAGTGGTAATTTTACTCGTCGCGTCCCCTCCACAAATGTGCAGAATTCCCTCTCTGCCGAAGTTGTAAATAAATGTTTATTTGCTAATAACTTTGGTATTTGTGAATGAATTGAAATTATTGGATTGGCTGAGGCTGTTAGCACGGTGATCCTAGTGTATGATACTCTGCTTTTTGGAAGATCTGAATAAGGGGCCAAAATCACAGTGGGGTAAAAAAATATTTGATTTGCTAGATTCTTTGGTACCAAAAAAGGACCGCTATGAAATGTTGAAGACCTTTAACATGTTGAGCTTAGTTTCAACATATTGAAGTTCATGTAAATCCATCAAAAGGTGGCACAAGTACATTGGGTCGGGTAAAAAAGTATTTTCTAGTAACATTGGTATTTGCAGACTATTTGCAAGCTAAGCACAGTGCAGGGGTGTCAGAGTTTCAGAGTTTTAGAGTAAAAGATCTGACAAGGGGGGCAAAGGTAAAGGATGTCCAAAGGTAAAGGGGCAAGTCACATAAAGGGTTGGCCAGGCCTCTGAGTTGGGGGGTGGGGGGGTGCGCGGCAGGTGATGAGCAGTCCCTGTTGTGCGCCTCTGGGTTGGGCTAAAGGCTATGCACAGCAAGATTTGGGTGCATTGCTTCAGACAGGCCTTGCTTCCAGCCTGCTTTGGACTGCCAACTCCGCTGCACACAACATTTGTATCTATGGTAAAAATGTTAGCTATATGGTGGAGCAGCATAGATGTGGCTGACACCCCTGATGTCACAATCATGTCATACGTATTCACATCCCTGATACGTTGTGTGTTTTCACATTTAACTAATGTAAAGTGGTGCACTCAATATCAATAATGACATGCATTCACTGTAGTGTTAGAAAAAATATATTCAGTGTAACTTAAATTTATTAAATTAAATACAACCCATGAATGTATTTACCTAACGTTGTTATGTTACTTAAATGTACTTGCATTAGAAACAATAACAATTAATGCGATATGTACACTAATGTTTACAGCACAGCATTGAGAAATGTGTAGTTCCCAACTACATTTACATTTGTGTATTAACTATTGTGCTTTGTTTATGTTAAATGCAATGTGAAACTTAATTTGAGGGAATGTAACTGAATGTGCATTGCAGAATAATGTTTAAACTAGACTTTACTAGGCATAAGAAACTGTTTTTCATTTTCTGCTAACATGTCATTTAATTGCAGATGAATTCACATGGAATGTTAGTTTGGAAATAGATGTGCTATTGTTTTACTAAAGAAGAGCCTGAGATTATGTTCTTGAAGAGAAGAACACCGAGAGACAGAGAGTAAGGAGACTGTCCCTTATTCATACATGTTGCAAAAGATGTCCAGAGCACCAAGGACAATCACTTTCTCAGAACTGCTGTGGGATCGAGAGCTGATGTTGTGAGCTAAACCCTGGGGCAAGAGAATACAATGGAGCACGTGATGGTGCAATGGAGAGTGTTACTTGATTGGATTTTGTGGTATTAATTAGGGGCTTCATTAATTGATTGTAGGGCACGTTCCCCATGTCATTGAGAGGTACAGACCTCTGACTTTCTCCTTTGTCTCCCATGCTTCATTCAGTGTGGCTACACTTAACTCTTTAAGAAGATTCTTACTGAGCTTCTGAAATGCTGCCACCTTCCTCTCTATCTTTCAATTCGTGTTTGCCTTATTTCTGCTCCACACCTTTTTCTGCTCCTAACCTTTTTATCTTTATGCCTTTTTCCTAGTCTGATTTTTCTTTTTGCCACAGTCTAGACTTTTAGGAGATTTCCCTAATTGACCGAAGTTCAATTTAGTGAGATGCTTTAACTTGCACTTATGTAAGAGGAAAGACTGATGTTTGTTTTCCAAGCATCAGATATGGCTTTTGATATTTTGTATTGCAGTGAAAGAATTTGTGGTTTGTCTTATGCTAATTCGTCTAAATGTTTTCAGAAGATTTTGCTATGCAATTGCTATTCTGTATCTTTACAGTATGTTTTAGAGATTTGTTTACATTAACCTGAGTGTTAATTTGTAATAAAACCCTGGCAAATACTTTTTTGGTTACACAGTAAATTGAAGTTGACATAAGTTACCTAATTTCCTAGTTACTTCTCTTGCAGGGGAAAAAGATGGCCGACCTCGACTTAAGAGCATAAATAAAAAGCTCCATTAATGGAATGGCGGCACATCAGCTCTTTCTACAAGGTTGTGTGGGCGATTAACCTCTGCTATGCTCAGCCTTTTCCTTGTGCAGCCATGGTTGGCCATAGAACATGGACTCTGGCCTGGTATTTATTTTTAATATTAGTAAAAGCTTGCGGCCCTGCTTTGGTACAGCAGACAGTAAATAGATGATAGAATTAAAACGTTTATTTTTCCAGTGGGGGCTTCTATTTTTGATATAGGATCTACTACCTATGTTGGGGGACTGTCAATGGACTAGCGGACCAGACTTCTGTTAACCCTTTCAAGCCCACAACACATTTTCTTGATTCTAATTTTTAGAAAACTACTGAATGGATTCATATAGAACAAGCAAAGGCACTTCCCCTGAGTAAAGTTCTACTTTCATGCAAAGTTTTGAGTAATTTTGTTTGGTGTTTTTCTGTAGGAGAAAGCAAAAATTCCTGTGAGAGTTAAAATCAGGACACCCTTTTTTTGACCACCCCATTAAGTGTTCCCCTCCTTGATGGATTTGCATGAAGCTCAAGGTATCAAGTGTAAACACAACATGGTAAGTGTCTGTCAAGGGTTTTGGAGAGCCATAAAACAGCACCAAATGTATTTGCTAGTCAATGTTTGTTAACACCCTCCCAAACATACCTGTGCCCCCAGCCATCATATTTTCATGAAACCTGATATTCGTGCACTGGGCTAAACTTGCAACCAGCCTGCCAAAATTCAAGGCAAATCACTTCCACATACCCTGAGTCTGCTTGAAATTGCCATTTCCACAGAAGACTAAACATGCTAAATGCCTTCCAAGTTTCATGTCAGGTCACTGAATGATGCCACATTTATTAGCAACTGAACAGTTTTTTTTTACCTCCCCCTCCAACGTTTTAAATCTGCATCCTTTGAGGAATCTGTGAAATATTAAAAATAATAGGCCAAACATGCCAAGCCTCTACCGCATTTTGTGCTAATTCATCACATACAGCTAAAATTAAGGGAAATTAAAAATACACCTTTTCAACTGTCAAAGTATCTCTATAATTTAACATATTAATGCCCAAACTGAAACAACTTTCAAATGATAATCTCTCAAAAACTCCTGAACTAATATGCCCCAAACCAAGCAAAGGCTCTTCCTTGAGTAAAGTTTGTCTTTCTTGCCAAGTTTGTTATTTTTTTCTGTATTGAGGAGCAAAGCAGTCAGTGAGGGTTAAAATACGAAAGTTTTTGATGCTCAATTTGTTTGCCTCCAGTTTGACAGATCTGCACGAAACCTTCCATGCTGAATTCAAAGTGGAAGATGACAAAGTTATTACGGAAATAAAAATACCTTTTCAAGGCACTCTCACCATACCCACATAAGCACTATTGCTGTCTTTGTAATACACAATCATATATTGGGCGTTTCTCTGGGAGGCTGGAAGGGTAAGGCCCATTTTGCAACATTGGGGGCTGGTTTTCTTACGAGGCGCCAGTTTTCCGGCTGTGCTGCAATATCGGCCCCCAGTAACAAAAGCAGCAGTGCTTCTCACTTGCAACTCCCCACCCCTCCCACCACCCAGGGGCTGGGCTGACAAAATTGCCAGAGCTCTTTTGGGTTCCCAGTCTGGCCCTGCCTGTGTCTCTGTCACTGACTCTTTGGGGCATATTTATACTCTGTGTGTGCTGAATTAGTGTAATTTTATGTGGCGCTAATTCAGAGCAAACCTAACTCCATATTTATATTTTGATGCTAGGCCCATCTAGCGTCCAAATATAGGAGTTAACGTCATTTTTTGGATGTTTGAAACCACTTTGCGTCAATGTGATGCAAGGTAGGTGTTCCCCTCCAAAAAATGACTCTAAGCCCCTAGCGCCATATTTATCCACCTGTGCAAAAATATCGCACAGGTGGGCAGCGGACCCAAAAAATGATGTTACCCCCGATTTGCGTCAAATTTTAATGCCTGGGTCAGACCAGGTGTTAAAATGAGGCCCACACACCTCTACTTAAGGACAACACACAGAAGCAACATTGGCAACCCACAGATTAGATGGAAGTGTTACTGCTCCAGCTTGGGACACGACACAGAGGACAACAACCACAATAGCAACCTCAATCACTGCTGCAGCAACCACAACCACCACTGCAGCACCCACAAAGGCAACGCAGAAGGCAGAAGAGTATATTCTGGAACAGGACAACCCTCCTATGCCTCAGGGAGCAAGACCTCATTAGGACTTACCGTCTCAACTGGCAACATGCTACCCCAGCTGCACCACATTGAGCCACAGATCACAGCTAGGCTGCAACCACCACATAACATACCACCTGTCACAAAGCTGCTAGCTGTCCTGCATATGCTGGCAAATGGCTCATTCTAGACAACGGGTGCACTGGTTGCTGGTGTGTCACAGCCATCTTTCTCGGTCTTCCTGCCAAAGGTATTAGATGCAATCTCCTCCCTGACACCCCGCCACATCTGCTTCCCCAACACCCAGCAAATGCAGCAAGAAATAAAACAAGGCTTTTATGAAATTGCTGGGTTTCCGCATGTGCTGGGTGAAATGGACTGCACCCATGTCCAACTTGTCCCACCTGCAGCGACAGAACATTTATACAGGAACCGGAAACATATGCATTTCATAAATGTGCTGGCCATAGTGGACCACCATGGACTATTTACAAACATTTTAGCCAAGTATCCTAGTAGTGTCCATGACGCCTACATATTCAGGCACAGCAGGATCAACAAACACTTCCAGGATGGCCAATATGGCAATGGCCTACTTGTGGGTAAGTCAACAAATAAACAATATACACACAACACACTAACCCTGTAGGAAAACACAAGACATACACCACTCCAAAAACACATGGCCAGGGTAACACAGATGTGCAGGTAATAATATAAATGTGCCATGCTGTAGTACAGCACAATCAGTAGACAGCACAAACACATACATCCACATGTACGTAATACACCCACAACCTCACAGGCACACTATGTGAAGGACAGGTCGAGCTACGTACCCTTTGCTAACAGAAAATGTCCACAAACCACTACCAGTGCCCACAGGTTGGCTACTAAATAGACTTCACACAAACATCACACAAAACAAAGAATAGCACAGCAATGACAATGGCATACACCATGGTCTTGTAAAGAAAGTAACACATCGGCACAGATCCCCTTATATTATGCTGTGCAAGTCTCTGCCAGAATATACATGCAATGCCAGACAGCTGGGGCCAATACCAACTACATCTCATCGACATATACATGACTTACCTGTAGTGTGCATATACATCTGCCTGATGCATTGGGCCACATACATAGGAATACCAAACTAACAGGCATTACATACCATGTGCCAGATTTGTGAGCAGTGTTACCACACCAACTGTAGAAGCACCTCACATGCACCACTTACTGACCCACAACACCATCATGTCTATACCATAAACTATAAATGGCCCACCATGGGCAGAGTCACTCTTAGACAGTGCACATCATGGTTGCTATAGTGGGACCCTGTAAAAGTATTTAGGACATAACGGCCCTTACATGTCATATACTAAGGGACACATTTCTACAATAGCTGTGCCTCATCCCATAGCCTGCACTGTGCATGTGTTGACAGTATAAATGTTGATTCATGTATTGGAAGATAGGAGAAACACTAGTAGTAATGTTGATCATCCTGAAACAATGGGATAAACACCTTTGTACACCTGATGGCTGGCATAAACATCAGCTGCCACTCATGATCACTAAGGGACATATGTAAGAGCCCCTAGTGCCATCGCCAAGCCCTGCACTGTATGTATAAGTTGGAGGATGACCACTCTTTTGTGACTTGATGCCACATTGTAAATAGGGCCCCCTCCCACGCAGCACTTTGCGTGAAAGGGGCATACAATGTGTGTTGCTGTGGGTGTGTTACCGCAAGACACATAGCATTATGATGCTGACTCAGATGTAAGTGTCACCTAAAACCTGAGGCAGTGCCAACATCAAACACCACCCCAGGGGTGGCATTTGCAGGCTGCAATAAGGAAATATACTGTGATTTGACCTCATATGAATGTGCCACCTATGTGTGCTGCATACTGCTGCACACACAGAAAGAGAAAATTGCCCATGAAAATAGCATACGTTTAGGAAGGTGACCCTTCCTGCACAGATTTATCCACCTCCACAGGACAGCCATCCAAGCACCTTGGTGCAAGGTTGGCAGTGTTGGTGCATGGCTGCATAGTTGGCGCCAGCACAGGGGACAACAAAGGGTTGCCTTGTAACATATTACACATGGTGCATTCCTGCATAGTGAAAATTATGCAGCACGGTGCTGCCAATTTTGGAGCTGTGTTGTGCACTTTCATTTACTCTTTAAAATGGGCCTAAGTGTTGCACTTCATCTCGACTGCCACATGTCAAAATGGCTGCGATGTACAGGCTTTGAGGGGCTATCATGTTGTCTCTACATCTGAACCCACTGTGTTGCAAGAATGTGTCAAGTCCCCTCTAGTAATAGCACACTACTACAAAGATGCACTACGCAACCCATGGTAGATATATACTGAGCATCAGTTAGGAATCCAAATTATGGTGGTCATTCCAACCTCGGCGGTAAAAGGCGCTTACCGCCGTGCAGAAGACCGCCATAACACCGCGGCGGCAAACCGCCACAGTCATTCTGACCCACAACAGGCAAACCGCCAAAATACAGACATCCACAAAAGTCCGCCACACCAAAGGCCAGCGAGAAACTTGCGATGACCAGACCTCCACCGTCACGCCAACAGAAATACGCCCACACTATCACGACACATGAATCCACGCGGCGGTCTTTCAACCGCGGTATTCCATTGGCGGTACACACTGCCGCGCTCAAAATACACACACATCTCCAAAACACAGCCACATTGGATAATTCGAAATACACACACCTGATACACATACAAACAACACTCCCACACACCCAACACAATATAAAACACACACCCACATCACCCACAAACCCCCACTCCTAGAGATTCGTGAACACGCACAGAGACCCGAGCACCCAGACGCGCAATTCACTGTCACCCAGCAATATTACCACACACTTCAAACTACACACCAATACACATCACCACACTTAGCACCACACAATCCACCCCACACATCACCCAAACCACCCCATGGCACCACAAAGACACCCCAGGTTTTCTGAGGCTGAACTCAGGGTCATGGTGGAGGAAATTGTACGGGTAGAGCCACAGCTCTTCGGGACACAGGTGCAGCACACCACCATTGCCAGGAAGATGGAGCTATGGAGCAGAATAGTGGACAGGGTCAATGCTGTGGGACAGCACCCAAGAAATCGGGACAACATCAGGAAGCGGTGGAACGACCTACGGGGGAAGGTGCGTTCCATGGTATCCAGGCACAACATCGCGGTGCAGCGGACTGGCGGCGGACCCCCACCTCCTCCCCCAGAATTTACAACATGGGAGGAGCAGGTCTTGGCGATCCTGCATCCTGAGGGCCTCGCAGGAGTAGGCGGAGGAATGGACTCTGGTAAGTCAAATCTTAACTACTTCATCCCCCCACCCCACCAGCATGCCAACTCATACCCCCACCCCCATCACACCTACTCCTTGCAAATGTCTCACCCTCACAACCCACCTATCCCAACACCAAGCCCTGCATGCGACCACAAAGCATGGACACCCATCACCTAAGCATGCCCACTGCACATACCCATCCCCCCGCCAAACCACCGTCACAAAAGCCCCCACACAGGAATGCAAGCACAGGGGTACACGGGCACCCACCCATTGCACGCTATGGCACACACAGAAGCAATAATCATACTTTTATACCCCTACAGGACCCGAACGCCACGTCACCGCGCAGGAGGGTCCACAAATGTCCACTCCACCCCCAGAAGAGGCCCACAGTGATGACAGCAGCTCTGTCTCCCTGGATCTAGATGACCAGCCCGGCCCATCGGGGACCTCTGGACAGTCGGTTCCCCTCAGACAGCCACAGGCCACAGCAGACCTTCCCCCCTCTGGGAACACCAGCACAGCACCCACAAAGCGGGCCCATATCTCTGTCCCCAGGACACGTCAATCAGCGGTGTGTCCACCACTACAGGGCACCCAGGTTAACCCACCACCCCAACAACAACAGGGACCTGGGGGCAGTGGTAGTGGGCACACGGTCCAGGGGACAGAGGCCCAGGGAAACAGGGGAACTGGGAGGGCTGCTGTGCGACAGGGGGGGGACAGGCCCAGGGAACCCACTTTCCACGAGGCCCTCTCCTCCATCATGGGAACATACCACCACTCCCAGGAGAAGATGGCCATGGTCCTGGCCAGGTTTCAGGAGATCCAGCTTCTGCAGGAGCAACAGTATATGGGGTTCAGGGAAGAACTAAGAAACATCAGTTCCGCCATGGGCACCATCGTAGTGGCTCTGAATCAGGTAGTCACCACATTGCGGGACACTGTTGCACCACAAAGGGCCCCTGACACTAGCATGGACCAAGAACTGCCTACCACCTCCGCCGGCGCTAGTGGACAGGAGGCCCCGACACAAGACCAACAGGCCACCAGAACCCCACCCCCTGCAGAAGGAGAACCACCCCGCAAGCGGGCCCTGAGATCCAGGAAGAAGACAGAGTAAGATGCCAAGACCCCAGCCAGGAAAGGATACCTCCCTGATTGTCATCCCACTGTCCCACATTGACACCCTGTCCAACCTTACACTGCCCCTGCTCCACTTTCCACAGGCATCTGGACAATGCACCTGTGATACTGATAGTCTGGACTCTGCCATGGACAATCCTCCACCATCACACCTCAACGATTTGCAACCACCCACCAAATTAGAGCACTGTAATAAACACACTTATTGCATAAAACAATCTGGAGTCTGGCTGTGATTTTGTACAAATGTATTAGACATTACCGTGCCAAATGGCATATTCACATTGTGATGCCAACATACCAATGTCACACAGCTGTAGTCCATGGGGAAATAAAGCAGATGTCACGCAGTGGGGCCCACATCTCTGAAATCGGAAGGGAAAGTCACAACTCAGTTACCATACACTGGGGGGAAAGGTCAGACAGTAGAGAGGTAGTAGGGGTTAAGTATATGTAATATGCCGGTGTGGATTCCTACCTGTGTGTCATTGAAAATACTGCTGTATTACTATGTTCCTGTTCTCTATGTCGTCCTCTTCGCCTTCCTCCTCTTCACTCTCCACAGGCTCCACAGCTGCTACAGCACTACCATCTTGACCATCCTCCTTCAGAAAAGGCACCTGGCGTCGCAAAGCCAGGTTGTGAAGCATACAGCAGGCCACGATGATCTGGCACACCTTCTTTGGTGAGTACATTAGGGATCCACCAGTCAGATGGAGGCACCTAAAACTGGCCTTCAGGAGGCCGAAGGTCCGCTCGATCATCCTCCTAGTTCTCCCATGGGCCTCATTGTACCGTTCCTCTGCCCTTGTCCTGGGATTCCTCACTGGGGTCAGTAGCCATGACAGGTTGGGGTAACCAGAGTCTCCTAATAGCCATACACGGTGCCTCTGGAGTTGACCCATCACGTAAGGGATGCTGCTATTCTGCATGATGTACGCGTCATGCACTGACCCAGGGAACTTGGCATTAACATGGGAGATGTACTGGTCAGCCAAACACACCATCTGGACATTCATGGAATGATAACTCTTCCTGTTCCTGTACACCTGTTCACTCCTGCTGGGGGGACCAAAGCAACATGTGTCCCATCAATGGCACCAATGATGTTGGGTATATGCCAAGGGCATAGAAATCAGCCTTCACTGTAGCCAAATCCCCCACCTCAGGGAAGACGATGTAGCTCCGCATGTGTTTGAGCAGGGCAGACAACACTCTGGACAACACCTTGGAAAACATGGGCTGGGACATACCTGATGATATGGCCACTGTTGTTTGAAATGACCCACTTGCTAGGAAATGGAGTACTGACAGCACCTACACTAGAGGGTGGATCCCTGTGGGTTGGCAGATTGGTGACATCAGGTCTGGCTCCAGCTGGGCACACAGTTCCTGTATAGTAGCTCGGTCAAGCCTGTATGTCAGTATGACATGTCTTTCCTCCATTGTCGACAGGTCCGCCAGCGGTCTGTACACGGGAAGATTTCTCCATCTCCTCACATGTCCCAGCGGACGGTGCCTATGAAGGACAACAGCGAGCACAGAGTCAATCAACCCACAGGTACGTAACCACAGCTTGCACATAACACGATTCCCAATGCATTGAATGGCTTGTATGAGTGTCGATGCAAGGCCTAGGTATGTGTGACGCAGTAGAAAATAAGGCATGTGGGCCCTTGAAATGGCGGCTGCCTGACCTGTGAAGTGCGACAATGGGATGTGAGGTCAATGCGCTGGCGTGGCACACCGTGGCGGTAGGCGGTCGAAGACCGCGGCGCAAAGCTGCATTGGTTAACATTGAACCCTATGGGTCTCAGGAGCCAATGACGATGTGCGCCAGCGGTCGCGGTACGCTCCGCCGCGGGCGTGACCGTCATTTTCTATCTGCTTAATCACTTGATACCTGATCTTCGACAGGAGAGGACCTACACTGCAAGCACTGCTGTGACCACGGTCTGGAAGAGACAATGGCTCATGTGACTGGGGAAAGGGCCCCTGCCTTCACTGCTCAGGAGTTGGAGAAACTCGTGGATGGGGTCCTCCCCCAGTATGCGCTACTCTACGGTCCTCCAGACCAACAGGTAAGTACACTGGGACCATGCTTTGTGGCCAATGCCTGTGTTGAGTGGGGTGGATGAAAGATGGTGGTGAGGGGAGCGATTGAGGCATGCATCAAACGACAGATGAGAGCATGTGCCACATGGCAAGGGTGGGGATGGGGGGCCACTCACATCGAGCATGCAGAAGGTGATTATTATTCTTCTCTCCCTGTACATGTCACATAGGTCAGCGCCCACCAGAAAATCGATATTTGGCGTGCCATCGCCAAGGACGTCCGGACCCTGGGGGTCCACCACAGACGGGGCACCCACTGCCGGAAGAGATGGGAGGACATCCGACGCTGGAGCAGGAAGACGGCGGAGGCTCAGCTGGGGATGGCCTCCCAACGTGGGAGGGGTGCCAGTCGTACTTTGACCCCCCTGATGTCCCGGATCCTGGCGGTGGCCTACCCCGATTTGGATGGGCGCGTGAGGACATCACAGCAGACACAAGGGGGTGAGTACACTCAAATCCTGGTGATTTTGCGCGCAGTGGAGGTGTCTGGGTGGGGGAGGAGGGCTGTGGGTATCCCCAGGCCAGGGCGATATCTGTAGGCTAGGCCCCTCCGTTAGGCGTGGCCCTGTGCCCCCACTCCCCACCTCTGTAGGGTGCCAAGTACAACTATTCATTGCCCTGTGTCATGTATGTGAGCAGAGGTCGCCCATAGGCTTGTAGGCCATGTCCCACGGATTGCGTAGTCGACCCCAAGTGCGCGGCGTAGTGCAGGGGGCTTCTGTGTCTGTCCTGTCCACCAACGGTGTCGCCAATGCATGCACTCAGCATTTCTTTATTTTTCCCCACCCCCCTTTTTTGTTGTCTTCCTGATCATTTGTGCATTAGCATCATCAGGCGGAGGAGAAGTGGCATCGGAGCGCGAGGGAGCTGCATCTCACATGGCCATGGCGGGCCATGCAACTGAATCGGAATTCACCAGTGAGATGAAGGGCAAGGGGAGCTCCACAGCGGGGACTCGTGCGGATGTCAGTGACAGCGACTCGTCCTCTGAAGGGAGCTTCCTTGTGGTGGCAGCAACATCCGTGCCCCCCGCAACAACAGGTACAGCCACCACCCAGCGCACCAGCACCGCCCTCCCAGCAGCCCCTCAGCGTTTGCCCCGTGCCCGCTCACCCAGGAAGGTGGGCATCTCCTTTGCCCCAGGCCCCTCAGGCCCTTCCCCAGTCACCCCTGCTGCCCTCAGTGAGGAGGTCATTGACCTCCTGAGGACGCTCATTGTTGGGCAGTCTACCCTTTTGAATGCCATCCAGGGTGTAGAAAGGGAGGTGCACCAGAGTAATGCATACCTGGAGGGCATTCATTCTGGTCAGGCTGCCCATCAGCGATCGTTCAACACTCTGGCCTCAGCACTGATGGCAGCAATTGTCCCTGTCTCTAGCCTCCCCCTCCAACTTCCTCCACCCATACCCAATCCCCTGTACCTCTGCCTATCCCAGAAACACCATCAGACCAGCCTGCACACACCTCAACACCCAAGGGAAGCTCAGACAGACATAAGCACCACACATCACACAAGCATTCACACAAGCAACATCCACATGCAGACATACCAACACCCACTGCCTCCACTGTGTCCCCCTCCTCCTCGTCTCCCTCCTCCCTCCCTGTCACGTCTCCACTCACACCTGCATGCACAACATCTTCAGCCACTACGTCCATCACCAGCACACCCACCAGAACCCCCGCACACGTGCAGTCACCACCCCCACTACCATTCACACGTCCCCTGTGTCCTCTCCCAGTGTGTCTGTCACCCCCTCTTCCAAGCTACACAAACGCAGGCAGCCACCCACCCAACAGCCATCCACCTCACGACAGCCTCCAGCCCAAGCACCTGCACCCAAAGACAGCAGACTTCAAACTCCTACAATCACAACCTCTTCCCCCACTCCCATACCTACTACACCTACCCGTCCCTCTCTTCCTAAACTTATTTTCCTCTCAAAACTTGACCTCTTTCCAACAACTCCCCCACCCCGTCCATCTAATAGGACTCCAGTCAGCACCTCAGCCACCACAAAAGCGGGCCCTGTGAAGACATTCTGCCATGGACTGTGGAGTCCCCCACCCTCAAGGGCAGCCAGTTCAGTAGGGAGCCAAGGCACGGGCAGCCCACGCCCGCAAAAACATGCGAAGATTGTCAGTGGCCGGCGCGAGAGGCCTAAAACACCTGGGACCAAAATCCCTACCATGGCTCCGGCAGGGAGTGTGGTGCCAGCTGGCACACCGCCAAAGGTGGGGAAGGGCCACAGGCGAACAGGGAAGGCTGGGAAGGGCAGCACGCCCGACAAGACCACCAGCAGCCCAGCAGTGCAGGAGGGCCCCACATGCCCCATCCCAGGTGGGCAGGAGGACACCAACAGGCCCGGTACTGCAGCCCAGGAGGGCCCCACCAGGCCCATCCCAGGTGGGCAGGAAGGCGCAGCCAGCCACAGGTCAGGTGCCGAATGACCTCCACGCCATGGGCGGATCCGCTGAACTGTGCAGTCATCCGAAGCACCGCTGAACTGGGCACCGCCGTCTCAAGCACCGCTGAACTGGGCCCCGCCGTCTCAAGCACCACTGCGCTGAGCCCTTCATCTCAAGCACCGCTGAACTGGGCCCTTCATCTCAAGCACCGCTGAACTGGGCACTGCCGTCTCAAGCACCGCTGAACTGGGCACCGCTGTCTCAAGCACCGCTGATCTGGGCCCTTCATCTCAAGCACCGCTGAACTGTGCCCTTCATCTCAAGCACCGCTGAACTGGGCCCTTCATCTCAAGCACCGCTGCGCTGGGCACCGCCGTCTCAAGCACCGCTGAACTGGCCACCGCCGTCTCAAGCACCGCTGAACTGGGCCCTTCATCTCAAGCACCGCTGCGCTGGGCACCGCCGTCTCAAGCACCGCTGAACTGGGCCCTTCATCTCAAGCATTGCTGAACTGGGCCCTTCATCTCAAGCACCGCTGCGCTGGGCACCGCCGTCTCAAGCACCGCTGAACTGGGCACCGCCGTCTCAAGCACCGCTGCGCTGGGCCCTTCATCTCAAGCACCGCTGTGCTGGGCACCGCCGTCTCAAGCACTGCTGAACTGGGCCCTTCATCTCAAGCACCGCTGAACTGGGCCCTTCATCTCAAGCACCGCTGCGCTGGGCACCGCCGTCTCAAGCACTGCTGAACTGGGCCCTTCATCTCAAGCACCGCTGAACTGGGCCCTTGATCTCAAGCACCGCTGAACTGGGCACCGCCGTCTCAAGCACCGCTGAACTGGGCCCTTCATCTCAAGCACCGCTGAACTGGGCCCTTCATCTCAAGCACCGCTGCGCTGGGCACCGCCGTCTCAAGCACCGCTGAACTGGGCACCGCCGTCTCAAGCACCGCTGCGCTGGGCCCTTCATCTCAAGCACCGCTGCGCTGGGCACCGCCGTCTCAAGCACCGCTGACCTGAGCCCTTCATCTCAAGCACCGCTGAACTGGGCCCTTCATCTCAAGCACTGCTGCGCTGGGAACCGCCATCTCAAGCACCGCTGAACTGGGCCCTTCATCTCAAGCACCGCTGAACTGGGCACCGCCGTCTCAAGCACCGCTGAACTGGGCACCGCCGTCTCAAGCACCGCTGAACTAGGCCCCGCCGTCTCAAGCACCGCTGCGCTGGGCCCTTCATCTCAAGCACCGCTGAACTGGGCCCTTCATCTCAAGCACCGCTGAACTGGGCACCGCCGTCTCAAGCACCGCTGAACTGGGCACCGCTGTCTCAGGCACCGCTGAACTGGGCCCCGCCGTCTCATGCACCGCTGCGCTGGGCCCTTCATCTCAAGCACCGCTGAACTGGGCCCTTCATCTCAAGCACCGCTGAACTGGGCACCGCCGTCTCAAGCACCGCTGAACTGGCCCCTTCATCTCAAGCACCGCTGAACTGGGCCCTTCATCTCAAGCACCGCTGCGCTGGGCACCGCCGTATCAAGCACCGCTGAACTGGGCACCGCCGTCTCAAGCACCGCTGGCCCATTGGCGGAAGGGGCAGGCCCGCATCTGTGTCGGGCAGGGCTGCACGAAGCACTCTGGGCACTAGTCCCCCTCCAGTACCAGTGGAGACTGATATTGACTTGAGAGACTGTGGCTTTGCACTCCCCGGGATGTAAGAGTGGGCAAGCCACCCACTGTAGAGACTTGAGAGACTGTGGCTTTGCACTCCCCAGGATGGAACAGTGGGCAAATCACCCACTGTAGAGACTTGAGAGACTGTGGCTTTGCACTCCCCAGGATGGAACAGTGGGCAACCCACCCACTGTAGAGACTTGAGAGACTGTGGCTTTGCACTCCCCAGGATGGAAAAGTGGACAAATCACCCACTGTAAAAACTTGAGAGACTGTGGATTTGCACTCCCCAGGATGGAACAGTGGGCAACCCACCCACTGTAGAGACTTGAGAGACTGTGGCTTTGCACTCCCCAGGATGGAACAGTGGCCATGGAGGCCCCTCGTTGATCTGGCGTCGTGGACTCATCTGGCTGAGGTGCCCCCCCTTCCCTTCCCCCTGAGGTGCCTGTAGTTTTGGTATCTGATGCCCCTGCAGTGTTCTCTCCGTTGGAGTCAGGTATCCTGTGTGGGCTTTGCCCATGTGATTTGGGCGCAGTGGTCCACGAACAATGCCTGATACAAATATCGGACTGGACAATTTATGTATATAAAAGTTTTAGATGTGTGATATATTTTAAAGCCAGTAATACAATATATTCCAATGTTTATAATCATTTACTTTTGTCTTTGCCTTCTTCCGGGGGGTTTGGGGGGGTAACTGTGATGTCTTGCTATGCATTGATGTGTGTGTTGTAGTGGGTGAGGGTGAGGGTGGGTGTGTCGCATATGTGTGTCCCCGTAATGTTTTGCCTCCCCCCTCCACTGTGTCGTAGGTGCAGTACTCACCGTTGTCTTCTGCGCCGGCGTTCGTGCTCCTAGTAGAGGAGCAGGAAGACAATCGCTGGGAGGATGTGGAGTTCGGGTTCCACGCTGTCCAGATTCCTCGTGGGGTGTATGGAATTGAGCGTTTTCCGTTTGAAATGGCTGTTTCTGCCGTGTTTTTATCGGCGGGGCTACCGCGACGGAAAAGGTGGCGGATTGGTGGGTTGTGATAGGGTGGGCGGTACATTGTCTCCCGCCTGTCTGTTGGCGGTGACCGCCGCACTGTTTGTTTGTCCCGCCGTGGCGGGCGGTGTGTTGCAGTGGCGGTCTCTGTTGGCGGTTTCCGCCAGGGTCGGAATTGCATTTTTTTTACTGCCAGCCTGTTAGCGGTTTGGCCGCCGCTTTAACACCGACCGCCAGGGCTGGAATGACCCCCTATATGTCCCAGGTCCTTGAGCCAATACCTAAGATGGTCATGTCCAACCACACAGTGCTATTACAACTTAGACCAAGGCCAGGAACTCATACCATACCACAAACATGTCTGAGTCACAACCAACTCCAACTAACAACTGCCATGGTACATACTAAACCTGTTGCAAGCTTTAACAACTTCCATCTTTTACCTTTGCAGCGGATCAGGGTAACAGCATACAGCTGTGGGTGATGACCCCATTTGCAAACTCTAACACAGCAGCAGAGCGTGCCTACAATGAGGGACACCATCAGACACACAATGTGTTGGAAAGGTCATTTGGTATTCTCAAATCCAGATTCAGGTGCCTGGATCTGACAGGAGGCGGTATCCTTTATGCCCCATCCATTGTGTGTAAAATAATCCTCACATGTGCCATCCTGCAAAACATATGTGTGAGAATGAACGTGCCATTGTACACCAGGTTGCTGACCTACCTGAGGAGGAGGAGGAGGATGGTGCTGACGATATGGAGGGGAACAGCACAACACAGCTGCTGGGGTATGCCGGAGAAAACATATTGTTGACAACTTTTACACATAAGAACCACAGAAATCACCATTTAAAATGTGTAAATAAATAGTTCACAGTTTCCCACCAATTCTGCTTTGGTCTATTCAAACTCCACTACATATACCATAGGATTGTAACTCTAACCTCAGGGAGCATGTAACAAACAATAAACTGAATAAGTAATGTAGCGACATTATATGTGATGTTTTAGATTATATTGACACCATCACACACATCACTTACAGCCTTATCACTGGAATTTGAGAACTGAAGGACACAATCCATGGACCACTACATATTTTGTACATTCATGTTGCCAACTTGCTAATTAATAGCCCATCACACCCAACTGCATCATGTCATGTCATGAGATAAGGGATGTCAAAACATTGAACTTAAGTAATGTTGGAACTGAACACTGTCACAACTCGGTGTGATAGTTGCAATGGCTTCCTGGAACATTTGTGACAAGGGGGACTTCATTGGTAACAATGGTTATCATGATTTGCCCAGGGATAGTAAGCATTGGCAGAAGTTGAGTCAGGGCAGTCTATCAATGGTAAACTGTCCTGCCACTGCCATGGGGCACAACCTTGACACAGGGTAAAAATGAACATTACTCATTGCACAGACAAGTCTGTGGAATGCACATTGGTATGGATGAGAATTTATGCAGCTAGGGCTGCAGGTCCACAATACAAAAACAACAACTATTGGTAAATGCAATGAGTTAAATTAAAAATGTGTGATCAAAGCATATTCTGGCTGGAATGTAGGCGGTGTGTGTCACACACACTATGTACCAAAGATGTACACATGTCAGACAAATATGCTGTCTTCACACATGTCTCCAGAAAATCTAAATCTAAATATGGAGACAGATGTGTGGTTGTCTTTCCTAGTTAGCAACAGTTCACCCATCATCAACAATGCCTGGCCTGTGTATGCAGCTTTAAATAGTATGCTTTATATGACAACATCACACATCACATACCAAAATACAATCACAATACAGAACAAGTGCATGATACTAAGGGGGTCATTCTGACCCTGGTGGCCGGTGGCCGCCAGGGCCACCGATCACGGGAGCACCGCCAACAGGCTGGCGGTGCTCCCACGAGCATTCTGACCGCGGCGGTTCAGCCGCGGTCAGAAGCGGAAAGTCGGCGGTCTCCCGCCGACTTTCCGCTGCTCGGGGGAATCCTCCATGGCTGCGGAGCGCGCTCCGCAGCCATGGGGATTCTGACACCCCCTACCGCCATCCTGTTCCTGGCGGGTCTCCCGCCAGGAACAGGATGGCGGTAGGGGATGCCGCGGGGCCCCTGGGGGCCCCTGCAGTGCCCATGCCCATGGCATGGGCACTGCAGGGGCCCCCGTAAGAGGGCCCGCAAAGTATTTCAGTGTCTGCCATGCAGACACTGAAATACGCGACGGGTGCAAACTGCACCCGTCGCACCCCTGCAACTACGCCGGCTCAATTCTGAGCCGGCGTCCTCGTTGCAGGGGCATTTCCTCTGGGCCGGCGGGCGCTCTTTTGGAGAGCGCCCGCCGGCCCAGAGGAAATGTTAGAATGGCCGCCGCGGTCTTGTGACCGCGGTGCGGTCATTTGGCGGCGGAACCTTGGCGGACGGCCTCCGCCGTCCGCCAAGGTTAAAATCAGGCCCTAAATGTTAAAATGTGTCCCATACATGTTATGGACTCCAAAAGCACAATCTGGAGTGGGTGCGCTATGTGTTGCAATGCCCAATATGATCAGATATCCAACATCACATTGAGTCGGAGTGCACCTAGCCATGTAGGGAGGTTGTTCCAAGAGATGAATACAGACCTGAGATGATTTCTAACCGTTACATCATATTATCATGGTTAAAGTCAGCTAGGGTGTGGGATGCTGGAAGACTTGCATGACCATGTTCCATGGAGAGTGTGGATGGACAGCTCAGAAATACCCACTGATAGTTCCAAATAGTACATGCCAGGTCACCGGGAGACTGCACATGTGCTGTGCCATAAGTCATGATATGTGTGCGTAACGCTCATTACATCTCACAAATACCACCAATGGTGAAGGAACTAACAAGTTGCCAGTAGGAGGATGAGGCAAGATCACAACATTATCCAAGTCATATGTTGGATTCTGTCCCCCACATCACCACAAAATGTAGCTGTAGAAGATGCATACAAAGCAGTAGATGCCAAATATCTGTGATTGATGGAGGAGATAATACATAACTTCACAGTAATGCCAGAAAATAATAGGGAAATGGACAGAGATACTCCAAAGCAGACAGTGAAACACATCAACACATCAATGATTGCAGGTCTATACTTCACATATGTATATTGAGGCTGGCCAGGTACCTACATGACCCAGACACCTTTGGCACTACCATAACATGACAATTGGCCTACACCTAGCACCATGACATGAGCATTTTATGTACAACAATATCTGTACCATGCCATTAGTTGATCACTGAGACAACTACACCCAGACAATCCCTACACATCCTGCAAATGGAAACAGATGATGAGTCCCATGAATGTGAGATTTATTACATGTGCAAGCATCCGAGCACTGTACCTGAGAGAGGAAGGCCTGACATCAAGTACTGCATAGCAAAGCAGCACAACCTGGTCTGTATGAACACATTTGTGCATGCGTAGAACCACCGGTGAGTCAGCATAGGCTTTTGAGTTCCAATCATTAATGGCCGAGCCCTGTTAATACACAGACCACTGTCTTGACTACATCAACATATTACATAGTCAGGTGCCTGTTGTAGCTGCACAGGGGCAAGAACAAAGTGGAGCACCAGGGACTTTCAGCTTCCCAAACAAACATGTGTTTCTGTTGCCATTCATACCCACACAGTGATGATGGAGAGTAGCCCTGCAAACTATTCCACACTGCAACAGTGGTACCCCGTGGTACAGCAGAGTATGTGACAGTAATGAAAAACATGAACAAGCCATATCTGATAGTCCATTTGGAGTCTAGCACATATATGCAACACATCACTGCACACTTTCAACCATAATGGCCCTGGCATTGTAACATGTCAGCATTCAGGGCAGTAAACAACCTAGCAGTACTCTGATGGAATAGGTAGCAAAACACCTGTGACATCTATATATGATCTCCACATGTGTACCCACATATATATTGAATAGGTGCCAGTGATGTGACTGCATATGCAATAGTCAAATTCAAGTATCTGCTCATGCTGTAAGATTGTAATGTGACCTTAAACATCCCCTTCAGACACCAATCTCATAATGTGTTACTAAATTGCACTTACACGTATTTCTACACACACAGGGCATATTACAGATATCACAAACACTGGTGTACATGACATCACCAGCAACTGAGATGCATGGGTAACCATATGACACACGTGTACCTGACCAACAAGACTGAACATACAACTACATACCACAGAGTCAACACAAAATGCCATGTAACACATCAGTGGAAATGTGATGTTAGAGCAAGTCAAGTACACTGCATACTCTGAGTCCAAATTGCAATGGCTGACACATGACAGAGCATGTGTTGGAGTCAGGCCATCTCATATCATCAGTCATGGGCTTGTCTAAACACTATTGTCACAGAGTTTACTATGTGGCACACTCACACAGTCAGATACCTATACATATCTACATAGGGCACACATGTGCCAAACATATGTGGACACACTGTTGTTACACATGTATATATATGCACGACGTGCAAATGATTGATGCTGTCGACTCCATAACACACTTATTGATGGAATCAACCAATCACACCCTTACCACACTGCTACATGGACTTCCACATGTGGCCATACCCCATATGCCACATTGCAACACAGCCCATGTCATATGTATGGTGAATCAGGGTGCACTCAAGGACAATGCAAAAACCACCAAAACAAGAAATGAGGCAAAACATATGACGCAAACGCATTAAAAACATCTTCAAACGTTAAGAAAATAACACATGGGCCCTTAGCATGAATTCTACGTTCACACTCCTCTTAATGCAGCCTTCTGCAAAATCGACACATAAACGTCATGCGTCAATGTAAACGACGCACGTGCGATATGCGGTTAAAAAACCTATGCATATGCCTAATGCGTCAAATAAAAACACGCATAAAAGAAAAACGTGACGCACACGTAAAGAAAGTAATGTAATAGGAAATCCTGTCTACAAGCATGGTACTTTGGTTGTAGTTTCACTTTCTCTTTTCAGTCTGTGCCTTTGTGACTGTGTGTGGTTGTGTATTGGAGCTAGTGATCAATTGTTGAGCATGATTGGAACTCTGTATTGTCCCCTGTGCCGTGTCCTGTGTGATTTTGTGTGCATTTTGTCCTAGAAGTTGTAGTTTTGCATAGTTTTCATACACTTTTGTATTTGAACTGTGGGGTGTCTGTCCAGGGTTGTTAATTAGTTGGGTTCAGTTAGTGGGGTTAAGTTTCCTTTTATTTTGCATCATAATTTATTGGGGTGAACTCATTACATCTGTAGACATGTCTGGCAAGGAGAAAATGAGCAGAATGTCTGCGAATGAGTTTGGAGGATTCATTTGCCTAGTTTCACACTACCTGCCAATGATGCTGCAAATGGGTGGCCGGGTAATCCTTGGCTACCGGACGGAGGCCAGGCCACTGCGGTGGGGCAAGTGCTCCACCACCTAGGCGTGTCTACCAAGCAGGCCGTAATGACCACCAGCTGAAGCATTGCTGGGCAGATCTGGTGGCCAGGGAGCAGGATCTGCTAGATCACCTGGGGATCTAGATCCGTGGAACTTCTGGTAAGTCTCTCATTGGCATACTATTGACTGTTTACTGCTTTTGAATGACAGTAGCAGATAAGTTGGAGCGCTGCATGCAATGCTTGTGAACAGGTTGCATGCAACTGGTATGGAGAGTATCTACGTCAGTTCAGGCCTGGAGTTCACATGTTCAACAATGATACCAATGCAGGTCAGATGTCTGATGAGTCCTGCACAACCATTATAAAGGCATAAATTTCAGAGCCCATAACGTCACCTGTGCACCGGAACTGTGTCATATATGAAACGCTAAGGCACCGCCACCCTACCATTTTTCCCAGGATTGTGTCAACAAAGTGCCACAATGCATACATAGTTTGAAACTTTGTCGGGGCGTGGCCTGGCGCCGATGACAGAAGAAGCCTCTCCGTGAGGCTCCCGCTCGCAATCTCTCACCCCGGCCCATCCTGATTGACAGCGGACCCCCACCCCCGCTGAGTGTGTGCGGTGAGGCTCCGGTACCGTTTGTGAGACGATTGGTCTGCGCAGAGCACAAGGAGTGAAGCCGGAGCCCCGGGCGGTCGAGTGAGGCGAGGAGTTCAAGATGGCAGCCGCAGTGGGTGAGATGGATCCAGTGGACCGCTGATCATGGAAGGGGCTGCCCGGGTTTGCTTTGCTTTCGGAGGCGTTGCTGTCGACAGAGGAGGGGAGCCAGTGGTAGAGCCGTGGGCTCCGAGTGTTCAGAGGCGGGGTCCAGCGACGAGAAGAGATCGAGGTGAGCCGGGGTGCGAAGGAAGGCGGCGATGTGAGGGACCTGAGGTGGGGGAACCTCTATCAGTACAGAGGCCGCCCTGTTTGGATTGAGGGCCCCGGTGTGGAGAGTCAGGAGGAGGAGGGCTCTCGGACCCGGTTTGGGGGCGCATCGACCCTTGCCATTGATGACAGCGGGACAATCTGGTGGAGGCGCGGCAGCTGTGCTGTAGAGTGGGAGGGGCCAGGCCGAGTCCCTGAGGCTGCGAGTGCAGCAAAAGACCCCGAGTACAGGGAAGAACCCTGAGGGTTGGACCGGCGGGGCATCATCCAAGGAGGACAATAGCTGAGAGGCCTGGCTAGAAGAGGAGAGATGTCTCCTGGGATCTCAAACATCCCAGTAAATGAGAATTTCTGATCGGGACAAGAAGGGGGCCCAGGGGACACCCCGGTCTGGAAAAGCAGAGCGCGGGTGCGCGGGCTGCTCCACCTGGCAACCTCCACGGCGAGGTAAAAGACTGGGGACGCAGCACATTTCATACATTAGCGCAGATCAAAACCTAACGCACGGAAAACCTATAAGGAACCAGGGAAAGTGGAAGCCTGCCTCCAACGGCAAGAGGGAACAGAAAAAGAGTCCCAGGAGATGGGTAGGTCTGGTCAGAAGAGGGACGTGGAACCAAGAAGTGGTACACACGCGGAGGAGATGGTGGACCGGCCGGGACCAAAGAGTACCTCTCCTGAAGAAAAGAGAGGGGATCCCATGCTTCAGGATGTAGTGCGGGCCGCAACAGCCTCCCGAGTAGCCCTGGAAGGAAAAATTTATGCCCTGGTCACAGACCTCACTGTACTTAGAGACAACCACCGCCGCTTAGCCGAAAAGGTAGCCACTACCGATAGGCAGCTAAAGGAGCTGCTGCCAGAGGTTAAAGATGACACTACGAAGGCGCAACAGATGGAGAAGCAAATCCGAGGCCTGGAATTGCGAGCTGAGGATGCAGAAAATAGATCACGGCGAAATAACATCCGGGTGATCGGTATGCCTGAAAGTATAGAAAGGACTGGCTTGGTGGTGATCCTGGAGAGCTGGCTAAAGGAGGAAGTGGCAGATGATGGACTCTCTCCTTTTTTCGCGATTGAAAGAGCGCATAGAGTCCCAATGCGCCCCCTGCCCTTGGGGCCCCCCCCCAAGACCAATGATAGCCAGGCTTCTTCAATACAGAGTCAGGAATTACTTGTTGAGCCAAAGCAGGAAAAAAGGAGATCTTAAGTTGGATAATCACACGAGTCACATCTTCCCCGACTTCTCTTGGGAAGTGCAGAGATAGAGAGTCTCTTTCCGAGACGCTAAACAAAAATTTCGCCAGCTAGGGCTCCAATATGGGATGCTGTTTCCGGCAAAATTCAGGGTAGTGACTAAAGAGGGCACACAGTTTTTTACTACATCTGAAGAGGTTTGGCGATGGATTAACAAACACCGATGGAAGGCGATTTCCTGGCAAGGGGCCAGCTTACGGACGGCAAAGGGGAAGACGGTGGAGCAAGCCCTGGAAAGTGGGTAGTCCTTCCCATATAGAGATGCAAAAGGAAAGACAAAAAGCAATGGAGGCGGGCGCCTCGTTGAACGACTCAGAAGTTGGAGCACAAGTACGGATAACTGAGGAGCTGGGCCAGTCAGACTCAGATCAAGAATCAGTAGTATCGTGCATATCAGACAGGTCCGGCCCAGACGTGACACCGGGCACATCCGACTGTATCATCTGAGGGGTGCACTTCTGAGCTCCCATAGAACAATTTGGAATGGGCTTTGAAAATCCTCTGCACTGTTACAACTTTGACTGTCATCGCTATAACGCGTGATACCTCGGCCGTGGAAGGATTCCCCAATCTCAAGGAGGCTGGGTCCAAAATTCTGTGAGAGACCGGCAGCCCGGGAGTGGAGATTGGTGCTTTGGCACACTCCTTTAATGAACGAGGAGTAACCCCTGTTTCGATAGACTAGTTGAAATAGTTCTTGAGTTTGGATGAGAAACGCTCAAACTTTTGTCCTGGGGAAGGGGAGTTGGGATGTTGCTTGTTGGGGTCAGTTTATGGGGTTAGGTGTGTCACAGAGCAAAATAACAGTGCAGCAGAAGAGGTACCCTGAGAGAGTAGGGATCTTAATTTTAGAAGATGACACAATGGGCCTCATTCTCACCCTGGCGGTAATTACCGCCAGGGCGGAGGTCGGCGGTAGCACCGCCAACAGGCTGGCGGTGCTCCGCCGGGCATTCTGACCGCGGCGGTACAGCCGCGGCCAGAAGCGGAAAGCCGGCGGGCTACCGCCGACTTTCCGCTGCCCGTCTGAATCCTCCATGGCGGCGGAGCGTGCTCCGCCGCCATGGGATTCAGACACCCCCTACCGCCATCCTGTTCATGGCGGCTCTCCCGCCATGAACAGGATGGCGGTAGGGGGTGCCGCGGGGCCCCTGGGGGCCCCTGCCGTGCCCATGCCAATGGCATGGGCACGGCAGGGGCCCCCGTAAGAGGGCCCCAAAAAGTATTTCAGTGTCTGCCCAGCAGACACTGAAATACGCGACGGGTGCAACTGCACCCGTCGCACCTTCCCACTCCGCCGGCTCAATTCTGAGCCGGCATCCTAGTGGGAAGGTTGATTTGCCCTGGGATGGCGGGCGGCCTTTTGGCGGCCGCCCGCCAGCCCAGGGCAAATGTCAGAATCACTGCTGCGGTCTTTCGACCGCGGTGCGGTGTTCCGACGGCGGTACCTTGGCGGACGGCCTCCGCCGTCCGCCAAGGTCAGAATGACCGCCAATGTGGGACATAGCCTGGGAGGAACAGGAGGCATTGAAATGGCAGCTTTAGACTCATACAAATTCCTCTTGTGGAACATAAGGGGTATGCACACGATGACCAAGAGATACAAGGTTTTTTCATACTTACAGCGGCAGGGGATTCAGATTACAATGCTCCAAGAAACGCATTTAACTCACACAAAAGGGAAGGCATTACAAAAGTGTTGGAGAGGACAGGCATATTACACTACATATTCAGCATTTGCGAGAGGAACATTAATCTGGATAAGGGCTAGAGTCCCATTTCAGATGCTGGGCAGTCTCATAGACCTGGAGGGCCGCTTTGTAGCTATTCGGGGACGGTTGGAGGGCAGAGAGTTAGCATTGATTAATGTATATGCACAAAACTCAGACCAAGGTGAATTCTTCACATGCATATCAGGCCACTTAGCTACATATTTACAATGTCCCTTGGTGCTGGGGGGGATTTTAACTGCGTAGCAGACCCTACCATGGACCGCTCACCCCCGCTGCGCGACTCCCCTTTGATGAGTGTGGCACGACAATTCTCGTCCTGGCAAACAAACTGGGGACTGATAGACGCCTGGCGGCGGTTGCACCCCTTAGTTAGCGACTTCTCATACTTCTCCCATTTACATGAGCTCCATGTCAGACTGGATGTATTTTTTGGTACGCCGGAGACCTTTTTGCTTATATCTAATGCTGAGTACTTGGCCCGCTCTGTTTCCAATCATAACCCTCTCTTGCTGTCTCGGAGATGGGGCTCGCCCCCCCCCCTCGCATTCCCACTTGGAGACTGAAGCCAGAATCATTAGAAGATGCTTATTTTCAGGGAGAGTTGAAACAACATATAACCCAATTCTTCACGAACAACGAGGCCTCGACTAGTAGTCCCTTGATTGAATGGGATGCTTTTAAGGTAATAGTGAGGGGAGATGAATAGAGGGAGCAGTGGGGGTGCACAGAACTCTTCTTAGGGATACTGAGCTGGCAGAAGCTAAGCTGAGAGAGGCGGAAGAGTTTAGACCTGAAAATCCATTTGCACAACACTCCTTACTAGAGCTTAGAGCAACGGTTGCAGAATGTGCAGAGCGTCTCTGATGCTTTGATTACAGACATCACCTCACCTGGGCACACGGGGAGAGAGACATGACGGGCCGGATGCTGGCATGGGTGGTGTCGCAATCTCATAGGAACTCAACCATACTTGACATGATGTCAGAACAAGGGGAGCATATATACGACCAGGAACAAATTAATGCACACTTTATGACCTACTACGAACGACTATACACAAGTACTCTCCAATATGACAGAGACCCTACTGAGTGTTATTTATCCCAGATGCAACTTAAGTCACTACTGACAGAAATTGTGGAGCTGCTGGATGGGGCCATTACACAGACGGAACTCAAGAAGGCCATTGGGGAATTAGCAAGGGGGAAGACACCATCGACGGATGGCCTCCCTATAGAATTCTATGCCATCTACACAGACCTGTTAGTTCTGAAGGTTGGAAATTCGGGATGGGACTGCGAAGGAGCAAGGTGTATTGCCAACATCAGTGCAGGAAGCGATAATAATACCCTTGCTCAAAGCTGGGAAAAATCCTACGGAGACGGGGGCGTCCAGGCCACTTTCTATGTTGAACCTTGATTGTAAGATCCTCGGTAAGATTTTGGCCACTAGACTACTCCCATATATGACAACCTTAATACACCCAGATCAGGCGGGATTTGTCCCCGGGCGAAACACTGCGGATAACATTCGCAGATTGGTAGCAATCATGAGGGATCAGAATGTGGATAGTACAACATCCGGGGTTCTCACGGTAGACATAGAAAAAGCATTTGACAGACTAGAATGGGAGTTTCTCTATGAGGTGATGGCCCGGCTCAGATTGGGGCCAGAGTATATTGCTTGGGTAAGACTTGTACACCAAACCTACTGCCGGAGTTCGTACTGGACAGACAATATCCAGAAGCTATACGGTTGGGCGTGGCACTAGACAGGAGTGCCCTCTGCCACTACTGCTTTTTGAGGTGGCAATGGAACCACTGGTGGCTGTGGCGAGGAGCAGTGGGGGGGGTCCCGGAATACTAGCAGGGGGTGAGAGACACCAGATAGCCTTATATGTAGACGACCTACTGATCTTTTTGGAGGATGTACACAGGGATCTACCACGGGCACAGCAGATGCTTGCTCAGTTCGGCAGACACTCTGGATTAGGAGTGAACTGGGTTAAAACCGGTTTGTTCCCTTTGAGATTCTCAGTGGCGCCCCCGTTGGGGCTGGGAATGGTCAAGTGGGTTCCAAGCTGTCTTCTTATTTGGGTGTTAAGATCTTCCACGACCCGCAAGATATTCTAGAGAGTAATGTGGGGGGCTCACTGAGGTCACTAAGGTCAAGTATGACTTTTTGGCAAATCTTGCCTTTATCTGTAGCAGGAAGAGTAGCGATTCTTAAAATGATAGTGTTACCACGTCTATTATACCATTTTACTGTACTACTGGTGTGGATACCCAAGGCCATATTTAAAGAGCTTGAGTCAATGGTCATTGCATTCCTATGGGGTGGTGGACGGAAGAGAGTGGCCTTGGTCAAACTGCAGAGACACTCCACGGACGGAGGGCTAGGGTTCTGGATTTTGAAGCTTACTACTTGGCAGCGCAGCTCCAGTGGTTGGCACAACGGATTGCAAGTAGATTAGAACCAGAAGCAGGAGTACATCCGTTCACCCCTACAGAGGCTAGGATATTTGAGGTATTGTTGGGATGCTCGGGTGATGGGAGACAAGACTCCCCAGAATTAAAAAAATTGACTCAATGCTGGAAAAGTTTCCTTCGCAAAATTAAAATTAAAACCCTGTATTCCCCGGAGCTTCCTCTACTGTCCATGCGGGCTTTGCCTCATCGGGTTGATTGGAGGGGCTTCAGGCTTGGGTGGAGGCAGGAATTCTGACGGTGGGAACATTGTTTAACGAGGGGACACTGTTACCCTTTGATGCCCTCAAAGCAGAATTCGAGCTACCGAGAGGTCACTTCTTACTGTATGGTGCTATTGCGGCCAGTATTCGCAGGCATTGGCAGGGGTGAATGGGGGAGCCTCCTACTCAGGCAACCTGTACATACTTGGTGACCTCCTCTGGTAAATACAAAGCAGTGTCAAACCTACACAGCAGGATTCAGGCTGACAAGACCCTACCCTTGACCCAACTTAAATCGACATGGGAGGAGGACCTGGGGACTGACATCACTGATGGGGACTGGGGGGCGCATTCTAGAGGGGATTCCCAAATCGATCCGAAATGCCAGATTTAAGCTTATTAACTTCTGTGTATTGCAGCGGGCATACCTTATCCCCAGTCGGATCAGTAGGTACTTTGGAACAGAAGGAGTAGGATGCCCGAGATGCGGATTGACAGGCGTGGAATTTAAACATATGTTCTGGGACTGCCCTCAGTTGGAGGTATTCTGGGCGACGGTGAGCAGGATCGTGGCTAAAACTATAGGACAGGATGCACAATGGGCCATTGCCTGATTGGATGGTTTCCACATTCTGCCAAGTACAAGGTTACTAACAAGTTTCAAGACCTGGCCTATGCATTGGCAAAAAGGGAAATTGCGATGTCCTGGAAGAACCCAGTAGGTCAGAGAATACCCCAATGGACAAGAGAATTAACCAAATGGGCTGGGTGTGAAGGGAGTATTCTTCATGGGGAGGCCAAGAGAGGAATGAGACCACCAGAAGTGGCCCAGGGCTGGGAGATAGTGTTGGAAGCCCTTAGGGAGGAAACCCAGACGGATCCTGACCCTGACGGAGGGGCTACTGGATAGGCAATTGAGCCACACTTGTGTCCCATTACTGAGGGCCTTCACTCACGACTGCAGGTTCAGGAGGTACGGATACGTTGAGGGAGTTCATTGTCCTCATATACAGCAAGTGGAATCTCATATCCCAGACACGACACATTTAGATACACTGTGGCTATGACACTGTACTAATAGGCTCACCTGAGGGGGGGAGGGGATGTAGGGTGGGAGGGAACAGAATTATTAGGATCGAGATTGGCTTCAGGCATTAGATAACAAGATTATTTTGTATGGTATTGTACTGTATTATGTCTACCCGCCAATGGTTGAATAAAACTACAATAAAATATGTTAAAAAAAATATATATAGTTTGCAACTTTGTCAACATTTCATGCACATGTGCCCTGCCCCAGCCGTTATGTTTGCAAAGGGGGTTTACCCACTTCAAGGGGACAATGAATATGGTGCATTTGATTCCATTAGACAACTTTGCCACATCAATCATTAAATAATCAATGCATGATCATTGCAGACATTCAAAAGAGCCGCACTTCAATTACAAAGCACCTCTGGGTGCCTTGCAGGACTAGCTTAAGTACTTGAGTTGTAAGTCTTGCAAAGCATCAGGATAGTGTCATGTATTTACTACACAACTCCCCCTTACCCTCTGTTGCACTGTTTTTTATAGACAGCCCACACATTAGCAGCACAAAATTAACATCAAACACATGATTTGTAATTTAGCGTTGCTTTTGTGTCGGAAAATGACGCAAAGGCGGCTCTCAATTTTTATTACTCAAGTCCCAGGTGCTGCACCACTGTTCTCATAATGGCACCTTTGTGTCATTAGGCAAGGCCATGTAAGGGAGATTGAACATGATTTGGGAAGAGAATACGGGCAGTTCCATGTTCCAGTTCATGTTCTGTCACAGACAGCCTCTACCGCCCCCACACCACACACATGTGCAGAGTCTGTTCCACTGGCCTACAACTTCTCACTGACAGTATAAGGCAGCACTGCATCAGCTCCATCTCTGCCACATCACTCACTAACCTGCAACACTAGATGCACCCTCTGACCACAGAGCAGGTGTGTCTGTGTTGAGCGCTATTTCTATGCCTATGTACTTCTCCCTCACTAGGTTGACAATAGTGTACAATGGCAACAATGGCAGGCCACACATTATTTGCAATATATACATGTCACAATGCAGTCAATGTGCAGGTAGGTAAACCAACTGCACATGAATCCACAGCCATAGCAATTCCTTAAGTGTGTCTGCCTTGTGATGGCACACACATTTAACTCTGTTCGTTGCAGGGTGTGTAATGCAAATCCCCAACAACTTGCAATACCCTCACAATTCCTGGGTAGTAGTAGTGTGTCTGTGTCTGTGAGCTATGATGATGACATAGTTGTTTCCTACATCTGTTGCAGGCAGAAATGCCACGGGTGTGACAATGGTCCTGCCACTCCTTAACCATAGCATGATGGCCCTCAGATGGAAAATACATGATCAAACAGACACATTTGGCAATGGAGGTGTTGTGCCCATAGACAGCTGCATGACAATGGCACATATAAATGTTGCAGGGTGTAGAACCACAGGAGTCTTTGGCCCAGTGCTAGTGTTCAGATGTGTGGTTCATTGTGTGATCATAGTGGTGTGTCTGTTGCACTGATTTCCACTAGGATGACTAGCTCACTCCTCTTAACTAGTTAACACTGAAATGTTGCCGACTCGCAGTGACTTTGATTTGACACTAAGCATGGTTTACCATTCATGTCTTACAGGTGGACCATCCCTCTACACAATTGGTGAAGTGGCGTGGTTTGAAGACCCTGATGCATCCAGTAAGGGTGAGAATGTTTGTCCTATGAAGTAATCCAGGGTTTGGGTGAGTGAGTCATGTGTGTTGATTACAATGCCAGATGTGATAAACTGTCCAATGACCAGGCATCATGCTAGGCTGGATGGTGATATCATGGCCCATTTTAAAGTGCCCCAATCACAACCAGAGGGTTACGTCTTGTGAGGCCTGTGGTGTGCAATGGCCAGCATCTTGTATACAAGGTGGTGACAAGCCACATGCAGGGCCATATGTAACTAAGAATGACAGAGTGCAACACTGTGAGAAAACTGGCAGTGGCACACTCCGTCATTTTCACCACACAGGGATGCGCCGTATTTAATTGTATACAGTGCACCCCTGTGTTGCCCCTGTATTGTTGCTAAAATTGCAGCAAAGCCCCACCCTTGTGCCATGGTGCACGGATGGCTGCATTGGGAGGGGGGTTGGTTACTGTGCAGGAGGTACACTCTTCAACACAAAATAGTATCACCATATGTGATTTGTTCTTACTCTGCGTGTTGCAGAGTGCAGCATGCATAGAAAGAGCAACAAGGGGATATGCCAAGTTGTCTCCTGATTGCACTCTGCTAACGCCACTACTGGCATGGAGTTAGCCCGATTTGCTCTGACTGAGGTGTAAGTAGACTTCAATATCTCAGGCAGCATGATAAGCTGCAATGGGTGTTGCTGTGGCACAACCACAGGAACACCCATTTCATTTAGACGCAGTCCCAGATTAACATATTTGCTCACACCAGAGTCAGTGCCAAATTCAACACACACCCCAAGGGTGGGGGGGACCTTGGCAATGCGCAATAAGAATGAATACTCTTAGGTATCCTCTGATTGGGATCTTTCAATGTCTGATGCATTAGGCAACAATCATCTATTGTATATCCTCTTTCTTGGTTACTGTATTGTGTTGGAAGGTGTCCATTCCAGCACATAATCAAACTCCTCCTCAACGCAGCCAACTATGCACCATGGGGCAAGGCTCCCTGGATTGGTGTATTAAAGCAATATGTGCCCAGGCGTAGGTGACAACACAGGGGTGCACCATATTGATTCTAAATTGGTGGATTCATGTATTATCATGAAGTTGGAGGATTAGGCTGGCAATTGTCCCCCAGCAAGGCACTCAGGGGGTCATTCCGACCCCGGCGGTCAAGGACTGCCGGGGCCGGGGTTGGCGGGAGCACCGCCAACAGGCTGGCGGTGCCCCGCAGGGCATTCTGACTGCGGCGGTTTGGCCGCGGTCAGAAAAGGAAAACCGGCGGTCTCCCGCCGGTTTTCCGCTGCCCTGGGAATCCCCCATGGCGGCGCAGCTTGCTGCGCCGCCATGGGGGATTCCGACCCCCTCACCGCCATCCTGTTCCTGGCGGTTCCGCCCGCCAGGAACAGGATGGTGGTGAGGGGTGTCGTGGGGCCCCTGGGGGCCCCTGCAGTGCCCATGCCAATGGCATGGGCACTGGAGGGGCCCCCGTAAGAGGGCCCCACTTTGTATTTCAGTGTCTGCTTTGCAGACACTGAAATACGCGATGGGTGCCACTGCACCCGTCGCACATCCTCCACTCCGCCGGCTCCATTCGGAGCCGGCTTCCTCATGGAGGGGTGTTTCCCACTGGGCTGGCGGGCGGCCTTTTGGCGGTCGCCCGCCAGCCCAGTGGGAAACCCAGAATACCCGCGGCGGTCAGAATGACCCCCTCAGTCTTTTGCACTCCATGTATGTTTCACTTTTGTGGTATGTCATTGGCTTGCATGCAGGTCAAGGCCCAAAGTGTGCTGGCATGGAACTGTGTGTGAAAGGAATAGTTATGGCAGATCCCGTATTAATGGGTGTCTACACCTGGACACATGAATGTAGATGTGATTGAACTATGGACACTAGCATCCTAGTTGGCAGCCCTCCTAACATATGGTCCACTCCTTAACTCCACTTATAAGTGGTCAGGCCTTGGTGGATGACCAGGACTGTTGAGATGATGGATAGCATGGCCATCGCCCATTAGGATCAGGTGGAGCGGAATACCAAATTTGTGGGTAGATGTGATGTTCACAGTGCAGGTGACAGTTATGCTGATCAGGCTTGCATGTATACCTATCAGCTCTGACCCCTTATGGTTACCAACAACATCCCCTCCTCCCAATGACAGGTCCAAGTTACTGGTGATGTATGGTTGGAGATAGACATAGATGAGGAGGAAATTTAGGGCTGATTAATGAGAAGTTAGCGCCGCCTTTCCATTATTTTTCAATGTGAAAGTGGTGCAAACATACTAAATATAAGTTTATGTTGTAAGTTTGCATCGCTTTAGCAGCAAAAATATGATGCAAAGGCAGCGCTGACATAACATTTATCAGGGCCATTGTCTTTTCTGGAATGTGAGTTGGAGTGCATGTGTAATTAGATGTAGGAGTGTAAGCTAGTAATCTATACAGACTCCACCCAATGCTGACACTGATGGTTGCTTGTCTTCATATTACAGCTGCCAACATGACAAAATGAAGGGAGGTATGAGTTCCAGAAGATGGCAGTACGGTACCACCATATTCTGGTAGTGGAGTCTGGGTACAGACGTATGGGTCGCCGCTTCCGGGCTGAGAAGGCTACAGGGGAATGGAGAGCATTCCCACATGGAGCCCACACACTACCTAAAAAGGCTCATTAAGCTTCAGGCTCCTCAGCAGTGCAGGGGGGCACAGCTAGCATCACCCCAAGGACATTGGCTGCAGGAGTCACCACATCAATGCAACAGCCCACACCACCTGCTGCCATTGCAACACAGTTGCTGCAGGTTTTGCAGAGGGACATGTCCCTCATTCTTACATGTTTGGACAGATTGGAGGAGGAAGTTGCAGGCAACAGGAAGTTTTAAAAAACATCAAAAAGAAGCTAGAAAAGGTCAAACTGTGACTGCCACCTCCCAGTTCAGTCCCCTCCCTTATGATGTTATTAGATATTTTATTGAGGGTTAGTGTTAGGTTAGTGTGGGTTTATAGATTAGGATAAGTGTAGTTGGGGGGTGGGTTTTTTTCTTCTTATGTGTTTATTTGTGGATGGTTGGGTAGGGGGTCACGTTGGGGTATCTATGTGTTTTATAAAAAAAAAAAAATGAAAAAGATAAGAAAAATAAAAAAAATTACAAAAACTATATATTTGTTTAGGATTAGTTAGAATATGTGTAGGATTTGTATTTGTTGTCCTGCATGTGTCTTGTAACATAAAAGGGGTGAGGGGCCAATGTTTAGAATGTGGTCTTCAATGTGCGAGTTAATTCTAGCATAGGGTAGATAGCTTTAGTTGTTGGATGAGTATAAATTAGTTTAGGAAAGGGTAGGTTTTAGGTTTTTTTAGGTTATTGGAATCTATAATAAACATTTTTGCACTCTCCCATACAATGTGTGTAATATTCTTGAGTATCAGGATCTTACCATGAGTGCACAGGGCAAATTGGGGGTTGGCCTAGGGATTCCTTCCTACCTTCAAATACCTCTCTTAACATGTGTGTCACCTATTGACAACTGAGCTGTCACATTGGCAGCAACATCACACCTACTAGTCCATGCATCTGCCATCCAGTGTACCCACCACTCATGATGACTATGTTTACTTTGTATTGGACAGGTAGGTATGGTACTTCAGCTGTCAGTGTTGGGGTCTGGTGTAGGAATGTTGGGAATTGTGGCACATCTGACAACAGCCTAAATTGGAACTCTAGCCTGCAAAACCGACCGGTTTTGGCAGCAACATCACATCTACTAGTCCATGCATCTGCCATCCAGTGTACCCACCACTCATGATGACTATGTTTACTTTGTATTGGACGGGTAGGTCTGGTACTTCAGCTGTCAGTGTTGGAGCCTGGTGTAGGAATGTTGGGAACTGTGGCACATCTGACAACAGCCTAAATTGGAACTCTAGCCTGCAAAACTGACCGGTGGCCATCACTAATAAGGTTAGCTACCTATGTATCACACCAATGAGTTCTTCTGGTACTCCCAGCTGACAATATTGCCCTAGACTTGCTTTACAGCCATACCTGATGTATATAGTGAGGGAAGCATACATGTGTTCTTTATTTGTGACATACTCAGTGAATCGCTTGTAGGTGATGAGACCAGCATACACATCCTCTGATGTGTGTGGTGTCTCCTGTGCCATTGGTGGTGGTGGGGAGGTAGAGGGGGCCACACACACGTCAGTGGTTAAAGATGTGGAATCTCAATTCCCGGCAGCTGCCATTTGTGGAACAACATATGGCATCACTGCAACAAGGAGGAGCTGCTGATTTTCCAGGATAGCAGCAACATCCCGGTGGTGGGAAGCCATGTCTGCCCTGAGGGAAGCCACTTCACACTGTCCAGCTTGTTCTCATTCAGGCTACTGCCAGTTTGGGAGGGCAGTTGTTGTGGCCTCTCCATCATGGCAGTAGCCATGTCCTTCAGACACTGCTGGACTCCATGCAGTGGGGAGTGTGTGCCTCGTTTGGTAGCTGTGTGTTCATTTGCCGTCACAAGGCATGTGTGCATTCCCTCTAGGCTGGCTGCCACGGTCTCCATCACCACCCGCACCTGGTTTGCCAGCTCCTGGTGGATTCCTACCACTGTCTTCTGGAACCTTGTCCCTGGGTCTTTGGAGTCCTCAGCTGTGTCGGTGCTGGCAGGTTGTACTATTTGGGTATTGGGTGGGTCATCTGGGATGGCTGCTAAATTGGTTATCCTCCTTGCAACTGTAGGTGGTGTCTGGAGGCATACCAGGACATCCTGGAGGGTCTCTTGGCTGTTGTTGTCAGCTGGTCATCCAGGTCATCACGAAACTCTAAGACATGCAGATCAGCAGGAGAGCCATCATCCACTGCAATGAGATGGTGTAATGTCAATCTTTCTTTGTTATGGCAGTTGACGTGTCGCCTCACTGACTTGCTATTGGAGGCTCAGTGACAACTTACAGCCCAAACATTTTTCCTCTACATCGTGGGTGCAGTTTCGCAGCCCTTTGCCCCACCTGAGTGTCACACTGAGGGTAGCTCAGATGGCACAATAGGCTGCGTCATATTTACTATGTGTGATCTATTTCCTTTTGGTGGCTTGACACCATCTTGGTTTTGTGGACCCTTCCTATGCATCCATTTGCCTGGTAGGGCCTTGCAATGGGTGTTGCAGTGGTCAAGCCACAACAACACACTTTGCAATATGCCCCAGTCCCACTTCTACATGTTTTACATACACTAGAGTGGCACCAAAACCTTCCACCACCCCAGGGATGGCATTACCAAGGCACTATATTATTGTTTCCTTTCATTGCTCCTCTTGTTGATGTATGTGTATGTGTGCTACATTGCACAGCACACATGGACCTGGCAGTTTGCCTTTTCAGTTTCTGGTTGTGCTGGAAGGTGCTCCTTCTTACATGACTAAGATCTCCCCCTCAATGCAGCCATCCTTGCACTATGGTGCAAGAGATGCAGCATTGTGGCAGTGCAGCTAATTAACACAGGCACAGGGGCGGACCCAGGGATACCCAGCATGGGTATCATTTGTTGATGTGTACATCATTTTCTACATTACAGTGAATGATGCCACAAAATAATAGACCTAGCCAGTTGACTCATGTTGAACTTAAATCAGAGCCACTTGCTAGTTTGATGGAGATTTTGCAGGCAGTTGTATTGGTGCGTACATGGACCCTCATTACAAGTCTGGCAATCCTATGAGCACCAGACTGCCATTGGCAATATGGCTACCGCCAACAGCGCAGGTGGAAGTGGCACATTTTGTCGATGGGGAGTGCCCCATGGGTCCATGGCCTGGCACTGGCAGGTTGGCACTAGCTTACAGACTGGCACTGCTGCCTGTCTTGTGACACCAGAACAGTATTACGATCAGCACTACACTCCAGGTATGTTCCGACTTTTCCACCATCCTTTGCATGGTGGTGAAACCCCCATGCAAAGGTTGGTGGTAATGTGGTGTGGTGTGCCCCTGGGTGCCCCTGCACAGCCCATGCATTTGGCCTGGGCAGTGCAGGGGGCCCCATGGCCAGGCCCTTTGCGCTTTCCACTGCCCGATTTGCATTACTAAGAGCAGCGTGTGCTGTCACAGCCAATGCACCCCAAAATTGGTGCTGACTCTATTTGATCCATCAACACTGTAGTGGTAACTGCCCCTCAGGGCTGACATGAGGAGACAGATTTCCACCCGCCATCCCAGCGTGTAACTCATATTGCCAACCACAAAGGGTATATTGCACTAGCAGTCTTACTAATGCCAGTCTTGCCCATGCACCATCCCACGCCCGTCAATGTGAAATTGTACACCATGATGTTCACAGACATACACCATATGTTGTGGTTGTGTGGTTATTTTCCCAATCCTATGTGGCTCACATAGTTATGTCAGAGTAGTTGTGGGTTCATCCTGTATGTGTTGTGACCTACAGATTGCATTCTGTAGTACATATTTTCTTTAATGGCAGTTCTGATCAGTGAATAAATGTGTGGCTCCACACTACACCAGTTTGGTTACACTGGGTAGTGCCATGTTTTCAGTGATACAAGAACACCCTGCAATTCCCCCAGCCGCTGCCCAGATTACTTTTCCCTGCACCCAGAGAGGCATCCTTACTGCAGAATGGAGAAGTGGCTGCCTTATGAGGATGTGTTGTTTATGCGCGGGACAGTGGTGCTTCTGGCACATGTCTGTGTAACGTTGGCTAAGGTTGCATTTTAATGCGTGCTGTAAGATGCAGCACACATGTATTTTGGCAATGGGACAAGGCAGTTGTGAGGTGTTTCTGCAAGGAACTCCACCATGACATAACCCCAGGAATGGTACTGACTGCCTTCCTAGTCTCTGATGTCTTGGTTGTGAACGTCAGTTTGTCTTACGACAGGGCGCAAGGGTTAATGTCAAAATGTTTTATTCTAACCAGTTTTTAGCACCATCATGCATCATAGTATAAATATGATGCCTAGATGGTGCTAAAAATGGCGCAAGCCAGCGCTAAACTTTTTGACGCAAAACTGCATTTGTGCAGTTTCGCGTCAAAAGGTATAAATATGGGCCTTGGTGTCTCTCTGCCTTTCTCTTACTACCTACTCACTACCTATCCTCCTCTCTCCACTATCTCCCTTTCCTCTGTTTGTTTTGCTCACAACCTGTCCTAGCATCTTTGGGTCCAAAAGTGCATGCTGGGCAGAGTCTGGCCCTGTATCTGCTGGGACAGAGGTGAGTCCTGGGCACAGTTTACCCTGCATCCGTGGAGACAGCAGTCTGAGCTTAAAAAACATCGCCCCTTTTTCAATGTAACTTGATGTAGGAAATACAGATGCACCAGAAGGAGACTCAAAAATGAAAACAAAAAAGTGCTACAGAGGTCACACATAAATATACATTTACAGTCAACCTGACAACGTAATCACCCCTCTTACAGCACACAAAATTTGGTAACCATTCTTTGAGCACTACAATCAGACACATCTGGAGGGAACATCTGAAAGACATATTCAGCTCTTAATTGCTTGCAGTGGGGAAAGGCAATTTTTGGAACATGTAAAAAAATCACGAAAATGAAGGAAGACATACACAAAGCAAAGAGGGATCAAGCAAGCAGACTCTTCATTTTGTGTACTGTATCTAATGCATCCATACTTGACACTGTGTGTTTTGCCAGTGCAGTCCCAGAGTCAATTGGACACAACACCAGGAATAATGTTGTTTCTAACTATAAATCTGAAATGTTAAACTTCTGTCAACAGGTTTGCCAACACCAGGAAGGAGATGACTGGATATTTAAAATAAATTGTTTTTCTTTTTTCAGCAAGATAAATGACTGCAGATTGTAATTTCCTAGGAAAGATGGCACAGGCCATTCTGTTGTCATCTCAGGCAGAAGACTCTGTTGAGATTTATGAGGAAGCAGTGCCAAATGCATACCGTGCCAATTTGATGTATCGTGGGAGATGATGCCAATAACAGTTGGATGTGATTTCTGAGAATAACACGTTTAAGGAAACCTGGTTTGGAGAATATTTCTTCACTAGACCTAGCACCTTGATATACCTCTGTAAACAAATTGTTGTCCAGTGATTTTCATTTGTGTGTTTTTATATTTGGAAAAGTAATTCAGCTTGGGTAGACATTGCTAATCCAGGCCGATTTTTTTCTGTATGACATTTTTAAAAATGGCGGATGTGTTGCAGTGATGATGTAATATTTCAGGAATCATGAGACCTATATACTTAGTTTTTGTGTCAAAACATAGGTTTGGGGGGGTCAGGTAGTCCTATAGACATAGAGAATAACTACTCAAAGCAACCCTTCCACCATTTTCCAAAATTGCAGTTCCATAATGATGTGTGTATCATCATATTGGTATTTTGCTACAATATTGTTTTTGCGTCATAAACGTGAGCAAAGTAGGTGGTACTGAGAGGACATTTACCTCCTGACAGAGTGTTACTAACTAGAACATCTGAGGACTCCTTTAACAAAGAAAAATATGTCATATGCCAAACTAATCCGAAAGAAAAGCTAACATCAACTGTGGCTGAACAGAAGAGTTTTCGTGATGCTGCAGAAATACGGCAAGATGAAGTTCACAAAAGATTTAAACTGATGTGTGAAGAGGATCAAATATTTTGCCATTGTAACAAGTGTTACAAGTCATATAGAATGGGTAAAAAGCCTGATACAAGATTGTCAAAAAAATAGCAGAAACCAGCGAATCACAACAAGAATCCAAGGCCCATATTTATACTTTTTGACGCTAAACTGCGCTAACGCAGTTTAGCGTCAAAAAGTTTTGCGCCGGCTAACGCCATTCTGAAGCGCCATGCGGGCGCCGTATTTATTGAATGGCGTTAGCCGGCGCAAGCAGACCGGCGCTGCCTGGTGTGCGCGAGAAAAACCACGTACACCAGACAGCGCCGGCGTAGGGGGAAAATGGCGCATGGGCGTCTTAAAATGGGGCAAGTCAGGTTACGTCGAAAAAATCGTCGTAACCCGACTTGCGCCATTTATTTTCGACGCCCATCCCCCATCAACATGACTCCTATCATTGTAAAGATAGGAGTCATGCCCCCTTGCCCAATGGCCATGCCCAGGGGACTTCTGTCCCCTGGGCATGGTCATTGGGCATAGTGGCATGTAGGGGGGCACAAATCAGGCCCCCCTATGCCAAAAAAAATCATTAAAAAAAAATAAAAAAATACTTACCTGAATGTCCCTGGGGTGGGTCCCTCCAGCCTTGGGTGTCCTCCTGGGGTGGGCAAGGGTGGCAGGGGGGGTCCCTGGGGGCAGGGGAGGGCACTCTGGGCTCATTTTGAGCCCACTTGTCCCTTAACGCCATGCCTGACCCAGGCGTTAAAAAGCGGCGCAAATGCGCCGTTTTTAGCAACGCCCACTCCCGGGCGTCTCTTTTGCCCGGGAGTATAAATACCACGTAAAGTCCTGGGAGTCATTTTTTAGACGGGAACGCCTCCCTTGCATATCATTAACGCAAGGAAGGGGTTCACGCTAAAAAATGACGCACATTCCGGGAACTTTGGCGCTATTCGCCTCTAACGCCATAGTATAAATATGGCGTTAGTTGGCGTTAGTTTTGCGTCGAAATTGCGTCAAAAAAAACGACGCAATTTCGGCGCAAACGGAGTATAAATATGCCCCCAAGTCTTCTGAGAAAGCGACGTCACCCAAACCCAATGCCCATCACTTAAAAGATTGGTTGATACCACTCGTCCACCTCCAACAAACGATCAGAAAGCAGGGGATCTTCAATGTGTTATCTGTGCTTTAGCCAGAACAAGGGTGAAAGGGATTGATGAAAGAACAAAGGAAAGAGTGTGTGAGTCTCAAAGGGCAAACATGTTTTTATCTGCAGCTAGTTTCTTCCAAGATGACGTTTTCAGCCTAGTAGCTGATCTAAACAGCGAGGTGAATGTATTTGCAGCAGATTTGTATGCCCACCTGATCTCTATGCATGCATGCATTTGAAAATGTAATGTACGAGTTCCCAGCAGCAACGTAACCACCGGCCTTGAGTTAAGTTTGCACTCTTTGAAAAAGCAAAATAAATTTTAAAGCCACTCTTGAGTGCTTGCTACGGGTTCACACTCAGTGAGATCAGAGAAATAATGGTCAACATTGATGAAACTGCATTGATCCATAGTGATGAAATTAAGATTTTTCTGGTGAGAATGCACAATGACAGAATTTGTTTTTGTCAGTCTAACAAAAGAATAAGCCCCTTATGGTGATATGACTCCTGAAGTTTTTGCTGCCAAAATAAGATCACAGGATGTAGTAAAATCAGAAGGAATCATTTTACGAAACCTCCTGAAAGATTTAGATTTTGGACTTAATGACAAATTTTGTGATGCCCCCAGAGCTCCGCAAATCATGGGAGTCAACAAGAATGCCTGTTTTTGTCTTAACATTTTTTACAACATTGTTTGATATCAGCAAAGCAATATGGTAACAAACTAAAGTTCTTGAGTTCAAAACAGAAGCCAACAACATTGATGATGGCTTTCAAGATATAAGCGAAAAAGTGGAAGACAATCCCATGAACCGACAGGCTAATGCTGGGCAAATGTACTGTCTTTTCCAAATCATGTTTTATGAATTACATCACAGCAAAAAGAAAACTCCGCTACACATGATGACTGCCCACGCAATCTATGACAAGTGCACAAGTAGAGAGCTAATCACTTCAATGAGTAGGATTCGTGAATCAACAAGTTATAATGACATAGTATCGAGCAGGAACTTGATCTTGATAGCAGCTCATGTGTAAATTCTTGTGAATCCGACAGCACACCACTTCCAATTCACTTTCTCAGGAGAGGATTTACAATTGCTGCTCTTGATCATTTTGATTATTAAGACAGCTCTTCTTTGATTGGAACATCGAGCACACATGGTAATGCCATGGTGCTTTTTCAAGACTGTACCAATGAAGTCCCTGCTGGAAAACAAGCTGTGTCAGCTGTAGGCATAAACAAACAAAGCTGCAAACTTATAACCCAACCACCTTGCCAATGTGTGTAGAATCACTATAAGCCATCAACACGTCCCAGTCACCCAGAAAATGTCAAAGTAGCTTAGTACATGGTTCTTCTTCTACCTGATGCTGCAGTCTGCAAAGCTGGTTTAACTGAATTTGTCATATTGCTTATTCTGTGCAGACTGAAGGCTGAAGAAAAGCTTGTTCCTCCGTGGGCTGGAAATCATGCTCTGATCTCCCAGAATACCGTCCCGCTAAAGAAGTTTGGGTTTTTACCAGTAATTCCATCTCCAGTCACAAACTACACAACAATATACACAGCTCTCAAAAATTTCCAAAATGTGCGTGTTCAGCTTCATGCCCAGTATTCCTTCCAATTTTCGACGATTAGGGTGTTTTCCGTATTGTAGCTGACATTTTTATGAGCAATCCAGTAAATCTGATCATCTTTATCCAATGATGGGCATGTTCCACATGGCAAAAGTTGTGTTGTGGTGTGCAGGAAGTTATCTCAGTGGATGTTGCAGAAATGATCCACTTATTGAGGCTGAAATCTTTGGAAGGAAATCTATCCAGTCAGTGCTGAGCTGAACTCATTATGTTAATTTGTTACAAGGTATGCTCATCATATCTGAGACTATAGAAACATTGCTTTCTGGAACAAGTATGGCAAATTAGGTTTTGGATTTCTTATCTCAGAAGCGAACAAGGCACAGGGTGCACTTCATTCAAAAGACATAATACAAAGCCAGGCAATGTTCGATAAACTCAGTTCAAAATCAGAAAACCTGAAAATCAAGTTCATAGAGTTTGTCAAAGAATGTGAAGAAAAACCAGAACTTTGCAAGTACTGGGGAAATATTTTACACATGATAGCTCTAGTGAAAAACTTGGTATATGCTGAATGGTTGCTGGACGTGAAGACTGTAGAGTCACTGATTACTGTGTTCTGCAAATTCGATCATATAAACTACCTGAGATATGTATCCAGGTATTTGGAAAGAGTGAAGAAGCTAGAGGTGAAAAAACCATACCTCTACAGGAAATTCTTGCAAAGACAGAGAGGGAAGGTTCAATGCTGTGGCTCCAGATATGAAGCTGGAACAGACGATCAAGTGATCGCAGAAAAGCTCCAAGGGAATTGTTGGTCAGACATGTAAAAGTGAATATGTTGCTCAATGGCAACTAGTTTCCCATGAAGTCTTTTCTATTTGCAACATTTGCAGAGAGATGACAAATTCAAAATTAATGGACCCACGTGAAACTGTTCCTCACCACGAACTTGTGGGAAAGAGAGGGGAATGTTTTAATAACCATGTTGACCTTGTTCTTCATTTCATGCAGCAGCATGGAAACCCCTTTGATATGACTGAGCCTGTGCGACTATCCAACTTTATGACCAAATAATATGTGGGTAACAATATAACATGTCTAGATGTACTGGAACATGGATCAAGACTATATGCAGAACTGAAGCAGGAGAGATTTGTATTGAAAGAGAAAAAGTTGTTTGACATAATCACTAAGGCTAAACGTCCACGCTTTAATTGCCATATTAAGAGTTTTGTCCAACCAGCTACTACAAAACAGGTTTCAAAAAAACAACTTTCGCAAGCACATAGAGAGATGTAGGTAGCAAAAGAAAGGGGTGAATTTATCAAGGTCATTCTGTCTCATGATCTTCTTCCAACAAATGCATTATTTGATGGAGATGCTGCAACCAAACCAGTGGAGCACAAACTCGTCCAAGAGCTCGAAAAACAACTTTCACCTGAAGAACTTCAATTCCAAAAGGTGTCCTCATCGAAAACTGCTGTTGTTTTGGACTACATGTCAGAATTGTGAATGGCCAAGATTTCATCCATGCAAAACTTCAAAGAGGTCGTTCAGACTGTTCTACAGATATCAAAGTAAGTGTGCACCTTGCAAGAACTGCACATTGTCTTTGACAGTTTTCTTGAACTATTTGTCAAAGATAGTGAGAGAATCAGATGAATGTCTACAAATTGACTTTGCCTGCGACAAATATTTAACACCTATACCTGTGCAACTTGATAAATTCTGGTCATCAACATCAAACAAGATGAACTTGGAGATGTTAACTCACCAAACCATTGCTGATGCTTCAGTGGACACTGAATTTCCAATTATTGCAAGAATGTTTGTTAATGAGGAGTTGGTGCCTGCAGAGATATATTCAAAAGGTACGGGCCATATTGTTCAAGAACTTAACATGAATTGGAGGAAGCTGACCATGTTGTGCCACATGTTTAGTGGGCTGTTTGAAATGGTTCCAATTGAGTCATTGTACTGTCAAATGACACAGATGTTATTATTGTGCTACTTCGATTTGTTGCAATGTTCATAAGTCAAGAACTGTCAGAGTTATGGATACATTGTGGAACAGGCGAGAAGAGACACTTAGAGGGTCATTCTGACCCTGGCGGCCGGTGGCCGTCAGGGCCACCGACCACGGGAGCACCGCCGACAGGCTGGCGGTGCTCCAATGAGCATTCTGACCGCGGCGGTTCAGCCGCGGTCAGAAGCGGAAAGTCAGCGGTCTCCCGCTGACTTTCCGCTGCTCATTGGAATCCTCCATGGCTGCGGAGCGCGCTCCGCAGCCATGAGGATTCTGACCCCCCCTACCGCCATCCAGTTCATGGCGGGAAAGCCGCCATGAACAGGATGGCGGTAGGGGGGGTCGCGGGGCCCCTGGGGGCCCCTGCCGTGCCCATGCCAATGGCATGGGCACGGCAGGGGCCCCCGTAAGAGGGCCCCAAAATGTATTTCACTGTCTGCCTTGCAGACAGTGAAATACGCGACGGGTGCAGTAGCACCCGTCGCACCTTCCCACTCCGCCGGCTCGATTACGAGCCGGCATCCTCGTGGGAAGGTCGTTTTCCCCTGGGCTGGCGGGCGGTTTAACTGGAACCGCCCGCCAGCCCAGGGGAAAACTCGTAATACCCGCCGCGGTCTTTTGACCGCGGCGCGGTAATTTGGAGGGCGGGATCCTGGCGGGCGGCCTCCGCCGCCCGCCAGGGTCATAATGAGGCCCTTAGACTCATATTTATACTTTTTTTACACGGGCATTTGCGTCATTTTTTGATGCAAAAGTCGGTGCAAACTTAGAAAATACAATTATATTTTGTAAGTTTGCAACGCTTTTGTGTCAAAACATTACACAAATGCGGTGTAAAAAAAGTATAAATATGGGCCTTAGGGCCTGACTACAACCTTGGTGGATGGGATACTCCGTCACAAACGGATATCCCGACTGCCATTTTACAAGAATATAATGGAACTTGTAATAAGGCCGATGGGATATTGGTCACATTTGCGACAGAGTATCCCATCCACCAAGGTCGTAATCAAGTCCTTCATCCCACTTCCTATTGCCCAGTGCTCTTCTCAAGGCACATATTCTAATGGATGTTGACACTATGAGCAAATTTGGAAAAAAGTTTGGAGCTGTAACTGCTGAACCTGTAAAGTTTCGAAAAGGTTTTGCTGAGACATAAGAAGAATGTGACTTTGAAGATGGAGAAAAATACCTGTGGAAAACGAGTTCTGACTGTCACACATTTGGCCATCTTTGGTACAGTGCACTCAAGAGATCAGTCCCGCTATGTGACCTTCCACCAACGTCATATTCTGTACATGGACACATTAAAAAAGCATTATACTTGATCAGAAGATGTGTAAATGTTTTGCATCATGCATATGTAGAGAAAGATTGGTGTGAATTTGGTTGGGAAGATATTGATGGGGTACTAAAACCTATGAAATTCTAAAGCCGCTACCAACAAAACTTACATGTGCACATACTTGCAAAACCTGTGCCACAAAAAGATCTCCCTGTTGATACGCTCTTCTCAACTGTACAACATTCTGCAAATGTACTACGAGCAATTGCCAAAACAAATAAATAACTAGGAAAATGTGTCTAAAGCAGGAGTGATAAACATTATTTTTTTCCTATTCAGATCATAAACATTGTTTTGTGGGTACCTAAAAGGATTAAAACAATACATTATTTGCTCTGAGGAGTTATTTTCTGTCTCTATGTGTTTTGACACCAAAATGAAGTATAAAGGTCTCATGGTTCCTGAAATATTATCACTGCAACACATCCGCCATTTTCAAAAATGTTGTTCAGAAAAATGTCCCTGGATCAGCAATGTGTACCCAAGCTAAATTACTTCTCTAATGATCCAAAAACACAAATCAAAAATGAAAATCTCTGGACAACAATTTTTTTACAGAGGCATAATAGGAGGCTGGGATTATCACCAACCTGCTTATTTGAATTTGTTTAACCCCTCAGGTGCCCTGGAGGTAACGGTTATGTCCTGGGCAGCACCGCTCGGGTGCCCAGGATGCAACCATTATCTCCAGTTAGGGACCCTCGGGGGAAGCGCTAGTGCTTCCCTTGGGGGCCTCGCACCCCTCTCCCATGGGCGGGGATGGAAGGGGAATTGTTTACCCTTCCACCCCAGCCGGCCCGACCTTTCCGTGGTATCTGATGACACCAGCTCGCGATCGCGCGCTGACCTCATCAGCGGCCTTCCCCTCCGCACTGAAAGCTCAGCAAAACCATTTCTCCCCCGATCACGTGGACGGGCCGAGAGAGGCATCAAAGGAAAGGCCTTTCCTTTCCTTTGATGTCTTTCTCAGCATGTCTGCTGCCCGATCGCTATGTAACAGGGAGCTTGTTATTTTTTTTTATTATTGAAGAAGGGGAGCGGCCCGTTAGGCAAGAGAGGCAACTTATTTTGAGCCCATTTCTGCCTCCCCTGGAGGCAGAAACTGCTAGACACCAGGGATAATTTGTTTTTGTTTCTTTTATTTTTTTTTATATGTGGGGAGCGACCCCTTAGGCAAAGGTCGCTCCCCTGGGGGCAAAATACATTTTAGGCCATTTCTACCCTCCTTGCGGCAGATCAGCCTATTTTTATTGGGCCAATATGCCTCCAAGGGGGGGGCAAAAACCACTAGACACCAGGGATTTAAAAAAATATATTTATACATAAGGGGAGCGGCCCCTTGGGCAAGGACCACTCCCCAGGGCGGCAATTTATTTTTAGGCCATTTCTGCTCCCCCTTGGGGCAGATAAGCCTATTATAATTAGGCCGATCTGCCCCAGGGGAGGGGGGGCAGAAACCCCTAGACAACAGGGATCTTTTTTTTTTTTTGTGTTTATCTTTTTATACGTGGGAGCGACCCCTTAGCCAAGGGTCACTCCCCTGGGGGCAAAATTAACTCTAGGCCATTTCTGCCCCTCTTTGGGGCAGATCAACCAATTTCTAGTCAAAACGTTCCCAGTTGGATATATTAGGTTGTGATGCGGAAGGGTGCGTGATTGCGGTCAGATCCGTCAGTAACAGGGTAGGAGATAAAGTAATGCTTGGATTCTTGAACTAGCTGTGGAAGCCACACTGGCTATACTATCACAACCTAATATATCCAACTGGGAACGTTTTGTCTAGAGACAATCAAGCACAGATGTGCATTTATTCTGTATTCGATTGGCTAACTATAACTGGAACAGAATTACACAGAGTACAGGAAGATAAGCCTTGATAAAGTCCCTCACAGGACGAAACACGTGTCGGCTGAATGTGATCGGAAATTTGCAAATCAATCTGTTTACACTGGAGGACAAGAGCTTTCACTGCCCAAAGTCAACTAATTGGACATTGCACATCATTTTATATGGACTGATTGGAATTTTGGTGCTTTGACTTTGAGCTCTTTTGGAAGAACATCGGTCTTTAACTGGATTAGATGATTTATGTTAAATGTGTGGTATTTATGTTCTTATTTCGATGTGTTTGTGACATTTTTGTGATATTTATGTATTTTTGTTTGTTTCATAGCTATTGTTTCATACTTATTGTTATTTTTTGTATTAAAATTGGTAACTGAAACAGCACAGTCTTGGAACCATCACACACCAATGTCATCTCTGTCTATCACTTCATGTGCATTTACAGTATTTTGTGACATAATGTTTGATTCCTTTTACATAGTTAGGATTTCAAATTAATTACTTAAGGAGTGCTCCGTTCATTTTTTCTGTTATAGTTTTCAGAAATGTCTGGGTTTGGTAGGTTTCGCTGTAAGGCTGCTGAGCCAAGGACCAAAAATGCAGGTGTCCCCCCGCAGAAACAGATAGTTTTGTATTTGATAATTTTGATGTGTCCACATAGCGTTTTGGGGCATTTCCTTTCACGGCCACTAAGCCTACCCACACAAGTGAGGTACCATTTTTATCAGGAGACTTGGGGGAACGCTGGGTGGAAGGAAATTTGCGGCTCCTTTCAGATTCCAAAACTTTCTGTCACCGAAATGTGAGGAAAAAGTGTTTTTTGGCCAAATTTCGAGGTTTGCAAAGGATTCTGGGTAATAGTACCCGGTGAGAGCCCCACAAGTCACCCCATCTGGGATTCCCCTAGGTATCTAGTTTTCAGAAATGCACAGGTTTGGTAGATTTTCTTAGGTGCCGGCTGAGATAGAGGCCAAAATCTACAGATAGGCACTTTGCAACAAACAGCTCAGTTTTCATTGTAAAAATGTGATACGTCCATGTTGCATTTCCTGTTGCGGGCATTAGGCCTACCCACACAAGTGAGGTACCATTTATTTTGGTGACTTTGGGGAACACAGAATAGTAGAACAAGTGTTGTTGCCCATTGTCTTTCTCTACATTTTTTCTTTCCAAATGTAAGACAGTGTGTAAAAAGACGTCTATTTGAGAAGTGCCCTGTAATTCACATGCTAGTATGGGGACCCCAGAATTCAGAGATGTGCAAATAAGCACTGCTTCTTAACACCTTATCTTGTGCCCATTTTGGAAATACAAAGGCCCGTATTTATACTCCGTTTGCGCCGAATTTGCGTCGTTTTTTTCGACGCAAATTCGGCGCAAAACTAACGCCATATTTATACTTTGGCGTTAGACGCGTCTAGCGCCAAAGTATGAAGAAAGAGCGTCATTTTTGTGCGTGAACGCCTTCCTTGCGTTAATGAGATGCAAGGAAGGCGTTCCCGTCTAAAAAAATGACGGCGACGCAAATGCGTCGTATTTATACTCCCGGGCAAAAATCACGCCCGGGAGGTGGCGGGTCAAAAAAACCCGCATTTGCGCCTGAATTTAACGCCTGGGTCAGGTTAGGCGTTAAGGGACCTGTGGGCTCAGAATGAGCCCACAGGTGCCCTCCCCTGCCCCCAGGGACATCCCCTGCCACCCCTGCCCACCCCAGGAGGACACCCAAGGATGGAGGGACCCATCCCAGTGAAGTACAGGTAAGTTCAGGTAAGTATAATTTTTTTTATTTTTTTATTTTTTTTGTGGCATAGGGGGGCCTTATTTGTGCCCCCCTACATGCCACTATGCCCAATGACCATGCCCAGGGGACACAAGTCCCCTGGGCATGGCCATTGGGCAAGGGGGCATGACTCCTGTCTTTACTAAGACAGGAGTCATGAAATGGCGTCTGGGCGTCGAAAAAATGGCGCAAATCGGGTTAAGACGATTTTTTAGCGTCAACCTGACTTGCGCCATTTTAAGACGCCCTAACGTCATTTTTTCCCAACGCCGGCGCTGCCTGGTCTACGTGGTTTTTTTCCACGCACACCAGGCAGCGCCGGTCAGATTGCGCCGTCTAACGCCATTCCATAAATACGGCGCCCGCATGGCGCTTCAGAATGGCGTTAGACGGCGCAAAATTTTTTGACGCTAAACTGCGTTAGCGCAGTTTAGCGTCAAAAAGTATAAATATGGGCCAAAGGTTTTCTTCATACTTATTTTTCACTCTTTATATTTCACCAAATGAATTGCTGTATACCCGGTTTAGAATGAAAACCCCTTGCAAGGTGCAGCTCATTTATTGGCTCTGGGTACCTAGGGTTCTTGATGAACCTACACGCCCTATATATCCCCCCCAACCAGAAGCGTCCAGCAGACGTAACGGTATATTGCTGTAAAAAATTTGACATTGCAGGAAAAAGTTACAGAGTAAAATGTGGAGAAAATTGCAATTCTTTTTTTTTATTCCAGCTGTTAATTTCTGTAGGAAAACCTTGTAAGGTCTACACAAATGACACCTTGGTGAATTAAGAATTTTGTCTACTTTTCAGAAATGTTTAGCTGTCTGGGATGCAGCATTTGATTTACACCCATTTCTGTCACTAACTGAAAGGAGGCTAAAAGCACAAAAAATAGTAAAACTGTGTTGAAAAATCTGGTTTTCTGATTCAAGTCTGTATGTTTCTGAAAGCTGGGAAGATGGTGATTTTAGCACTGCAAACCCTTTGTTGATGCCATTTTCAGAGAAAAAACCGCGAGCCTTCTTCTCCAGCCCTTTTTTCCCATTTAAAAAAAAAAAACTCTGGGTACCTCTAGAATTCCTAGGATGTTGGAAAAAAAGGTCGCAAATTTGGCGTGGGTAGCTTGTGTGGACAAAAAGTTATGAGGGCCTAAGCGCAAACTGCCCCAAATAGCCAAAAAAAGGCCTGGCACCTGAGGGGGGAAAAGGCCTGGCAGTGAAGGGGTTAAGTGAATGGCATTTCCAGGATGCCCAATCACTTCCAATAATGTGTTTCATTTCGAACAATAGGTCTGAATTCAGTTTTTTCCTTAGACCACATAGATTTCTTATGCTTTTTTGTAACATTCCTGACTGCTCTCCTTCTTTCCCACTCCCTATCTACTGTCTTTTATTTCTTCTGTTATACACTCTTTCTATACTCTGGCCTGCCTCCCTCTTCCATTATGACTTGCCCATACCATAGTACCTCTACAAGTGCCTATACACTAGTACTTTTAGCCATACTCACGTCCTAGTATTAAGTATCTCATCTTTAACTCAATACTCCTTCCCGCCGGTTTTATTATTCTGACCTCTTTTAGGTTGTGCCTGAGACAGCTCATATGCTGTCGCTTGCAAAATAGTTTGTTTACTTACACAGAGATTAGAGCCTGCCCGTCCCTCACCATTCATTGACTTCATCAGCGCTTTCCTTTCCTTGTTCAGCTTTGGGCTGTCTGTGTCAGCTTCACTTCTTCTTTGTGTCCTTTTTCTTCCCCTTGAGCATGGCCCAAGTATCTCTTCCTCTCCTAATGTCCATTGACTACTCTGCTTTCAGCGCTACATTTTAGGCCTCACCTGAGATGGCATGTGTAGTCGCTTGTAAGATTTTTTGTTAACCTACACTTAAAGGAGGCTCAGAGCGGGCCCATTACTTACCGTTTTTATTTGCTTCATCGTCACTCTTATTTCCTTGCTTTTTATTGGTCAGTGTGAATCATTTACACTTTCTCTTTGTGTGTTTGTCCCTTTAACAGAGCATTGACCAATTACTGATTAATTGCTTATTAGTGTTGTTCTGTTGCTTGTGCTCGGATTCAGGTATGTTTTTTTCTTTTAACTTCCCCACTGTTATTGCCTCCTTGTCGTCATTGCTTGCCTGTTGTTGCTTGTGCCATCCCTCCTCCCACCGTTGTTGTTTGCCCCATCCCCCTTCCTTTATTCTTTTGTCAACTGACATCTATTCCAAAGCATTAAATAAATATGTGTTTTTCTACACGTTTAAAAACTACACTTCAGCCAGCTTTTAAGCACCATAAAGGACAGTTTAAGGTACTCAATGTACTTGCCTTGGAAGGACTGGAAGTTTCAGTGTCCATAGCCGGGATCTCAATTTGCTTAGGCAAGAGCTATTGGCTTTGCCAATGCTTATTTCTTTTAGTGGCAGCACTCAATAAGATCGCATGTGTTCGTCAGGCATCTCTTCCCACTCCCTGTTGTTGCTTGCACCCACCCACCTCCTGCTGTCCATCGTCTTGCAGCCCACTCCTGTCCACATTCTAGAACTTTTAATCCAAACGTTCTTATTTGGTTTCGCTATTGACTTAACCAGCGGCCATGCCCTGCTGTGTTGTTGCTCGTTTAATCCCATTCTGTCCCTTGTTTTTGCTTGCCCCCTCTGACGCACTAACACTCCTGCTTTCCCATATTACTTTCCCCTTAGGTCTCGCCACAAAAAAAAAAAAATTATATATATATATATATATATATATATATATATACATATATATCGAGAGGTATTTGGCTTCCTCAACTTTTTTAGCTTAGTTGTACAGTAGAACAGCTGCTGTGCCACAGGGTTGAAAGAAAAAAAAAAAAAAAGTGCTATGTCGGGGCCAGTGTCGATCACATCATAGTACTTTCTGCTAAGCAGCTGTGCTGCTGTACAACACAGGTAAAAACATTGAGAAAGTCAATAAATCTGCCATAGGCAAGACCTATTAGCTTTATAATTATTGTTCTCCCTACCTGTTTTCTTGCAACGTTTTCTTGTCTTGCCTCGTCTTTTTTTCATTGTCAGTTTTTGCATTGAATTTCTTTGCATTTTTGGGGAAAATTGATTAAAATGATGTTTCACCATCCACAGTAGTTAGGGTGGTGTTCTCCATTGTGGATTATCTTCCTAAATAGTTGTAACAGCCAAAAACATTAATGTTCAAGTTCAGTATTCTTTAAACCAACTAAACATGCTCAATAGCCCAAGGTATTCCAGTTCCTTTGACACTTGCACACTACTTAGGTGCTTTAGCAATGCTAATTACCAAGAAGCCTTCCTCACAACAATAGGTTAAACAAAGTTTGAGATTTTAAAGGATTTTTATCCAAGAACGGATCCCTGGTTAAAAATCATTTGTAGACCCATAAATTAGACATGTTTAATAATCTTAATCCACCTGTGATGACTGAATATTGGCTCCAGAGCTCATCAATTCCTGAGATTGCTGAAGTGGTCTCAACAGGGTAATGGATTATGCACCTTAATAGTTGTCCAGATACAGGTTGTGGGATAGAGTTTATTGGAATAATGGTAGCCCATGTGGCACTCCAACGCTTTTCTTTTCTAAAATATAACTGATATAATATTTGTGGGGAGATGTTTTCAGTTGTATCTATTATTTTAAATACCTAGTTTGCTGTTTTTATGTCTTATTCCATGACTGTCTCATTTAATAATTTATGTTATTATATTTTATTATTTTACACTTTGGATCTTATACTGCTCTTCTACCACACATATATTATGTAAACTAAAAATATACTGATGTAATTTGTGTTTGGTTGAGAAATTCTGACCACCACAGAAATAGAGCATCTGAATCCAAACTCCATGTTTGGTTGAGCCCATTTGATCCTGCCACCACCCAAATAGAACATTGAAAGCTAAATGTTGGTGTAACAAGTATATCACTGCATAGAATACTCACTTTGCCTAGCCCTGTGACATGAAGTTTTTAAAGATTATATTATAATCAAACTAATTTTTAGATATTAACATTATAAACAAAATGGATAGAATTTCCAGTACATATATCTATTGAAATCATATTATTTTTCACTTAATAGTATTCATTAAAGTTCCCTTTCATCAGGGATCACCTTTTGTGCTAATTGATACATTATACTTTATTCATCAATCTTTTTATTACCAACCTCAGCCCAGTAACAAAAAGACCCACTGTTGAAATAATGAGTATGTGTGCAATACAATGTACCTACTCTGGAGCAAACTAGCTAGAAGTAAAAATTATTATATAAAGATATTAGAACATAAGTGCTTCTAAAGTCTAGAAAAATCCTCAATGGGCTTTCATTAATCTGTGTTCCTTCCTGTTCTCTATCCATACTGAGTTGCCACCTGTTGATCTCTTGATCCCTCCCATCTTTGCCCTGGAGGCATTGTTCACTAATGGTTATGTAGTTCTAGTGTTGAAAGCCCAAGAATCTTCTCTTCCTCCCTTACACTATCATTCATGGATGCCCATCAAAATTACAGGTTTAGCCCTTTTCTGTTTCGCTACTTGCTCTAGTCTCTTTTTCCCATGACCATTTGAATAGTCAGTTTGGATGCCAATGTGGAATAGTATCTGTTGTATTCATAAAGACGAAATAATAAGTCTGCAAATGCAAGACAAAATGTATGCAAATGTTTCTGATTACATTGGAAGTTATTTATAAAATTAGCAGTTATTTGGACAAATCATTTAATTTGTCCATGTTAGAAATAGGGTTTCTGGCTAGCAGAGTTATGAATCCTGTCCAAGCAGGAACCACAATCTAGGTCAAGGTAAGTCATGAACGCACCCTACATTAACCTGTGCTCATCTTCTGGCGCTTGGCACCCAGAAGTGAGGCTTATCTTAAGAGGCAATGTGTTAAGTACTTGTGCGATGCTTCAAACAGTAAGACTGTGAAAACACCGCACAGAAAGATACCACACCAGGTAAAAAACAAAAGAACTCAATTTAATAAATAAAACGACCTAGACAACAAAAATCCAATTAGTAGAACTTGAGTTATGGATTTTTAAAGAATAAAGATAAAATAGCACTTAAAAGCAATAAGCGCTTACTTGGGATATGTGTTCACACTGGACCAGCGCAAAGTCAAGAGTTCAGGCCGACTGCCATGGAGCATAGGCCGGCTAAAGGGACCAAGTGAGGCCTGCTGAGTAAAACTACCTGAATCCTAGTTGGGTCAATGGAGATAAAGGGATCAGAGAAGGGGATGTGTCAGAGTCCATCCCTGCAGGAGAGGAGATGCGTTGATTTTCACGATGCAGCAGCAGTAATGCGGTGGCTCTGAGGTGCGGCAGTTCTGAAAGTGATGCACCAGTTCTGGCCTTGCAACAGCGGCAATGTGTAAGAGTTGATCCCTGCAGTAGAAGTGAGTCGCCAGTACAAATTCACCCAACGGGGGCAATGCACCAGTTCTGTCCCTCGCAACAGCGACGATGCATGGATTCTTGGTAGAGCAGCACTTTATACCCTCGTCCAAGGGCCCAGAACGGGACTGGCACCACTTGGAAGGGAACGGCTCACAGTTGGCAGAGTCCAAATGCTGTTGTAGGTGAGTTGGAAGTCTTTTGTGTCCCTGAGACTTCAGAAAACAGGAAGCAAGCTGGTAAGCCCTCGGAGTCACTTTGCTTCTGGGTTAGAGAGATGGAGGTTCAGTCCCTGTCACTGCAAAGCAAGGGGGACAGCAGGCAGCAGGTCAGAACAGCTGAGCAAAAGTCCAGCAGAGTCCAGCAGAGGGAGAGTACTTTCAGCAGCATAGCAGTCCTTCTTTGTGGCAAACTATCCAAATCTAAGGAAGTGTACTGAGTTGGTGGTGTCCAAGGTCCAGTACTTCTACCCTGTGGTGCCTTTGAAGTGGGGGAGAGTTCAAAGAGATGCCTTTGAGGTGTACAGAGTCCATGCCCTTCCTGTACTGGCTCCAGACTCACAATAGGGTGGTATGCAGCTCTTTGTGTGGAGACAGGACACAGTCTATTCAGGTGTGTCAGCTCCACCCTCCCATCCTATCTAGGATGGCCTATGAGGCTGTTGATGGCCCATCAGTCACACCTATGCTGACACTTTAGCACTGGTTAGCAGTGGCAAAGTGCCCAGAGTCCTAAAGCCACGAAACAAATTCAGCAAAAGAGTAGAGGGAAAGACAAAAAAGTCTGGGGATGACCCAGAAGAAAGGGTAATTTTCAACAGACCACTATCCCAACTTTACCACATTTTCCCCATCCTGACTTACTAAATTGCTAGACCTCTTTAGGCACCCACATGCTAATGCAAAACTGCCATGAGCTGTCACCTGTTTTCTGTCTTTGCCAATATAATTCATCTCCTGCTTGCATTCAAATGCAAAGGACTAAGGAATAAGCATCTTAAATGACTAATACATAAAGCAAGAAAAAATTCAAATTATTTTGGTAGACAGTCCCCTTTCTATCATTTGGTCCAATCATTGTACCATGCTACGTAGGATACATGGGCATCAGCAAATTAAACATCTGCACAAAGCCAAATTGTTTCAATATATTGTTCCCCATCTACAACTTGGTCTAATCAGTATTTCATCCTATTTAGTATACATGGATATCAAAAAGGCAAAAAATTAAAATACCACTTAGAAAGGCATTTACTGAAACTTTAAAGAGATACAAACTGTACTATGGCCATGAGACCTACTCATACACTAAAAGTACTTGATCTGTTAGCACTTCATAAAAACCAAATCACTTTTATAACACCAATGTATAACCCCCTTGTAAAAAATGAAAACAGAGTGTGAGGCTGCAGATCGAGTGTGGATGCGGCTATGTACAAAAAAACACTAGGCTTGAATACAAAAGGCTACTAAAAACAAAACAAATTGATACTATGTATTACTAAAGAGGTAGTTTAGATTGTGAAAGCCCTCATACCCTAAAAAACTAAGGCCCTCACTTACAAGGGCACTGCACCACTGGAACATCACTTTTACCAACATTCCGGTGGCGCAATGCCCTTCCCAATATTTACAAAGCGATGTTAAGCCACTTTGTAAAAGCGGCCCCTTTCACACATCACTTTGCGTGGGAGGGGCATGCAATAGGTGTTGCTGTGGGCATCCCGCTGCAACACCCATTGCATTTTGACCCTGCACCAGGTTTGCTAGAATTCATAAACCTGAGGCAGCACCAAAAACGAACGCATGGCGCAACTAGGAGATATACTTTTATTTCTCCTCATTTTTGCTGCAGCACACATAGGAAGAGCAAAACGCCATTGATGATTGTTTGTGTGCAGGAAGACGTCCTTTCTGCGTATAAACAATCATTAAATAATGACAATTTGCTACTCTTATGTTTGCTGCATTGTGCAGGACACATAGGACTAGCAAATCACCACTATTGATTGTTTATGTGCAGGAAGGGACATCTTCCTGCACATAAACAATCATTCCTGCAATGCAGGCATTCTTTCACTATGGTGCAATGGTGCTTGCTTTGGTGCTAAGCAGCTAATTTTAGCGGCAGCGCTTCGAAAAACTCAGGGGTGCGCCATATTGTATTAAATACGGTGCACCCCTGCATTTCTGAAGTGAAGCATCGCAGCACTGCCAAATTTAGCACAGCTTCATTCTGCGCCACTTCTTAGTAAATGAGGCCCAATGTTTCTTTAGCCAGGTCTTCTGTGATAGTTTATCTCTTTTGTTCATCAGGATTCAACTTACATGTCATGACCTTCAAAGGAACAAAGTGGCAGATTTATACTTTTTGATGCAAAACTGCGCTAACGCAGTTTTGCATCAAAAAATGAAACGCGGGCTAACGCCATTTCTTAGCATCACCCGTGCATCAAATGTATACTTTGACGCACTGTAGCGCTAAGAACAGGTTAGAGTAATTTTTTTATGCTAACCATTGCGCCGTGTCATAAAGTAAAATGATGTTAACTCAGGGAAAATTACTCTAATCGGGTTTGCAACACGGAAAAGTCGCAAACCAGATATGTGACATTATTCACCACAATAGCGTCAAAAAGCAACGCAAAAGCAGCTAACAGTGCTAAGAAGCCCCAAAATGGATCCCAGAAGCTAGGAGAGACCCTACCAGGAACCAGCCAGGAGGACACAGACAAGTACCAGGGGAGAGACAAGAAGAAAAGGAAGTGTTGTTTCAGCGCATAGGAGCATGAAATACTGGTCAGAGAGGTGACGGAGCATCAATTCTTCATCACCTCTTCATCACATCTAAATTGCCAATTGGGAGGAGAGAGGCAATTTGGAAACAAATTGTGGACAAGATTAACAGTGTGGCAGAGGTCAGGAGAACTGTCACCAGGTGTAAGAAACACTGGCATGACTGCAAGCACAGGACAAAGGAGAAAATGACAAGGAACAGGAAGGCAGCACTGCAGACCAGAGGTGGGAGTCCAGCACCGCCAGAGGCCATGGACGAGAAGGAGGAGATGGTTGCAGCTGTCATCCCGGAGGAGATCGTCACAGGAATCGCAGGACAGCGCAGACTTCCAGGAAACAACACATATGCAGGGGAAGTTGCATGGGGGACCAAAATGCCTAAATGTCAAGTGCAAAAAGGGAGAGGTACATACCTACTACACAATGCATGTCAGCCATGGAAATCAGGCAGTGGAAAGGGTAAAGGGGAATGGCACGGGTGCATGGGCATCCAGGGGCACAACACAACACCAACAACCTTTGCATGGAGGTACACCGCCATGCCAAGGCTGCTGGAAATGCGAAAGCAGACCAGGAGGGTAGAGTAGAACATAAAACTGGGCTACTTACACAGGACAGCTGGTATTACCAGAATCTAAACTAGAGCACAATGCCCAGTCTCAGTCCATTGCCTCAAGTGGCATTTACCATTGACAGCACTTGCCACTACTACCTGTGCTGTGTGTGCTGGTCAATTAGGAAATGGCAGTTAGGCACCCATGGCACAAACACACTCAAAATGAGGATTCTGGATGACTACGTGATCAATACCCTTCAATTGCTATCCAAGTGCAACTCCTGTCAACTGCTCATGTCAATAGACTCAAACATCAGGCACTGTCACTTACATTATGAAGTACAAAGCAGTAATCTCATACCCATGCTGCCCATTCCAGGCTCTACCCCATGCCTGTGTGACAATAGCTGCAATGCCACCTTGCAACATCTCAAGTGTCATAGTGCTAAGACAACAGCATTGAGGGGAGGACATATGAGTGTACCTAGTGAAACACACCCGCACAGTCATAAGAGGAAATCGAACTCTACCAGGCCCATCAGTGCAATTAATGTAGCACACATATGCAAACATCAACATGAGAAACTACCAATGCTGACACCTGTATTGTGTCATGCCAATGCAATACATGGTATGGTGATAGGTCTCAGCACCGTATAGGTGTATGTAAAAAATGATAGAGTGGGTCAGGGACATATTGTTATGTGTGGTGCATGTGGCATCAGAACACCAACAAGAATTGCAAGGCCTCACCATGCTAATGGTAGCAGAGGGAGGGTTGAGTGGGATAAAAAGGTGGCAAGACACAATTTGGACAGAAACTACACCTAGAGGATGTGACGCAGACAATTCCCCAAACTGCCCACACTACATGTGACATGCAGGTGGGGCATAGGCCTGAGGGTATGCAAATAATAATGACAGGAACAATGAATGGGAATCCAGATTATAATGTTCCACCAATAGGAAGTCAGTGACGTCACATTACAACTGCCACAACAAAGACACACTTGGAGGCATATTTATACTCTGTTTGCGCCGAATGTGCGTCAAGTATTTTGGTGCAAATTCAGCGCAAACCGTGCACCATATTTATACAATGACGCCTGCGAATGCCAAAAGTCCGCTGTGTACGTCATTTTCTGGATGCAGGAAACCGCGTTGCGTAAATGACATGCAAGGTAGGCGTTCCCGTCCAAAAAATGACTTAAACACCTGAATGCCATATTTATGCTACCACGCAAAAATTGCGCGAGGCCGGGAGGTGAAGTTGGAAATTGACGCACAGACGATTTGCATAAACAAATACCACCTGGGTCAGGACAGGCGCTAAAACGGGGCAAACACACCAGTACCTAAGGAAAATACACAGAAGCAACAGCAGAGCTTCAAAAGGAAGATATGGATGTGCTTTTCATTCAGCATGCACGCCAATGCAGAGCACAAGACCAACAACAGCATCTTCTACAACACCAGCAGGGACCCCAAAGGCAACGCAGAAGCCAGGAGAGGATATTCCGCACCAGGACAACCCTTCTGGGTCTCAGGCAACAAGACATCATCCAGAGGTACAGACTTAACTGGCAAGCCATTCAGCAGCTGCTGCGCAACATTGAGCCACAGTTGGCACCCAGCTTGCAGACACCCCACACCATTCCACCAGAAACCAAGCTGCTAGCTGTACTCCACATGTTGGCAAGTGGCTCCTTTCAAACCACTGGTGCCCTGGTTGCCGGGATCTCACAGCCCTGATTCTCTGCCTTCCTACCCAAGGTATTGGATGCCATCATCTCCCTCACACCCGCCACATCAGCTTCCCCAACACACACCAGAAGCAGCAGGAGACCAAACAGGACTTCTACCAAATCAATGGCTTCCCACACGTGCTTGGTGCCATTGACTGCATACATGTACGCATTGTGCCACCTGCTGCAACCAAGCATCTATACCGCAACAGGAAGCACACACACTCCATCAATGTGCAGGCCATTGTCGATCACCGGGGATTGATCATCGACATCGTGGCAAAGTATCCTGGGAGTGTACGTGATTCATTTATCTTCTGTCACTGCACCATCAATCAACACTTCCAGGATGACTGATATGGAAATGGCCTACTTGTTGGTAAGTACAGAAACCTACTTATATACACACTGCACAGCAACCCGCTAGGACAAACAACACATACACCACTACATTGACACGTGGCCAGGAAGACACTGGGGTTGTGATACTGCTAGGCATGTGTGATATCCTGACCCATTTGGATACACACCTATGGACAAATGACAGATCCAAATAACAACAGAAGCCACTCCACAGACACAAGGGAACAATTGAAAACAACACAATGACAATGACATGGTCTCAACTGGCAGTACAACTTGAAAGATTAATCTTTCTTTCAATATCACATCAATAACACTCAATCAAACACCCTTCCAAGCAATAAATACTGTGTAAGGGATGTGTAATGTGTTTTGCTGCAGGTCAAACACCATGACACACATAGCATAATGATGATGATGACTACAAGGAAGGTGACATGGAATCACTGTGGCAGTACCAATATCTCACATCACTCCTGCTCTGACATTGCCCACTACCAATAAGCAAGTGGACTGTGCTAAGAACACATATTGATGTGACAATATTGAAAGTGCACATTCCTACACATACGGTTCGAGAGAATTACACATTTACACAACAGATATACAGGCATATGGACTTCTGACACTCAAACCGTCAACCTCACAACCAAGTTAGCCAGCTGAACTAGAACATGTTCAGAGTTATAAGTACATGTTTGAACCTGAGTCGACTTGGCAAGGGCAGAGAAATAGGTCTGCAGAGAACTTGTCACACATGGGATATTTGTGCATAGTCAATTGTCAACACGTCAGTGCTGACAACCTATGGAGATGTGTTGTACATTGTCACCTTGCCAAATCTAAGGGCCTCACTGATGTTCAACTAATTCTATTGCATATGTTAAATTGGATGGGATGTCCAGGCCATATAGATGCAACCATGTTACCACCACTGTGGAATTAATTCTTTGTATAGAAGTATTATGTCACCCCCAGTTAAGACACATGGACACCGCTTTCACATGACATAATGCAAGGGTGTACACAATGTACTGCAACTCTACAAAAATACTGCTGACATCCTGTCAATCAGTGAAAACACCAGTCAGATAATGAAACAACCAAATGCTGATGGTACATCCTAGCAGCCTAGGATTCCACACAATAACACAAACACCGATGAGTCACAGACAACACAAGAGAACAACTGCCATGCAAAGTGATAATCATGGTGCAAGCAACATCAGCATTTTCTCACTCATTTTCTCTTTCAGCTGATCAGGGGTATGGGATCCAGCCATGAACCATGACCTTATTTGCAAACCCAAGCACAGCATCAGAGCGTGCCTATAATGAGGCACATTGGAGGACATGCACCATAGTCGAGAGGACCTTTGGCATCCTGAAGTCAAGATTCAGGTGCCTCGACATCACTGGAGGCAGCCTCCTATGCTCACCAGAAATATTCTGCAAGATCATTATGACCTGTGCCATCCTGCACAACATATGTGTAAGGAGGAACATTCCCCTATATGAACCCGACCCACAAATGCCTGAAGAGGAGGAAGAGTAGGACGTTGTCCATCAACATGAGGGGGACCACCCAAACACAGCTGCAGGATTGCGTCGGAGACAACACATTGTCCAAAATGTCTTTTAACTCTACTCACCATCACCACTGTCTTACCATATGTCAATAAACACCTATTCTAATCACTATATCATGGCCTGGGTAATCATGTTTGTATAACATTATCCCTAAGAATCATGATCAGAGTGTAGCCTCATGGAGCACTGCAGAAATATATATTAGGATACAGAAAAATCCACATCACATTTGATGAGTATGAATGTACACCCAACTTCACACACACTGTAAATTACATACATCCTGTCCATTTCACATTTGAAGGGCAATAGCATAGAAGCACAGCTATTTCACACATACATGTTGGCAACATGGTTCATTGTAGCATATGGCACACAACTAAGACACCATCATTCACTAAGGAAAAAAATGCCTCATGCAGCAGGCAGTGGATGTGCAATAGCATTGGTAACAAGAAGGTATGATTAGACTCTTGACAGCAGTAAGTGTAACATCAGCTATCTTTGCAAGGAGTATGTGTGACAAGAAATCCATATAAGTAGCAATTGGATAGCACGTGTGACCCAGGTATGACTAGTATGCTCAAAAGACATCCCCTGCACATGCCATCCCAGGTCATAAGTCCTGCCACTGCCATGTTCCCTGTCCGACCTCACCCTTCTTCAGGGGGCCCTGGAAATGGAATATTTGTGCCCAGATAATCCGTCATCTACACACACCCAGACTCACATTCTGACTCCAGTGTGCTTCCCTCTTTAGTATGGTATGCCATAGTCATTGTTCTTCTGTCTGCATGGACTTTTGGTTGAATAATGCACTGCCGTGTAGTCTGTAGGACCTGTAAACACCTGTCCATTGCTTCCCATGTGAAAGGTACTGCTGGCCTTTTGAACTTGATTCTCACCTACAGGACTTGTGAGAGACGGAAGCTGCACACACCTGTGTGCACCTCCATGCAGACCAGCCATTTGAACATGCACTGCCCTTGCAGCTGCCTCAAACGGCACATAAACTGCCATTATATGTATAACACTGTTATGCATTTCCGTACAAACCCCCTGTGTAACACAGGCCTTGGGTTATTGTGTTACATTCCAACACACAGGACAAATACAGTTTTCATTTTCCACAGTGTTGTTCCAGCTTTGACCAGTCTCAGTCTGCTCACTGTGTATTTGCCTTGTTCAATTTTGTTCCTGATTGACCCTGCATCCTGTTAGCCTGACTGGTTCCTGTCTTTGCGACACCATAAAGGTTCCCTGTGGCTACATTTCTCTCATAGTTGCTTTCCATTCCCTCACTCTCCTCCTGGGGTATTGGGTCATGTAGGTCTACAATGAATACTCAAATACATTGTATAGCGTAATCAGTTTACTTATCGTATCATGGGGTGGAACATTTCTTCAAATAGCCTAATCATGGCCTATCCCTTGTCTAGGTTTCATGTATGCATGAGTGACAAATAGTGACAGTGTACCATGGCTGTATTGGGTGGCATGGATTGGGTATGGTGCCTCCAGCAAAACAAACAACTTTAGATAATGTGCATGAAATGTCAACACATGTTTGTGCCCTGACAGTCCATGCACCGATTCACATTGCCCCCAAAATATTGATGGGGCTTGCGTGGTGAATAGCTGTGAGATTAATCAGCACAGAGGCACTGATGTTCCCTGATACAGTGGGAATTTTAGAGGCCACCCTGTGTACAAATGTTGTGAGGAAACCTGCCGGTTTAAAATTCCTGATCCATTAACTTTGTCAGCACACCAAGGTTGCCCTGGTGTCAGTCTCATAAAACGTCTGCAGTGCCATAGCTGGACTATCCCCATGTGTGTTCTCAATTCCTCTTCGGCTTTCCTTCAATTCAGCTGTGAAGGATGCTTTGTAAATGCAGGAAATGGCTCCACAGACTCATGAGTAGACCGGCACGTAACTGTGACAATATGGACTCCAATAATGACACAGGCTACACATGGTCCCACACACTTGAACTGGACAACTTTGTGCAATTAACCACTGGAAATATGTGCACACGTGCTCCTTGGTCTGCTGGTCCTCCACTGCCACAGGAGAAACATTGGTCATTTATATGACTCAAACTGTGGCATTACATTACATTTGTGGATTGGTTTTGGGAATTGGTGTCACAAACACTGTACCCACATAGCATTTTCCAGTGCCTAACTCATGGGAAGTATACAAACAAGTGACCAGGAAGTGGTATCCAACATTCCAGGACATGTGATGGCCTAGTCTTGGAACTTTGCCATGATCAACCGTCTTCTATCCATCCTGTGCATGGTTTGTCATTGGCGATGCTTATGTCCCAAAAAACCAGGGAAGTTCAGACAGCATTTGTTGCTACGTGTATGACAAACACATTTCCTTTCTCATTTCCACACTGAATAGCATCTGATGGTTGGCCACATTGAGAACACATGCATACAAGCACATTTAAGAAAATGCGTCTTGTGCACAGTTGGACAACTACTTAAGTAAGAGCCAATTCATACACATTGACACACAGGTACTGAGTTACTGTATTGAGTTGCGTAGCCTTGCTATCCCCTATTGACGCACAACATGCCCAAACTGGGTAATATAAATTTGTATTCCACACGTTTGCCCATCTATTGTGTCAGTGAAGAGTGCACATCCAGTACAACAACTAGAGCATCATGGTGCACAGTAGTATGATCTGTCACATGTGCCCAAACACCGGAATGCACAATGTAGGTGCATACAGTCTATCTCTCTATAGTCACACCTGTCATGTACTATTAAAATTGAGAAATGACCCAAACCCAGTAAAAGACAGAAATGTGGATGCATACGCTTCAAAAAAGACACACATGCGTCAAAAAATGCCGCAAATGCGTGGAAAAATAACGCTCACTGCCATGATACATCCATTGGCCCTGAGTGGTATTTCCCACACTGTACCCCATGAAATTGGTTAAGTATTGAAAATATGGACGCAGGGTAATTTCTAAGCATGTGCGTGAAAAAAAAATGACGCACAGACTCTAAGCGTCATAATATTTTGACGCATAAGAATAAAAACGCACAGCATTTGGGGCAGGAAGTGATGTAATAGGATATCCTGTTTACAGAACTGGTACAGTGGGTGTACTTTCACTTTCACTTTGCAGTCTGTGATTTTTCCTGACTGTGTGGCTGTGTTTGGACTTGTCTCTCTATGCATATTGTGAATTTGTCTCCTGTGTTGTCTTTAAATTGTCATTTGGTGTTTCCTAAGTGTCTGTGTTATCCTGTGTAAGTGTATTTTTGTCATTTCTGGTGTCTAATTTTGTCTTTGTACTGTTGGGTGTCTGTTGTGGGTAGTGTTCGTTTTCGGATAGTTGGGCTGTTTTACTGTTAATTAGTTTTCATTTCCCTCTCCTACTTTCCCTTCAATATCCTCTGTACCCCTTTATTACATCTTTTTTTTCAAGCATGTTGGGTAGGCCACGTCATGGTAGAATGGGAGAGGAGGAGCTAGGGGGATTTATTTTGCTGGTGTGCTACTTCCTCCCATTATTGATTGAAGCAGGTGGCCGTGTGATACAGGGGTATCACACAGAGGCAAGGAGGCTCCGGTGGGCAAAGGTCCTGTATAATCTAAAAAGAATCTACAACACACCGCGCAACGACCACCAGCTGAAACACCGTTGGGCTGACCTGGTTGACAGGGAGCAAGTCCTGCTGGACCACCTGGGGATTGTGATTGGTGGCCCTGTTGGTGAGTAGAATTCAGAGTAATGTGCGCATTTAAATACTCTGTAGTGACAGTAGCAGATTTGTTCATATGCTGCAGGCAATGTTTTTGGACATGTGGAATGCAAGTTAAACATACAGTTGCCGTGAGTTATACAATAATTCCTACACATTACCGTCATTTATTGATGCAACAGCTGCACTAACTTACAAAACACAACAGGAGCCTGTAAATTAGTGCTGCCTTCACGTCAATAAATGATGCAAATGTGACTCTAACATATGTTTTATGCATGGTCTGTAAGTGTACCAGGAAAGACATGTTTTTAATCCAGATGTTTTCAAGAAATAATGGTGGTCATTACAACCCTGGCGGTCGGTGTTAAAGCGGCGGTAAGACCGCCAACAGGCCGGCAGTAAAAAATTTGCAATTACGACTGTGACGGAAACTGCCAACAAAGACAGCCACTTTAACACTTTGACCGCCACGGCGGTACAAACAAACAGCGCAGCAGTCAATGCCAACAGACAGGTGGGAGACAATGTACCGCCCACACTATTATGACAGGCCAATCCACTACCTTTTCCGGGGCGGATTCACCGCAGATAAAAACACGGCGGAAACAGGAATCCCGAAGGGAAAACGCTCACATCTACATACCCCACGAGGAACGAGGACGCCATGAACTCCAAATTCTACCTGCAATAGTCTTCCTGCTCCTCTACCAGGAGCACGAATGCCGGCGGCGAAGACCACAGTGAGTACTGCACCTACGACACAGGGGGGGGAAGGAAAAAAACAGGGACACACACACGCAACACCCCCACCCTCACCCACTACAACACACACACTAATGCATATCAATACATCACAGTTACACCCCCCGGAAGAATGCAAAGATAATAGAAAATGAATGTAACCATTGTAATATATTAAAAGCAAGTAGGCAGAAATATATATATATACACCATGTACATAATATATACCAAGCATAGTAGTCTAGGTAGTGCTCTAAGAAAGTCCGTGGAACACTGGGACCACGCGGTATGGGCGAGGCCCACACAAGATCCCGGACCATGATGGAAAGAACACTGCAGGGGCATCAGAGAGCAACTAAACAGGCACCTTAGGGGGAGGGAAAGGGGGGGCACCTCAGCCGCTTGAGTGCCAGAAGCCAAATCCACGAGGGGGCCACATGCCCACTGTTCCATCCTGGGGAGTGCAAAGCCACAGTCTCTCAAGTCTCTACAGTGGGTGGTTTGCCCACTGTTCAATCCTGGGGAGTGCAAAGCCACAGTCTCTCAAGTCTCTACAGTGGGTGGGTTGCCCACTGCCATATCCTGGGGAGTGCAAAGCCACAGTCTCACAAGTGGATAACAGTCTCCACTGGTTCTGGAGGGGGCATGGTGCCCAGAGTGCTTCATTCACCCCATGACGGACTCAGTTGCGTCAGTGCCCTTGCCGCTCATGGGCCAGCGGTGCTTGAGATGGCGGTGCCCTGTTCAGCGGTGCTTGAGACGGCGGTGCCCTGTTCAACGTTGCTTGAGACGGCAGTGCGTTCAGAGGTGCTTGAGGCGGCGGTGCCCTGTTCAGTGGTGCTTGAGATGGCGGTGCCCTGTTCAGCGGTGCTTGAGATGGCAGTGCCCTGTGCAGCGGTGCTTGAGATGGCGGTGCCCTGTTCAGCGGTGCTTGAGACGGCGGTCTCCACTGCAGGGTCTCAGCTTCTGGCGGTCATTCATGGCTCAGCGGAGCTTTTGCTGGCGGTCCTTCATGGCCCAGCGGGGCTTTTGCTGGCAGTCCTTTATGGCCCAGCAGGGCTAGTGCTGGCGGTCCTTCATGGCCCAACGGGGCTTTTGCTGCCGGTCCTTCATGGCCCAGCGGGGCTTTTACTGGCGGTCCTTCATGGCCCAGCGGGGCTAGTGCTGGCGGTCCTTCATGGCCCTGCTAAGGATTGGGGTAGTGGATGCTTTTCTCCACTGGTTCTGGAGGGGGCATGGTGCCCAGAGTGCTTCATCTTGCTAAGGACAGAGGTAGTGGATGACAGTCTCCACTGGTTCTGGAGGGGGCATGGTGCCCAGAGTGCTTCATCCTGCTAAGGACAGAGGTAGTGGATGACAGTCTTCACTGGTTCTGGAGGGGGCATGGTGCCCAGAGTGCTTCATCCTGCTAAGGACAGAGGTAGCGGATGACAGTCTCCACTGGTTCTGGAGGGGGCATGGGGCCCAGAGTGCATCATTCACCCAATGACGGACTAAGTTGTGTCAGTGCCCTTGCCGCTCATGGGCCAGCGGTGCTTGAGATGGCAGTGCCCTGTTCAGCGGTGCTTGAGTTGGCGGTGCACTGTAAAGCGGTGCTTGAGACGGCGGTGCCCTGTTCAGCGGTGCCCTGTTCAGCGGTGCTTGAGATGGTGGTGCCCTCTTCAGTGGTGCTTGAGACGGCCGTGCGTTCAGCTGTGCTTGAGACGGCGGAGCCCTGTTCAGCGGTGCTTGAGATGGCGGTGCCCTGTTCAGCGGTGCTTGAGATGGTGGTGCCCTGTGCAGCGGTGCTTGAGATGGCGGTGGCCTGTTCAGCGGTGCTTGAGACGGTGGTCTCTATTGCAGGGTCTCAGCTGCTGGCCGTCCTTCATGGCCCAGCGGGGCTTTTGCTGGCGGTCCTTCATGGCCCAGCGGGGCTTTTGCTGGCGGTCCTTCATGGCCCAGCGGGGCTAGTGCTGGCGGTCCTTCATGGCCCAGCGGGGCTTTTGTTGCCGGTCCTTCATGGCCGAGCGGGGCTTTTGCTGGCGGTCCTTCATGGCCCAGCGGGGCTAGTGCTGGCGGTCATTCATGGCCCAGTGGGGCTAGTGCTGGCGGTGGCCTCCTGGACAGGTTGGCTGGTGCTTGCGGTGGCCTCCTGGGCAGGTGGGCTGGTGCTGGCCTCCTGGGCAGGTGGGCTGGTGCTGGCGGTGGCCTCCTGGGCAGATGGGCTGGTACTGGCGGTGGCCTCCTGGGCAGGTGGGCTCGTGCTGGCGGTGGCCTCCTGGGCAGGTGGGCTAGTGCTGGCAGTGGCCTCCTGGGAAGCTGGGCTGGTGCTGGCGGTGGCCTCCTGGGCATCGGGGATGATGGCGGTCTTCTCCGCCATGCTGCTCTTCCCAGACTTGCCGGGTTTCTTGTGGCCCATCCCCACCTTGGAAGGTGTCACAGCTGACTCCACACTCCCACCGGGACCCCTGGGAGCGGCTTTGGTGGCTGGAGTCTTCCCCCTCTCCCGCCGGGCACTGGCCAACTTCTGATGCTTCACAGGTGGGGGACTGTCTGTACTGTGGCTCCGTGCCACACTGGCTGCCCTGGTGGCCGGTGAACTCCAGATTCCGGTGACTACAGGCACAACTGGTCCCGGATATGTTGTGGCTGAGGTGCTAGTTCGTGACCTAGGAGACGGACGGGGTGGGGGAGGTGTGGGAAAGAGGTCAAGGGTGGACAGGAAATGTTTTCTGGACACACTGGGACGGGTAGCTGGAGGAGGTTTGGGAGAGGAGGAAGAGATGGTGGTTGTAGGAGGTGTACGTTTGGTGACTTTGGGTGAAGGTCAATGCGCTGGAGGCTGTCGTGAGGTGGATGGCTGTTGGGTGGGAGTGTGTCTGCATTTGTGTCTCTTCCAGACCGACGTCACAGCATCACTTGTAGTGTAGGTCCTCTCCTGTTGAAGATCAGGTATAGAGTGATTGAACAGATAGAAAATGGCGGTCACGTCTGCGGCGGTGCATACCGTCACCGCCGGCGTACATCGTCATTGGCTCCTGGGACCCATAGGATCCAATGTTAACCAATGCAGCATTGCGCCGCGGTTTTTGACCGCCTACCGCAACGGTGTACAACACCAGCGCAGTTACCTCACATCCCATTGTCCCACTTTAGAGGTCAGACAGCCGCCATTTGAGGGGCCCACATGGCTTCATTTTTAACTGCTTCACACATACCTAGGCCTAGTCTCAACACACATAGAGGCCACTTTTCGGAGTATGATTCGTGTTCTGTGTAAGCTGTGGGTACGCACCTCTGAGTTGGTTGACTCTGTGCTCGCTGTTGTCCTTCATAGGCACCATCCGCTGGGACATGTGAGGAGATGGCAGCATCCTCCGGTGTACAGACCGCTGGTAGACCTATCGACAATGGAGGAAAGACATGTGATCATCACCTACAGGCTTGACCGTGCCACAATCCAGGAAGTGTGTACCCAGTTGGAGCCAGACCTGATGTCAGCAATCCGCCATCCCACAGGAATCCCCCCTCAAGTGCAGGTGCTGTCAGTGCTCCATTTCCTTGCAAGTGGCTCTTTTCAAACAACAGTGGCCATAGCATCAGGGATGTCCCAGCCTATGTTTTCCAACGTATTGTCCAGAGTGTTCTCTGCCCTTCTGAAACACATGCGGAGCTACATCGTTTTTCCTCAGGTGGAGGATTTGCCTACAGTGAAAGGTGATTTCTATGCCCTGGGTCTCATCCCCAACATCATAGGTGCCATTGATGGGACCCATGTGGCTTTGGTCCCCCCCCCCCCCCCCACAGGAGTGAACAGGTGTACAGAAACCGGAAGAGTTATCATTCAATGAATGTATAGATGGTATGTTTGGCAGACCCGTACATCTCCCATGTGTAGGAAAGTACCATCTTGCCTGGCATGTTACCCCCATATTTCACTGTATATATGTTGTTTTAGTGTATGTGTCACTGGGAGCCTGCCAGCCAGGGCCCCAGTGCTCATAAGTGTGCCCTGTATGTGTTCCCTGTGTGATGATATATCTGTCTTTAGCTCCACCTGGGATGATCACCTGGGAAAGTGGTTTATCTAGGACACCTTGTAGGTGGGGAACAGATTGCACCACTTCAGGGGAAAATCCAAACTATCATAGATTGGGTTCCCCCTACAACTCAGACCCAGGTGAGAGCCTTCTTAGGCCTCACTGGGTATTACAGGAGGTTCATAAAGAACTATGGCTCCATAGCAGCCCCTCTTAATGACCTCACCTCTAAGAAAATGCCTAAAAAGGTATTGTGGACAGCTAGCTGTCAGAAAGCTTTTGAGGAGCTCAAACAGGCCATGTGCACTGCACCTGTCCTAAAAAGCCCATGTTACTCCAATAAATTCATTGTTCAAACTGATGCATCTGAATTAGGGGTAGGGGTAGGGGCAGTCTTATTACAACTCAATTCTGAGAGCCAGGATCAATGCTTTTATCAGCAGGAGGTTGACCCCTAGAGAAAAGCGTTGGTCTGCCATAGAGAGGGAGGCCTTTGCTGTGGTCTGGGCACTGAAGAAGTTGAGGCCATACCTGTTTGGCACTCACTTCATTGTTCAGACAGACCACAAACCTCTACTTTGGCTAAAACAAATGAAAGGTGAAAACCCTAAATTGTTGAGGTGGTCCATATCTCTACAGTGAATGGACTATACAGTGGAACATAGACCTGGGAGTACCCACTCCAATGCAGATGGACTCTCCAGATATTTCCACAATGAAGACTCATCAGGTCATGGCTAGTCTTATTGTCTTATTTTCCTTCGTTTGGGGGCGGGTTGTGTAGGAAAGTACCATCTTGCCTGGCATGTTACCCCCATATATCACTGTATATATGTTGTTTTAGTGTATGTGTCACTGGGACCCTGCCAGCCAGGGCCCCAGTGCTCATAAGTGTGCCCTGTATGTGTTCCCTGTTTGATGACTAACTGTCTCACTGAGGCTCTGCTAACCAGAACCTCAGTGGTTATGCTCTCTCTGCTTTCCAAATTGTCACTAACAGGCTAGTGACCAATTTCACCAATTCACATTGGCATACTGGAACACCCTTATAATTCCCTAGTATATGGTACTGAGGTACCCAGGGTATTGGGGTTCCAGGAGATCCCTATGGGCTGCAGCATTTGTTTTGCCACCCATAGGGAACTCTGACAATTCTTACACAGGCCTGCCACTGCAGCCTGAGTGAAATAACGTCCACGTTATTTCACAGCCATTTACCACTGCACTTAAGTAACTTATAAGCCACCTATATGTCTAACCTTTACCTGGTAAAGGTTGGGTGCTAAGTTACTTAGTGTGTGGGCACCCTGGCACTAGCCAAGGTGCCCCCACATTGTTCAGGGCAAATTCCCCGGACTTTGTGAGTGCGGGGATACCATTACACGCGTGCACTGGACATAGGTCACTACCTATGTACAGCGTCACAATGGTAACTCCGAACATGGCCATGTAACATGTCTAAGATCATGGAATTGTCACCCCAATGCCATCCTGGCATTGGGGAGACAATTCCATGATCCCCCGAGTCTCTAGCACAGACCCGGGTACTGCCAAACTACCTTTCCCGGGGTTTCACTGCAGCTGCTGCTGCTGCCAACCCCTTAAACAGGTTTCTGCCCTCCTGGGGTCCAGCAAGGCTTGGCCCAGGAAGGCAGAACAAAGGACTTCCTCAGAGAGAGGGTGTTACACCCTCTCCCTTTGGAAAAAGGGGTCCGGGCTGGGGAGGAGTAGCCTCCCCCAGCCTCTGGAAATGCTTTGATGGGCACAGATGGTGCCCATCTCTGCATAAGCCAGTCTACACCAGTTCAGGGATCCCCCAGCCCTGCTCTGGCGCGAAACTGGACAAAGGAAAGGGGAGTGACCACTCCCCTGACCTGCACCTCCCAGGGGAGGTGCCCAGAGCTCCTCCAGTGTGCTCCAGACCTCTTCCATCTTGGAAAGAGAGGTGCTGCTGGCACACTGGACTGCTCTGAGTGGCCAGTGCCAGCAGGTGACGTCAGAGACTCCTCCTGATAGGCTCTTACCTGTGTTGCTAGCCTATCCTCCTTCCTAAGTAGCCAAACCTCCTTTTCTGGCTATTTAGGGTCTCTGCTTTGGGGAATTCTTTAGATAACGAATGCAAGAGCTCATCAGAGTTCCTCTGCATCTCTCTCTTCACCTTCTGCCAAAGGATTGATCGCTGACTGCTCAGGACGCCTGCAAAACCGCAACAAAGTAGCAAAGATGACTACTGCAACCTTGTATCGCTGATCCTGCCGCTTTCTCGTCTGTTTCCTGGTGGTGCATGCTCTGGGGGTAGCCTGCCTCCTTCTTGCACCAGGAGCTCTGAAGAAATCTCCCGTGGGTCGACGGAATCTTCCCCCAGCAACCGCAGGCAACAAAAGACTGCATCACCGGTCCTCTGGGTCCCCTCTCAGCATGACGAGCGTGGTCCCTGGAACTCAGCAACTCTGTCCAAGTGACTCCCACAGTCCAGTGACTCTTCAGTCCAAGTTTGGTGGAGGTAAGTCCTTGCCTCCCCACACTAGACTGCATTGCTGGGTACTGCGTGATTTGCAGCTGCTCCGGCTCCTGTGCACTCTTCCAGGATTTCCTTCATGCACAGCCAAGCCTGGGTCCCCGACACTCTAACCTGCAGTGCACAACTTCCTGAGTTGTCCTCCGGCGTCGTGTGACTCCCTTTTGTGTCTTCAGGTGAGCTCTGGTTCACTCCTCTTTGTAGTGCCTGTTCTGGCACTTCTGAGGGTGCTGCCTGCTTCTGTGAGGGCTCCCTGACTTGCTGGGCGTCCCCTCTGTCTCCTCATCCAAGTAGCGACATCCTGGTCCCTCCTGGGCCACAGCAGCATCCAAAAACCCTAACTGCGACCCTTGCAGCTAGCAAGGCTTGTTGGCGGTCTTTCTGCATGGGAACACCTCTGCAAGATTTTTCACGACGTGGGACATCCATCCTTCAAAGGGGAAGTTCCTATTCCTCTTCATTCTTGCAGAATCCACAACTTCTACCATCTGGTGGCAGCTTCTTTGCACCCTCAGCTGGCATTTCCTGGGCATCTGCCCAATCTCGACTTTGTCGCGACTCTTGGACTTGGTCCCCTTGTTCCACAGGTACTCTCGTCCAGAACTCCACTTTGGTTGCATTGCTGGTGTTGGTCTTCCTTGCAGAATTCCCCTATCACGACTTTTGTGCTCTCTGGGGAATATAGGTGCACTTTACACCTACTTTTCAGGGTCTTGGGGTGGGCTATTTTTCTAACCCTCACGGTTTTCTTGCAGTCCCAGCGACCCTCTACAAGCTCACATAGGTTTGGGGTCCATTGGTGGTTCGCATTCCACTTTTGGAGTATATGGTTTGTGTTGCCCCCATACCTATGTGCTCCTATTGCAATCTACTGTAACTTTACATTGCTTGCATTACTTCCTTTTGCTATTACTGCATATTTTTGGTATTGTGTACATATATCTTGTGTGTATTTGGCATCTTCATACTGAGGGTACTCACTGAGATACTTTTGGCATATTTTCATAAAAATAAAGTACCTTTATTTTTAGTATATCTGTGTATTGTGTTTTCTGATGATATTGTGCAAATGACACCAGTGGTATAGTAGGAGCTTTGCATGTCTCTTAGTTTAGCCTAAGCTGCTCTGCTATAGCTACCTTCTATCAGCCTAAGCTGCTAGAAACACCTCTTCTACACTAATAAGGGATAACTGGACCTGGTACAGAGTTTAGGTACCCCTTGGTACCCACTACAAGCCAGGCCAGCCTCCTACATTCCCATGTGAATGCCATGTTCCCAGGCTCAGTGCATGACGCCTACATCCTGCGGAATAGCAGCACCCCTTATGTGATGGGGCAACTCCAGAGGCACCGTGTGTGGCTATTAGGTGAGCACCTGGAAGCAAGTCAGCGGGAATGGTTGTCTGGGGATATCCCTCCAGGTTAGTGCGTGTCTAACAGTTGTCCCTCACCATTTGCAGGTGACTCTGGTTGCCCCAACCTGTCATGGCTACTGACCCCAGTGAGGAATCCCAGGACAAGGGCAGAGGAACGCTACAATGAGGCCCATGGGTGAACTAGGAGGGTGATCGAGCGGAACTTCGGCCTCCTGAAGGCCAGGTTCCGGTGCCTCCATATGACAGGTGGATCCCTATTCTACTCACCAAAGAAGGTGTGCCAGATCATCATGGCCTGCTGTATGCTTCACAACTTGGCTTTGCGACGACAGGTGCCTTTTCTGCAGGAGGATGGTCCAGATGGCGGTGTTGTGGCAGCTGTGGAGCCCGTGAACAGTGAAGACGAGGAAGCAGAGGAAGAAGACATGAACAACAGTGACTCAGTGATCCAGCAATATTTCCAGTGAGACACAGGTAAGAGTACAGACCTGCCTACCACATGCACTTTAACACTACTACCTCTCTACTGTCTGTCGTTTTCACCCAGTGTATGGTCACTGAGCATTTCACTTTCCCTTATGATTTCACAGATGTGGGTCCCACTGTGTGACATCTGCTTAGATTCCTCATGGACTAGAGCTGTGTGACATGGGTACATTGACATTACAATTGAAAGAGCATTTTGTCACTGTAATTGCTGATACACTATTTCAAAATCACAGACAGACTCCAGATTGTTTTGTGCTTTAAGTGTGTTTAATTAAGTGCTCAAAATTGGAGGGGGTAGTGAAATGGTGAGGGGTGATGGCGGAGGAATGTCCATGGCAGAGTCCAGTCTATTAGTCTCACAGGTGCATTGACCATATGAGCATAGGAAGTGGAGCTGGGGCAGTTTAAGGATGGACAGGGTGACAAAGTGGAACAGTAGGATGATAATCAGTGTGGTTTCATTTCTTAGCGGGGGTCTTGGCATCGTGCTCTGTCTTTGTCCTGGATCTCAGGGACCGTTTGTGGGGTGGTTCTCCCTCTGCAGGGGGTGGGGTGCTAGTGTGGTGGTCCTGTGGCAATGCCTCCTGTCCACTAGCACCGGAGGAGGTGGTGGCCAGTTCATCGTCCATGGTAGTGTCAGGGGCCCCTTGTTGTGCCACAGTGTCCCTCCTGGTGTTGAGTACTTCCTTAAGCACCCTACGATGGTGCCTAGGGTGGAGCTGATGGTTCTGAGTTCCTCCCTGAAGCCCATATACTGTTCCTCCTGCAGGTGCTGAGTCTCCTGAAACTTGGCCAGTACCATTGCCATTGTCTCCTGGGAGTGGTGATAGGCTCCCATGATGGAGGAGATGGCCTCGTGGAGAGTGGGTTCCCTTGGCCTGTCCGCCCCCTGTCGCACAGCAGTCCTCCCAGTTCCCCTGTGTTCCTGGGCCTCCATCCCCTGGACCGTGTGCCCACTGCCCCCAGGTCCCTGTTGTTGTTGAGGTGGTGGGTTATCCTGGGTTCCCTGTAGTGGTGGACACACAGCTGATTGACGTGTCCTGGGGACGGAGGTATGGGCCCGCTGGGTGGGTGCTGTGCTGGTGTTACCAGAGGGGGGAAGGTCTGTGGTGGCCTGTGACTGGGTGAGGGGAACCGACTGTCCCGAGGTCCCAGATGGGCCGGGCTGGTCATCTAGATCCAGTTGGACAGAGCTGCTGTCATCACTGTGGGCCTCTTCTGTTGGTGGTGTGGACATGTGTGGACCCTCCTGTCCGGTGACGTTGGATAGGGGTCCTGCAATGACTACACCTGTGCCCATGCAGTCTGTCATTCATGAATACAATATACACTGTCAACATATATCTCCTTGTTGTATCCAAATATGAAAACTGATCAATCCATGGTTAGCCTCAAACTGTCACCAAATAATGCACAGAATCCCTGCCATTATGGTGTCATAGGGGGCATATGTGGCTCAGGGTACCCTTTTAATGTAGCATATGTAACCTAGATACAACACAGGCCCTACATGTAAGGGACCTTAGAAAGCATGATAAATCAAGCCCTTAATTCACCCACAGGTGCGTCACACAGTAAAGGATTGTCCTTTGATGCCCAAGCCACAATACCTGAGTGACTGGTATTGAAGTCCTCCAGGAAAGTGGCTTTGCATTTCTCTCATTGATGTACATGATGAGAGGAGTACACTCCATAAATGAGTCTGCAAACAAATGATGCAGCATGTTTGCCACCACATGATAGTTAGGGGCACTGCATGTGTGCAGATATGTGTGTATCACTCACTGGAGTGACCGGGTCTGTACATGTTTGCAGTGGTATATCAGTTGCAGTATCATCATGCCACAGTAATTGTATTTGGAAGTGTTGTACAGTGCACAGACATTGAGCACATTTCTCCCTTCCATGCTTTACAGGTGGACCTGCCCCCTACACTATTAGAGATGTGGCTCGATTTGCAGACGCAGACATCTCCAGTAAGTGTTCATATTTCTGTTCTGTGTTGTGTTTGCTGCTGTTGTGTGATTGACTCCTGTGTGTTGGACACATAGCAAGGTATGATGCACTGGTAAATGATCAGATATGTTCCTTGAGTGGAGTATCATTTTTTTTCCATCTTTGAGTTGGGCAATCAGTAGCGTATAGTCATATTTTGGGGTTGTAGTGCAGTCCTGTAGGCACGGCCATGCGAATAGGATGACTTTTGTGGATAAAACGTTTATTAAGAAAATTTAGCAGAGGACCATATTTATGATTTAGTCAGCAAGTCAGATCCTGAATCTCACAGTTTAGGGACACCAAAGTCTTACCCACAGACTTGAGCCTCCCTGTTCACTAATGAACATTTTTGACTGTATGTTTGACTTCCTAGCAGCATGTAGCTCCACATGTTGTGCTACATGTATGTGTCACTTGAGTACAATGTCAAAGGTATGCATGCAGCTCATGGCCAGATGTGTGCCTGCATCTATCTGCTTGTTGTCAGTCATGTGTTACTGGTATGAAATTATGTTGACAATTGTCTGCATTTCCAAACATAAATGTGGATGGGATTGTTCAAGGTTTGGGTGTATCCTAGTTGGACATCCTACTTACCTGTGGTGGACTGCACAAATCCATGAACAGCTGTCCAAAGCTTCCGGGGTGTCCCAGATGTTGGAAAGTATTTGTTGCTTGTCCATCCCCCCCCTCAGGCACAGGCAGATGGTTATGAAATGTGTACCTAGGACTGATGATGCAAGTTTAGTACACAGACATGTAAATCTGTAAATCACTTGTCCAAAACTAGGATACTTACTCACGATTAGCAACTGCATTCTATCCTGGCAATTCCATTTGCAACTCACAGACCTTGTGGCCCTTGATTGTCAACCAGAAGTCAGTCATTAGTTGGCCTGTCACATGTGGAGGACTTGCAGCATTTGTTACATGACAAATGGCTGAACAATGATGCATTGGTCATGTAAGTTGTTACACATCTTTTAGAGCATTGCTGTGCTGTTTGAGAGGACATGTGTAGGCTGCGTTGGCATGTACTTCCTGAGGGACAATCAGTGATCTGTATGATGATATGGCCTGTTTCTGGTACATTAGATGTATTGTCTGATTTACTTCTGGAGCCATATCACACAATGAAGTACCTAATGTTTGGTTTTATATATTTTTTCAACAGCTGCCAATATGAATCCCATCCAGATTCTGGAGTTTCAGCGCCGGGAGATGCATTACCGCCACATTCTGGATGTGGAGTCTGGGGTCTGCAACATCGCAAGGCGTTATCGCCATGAAAGAGCCTCCGGAGTGTGGAGGGCATTTGCCCAAGGGGGCCCTTCCATGTCCACCACAGCCACCACCACCAGCACCACCACTACCACCCAGGTGGCACCAACCATAGCAAGCACCTTTGCTGGACCGTCAACCTCCACTGCTCCAGGACCTATCACAGCACCACCTGCACCTCCTCCTACACGCATTGCACCAACAAGGGGACATACTTCTTCAATTGGCACCCAGACCACCCCTGCTGCAGTCATTGACCCAGCAGATTTTCAGCAGATGCAACGTGACATTGACTGTATGTTGAGGAAAATGAACAGGCTGCAGCAGGACGTGGCACAAGTGAATAGGAGGGTGTGTGCCATAAATAAGACCCTGCGGAGGGCGAACTTGTAAACATTTTACCCTCAGCGATGATTCCATCTCATCTCTCCTCTTTCCTGGTTCTTTTCATTAGTGGGGTTAGGGGGCTTAGTGTTAGGTTAGAATAGGCTGTTAGCTTAGGTAGTAGCAGTGGGTATGGGTGTGGGGTTATGATACTTTTAATATCTGTTTTTTATTATGTGTGTGGGTGGGTGGGTTGGGGATGATGTTGGAGTTTTGGTGTTAAAAAAAAAAGTACAAAAAAAAAAAATATATATATATATATATATATTTGTTTAGTTTAAAATAGTATGTGTTTAGGTTAGTATATGTTGTCCTCCATGTGTCCCGTCTTATAAGGGGGTGGGGAGTTGATGTTTAGATCATTTTGTTAAATGTGATAAGTAAGTTTAGCTAAGGTTAGTTAGGGCCACTTGTGGGTAATGTGTAGTTAGGATAGGTTAGGTTAGGTAAGGTGTTTCCCCAGGTTTATCTTCATTTTTTACTGTTAAATAAATAATTAGGTAATCCTTTACTTTATGTGTCATATGCTTGGGGATCAGGGCCTTGGCATGGGTGAACAGTGTCTCTTTAGTATTTGCATTTGTGTCCCATCCTGCAACCAAATCCCAATTGAGCTGTTACATTGGCAGCTACACCAGAGCTACTTTGCTTAGAACCTGCCATCCATTGCACCCACCACTCAAGATTACTATGGATCCCAAAGTGTTGTTAATTTTTGATGTATATTTTCAATCTCACATACTTTGCGACCAGATTTGGTATTGAGAACACTGTTTTAAGTCTGCCTGCAGCCTGATGTTCCAGTGAAGCCTTATAAGGTGAGTGGTAGTATGATCTCATGTAGTATGGTATACATAACTCACACCTATCATTTGTTACATTGTTTAGCCAGGTTACATATTTGTACCTACACTCAGACACATCCATTCATGCTGTATGGTGTGTGTTAGGACAAATTTGAGTCAAATGTCACATATGTAAATATTGGCTTGAAGAAAAAGTTGAAGGCAATAATTTTGGGCTTAGACATCCCTTGAGGAAGCGTTATTCTGTCCAACCCAGCATTATACTGGATAGTTTCTATTTCCCTCATAATTAACCCTCAGGGAGGGCAGATGATGGTACAATCCAGACCAGTGCATAGTTATCAGCCAACATTATTTCAGGTCAGTTGTTTTGACATTCTATAATCATTGACCTGAGGTAAACATCACTGATCTCCATCACGGTTGATGTGTCACATTACACAGAGACAAAGTTGTTGTGTAAATGCTATTTATTTTAAAGTGCTGTAGTGCTGTATGTACATTGTCCATGATGGTGAGTCCATTAGTGTGACAGCTTCCATTGTGATCCTACACAAGTGCAAAAGGACACGTCATTGGACATGCTGGGGTGAAGTGTCAGACAGTGCAGAGAGACAGGATTTGCCAATGAGTTAGTGAGAGACAATCACAGGGCAGGGTGACAAGATAAACAGTGGGCTGGAGAACAGTGCTTGTGAGCAGCTGTTGCAAGACTGGAATGTTACAAAGCACAGGACATTGGTTATAGGTGGCCATGTGGCAGGGACTAGTGCTACCAGGTACTCTTACAGGTGAAGGTGATCTGTTCCACGTCTTCATCTTCTGATGTGTGTGTTGTCTCCTCTGCCCTTGGTGGTGGTGGTTGTGAAGGGGCAACACACACCTCAGTGTTTGAAGACGTGGAGTCAGACATCCCGGTAGCTGCCAACTGTGGGGCTATTAAGGTCAGTACTGCAGCAAGGAGGAGCTGCTGGTTCTTAAGTAGAGCAGCCACATCACTGTGGTAGGCAGCCAGGTCGCCCTGAGGGGGTCAATATTGCATTCGTCCACGCGTTGACAGGATTGTTGTTGGAGGTGTTGTGTCAACTCTCTTACAGCTGTGCTGATTTCCTTCACATTTTTTTCGAGTTCATGCAAGATTGATGTTCGCCCTCGGATGGCTGCTGCCTGTTCTGCAGTTGACATCATGCACGAACGCACCCCCTCAAGGCTGGCTGCCATATTTTCCATCCCCGCCCGCACCTCCTTGGCCAGCTCCTGCTGTACTCCAACTACAGACCTCTCAAAACTGGTGCCAGTGTCGTCAGAGTCCTCAGATGGGTTGGAGCTGGCAGGTCGAACAATTTGGGTGGCTGGTGGATCCTCTGTGATGGCTGCTACTTCTGTGCTCCTCCTTGCGACTGAAGGTGGGGTCTGGAGGGTCCCAAGGACATCTTGGAGGTTCTACTGGCTGATGTTTGCAGCTCGTCATCCATGTCATCAGGGAAGTCCAGAACAGGCACATCCCCAGTTTAAAATAAACAGCACCTGCACAACCACCTTTTCTCTGTGTAATGTGACAAATCTACTGTGCTCGAGGTTTGTGATGCATGTCAAAGGTGTGAATTTTGTATACTTAACCTCATAAGAAATTGACACCACTCAGTGTCAGAATTCACATGAACATCAGGCTGCAGACAGACAGTGCCCAAGATTCCAAAATAGGACCCAAACGATGACAGCTTAAAAAGCACTTATATCTGTCCAATACTTGGGAACCATAGTCACCTTGAATGGTGGGTACAATGGATGGCAGATGCATAGAGAAGTAGCTTTGTTGTAGCTGCTAATGTGGCAGCTCAGTTGGAAGTGGGAATAAACATGTCAAGAATGGGATGTGGATGCAGAACGGAATACACAGGCCAACACAAATTTGCCACTGCACACTTATACAAAGGCCCAGAACCTCAAGCATATGACACATACCATAAAGGAGTACCTAAAACTTTATTAACAATGTATAAAAGAAAACTTAAAACTATGTCAAACACCTATACTAACCTAACCTATCCTAACTATACATTACCCACACCTGGCCCTAACTACCTTATGCTAAACTTACTTACCACATGTAATTAAACACTCTAAACAATAACCCCCCCACCCCACTTATATAGGACAACATATACTAACCTAAACGGATAATAATTAATACTAAACAAATATATATATATTTGTATGTTTTAGAATTTTTGTAAATTTATTTATTTATTTTTTATGATAGAATACACAAACCCCCAACATCAATCCCCATCTTCCCACCTACAAACTAACATGTAATATTATAACTCCCCCCAACCTACTTATCCTATCTAAACTAATAGCCTACTCTAACCTATCACTAAGCCCCTTAAACCCACTAATAAACAGTATAAGGAAAGAGGAGGGAGGGGACGGAATTAGGGGTGAGGCAATGCAGGACTTAGAGGTTTGCCCTCCTCAGAGTTTTCTGTATAGATTTGAGCCTCCGGCTATTATGAGCAACGTCACGCTGGAGACTGTCCATTCTCTTCAGGACCTTCCACATGTCCCTCTGTAGCTGTCTGAATGCGGCCATATTCAAACCAGCTGCTCTGGTGGTCTGTGTCCCTGATGTTGTAGCAACTGCAGGTGCCGTGGTCGGGGTTTGTGGAATTGACGGTGCAGCAGGTGTTGTGACTGTAGCTCCTGAGGTTGATGGTGCAGTAGGTGTGGCTGAGATATTGGTGCCCACTGTGCCACTGCCTGCAGTCGGGGTGGTACCGACAGCTGTTGTGGCCAATGCTGGGCCACCTTGGTTAAAAAGCCCACCATGCTCCAGTGGCCCTCTCCCGACTACAGCGCCTTGCCATCATTCGAAACCCAGACTCCACATCCAGGATATGCCAGTATCGCACTGCCCACCTCTGGAACTCTCTAACCTCTGCGGCATTCATGTTGGCATCTGTAAAAAAGAAACAGGCAAACATTAGTGTCATCATTGTGTGATGCATGTACAGATGATAATCTAACACTCTCCCTCAAATTGCATGTGCAGTCCAAATCACAGTATAGATGAAAGATTGTCCCTGAGGAATGACATGGCAATGCAGCCTACCCATCAAGTATTTACCAGCACAGCAAAGCACAACAATGTGTGTACTAAATTAAGTGATCTGTGCTTTTATGTAGTGCAATGTATCACAATTCAAATGAAGCAAGTACTCAACATGTGCTAGGCTGACTAATCCCTATCATCTGGATCAACTTTAACGCACACAAGACCTGTGATCTATATATGAAAATGGAAGTATGGTATGCAGTGGCTAATCATAAGGGTTCGGAGTTGTTTGGGACACATGCATGCTTGAATTAGATGTCTGTCATCTACACTGTGACCATCACACCTAGCTACATATATTTTCTCCCCCTACCCCTGTACCTCAGGGGTGATGGGCATGCAATACATCATCTCAGCCGTCAAGGACAACCACAATGTCTTGTCCAGTTGTACATGGATTTAGTGAGTGAAACACATGTAAGGAGGCCTGCCAACTATGAGTGAGTTAACCATTAGTCAATCACATCTACATTGATGTTTCCATTTGTGGACAGCCATCAACATCAGATCACACTGACACATTTCCTAAACCACCCACATTGATGTAAGCACACATCTGGCCTTGACCTGCATGCACGCCTATAACATACCACTTAAGTGCCATGTAAATGGAGTAGAACATTTGGGGCTAGATGCTGGGGGACAGTCAACCATACAGTCCTACATGTACATTACAATACAGGGATGCACATTTTAGTGTGGAAAACTGATGCATCACTGTCTTGTGTAAATTAGGGTATGACTTGCTGACAATATTCTGACACTGGACCACCTCCAACTCAAATGTGGGCCTACATGTGGCTACCAATCACCTTGTTCACCTGCTGCTGCCGATTGCGCAGCACAAGACTCCCAAGATATGACTCTCTGCCAGTGAATGTCTAACCCTCGCATGGAACGCTATTTTAACCTTCAGTCAAGTCATTTATCAGATCACGTGCCAGCTCATCATATCTTGCAATGAGTCCAACACACAAGAGAGAATCACACAATAGCTGCAATCACAACACAGGACAGACATTTTCACACTTACAGACATTTTCACACTTACTGGATACGTCTGGGTCCTCGAATCGAGCCACTTCCCCGATGGTATAAGGAGGCGGTCCACCTGTAAAACATGGAAGGGAGATATATGCCCAATGTCTGATCACTGAACAAATGTGAGAACAACATATCACAGTGTGTGACATTTTATATGATAGAGCTGCACATCAGGCATGTAGACACTCCAACAGACATACCACTGCAAACTTGCATTGACACTGTCACTCCAGTGAGTGATAGACACACATATGCACACATGCACTGGCCCTAAAAATCATGAGGTGCTAAACCTGACTACACACTTTTGTGGCAAATCCATTTGAGATGGTACTCCATTTCATTATTTGTTATTGGGTGACAATTGCAATGGCATTTCCCTGGTGCGCTGCAATACAAGTGACTCGGGTATTGTGGCTTGTGCATCAAGAGACAATGAGTAACTGTATGAAGGACATGTGGGTCGATTTTTAGTCAGGAATTATCATGCTTTCAGTGGTCCATAACAGATGTGATACTGTTGTATGTAGGTAACATATGCCCCATCGGCAGTGTCCCCTAAGCCGTATATGCCCCTTCGACTACATGATGGCAGGGATCGTGTGTGTGTGTAATGATGACAATGTAGCGCTAAACATGGATTGGCCACTTTGCTGTTCCAAAGCTGCGAAATATGGTATGCTGACAGTGTCTTAGCTGATCATCATTGGTAGAATGCATGGGCACAGGTGTTGTCATTGCACCTGAAATGTGTCATTCAGGGCCATATGAAACTATATCAGGTATTGTTATTCACACATTGCTAGACTTATCAACTAGCAATCAGCAAGTTGGATGATCATAGGTAGAACCTTCGAAATTACACTGTTTGCAAATCAAAAATGGGGTATCAAATAATCTACCTCTTAAATCATGATGAGGTAGGTCTCATTTTGCAAACCCCTTGGGTATGGTGGCACTCACAGGGATGCTGGCCTGCTGAGCTCAGCAGACCACCATGTCTGTGACTGCTTTCAAATTGTGATGTAAATATTCCTTGAAATGCAGCAATATTTCAGAAGGGTTGAACAGATAGTATTTTAACAACCTATTTCATCACTAAAAGACATTTTTGGAAGCAGTCAGTGCTCCGTTGCACAACTTCATACTCAGAAAAAGTTTTTGATTGTGCGTTCACAAAGAGGAAGGGATCCCATGATGACCTCTACCCTTTTGAAAATGGGTTAGCACCAAGTTGAAATGGATGGTAACTGCAATAGCTTAGTGCCGGCAATTGTGCCCAAGAATAAAAGAAATAGGCGCCTGCGACTCAATTATAGGATTTTAACATCTAATCCTAAATGCCACTAGAAAACCCTGTTTTGTGATTGTGCAATCTGATAGCAGAATGATAAATTTTGGTTGATGCATTTGAATGAATATTTTTCCTGACGTAAACACAAATATTCAGTAAACTTAGCCATTATTGAAAGTTATAAATAGCTTGGTACCTATGGCCCTGAAATGTAGTCGGACATGGCTCAACGAAACTCTGGACTGCATTGTTACCATGTATTAACATGTATAATACATCTCATTACTGGTACACTAACAGTTTGTTCAACTTGCATTCCACATGACCACAAACATTGCATGCAGCACATCACAACATCTGCTACTGTCACTCAGGCGCATTATACTGTACACATTTGTCAATGTGATACTCACCAACAGGGCCACTGATCACCACACACAGATGGTCGAGCAGGTCCTGTTCTCGGGCCACCAGGTCAGCCCAGCGATGCTTCAGATGGTGCTCGTTTCGGGAGGTGCTGAATATTCTTTTAAGGTGAAAGAGCACCTTCGCCCAACGTAGCCGTCTTGCCTCCATGTGATACCCCTGTATCACACAGCCCCCTGCCTCCAGCATCATAGGAAGGAAGTGGCACACCAGCCACACAAATGCCCCAAGCTCCTCCTCACTGTTGCGCCCCAGCCTCGCCCTTCCCGAAATGGTACAGTACAATATTTTTGTCAATAAAATGAAAAATAAAGGAAAAGAAAGTAGAAAAAAGGAAACTTACAAACCCCAATGACAGAACCAAACTACCCCAACTAATCTTAAACAGACACCCAACAGTACAAATAAAAGACACAAAAACACTTACACAGGTACAAAATACAAAAGATAGACCACACAAGAGACAAAATCCACAATCCACAAGAGAGCAAGACCAACACACAGCCACACAGTCAAGAAAAATCACAGAATGCAAAGTGAAAGTACACCCACTGTACCATGCCTGTAAACAGGATTTCCTATTACATCACTTCCTGCCACCATTGCGCCTCGTTTTCTGTCTTGCGTGTAAATTTTTGGACGCTTACGTAGTTTGCGTGAATATTTTGATACACAGAAGCATCAAAATCCCACACATTACTGAAAAACTGCTATTTTTATGGATATCCGCATGCGTGGGGTGCATTGGTGGAATTAACGCTAGGGACCCATTGATGTATATTGTGCCATTGCGTCATTTTTCAACGCATTTGCATCAATATTTCTGACTCTAATTGTGTTTGCATTATTTTTCATTATTTAACATGCATACAGACTATGGGGGTCATTACAACATTGGCGGTAAAAGCCGCTTACCGCCATGCAGAAGACCGCTAACACACCGCCGCGGCCGTGGAATTCCGCCACTGCCATTATGACCCACAGCTCGGAATCCGCCAAAATCTGGACACCCATACATGTCCGCAACACCAAAGGTCAGTGATAAACTGGCGATAACAAAACCAACACCGTCACGGCAACAGGAATACGCCCACACTATCACGACCCACGAATCCACACGGCGGTCTTTCAACCGCGGTATTCCATTGGCGGTACACACCGCAGCGCTCAAAATACACACACATCTACAAAACACAACCACATTGGACACTTCCAAATACACACACCTGATACACATACACACACCACACCCACACACCCAATACACTATAAAACACACACCCACATCACCCACAAACCCTTACGACAACAATTGCGACAGAAGGCCAGAGAGAGACACCACCAGAAAGAACAATAGCATCCACAGGCACTCAACACCATCACTCACACAACATCCACACACCTCACACAACACACCTCTAAATATCACCCCACACATCACAACACACACCACCCCACACATCACCCACACCACCCCATGGCACCGCTAAGACACCCCAGGTTTTCTGAGGAGGAGCTCAGGGTATGATGGAGGAAATCATCCGGGTAGAGCCACAGCTATTCGGATCACAGGTGCAGCACACCACCATAGCTAGGAAGATGGAGCTATGGAGAAGAATCGTGGACAGGGTCAACGCAGTGCGACAGCACCCAAGAACTAGGGATCACATCAGGAAGAGGTGGAACGACCTACGGGGAAAGGTGCGTTCCATGGTCTCAAGACACCAGATTGCGGTTCGGAGGACTGGCGGCGGACCCCCACCTCCTCCCCAACAACTAACAACATGGGAGGAGCAGGTCTTGGCTATACTGCATCCTGAGGGCCTCGCAGGAGTAGCTGGAGGAATGGACTCTGGTAAGTCAAATCTTAACTATTACATGCCCCACCCACCTGCATGCTATCACATACCCCCACCCTCGCACCCACACCCCCATCACTCCAACTCCTCACACATGTCCCTCTATCACAAACCACACATCCCAAACCCAAGCCCTTTATGTAACACCAAAGCATGGACACCCATCACCAAAGCATGTCCACTGCACATACCCATACACCCCCCTAAACCATTATCACACAAGAATGGAAGCACTGGGGTACAGGGTCACCCACTCATTTCACACCATGGCACACACAGATGCAATAATCATGCTTTTACACCCCTGCAGGACCCCTACCCAACGTCACCGGACAGGAGGTACCAGACATGTCCACTCCACCCACAGAAGAGGCCCACAGTGATGACAGCAGCTCTGTCCAACAGGATCTAGATGACCAGCCCGTCCCATCTGGGACCTCGGGACAGTCGGTTCCCCTCACACTGGCACAGGCCACTACAGAGTTTCCCCCCTCTGGAAACACCAGCACAGCACCCCCCAAGTGGGCCCATACCTCTGTCCCCAGGACACATCAAGCAGCAGTGTGTCCACCACTACAGGGAATCCAGGCTAACCCACCACCCCAACAACACCAGTGATCTGGGGCAGTCGTAGTGGGCACATGGTTCAGGGGACAGAGGCCCAGGGAAACAGGGGAAATGGGAGGGCTGCTGTGCGACAGGGGGAGGACAGGCCCAGGGAACCAACTCTCCACGAGGCCCTCTCCAACATCATGGGAGCCTACCACCATTCCCAGGAGACAATCACAACGGTACTGGCCAAGTTTCAGGAGACCCAGCTGCTGCAGGAGGAACAGTATTTGGGGTTCAGGGAGGAACTCAAATCCATCAATTCCACCCTGGGCACCATTGTAGGGGTGCTGAAGGAACTCGTCAACACCAGGAGGGACACTGTGGCACAACAAGGGGCCCCTGACACTAGCCTGAATGATGAACTGCCCACCACCTCCGCCGGCGCAAGTGGACAGGAGGTACCGCCACAGGCCCACGACAACAGCAGCCCACCCCCCTGCAGATGGAGAACCACCCCGCAAGCAGTCCCTGAGATCCAGGACAAAGACAGAGAACAATGCCAAGACCCCCACCAAGAAATGAAACCGCCCTGAATGGCATCCTTCTGTCCCACTTTGTCACCCTGTCCATCCATCAACTGCCCCAGCTCCACTTCCTATGCCCCTTTGGACAATGCACCTGTGAGACTAATAGACTGGACTCTGCCATGGACATTCCTACACCATCACCCCTGACCATTTTACAACCCCCTCCACTATTTAGCACTTAAATAAACACCCTTAAATCACAAAACTATCTGGAGTCAGTCTGTGCTTTAAAAATGTGTATTGGCAATAACAGTGGCAAAATGCCATATCCAATGTAATGTCACCATACCTGTTTACACAGCTCTAGTCCATACGGAAACAAAGCAGAGGTCACACAGTGGGACCCACATCTGTGAAATCGAAAGGGAAAGTGACAACTCAGTGTCCATACACTGGGTGAAAATGACAGACAGATGAGAGGTAGAAGAATTAAATCAGATGTAGCAGGCAGTGTTGTCTTCTTACCTGTGTCTCACTGGACGTATTGCTGGATCACCGTGTTCCAGCTGTCTATGTCCTCATCTTCTGCTTCCTTGTCTTCACTGTCCACAGGCTCCACAGCTGCCACAAGACCTCCATCTGGACCATCCTCCTGCAGAAAAGGCACCTGTCGTCGCAAAGCCAAGTTGTGAAGCATACAGCAGGCCACGATGATCTGGCACACCTTCTTTGGTGAGCAGAATAGGGAACCACCTTTCATATGGAGGCACCTGAACCTGGTCTTCAGGAGGCCGAAGGTCCTATCTATAATCCTCCTAGTCCGGCCATTGGCCTCATTGTAGCGTTCCTCTGCCCTTGTCCTGGGATTCCTCACTGGGGTCAGTAGCCATGACAGGTTGGGGGTAACCAGAGTCACCTGCAAATGTCGAGGGACAACTGTTAGACACACACTAACTCTTAGGGACATACCCAGACACATAGTCACACTGTAATGGGTCCATGTCCTCACCTAATAGCCACACACAGTGCCTCTGGAGTTCCCCATCAAATAAGGGATGCTGCTATTCTGCAGAATGTAAGCGTCATGCACTGAGCCCGGAAATTTGGCTTTCACATTGGAGATGTACTGGTCTGCCAAACACACCATCTTCACATACATAGAATGGTAACTCTTCCGGTTTCGGTACACCTGTTCACTCCTGCGGGAGGGTACCAAGGCCACATGTGTCCATCAATGGCACCTATGATGTTAGGGGATATGTCCCAGGGCACAGAAGTCACCTTTCACTGTAGGCAAATCCTCCATCTGAGGGAAAACGATGTAGCTGCGCATGTGTTTCAGCAGAGCAGACAACACTCTGGACAACACGTTGGAGAACATAGGCTGGGACATCCCTGATGCTATGGCCACTGTCGTCTGAAAAGACCCACTTGCCAGGAAATGGAGTACTGACAGCACCTGCTCTAGAGGGGGGATTCCTGTGGGATGGCAGATCGCTGACATCAGGTCTGGCTCCAACTGGGCACACAGTTCCAGGATTGTGGTACGATCAAGTCTGTAGCTGATAATTACATGTCGCTCCTCCAATGTCGACACGTCCACCAGCGGTCTGTACACCGGAGGATGCTGCCATCTGCTCACCTGCCCCAGCGGACGTGCTCTATGGAGGAGAACAGCGAGCAAAGAGTCAGCCAACACTGAGGTACGTAAACACAACTTAATCGGAAAATGTTTTAAAATCGACATATGGCTGTATTAGAGTTTAAGCAAGGCCTAAATATGTGTGACGCAGTAAAAAATAATGCCATGTGGCCCCCTGAAATGGCGGCTGCCTGACCTGTAATGTGGGACAAGGGGATATGAGGTAACTGCACTGGCGTTGTACACCGTCACGGTAGGCGGTCGAAGACCGCCGCGCAATCCTGCATTGGTTAACATTGGACCCGATGGGTCCCAGGAGCCAATGACGATGTACGCCGGTGGTGATGGTACGCACTGCCGCGGATGTCACCTATATTTTCTCTCTGTTCAATCACTTGACACCTGATCTTCGACAGGAGAGGACCTACACTGCAAGTGCTGCTGTGACCTCAGTCTGGAAGAGACAATGGCTCGTGTGTCTGGGGAAAGGGTCCCTGTCTTCAGCACAGAGGAGTTGGAGAAACTAGTGGATGGGGTCCTCCCCCAGCAAACGCTACTCTAAGGTCCTCCAGACAAACAGGTGAGTACACTGTGAGCATGCTGTATGGGCAATGGCTGTTTGGAGTGGTTTGGATGAAAGATGGGGGGAGAATAAGGCGTGCATGAAACGACGGTGAGTGCATGTGCGTCATGTCAAGGGTAGGGATGCGGGCCAATGACTGTGGCGGTGCGTCAGCGTCCACCAGAAGAAGGATATTAGGGTCTACCACAGACGGAGCACCCACTGCCGGAAAAGATGGGAGGACATTCGCCGCTGGAGCAAGAAGACGGCGGTGGCCCAGCTGGGGATGGCCTCCCAACGTGGGAGGGTTCCCGTCACACCATGACCCCCCTGATGTTCCAGATCCTGGCGATGGCGTACCCAGAGTCGGATGGGCGCTTAAGGGCATCACAGCAGCCACAAGGGGGTGAGTACACTCTCATTCAGCTGATTCAGCTGATTCAGTGCGCTTTGTAGGTGTCTGAGTGGGGGAGGTGGGCTGTGGGTTGCCCTAGGCCAGGGCGAATTTAGTAGGCAAGGTCCCTTCTTAAGGCAGGCCCTGTGGCACCCCACCCCACCTGTGTACATAGCCAACTACACCTAGTCAGGCTCCTGTGACTTCCATGTGTGCAGCAATCGGGCATAGCCTTGTAACCCATGTCCCTGTGATTGATTAGGGAACTCCAAGTGCACGGCGTAGTGCAGGGGGCTTCTGTGTCTGTAGTGTCCGCCAACGGTAGCGGTATTGGATGCACTCAACATGTCTTTCTTCTGTCTCCCCCCCCTTTTTGTGGTCTCCCTGTGCTTGTGTGCATTAGCATAATCAGGCGGAGGAGCAGTGGCACCGGAGTAGGAGGGACCTGCATCCCACATGGCCCTGGAAAACGACACAACGGAGTCAGAAGCCACCAGTTGGATAGAGGGTGAGGGGAGCTCCATAGCAGGGACAGGAGCTGAGACCAGCGACATGGGCTCCTCCTCTGATGGGAGCTCCCTTGCGGTGTTGGGCCCCTCTGTGCCCCTGCATCTACAGGTACAGCCGCCACCCCCCTTACCAGCACCGCCCTCCCAGCAGCCCCTCAGCGTTTGCCCCATGGCCGCTCACCTAGGAGGGTGGGCATCTCCTTCACCTGAGGCACCTCAGGCCCTGCCCCATTCAGTCCTGTAGCCCTCAGTGAGGAGGCCATTGACCTCCTCAGGTCCCTCACTGTTGGGCAGTCTACGATTTTGAATGCCATCCAGGGTGTAGAGAGGCAGTTGCAAGAGACAAATGCATACCTGGAGGGCATTCATTCTGGTCAGGCAGCCCATCAGCGAGCTTTTCAGACTCTGGCCTCAGCACTGATGGCAGCCATTGTCCCTGTCTCTAGCCTCCCCCCTCCAACTTCCCCCACCCAGACCCAAATCTCTGTACCTCAGCCTATCCCAAGCACACCATCATACCAGCATGCACACACGTCAACACACAAGGGAAGCTCAGGCAAACATAAGCACCACACATCCCACAGGCACTCACGCAAGCATCATACACATGCAGACACACCAACAGCCACTGCCTCCACTGTGTCCCCCTCCTCCTCATCTCCCTCCTCCCTCCCAGTCTCATCTCCACTCACACCTGCATGCTCTACATCGTTAGCCACTACGTCCATCACCAGCACACCCACCACCACACCCCGCTCACGTGCAGTCACCACCCCCACTACCATTCACACATCCCCTGTGTCCCCTTTCAGTGTGTCTGTGAGCCCACCTCCCAAGGTACACAAATGCAGCCACACACCCACCCAACAGCCATCCACCTCACGACAGCCTCCAGCCCATGCACCTTCACCCAAATTCACCAAACGTACACATCCTACAACCACTACCTCTTCCTCCACTCCCAAACCCCCTCCATCTACCCATCCCAGTGCATCCAAAAAAGTTTCCTGTCCAACCTTGACCTCTTCCCCTCACCTCCCCACCCCTTCAGTCTCCTAGGGCCCGCCTCGCCAGGTCCCAACCCAGGGCCTCAGCCACAACAGTAGTAACCGGCTTCTGGAGTGCGCCAGGCAGCAGGGCAGCCAGTGTGCCAAGGAGCCAGAGCATAGACAGTCCCCCACCTCAAAAGCACAAAAAGTTGGCCAGTGCCCGGCGGGAGAGAGGAAAAAAATCTTCACCAAAGCCTCTCCCAGGAGTACAGTTGGAAGTGTGGAGACAGCTGCGCCACCATCCAAGGTGGGGAAGGGGCACAGTAAAACAGGCAAGTCTGGGAAAACCTGCACGGCGGAGAAGACCGCCACAAGCACCGCTGCCAAGGACACCGCCGCCACAAGCACCTCTGAACAGGACCCCAACGCCACTAGCACCGCTGAACAAGACACTGCCGCCACCAGCACCGTTGAACAGGACACTGCCGTCACCAGCACTGCTGCCAAGGAAACCGCCGCCACCAGCACTGCTGAACAAGACAATGCCGCTACCAGCACCGCTGCCAAGGACACCGCCGCCACAAGCACCGCTGCCAAGGACACCGCCACCACAAGCACCGCTGCCAAGGACACCGCTGCCACAAGCACCGCTGAACAGGACACCGCCGCCACCAGCACCGCTGAACAGGACACCGCCCCAACAAGCACCGCAGGCCAGTGAGCGCCAAATATTCTGATGCTGCTGAGGATGCCCCGAGAAGGATGAAGCACTCTGGGCACAGAGCCCCCTCCAGAACCCGTGGAGAAAGGCATCCACTACCTCTGTCCTTGGCAGGATGAAGCACTCTGGGCACAAAGCCCCCTCCAGAACCTGTGGAGAAAGGCATCCACTACCTCAGTCCTTGGCAGGATGAAGCACTCTGGGCACAAAGCCCCCTCCAGAACCAGTGGAGATTTACATTCACTACCTCTGTCCTTGGCAGGATGAAGCACTCTGGGCACAAAGCCCCCTCCAGAACCAGTGGAGAAAGGCATCCACTACCTTAGTCCTTGGCAGGATGAAGCACTCTGGGCACAAAGCCCCCTCCAGAACCAGTGGAGAAAGACATCCGCTTGAGAGACTGTGGCTTTGCACTCCCCAGGATGCAGCAGTGGGCAAACCACACACTGGAGAGACTTGAGAGACCATGGCTTTGCACTCCCCAGGATAAAGCAGTGGGCAAACCACCCACTTGAGAGACTTGAGAGACTGTGGCTTTGCACTCCCCAGGATACATCAATGGGCATGGAGCTCCCTCGTGGATCTGGCGTCGTGCACTCATCCGGCTGAGGTGCCCCCACTTTCCCTTCCCCCTGAGGTTCCTGTTGTATTTCTATCTGATGCCCCAGCAGTGTTCTCTCCGTTTTGATCGGGTATTGGGTGTGGTCCTCGCCCATGCATTTTGGGCCCAGTGGTCCACGGACTATGATGGTGAAATACCTTGGACTTGTATTCGTGGTGTATATATTTGTTTCTAGTCTAAATATATGTATATGAATGTATACAGTATATTTTTGATTACTGTTTTTTGAATAGATGCACCAGATTTGGGTAAAAAAAAAATGACGCTAATCCTGCGCAAAGAGAGTATAAATATGGGCCAAAGTTTGTCATTATCGCGGCACTGATACTGTTCAATTTACAGTGACAGAGAAGAAAGTAGATCAGTTTCCTTTTCTGACTGAAACCAACAGTAAAATTATTATATCTCTAAAACGTAAACAATTTTCAGATTTCTGCCTAATAATCCACTTGCAAAATGTGCTAAACCCATGGAGAAGATTATCAGTCATGTGGTGACTATAAGGTAGGTACCCTATAACTCTAAAATACAGCTGAGACATTTTTCCTCTTTCTGTGTGTGCTGCAGAATATAGCACACATGGAAAGAGGAAAAAAACGAGGAGAAACAAAAATATTCCTCATCGTTATGCCTCAAATCAGGAGGCATAATATTTTGGTACTTTCCCAGGCTTATGTGACTTTGTAAATCGGGGGCAGCTTCAAAATCCATGTGTGTTGCGTGGGAAAACCAACCGCAACGCCCATGGAATGCCTCCCTGGTGCAGAGAAAGGCAATGCATCGACTTGCGCTGCCTTGCCTTACGTTATATCTATGAGGCCATGCACAGCCATGGAAAGTGGCTTTGAGTGGCCCAACAGATATGATTATGTAATCTGTGCCTCCGTGGTGTCCCAAAAAGTGACGCTCGGGCGGTGCACAGTGCTCATAAATAGGCCCCCTGGTATCATACGCTATCAAAGAAGGAAAATGTTACTTACCCTGTAAGCACGTTTGTGGCATGGCATGCTGTAGATATACATACTCTACATACTCCTGCCATCTAATGTTGGGCTCAGATGTGTACAACTTGTTTTTCTTCAAAAAAGTCTTTCGAGTCATGAGGTGTAGTGCCACCTCCTATGACTGGTAATGTACATGGGCTTCGGCTCCATTGTTAGATTGTTTTCTATTTGGTGGATGAGGATGGGTATGGAACACAGAAGTGACAGAAGATGCCCATCCAAATAAATGCTGATAAGAAAATTCAAGCAAAGGATCTGCAATAACCTAAGGCTGTCGTGAAGGAGGGAGAGTGCCATATGAATCTACAGCAATACATGCTATGAACAGATGCTTGCTTGGCAAGTAACATTTTCAGATTGTGGCATCTGTACCTGTAGATACACATGCTCTGCATAGACTTTAAAGCCATTCTGTCCTAAGTAGTCATTAGCCACAAGATGTTGCAGAGAATTGAAAAAGTATACGTGCTTCGTGGCCCACTTGAGCTTGTTGATGTTCTAGTACATCCACACAGTAGTGTTTGGTGAATGTGTATGGTGTGGACCAGGTAGCTGCCTTACACATATCAGCTATTGGAATGTTACCCAGAAAGGCCTTAGAGACTGCCTTTTTGCATGAAAAAAGTCAGCCTAGGTGGAGCAGAGAGCTGTCTTTTGGCCTCGGCATAGCAGGTCTGAATGCACTTGACTAACCAGTGAGTATCCCTGCTTTTGAAATGGCACTGCTTTTGTGCGGTTTAGTGTAGGCAGCTGTTGCATTTTATGAAAATATTTCATCCTTCAATGTAGTACATAAGGGTCCTCTCAAAATCTAGTTTGTAAGGGGCTCTCTGGTACTGAGTCTGGGTGTGTAAAAACCAGGAGTTCAATTGTCTGGTTAAGGTAGAAAGGGGATACCACCTTGTGTAGAAACTTTGGGTTAGTTCTAAGGACTACATTTGCAGCACAAACCTTGAAAAAAGGCTCTTCCAGCATGAGAGCTTGCCTCTTACTCAGCTTACACACACGCCTGAAGGAAGTAATCCCAACTAGAAATGCTACTTTCCAAAATAGAAACTGGAGAAGGCAAGAATGAAGGATCTCAAAAGGAGGTCATATAAGCCTAGTGAGAACTACATTGAGATTCAAAGCTGGTGTAGGGGTACCCTTGGGGGATAACTCTTTTAAGCCTTTTCATGAAGGCAATAATGGCAGGGACTCAGTAAAGTGAAGTGTTCCCTGTTCTGAAGGTATGCTGCCACTGCAGCCAAATGCAAATGAGAGGATGCATAAGACAGGCCTGAGCATTGCAAGTACAAGTAACAGACAATGTCTTGCACTGTTGGCATTAGTGGATCAAGGTTTTTGTGCAGGCAGTATTGGACAAACCTCTTCCACTTGACTGCATAGCAGGCTCAGGTAGTGGGACTCTGAGCCTCTTTGAAGATTAACAAACACTCAAGAGGGAAATTGAGGTAATAAAACTCTTGGACTTCAGGAGCCAGATCTCTAGGTTGAGCTGCTTGGGTTGCCTGACTGTGCCTTGGTGTTGAGTGAGAAGATTTTGCCATTTGAGGAGCTTCTTGTGAGGGACTACAGACAACCCTAGAAGGGTTGTGAACCATGGTTGTCTGGTACATGTGGAATCATCCAGTATGAGTGTGAGGTAGGTTTGGCGTAGCCTCTGGACCATGTATGGAAGAATGCAGAGAGGCCGAAAAGCAAAGGCAAATATCCCTGACCAGTTCATCCATGATGCATTGTCAATTGACTGTGGGTGCAGAAACCTGGAGGTGAAGCTTGGACATTTGGCGTTTTTGGCGATTGCAAAGAGATTAACATCAGGTAACCCCAAACGTTGAAAATACAGGAGTAGGATTTGGGCGTGGAGTTCCCACTCATGGACTTATTGTGACATCCTGCTAAGCAGATGTGCAAGTTTGTAGTCCACTCCTGGAAGGTAAGCCACAAGCAGATGTACCCTGTGGTGGATTGGCCAACACCAAATGCTCTGCGCTAACACCGAGAGCTAAGGAGAATGGGTGGCCCTTTGTTTCCAAGGTAATAAATGGAAGTAATTTAGGCCCTCATTACAACCCTGGCGGTAAATCCCGCTTACCGCCGTGCAGAAGACAGCCAACATACCGCTGCGGCTGTGGAATTCAGCTACAGGTATTACAACCCACAGCTCAGAATCTGCCACAATACAGACACCCACACAAGTCCGACACACCAAAGGTCAGTGATAAACTGGCGATACCAAAACCGACACCATCACGCCAACAAGAATACGCCCACACTATCACGACCCACGAATCAATGCGGCGGACTTTCAACCGCGGTAAACCACTGGCGGTACACACCGCCGCACTCAAAATACACACACTTTTATAAAACACTACCACATTGGACAATTCGAAATACACACACCTGATACACATACACACACCACACCCACACACCCACAACACTATAAAACACACACCCACATTACCCACAAACCCTTACTACCAGAAATTTTAAGCAGGCCAGAGGGATACACTACCTTAAACAACAGCAGCATTCACAGACACGCAACACCATCACTTATACAACATCCACGTACCTTAAACAACACACACCAACACATCCCCTCACACATCACAACAGACACCATCTCCCACACCACATCATGGCACCTCAATGACACCCCAGGTTCTCTGAGGAGGAACACAGGGTCATGGTGGAGGAAATCATCCAGGTAGAGCCACAGCTATTCGGATCACAGGTGCAGCACACCTCTATTGCAAGGAAGATGGAGCTATGGTGGAGAATTGTCGACAGGGTCAACACAGTGGGACAGCATCCAAGAACACGGGATGACATCAGGAAGAGGTGGAACGACCTACGGGGAAAGTGCGTTCGGTGGTATCCAGACATCAGATTGCAGTACAGAGGACTGGTGGTGGACCCCCACCTCCTCCCCCACAACTAACAACATGGGAGGAGCAAGTCTTGGCAATTCTGCATCCTGAGGGCCTCGCAGGAGTAGCAGGAGGACTGGACTCTGGTAAGGCAAATTTTTACTACTTTATCCCCCCCACCCCTCCTACATGCCATCACATACCCCACCCCTACCCTCACACCCATCACCCCAACAACCCACAGATACCCCACCAACACAACCTACACATCCCAAAAACAAGCCCTGCATGTAACACCAATGCATGGACCTCCATCACCAAAGCATGTCCAGTACAGATACCCACACAGACCCCAAACCAACTATCACATAAGGACCAAGCCAAGAACGCAAGCACTGGAGTAGAGGGTCACTCACCCATTGCACATGATGGCACACACAGATACAATAATTATGCTTTTACACCCCAACAGGACCCCTACCCAATCTCACCGTACATGAGGTGCCAGACATATCCAGTCCCCCCACAGAAGAGACCCACAGTGATGACAGCAGTTCTAGACACCTGGATCAAGATGACCTGCCCGCCCCATCTGGGACCTCAGGAAAGTCGGTTCACCTGACACAGTCACAAGCCACCACAGAGCCTCCCCCCTCAGGAAACAGCAGCACAGCACCCACCCAGCGTGCCCATCCCTCTGTCCCCAGGACATGTCAATCAGCAGTGTGTCCACCACTACAGGGAACCCAGGCAACCCCACTAACACAGGACGGTCGGGGACCTGGGGGCAGTGGCAGTGGGCACACGGTTCAGGGGACAGAGGCACAGGACAACAGGGAAGCTGGGAGGACTGCTGTGCGACAGGGGGAGGACAGGCCAAGGGAACCCACTCTCCACGAGGCACTCTCCAACATCATGAAAGCTTACCATCATTCCCAGAAGATGGTGGCAACAGTTCAGGCCAAGTTTCAGGAGACCCAGCGGCTGCAGGATGAAGACTACCTTGGGATCAGGGAGGACTTGAAGTCCATTAAAAACACCCGGGTCACCATTGCAGGGGTGCTGCAAGACCTTGTCAACACCAGGAGGGACACAGTGGCACAACAAGGGGCCCCTGATACTGGCCTGGACGATGAACAGCCCTCCACCTCCACCAGCGCTAGTGGACAGGAGGCACCGCCACAGGAACACAACACCAACACCTCACCCCCTGCAGATGGAGAACCACCCCGCAAACGGTCCCTGAGATCCAGGAACTAGACAGAGAACATTGCCAAGACCCCCGCCAGGAAATTAGACCCCCTGAAGGTCACCCTTCTGTCCCACTTTGTCACCCTGTCCATCCTTAAACTGTTATTGCTCCTCTTCCTATGCCCCTTTGGACAATGCACCTGTGAAACAAATAGACTGGACTCTGCCATGGAGATTCCTCCACCATCCCCACAGCCCATTTTACAACCCCCTCCACTTATTTGCACAGAAATAAACACACTTCAATCACAAAACAATCTAGAGTCAGTCTGTGCTTTCACAAATGTGTAATTGTAATAACCATGGAATATAGCGATGTCAATTTACTTGTGCACATACCAATGTAACACAGCTGTAGGCCAGGAGGAAACATAGCAGAGGTAACAAAGTGGGACCCAGATCTGTGAAACGGAAAGGCAAAGTGACAATTTAGGGTCCATACACTGAGTGAAAATGACAGACTTATGCTAGCTCCAACAATAGTATGAGGTGTGGGAGGCAGTGACATCTTCTTAGCTGTGTCTCACTGGAAGTATTGCATGATTATGTTGTTTCGGTGGTCGATATCCTCTTCTTCTGCCTCCTCTTCTTCACTGTCCACAGGCTCCACAGCTGCCACAAGATCACCACCTGGCCCATCCTGCTGCAGAAAAGGCACCTGCCATTGCAAAGTGAGGTTGTGCAGCATGCAGCAGGCCACGATGATCTGGCACACCTTCTTTGGTGAGTAGTATAGGGAACCACCTGTCAGAAGGAGGCACGGGAATCTGGCCTTCAGGAGGCCGAAGGTGCGTTCGATCACCCTCCTAGTTCAGCCATGTGCCTCATTGTAGCGTTCCTCTGCCCTTGTCCTGGGATTCCTCACTGGGGTCAGTAGCCATGACAGGTTGGGGTAACCAGAGTCACCTGCAAATATCGAGGGACAACTGTTAGACATACACTAACCCTTAGGGACAACCCCATACCCAGACACCTATTCACACTGTATTGGGTCCTTGGCCTCACCTATTAGCCACACACTGTGCCTCTGGAGTTGCCCCATCACATAAGGGATGCTGCTATTCCTCAAAACTTAAGCATCATGCACTGAGCCAGGAAACTTGGCAATCACATGGGAGATGTACTGGTCTGCCAAACACACCATATGCACATTCATCGAATGGTAGCTCTTCCGGTTTCTGTACACCTCTTCACTCCTGCGTGGGGGTACTAATGCCACATGTGTCCCATCAATGGCACCAATGATGTTGGGGATATGTCCCAGGGCATAGAAGTCACCTTTCGCTTTGGGCAAATCCTCCACAAGAGGGAACACAATGTAGCTGCGCATGTGTTTCAGCAGGGCAGACAACACTCTTGACAACACGTTAGAGAACATTGGCTGGGACATCCCTGATGCAATGGCCACTGTTGTTTGAAAGGAACCGCTTGCCAGGAAATGGAGTAATGACAGGACCTGCAGTAGAGGGGGTATCCCTGTGGGATGGCGGATAGCTGACATCAGGTCTGGCTCCAACTGGGCATACAGTTCCTGGATTATTGCACGATCAAGTCTGTATGTGACTATAATGTGTCTCTCTTCCATTGTCGACAGGTCCACCAGGGGTCTGTACACCGGAGGATGCCGCCATCTCATCACCTGCCCCAGCAGACATGCCCTATGGAGGAGAACAGCGAGCAGAGAGTCAGCCAACACTGAGGTATCACAAATTGTTATTTGCTGAAAATATATTAATCCGCAATGTGCCTGTATGTGTGTATTCCAGGCCTAGATAGGTTTGACACAGTTATTATTAATGCCATGTGGCCCCCAGAAATGGCTGCTGCCTGACCTGTAAGGTGGGACAAGGGGATATGAGGTAACTGCGCTGGCGTTGTACATTGTCGCCGTGGGCGGTCAAAGACTGCGGCGCAATTGAGCATTGGTTAACATTGGGCCCTATGGGTCCCAGGAGCCAATGACGATGTACGCCGGCGGTGACAGTACGCACCACCGTGGCAGTGACCGCCATTTTCTGTCTGTTCACTCACTTGATACCTGACCTTCAACAGGAGAGGACCTACACTGCAAGTGCTGCTATGACCTGTGTCTGGAAGCGACGATGGCTCAAGTGTCTGGGGAAAGGGCCCCTGCCTTCACTTCGGAGGAGTTGGAGAAACTAGTGGATGGGGTCCTCCCCCAGTAAACACAACTGTACGGTCCTACAGATAAACAGGTGAGTACACTGTGAGCATGCTGAATGGGCAATGCCTGCTTTGAGTGGTGTGGCTGGAAGAAACATGGAGGGGAACTGAGGCCTACATGTGCAGATGCTGAGTGTATGTGTGTTATGGCATGGGTGGGAACTGGTGGGCAATGAGTATTACGGTCTGGCCGGGTGAGTAATGCCCTTTCCCCCTGTACCATTCCTCTAGGTCAGCGCCCACCAGAAGAAGGCTATTTGGCGTGCCATGGACAAGGACGTCTGGACCCTGGGCATCTACCGCAGACAGAGCACCCACTGCCATACAAGATGGGAGGACCTGCGCCGCTGGAGCAAGAAGATGGCGGAGGCCCAGCTAGGGATGGCCTCCCAACATAGAAGGGGTGCCCATCGCACCATGACCCCCCCGATGTTCCAGATCCTGGTGGTGGCCTATCCGGAGTTGGATGGGTACTTGAGGGCATCAAAGCAGCCACAAGGGGGTGAGTACACTCTCATTCAGCAGACTCTGCGCGCATTACGAGGTGTCTGGGTGGGGAAGGTGGGCAGTGGGTTCCCCTAGTCCAGGGCGATCTTGGTAGGCACGGTCCCTTGTGAGGCATGCTATGTGGCACCCCAACCCCACTAGTGGTAAGAGCCATCTACACCTAGTCAGGGACCTGTGACTTCCAGGTGTGCAGCAATTGGGCTTAGGCCTCGTACCCCATGGTCATGTGAAAAATCCAGGAACTGTAAGTGCATGGCGTAGTGCGGAGGGCTGCTCACTGTCTGTGGTGTCGGCCAACAGTAGTGGTGTTGCATGCACTGAACATGACTTTCTTCTGTCGTTCCCCCCACCTTTTGTGGTCTCCCTGTTCTTGTGTGCAATAGCATCATCAGGCGGAGGAGCATTGGCACCGGAGCAGGAGAAAGCTGCATCCCACTTGGCCCTGGAGTTGGAGCAACGGAGTCTGAAGCCACCAGTGGGACGGAGGGCGAAGGGAGCTCCACGACGGGGACAGGAGCAGAGACCAGCGACAGCGACTCCTCTGACTGATGGGAGCTCCCTTGCGGTGGCGGGCACCTCTGTGCCCACCGCATCAACAGGTACAGCCGCCACCCCCACTACCAGCACCACCGTCCCAGAAGCCCCTCAGCGTGTGTCCTGTGGCTGCTCACCCAGGAGGGTGGGCATCTCCTTCGCCCCAGGCACCTCAGGCCCTGCCCCAGTCAGCCCTGCTGCCCTCAGTGAGGAGGCTATTGACCTCCTGAGATCCCTCACTGTTGGGCAGTCTACCATTGTGAATGCCATCCAGGGTCTTGAGAGGCATTTGCAACAAACAAATACATACCTGGAGGGCATTCATTCTTGCCAGGCAGCCCAAGAGAGCATTTCAGGCTCTAGCCTCAGCACTGATGGCAGCCATTGTCCCTTAGTCCAGCCTCCGCCCCCAACCTCCTTCACCCAGACCCAATCCCCTGTACCTCAGCCTATCCCAAGCACACCATCAGACCAGCATGCACACACATCAACACACAAGAGTGGCTCAGGCAAACATAAGCAACACACATCCCACAGGCACTTACACAAGCACCATACCCATGCACACATACCAACATCCACTTCCTCCACTGTGTCCCCCTCCTCCATGTCTCCCTCCTCCCTCCTAGTCTCGTCTCCACTCACACCTGCATGCACTACATCCTCAGCCACTACCTCCATCACCAGCACGCCCATCACTACACACCGCTCACGTGCAATCACCCCCCACTACCTTTCACACATCCCCAGTGTCCTCTCCCAGTTTGTCAATGAGCCCTCCTCCACAAACGCAGGCACACACCCACCCAACAGCCATACACCTCACAACAGCCTCCAACCCATGCACCTTCACCCAAATTCAGCAGACGTACACCTCCTACAACCACTACCTCTTCCACCACTCCCAAACCCCCTCCATCTACCCGTCCCAGTGTGTCTAAAAAACTTTTCCTGGCTAACACTGACCTCTTCCCTACACCTCTCCCCCTGTCCTTCACCTAGGGCCAGGGTTTCCAGGTCCCAGCCCAGCACCTCAGCCACCAAATCCCCAGGCACAGTGGTGCCAGCAACTGTGGGGTCATCGAGTGCACCACCCATCAGGGCTGCCAGTGTGCCACGTAGCGAGGGCAAGGACATTCCGCCACCTGCCAAGGTGAAAAAGGTGCCCACATCCCGGAGGGAGAAGCCTAAACTACTTGACACCAAGGGCTCAGCGAAAACTAAAAGGGATAGTGGCAAGACAACTGCGCCACCATCAAAGGTGGGGAAGGGCCAAAAACAGAAGGGCAGGTCAGGAGAGGGCATGGTGGCACCGACTGAGGGACCAGTGTCACACCTTCTGTCCACATCCACGCCAACCTGTATGGCGGCGAACACCGCTAACTGCACCGCCCCCTACACCCCTACCTGCACCGCCACCTGCACCACAACCTGCACTGCCACCTGCACCACCACCTACACTGCCTCCGGCACGTCTACAGCCGCTGCAACAGTCCCCAGCCTCTTCCCCGGTGGGCAGCCGTCCCAGGCTGCAGGAGACATCCTGCTTTCTCCCTCAGCAGGTGCTGACCCATGCACCTCCGCCAGCCCCGCCACCACTGACTCCACCGCAAGCACTGCCAGCGGCCCGCGACGTCCTTGGACAGTGGCACAACCGCTTACATGCCTACCATCCCCAGTGGTCAGTCGTCCGAGGCTGGAGGAGAGTTCCAGGACCCTGGGCAGCTTCCATGAAGCATTGCTGTCATCATTGTTGGCAACTGCAGATGGAAGGCGAAGCCGCAGCATTGTGGGGTATGTCGCTGCCTCCATGGCGTATCATGCTACCTGTACCTCGCCAATGTCGTGCCACGCACACCCAAGTGAGTGAATTGTACCGGCCACACTCCACGTGGAGCACTCTGGGCACCATGCCCCCTCCATAACCAGTGGAGTATCACATCCACTACCTCAGTCCTACGCAGGATAAAGCACTCTGGGCACCATGCCCCCTCCAGAACCAGTGGAGTATCACATCCACTACCTCAGTCCTTGGCAGGATGAAGAACTCTGGGCACCATGCCCTCTCCAGAACCAGTGGAGTATCACATCCACTACCTCAGTCCTTGGCAGGATGAAGCACTCTGGGCACAAGGCCCCCTCAGGACCAGTGGAGACTGCTATCCACTATACAGACTGTGGCTTTGCACTCCCCAGGATAAAGCAGTGAGCAACCCACCCACTTGAGAGACTGTGGCTTTGCACTCCCAAGGATAAAGCAGTGGGCAATTCACCAGCTGGAGAGACTTGAGAGACTGTGGCTTTGCACTCCCCAGGATAAAGCAGTGGGCATCCCATCCACAGGAGAGGCTTGAGAGACTGTGGCTTTGCACTCCCCAGGATAAAGCAGTGGCAAACCACACACTGGAGAGACTTGAGAGACTGTGGCTTTGCACTCCCCCGGATAAAGCAGTGGGCAACCCACCCACTTGAGAGACTTGAGAGACTGTGGCTATGAACTCCCCAGGATACAGCAATGGGCATGGAGCCCCCTCGTGCAGCAGTGGCATCATGCGTTCATCTGGCTGAGGTGCTTCCCTCCCCCTCCCCTTGAGGTGCCTGTTTCATTTCGATCTGATGCCCCTGCAGTGTTCTCTCCGTTTCCAGTCAGGTATCTAGCGTGGGCTTCGCCCATGCATTTTGGGCCCAGTGGTCCACAGACATTGATTGGTGCACTATCTTGTGTAGTTGGTGTACATAATTGTATATAGTGGATTTTGAACTTTGATACAAAGATTCCACATGATTGCATTTGTTCAAATCATTTTCTTTTGTCCTTGCGTTCTTCCAGGGGGTGGGGGCAGTATATATGTAATGTTGCTGCATGTATTTGTGTGTATGGTGGGTGAGGGTGGGGGTGGAGGTGTTGGGTGTGTGTGACTCTCTTTTCCCTCCCCCCTCCCCTGTGTTGTAGGTGCAGTACTCACTGTGGTCGTCACCGCCGTCTTTGGTGCTCCTGATAGAAGAGAAGGAAGGCCAGCATCAGCAGTATCTGCAATTCAGGCTCTATGGCGTCCTGGTTCCTCGTGGGGTGTGGAGAGGTGAGTGTTTTCCCTTCTGTGTACTGTTTTTGCTGCGTTTTTGTTCGCGTTGGTTCCGCCCCGGAAAAGGTGGCGGATAGGCGGCTTGAAATACAGTGGGCGGTACTTTCTCTTCCGCCTGTCTGTTGGCGGTTACCACTGCAGTGTTTGTTGCTACCGCCGTGGCGGTCGGCGTGTTAAAGTGGCTGTCTATGTTGGCGGTTTCTGCCATTGTCGTGATTTCATTTGTTTTTTTTCCTCTGGACTGTTTGCGGTATTACCACCGCTTTAACACCGACCGCCAGGGTAGAAATGAAGGCCTTAGTCTATTTTGACCAACACTGTTTTATGATGTAAGTAGCAGAAGAAGGCATTCAGAGCCAGTTGAACAGGCAGTAATTTGATATATATGTTGTGGAAGGTCTATTAGAGGGGTGCCCACATGCCCTGAATGGTCATATTCTGTAAATGCGCCCCCCACCCCGTGAGAGAGGCATCCATGGTGATGGTCACTTGGGGAGCCAGTTCTAACAAAAGCTTGCCATGCAACAGGTTGTTACTGTTCCACCTCTGCAGAGAGCGATGGGTGCTGGCCAAATCTATACTAACTCCTCCCAAGGATCCTCTGCTTGTGAACATTGTGTTGCCAGGCACTTTTGAAGTGGACATGTATAATCAAGCGTGGGGAACGATGGTGATACATGAAGCCATCATGCCGAGAAACCACATTACTATCAGAACTGTTAGCTGCCAATCGAGCTCAAAAAGAGACAGCAGAAGCTGGAAGGCATGGAGCTGTGTGAAGCTGGGATAAACCTTACCAATGACTTGTTCCTAGGGAGGGCTATCTCTGAAGGGGCTGAAAGTGGGACTTGCCATCATTGCTGGGGAAACTGAGATTGTGGAGGAGATCGTGAGTTATTTCGGAGTGGGTCAAGCACTGCTATCTGCTTGAGCTCTTGATCAGCCAGCCATTGAAGTATTGGAAAATGTGGATGCCACTCTTCCTGAGATGAACAGCTACCATTGCAAGGCATTTAGTACAGACTATAGGAGCCATAGTTACCCTGAAGTGCAGAACCTTGAATTGAAAGTGCTTTCCACTTACCACCAACCTGAGGCCAGCAGGGCGAATTGGGATGTGGAAAATGGGGTCCTTTCAAGAGTGGTTACGAAATCGCCTTGCTGCATCAGATGAATGATGTTCTGAAGCATGACTATGAATAAGTGTTCTGACAGCTTGTACTTGTTGAGGGGGCTGTGGCTGAGTATGGGCATGAGGGACCCAACTTTTTGGGGGCTTAGAAAGTACAAGGAGTACACCTGTGTGTTTTGTGCTGGTGTTCTGTGGAGAGAGTGTTTGCAGAAGGGTTGTTTGTTGGTGGGGTAGTAAGTCCCAGGCAGTAGCCCTGTTTTACAATTGACTGAACCCATTGCACTGAGTTGATACTTTGACATTGCATGAGAAACGTTTGCAAGTGTCCACCGATAGGTGTAGGGTAGTCGGGGGAAGGGAGAGGGAGCCACTGTTTGGCAAGGGCAGCTCCCCTCACCACACCACCAGTAATCTTGTCCATTTGCCGGTGGATGAATGATCTCTTCTGCCTACTGACCAGCAACTCCTGAAGGCACTGTAGAATGGGGGCATCAAGATCTTCCGCCCCTGCTGCAGAATGCACCATAGGTAGTTGAGTCGGCATTGAAGGTGCTGGCGCGTCTGATCTTAATAAGTAAACCTACAAGGGGATGCAAATAGGTAGATGAACCTTTTGACTCGCGTTTAAGACGTTCCCACAGTATATCCCGTACAATCAGATCAATAATCAATAACCAATCAATAACATCAATAATCAATGATAATAGCATTAGTAATCAATTGGAGTCAGTAATTATCACACACCATGACCTTTCAGTCATGAATCACCACACCTTTTAGTAAAAGTTAGAATATTTATTTCCATATGTTAACAATGCTACTGTCATGTAAGATAATCTCAATATCAAATGATACACATACAGAAACATCACTGGCTGTCCAAAGTGGCGAAAGAAACGTAATCTAATCAAAGCTTGAACAATTACACATTCTAAGGTTACGGTGCAAATTAATAACAAGAATAATTGTGCAAATGATATCACATACATTTATATTCAGCAAAGGAAAGACATCGAATGTTACACCAGATTAGCATTATCATGTTGGGCTTCATGCAAAACAATTTAGTCAACACAAATTTAGAAAACATCTAACTATGACTATCAAAATAGTGCGGTTGGTGCCCAGAAAGAAAAAGCAAATAGGCATAACAAAACACATGCGTAACAGTATACCTCTCCTCAATTAGATCAGCAAGCTAAGATAGTCTTCGTCATCAGGACATCAGTTTGGTGAGGAAGGCATCAGGATTCAGCATTAAAGTTCAGGAAATCCTCAAGAAGAATAGGGAGAATGGTGCATCTCCTCTTGGTGCCATCCGGCTAAGTTAGATTTCCTAAAACTACTTCCCAAGTCCCTATTGATCAAGGGATCGCATGTTCACACTTAGGCCCATATTTATACTTTTTTAGTGCCGCATTTGCGCCGCTTTTTGATGCAAAAACGGTGCAAACATAAAAAATACAATTGTATTTTGTAAGTTTGCGCTGATTGTGCGTCAAAAAGCGATGCATATGCGGCGCTAAAAAAGTATAAATATGGGCCTTAGTCCAATAAAAGTAAAATATACAATCTACAGTTTTTTCTAGCACACCGTTCACATGTCGCTGATTGGCTTCTCTTGTAATGTCCTCATCATCCAGCTCTCCAAGTAACAATATTGTTGCAGCTTGTACTCCAGTCAGTGTCTCTATTGTTCTCCTCCTGAGAAAGTCAGTCTTACACATATTACACTTGTAATGTTACATTTTACAAGAACAGCATCTTCTAGCAAGCGGTTCCCATGAGAAGGACTTTTAGCTACGAGCACATTTGGTCAGCAGAGTGGAATATCACAATTTAATTCTCTAACACTGGCGGCCACTCATGCGGACACATTTTCAAATGTGTGCATTATTTTTCTCTATATTAATACATGTTCTACGCACATCCATTACTCAGAATACATTAATAATAATTAATATTATTGTTTATTAGAACATCTTCTCCAGCAATCCCTCCTCTGAGGACTAAATGTGTCATCACACTAAACTATCACTCACAAAAATCTTTCTTCATCAGCTAAAAGTCTGTCATTTCAATTCCTTCAAATCTTTGTTCCCTTTTTGAATTTTCCCTAAACAAGTTTTCCCTTTTCTTTTTTTCCCTCCTCTGATTATTCTTTGTATTTTTTTATGTTATTCTTTTACACAATTTACATATTCCCCATATTCCAATTAGGCAAACCATGATAATTAACATCCCCTGTATAATTTTCAATAAGATCCCTTTCCCAATGTTGCTGAGCCAATTCCCCACTGAAGCTAAATCTTTACCAACTTTCTCCCAAACACCTAGTTCTTTCAGTTCTTTCAAATCAGCACTTTTATTAGTCAGATTAGTAAGTAAGATCCTAATTTCTTTACTGTTATCAGGAATGAATGAGCAACAATGCCTAGAATTAAGCATTCTACAAACTCTGCCATCCTTTACTGAAAATGTCTAAAGCAAGGTGATTTTGAAGGGTCATCGCTCTTTCAGCAGCTAATTCAGTGTCTATCAGGAGTATGGCTTCTTAAAAGCTTGTCAGCATGTTATCCACAATAGTATACAACTTTATAATCTTTATCGAATTCAGAACAACTCCCACTGAAGGAATTATTGCTCCAAGTATATCTCCCACCATATCAGGAAACTCTCTCCTCTGTCTCACATGATGTAATTCAGTCATTTTCGGAAACTTCTTTAAGTCATCCATTTGAAAAATCTTTGGGAAAACTATTCCCAAATAACATGCCCTATACCATCCTCTTGGAAGACGGTAATAAGCATTAGGACCACATATATAATATATCCCAGGAATTGCTGGATTATGTCCATTCAACATAAATGTCCATTTACTCTGAAACAAAAACTCATGTCTACATTCACTTGTTCCCACAAATAAAGCATCAGTGTGTGATTTAGGCCTATATATACAAAGCTTCCCTATGTGTTGCACATCTAGAGCTAATTTCCCTTGTGTTTTAATTGCACTATAAGTATAGTCATTCTTGTAAGTCCTTCTTTCTAAGCCTTTTTCTAACTTCTCCTTCAATGCGTTTCTCCTGTCATCTGTGTGATCTAAGAAGCTCTTCTCTAAAGGGGTAAGCAAGCATGTCAAATTGTTGCGTTGTGCATAAGCCATGCCAAATGTTAATGTAGGTTCAAAGAAACCTCTAATACTATGTCATTATCTTTAGCTACTGTACTAAAAATACCTAATTATAGGGACAAACGAAAATACCACGTCGTGGTTGGAGTAAAAGTATTGGATGTACTATTGGTTATAGAATCTTGTTAGTAACAGGCTACAACTTATCCCATAAGTGAGATCCAAACTGTGATAAGTAACTCCTTCTTCGACTGATGAAGGAATCTGCGTAAACACATAATAATTCTTCACAACCATCGTCTGAGCATACTCACTCAATAAGCGATAGAAGACATTAGGAGATAGTTCTCCTTGTGCATTAGTATCCTCGTGCAAATACTTTTTGTAGGAATTTGGCTCTGTATGCACTATTTCAAAGTAAGGAATAGTATGCACAGAGTCCAAGGGTTCCCCTTAGAGGTAAGATAGTGGCAAAAAGAGATAATACTAATGCTCTATTTTGTGGTAGTGTGGTCGAGCAGTAGGCTTATCAAAGGAGTAGTGTTAAGCATTTGTTGTACATACACGCAGGCAATAAATGAGGAACACACACTCAGAAACAATTCCAGGCCAATAGGTTTTTGTTATAGAAAAATATATTTTCTTAGTTTATTTTAAGAACCACAGGTTCAAATTCTACATGTAATATCTCATTTGAAAGGTATTGCAGATAAGTACTCTAGGAACATTGAACAATCACAATAGCATATATACTTTTTACATAAAACACATTTAGCTGTTTTAAAAGTGGACACAGTGCAATTTTCACAGTTCCTGGGGGAGGTAAAGTAATGTTAGTTCTTGCAGGTAAGTAAACTACCTACGGGGTTCAAATTGGAGTCCAAGGTAGCCCACCATTGGGGGTTCAGAGCAACCCCAAAGTTACCACACCAGCAGCTCAGGGCCGGTCAGGTGCAGAGTTCAAAGTGGTGCCCAAAACGCATAGGCTTCAATGGAGAGAAGGGGGTGCCCTGGTTCCAGTCTGCCAGCAGGTAAGTACCCGCGTCTTCGGAAGGCAGACCAGGGAGGTTTTGTAGGGCACCGGGGGGGACACAAGTCCACACAAAAAGTACACCCTCAGCAGTGCGGGGGCGGCCGGGTGCAGTGTGCAAACAAGCGTCGGGTTTCCAATAGATTTCAATGGGAGACCAAGGCGTCTCTTCAGCGGTGCAGGCAGGCAAGGGGGGGGCTCCTCGGGGTAGCCACCACCTGGGCAAGGGAGAGGGCCTCCTGGGGGTCACTCCTGTACTGGAGTTCCGATCCTTCAGGTCCTGGGGGCTGCGGGTGCAGGGTCTTTTCCAGGCGTCGGGATTTCAGAGTCAGGCAGTCGCGGTCAGGGGGAGCCTCGGGATTCCCTCTGCAGGCGTCGCTGTGGGGGCTCAGGGGGGACAACTTTGGTTACTCACGGTCTTGGAGTCGCCGGAGGGTCCTCCCTGAGGTGTTGGTTCTACACCAGTCGAGTCGGGGTCGCCGGGTGCAGTGTTGCAAGTCTCACGCTTCTTGCGGGGATTGCAGGGGTCTTTAAATCTGCTCCTCTGGATACAAAGTTGCAGTCTTTGTTGAACAGAGCCGCTGTTCTCTGGAGTTTCTTGGTCTCCTGGAAGCAGGGCAGTCCTCTGAGGATTCTGAGGTCGCTGGTCCCAGGGAAAGCGTCGCTGGAGCAGGTTTCTTCTGAAGGAGGGAGACAGGCCGGTAGGTCTGGGGCCAAAGCAGTTGGTGTCGTCTTCTTCTCTGCAGGGTTTTTCAGCTCAGCAGTCCTCTTCTTCTGTAAGTTGCAGGAATCTAAATTCTTAGGTTCAGGGAAGCCCTTAAATACTAAATTTAAGGGCGTGTTTAGGTCTGGGGGGTTAGTAGCCAATGGCTACTAGCCCTGAGGGTGGGTACACCCTCTTTGTGCCTCCTCCCAAGGGGAGGGGGTCACATTCCTATCCCTATTGGGGGAATCCTCCATCTGCAAGATGGAGGATTTCTAAAAGTTAGAGTCACTTCAGCTCAGGACACCTTAGGGGCTGTCCTGACTGGCCAGTGACTCCTCCTTGTTTTTCTAATTAATTCCTCCGGCCTTGCCGCCAAAAGTGGGGCCGTGGCCGGAGGGGGCGGGCAACTCCACTAGCTGGAGTGCCCTGTGGTGCTGGAACAAAGGGGGTGAGCCTTTGAGGCTCACCGCCAGGTGTTACAGCTCCTGCCTGGGGGAGGTGATAGCAACTCCACCCAGTACAGGCTTTGTTACTGGCCACAGAGTGACAAAGGCACTCTCCCCATGTGGCCAGCAACCTGTCTCGAGTGTGGCAGGCTGCTAAAACCAGTCAGCCTACACGGGTAGTTGGTTAAGGTTTCAGGGGGCACCTCTAAGGTGCCCTCTGGGGTGTATTTCACAATAAAATTTACACTGGCATCAGTGTGCATTTATTGTGCTGAGAAGTTTGATACCAAACTTCCCAGTTTTCAGTGTAGCCATTATGGTGCTGTGGAGTCCGTGTTTGACAGACTCCCAGACCATATACTCTTATGGCTACCCTGCACTTACAATGTCTAAGGTTTTGCTTAGACACTGTAGGGGCACAGTGCTCATGCACTGGTGCCCTCACCTATGGTATAGTGCACCCTGCCTTAGGGCTGTAAGGCCTGCTAGAGGGGTGACTTATCTATACTGCATAGGCAGTGTGAGGTTGGCATGGCACCCTGAGGGGAGTGCCATGTCGACTTACTCGTTTTGTCCTCACCAGCACACACAAGCTGGCAAGCAGTGTGTCTGTGCTGAGTGAGTGGTCCCCAGGGTGGCATAAGACATGCTGCAGCCCTTAGAGACCTTCCCTGGTATCAGGGCCCTTGGTACCAGGGGTACCAGTTACAAGGGTCTTACCTGGATGCCAGGGTGTGCCAATTGTGTAAAACAAAAGTACAGGTTAGGGAAAGGACACTGGTGCTGGGGCCTGGTTAGCAGGCCTCAGCACACTTTCAAATCAAAACATAGCATCAGCAAAGGCAAAAAGTCAGGGGGTAACCATGCCAAGGAGGCATTTCCTTACACAACCCCCCCCCCCCAAACGAAAGAGGATGAGACTAACCTTTCCCAAGAGAGTCTTCATTTTCGAAGTGGAAGAACCTGGAAAGGCCATCTGCATTGGCATGGGCAGTCCCATGTCTGTGTTCCACTATAAAGTCCATTCCCTGTAGGGAGATGGACCACCTCAACAGTTTTGGATTTTCACCTTTCATTTGCATCAGCCATCTGGGAGGTCTGTGGTCAGTTTGAACTACAAAGTGAGTACCAAAGAGGTATGGGCTCAGCTTCTTCAGGGACCAAACCACAGCAAAGGCCTCCATCTCAATGGCACTCCAACGCTGCTCCCTGGGGAGTAACCTCCTGCTAATGAAAGCAACAGGCTGGTCAAGGCCATCATCGTTTGTTTGGGACAAAACTGCCCCTATCCCATGTTCAAAGGCATCTGTCTGCACAATGAACTGCTTGGAGTAATCTGGAGCTTTTAGAACTGGTGCTGTGCACATTGCTTGTTTCAGGGTGTCAAAGGCCTGTTGGCATTCTACAGTCAAGTTTACCTTCTTGGGCATTTTCTTGGAGGTGAGTTCTGTGAGGGCTGTCACTATGGATCCATATCCCTTCACAAACCTCCTATAGTACCCAGTCAAGCCAAGGAATGCCCTGACTTGAGTCTGGGTTTTTGGAGCTGCCCAGTCCACAATAGTCTGGATCTTAGGCTGGAGTGGCTGAACTTGGCCTCCACCTACAAGGTGTCCCAAGTAAACCACAGTTCCCTGCCCTATCTGGCATTTGGATGCCTTGATAGAGAGGCCTGCTGATTGCAGAGCCTTCAAAACCTTCTTCAGGTGGACCAGGTGATCCTGCCAGCTGGAGCTAAAGACAGCAATATCATCAAGATAAGCTGTACTAAAGGACTCCAAACCAGCAAGGACTTGATTCACCAACCTTTGGAAGGTGGCAGGGGCATTCTTTAAACCAAAGGGCATAACAGTAAACTGATAATGCCCATCAGGTGTGGAGAATGCTGTCTTTTCTTTTGCTCCAGGTGCCATTTTTATTTGCCAGTACCCTGCTGTTAAGTCAAAGGTACTTAAGAATTTGGCAGCACCTAATTTGTCAATCAGTTCATCAGCTCTAGGAATGGGATGGGCATCTGTCTTGGTGACAGAATTAAGGTGGTCATTCCAACCCTGGCGGTCCATGACCGCCGGGTTGGAGGACCGCGGGAGCACCGCCGACAGGCCGGCGGTGCTCCAATGGGCATTCCGACCGCGGCGGTAAAGCCGCGGTCGGACCGGCAACACTGGCGGTCTCCCGCCAGTGTACCGCCGCCCATTGGAATCCTCCAAGGCGGCGCAGCTAGCTGCGCCGCCGAGGGGATTCCGACCCCCCCCCCTACCGCCATCCAGTTCCCGGCGGTCCGCCCGCCGGGAACCGGATGGCAGTAGGGGGGGTCGCGGGCCCCCGTAAGAAGGCCCCTAAATGTATTTCACTGTCTGCTGCGCAGACAGTGAAATACGCGACGGGTGCAACTGCACCCGTCGCACAGCTTCCACTCCGCCGGCTCGATTCCGAGCCGGCTTCATCGTGGAAGCCTCTTTCCCGCTGGGCTGGCGGGCGGCCTGAAGGCGGCCGCCCGCCAGCCCAGCGGGAATGTCAGAATTACTTCCGCGGTCTTTCGACCGCGGAACGGTAACCTGACAGCGGGACTTTGGCGGGCGGCCTCCGCCGCCCGCCAAGGTCAGAATGAGGGCCTAAGTCCTCTGTAGTCCACACAAAACCTCATCTCTCTCTTTCCATCTTGGGTGTGAGGTTTGGGGACTAAGACCACTGGGCTAGCACAGGGGCTGTCAGAGTGCTCAATTACTCCCAATTCCAGCATCTTGTGGACTTCCACCTTGATGCTTTCCTTAACTTGGTCAGACTGTCTGAAAATTTTGTTTTTGACAGGCATGCTGTCTCCTGTGTCCACATCATGGGTACACAGGTGTGTCTGACAAGGGGTTAGGGAAAAGAGCTCAGCAAACTGTTGCAGGGCCTTCCTACAATCAGATTGCTGTTGGTCAGAGAGGGTGTCTGAGTAGATCACTCCATCAACTGAGCCATCCTTAGGGTTTGATGAGAGAAGATCAGGGAGAGGTTCACTCTCAGCTTCCTGATCCTCATCTGTTACCATCAACAGATTAAAATCAGCCCTGTCATGGAAGAGCTTAAGGCGGTTCACATGGATCACCCTCTTGGGGCTCCTGCTAGTGCCCAGGTCCACCAGGTAGGTGACCTGACTCTTCTTCTCTAGCACTGGGTAAGGGCCACTCCATCTGTCCTGGAGTGTCCTGGGAGCCACAGGCTCCAGAACCCAGAATTTCTGCCCTGGTTGAAATTCAACCAGTGCAGCCTTTTGGTCATACCAAAACTTCTGGAGCTGTTGGCTGGCCTCAAGGTTTTTACTTGCCTTTTCCATGTACTCTGCCATCCTTGAGCGAAGGCCAAGTACATAGTCCACTATGTCTTGTTTAGGCTCATGAAGAGGTCTCTCCCAGCCTTCTTTCACAAGAGCTAGTGGTCCCCTTACAGGGTGGCCAAACAGAAGTTCAAAAGGTGAGAACCCTACTCCCTTCTGAGGCACCTCTCTGTAAGCGAAAAGCAGACATGGCAAGAGGACATCCCATCTCCTTTTGAGTTTTTCTGGGAGCCCCATGATCATGCCCTTTAATGTCTTGTTGAATCTCTCAACAAGGCCATTAGTTTGTGGATGATAGGGTGTAGTGAATTTATAAGTCACTCCACACTCATTCCACATGTGTTTCAGGTATGCTGACATGAAGTTGGTACCTCTGTCAGACACCACCTCCTTAGGGAAGCCCACTCTGGTAATGATACCAATGAGGGCCTTGGCTACTGCAGGGGCAGTAGTCGACCTAAGGGGAATAGCTTCAGGATACCTAGTAGCATGATCCACTACTGCTAGTATGTACATATTTCCTGAGGCTGTGGGAGGTTCAAGTGGACCCACTATGTCCACACCCACTCTTTCAAAGGGGACCCACACCACTGGAAGTGGAATGAGGGGGGCCTTTGGATGTCCACCTATCTTACCACTGGCTTGACAGGTGGTACAGGAGACACAAAACTCCTTAACTTTCTGGGACATGTTGGGCCAGTAGAAGTGGTTGACTAGTCTCTCCCACGTCTTGGTTTGTCCCAAATGCCCAGCAAGGGGAATACCATGGGCTAAGGTCAGTATGAACTCTCTGAACGCCTGAGGCACTACCACTCTCCCAGTGGCACCAGGTTTGGGATCTCTTGCCTCAGTGTACAGGAGCCCATCTTCCCAATAGACCCTATGTGTTCCAGTTTTCTTGCCATTGGACTCTTCAGCAGCTTGCTGCCTAAGGCCTTTAAGAGAGGGACAGGTTTCTTGCCCCTTACACAACTGCTCCCTTGAGGGTCCCCCTGGGCCTAAGAGCTAAACCTGATAAGGTTCTAACTCCATAGGCTCAGTTCTCTCAGAGGGCAGAACTTCTTCCTGAGAAGAGAGGTTCTCTTTTTGTTGTTGTGTTGCAGCTGGGTTCCCAGCTGGCTTTCCTTTTCTCTTGGTAGGCTGGGCCCTTTTTCCAGACTCCAGCTCTACTTTTTCACCCTGAGCCTTACACTGTGCCCTTGTCTTGACACACACCAGTTCAGGGATACCCAGCATGGCTGCATGGGTTTTTAGTTCTACCTCAGCCCATGCTGAGGACTCCAGGTCATTTCCAAGCAAACAGTCTACTGGGATATTTGAGGAGACCACCACCTGTTTCAGGCCATTGACCCCTCCCCACTCTAAAGTTACCATAGCCATGGGATGTACTTTAGTCTGATTGTCAGCGTTGGTGACTGGATAAGTTTGTCCAGCCAGGTATTGACCAGGGGAAACCAGTTTCTCTGTCACCATGGTGACACTGGCACCTGTATCCCTCAGGCCTTCTACACTTGTCCCATTAATTAAGAGCTGCTGCCTGTATTTTTGCATGTTAGGAGGCCAGGCAGCCAGTGTGGCTAAATCCACCCCACCCTCAGAGACTAATGTAGCTTCAGTGTGACACCTGATTTGCTCTGGGCACACTCTTGATCCCACTTGGAGACTAGACATTCCAGTGTTAGCTGGAGTGGAGTTAGAAGTGGTTGTCTTCTTGGGACAGGCCTTGTCTCCAGTTTGGTGTCCAGGCTGATTACAGCTACGACACCAGGCCTTTTTGGGATCAAAGTTTTTACCCTTGTACCCAAAATTGTTTTGTGAAGAGGCTCTGGGCCCACCCTCCTGTGCAGGTTTTTGGGGGCCTGAAGAAGACTCTTTACTATTTTTGTTTTTGGATGTCTCAACACTCTTCCCCTGGGAGGCTTTGTGACCCCTTTCTTTTGGTCACCCCCAGTGGTAGTCTTGGTCACCCTAGTCTTGACCCAATGGTCCGCCTTCTTTCCCAATTCTTGGGGAGAAATTGGTCCTAGGTCTACCAGATGCTGATGCAGTTTATCATTTGAACAATTACTTAACAGTTGTTCTTTCACAAATACATTGTACAGCCCATCATAATCATTAACACCACTGCCTTGAATCCAACCATCCAGTGTTTTCACTGAGTAGTCTACAAAATCAACCCAGGTCTAGCTCGAGGATTTTTGAGCCCCCCTGAATCTAATCCTATACTCCTCAGTGGAGAATCCAAAGCCCTCAATCAGGGTACCCTTCATGAGGTCATAAGATTCTGCATCTTTTCCAGAGAGTGTGAGGAGTCTATCCCTACACTTTCCAGTGAACATTTCCCAAAGGAGAGCACCCCAGTGAGATTTGCTAACTTTTCTGGTTACACAAGCCCTCTCAAAAGCTGTGAACCATTTGGTGATGTCATCACCATCTTCATATTTAGTTACAATCCCTTTAGGGATTTTCAACATGTCAGGAGAATCTCTGACCCTAGTTATGTTGCTGCCACCATTGATGGGTCCTAGGCCCATCTCTTGTCTTTCCCTTTCTATGGCTAGGATCTGTCTTTCCAAAGCCAATCTTTTGGCAATCCTGGCTAACTGGATGTCCTCTTCACTGGGATTATCCTCAGTGATTTCAGAGATGTTGGTCCCTCCTGTGAGGGGAACAGTATCTCTGACTATTATGTTTGGAGACAGGGCTTGAGAGGCCCTGTTCTCCCTAGTTAGGACTGGTAGGTGGGAATTTTCCTCCAAGTCACTATCTTCATCCTCTGTGATGCCATCCTCAGAGGGGTTGGCCTTTTCAAACTCTGCCAAAAGCTCCTGGAGCTGTAGTTTTGAAGGTCTGGGGCCCATTGTTATTTTCTTTATTTTACAGAGTGACCTTAGCTCCCTCATCTTAAGATGGAGGTAAGGGGTGGTGTCGAGTTCCACCACATTCATATCTGTACTAGACATTATGCTTCTAAAAGTTGGAATACTTTTTAAGAATCTAAAACTAGTTCTAGGTTCTAATTCAAACTTTCACAAAACTTTTAAACTCTAAAAGGAAATGCTAAACAGGGACTAAGACAAGGCCCTCGCAGGACTTTTAAGAATTTTGAAAAATAGTTCAAATTGCAAAAATCAATTTCTAATGACAATTTTTGGAATTTGTCGTGTGATCAGGTATTAGCTGAGTAGTCCAGCAAATGCAAAGTCTTGTACCCCACCGCTGATCCACCAATGTAGGAAGTTGGCTCTGTATGCACTATTTCAATGTAAGGAATAGTATGCACAGAGTCCAAGGGTTCCCCTTAGAGGTAAGATAGTGGCAAAAAGAAAGAGATAATACTAATGCTCTATTTTGTGGTAGTGTGGTCGAGCAGTAGGCTTATCAAAGGAGTAGTGTTAAGCATTTGTTGTACATACACACAGGCAATAAATGAGGAACACACACTCAGAAACAATTCCAGGCCAATAGGTTTTTGTTATAGAAAAATATATTTTCTTAGTTTATTTTAAGAACCACAGGTTCAAATTCTACATGTAATATCTCATTTGAAAGGTATTGCAGATAAGTACTTTAGGAACTTTGAACAATCACAATAGCATATATACTTTTTACATAAAACACATTTAGCTGTTTTAAAAGTGGACACAGTGCAATTTTCACAGTTCCTGGGGGAGGTAAAGTAATGTTAGTTCTTGCAGGTAAGTAAACTACCTACAGGGTTCAAATTGGAGTCCAAGGTAGCCCACCGTTGGGGGTTCAGAGCAACCCCAAAGTTACCACACCAGCAGCTCAGGGCCGGTCAGGTGCAGAGTTCAAAGTGGTGCCCAAAACGCATAGGCTTCAATGGAGAGAAGGGGGTGCCCCTGTTCCAGTCTGCCAGCAGGTAAGTACCCGCGTCTTCGGAGGGCAGACCAGGGGGGTTTTGTAGGGCACCGGGGGGGACACAAGTCCACACAAAAAGTACACCCTCAGCAGCGCGGGGCGGCCGGGTGCAGTGTGCAAACAAGCGTCGGGTTTCCAATAGATTTCAATGGGAGACCAAGGCGTCTCTTCAGCGGTGCAGGCAGGCAGTGGGGGGGCTCCTCGGGGTAGCCACCACCTGGGCAAGGGAGAGGGCCTCCTGGGGGTCACTCCTGTACTGGAGTTCCGATTCTTCAGGTCCTGGGGGCTGCGGGTGCAGGGTCTTTTCCAGGCGTCGGGATTTCAGAGTCAGGCAGTCGCGGTCAGGGGGAGCCTCGGGATTCCCTCTGCAGGCGTCGCTGTGGGGGCTCGGGGGGACAACTTTGGTTACTCACGGTCTCGGAGTCGCCGGAGGGTCCTCCCTGAGGTGTTGGTTCTCCACCAGTCGAGTCAGGGTCGCCGGGTGCAGTGTTGCAAGTCTCACGCTTCTTGCGGGGATTGCAGGGGGTCTTTAAATCTGCTCCTCTGGATACAAAGTTGCAGTCTTTGTTGAACAGAGCCGCTGTTCTCGGGTGTTTCTTGGTCTCTTGGAAGCAGGGCAGTCCTCTGAGGATTCAGAGGTCGCTGGTCCCAGGGAAAGCGTCGCTGGAGCAGGTTTCTTCTGAAGGAGGGAGACAGGCCGGTAGGTCTGGGGCCAAAGCAGTTGGTGTCTTCTTCTTCTCTGCAGGGATTTTCAGCTCAGCAGTCCTCTTCTTCTGTAAGTTGCAGGAATCTAAATTCTTAGGTTCAGGGAAGCCCTTAAATACTAAATTTAAGGGCGTGTTTAGGTCTGGGGGGTTAGTAGCCAATGGCTACTAGCCCTGAGGGTGGGTACGCCCTCTTTGTGCCTCCTCCCAATGGAAGGGGGTCACATTCCCATCCCTATTGGGGGAATCCTCCATCTGCAAGATGGAGGATTTCTAAAAGTTAGAGTCACTTCAGCTCAGGACACCTTAGGGGCTGTCCTGACTGGCCAGTGACTCCTCCTTGTTTTTCTAATTAATTCCTCCGGCCTTGCCGCCAAAAGTGGGGCCGTGGCCGGAGGGGGCGGGCAACTCCACTAGCTGGAGTGCCCTGTGGTGCTGGAACAAAGGGGGTGAGCCTTTGAGGCTCACCGCCAGGTGTTACAGCTCCTGCCTGGGGGAGGTGATAGCATCTCCACCCAGTGCAGGCTTTGTTACTGGCCACAGAGTGACAAAGGCACTCTCCCCATGTGGCCAGCAACATGTCTCGAGTGTGGCAGGCTGCTAAAACCAGTCAGCCTACACGGGTAGTTGGTTAAGGTTTCAGGGGGCACCTCTAAGGTGCCCTCTGGGGTGTATTTCACAATAAAATGTACACTGGCATCAGTGTGCATTTATTGTGCTGAGAAGTTTGATACCAAACTTCCCAGTTTTCAGTGTAGCCATTATGGTGCTGTGGAGTCCGTGTTTGACAGACTCCCAGACCATATACTCTTATGGCTACCCTGCACTTACAATGTCTGAGGTTTTGCTTAGACACTGTAGGGGCACAGTGCTCATGCACTGGTGCCCTCACCTATGGTATAGTGCACCCTGCCTTATGGCTGTAAGGCCTGCTAGAGGGGTGACTTATCTATACTGCATAGGCAGTGTGAGGTTGGCATGGCACCCTGAGGGGAGTGCCATGTCGACTTACTCGTTTTGTCCTCACCAGCACACACAAGCTGGCAAGCAGTGAGTCTGTGCTGAGTGAGGGGTCCCCAGGGTGGCATAAGACATGCTGCAGCCCTTAGAGACCTTCCCTGGCATCAGGGCCCTTGGTACCAGGGGTACCAGTTACAAGGGTCTTACCTGGATGACCTGGAGCGTGTGCCAATTGTGTAAAACAAAAGTACAGGTTAGGGAAAGAACACTGGTGCTGGGGCCTGGTTAGCAGGCCTCAGTACACTTTCAAATCAAAACATAGCATCAGCAAAGGCAAAAAAGTCAGGGGGTAACCATGCCAAGGAGGCATTTCCTTACACTTTTCATCTAACCTAATCTTCTTATTGCTGTTAATGTATTAGTTGTCTCAAAAGCGGAAGTATGGTTGGCTTTGCTCCTATCAAGAACAGTCATTCCAGCAGTCAATACAACAAACAATATCCCACATAGAATCGGCAAACCAATACTCATCTATTTACAGCACCTATTTTTCCTACCCTGCTGGCTAATGTTACTCATGATCTGTAAAGAATCAGAATGCAGAAGAGAGATTTAGAAAAACTGCAGTGAAATCAAAAACAAAAATCTTCTTTCAGCATTATTTACAGCTCTCGGTCTTTCTTTGAGGACCCCTTGTCAAAATCGGTAAGCAGCTTTTCAAAATCTGGTTTCAAAATGTCAAATCAGGTTATCAAAGTATTTTCCGGGTACTTTCAACAGTCTCTTTCTCTAAAATTTTCCCAACAGTTTAGTTCACCAGCTTCCTTCAAGTGCCAAAATATTGACCTGGATTGTCTTGATCAAAACAAAAAGACAAAAATTATTTCTGCCATTCACTTGTAGTTGCATATGCCCATTCAGGACCTGCGTATCTTCGACTTGCTATTCTCTTTCTTTTCATCATTTGATCACCATTCAATTTCCCTTCACTTAGATCTTCTCTCCTTGTTGTATGTACTTCTTCTTCAATTGTTGTTTCAACAACTACTTTCTTTCTCTTGCTAGTGACTCCGGCCACTTATCTCCTTTCAATGGACCCTTGGTCAATGTTCTTTTCAGTGTTGAACCCGAAACTTCTCCTTGTTCTATGGTGTCTTCTCTTGACGGACCTGCAACTGGTGAAGGAGGAGTAAGATCACGGTGACTTTGATCTGCCTCAACTCCTTCCCCCTCGGGGTCTGGCAATTGCACTGTTTGGCCCATATTTATACTTTTTTAGAGCCGCATTTGCGTCATTTAGTGACGCAAAGTGGCGCAAACTTACAAAATACAATTGTATTTTGTACGTTTGCACCGCTTTTCATCAAAAAGTGGTGCAAATGCGGCGCTAAAAAAAGTATAAATATGTGCCTTTGTCTCTCAAAATCATCTGCTTCTGGGAAAGCCCTCCTTTGACTAGGCTCTCCTGCTGCCTTAATTGAGATAGGCTAAATGTCACCCTCCTGGAGGTCTTCTCCTTCGGCCGTCACAGAAGTGACTGGACCGTCCTCAACGGTCTCAGATCCGGTCTCAGTTCCCCTTTGTTCTCCTTCCAACACTGAGACTTGTTTTGATGTTGTTGGTACTTTCAACAACTGTGCTTCTTCATCAGTCGGGTATATCACTTTCTTTGTTTGACTGGCAGGGATACAGTTTGGAACTCCAGTGCACTTCACAGCTGTGGTAGTTGTCAGATCTACCTGGAAAGGACCCTTCCAACGAGGCTTCAAACATGTTTTCCTCACGTGTTTCTGGACCACAAACCAGTCACCTGCCCTCTAATTGTGCCCTGGGCCATGGATCAGTGGCAGTGTGGTGGCTTCCACCTGCTGAGAGAAAGAACGAACCACATCAGCCAGACCTTTGCAGTAGTCCAGCATCATATCATCTGTAATGTTGCCAACCTCATGGCTCGGCCCATAAGCATCTGATGCGGCGACAATCCTGTCTTCCTGTCGGGTGTGTTTCTCATTGTCATCAGAACTAAAGGCAGTGCGTCAGGCCATTTCAGATTAGTGGACGCACAAATCTTTGCAACTCTTGACTTCAAGGTACTATTAATTTGTTCCACAATTCTTGATGCTTCAGGGCAGTAACTACAATGCAACTTCTGCTCAATGTTCAATGCTGCACCCAGTAATTTAATGACTTCATTGTTGAAGTGTCTTCCTCTATCTGATTCTAAAGAGATTGGAAATCCAAAACCTGGTATCAGTTCCCTAAGCAGTAGTTTTGCTACTGTGAGAATGTCATTTCTTCATGTAGGGTATGCTTCAAAATAGTGTGACTAAAGATGCAAACAATCACAAACACATACCTCAAACTTCAACACCACAGACATCTCAATAAATTCCATTTGCATTCTGCTGAATGGACCTGCTGCTCTTCCAATGTGGCTCAGATTAACCACTTTCCCTTCCCCACCTTCATTTGTTGGCAAATGATGCAACAAAGGAAAACTGCTTCGGCAACCTGTCTAAACTTTGGATTGAACCAATCGTGCTTGAACAACTGAATCATGGCATCCCTCCCAACATGTGTTTGACCATGATAATACCTAGCCATTTGAGACAACAGACTATTAGGCAAAACTAATTGACCCTCTTCTAAAACCCACAATTCATCTTGTCGCTGTACACATTTAATTTTGCTCCATGAATGTTTTTTCCTCCCTGTCAACATTATTCTGCAACATTTTCAATTCCTCCAATCTGTCAATTACTTTTAATTCAAAACCTGGATGTTTCATCTTTTTCAGGTAACAGTTCCCACTTATCCTTGAATGATATACAGTTCAATGCGCAAAACCTTGCGACTTGATCCTCATACCCAGTTCCCATTGACACGAAGTCCTGTGACTTTAGATGTGCACTGCATTTCACCACGGCTATCTTTTCAGGCATTTGGATAGCATGCAAAGGATCTTTAATTCTTTCACCCTTTCTCACTGGTGAACCAGATGAGGTCATGAAACCTCTCTGTGACCACAACTGGCCAAAATTATGGACTATTCCAAATCCATATTGGCTATCTGTATAGATGGTAACCTTCAATTGAGCAGAAACATGGCATGCTCTAGTATGGGCTACCAGTTCTGCTATTGTATTGGGCAGAATACACTCCACAAAGCTTCCAGGATACCAGTAATTGGGCACACGGCATATCCTGCTCTCAGTGTCCCTGTATTGTCTCTTAGACAAGAACCATCAGCAAAGATAATTTGGTCATTCTTTTCCAAGCGAGTATCTCTAATGTCAGGTCTCGGTTTTGTGCACAAGTCAGTTATTTCAAGGCAATCATGCTCAATGTCTTCCAATTTTTCAATTTCAACATTCTCATTAGGAAGTAATGTGGCCGGGTTCAGCACTGTACATCTTTTCAATGACACATTTGGTGACCCTAGAATACTTGTTTCATATCCGGTCAACCTTGCACCTGTTAAATATTGGGTTTTCGTCTTTTTAAGTAGGATCTCAATAGAGTGAGGGACCATTATAGTTAAGGGATGTCCCATCACAATACCTTCACACTGTGTGAGGCTTTGTCCAACTGCTGCAACTGCGAGCAAACAACCTGTAAGGCTGCTGCAATTGGGTTCAAAGTAGCTGAAAAATATGCTACTGGGCGGTTTACACCTCCATGGATCTGCGTCAAGACAAAGAACATGCATAACACTCATGACAAAACAGTGTGAAAGGTTTTGTGTAGTCAGGCATACCCAAAGCCGGAGCCTTGCACAGATTCTCTCAATTCAGTAAAAGCTTTCATTCCAGCCTGGTCTAACACTATGGGATTGTTGACTTCCTTATGAGTCAGCTTCTGCAATGGTCTTGAAATGACTGAAAAATTGGGGATCCATTGGCGGCAGTAGCCTACCATTCCTAAAAACATTCGGACATCTCTCTGTGTGGTCAGGGGATTAATTAGCAATATGGTTGTGACCCTTTCTCTGGATTTCTTTCTTGACCCCTTCTCAATCTGGTGATCCAAGTATTTCACTTCTTTCTGACAGTATTGTAATTTAAGTGGAGACACTTTATGACCATTCTTTCCCAAATGGTTCAAATGGTGTCATACTTGCACTCGTCCCTTGTTTTGAACGCAATCAGCAAGTCATCAATGTATTGTACTAAGGTTGATTTGAAAGGCAATTCCAACGACTCCAAACTATTTTTCAAGATCTGATTGAATATGGAAGGTGACTCTGAAAACCCTTGAGGAATTCGACACCAACAGTAAACTCAGTCCAAAAACTTGAAACAAAAGAGAAATTGGCTTTCCTCATGAAGAGGCACAGAAAAGAAGGCTTGCGAGATGTCAATGACAGTGAACCACTCAGCAGCACATGGAATCTGGAACATTATCACAGCTGGATTTGGCACCACGGGACAACATTTGATCACAATGTAATTTATTGTTTCAGAAATCCTGGACTATTCGAACTTTCCCACAGGGCTTTTTCAGACCCATTATCGGTGAATTACATGGGCTGCTCTACACTTCCTTCAGAACTCCTTGTTTCACAAATTCTGCAATTATTTTGGCAACCTTCATAAGGACATCTTGTGGCATGACGTACTTGGGAATTTAAGGAAAAATAGCATTTGGCTTTATGGTAACTTTAACTGGCTCAACTCCCTTTATCAGGCCTATCTCTTTTCCTGTCAGATCCCACACATTCTCCTTAATCGTTCCCTGTAAATCAGGATGAAGCTCCTTCACTGTGAACACTGGGAAAAATTCAGTCAGAGGATATTCCTCATTAATTGTCTCACACTCTATCTCTGGGGCTTGGTCATCTTCATCATCGCTAGTCATTTGAATGTCTATTCCATCATTTGAACAAGTAATCGAGCATCTTGTTTTACACAGCAAGCCTCTCCCCAGTAAGGATACTGGACTTGAATCACAGACTACGAATTTGTGCAATCCCACGAAGTTGCCAATTTTAATCTGAACTGGTTCTGTAATCGGGTTGGTCAAATACAGATTCGCTACCCCTACAATCTGACCTGTTTTATCTGAAAGGGGCAAATTTGGGACTTTGACAGTTCTTACTGTAGAGCGTGTAGCTCCTGTGTCAACCAAGAATGAAACTCTGTGACCCATGACTTTCCCTTTCACATAGGGACCCCTCTGATCTACTTCTAAGGAAGTTGTAAGCATACATGGCTCCTCATCTGATCTCTCGCTCACCCAATCATCGTTTACTCCATTCTCACTGTGCAACTGGAATTTGTGTACTGTGTTATTACTTTGGTTAACCTCCTGACCTGTGACCTGTTGAGAAAGCATTACTTGCTGATGTTCCATTGGGGTTTGAGGTATTTGAATTTGCTGTCTAGGTGCCATGGGAACCTGTTGCTACACTGGCTGCAACTGTGTCATTTGCACACGTGGCATTTGCACCTGCTGAATGGGTTGAAAATTCTGTATTTGATTCATTTTATTTTGAAAATTTGGATTAGGACCTCTCATTCTCGGTCCTCTCATGTTCTGGAAAGGATTGATGTCATTAGTTTGCTGAACAACACTCTCCTGCGCCAACATTGGACACTCCTGTTTCCAATGTCCGATGGCTCTGCAAGCGTGACAAGGCAACAATTTCTTCATTCCCTGCACATCATTCTAAACTACTACAGTACCTAAATCTGGTCCTCGATTCACATTACCTCCGATAGCTCTACCTCTTATCTGAGGCTGAAACACCATGTTTCCCTGTTGCTGCTGTGGTAGCTATTGTGAAAATGTCCCTGCATGCCTGTCTGAGCACCTTTAATCTGCATCACCACCCCATTTTCTTTTGGCTTTCTCTGCTTCAACTCAATTTCATCGCTACAGTACTTTGCACATTGCAACACCTCATCAATCAGCTTTGCTTGCCAGGAAATCTAATGACTCTTAAACATCGAGCTAATTTCAGGTCTCAATCCTTCCACAAATCTGAACACAAAATGAATCATGTCCTTCGCCTCAATTGTCTCTGTACCACTGTAATGCTTGAACGCCTGTAACAATCTCCCATAAAATACGCATGTATGGACTCCTTTGCTTCCTGAGCTGTCCTGTAAATTCTCTGTCAATCAGTATTGTTGGGCGAAATTCTCACTTTAAAAATTCAATACCTTATAGTAATATTTCATTACCTCAGGAGATGGTGCACCTGTAATTTTATCTCTCTATGGTTCTCTTGTTGGCCAATCTATACTCCTCTTACACTCTATCCACATATCAGCTGGACCCACTATCTCTAATAAGGTGTTCAAGTCCTCCCACAGGCACTTTTGCAAGTTTTACAAACTTATCTGTCTGCTGGTACCATTCTACTGGCTTCTCTCTCAATTTTGGATAATCATTTGTGAATGATAGAAATATTTTTAGGGTGGCAAATTGGATGCATAACAGACACCGAAATCATTATTTTAAGGCTCAATTTATTTGCTGCAAATGATATGATCTGAAGAATTAAAGGGCATATTTAAGAAAGGTGGAGCTGCACACAGTGCAGCGCCACTTTCATTGCGCCCCTTTACCCCCCACTACTGCCACCATGTGTGCGCTGTATTTAAAATACGGCGCACCATGGCACGGAGAAGGGGGCAATAGCGTCTGAATTTTTGACTCTATTGATGTACTGTTCAGAGTTAGCACCAACATTTTGGCACTAACCATGAACTTTACATAGAGGCCCATTGTAACCAAAGTTGTGCCCTCTTTTAACGCTTGCTCTGCGCAGGCATTAGATATGCCAAAACAAATGACACAAAAAAATCTTTTAGATTTCTATGCGTCATTTTTTCAGCCTCCCCTAACAGGAAAACGCCATCCTGGCATACATTATACCTGGCACAGGCATAATGTGGTGCAAGGGGTTACAAAGTGGCACAATGCATGCACTGTGCCCCTTTGTAAATCTGGTGCAAAGTTTTTGCAAAATTATCGCCACATTAGCGTACAAAAATGATGCTAATGTGGCTATTTTATGGCGCCAGGGGCTCCTAAATCTGCTCCAGAGTATGCAAAACATTGATACTGATTTCAAAATATCGGTGCATCCTGTCAGCCTGAGGCTTAAGGAAAGAGAATCATTACAATGTTTCTCAAACATAAATGCCACATGTTACCCCAATTCAAAGGTTGTCGGGGAATCAAGGGTGGGTTGGGAATGTTGTGGTCTGCAGAAAATGCCAGTGTGGGGAGGACGGGTGATTAAAACTGTTACTGGGGTCGGTGTGGGAAGCTAATACAAGACTGTGTGAAGGCGAATTGTAACATTGACTCTGATGGGCAGGAAAGAACGCTGTTGCAGGAAGGTTTTAAAATGCAGCCAGAAGTAGGATGAGAATGTGAAACGCAGACACTACTTACAAAAACATTACTTGCAACAACTGGATTGTAGCTTTTAGTGCTGTACGTTCATAACCTATGCACACTCCTGCCATCCACTGCGGAGGCTCTGAATATTGCAGCCTGTTTTTCTTCAAAGAAGTGTTTTCAGTTTCAGGTTGAAGCACAATACCTCCCTCGAAACACATAAAGAACCAAGACCTAGGTTCCACCTCAAATTGTTTTTTCCTGCTATTAGCTTCGAACATGCTGTGGAGGGCTCCACCGACAGATCACAGAGAAGAATGTTGGCAACGCACTGATGTAGGTGGCCCATAAAGAAGGACAAGAGGATAGTCAAAGGTAAGTATTTCACTCATACTCGCAAAACTATTTAGTGTTTTATTTGTAATATTAACAAAAGTACTAATTGGCCTGCAGAACATTTGACAATTATAGGATACCCTATTAAAAAAACGAACACACACTTGTACAAAAAGAACATTTTTACTTTTTTTTAAACATGTTTTGTTGCAACAAGAGTCTGATGATCTTAACCACACGCTAACATAACATGAAAAGCAAGATACACATTTCTAGTTATGGCTTTCACACATCTGGGGGGGGGTTTTGGTGGTGTAAACATACACAAATAATTCCCTACTTTACAACTGGGCTAGCTATCATTCATGCTTCACATGTATCCAACAATCTGGGGTTTGTTAGAATCTAATTCTAAAAAAATACTATCAAATAAATCTATTTCAAGTTGTAAAACATCATATAGGAAGGTTGGGCTTTTTCTTACTTGTCTCCTTTACAACCGATGGCAAGAACAAAGTACGTTTCTTCCTTTTGAAAACAATGCCTTGACTACAAAACCACATAAAAATGATTATATACAAAATGGTTATTGGAATTTTTGGTTGTGTCCAGTAGTTCTAGAGATAGCTGTTGCTTTTTATTTACGTTTCCTTAGTATTAAGTACATAATGCTGCTGATTAGGGTAAAACCAAACGCAACCCATGCTAAAATGAAGGAGTATCCATAGGTCCCTTCTTTAAAGGCCCCTGTGTAATTCATGTTGGCATGGAAATCATCGTGCTGGGCTGTATAAATTGCTGCTCCAATCAGGACACTAAGAGCTGAAACGAAAAATAAAAACACATAAGTTAGTTAATTATCAGTGCAAATGTGTGCCCATTTTTATACCTTTCACTGTGCAGTTATGTCTAAACAGCTGTAAATGGGTGCCCCCTTAGATTGCTCTCTTAGATCTCGACAGATCCCTTTCTTAGACCTTGCGGTAGGTGACAGGGAATCGGGCAGGAATAATTTATATTGATTAATCAGGCTCTGCAAAGCCAATAGTTTGTCCCTTTGGAACCTATTGCCTTTGGCAATTCCTTTTGCCGATGAGTTACGTGTCAGATAACAAGCAAAATGTTTTTGTCCATTCTATGAAGCAACAATAAAAGAAGGTGTGATGACGCAACCGTTACTTGTAGTCATGTCATTCTGCTGAGTGCAAGTGTGATGACATATTTGTGTACATACACATATAATTAAAAAAAAATTTAACCGTAAAATGAAAGATAAGAAAATGCACTCAGGAGTGGGTGGGGGGAGTGGAAGCAACACTTGAGGGAGAGAGCAACACAGGGACATGGGGAGAAGCTCGTGATGTAGAGAAGGGCAAGGAATGCAGGGAAGAAGCATATGAGAGCGAAAGAAACGTGGGTTGAAGGAGAATCAAATTTATTTGAGAGCAATGAGGGGAGAGGAGAAGCACACAAGGGAGAGTGCACATAGAACACGTGTATTTGGGAGAGGGGGCAGCATGCAGGACAGTGACCAGGAAAACACATGCACTCTCATGGCCAAAAAGAAACACACACACAAAATATGTTTCCCAATGGAGAAGCCTCTTCCTTTCCATCATCAAAATGTTTGCCAATTATTCCCTTTAGCTTCCAATCCCCGAAAAGGATGTACGTGGCCCTTCACAGGTGTAACTCTCCAACAATTTTCTAAGTGAGAAGGGATCAGAAAATATTTTGTGGATACCCAGAACTGTGTGTAAACTTTTAGAACATTCCTACCCTGCAACACCCTCCCCCACCACTCAGAGTAGTAGATATATTCACAGAAAAATCTGTGGCTAAATCTGTTTACAAATGTAAGAACCAACATGTACGGCTTTTCCTATTCTTAAGAATTGTACGTGTGTTTAGTCAATGAAAATAGCTTCATTAACAGAGGAAAATCTGACTCTCAAATAAGTTTTGCCCCTGTACTCTTAAAATAATTCTTGGACTGGACAATGAAGTAGCATTTCACTTTCCCAGTGATAATATATGAAGCAGTGCAATTTACACTCCATCCTTGCACGTCAGATTGCGCAATTATTCATTTATATTCAACATAATATTCACTGTGTGACTTAATCATATTAACATGTGGGAAGCATTCAAACGTATTAATGAAATGTAATCGCTGCAGAAACAAGAGAAGCATGTATATGTGCACTAATGTTTAGTTGATGATGCTTACATGTTCATTATTCAGGGTTTACATTTACACTTCAAGCTATAGTTGCCTATGTAAACATATATTCTTTCATTCACGTTTTCCATTTATTCCTTAAGTTACATATGTGCGTGTACTGAAAGTGCATATTAAGGCCCGTATTTATACTCCGTTTGCGCCGAATTTGCGTCGTTTTTTTCGACGCAAATTCGGCGCAAAACTAACGCCATATTTATACTTTGGCGTTAGACGCGTCTAGCGCCAAAGTATTGGCAAATAGCGTCATTTTTTTGCGTGAACGCCTTCCTTGCGTTAATGAGATGCAAGGAAGGCGTTCCCGTCTAAAAAAATGACGGCGACGCAAATGCGTCGTATTTATACTCCCGGGCAAAAATCACGCCCGGGAGTTGGCGGGTCAAAAAACCCCGCATTTGCGCCACTATTTAACGCCTGGGTCAGGGTAGGCGTTAAGGGGCCTGTGGGCTCAAAATGAGCCCACAGGTGCCCTCCCCTGCCCCCAGGGACCCCCCCTGCCTCCCCTGCCCACCCCAGGAGGACACCCAAGGATGGAGGGACCCACCCCAGGGACATTCAGGTAAGTTCAGGTAAGTATTATTTTTTATATTTTTTTACTTTTTTTTGGGTGGCATAGGGGGGCCTTATTTGTGCCCCCCTACATGCCACTATGCCCAATGACCATGCCCAGGGGACACAAGTCCCCTGGGCATGGCCATTGGGCAAGGGGGCATGACTCCTGTCTTTACTAAGACAGGAGTCATGAAATGGCGTCTGGGCGTCGTAAAAAAATGGCGCAAATCGGGTTGAGGCGATTTTTTTGCCTCAACCTGACTTGCCCCATTTTAAGACGCCCTAACGTCATTTTTTCCCAACGCCGGCGCTGCCTGGTCTACGTGGTTTTTTTCCACGCAAACCAGGCAGCGCCGGTCTGCTTGCGCCGGCTAACGCGATTCCATAAATACGGCGCCCGCATGGCGCTCCAGAATGGCGTTAGACGGCGCTAAATTTTTTGACGCTAAACTGCGTTAGCGCAGTTTAGCGTCAAAAAGTATAAATATGGGCCTAAATGCTTAGTTAAATTTAGCCTCATTACAGGCTCATTTTGAAATGTATTTTGTTTTGTCAGCATGTTCTTTTGTTGCAGGAGTGTTCTCATGATTTTCATTAGAAAGGAGTATAATATGTATTAGATAACTTATAGTGAGGATTGAGAAGAGGAAAGTTGGCAAGGAGTGTGGAGACCTAATGAGCAGATGAAGCCTTCTATTCATCATGTACCAGGAATAAGAGATATTCAAGACTGCAGTAACTGTCCACGTTTTGGTGGGAGGAGAAAGCTAGGTGATGGTGCAAATTCACATCACGAGTAATGAATTGATTGGTTCCTGGTGGTGCAGGCAAAGATATGAATGTTGCTGAAGCCTCTGTCATTTTAACTAATGTTCACACAGTTAGTAGTTAGGAATAGATTCCCTTAGAATTAGAAGGGTACACACCTTTCTGCTTGCCTTTATTCTTGCAAGTATGAAGCTTTATGCCAAACATTTATTGAATTATCTGGAAGACTTCTACTGAAGTCTTTATGCTGACACCTTTCTGAATTTCCCTAATTACATGAGACTTTATTTCAAAACCATCCTAATTCCCTAATTAGAGACATGATTAGATGATCTTATAATTTTCTTATGTTTGGGAGGGCGATCAGAAATTTCTTTATGGAGCATCTATTTCTTATTCTCAGTTTCTGTATTGCAGTGGCTTTCACTATTCCTATTTTGCTATGACTGAACCAATTAAGATATTTCAGCCTGCCAGATGTACTGCTGTTTCTTTTGAATATATTCTTGGGATGTCTATGTACTGGATTCATAAATAATGTGAAATAAAGCCTTGTTGATTTCATTTGATAATTAATGGTCCTTATTGTGGAGTCACAGTGGCTTCACAAGTCTGAAATGTATTATTGATGTAGACCCCCATGAATTTCTTCATGTCAACTTATAAAGGTCTATACAGCCAATAGGGAACAATCTTTGATGACTTTACTAAGAGTTTCCAGTTTACTTTCCTGCAAACTCTCACATTCTAAGTATGACAACTGTTATATTAAGTCCTAGACATGAGCAGCAAATACATCACACTGTCAACCTTATGCATCAATTTAAGTCAACTGTGTTGTGGGTACCAATACGAGTCTTAATGACTTGTGGATCTGGATTGAGTGGGGTATAGTGGTGGACCGAACTTGCATAATGAGACCCAAACAACTCACATGTGGGTTCCGAGCACACCTATTATTGTGCCACTTAGAGTCTAACATTATTCTCAACTCACAAACAGTTTATGCTTGTTGTTGCTGGGAAAGAAAATAACTTGGAAATTAGCAAAACAATGGTAGTGGCAAATCCCTACACATCTATTTGCTTTGGTTACACAGCTTGAAATAGGGGTTGGCTGAAAACCAGATCCACCGTTGGGTGTTGTCACATGCTTAGCACTTTCAAAATCAAAACATGTGGGACACAGTTTATCTAGAACCAAAGACATTTTATTAATACCCTACTGTTTTAACAAATGATTGACAACTGTCAAATATTTCATATCAGGATTGCGTCTCCTAAATAGAAGCAAGATAGGTCCAAATTAGAGTGAGAAGCATTCTCAGGGGGACAGACAACCTTAATTGGCCTCTGTACACTTTTTGTTTAGTGGAACCCTCCTACCAATCTTGCAGAGCTGGACCTCTGGCTTGCAATTACAGTAGCTTGCAATTAATGAATTGTCCAGCTAAGATTTAGTTAGCGCACTGAGGCGCTAAAAGGCTGAAGGTTTTACATTAAAAAATAATAAGTACATATTTGCAATGTATGATCTATTGTGCCACTGGCTTGGAAATTAACTACAATGAACATAATGTTGAGGAGCCCTTTTATATGAAAATCATAAACTTTAAACTGGGCTGTAACCACCCTGCAAATGAAATTAGCTAATGGCAAAGGATAATGATAAGGCAAACGATAAGGCAAATACCTGGACTCTGCTGGACTCTGTTGGGACTCAGTGTCCCAGGTCGCTTTGTTCCTCGGCAATACTTCACAGCTGTTGACGGGGGAGGTGCTTCCCATCACACTACAAAGCACTGCCTCACCCCCACAGTGTGGGGCGCGGGTGGGACGCACCTGGGTGTGGACCCAGGCAAAGACTAGGCCAAGAGCGGGCAGGTCCATGCCTGTCAGAGCCCAGAGGAGGCTGGGATGGGCCACCCATCTGACATGTTTGGCCTGAGACATGAGTACTTATATATCATTACTAAACTGCTCAGCAAGTGTTCTGCCCTATCCATCTTATTTGGGAAATCCACTTGTGATTTTGTCTAGAGTTAATGTTTTGGGAACATGGGCAAAAGAAAGTATCCTGGGCCACCAAATGCTGCCACTCCTCCAACCAGAATCACCCCCATTGACAAAATCTTGCATCGTGTTATAGGGGTAGTCGCCAGTTAAATCGAGCTTACAGAGAGAAGGCTCTCAATAGAGTCAGGGACAGCCTACAATTGCGAGGCACCCAAGCCAGCCCCTTGATCTCTACCTCTGTTTTGGGCACCGACAGAGCTGTGTATTAGCTACAACTCAAGCTACCAGTTGGGAGCAAGTTGATGCTACTAGCTGCCCCATGGAGTTCATTGCGGGAGGCACTCAATCTAAGGAATGGCAAACGAAGCCCAAGAAGGCGCTGTGAGGCAACTCCAAGCATTCAAGTTCAAGTGGCAAAAATCATATTGTGACTTTTGCTCAGTCACCCGATAACGAACAATCTGTGACTGGTGCCGATTTGGCATGAACAGCCAAGTTTACGGCAGAGGTGGTGGCTAAGCTGTCAATCAGGGTGGAGGAATTTCTGAACCAGAGCTTGTATATTTAAAGGCTCATTTGGAGTCAGAATACATGCCCACCCAAACCTCTATGAGCTCACTTAGTTAATCTGCCAAAAATAGTGGAAGATGGGGACATAGGCATTCAGCCCAACAGAAAGGATGATGGAGGGCAGGCTGAAGTGGGAAACTGCAGTGCCCAAACTACTACCTGCACTGTTATTGCTTTGCCCCCTGCATCATGTCCGTATGTAGTCATATTGTCAGGGGTACCAAAGGTGAGTGTGGGACAGAGCGAAACACAAGACGAGTTAACTAAGAAGTGCCTGCAGTGGCTTGTAAGGAATAGGAATGTTCCTACTAGACTAGCGCACAGGATCATATTATAACGCAGGGTAGGGTGGATTGGTTGTGGTCCAGTGGTTCCCCCATGGGGCTGTGTGACCATGAACTTTAATACCCCTGAGATAATGCATAGGATGCTGAATGAAGATAGTCAGGGTGTGGAGGGGGATACGGGAATAAGGCTTTTGCCACTGGGTTATTTTTATACACCTATTATGGGAATAAACACAGTGTGCACCTGCCAAAGGCTAACCATCAACTAAGGGCACCTGGTCAACATAAGGGCGTAGCTGGACAGTATGGATATTTTATAGTACCTGTTAGCAACCGCTTTGGTGTCCTTGAGGAAGTTGACTGATTGACATTGAAAGAGAGAGGTGGAATGGAGTATGGCAATAGGGTGTGTCCCCCTAAGCCCCTCAATGGTAAAAGCCAAAGAGAGCATAAAGGATCTATCATTGCATCCAACTGTTTGTGGGGGGGAGACATGAGGGCAGGGCTCCTTCTCAAAGTTCTCTGTGTCTGCATACTAGCTCACTACCACATGGTCAGAAACAATATGATTCCCGCACTGTGATATGACCAGATGATCTTGAGCTCGTTTCCTGGAATGCAGCCAGGTTAAGTTCAAAGCTGCTCCTCACAAAGTGGAATGCTTTTATTAATAATTTTGATATATGTCTGCTGCAGAAAACTGTGGTCCAGATTTAAGAAGCTCTAGCTCCACATTAGAGTCAGTTTTTTGATGCTAGTGTAGCATTAGGCTTAATACATCACCCCACAATATTTAGAAAGTGGCACAATGCATGCATTGTGCCACTTTGTAACTCCTTGCGCCATATTATGCCTGCACCAGAAATATGTATGCAAGGGAGGCATTCCCCCATTGGGGGGGATGGTGAAAACATGGTGCTAAGTAATCTAAAATATTTTTTTGCATCATTTTTAGCTGAATTTGTAATTCCTGCACAGAGCAGGCATTAAAAGGAGGCACACATTTATTAAAATTGGCTTCTATGTACTTTGCAGGACTACCACCAACATGTTTGGTGCTAGTCCTGCAAAGTAAATCGATAGCTTCAAAAATGTTCACATTATTGCCCCTACCATGCGCCATGGTGCACATATATTAAATACGGCACACACATGGTGGCGGTAGGGGGCTCTAGAAAAGTGGCGCTGCAATGGATGCAGTGCCACTTTTCTTAAACATGCCCCTAGCTGTATAGAACCTAAGTATTAGCACGGTTGTTCAACTTCTTTTAGCCCTGCCACCAAGGTATTAAGGGTAGGCCCTCTGGTGGGCTGTTGATCTGAGTCAAAATTGAATTGCATTGCACTTTTGAGCTCCTCTTGGCAGCCGATCAGGATATCTTGGCCATCCAGGTAAAAAATAAATCTATCATGAGGCTAGATATTTACAATCTTTATGTGAGTGGGGCAAGAGGAGGTTCTTATTCGGATATCCTGCAGTGCCGAGAGCCCAGCTTAGACAAAACATTGCCTAGGTATTTTGACATTATTGGCCGTGATTTTAACACCACGTTTGAGCCCTTAGATAGTGATGATATACATCTTAGGACAGAGGAAGAGGAACAGCGGTCAATACCAAAGCCCAGTTAAGTACCTGTCAAAAAATGGACCAAGGTGGCATTACAATTAAAGGCCATAACACTCGAATTCGGGCTTAGAGCTCAGAAAAATAAATCTAGGAGTGATCAGGCTCGCCCACCCACCTTTCACAGTTATATGGGCTCTAGTAGAATATACTATGTGCTAATGGATCTCAGATTGTGGGCTTTTGTTGAGGATATGGTAGTAAGGGAAACTGTTGAGAGTGATCATAACCCTCTGTGCCTCTCAATTAAATCATTCCTGGGGTTACATGAATGTAATGCATGCCCTCTCAGTCATACCCAGGAGCTCCACCCTACAAATGATAGGTGTCACCTTAAGTGACAGAGAGTTGCCCCAAAACTGACTTGCTCAGGGAAATTTCAATGTTAGTAAATTTCACATTGTGTGCGTTGGACGTGAGGGCACCTGGAGATGGGAGCTGGCATGATCTGGCCAAGATCCACGCAGCTCGTTTTGATGGAATCCGCTTTTTTTTTTTCAGCCCCTGAAATAGTCAAGTAAAAGGAAACCCCCAAATATCCGGGCATGCAAACTGGTACAACAAGAAGTGTAGGTTGGCCATGGCTGACCTGGTTAAAGCCATCAAATTAAAGGTTGGAAACAGCATTTTGAGGCTTAGGGCAACTTATAAGATGGCTCAGGTGTATGTCAGGAAGGCCTGGGAGGAAAACAGATGGCAGGACCTCAAAGTAGCATGTGAATCACATGACTACACTACATTTTGGAATTTACAGAGCAGAAGAGAGTGTGAGCTATCATTTCTCACAGATCCCGATAACATGATTGCACAAGAGGTGTGGGTGGACCGCTTCAGATCCCTGTACTTGGTTGGTCACCGGGGCGCTCCATATAATTTTAATTTTATAGTGCCCTCAATCGGCTGTAGTGATATGTTTAACTTTAAGGAGATTGCCACATCCATTGACTCTATTATGGCCAGCAATGTTCCATGGCCGGATGGTATTCCAGGCCATGTATTTAAGTATAATAAGGGAGTTATGATAAAGGAGTTGGGGTAAAATATATGCTGTTACTTGCCAATCAAATTGCAAAAGGTGCACCTATTCCCCTTAATTGGAAGTTAGTAGAGGTGGTACCGATTTACATGAGGGGATAAGGGATTCCCCTACAAATTATAGTCCTATAAATTTAATAGACGCAGCGCAGAAAGTCTTTAGCTGGGCTCTGTTAGGCAAGATCCTGAAGTGACTTGAGGATCGCAATATCTTGCCTCACTATCAGACTTGTTTTAGGCCTACGATAAGCACCATAGACTACATTTTTAGGTTTATGTTAGTATACTGGAAGACTGTGGTGCTAGGAAAAGGAAGCTTATGCATGGCTTTTATTGATTTAAAATTGGCTTTTGACATGGTTCCCCGGAATAAATTATGGTCAGGGTTAGCAGATACGGGCATGCCGGGTGACATCCTTTCGGTTATCATCCATCTGCATGAGAATAACCAAGCAATTATTAGGTGAAGGACTCAAGGACATTGCTATTGACAAAGGAGTGAGGCAGGGATGTGTTCTTGCCCCTACTTTATTTTTCTTGTTCTTGAATGAGGTGGTACATTTCCTGTCAATCCCATTGTCAGATGTCCCTTCAATTGGCAAGCATAAGATCATTACACTATTATGTGCAGACAACACCTTACTGGTATCTTAGACCGCAGCAGACCTACAAAGGCTTCTAACTATATTTGAAGAATTTTGCCATAGTAGGGACTTGGTCATTATAAGCAGTAAGACCAAGTTCATGGTTATCAATCCGCATAAATCTTTCATGGGGCTGCTCACTCTGGGGGGTGACAAGCTACAGAGAGTGACCACATTTGATTATTTAGGTATCAAGTTGGCATATATAATGGTATGGCAACCTCATATTAATAAAAAGGGTAGTAAACTGAGTGAAGTAGTGGGTGCCGTTTTGGATGAACATAGGGCCTCTTTCTCCAAGCCTGAAGATGCCCCCAACCAGATCTCTGAAGTAAGAGCAGTGGCATCAGCAGTATATGGTGCAGAGCCATGGGGGTTCGAGGGTGTTAGTGAGTTGATTAGGATGGAGCACAAGTTTATAAGAAGTCTGGTTCAATTACCTGCTAGCACACCGCTCCTGCCCCTGAAATTAGATTTGGGCTGAAAGTCCATAAGATTTGGGCTGAAAGTCCATAAGTGATAGAGCTGGGTTGCGCCCCTTGCTGTTTTGGAGAAGGTTGATGGTAACTCGAGAACTTGAACAGTATGCCTCCGCTTGTAGGGAGGTACTTAAGAGCGCATGGGTGGATAGGATAGTATGGTTTGCAAAGATGAAGAAGTAGTTATTTGCCTTAGGATTTCAGACTCCCTGGGACGCATTGCAACAAGAAACTATCCCTACGAAAGCTGAACGGAAGAGGCGATAATAGGCCTGGGTCCTGCAGGAGGTGCCTAAAATTGGGAGGGAAGAGCATTTTAACTAGTGCGTTCCTGGACTTTAAAGCTAGTGCCAAGGGATAGGAAGCTATACGCACAGTTTAGATTTGGTACACTTCCCTTGAGTTCTTTTACGAGTAGCTGGGTGACAGGCTCCTCAGTATCACCACTATGTTCCGGATGTAAGCTAACAAAGGAATCAGTTGGCCATGTCTTCTTTGCATGTCGAGCTTATGTAGGACCAAGCAGACAATGGATTAGACCAATTACCAGGGTTCTAGGCACATGGAGTAGCACGATTGCTTTGAGAATTTTGAGGTCTGATCTGAGTCCCTTGTTTGCTTGCACAGTTGCAAAATTTTGAGGGAGTGTTTGGTATATAAGAGCAAAAGAGATTAAACCATGGGCGCGAGCTGAGTGATAGCAGGGAGAGTAGTGTGGGTAGGACTGAGCTATGGATTTTGTTGAGATGGATCCTGTATCTTATCATGCAAACCTGCCAGTTGAATTTATATTGACCACTGCACTTTGACATGCCCATTTTTTTCTTCATTAAATGTCTTTTTTATATTGCAGAATCATGTTCTGCTGGGGTGGCATTAGGTGTGGTGCTTTTATGGCTATTATTTTGCTGAAATAAAGCTTAAAGAAAGATAGAAAGAAAAGGCAAATGGACTAAAAAGTCAACCAGCATGACAGAAGTGCCAGGATTGGAGGGTGCAGCCTCTCTCGGCCCTCCTGGGGGCACTGGAGGCCTGTGCTTGCTCTCAGCCCAGCTGTTTAAGACAACAGGGTTGAAAGGTTTAAAGTGTGCATGTCTGGCTGGCCTCGCATGTCAGCCAGACAAGCCAAAGAGACATGCACACTTTAAACAAGTGCTCAGGCAGCCCCCACTCCTCCCTGCAACTGGCACTCAGCTAGCCCCGCTCCATCCTGACACTGGGTTTGGGACGGGGGATGAAAAATAAAATGGCAATAAATTAACTTTATTACCATTTTATTTTTCATCTGTGGGCAGTGTCTGGGGTATTTTAACAGTGGGGTGACACTCCTCCGCTATAATGGAGGAACCGCGCCTGGTCAAAGCAATCCAACAGGAGTACCAGACTGGATAACTCAATAATTAACTATGAATAAAACTCTACATTTGAAGGCCAGTAGATGGCAGGATTGTACAGGAAATCGTTTGTCGCATTTACAGTAAATGGATTTCTAAATTATGAAGAAAGAACTATTTGGATTTATCAATTTTTAGGAGTGAAAATTTACAAAGGGAAAGGTTTTTTTATGGTGGAGCCGGTGAATGTTTCAGAGTGGAACACAAAAAACATAAACGCACAACAGAATTCGTTTACATAAATGATGTGGAAATTTTGAAATGTTAGCTATTGGGCAATGCACTACGTAAAGTGTGACAATGCCAACTAAAGAATTTGCAAGATGTGTAAGTAACATACTATTTGTTGCTAATATTTCTGTGTTCACACTGAAGTAGGATTCTATTGTGCACATTTACGTGCCAGGGGTGCAAGCCTTAGCCACACTAAATTTCTCCAAGACATACTCTTTATGACAGTTCAAGGAGTTCAAGACTGCTGACGGACTTCAAAGGTCCACTTGCTTTCGCAGCAAGGATCTACTTCAGATGAATATGCCTCTGACTATTCTACTATCTAGTGGCTAGATCCAACGCGGTCAGAAGCGCTTTGTCAAAGGTTTGCATGGAAGGAAAACCCAAAGTACTACAAGAGTGAAAGCTTCCTAATCGGCACAAGGAGCTGATGTCACTGCTGCATATGTAGCCTATAGCAGTTGTATTACAGCTGACGGAATATCTGCTACCTTTTTAGAGCGTTTCCTACCAGCCCAAATCAAAATGGGTCCTGAAGTATTTTTAAGTCCTTATGCCCCACCCCTCTAAAATTCAGTTTATTTTAATTTCATTTTGTTTCCCTTCAGTTTCTTTGGTGCTTCTCTGGCTTTGTTCCTTGACTACTTTGAATATCACCGTCTCTCATTCTCTTGCAAGGTTAAATCTTTGGGATTTATCTCATAATTTACTCTTCATTCTTCAGAGAGCTTTCAATTATATAATCAGCAAGCCAGCCTTTTATTGTGACTTTCACCTGTTTCTGCAGTTGTTAAGAAAGATTAATTCGAATCCGAATTATGCATTGCTGTCAATATCCTTGTCCTTGACAAGGGCAATGCTATCCCTTCCCTGCTTCCGGTTATTCCTCCGCATAGACTGCGTTCCACTCACCATACCCTTTTTGTTCGGAAACCAATAATTCTGATGCCCCATCTCTTTTCCCTTCACTTCTGTTTTGCACGCCACTGTGTTAATTTCAGGCATTGTTGCCTGATCTACCAGAAACATCTCCCTGCTCAAACGTTCTACCTGTACATCAGGGGGATTTCAGAGTGACAGAGAACAAGGGACAGCCCTGTCGGAATGCGCCCAATTTTTGTCTCGTGAAATTATCTCGGAGGTTTTTCACAGCCTCTCTTCCGTTGTGTATATCACTGCCACGTAATATCAGACTTTCTTCTATTTTGTCTATTCATAAAACCATAACACTTTTTACATTTAGGCAAGCGTTTATCGAGTTTCGTTTATTTCAACTTTGCCCCGTCTCCACCTGGCCTTTTTTCATTTTTTCCCTAATTTTGATTTTGCATTTTTTCTTTAGTGGTCTTTCCCTCCGACATATGGGACTTTCATGATCTTCTTTTCCTCTCTAGATATATTTATTTAATGTTTCCTTCAGTACATTGGTCAATCACCTTCAGCTCAGCACTGCGATTTTTTAAAACACTTGGAAAGTGTAATTTGCAAAACAGGCAAAATACACTCCAATCCTCTGCTCAAGGTAGGGTAAACGATAGAAGGCTTTGATAAGAACCATGCAGTGCTTTAGAAGCATTTGGCCTCGAAATTGGCGAAACCTTCAACCTCGGGCAAGCCACAGATGGCCGTGGAGCACATACGCATAGGAAATATATGGCATTACACTCAAATGTCTCCTAGAAACCAAAACACCTCTTAGACAAGGATGATTAACACCAAGCAGGGTCTGATGCTGAAAGCACCAAAAGTTCTAAAATCTGCTTCTGTCCCAGAAAGATGTATACTTCTAGAAATTCCTCCAAAACCGGATCTTTTAAGGACAGAAAAATACTATGTTGCGTGAAGAACCGATGTTCTGCATGGGTGAAGGACAACTACAGTGGGGGCTTGACTGAGGTACTCACGGGGTTTGCACTTCTCAACACTGCTTTATGAAAGATCTGCCACGTACATCTTTAGGTGCTTTACCCACGTCCAATTGTTCACAGGAAATTGGGTACGGAAATGGGTGTGTCACAGACCCTGACTTAAGGGCATCTGGGACAAGGTAGGAAAAGTCAATCACATTTTAGCTATTTAGATCGTTTTTCACTCTTAAGTTGATTAACTCAACAAAATCTTTCAAACTCAATGGAGACAAAATCGTAGCTGCTGAGAACAAGGAAGAGGCAGTTCTCCACGCAGCACATACAATAAAGACACTAATGGGGACAAGGAAGACCTTCTCATAGGGCCAAGACTCAGTTGTTACAGATTCTCATTCCGAAGGAAGTATTTCTAATCTTATTAAACAATTGAGTTATGTTATGTTCTGCAGGAACAGCATCAAGAAGCTTACGGCAAAGTTCCAAGGATGCTTGCCATACCAAAATTTTATTATGGTAACAAAAGTGTGCAACCCTCTCCACCTGCAAAGCGTTATTTTCAGAATGCTTCATCCAAGGGCATTCTAACCTGCTCTGACTTTGTGATACTACCTCACTCTATTTCCAAATATGGAATATTTTATTTAACCCACAAACAAAAAACACAAATACTCTGTACCAGGGATGCATTTCCATGTGTGTTGCTTAGGAGTTCCCACACAACATCCAAAGATTTTGATGCATTCCCAGATTTAGAAGAACAGGTAAACCTGCCAATGCGCCAAAAAGATATGTCTCCCTATGAGAGGCGCAACGAGGAGAAATATCTTTCTTTCTCCTCGTTTTTTCCTTTTTCTATGTGTGCTGCATTCTGTAAGCACACAAAGATAGAGGAATATGCCTCAGGGGATTGTTTTTGTGCAGGGAGGAGCCCCTTCCTGCAGAAAAACAATCATGCAAACAGCGGAGGCACCCTTGTACCATGGTATGAGGATCCTGCATTGGCGCTAGGCAGCCTATTGTGCTCCAGCTCAAGGGAAAGGTTAGGAAACGTCCATTTTGCCTTAAATACGCGCATTCCTGCCCTTTTCCAGTGACTCCACCACTTTTTCATAAATACACCCCTAACGCTTTAGCCACCAATTTCAGATTCCTTCACATTTACGGAGTGTTTTAAGTTTTCATTTTACATTTTGCTTTTTTATGTCACTTGACACCAGACATTAAGATCAAGCATGGGTCATTTTTGAGTTGGTGTTGCGAGGCAGGCTTCAGCTCATCTCAGAGGATGTCTTATGGAGAGAAGCAGGTGCATGAAGGGGATGAGGCTGAGCAAAATAATTTATTTTTCATATAGTTGTAGAAATCCACTTTTAAAATGTAGAATTTAGCTTCAATGTATGCTCTACGGAGCCCCGTTGCTCAGTTGTAGGGTGTCCAGCCATTCGCTGCTGGTTTACTCTTCAGTTGGCACTATTAGAAAAGGCGATTGAATGTATATATTTTTACTGCAAATACACTCTGTTACTTCTTTTAATAGCCCTTCTATTTTAATTATACATTTTCAATTCTTGAATTTGCTGGCATGTCAAGCATGTGTTTTGCTAGTTCGATCTATACCTCTTAGTAAACTCTTATATTTTAGTGAAGCCTCAAATATTGGAAGCACCATCTGTGACTTTGACAATTAGCAAACAAAATAGCAGACAGAACAGTCAGTCTGTTCTCAGGGAACAGTGCCGGTGGTTCCAGTGCCAGATGGTCGTTGTCGCCTCCTTCTTATGTTGCGGTTGTTTGACTTTCATATGTCTTCAAAAAACAATTACTTATTTCATCCTGGCAGTTGAGGACTCTGGGCATCTCCCAACTTCAGTCTGCACCAATGAATGGTGTGCTCCTTAGAATGTTTCCCTATAGTTACTGTGCAAATGAAAAATGCACTGTGGAAGTACAATGTAGCTCCTCTTTATGTAGAATAATGTATACCTACACACAGCAGACACTTTTCTTTAATATGCGTACCACAAATGATGCTCTAAACAAGCTGGGCATGTGTGGTTATGATCCTGAGGGTCACGTAGCATTTGGTGAGATGGAACCACAGTCTTAAGTTGACACCGTGCAGTTCCCCTTCCACATTCATAAGTGGGGAACCGCAGGGCTTCCAATGGCAGAGCCTCAGCTAGCTCCATCATCATAAACTCATGACCTGGCAACCCATCCCGAACTTGGCCACCAAGTCCCCGTGTCACCTTGATGGCTGTATAGGGCGGGAAATCTGTTACTGAATTTCCCTGACCAGATCAGCCATGAGAAGCATGGCAGACTCAAAAAAGAAAAAATCTGAAAACAAATATGTGCAGGTGGAAAACAAATGCTTAATTTGAGCTAGCGGTTGCTGATGCGGGGCACCGGCACTAATTTTTGGGACTGGTACTCAATTTTCTGCATCAGACATTTGCAGAGAGAAAGAGACAATAAAACAAAAAGCGGACAGACGGACAAAGAGAAAGATGGAAAAATCTTCTCAAAGAGAGGAAGCAGGGACCTGCAAGAGTGAAATAAGGGGGCAGGGAGTGTCTGGAAGTGGATTAAAAGAAGCATGAGTGGGATTTAAGACTACGCAGCCTTGATATTCGGTGTAAAGCACTTCATTGCACCAGCTGCAGGCTTCTCATCAGAGATTCAGGCATCGGTACTTTTTATTTTATAAATTAAGCACTGCAGAAATCTCAGTGCGTGTCATGGTGATTGCTTTAGTTTGTTTTCCTGAAAGCAGCTCCCGCTTTGGATGTTTGTTTCACTAAAACAAAAAAGGTATGCTCAGCAAGATAAACAAACATAGCATCCACTCGGCATGCCTCTCTCCCTTCAGCATTTCGGCTGCACCGATGGATGCTCTGATGGCGGTGAAATCCTTGCCACAAAGGCAGTGATATACTAAAATGTATGAGGCTCTCTGTCTTGAGAGCAGAATCTAGGGCATCCAATGAATCCAAAAGACCCCAAACTGTATATATTTTTTTATATAATGTGGACAAAAGTTTATTTTGTGGTCACAAGGAAATAGGAACCTATGCAGCCAGAGTTGCCAAACTCGTGCCCTCCTTTCTCACCATACAGAGACAAGAAGCATGAAGGAGTGTATGTGTAAATGATCAAAGGGTTTTGAAACAAAGGTATCATTTGACCTTAAGATTTAAGAAAATGGTCCCTTTCTGTAGATTGTTTGATAAACAGTGGACAAAGCCTTAAAGATGGCCCAGTCCTGCACTGACAGTCAGGGAGCTTCTTTGGCTAAGTGGACATTAATGTAATTTCCACACAATAGTATCACTTCCATGTCCTGCAAAATATGGGTACAAGTCACTGCTCCTTTATTGATCCCTAGAAATTAGGCATTCCTATAACCCACACTGGAGCCAGTCAGAGAGGTAACTACCAAATGGTGATCCTTGGGAGCCAAACCAGAAAATAATTCTTCAACAGTCAGTTAGTAGAAGCAGGAAGATGTGAGGGCAGACATCTGGGTACAAGAAGTGTGCATCAGTCAAACATGAAGCTGACCTCTAATCTGGACATTCCATTTTGAAACTGTACCTGTCATAGAGAGGGAAGTAGGGGCAGTAAAGAACAGAATAAACCTATAATAAAAATGTCACTTAACATCAAACTTCTTTACATCAGTCTTTTTTGTGGGAATGGGTATCTCCCCTTTTGTCTTTAAATCAAGGAAGACTTCCATATTGGACCACTTCTTCTTTCCCTCTTTTTTCCCTTTTTTTATTTGTTCTTATTGGCATATTGCAATGCATGGCCCTAACCCCAGTCATTTTTCATATTGCTGTTCTAGCTCAAATCAATATCATCTTCACCCTTCTTAGGCATAATTTAGCACAGGGGTCCCCAAACCACATCCCGTAGGCCACATTCGGCCCTCCACAAGATTTTATCTGGTCCTCTGTTGTATTCCAAAACCTCGGATTTCGATGATCAAAGGGAAACATATAGCCAAATCCTTTGGCAGCCTGTAGATGGCAGCATAGCCTCTTGAATCTTCTCTATTGTAAATTTTGGACCAGCAATGTCTTGTATGCCAGATCTTTTAAAAATGCAAGTTCATAGTGCTGAGATTCCATGCTGCAGAACACTCACATTTCCAGAATTGTGTAGAAAGGTGCAGAACGAATGTATTTTTGTTCAACCTTTATTAGTGGTGCAAGTTTATTTTGAATTTCGTTGCTTGGTTTTACTGAAGGTCTTTCTTGGGGTGAGGTTATTTTTCTTGTTGTGTGCTACAAAATTGGGCAAATTTTCATTTCATGTAAATTTGTAGATTTTCAGTATTAAAATGAATTAAAAATGAATAGCCTGCTTTCTTGCTTACAGTTAAGTAATTGATTATTTTGTCAAAGCATTTGCTAATGTTTGACATTTTTACTCGTTATATATCAATCCCCAGTTTAAGCAAGGGAGTGTTTCTTTGCAATTGTCACATTTCTCTTAGGTTTTGAATCGTATCATATGCTGATTACAAAAAATATCCAAATTAGCCTTATCCACTTATTTAAATTTATTCATTCATTTATTAAATTGATTTTTTTTTGGCCCACAAATATTTGTAAAATATACGATGCGGCCCCTATACTGTAATCTTCGGAGACGCCTGATTTAGGAGGAAAGGGCAATTTAGAATTTATCCTGTCAAATGAAGAAGCTTTTTGAAAGGTAAAAACCCATTGCTGCTTGGTATTTTTTATTCTTGTGGATTTTCGCTATGTTTTTTACTCAGTATTTCAAGCCTAATGCCTTTTCTATTTATGCAGTGTATTTTTTAGATGCCTAGATAACAAAAGGTCACACAACAGGAAATACAATACAAAGATTTAGTAGGCAGCTTGCATCCATTTAAATGAATTAGGCTTTGCATGACCGTAAAAAAAAATAGCCTGACCTCATGTATGTGTTAATATTTTACTGCAGTAATGCACTTTATCAATTACCAAATTAATTTTTAACAGCCATGAATTCTAAAATGTTTTGTGTCAGGTACAGTGCAACTTTTTAACAAGATTACTCACATGACAACAGCTGAACAACGGAGGTGAAAATAAATCTCTCTCCTTGCTTTAGGCGAAACAGTTGAAGTACGAAAGAAAAAAGGCCAATGCAGCACAGGGTAGTAGACATGATCATGGTTGCTTGAACTGTCTGAAGGGCTTGAAAATCTGCAAAGGCAAAGAAATGCAAATAATTAAAGCCACAAACATTACTTTTAATTTCATTGAACATGGAACATCTCATAAGAGCAGAGGTGGATAGTATATGGGGCAATAGGAGATGAAGCAAAGGTAGTTCCGAAGAGGACTATCTCTGAAAGGGCTGCAGGGCTGGCAAAGATCCAGTCACATGCTCACCTACATATGCCTAATTATGTTGTAGTCTTTCAGCACAGGTCTGCGCCAAGACGTCCAAATGGGCTAGCCCTCCTCTGATCTTGTTAGCAAAAACCAAAGTGCATACACCCTGTGCAAAGATTATAGTTCGCTACAATGAAAGGGAATTTACTGTACACAAACAAAACATTAAGCCTCCAGTTCCACAAACATATAGGCTACATTGACCTTGTCTGTTTGTTAGTGTTTGTGGTGATTTCCTCACTGCGACAGTACAAAAACATTCTCTACAGATTTAACAATTATGAGCAGAAACGCAAACCTAAAACCAACACAGGCTCAGAACAGTTCTAGAAACCAGTTTTTGTGCACCCTTGTAATCAATATTTGTGTTGCAAAATAGACAGTAAAACGTTCATTTAAATCACGGCCACTGGAATTATCTGATCCTGCGTCTGTGGTGTTTTTCACATGGTTGTGGATTTGCCACTTTGTCATGTGCTGGATAATTAGCTGATTAAAAAAAAAATTCTAGCTCAAACAAACCAAAAGTTTCTAAAAATAAACTAGCATGTGTTACTGCACGGTGAAAAACACATCCAGAAGGTTGACTGGTCACCTTTCAATATATTATTGCTGCATTTGAGTATTAAAGTGGTACTAATGAGGTGAACCCTTTGCTAATGCAGTTTTGACGTAAGTTAAAATGACAAAATAAGGACGTAATAATGTCACAAAATGTGCTGCCTTACACTGCATAAATTGTCTTTTCTTGCTGCATAATTTGGTCAACTCTGCCACATAATTTGGTCCTCGCTAGGTGCATAATTCCAGTGACCCTAATTTAAAGTAATACATATATTGATGGAGAGTTACAAAAGCATTCATGAGTATAGGAAGTAGTAATAAAGTAATACCCTTTAAGCACTTTTATAAGCCCAAAACATAAATCTTCCTATTAGTGAAACTGCAAATGGGGCACAGTCCTCTCTATTTGTATTATATATATATATATATATATATATATATATATATATATATATATATATATATATATAAATATTTTATATGAAACATTTTTTAAAATTGTTTCACAGAAATACTTGTATAGAAATATTAATTGAATAGTTGCATTTTAATGCCATTTGCCATTTTTGATATTTTGGTGCCAATTCACTATGGCATATAAGAGTGTGTAAGAGTAGGACAAAGTACTTCTTTACAGACTCAATAATGCATTTGTGAATAGGCCGTACCATCTTTACTTCACTCCCCTCAAATTACAGCTATATCATAAAACACAACTCTCACAATGTTTCAGTCATAAAATAATATTTTCATTGGTCTTGGATTTAGGGAACATAAATTAGACATACATAAATATCTCCCTGAGGGACGATTTCTAAGCACAGATATCTTGGCTCAAATGTAGATAGGCATCTAGAATTGTAAAGGGATATTATAAAATTCATTATTTATCTTTATAGACGCCACTAGAGAGCAGAATGATTTTAATTTGATGAGAAAGTGTAGTTTCAGGTTAGTATCCATTATGAAGAAAACTGTTGCTAGCAAAGCTCGCGGACAACACATATGCCCTTACCATGTGTTGACTATAAAATGATCCATTAAATCCCTCCCGATCCCATTGGAATTACAGATACTCTTGGTGGTAGTAACTCCAAGGGGTGGAATGGCTTTACATTATAAGATTTTGGGGCATAGCATGCGAAGATGATTCTGGCATGTTTTCACCAAGAATTTTACCTAGACATTTTGGCTGCATTAAGCAGCTGAAATGCCTGCGTTCAAAACACCAGATCTGTGGGGATCCAGCATAACTGTGCCAAAGGACTTTACATTGGGCCTAATCAACAAATTTCGACAAATTCAGAATAATACGGCCCGAGAAGTCCTTAGCCTGATAGGAAGTGACCACATTACTCCTGCGGACAGGGCCTTGCACTGGCTACCTGTTGCAAGAAGAATCTGCTTCCATTTTGGATCACCCACAGTCCTGGACTGAGTTTTTTACAATCCATATTAAAATTCTACTCCCAAAGGAGGAACCTTAGATCAAGAATAAGTATCACTGGTCCTAATTATCCTTTCTTTCAGAATAATCTGTACAGGTGGAATCTCCTTCTTGGTACAAACTTGCAAACTAGGGAACACATCCCCAAGAAAATAAAGATAATCAGCAACAACCAAAAATTCTGAAAATCAACAAAAACACAGCTTCTCCTTTAAATAGGACTCAAGATCACCAGTTCTGTTCTGGTCCCAATACAGTGTATTAACCTGTAGACCCTACAGATCCGATCAACAACAACCTCTACTAATAGCAAACTGTATGCAAAGATTGTAAATAACTGTTTGAACCAATGTATAGTCTTAGATTCTCTACAACTGCCATGCGCTATGAAGTCATTTGCACAACTATCACTAAGCCTTCATGAGTCACGCTGTAAACACCACTTTTCCTATACAGGCCAAACTAATCCCTAACCCTTGCAACAATGCACCTAAATAGCACCAAAGAACCAGATGAAAATCTGATGCATTTTGTGATCTTATCAAGGCTACGAAGCACCACATAACTGATACCTACAGCGTAACCTCTTAATCGAACATCCACAAAAACCTTTAGGCCTTGGACTGGCCACAGGAAGGACTATATATATAATAAAACAATGCTATTTTGGGACAACCTTTTGTTAATAATACACGTTGGCACAGCTCTCAGTGGACACCAGAAATCACTGTCAGACTGAAGAAACAACCTGCAATTTTTCATATGCAGAATTAGGTAGAGAACTATCTTATCAGGTTGTAAATAATGGCTACACCCATGATACTCACGCTGAATGTTGTTTCCAATGTCTGTACAATTGGCGATTGTTGATGTGTTTAGGCAGACTTGCCAGATATCTGTTGTAAAGTCACTTCCGATCCACCATGCCTGAAAAACAAGTGTACCAGTTGTATGTTAAAATCATATAAACATCATGGTATGACAGCTTCAGAACACGCAAATATTACTTGACATGATTTGAATGTGCTGAACAGTTATCACAACTGAAGTGGAGCAAGTAGCATAGCAAAAGAATGTAAAAGTGAAGAAATGTTGCTGAATCAGAAAACAAACCTGCAAATCTCAAATACCCTTGAAAATAAAATCTTACGCTTGCATATTTTCACACACCATGTTACAACAAAATGATCAGTCGGATTCAGGCTAAAAAATGTAAGCATGCACAGGTGTAATCTGAACTCACATTTTGAATGGTGGCGATGAACAGCATCACTGCCGCTGTGAGATGAAAGACGATAATGAACGCCAAAATAATCAACATCTTGAGAGTATGTGAATGAGTCTAGATAAAGATGGATCTACAAAAACAAACCGAGTAAAATATTGTAAAAAAACTGATGTGTTCTGCAGAAATTATTTACACTGATAATACATTAGAAACCATTTATGTCAGAAATAAATTGCAAAAGGATTAAACAAATGTTTAGACACTTAAAAAGTAACACAGATATATTGATCTGCACAGTGCTTTTGCTTCACAAAGAAAAGGAAAATTAACCATTAGAAAGCATTGCCTCATTTTGCCAATACACATATTGTGCGTAAAACATACACAATTTTACTTAATTCCAAACTTAAAATCTATGTTTTAACTAACAACGTCTGCTGCTTGTTGCGTTGATGGACTACACACTTCCAATTACATCGTTTTTTGTGATGTAACATTTTTAGTTCGCTATTCTAAATAGTATGTAAAGCAAATTTGTATGAGTTCACTTTTAGAAGAAATATAAAAAGCTCTTCCATGCCTTTTAATCCTACCCGCATTTGTACCACCTGATCGGGCTTGCTGCTAGAGTCTGCTTTTGAGTACTGAGTATTGAGGAATTATCGAATGTGCATTTTTGACAAGTAAAAGAATATAACAAGCATGCAACACAATTCCTCTGAAATTGGTGGACATATCAAAGCAGTGCACTGAATCAAAACAATTATTGGTCAGAAAAATAAATAACCCAGCCGACGAATTCCAGCTGTATCATTGAAATAAATTCATACTCTCGCGTCATTTCGCATGTTTTTTAAGACAACAACAGGAAGTGACGTCCCATATCTCTGGAACCCCTCTGAATGGCAAACAGGCAATCTTTATTGCTAATACTATTTAACATAGTAATCTAAAATAATACTTATTAAAAAAATAGTCATAGTTAAGCAAGGGTTGCAAAGTAACGAAGAAGTGTTTCAAGCTGCAAAAGAGGGGGTAGCAGCTTCTACCCTTAAATGATGTCGGGCGCATGTGAATCTCAGACTTTGGCTTGTGTTGTACTTGCAGTTCATAAACTTTTTGCATCTTTTTAAACTAGAGTATCTGTTTCGTGGAACATTGTTTTATTGGACTAGGGAATTTTCTAGCATATGATAAATTCGCTTTAAGTGACAGAGATCAAATCATCTGGCAGGCACATGAGAATTTATAGTTTGAACCTACCGCAATATTCTTTTCCAAAATCCACTAAGCCCTACTTTCCAAGTGGCTAACATTAATAAAATGTCAACCTGAACTGGATACAGTGCCAGTGCCAGCTAAACAGCTCCAATTTTTTCCAAAGGGTCGTGTCTACATATTTTAGCACTTTGTCATTAATATAGGAAACAAATAAAGAAAATACATGTCAAATAGATTTTGTCTTTATGCAGGCAAGGGCCTATATGAATGTGTGTGTAGATGGAGGGCAGAGAATGTTAGGCAGCTGTCTGGGAGCCAACAACCTGAAGGCAGTAGATTGGCCCTCGAAGTAGCCAATGTGGCCCAATATCTGGGAGAGGGTTGGATTCTATGAGCGCAGCTTTTGCCTGTCATCCAAGAAAACCACAAGCGTGGATGATTAAATGATAATTTGAATGCACAATATATGTTTGCTTTTTCTGTACTCGTGTATTACAGTCATGTATTCAAGAGGGCTATAATATAAAATAATTAGTTGCATTGTCTTTATTTTCACACAAGAAGACGGTGGGTATTATCCATTTAGTTTGATTTCAACTTTTTAGGTCGAAGCCTACCAAACAGCGCAGCTATCTGGTTTGCAAAGACTTCCCTGTGACATTCGGCTAGCTTTACTGGGAATGCAATCGCCCGTTGATTACCATTAGCTTTGTGTTTTGTGACTGTAACACTTTCTTGCTTTCTATTTGTTAGCTTTATTTGTTTTAGCCTGTCCATTATGTCTTTGTTCCTCCCGTGGAGCATAGCCTGTTTACTGTATTCTTCCACAAGTATTCACTGTCTGTAAACAGGCCTTTAAATTTTGTTCTTACACATTTGCTGTGACTAAAGTCAAATTCTTCAGAGAGAGCTTGCTGTTTACTTTTCCTTCTCTGTCTTCAAAGTGATAGGATTTATGCGACAATCATCCTGCGTAGTGGGGGAGTGCTGGAGAAGGCTTTACTATTTTGTTTTCCTAGCACACCACAAAATGTAAATGTCTGTAAATAAACTGTGCAAATTTTTCTGAATTAGCAAAGCAATAATGAAGCACTTTTTTATAATTCTAAAGTGTGGTGGAAACAAATATTTTAAAAAGACCAACACAAAGTAAAAACACTAGGTAATGCCATGTCCACATATTATTATTTGTTCTATGTATAGTTTTAACAGTAGAACTGTAAACTGTATATCTGTGCAGATGTAATAAAGATTTTAATTAAAATGTGGTCTGTAATTGCAGCACACTATCATATCCTTTGCTCCACAAAACTATACTTCCCTCTGTGCCACTCTACTCAATGCCACTCCACATCACACTACACCCTCCACTCTACTTCACTCTGTGCTACTCTACTCTACTCCAACCTTCTCCACTTCACTTTACTTTATGCCACTCTACACCATATCACTCTATGACAATCTACTCCACTCTACTCTAGGGCACTGTACTCCACTCTATGCCACTTTGCTCTAGGCCGCTGTACTACATTCTATGCCCCTCAACTTTACGACACTCCACTCTATTCCACTCCACTCTATGCCATTCTATGCCACTCTACTCCACCTATGCACTGCATTCTATAACACTCAATGTCATTCCACTCTAACTCAATGCCACTTTGCTCCACTCTACACCACTCCACACTACACTACTCAACTCTACACATCCCTCACTCTACTGCACTCTACTTTACTCCACTCTACAGCACTTTACCACACTCTATGATGTTAGTCTACTCTGTGCCACTCCATTCTGTCACTCCACTTTATTACACTCTTTGCCACTCCACTAAGTCCATTCTATGACAATCCACTTCACTCTCTGACACTCCATTCTGCTGTTCTACACCCCTCCAATCTACGCCACTTTACACCAGTCTACTCCCCTCCATTTTACAACCCTTCACAACACACCACAATATTCCACTCCATGACACTACTCTGACACTTCACTGTACACCACTACTCTATGACACTCTACTATGACACTCTATGCCATTACATCCTATCCCTCTCTACACCACTCCACAACACCATGCAACACACCACTCCACGACCCTCCACTCTTTGACACTCCACTCTACAACACTTTACTCTATGACACTCTACTCAAAGCCATGCCACTCTGCACCACTCTATGCCACTCCACTGCATGACACTCTACTCCACTCTACTGTACTCTATGACACTTTACTCCACTCTACGCTACACCACCCTAAGCCACTCCACTCTACAGCCCTCCACTCTGCGTCACTCCACTCTGTGACTCTATACTCCACACTAAGCCACTCCATTCTACAACATTCTACTCCACTCTATGCCACCCCACTCTACTCTACAGGGACTCCACTCGATGACACTCCACATCACTCTACAGCACTCCAATCCACTCCACTCTACGCCAATACACCCTACAACCTTCAATCAATGCCCCTCTACTTCACTCCACACTATGACTCCGTACTTCACTCCACTCTGCACCACTTTATGCCACTCCTACAGACTTTACTCTACAACCATCCACAACACTCTACAACACTCTAAGATAATTCACTCCACTCTAAGAAACTTTAGTCTACAATACACCACGCCATGCCACTCTATGCCACTCTATGCCATGCCACTCCACACTACTCCACTCCACTATATGTCACTCTACATCACTCAACGACACTCCAATCTACAACACTCCACTCTACTACCCTCCACTCTGTGACACTCCACCTTAAAACACTTTATTCCATGACACTTCACTCTACTCCACTCTACTCAACTCCACAACACTCTACTCCATTCTGAAACACTCTACTCCAAGCTGTGCCACTTCACTCAATGCCCCTACACTCTACTCCACTCTATGCCACTCAAACTCTACTCCAGTCTATGTCCCTCCACTCAATGTCTCAACTCTTGACGTCCCTCCACTTTACATCACTCCACTCTATACTGCTCCACTCTAGTACACTCCATGGCACTCCATTACACTGCACTCTATGACACTCCATGGAACTCTATGACATTCCACAACATTCTACTGTACGCAACTCCACTCTACACCACTCCATACCACCCCACTCTACTCCCCTCTACGCCAATCCACTCCATTCCATGCCACTCTCCTCTATGCTATTAACTTTTAGTCATGCTGAACAGCAGCCACGCTGGTGAACAACATGACTTGAACACATTGGCAAAGTCAATAGCTCTTGCATAGGTGAGACCTATTGGTTTTGTTAATACTTGTTATACATAGACATTAGACCAGCTAGGCAGGACGAGTGCTTACTAGCTGACAAGACTAAGAACTTGGAAGTTAACTATTAAGTCAGTATCCTTTGCTGGATTATGGGAACAGCACTACAGCAAACCGAATGCAATATGGACAATAGGTAGTCTCAAATGAAGTATTAATATGCACCAACAAAAAAGAGAATGCATCAAGAGCTGGAAAGCCAAAGTGATAGGAAAGTGTGTAGAATATCTTTTCATTTTTTAGAAATAAAACCTCATTTTAAAAAGGAAATTCAAATTTGATTTTTATATCATTTTTGTTTGTGAAACAGAAGGATTCTCTTAGCGCTGGCATTTGTTTGATATATACTTGTTTCTGTATTTTTGTGTGTTGTTTTGAGGTTCAAATTATAGAAAGTGTTTAGGCTGAGATATATGGCTTCCAGTAGTGTTTCAGTGGGAGTCCAAAGAATTTCAAAGGTTAAGTACCACGAGCTTAGACATGAACATAAGTGTGCAGCCTCGTTAGTGTAAATTTGCACAGCAGAGGCGAGGACCAATTTTCCCCAAGGATGTTTATGGTCACAAAGGCAATTCAAGTTAGGTAGGTAACATTGGGCTGTCAGTTTCACTGGTCCTGACCTCTGTCCAATGAGAGAAACCACAAATCAGCATTCCACAGCTAGCACCGTGTTGAAACTAGTGATGAACAATGCATTTCAGCAGGAAGTTGCAACCTGATTTTCTTTGTAGCTCACTGTGTTTCTTCATAACCTTTTATGTTTTTAATTAATTAGAATCCCCCGCCCAGGCATCTTCCTCTCACCCTTAATATGAATGTCTCAGGAGCAGAAGAGCTCAGGTCTCACCATCTGCCTGCCTGTTCCATAATGAATGGCAATCTGGGCCACCTCTACCGCAACCTGGCAGAAATGCATTTTCTCCTACACCACTTCTCTCTGTCAAGAAATTCAATGCCCCTTATCTACTGGACCCACATTTTGTCTCTTTGAAGCTGGAGCATCCCTGTTCTGCGTCACACACTTATGGGCTTATATGCAAGCCTCTAGTGCCATTGATGCGTCGTTTTTTTTTGATGCAGCGTTGGCACTAAGCAGTCCCTTACAGTGCACCACATTTACAAACTGGCACAATGGAACCATTGCTCCAGTTTGTAAAGCCTTGCGCCACATTATACCTGAACCAGATATAATGTATGCAAGGTGAGCGTTCCCACGTAAAAAGCCCTGTAGAACTGGTGCAGTGAAATTTACTACATTTCACTGCATCTTTCTTGACTTTACTGTGTCAGAATTTTAATGCCTGCTCAGAGAAGGCATTACACTGATGCAGTGCTTTTTAACATGGGAGCCTTCCTGCCCGTGCTGGAGTAGCATCATTGTTTTGACACTAGTCCAGAAATGCGTGACTTTTTGTTAGGGGGTGCAGGGCAGCGCAAGAAATCTGACGCATCGGAGCCACTGAGTCAGATTCTTTTAAGTGGGGCCCTTCACCTTCTCCTTTACAAGCACCCCTATCAATCCACCAAGGCTGAAACTAGGTTACCCCCTCATCCAGTAGCCCCTCCTATATCATCAATGTGCTTCAGTATTATTATTCCTCTCCTCATACTCCCTCAATATATTTTTTCTGTCTTCCCTCTTTTCCTCTTATTCCCATTGCCTGCATGTGTATTTAGCTGTGTGAACACAGAAAAGCGTTTCACTACATAGAAACCCATATTGTCATATTGTCTTTTGTCAGTATTTTTTTATTAATAAACCAGGTTTCTGCCGTGGCATCTGTGATCTAATCTATTTTATACTCGTAAAAGTGAATTGTCTTTATTATTTGAACAGGGCCTGGAAACAATTGGCAATAAAGGACCATATTATACAGCAGGGTTGAATACATTATGTTGCAAGAAAATTCAAAGTATGTGGCATAATGCAGCATATTCTGTGACAGTTTTATATTTTTGTTTGTCATTGTAACAAAAATGAATATGGTCTGGGCAAACGTTTCACCGCATTAATACGGTTTAATCTTTAAATACATCAGTCAGCAATTGCAATTTGGCCAGTTAAACTGTGCCAATGGTCTGCCAACGAGCCATGCCACGTGTGGCACTTTTTGTAACTTTTGATCTATTTGAGCTAGAAACAAGTTTATTTTAAAATTAGAAAATTATGCAACAGGTGGTAGATTATGAGGCAAATGGGTTAAATCTATATTTATGCAGAACACTTTGCGGCTGTGGAATCACATAGAACCAGAGGTCCTGATTACTCAAGATAAACTATCAAAGATATAGTATTGAATGCTGAATGATAATGGATGTCAGAAGGGCCTATTAAGAGCACTTTTATGATACATGAAAGCGTAATTGGGGCAGTAAGTGGTTTAAAAAGAACAGAAATCCTCTCCCAGTAAAAAGGTCAGTAGGTCGATATACCTGACGTCCTCGTCCATCCATGGAAACATACCTGTTTAGAATGTGATGAAGCTTTGACTGAATTTATGAAATCGAAAAATGCCACTGATGGTACTGATGCCGTGCCAGCCTTTGAAAAGACACACAAAGATCTATAGTAGTCAAGCAGCAGATTATTTTTTTTCATTGTAGGTTAGTCGTGGTGTCGCAAATAACGTGTAATAAGTGAACTATTTAAAACACATATTACCATCATTAAAATCACTATATTTTACGCCTGACATTTGAGAATATCTGGTATGAGATGAGGCCTTTATAATATAACGGGGCACAGATGCTATTGTGCGCCACGTGAAGGACAAGTTTCCCTATGCCTGGTGTAACCCAGTGCGTGAGCAGCCCGTTCCATTTAGTATCACAGGTTGAGAGCTCAGTTTCACACACACAGACGTTTTAAGGCATGGACAAAGTGGGCTCTGGCCCAGGGCCCCAGCCTTTCAGGGGGGCCTCTAATAGAGCCAACTCTGTTCTGCAGAGGGTCTCTCCTGATGACCTTGAATAATTCTTAAACATATTGTGTAAAATACCGTTTTCCGTAAATTTATTTTTTAATGTGGGTGGTGTGTGAGAGTCTATTGCAGACAGTTTGCAGAGAAATGTTATGTGTATGTTTCTTGCAACATTCATAAAAAAGTTATTTTAGGTCAAAACAGGACCTCACATAAGAGAATAGAGAGGGTGTAAACGGAGCTTATTTGCAGTAATATTAATGAGCTGCTGTTGTGTTATCCCGAATCTTAGATGTAAACAAACATGTTTAGAATCTGGACAAATGCACCTGTGAACGGTCAGTGACCTGACTAAAGAGGGCAAGAAAGCGCTGAAATTGTATTAAAACTTCAAAGCTGTTGTGAACAGGGGCCCCCAAAATACATTTGACCTGGGGCCCCCTAAATCCCCATCATGCGCCGATCCTAATGGGCATTCTGTTAATAGCATTGGGGGAGCATGGAGCTATCCTCAAACACTGTCTGCTCCCAAATGTCATCAAATGTCAACAACTCACATTCACCGAGCAGAAGCTGTCCCCTGAGGAGCGCTTTCACTTTGCAGATAGATTATCCCTTCTGGGTATCAGTATCCAATAAATTGCAGTTGTGAACCACTAACACATTGCAGGCCCGATTTATCCAAAAATTTGCTCAAAGGGAAAGGGCAGGAATACACCATATTAACCATTTTTCAGCACATTCCTGTCTTTTTCTAGTGCACTTTTGGCTGCATAGTGCTAAAGCAAGCACCATGTTGCAATGGTGCCTGCTATGCAGGCAGTATTGTTTTTGTGCACGGAGGGACACTTTCCTACACAAATCAAATCCTCAGAGGCATTTTCCTCTTTCAAAGTGTACTGCAAAATACTGCACACTTAGAAAGAGGAAACAATGAGGAGAATATTTCTCCTTGTTACGCCTCTGGCGGGCAGGCATACAAATCTGATGCACTCCCAGGTCTACCAATGTTGCTAAATATGGGTGTGTGTCAGAATCAATGAGTGGATGCCATGAAACACCCATTCTCCACCCATGGGCCCCCTCCCTGCTGCAGGCAGGAAGACAGTGGTTTGCACAGCAGTGGGTTACTCTGGATTTGTCAAGCCACTCAGGGCCACACAAAGCGGCCTTGCGTGGCTTGATAACTTTAATGTAGGTTTTGTGTCACTCTTGCAAGGTGCAAGAGCGATGCAAAACCTTGATAAATATGCACCTGCATTTCTGTTCAAAAGGCTTCCATGCCTCTTCCTCTTCCTTATAAATGGTAATGTTTGCAAAGTGCATATTGCGATCCCAAAAGCCATTGCCCGTAGCCAATGACCCTTTGATGCACTGAAACCTGCCATGTAGATGTCACAAAGCTTTTCAACTTGAGCAGAATGATGGCCGCCCTCTGCAAAATGTAATGAGGCGCCATTTAGTCACCCATATTGAAAAGATATTCATTGGCCTTCGGCTGAGTGGGGGCACCCTAAAAGGTTGGGGGGCACCCTTAAGGGTTAGGGGCCCCCTGTCCACAAGGGTCTGCAGGGCCATGCTTTACACCCCTGATCCTTACTCTGCTCTAGCCAACATCTACCAACATCCTACCTAGATTTGATGAAACCTAAAAAGAAAAGAAACAATTTGCGCTGTTTTTCGTTTCGCCAGCTTTTATCTAGCAACCTCTCAGGGAACCGCAAGCCCCATATTAATGACTCTAAACAACCGTCCACCTACGTCATCCACTTCAACAGGCTCATGCACGTCGATGGCACACTTGCCGTGTGCCTTAAAGGCTTCTACCACGACCTTCCTGATTCAGCTCTCTAAGGTAACCCGAGAGCCACAGGTAAGTGGTGTGTGCCCTACAATCAAAGAACTGGTTTACTAAAAGAGTACAACGATTTTCTATTTTAACTAACTCATCGTTCATCTTTTTAAAAAAACGAGCCATCTTCTGCACGACAGAGCAAGGTAATTACATTTTTAAAAGTGACCAAAATAGGCTTCCAGCACGTTTGAAAAGACATTCTTCGCCCGGTCTTGCATATCCCAGATTAGGACAGTCGCAGGAAGCAACAACGGGACAGCTGTGGTTCAAGCTGTACTATCCAAGCTCTCCGCGGAAGCTTTGGCTTTGCCTCTTGCCAAACAGGATATTCACCAACATATTTGGTTGCCATGGTTTTAGGAAAGAAGCAAAGGGAGTGAATCCAAGCTCAATTACAGTTCCTACTACAACTCTCCTAAAATCGGAGGTTTTGGGTATGTTTGGACTCTTACAAATTAAAACAACCCGTACATCTCGATAAAAAGAGGAAGTGATAGGGTTAGCACTGGGGTTATGTTCTAACTCATTTTCACCTGAATGGGAAAACCCTTTACAACATAAATTCCAATGTTCCTTACTATATTTCTATGTCATAATTGTTATGTTTAAGGGGCAGTGGTTCCATTGGGAGCCCCTTAGTGCCTGGGTGAGCACCTTAAGCAACAACATATACTATTTGAATAATGGTGATCAATTTGAACTCAGGTTTTCAAATTAATTGTAAATTGCACAGACGGTATTTAATTTTGAACTATATGTTTCTCACTTTTTGGTTAAACTTTCTGCTTTTCTAACTTAACATTTTGAACTTTTGAGCTAGATTCAGAAAAAGTATAGGGGTCTCTGGGGTACGAAAATATTTTTGTTGTTGGTGCAAGCTGCATTGGAGGCCCCTCGTGGCCACAATGTTTTGCTTGTCTTGAGTCACAATGGTTTTGAGCACATGTTGAAATTTATAATTTGGGAACTCCTTGCAGGACTATGATGAAGGGGTTGAGACTGGGAGAGTGATAGAGAACAGTAAGAGCCTTTACATGGAGGAACTGGCCAACAGCAGCAAGCAAAGAGCTCAAAGCAGACATTAAAGCGAAGAGAGGGCCCCTCTTTGAAGGAACATGAAGAGTTCTGCATGGGACATGTCAGGAGTGAAAGTGAGCAAGCTGACAATCCCTGCCAGATGAACACAACTGGCCATTACAGGCTGAATGAAGATGTTATCTGCCCAAGAGATGGGCTAAATGACCGAAGTTAAAGAAGCAAGCAAGCAGGACAGGAACTGACATCATGGTGAATGAACATAAGATGACATGGCCGGGAGCGCTTACGGAACAGCAACAGTGAGGACAGTTTTTACATCGCAACAAATTGCCTCACGGGGACATTAAAGCAGGGCACTTATGGTGCCAATATTAAGCCCTCAACGGACCTTCCAAACAGGCCCTATTATGGTTGAGTCCTCCAGGCAGTCAAGGTAATGGGGTAAGCCAACAGTCTATCCTCCAACATAATACCGGAGCAAACCCGACACTGAAACCACGTTTATGCAAGTAAAACAATGTTCCCACACCTCATGCCTCTGTTTAAGAGGGGTAAATCCAGTCGTCACCAGTAATGGAATGGTTCCCGCTGCTCCATTATAACAAAGAATAATACCCTCAGATTGTTTTAGGAAGGTAGGTTTGCTGAATTCTCCTCTATGCTTGTACTTGTCATAACTAGATGAACAAATCCCAAATGTTGATACAGACCTGATACACGATAAGGTGGCCATCCCAAATGCAATCTTCCACAAATCCTACGGACTCCATAGACTTCCTGGCTATACAAAACACATATTATGTCATCTACAGGCAGAAGCAAGAAGAGTTTAAAAAGCAAGCAGTGCTTGATGAATCAGGCAATGTAGAAATCAGAACTGTTTTTAGACAAAGCACACTATGTGGCACATTGATCAGCTATTGAGACCCGAAAGGGTATTGTAACAGACTGACAAAGGGGAGGCTGTGCCACAGGAAGAGCTTCCAACTTGTGAGTGGAGACTGCCGGAATTGGGGGGAGCAGAGAGTTGTCCAGCAGATTGCTACCAGGTCAACCCAGTGCCTGCCCAACTTTATCTTTGAAAGCAGCCCATGTGCCTTTAAATGATCGTGGATGATTCACAGAATCATCAGTATTAAGACACAGAATTGACAGTATTAAGAGAATGTGAATCACATGTGAAGGTCTGCTGCTTCTCACAGACCTCATCGCTGCCTTTGCAGCCATTCACAGAGGGTCACAAAAGGTCTCCTGTCTCATTTATATTAATAAGGTAGGAGTTTTTTTTGTGACCACCAGTGAATGGGCATTTTGCACTGCGACTGAGTATGAAAAAAATTAGCAAGCTGTGGTCTGGCCTTAATTTATCAATTCCTTATCCTTTTTGGGTCCCAGCCTACCAGACCGTGCAGCTGTCAGGTTTGCTAAAGACATCTTCGGGACAGTCAGAAGGTTGACCTAGGAATTAATTCTGCTTGTTGGTTGCCATCGGCTTTGTGGTTTGTAACTCATTTTCTTGCTTTCCATTTGCAGGCTTTATTTGTTTTAGGCTCCCCAGCTTGAGTTTGTACCTTCCCTTGCCAAAATCTATTTACAATATCCTTACGGGTGCTCCCTTTCTGTAAGCAGGCCTGTAAATCCGGTTATTATCTAGTCACATTTTGTGCGCATTCAGACCGAGGCAAAATGTTAGGCACTGTCTTACGAAGGCACTTGTTTACTTTCTTCTCTGACTTCAAAGTGAGATGATTTATGTGACAATCCTTCTAGATGCTGGGTGTGGGAAAGAGTTTTATTTCTAGCACACAACATTTAAATCAACTGTGTAAGTATTTCAGAATCTATCAGAATTAGGAACACAAATGAAGCAATTTCTTTATTTCTGAAGTGTGTTAGAAACAAACACTTTAATATGATTAAAACAAATCGTTACACTAGGTGATGCAATTTCCACATATTTATGTCTGTGTTGTGCATCGTTTTATCATTAAAACTGTATGTCTGTGCAAATGTAATGGTCTTTCAGTTGAAAAGGTTTTGTATGTAATGGCAGTGTGGAACCACACCATGAATATTCCACTCTATATCACTCCACTCTACCCCACTCCACACCACTGCACTTTACTCTGTACCACTCCAGTTTGCACCGCTCCACGCGACTGCACTGTGCACCACTCCACTCTACGTCACTGTGCACTATGCCACTTCACACTATGCCTCTCCACTCTACCATGTACCAATCTGCTCTATGCACTCTTCACCACTCTACTCTTCAACATTGCACACTACGCCACTCCAGTCTATGCCACAATAATTTACTGTGCACAACTCAACTCTACACCACTATACTCTACGCCACATTGCAACAGTGCATTCTATGACAATCCCCTCTACACAAATTCACTTTACTGTGTAACACTCAACTCTATTCCCCTGGACTCTGCGCCAAACCACTGTACGCCACTCTAATCTACTCTGCTTTAAAACTGCACTCTATATCACTGCACTTTAAGTCACTGCACTCTATTCTGCATCACTGCACTCCAAGCCACTGTTCTCTATGCCACTCTCCTCACTCTACAACACTCCACTCTAACACTCTACTCTGCAACACTGCAGTCTCTGCCATTGAACTCTACGCCACTCTACCCTGCACCACTCTACGCTACTCTACATCACTGCACTCTATGCACTTGACTCTACAATGCACTCGCCACTCAATTCCACTCTGCACCACTGCCCTCTGCATCACTCAACTCTACGGCACTCCACTCTAGACCACTTTATGCCGCTCTACTCTATGCCACTGCACTCTATGCCATTGAACTCTACTCTACTCTGTGCAGCTCTACTATGCGCCAGTCTATTCTGCACCACTCCACTCTGCACCAGTCCACTCTGCTGTGCACCACTCTTATCTATGCCACTGCACTATGCAATGCTGCATTGTATGTCACTGTACTCAATGCCACTGCACTCAATGCCACTATACTCTACAACACTCTATGTTAAAGCAGTCTACACCAGTCCAATCTACTCTATACACCTCCAGTGTATGCCACTCTCCACAACTCCACACTATGCCATTCCAATACATGACACTCTCAGCCACTCCACTCTACAGCCTTCTACTCCACTCTGCGTCATTCCACTCTACAACACTCCACACCATTCTCCTCTATGCCACTAACCTTTAGTCCTGGTGTACAGCATGGCTAAACATACTGGCAAAACCAATAGCTCCAGCAGAGGTGAGACCTATTGGCTTTACCAATGCTTGTTTACATTGCAGTCTGTTATATCCAGGTAAGCTGTTTGCAGCCTTTTAAATGCTTATACTGAAGAGTAGCATTGTACAGTCTATATTGAAAGGCATGCACCCACCTTTTCATAAACTCGACTCCTACTCATTTATGGTGGACTCTTTATGCAGCAAAATAAACAATGATGTGCTACCATACGTTCATACGGATTACGAACACTCATATTTCAGGAAAAACAACACATTTAAATTGACATACCAACATTAAGAATAAAACACCTCATAATGATCTCTCAATTCACAAGCATGAAACGTGGCAGAGCAGAATAATGTGCATTGTATTACTACTTCTATAACTAATCTAAACTAACTAACTAAACTAAATATCTCAATGGGTCCTTTAGAGTTTTGAGGTCGTGCAGCTAATTAACCAGTGCAAATGAGAAATGCCTCTGCCACACTAGCAGATAACGGTCTGCAAATCTGTAGTAGATCCCCTCTTATTTGCGAATCCCACAAGCCCCCAACACCTTTATGTGGAAGCTGCCTTAGCTAAAATCTGCCCAAGTTTGCAATTTCACCATGCCACCAAGTATGATGAACCTGATGTCAGAAACGTGAGTGCTGGAAATGTAGTCCTGAACTGGGTGTACCTTTTCAGAACTCACATTTCAAGTGTCAGATGTGCTGGGAGTTTTCTCCCCACGCCCCAGGGATATTTGCATAGTATTCAAAGCAAGCTGCCATGGTTTCTATCACGTCTTGCAACAGAGCCACTCTTGAAATAGTGGCTGATCAGCAAGCTTAATTTAGGACGCTGAGCTGACTCCATTTCTGCCAGCACCATAACTGCAGGATGATATTCCCAATAATCTTCTCTAGCATTGTAATTACGGCGAGTAATGCAAACATAAGCAGATATGATATCTCTTGTAATTAAATTGAAGCCCTTCTAACATTCACCTCTAACCCAAGCCCTAAGATTCATCTCAGCTCTTTCTCAGGTTCTGCTAACAGCCACCTTCCTTCTTCCCTTGATTTATCCCATTTTATGTCATGATTCAAGCTATACAATGTAAACTAAGTTTTCCACAAAGTTCTATGTGTGTGAAGTGAAGTACCGTAATTTCAGCACATACTGAAAGCCTCCACAACAGCCAAAATCTTCAGATAAGTAAAGCCTACCCCAATAACTGAACAATTATGCTGAAATCAGACAAAAGAGCTAAGACTCAGTGGCTGCTCACACTTAGAGGGATAGGGTTATCTGTTCTGGTATGTAATATTATAAAGGTACAGGAGCTCTTGCACTAGGACCATGACACTAAAAGGCAGATATCAGTAAGGTGAGGCATCTTTAGTGAATGGAAAGTTAGTCACATCATGGCAGCTATTTCAGGAGTGAGCAGGAATGCACTTCGATAGGCAGGCATTTGGCTCTTGATAGAATAAAGAAATCCTACTGTTTTTGCACTTGTATAATTTTGCATATATGTAAGTGGCAAATTATGTACTAAATCAGTTCATACACCTAAGGAAAAAGGATTCCACTTCTGCTTACCAGGAGGGCCTTTTATAGTTGGCAAAAACAGGTAAGTATAGATGTACTACTCTGACCTCCACATCTACGTATCTTGAAGATATATTTATGAGCTGTCCCACTAAATGTTTTTTTTTTTTAATTGAGATCCATCACAGCAAAAAAGTTACAAAGTCAACATTTACTAAACTCCATCACATCAATACATGTTCAAAACACATTTCATACAAATCTAAATCCATTATTGAGCAGGTCAGTCCCAAATAATTTACACAATGAATTACCAATAGAAGATCAAAATAACGATCTACACTTTTTATCCTTAACCAGGGGTTTGAGTCATAAATTGACCCCAAATGTTATCATATGAATACTGATACCAACAACATTGTGATATGAGAATATAGGAGACAAGGTGTTTATGGACAAAATATTGAAAGGTAAGTGCATATAAGTGTAGGAGGCTGGCCTAGTTTGTAGAGGGCACCTTGGGTACTTACACCTTAACCCAGGTCCAGTTATCCCTTATTAGTGAAGTAGTAGTGCTCTAGCAGCTTAGGCTGAACTAGGAGACATGCAAAGCTCATGCAATACCACTTATAGTTACACAGTACTTATACACAAGTAAAGACAATACTCAGTGTTACCAAAAATAAAGGTAGTTTATTTGGGTGACACAGTACCAAAAATATCTTAGAGGCAATACTCCTTCTGGAGGTAAGTATTATACATAATATATAGATTAGACACCAAATAAGGCAAGTAATTAGACATAGGATAGTGCAAACAATAGGTAATGCTATAGAATGCAATGGGAGAAAATAGGTCTAGGGGCAACACAAACCATATACTAAGAAAGTAGAATGTGAATCACAAATTCCCCCCTAGACAAGTGCAGTGTGTACAGAATCGCTGGGAGAGTAACAATACAGTAAAGGTAAGTAAATTACCCCACCCCAGGGCCAAGAAAAGCAGGAGTAAAGTACTGCAAGTTTCCTTAGGACACACTACACCTCGTGAGTGGGATTTTGCAGTAACCAACCAAGTCTGCAAACAACAACTGCTGGATTCCTGGACCAGAAGACCTGCAAAAGAAGGGGACCAAGTCCAGAAGTCAAAAGAAGTTCCAGGATGGCCAGGAGCCCCTTCCAACCCAGAAGAGGGTGCAAAAGAAGAGTCCCCGGTTGGACGAAGACTGCAGGAATGCACTCTAGGAAGATGCCAGCGGGTCCTTCATGATGCAAAGGATTAACCACAACATGATGATGGATGCAGATGTGATTTCGTGTTGGAAGTCACCAACAAGCCTTGGTTGCAACAAATATGCATTTTGCATCAAAATGGTGTAGGCTGGACCCAGGAGGGACCTGAGGGCCTCAACTCTGTGGGGGGGGTAAGAGGGGGCTCTCAGTACTTTGGAGAACCCTCAGGATGCCAGGCAGCACCCACAGGAGTCCCAAGACACGGGGACAAAGGAGATGCAAAACACAGTTGGTGCAGCACAACAAAGAAGGTCCCACTCCTCCGGAGAGCAAGAGTTGAGCATCACAGGATGGAGTGCTGGGGACCTGGGCCAGGCTGTGCAAGAAGGAATTTTGCAAATAGTGCACAGAGGCCTCAGGAGGTGAAGAAGACGCAGTATACAAGGGTACCCTCGCTCTCAGGGAAGGCATGGTCTTCCCTCCTCCAAATTGCATCTGCAGGCCCTCAGGACAGTCTATGTCGATGGGGTCCACCCTCTGTGTCCTTAGGAGCACGCTCGTTGTTGTGAGAGGAGTCCAAGGGTACCAGTCGATGTCTTGAAAGGTGCCTGTCACCCCACAGGAGATTTCTTCGGTCCTTCTGATGCAGGGTGAAGAGTGGGAATCCTCAGAGTGTGCACACTGTGGAAACTGTTGCAGTTGCTGGCTGGAGCTGAAGTTGCAGAGGAAAAAGTATCCCTTGTGGATACTTAGTTGATGTTACAGCAGTTCCTGGAGCAGGCTGCGGTTGATCCGAGATCAGAGGATGAAGTAGTAGTTGCAGAGGATTCCTGAAGGAAACTTGCAAGCAGAAGTTTGAGAGAATTCACAGGAGAGACCCTAAATAGCCCTGAGAGGGGGATTGGCTACCTTATCAGGTAAGGACCTATCAGGAGGGGTCTCTGACGTCACCTGCTGGCAGTGACCACTCAGAGACCTCCTGAGTGCCCCTACACCTTACAAAGCAAAATGGTAGTGGGACACACTGGAGGAGCTCTGGGCACCACCTCTATGGTGGTGATGGACAGGGGAGTGGTCACTCCCCTTTCCTTTGTACAGTTTCATGCCAGGGCAGGGGACAAGGGGTCCCTGAACTGGTGTAGACTGGCTTATGCAAGGAGGGCACCATCTGTGCCCTTCAAAGCATTTCCAGAGGCTGGGGGAGGCTACCCCTCCCCAGCCTGTAATACCCATTTCCAAAGGGAGAGAGTGTAACTGCAGTGCAAGCCTCAGAGAGATGGTTTGGCAGTACTGGGGGTCCATGGTTGAGCCCCCAGGATGCATGGAATTGGCTCCCCAATACCATTTGGAAAGGAGGGGACAATTCCATGATCTTAGACACTTTACATGGCCATATTCGGAGTTTCCATTGTGAAGCTACATATAGGTATTGACCTATATGTAGTGCACACATGTAATGGCGTCTCTGCAATCAAAAAGTCCCAGGAAATGGCCCTGAACTATGTGGGGGCACCTTTGCCAGTGCAAGGGTGCCCTCACACTTAGTTTACTTTGCACCTTCAGCAAGTGAAGGTTAGACATAAAGGTGACTTATAAGTTACTTAAGTGCAGTGGAAATGGCTGTGAAATAGTGTGTGAACTATTTCACGCAGGCTGCAATGGTAGGCCTGTGGAAGGGTTTGTTTAAGCTCCCTTATAGGTGGCAAAAGAAATGCTGCAGCCCACATGGATTTCCTGGAACCCCAATGCCCTGGGTACCTAGGTGCCATATATTAGGGACTTATAAGGGGGGTCCAGTGTGCCAATTGAAATTGATAAATGAAGTCACTAGCCTACCATGACACATTTAAAAGCAGAGAGAGCATAAGGACTGAGGTTCTGGTTAGCAGAGCCTCAGTGACACAGTCAGGCACTACTGACAACACATACATTAGGCCACAAACTATGAGCACTAGGGTCCTGGCTAGCAGGATTCCAGTGAGACAAGCAAAACACACTGACATATACGTTTTTATATATGAGCACTGGGGTCCTGGCTTGCAGGATCCCAGTGACACAGTAAAAACATACTGACACACACTCACAAACAGGCCAGAAGTGTGGGTGACCATGCTAGAGAGAGGCTACTTTCTCACAACAAGGAAGTATAAATTTACTATTCCTAACCCCACATCTACATACGCTGAAGATATATGCATCACATAGGAACGTATATGTGGGGTTATCTAGATTTACTAGACTTACTTACCTGTCAACATTGTTTTCAATATTTTACCTTGAAAGTCTGTCTCACAAATACTGTAGGTTTGGTATTCAGGTTGCACACCTGTATATTGTCAAAGTGTTATATACTGTGGAGTAAAGAATATCAAATCTGTACCTACCTACATAAACACTTACCTTCACAATGCTATGTGTGGTGATACTCTAGCTATGATATTTGTGTAAGGCAACCACATTTCAATCAAAATTCCATAATCCAGAGCAAATTTTAAAAACTAGAGGCTCATTTTACATTCTTCAAGAGTGGGTTTATCTGATTGTATGTGTATGCCAACAGCAGTACATTTATTTATTATATATCTACGTCAAAAGCAGTATATTTATTATATATGTCTATGCCACAAGAAGTACATTTAGCATACAGCCTGGTTGTGTTTTTACTTTTCAATGTTTTGTCTTCCAAATCTTAAAACATTGTTTACCACTAACTAAGTCCACAACAGAGCGGATTGCTACAGATATGGCAACAATTCCATCTGTTATAGAAACTGAAAAATAATCAGCAATCCAAATGGCACTGTGTTGGCCCGCGTTTTCCACAACAAATCTACTAATTAGTAAAAACATTACATTTATCAATGTATCACTGATTTAGAGAGCCTCAAGAGGCGGAGCAAAATATTATGGGTTCCAAAGACGACAGAAGATGCATGCAAACATTTGCAAAGAGCTATTTGAGATATGGAAGTCCCATATAATTGAGAGGGCATATCAGGGTCACAACCACCTGGTCAAAGGGAGCAAATATCCTACAGCCATCATTTTCGGTCTACAGAGATATTTTTTGTGTCAACCCAATCTTCCAGTTGCCCAGAAAAAAACAAAAAAATAATGTGGACAGGGGATAAAATAATCATAACCCAGGACTATGCAAAAGAGAAAATCCTGCCACAACATGAGGCCAAGTATCAGACAGTTTTATACTGCACTATTTGTATTGCCCCAGGATGGATGAGAGTAATGCATGAGAGCATGAGCTAATCATTTTGCAGACATATGCGCTCTAAAACTCACCAGGAAGATGATGTGTGGCCACATGAGTACTATAACTGAGCAAAATGTAATTTCGCATGGCTGCCAGAAACAAGAATTTAAAAGAGAAAAATTAAAACACTACAAGAAGAGTGGGATGATATCACTTTCCTCTGAAGCCAGAGAGAAAATGGATTAATAAAACTCATTGTCAAACTCTGCAATATTAAAGGGTTTGGTCTGAAGTGTATAGTGAAGCTCAGTGGGTCTTTTTACATTGACATTTACAGTTGCAGGAAACACAATGTTGAATCCCAGCCTACTAGGCCCACAGATGATTCTCTGAACCTCTGGATTAACATTGGGAAAACACTAACATGTATCTATAAAAATAGGAATCTTGTAGTATGGGAAGTCTTAATCCAGGGCTAGGCACCATTTACGAATAATAATCAGGAAATATATGCAGTCCATTAAAGCACACAATTCTTTGTGTTCCTTTTGTAGAAATCTTACCTTACTGGACATATAACAGTGCATAATGCAGCTGATCAAGGCTTCATATTATTCACCTTCATCCATCAAGGCCTATCAAGCCTATTTGGTATAAACAATCTCTTCAGTGATCGCCCACAACTCTAGCAGACTGATGAAACATTCATATAACTAATCTGCATTTCAGACAATTCTTACTTTAGATTCTGGTCTGACACAAGCACACCAACGACTAATACCAACTGTTGTGAATACATTTGGGGACTCTTGATGACCGTGAATCTGCAGAGGGATGACAAGTATCTTCAGCAGGATGTTCAAAATCAGAGAGACAGTTGCGCAGTGATGCCTTGGAGGTCTCCACTAGAAGTATATTTATTGTGAAACTTGCACAGAAAACAGGATCAGAAACAATAAACCCAATGAACTATTCAAAGATGTACTTATCACTGAGCAAGTTCACCTGTCCTCCAAATATGCCATATTCACAAATTTAAAAAACCTATGATAAGAATTATACTAGGCTTTTTTATTTTAAAACAAAGGCTTATTGTGTACAACCAGTCTACTAAAGCGTACTTTTATGCTGACAAATTCTCTTGCTTGTTGGCTAATTATTTATAATCCAGTAGCTCTACCAGCTTTACAATCTACTAATACTGGTATTCTAATGAAAGATGGAGGCATGCTTAACTCATTAACATTAGTCTAAACTATAAACTTCAGGACTATACTTCCTCCCCAAACTCACTATTCTGAAATTTACATCTACACAAATAACACTTAATTACCCATAATCTAAGACAGAAAAATCTAAACATTGAAATGACCAAAACAAATTACTAACATTATCAGTAAGATTGCTCCCACTATCCCACTAAGTCCCCTATCCAAACGATGGAGAAATTTAGTTAAGAAAAAGTGTCTCACATTTCAAGGGTTCATAAAGGGGTGTAGAGTAACTGCGAAAGCCTCATCTGGTCCTAATTATATAGCATCCTGGGGAGAAAATAAATATGTCCCCCTCGCTACTTGTGGTGAAAAAACAAGCGGCATCAAGGACCCGTTTTGCTTTTATAGGTCATTCTCTGGCTGATTGCTTGAAAGTAGTGTCTGGCCTCTGAACACAGCTTACCTGAATCACTCATAGCTCAGCTGCTTCATCCTAGTGCCAAGTTGTTGACCGGAGGCCAGAAGGGGGTTACCGGTGTGTGGCAGCAGGAGGTGAGCGGGTGATAGGAGGAAAAAGGTTGATGGGATGTTAAAAAAAAAAAAACGCAGGCATTGGCAAAACCAATAGGTCAAGGCCAAGGCTATTTTTTGTATTAATTTAGTTTTTTGCAAACATATGCAATATACATTAAAAGCAAGATAGCAACAAACATTGACATAGCCACTAGGTCTTACTTCTGCAAGAGCTATTGGCTTTGCCAATATGATTTAGCCATGTTGCACACCAGCCTGGCAGCTATTCAGCATGGCTAGAAGTGGCTTAAAGAAAAGTGGTGTGGAGTGTTGTAAAGCTGTGCGTCATGGAGTTGAGCAAGGTGCTATGCAGTGGGGTAGAGAGGCGTAGAGGGGTGTAGGGTAGAGTTCAGAAGTGTGCAGTGGAGCTGAGTGGCATGGAGTAGCATAGTGTTGTGGAGTGCAGTGGAGGGAGTAGAGTATCGTAGAGTGGAAGGGCATAGAGTGTTGTACAGTTGAGTGGTGTAGAGTGGTGTAGAGTGTCAGATTTGAGTAGAGTGTCGTAGGGTGGAGTGGCATAGAGTGTTGTTGAGTGGTATAGAGCAGAGTGGAGTTGCATGAAGGGTGTTGATTAGAGTGGAGTAGAGTGCTGTCGAGTAGAATGGCATAGAGTGGAGTACAGTGTTCTAGAGTGGAGTGGCATAGAGTGTCAGGGTGGAGTGGCCTAGAGTGGCATGGAGAGGCGTGGCATAGAGTGGATTACAGTACTAGAATGGCGTAGAGTGTAGTAGTGGAGAGGAGTGGAGTAGTGTGTCATAGAATATAATAGAGTAAAGTGGCATGGAGTGGTGTAGAGGGAGTTATGTAGAGCATCATGGAGAGGAGTAGTATTGTAGTGTGGAGTAGAGTGTCATAGAGTAAAGTAGACTTTAATGTAGTAGAAAGTCATAGAGTGGTGTAGAGTGGCCTAGTGTAAAGTGCCATAAGGTACAGAGGTGCATAGTACATTGGCATAGAGTGCAGTGGCTTAGAGTGCATTGGTTTTGAGTAAAGTGGTGTAGCATGCATTGGGGTAGAATGCAGTGGTGTAGAGGAAGAAGAGTGATATAGAGTAGTGGTGCAGAGTTCAGTGGCATAGAGGGCGATGGCATAGAGTGGAGTGGCACAGAGTGGAGTGGCACACGGTAGGGTAGAGTGGCATAGAGTGCAGTGGTGTAGAGTAGATTGTTTCAGAGTAGAGCGAAGCTGTACAGAGTAAAATGGAGTGGTGCAAGACAGAGTGCAGACATGCAGCAAAGAGTCACATAGAGTGCTGTGGCATCGAGCACAGTAATGCAGAGTAAATTCCAGTAGCAAAGAGTGTAGTGGCATAGATTGCATGGGCATAGAAATGAGTGATGCAGAGTAGAGTGTAGTGGCATAGAATGCAGTGGTCCAGAGTAGCATAGAGTCCAGAGGTGGAGAGCGAAGTCTTGCAGAGTAGATTGTCTTGCATTGGTGTAGAGTGCATTGGCATAGACGACAGTGGTGTAGGGTTTGCAGGATAGAGAGCAGTGGCATATAGTGCAGTGGTGCAGAGAAGAACAGAATGACGTAGAGTGCAATGATGTAGAGCACAATGGTGTAGAGTGGCTTTGGGTTCAGCGGCAGAGAGTGCAATCTTGTAGAGTGTGGTGGCACACAGTGCAGTAGCACAAAGTACAGTGGTGCAGAGTAGAATAGAGTGGCATACAGTGCAGTGATGTGGTGCACAATGGTTCAAGAGTTGCAAAGCATGCAGTGGCATAGAGTGCAGTGGTGTAAAGTGTTGCAATGTAGAGTATAGTGGTGTAGAGTGCAGTGATGTAGAGTAGTTGGCATAAAGTGCAGTGATATTGAATGGATTGGTTTTGAGTAAAGTGGTGTAGAGTATATGGAGAAGAGTGCAGTGGTTTACAGTACAGTGGTGCAGAGTAGAATAGAGTGGCATACAGTGCAATGACGTGGTGCACAATGGTTCAAGAGTTGCAAAGCATGCAGTGGCGTAGAGTGCAGTGGTGTAAAGTGTTGCAATGTAGAGTATAGTGGTGTAGAGTGCAGTGATGTAGAGTAGTTGGCATAAAGTGCAGTGACATGGAATGGATTGGTTTTGAGTAAAGTTGTTTACAGTAGAGTGGTGCAGCACAGAGTAGCATAGATTACACTTGAAGAATGTCAGATGTGTTGGTCTGTCCCAGTAGCTGCACAAATAACAATGTAAATATTACTATTTCATTTATTATTTAGTACTATTAATCCCAGTGCAGGGTGTCAGAGCACTTCACATAACATACATAATACCTATCTAGCAAAAATATCTGTAATCCGCATACTACTGATAAACTATTTAAAAGTTATGCTACAGCCTCATTAATGGAGGATAGGAGGGATATGTGTGGGCTCCAAGGGAGAGTAATCTGCATTCCTTTTTCGTATAAACGCTGTCACTTTGAATTCAGCCAAAAGCAAACACCAAGCTACCTCAAAGACACAGCCTGATGTTTGACCTCTGTTTTTGAATGCACAGCAAATGTGACAAGATAAGAGGTTTACAGAAAGCTAGTTCATGGAAGTATACAGTAAACATGGTTTAGGCAACAGGAGGGACAAATTGAACCTGGAGAGTCTAACGCAAATTAAGCCAGCAAATAGAAAGCCAGAAAATGTGAGTTATAAAACCACAGAGCCTATAGTAATTAATCAGCGGGATGCATTCCTAGGTCAACTTTCTGAAAGTCGCCAAGATGTCTTTTCAAACCAGACAGGTGCACTGTCTGGAAGGGAGCGACCTAAAAAATAATTAAAAAGTGCAAATATAAAAAATATTTACACATGGCTGCATATGTGAGCAAAAATAGGAAGTAAACAATCGCCCATCACAAAATTTAATTAAAACGTGAAATGAAAGTAGAACTGAAGTGGACTGTTTTCTAAGCAGATGAGCATGTGTGCAAGAGCAAAGTGCCATCATTGTGAAGCAAGATTGTGGATGAAGTGGGTTTACGCAATGGCCCATGCTATATGCTGTGGAGGTGGGATATAATGTGAACGACACTTGTCAGAACAAGGAAAGAGAAATGCCCGTTTATGAATATATGTATTTTTATTTTTATTTTGGGGGAAAACATGAGGCTTGCGAAACTGCTAGTGCTGTCGCAAAACCAGACTGAAACAAATAATTAAAAGCAGTTTAAACTGAACTGCTGGACATAAGTGAGAGGGAGACTGCTATTAATGCAAACACCTCTGCATGCTCCTCTGAAGGTTGGCAGCCTGAGCTTTGGCCCAGCTGACCTAGGCCAAAGGGCGACCCTGCTGCTGTTCCCTGGTTAGTTTTAAAACGTACAATTAAATTCAACACTCAACACATATTCCTGTTTTTCACAGGTTTACAGCTTTTCAGTTTTTACAAGAATCTAAATATGAATGAGTAAATATGAAGTGAACAACAATATTCATTCAACATTAGATGTAAATCACACTTAAGAGCTCTGGCATACGCCATCATCTCCGAATAACAATCCAGAATTGATCAAATCATTCAAAACTAAAACTAAAATATATTCTTCTAAACTCTGAAAAATATGATGTTTGTTTCCTGCCTCTGACTGCACTTTTTAAATTTTCATAATACAAGCTCGTTGACCATTTATGATATCTGCAAAGAAGAGACTGAGAATTAAAAATATATACATGATATTTTCCTTTTATCATGGCCACCTGAATGTTTTCAATTTCTTCCTTTTTATTCATTATATGTATTTCTGCTTTCCTGTTTTTGACATGTAGTATGTTTCCACAAGTCTTTTTATACTTATGTAGGGAAGATGAACTAAGCGTGCATTCTGTATTTATCATTATGTTAATTCCATTAATAGTCACCTTCAGCACTAGAGATCCAGTCAAATGAAGCTAATGGCAAGGTGTGGCTGCTGCGGTGTTGACTAAAGCTATGCACACCCGCCCATCCTTTAAAGATCACCTCAGCATGACTTAGTGCTGCTGCACTCTGAACAACAGAAATTCAGTCCAGGTTGATCCTTGGGTGCTCATGCATGAGATCATCATCTGTAAACAACAATCTGAAATAATGGGAGCAGTCACTAAACCAAATCATAATTTTTGCTGAGCAGCCATGAACTGTTCAGAAAGACATTTTATTTCCTTATCAAACCAGAATAGAGAGGGAATAATAAATTGCAAGCAGTAGGTTTATCAAATTCATCCATAATCAGAGATTGCTCATTGTAACCACAGTGACGGTGGAAGCACAGTAACACATTTCAAGCGTATCCTACAGTTTAACTTTTTATTTCCAAATTCTGATTATTGATAATTATATAGGGCCTGATTACGACCTTGGTGGATGGGCTACTTCGTCACAAACGTGATTAATATCCTGTCTGCCGATTTACAAGTTCGACTGGATATAATGGAACTTGTATTAGGGTGGAGGAGATGTCTGTCACGTTTGTGATGGAGTATCCCATCCGCCAAGGTCGTAATCAGGCCCATAATGTCAGTAGTCAGGTTTCCATCATGCTCTTACGTTCTGGTAGCTCAGTGGGCCAAAGCATAGATAATGCATAGGTTCAAATCGTGGCAGGTCCACTCAGCCTTTCATCCTTCCACGATCAATAAAATGAGCACCATTCAGATGGATAACAATAAACATGTTTATTTAGTCTCAAAATACCCTTCTCTTTAAACATGAACTTTACAAATACATGTTCTGTCATTATGCTTGATATCAAAGTAACAATTGAAATAGCTATGAGTGAAACTGTTACTGTCCCTGGGTTGTTCCCTAAGTAAGGCTGCTTTGGTGTGGTGGCACTACGGAAAAATACATCAACTCTGGGGATCTGGATTTGACCATTGAGTTGCAGGTTCAACTACTTCTGTTCGCACTCAGCATTTCATCCTCAAAAGTTTATAAAATGATTTTCATTGGGTGGGATGGAAATAGCCATCTATTAATCAGCCCCAAGATGTCTCAGTGAGTGAACGTGTGCTTTACTAATTCCTGGAGTCCATTTTTTCTGGGTAAAATAACTTGAAAAAATATCTTCTACATAAAATACTTTTTTACAAAGTAGGCCATCACTTTCACAAATCACAAAGGGAACAGCAGTCTATTTCATTGAAACTGTTTTAAATAATTATTTTAGTGCTTCAGATCAATGCAATACATGAATTGAGTTGGATGTGAAAGAGCAATAAGTATTGACATAGCCAATTTGTATGGTGCTGGCTGACGAACGCTTGGACTTGTGAGTGCTTATTTTGTTTTGTTTTTTATGCAGGCAAGCACTGAATGAGAAAAAGAGTTGTCTAAAATGTATTACATATGCATACTTTGCAGTTATAGTTAAAATTTCGAGATACAGGAATTCACCAGATGTTTGCTTGCTAATAACTTTGAAACTATGTGATGAATCTCCATGAAACTTGCAAAGTTTTGTGGTAATTAGTTGAGAGGGTGCAAAGAAAAAAGGAATTCCCCCCAAAAACATTTTTCCACCAATACATCTTCCATAGACTATTTAGACAGATGTAGCAGCAAAATGGCTGCATGAATTTACATGAAATTTGGCAGGAATATGGATTATTGTGTGGAAATGGTAATTCTTGTTATTGGATCTTGAGTTGAATGTACAGTGGTACTCGTTGAAATAAAAATTTTTTTATAGATGACAAAATAAAATCAGACATAATATAGGGCTGCTCTTGTAGTGTCCTGCTGGGCACATAACAATACAACCCCTCTCCTAAGGCTGCATTAACACCAACACCCATTATCACAGGTATCACCATTCAGGTGACACTGTGAAAAAAGAGGGCGTGTGCACGTGCCCTCGACAGTTCCCCTAACTATATGTCTAGTCCGTATCATTCATTAATCACCATGTAGCCTTAACTCCCCATGACAATTCACTGGTGATGAGGAGACCTGGGCCTGCCCTCTGCAGAGTCCTAAACATGTGAGCAGTCACCTCTGACTGTGAGATGTGCAGATGAAACACCACATCCTGCCCGAGAGGAGAAGATATCGCCACCACCACTGCAGCACTACTGATGAGGAAGGCTGCAGGGGACCTGTTCAACACGCCTGAGGCCACCATCCCAGTGCAAAAGAGGACAGCAGCAAAAGAAACATCAGCCCTGACGGTGAAGGGGTGCCATGGGTTAAAGCCACGACAACAGCTGAGGAGCTCATCTGGTGTGTGCAGATACCCTGTGCCCCCTCGTGGCTGCCAGTCATTACTGCAGGGAGCAGAAGAGAAAGGCTGACTCCCACGGCAACCCAGCAGCACCTGAATTTGTTCACACCAATGCAGAGGGTGGAGCACACCAAGCACAAGGAGCGCAACACTTCAGACACAATGACCTGGCAGGAAGCAGTGTGTCGCCAGCAGTTGGCCATTAGAGGGAGCCCTCTCCTTATATACAGAACTAAGAAAAGAATAGATTAGTGATGGACAAACCAGTGAACACCAACTGAGGAGGACATGTGCTGCGTGCAAGGGCCCCACTACCTTCCAAAGTTCCAAAATTGGCAGATGTCTTCATAAGAAGCAGCCCTTCCCCTGCCTCCCTCATTGTAGCTGGGGCTGAAGAATCCTCAAGTTGCGGACCTGGCAGGAACGCGGGGAATACCCTGTGCCCCCTCATGGCTGCCAGCCATTACTGCAGGGAGCAGAAGAGAAAGGCTGACTCCCACGGCAACCCAGCAGCACCTGACTTTGTTCAAACTGATGCAGTGGGTGAAGCACACCAAGCACAAGGAGCGCCACACTTCAGACACATCCGAACAAGAAGAGTGACCTTAGACTCAATTTCCACAGCTCAAGAGAGGCATCAGCCAGCCAAGAGCAGACGAATAGAGTTAGATAAGCAACTATCCTGATCAACACCAAGTCGGAGCCCAACACCTGAGGCTGGTGGCCAGACTACAAGGACAGTCAACCACTGAAGAGGACCTGTTGGCCGGTCTTAAAGAAGATGCACACCACTACACACAGAAGAAGGAGACGACACTCAAGCACTGAGAGCATTTACTAGCATAAATGGAAAGAAGGTGCATGCTGACACATCAGGAAGAGAAGGAAGTGTGACCTGCCGGTTCACAAAGAGAAACCTGACAACTGACCAAGTCCAGGAGTGAAGATCAAGAATGACCATGCCTAAAAGGTATGCTAGAGAAGACTCAGGCTGCTGACGGAGTGCATCCATCCCCACAAGCAAGCCACTGAGAGGAAATTAGTGCGACCTGATGCCAGCAGCAGGAGACACAGTATCCGGCAGTTCAGCCAACCAAGAGCATTCAGGCTGAATGATGCCGAGGCCTCCATCAAGAAAAGATGTAAGCCTCTGGCCACCATGACTCACAGTTGGCAGAGACCCAAGAATGAATGCCTGCGACCATCAAGGCAAGTGATACATCACTGTAATAATCTACTGTTAACTTACCATCTACTATGAAACCACTATAAGACACATGTTTAACTTACTTTACACTTACCATTTATCTCAATATGAATTACCATTTAGTATTTCTAATACGTGAAAACATATTATTAATATTTGTAGAATCTCTATATTTCTGTTTAAATATTTGCTTAGTTCAGAAAAGATTTTTTCTTCTTCTTTTTTTTTAAATTGTTTGCAGGAGCTTTTTATTTTTAAAAGGTCAACATGACCAACCAAAACAATAGTCTAAGCAGGAGACAGAAGGACAACAAAGACAAAAAACTAAGGGCCTCATTTATGAGGAATCAACGCAGATTATTGCAGCAAGCCAGCTTTTGAGTCATTTTGAAAGTGCAGAGGTGCATTGTATTTACAGAAATATGATGCATCACTGTACGTTCCTCAGCACTGGTGAACGAAATGCTGCCTAGCACCAATGCACCATGGTGAAAGGGTGCCTGCATTGCAGTGATGATTGTTTATGTGCAGAAGGGGGCACCTTCCTGTACATAAACAATCATTAATGGTGTTTTCCTCATTCGATGTGTGGTGCAAAATGCACCACACATCAAAAGACAAAAAACAAGAAGAAATAATGTTATTTCTCCCGGTTGCACCACATTAACACTACCGGGGAGGAGCCTTGTAAATGTGGGAATGCATCATATTCCATCAGGTTGTATGGGTGGTGCGTGGGAACTGTTTTATATCCCCATGGGAAATAACTTTGTTGCATAGGTTGCGGGTTAAAAGTTTTGAGTTCACCTTTTTCCCTCCAAGTGACAATGGAAAAAAAAATCCCACAAAATCAACTCCTTCAGTTTTTTTCTCCTCTCCACCTCTTGTTCCTCCTCTTACAGCAGCACAGGATCATCTTCTTCAGCAATTGCATGTTTTCAAAAGTTGGAAGGTGGGCTTTGAAGAAAATATATTCAGCCTTCTAAAAAGCACAACCTTTCCCTTGGAATAAAATTAATTGAATGGGAATCAGGGGTACACACTTCCTGTGTTCTACAATTTACGGATTTGTACACCGATGAAATGTTGTTTTACAAAAAGTGAAAGCACTGAAATGTTTTTAATAATTAAATTAAATTAAATAACTATAACAATACTTTAAGCTTTATTTTTCTCAGTGAGTTTCTAAGGTTTTGCTATTGTAAAGGAAAATATAATTACAAATCCTAACATCACTGTAACTTTTGGTTTTTTTTACTGTGAATTTCTAGGGCTTTTTTTTTAATGTAAAGTGATATTTGTTTACCATACGTAAAACACACCTCTTTGACTGTGGGCAGCTTGACACCAACTCCATGCAGGCAAGCAACCCGATGCCATGCACAGCCATTAGCTGTGTGTAACATTGGGATGTGAGTGGGACCTGGCCTGTGGTCATGCCCTGCACTGAACAGCCCAGTGAGCACCCTACCCCCCCCAAGCCCTCCATCCACATGAGGGCTTCATCCATGTGCAGTGTGAGGTTGAGCGTAAGGTGATATGTGACCAGACCCTGAAAACAACCACCTACAAGTGACCTACCTCCCACAGCCTTCTGGCATGAGTAGTGGGCAGGTGGTCTTGCAGGTCCTGGCCGCAATCAGACAGCGTTACAGACTTTGTCAAAGACTCACAACACCAACATATAAAACATGGGCCTATGGGTTTCACCAAGGGGTGGGCATATTTATATATATATATATATATATATATATATATATATATATATATATATATATATATATATACTCACATATATATACAGAAATCCCTCATCTTTGTCCTAAAATCACAAAGATTTTTAATCAAATATATATATTTTAGTAATTCACACAATGCAATGTTTAATAACGATGATTATTTAAAAACAAATAGTTTTAATTAAAAAACAGAAAATCAACAGCTCTTTGAGTCTATCATTTAAAATAGTTTTTGTGATGACATTTTATAGGCTGCAGATGTTAAAAGAAAGACTTGAAAACTTTATTTTTGAAAAAACCTGCATTCCAGCTGAACAGCATAGAGCTCCAGCTAGTAGTGCTTAAAAAGTATGGTAAGTTATCCTGGGGTCATGGATTTAATGACCCAGGAGACTTACTGTTTTTTAATGTTGCTGTAGGGTTGTTGCAATCCCTGCAGCCCCCTCCTTCACAACATTAGAAAAAACCTTTATGATGCCCATGTCCCTTCTAAGAATGTCACCAAGCTAAAACTAAAATCGTTCAAGGAGCAGTAAATAATAAATGAGCATCTGCTGCTGCTTATTTATTATTTACTTTTTAAACAAACAAAATTGTTCTGGGCTTCCTGGTGCCCACCAGGGACACACACATCTTTAATATTTGTTGGTGGCTGCAGAGGAAGCCCTAGATCCTCCACTGGCAGAGGCAGCTGTATTTATTATTAAGTGGAAGCCTCAGTGCCCACCGAGGGCACCCACATCTCTATTTTTAGTTGGGGGCCATGAGGGGAACCCCAGGGCCCCTGCAACCCTAGTCAGCCCCAAGTCAGCACGTCATGTGTGCCGGCAAAGGAATACTTTTTATTGAGTGGGTGCCGACCCAGGGCACCTACACCTTCATTTATAGTTAGGGGTGCAGGGGTAGTCCCAGGGCCTCCAGGGCCCCAGCCAGCTTTTCTTGCCGCAGCAAGCCACTTTTCTTTTGTAGGTGAACAGCTTGGTGCCCACGTGGAGCACCCTCAGAGCAGGGCTCTTCAAGGGGCAACAGGAGGAGCCCCAAGGCCCTGGCACCCCCAACTAGTACCATTCCTGGTGCTGTCACTATCTAGCACCTTTCCTTTGCTCCCACCAGGGTGGAAGCAACATTGTTTTACTGCTCCCACTGGGGTAGAGCAAAGCTGAGCCCTCTTCCTGGGAGAGTGTGGGCAGTGTATGCCCATACTCTTCCATGCAGGCAACCACTGTGCCCTGAAGTTGGGCTACCCAGGACTCTGTAAAGTACTGTTCTCTAGGGTGCAGGGCCCCTTGAGCAGATACTGTCATGGGGAGAGGTGCGTGGCCCACCTCACCTTTACAAATAAGTTAGGGGTCCAACAGTGGCTTGGGAGGGAACTGTGCACCCCCTCCACTTTGATCACAATTGGGCTTTGGGCATGGGGTCCCTGAGGCCATGTAGTTGTTCAGGAAGTGGAAGGGTGCATGCCTCCCTCTGCTGTATTTTGTGCTGAGCCCCGGGGGATGAGGTCCCTGAGGCCTCCTCAAGGTTCAGGTTTGGGGGCCACGTGCCCCCTACCTTTTTATTAAAATGTCAGGTCCTGGGGTTTGGGTCCGTAGGCCGTATTTAGGTTGAGGAGGGGAGCCTCATGCGAGCCCCCTCCCCAAAAAACTGTGTCTATTGAACCCCAGGCCGTGGCCTACCCTGGGGATCATATTTCCTATTTTAAAAAATGGCAGCTACCATTTATTTCTCTAATTCTGTTGGAGTACAGCAGGACTGCGGAAAAAAACTTTTTTTTTATTTTGGCCCCGGATTCTCCCCCCCAGGACTACGGGAGCAGGGTATTTCTACCCAGCCCCCTTATATATTTTCTGTTAACCATTTTCAGGACAGGGTACTATGTCCCCAGTGTCCTGTAATAGTTGCCACAATATTTTCTTTCATTTTGCGGCCAGCCAATCAGAGAGCTAGCTCCAGAGGGAGCCTCAATCTGGTAGGAGTGAGGTGGCTCAAGGGAAGGAAAGCCCCCATCAAAATGCTCCACTGTTTGAAGTAGAGCTTGCAGTATACTCCCTCAAACATAACCTTCCAGATATACAATTATTTTTGTACCCTAATTTCTCAAATGTTTTACACCAGCTAACAAAAAGATCACTTTCTGGACCAAGCTCTAGCTTCCTGTCAAAATTAGTCAATTCCATTCTACAGTTTTTGCCATAGCACTGTTCTAAAATGTTTATGGGAAATGCAAGGGGATTTTGCATTTTTGGACCCCACTATTTTTCTCAGCCCACACTTGATGGAGCCCCCGAAACTTTCCATAAAGAAACTAGGCAAAAAGGGTACTTTTTTTTTATTTTTTTTGCTGATATGTCAAATGGTGCCAAAGCTATAAGCAAACAAAAAAGACATTTCCTATGGAAAAAACTATAGTATCTGTATCTACCCAGTGGCAGCGTGTGTATATTAAAAACCAAAGGTTGCAAGGACGTTATAGTTAGGTTCTCAATTCACTCGCGCAAAACCATGGAAATTCAGGAGTTATAGTTAGAGTTCTTTCAAGTACCTTTAGACATGACTACAGCCCAAACTACAGGACAGAATTACACCACATTTAGGAGAACGCTATCTTGGGTGTGCTTTTGCTAATTTGGTGTGAATCTGTTCAGTAGTTTTTGAGAAAGTAAATGGAAAATAAATCTATATCTAGGCCAGCGGATGCTTCTTGATGATCCACGAATAAAGACAAGCCTGTGCAGGGAAATGCACAGCTCTGATTGGCTAGCAACACTTCAAACCAGGAAGTGTTGTCAGCCATCTTGAGATTCGGCTTGAGCTGAGTCCCAAAAAATGAAAATGGGCAAGGGTAGAGATACCATGACCCCTGATCCCAGACGGGCCCTGCCAGAGCAAAAAAGCAAGCTCCTACGCTTGTTTTTTATAAGCCCCAAGGAGAGCCAGGTCTCTGTGGCATTGTTTTTTTTTATGTGGGGACCTCCTGGCCCCACCTCCCCGGGGCTATTGTTAGAGTAAATGTGGGGAGGCCACACAACCTCTTTCCAGCCCCGGGGACCTCCAACTCCCTGGGGCAGTATGCAAAAGTAATACAGGGGGCCTCCCAGCCCCCTGCAGCCCGGGGACAGCCACCTCCTGGGGCATGAATGAAAACTCATGCAGGAGGTCACCCGGCTCCCTCACAGCCCTGGGATTGCCACCTCCCCAAGGCTTTATTGTAATGTGATACGGCATGCAGCCAACTCCCCGGGGGAAAATATTCCAAAAATGACCCAGGGTGCCCACCCTCGGGCCATAGCTGTTTGCTGTGACTTGTGCAGCTTTGCAGCTGCCAGCAAGGCACAGCAAACACTCTGCTCACAGCAAGTGAGAGATGTCAAAAAGCTCTCCTTCACTGCAAGGAGAGGTTTCTTCTGTCTACCTGCTATGGAGATGCAGGCAGGGAGACAGAGGAAACAACTGCTCTCACAGAGGGGGAGCTGCATTAGCAGCTCCCCCTCTGTGACAGCAATGCTGGCTCCCACAGGAGGTGTAGAGCCAGCCTGTCCCCCCACGGTCACTGACACTGTGACTGGGTGCCCTGGGGGGTCACCCACTTCACATGGCTGGGCCCCGGGGAGGGCTCCTGGGTCAAGATTGGCCGAAGGAGGGGGTCCTTTTAGTATGCTGTCCATTAATCTGGGAAAATGGCGAAAAGATGTTGCATACCACTAATGTATATGGGGTGGGGCCAAAGGGGCAGGCTTCTAGGCCATTTTTCATACGTGTAGTTTTTAAAAGGGAGAACAGGATATCTGATCTCAGCAGCAGATGAGAAGAAAGAACCCACTAATCACAGTCACTACGTGAGATATTGCAGTTGTAAAAAAAGCAAAGATGCAAACACCTCCATCAAGGTTTACAGAAGATTGTCTCAAGGTGGAAATCCAGAGAAAAAACATGTGCTTTGCTTTGACCATGTTCAAGAAATTAGGATGATTAGTACTTTACATAAGTTGAGCTTCAACTTGGGCACCTGCTTTGTAAGTGCTTTCCTTTGAGGTTTAATTTTTGTAAAATCAGCACCGTGCGAGAATGAATCCTCCCCTGTATTTATCCAAGAATAAGTACAATGCAGAATGTCTACCCAACTGGAGTACTTTCCACTGACTAATTACTGAGTGCTACCTCGTTGGGTAAATGTATAGTGCACCTCCTACACTACTGCTGCGTAGGGACACCAAGGTAATGTCTTGAGTGACCTTGTATTGGTAACTTTATCAATGTGATTGTTCCTCGAGCGTCTTCATCAGATAACTTTTCACGGTGGAACTGCAGAGAAAATGCACTTGGATGATTTGTACTTTACTGAGGTGTTCATCTGCAAGGACGGGAAGATGTTGCATACCACTAATGTATATGGGGTGAACCAAACAGGTGGGACTTCTAAGCCGTTTTACATACTTGTAGTTTTTAAAAGAGAGAACACAAACTCTGGTTTCAATAGCAGGTGACAGTCAATACATGATAGCCTGCACCCAAAAAAATGCAAGGATGCAAACACCTCCATCAGATTACTTTTCAAGGTGGAAAAGCAGAGAAAAAACACTTAATTAGCTTTCACCATGAGCAGGGACTGCAGGGGAACCTCAAGACCCCCATGGTCTCAGCTGGCTCCCCACCTCCTACAGAAGCCAGCACTGCTCCAGTATGCAGGGAGTGTCTGGAAATACAGATCCCTGTGTGCGGGAGAAGTACTTTCATCTCTTTCCATGCCCGCATGTCTGTAGGCAGGGAAAGAGATGAAAACTCTGGTTCCAGCAAGGGGAAGCATTTGACAGCTACCACTTGCTGGAAGCGGAGTGTTTGCTTTTCGTTGGTGGGAGCTGCTACAGCTATTGCCAAGTGAAAGCAAACAGTTATCTCCTGAGGGTGGGCACCTCAGGAAATAGCAGGAGGTGGCACTGGGGGATGGCAGTCCCCAGGGCCATAAAAGACTCCAGGAGGGGGGCTGCCTGGCCTCCCTTTTTTGTTGTGCATTGGCCGGCTCCGGGGAAGTCACACGGCCCACCTCCATGTTTTAAATGTTGGAATTGGCCTAAGGGATGTGATGGTCCTCGGGGCCAGGAGGGGTGCAAAATCTCTCCATAATGTTTCATTGAGTTCTTGCGAGATAGTGGAGCCTGGGACTTCTGAAAGCCCTAGGAGGGGGGGGGGGTCCATGCAGCCTACATCCTTTTTTAAAAAGCCCCGGGGGATGGTGGGCTCTGGAGCCTGGGGGGTCTGCGCAGTTCCCATAAAATATTTCTGTTATATCTAGCCCCAGGGAGGTGGTGGTCATTGAAACTGTTCATACCCCCAGTAGTTGCCCCACCCCGGGGCTTAATTAAAAACAAGCGTGGGAGACTGTGCTTTTATTTTTAATTTCATGGCAAAAATTTGCGAATATTCGCAAATTTTGCTGCGCATAAAAAAATATGCTTTTTTTGCCTTGGCAGGGTTACAGAGGGACTCCAGGACCAAGGCTAGGGTATTCACACCCTGCCCTATTTATTTTTTTCAGTTATTTTAGGGGCTCGGGTGAAGCCGTGTCCCAAAATGGCTGTCAACATTTCCTGTTTGCGATGCTGGCAGGCAATGGGATCTCTACACAAGTTGTGGAGTATTCACAAATTCATTGCGACCCCAGATATACAAATTTGGATTTCCCTTAATTTTGTCGAAAACTACTGAACAGATTTGCAACAAACAACAAAAAGTGTGCTTTCTGGACCAAAGGCTACCTTTCTGCCAAATTTGGTGTAATTCTGTCCAGAGGTTTGAACTGTAGTGTTTAAAATCCCTACGGGTTTTAAAATGGGATCCCCCCTTTTTGTCAGCCCCAGCTTGACAGATCACCCCAATTTTTTTCAGAAAATGTCAAGGTGATTCGTCAAAGAGCACCAAAGATATAGCCAAATCAAGAAACACCCTTTCTATGTCCTAACTATAAAAGTAGATTTTATATATATATATACACACATATATATATATATACACACACACATATATATATATATATATACATACATACATACACATGTATGTACACACACATATATATGTAGAAGAAGTGTTTTTGACTTGCCTATATCCTTGGCATCGTTTTAAGAATCTTCACAAAATTTTACAAAACAAAGTTTCAGGGTGATCCATTAAGAGGAGGCTGAGAAAAAAGGGGCTCAAAAAAACTTGCGTTTCCCATGTTAATTCCTATAGGACCTGTCAACACATCTAAAGCCCAAACCACTGGATGGAATTACACCAAATGTGGCAGAAAGCTAGCTGTTGGTACGCAGATTGTGGTTTTTGTTATTTGGTGTAAATCCAATCAATAATTTAGGAGATATTTAAGGGCAAATAAATTTGTATATCTCTGGCAGCGATTATTCGCAAAATTCACAAATTTCGACTGCAACCTGACTAGAAAGTTGTGACCGCCATTTAATTTCACGGGACACGGTCCCTGGGGTGAAAATTGAAATTGAAAGTGGCATAAGGAGTCAGGGTGAAGGTACCCTGCCCCAGGGATGTGGGTTATAGGTGTGTTTTAGGGGCAAATTATAGGTTTAATTTTCATGATTTAATTGCAAAATATTCTTGATTGTGGAAAAATTTGAAAGAAAAACCACACTCATTTATACACTAATTCATTCATTCATACATGCACTCAGACGCACAAGCACACACTCACACACCCACTCAGAGACTCATGCACCCACTCAGACCTACTCATAGACTAACACACCCACTTTCATACCCACTCAGACACTGGCGTACCCACTCACACATGCACTTACAGAGACAAGCCATGTGGGCAACCTGCGGTGCGCACTGCCAAAGGCCATGCGTGTCGCGGGGTTGGGTGTCTATAAGGCCAAGGCTGCAGGGCCTGGCTGCAAGGCAAGGCCTTGCGAGCAACCCCCGCCATGCACAGCCTTTGGCCATATGCAGCGGGAGTTGGAATAACATATAGTAATTAAAATTACTTTACCTTAAAAAACTATAGAAATTCACTGACAAAAACAAATGTTACAGGGAGGTTATAGTTAGGTTCTGAATTTGCTCATATAAAACTATAGAAATTCAGCAGTCGTAGTCAGAGTTCTTTCAACTAACTATAACTTTCACCCTGAGGTAACTATAACTAGCGCCTTCCCCAGCACAGCTAACTACCCCATATATTATGTCATTGATGAAATCTTGTATGGCATCTTTCATATCACTGCAAAATTTGCAATAATATTATTGATAAGAAAACTGTGCATGTCAAGGGTGCGTTGTCAAAGCAAGCAGGCTAGCTAGGTGTTCCTCTGACTGTTGTTCTACACAAAACTTCAAAAACAAACTTTTAACATGTTCAGCGGCCATTCGTGGCAGAACACTGAACAATAACGCTTTAATGACAGGAGTGTTTAGAGAAGACTCAAAAAGGTATATATACGTCTATTATCAAAGAAAAAAAATCTTGAGCATCACAACACCAACAATTACAGACCTCCTACAAATGGACCATTCCTAGACAAACCTAGCAGCCTATGCTCAGGTGTCACAATTGATTAAAGAAAATCCCCTACTTTCTGATTTCCAAATGGGATTCCTTCAGGGATAGGCAATGAATCAGCCCTAATCTCTATCTGGGGTGACCTTAGAAACACACTAGACTGGAACTGGGATGAGGTCAAACTTCACCTGGCCTTTCAGCTGCCTTTGACACAATGGATCGTGACACACTAGTTCTGAAACTCAAGCAAGCCAGCATAGAGCGTACCACTCTCCCGTTGATCTCATCTTAACTACACAAAAGAAAAAATTTGATCCACCTCTTTCACCAAATCCCTGCAGTATAAAAGCTGGAGTCCCTCAGAGCTCTATGATCTCACCGCACCTCTTAACATCAACATGAAATCCTAACCAGAACTTGTCAACATCTAAGAGTTCATAAGCTGTATATACACAGATGGCACGCAGATATTTCTAAAATGGAAAGCTACAAGGAC